>NC_069080.1:22065000-23315000 GCF_025698485.1 Gossypium arboreum | reverse complement strand
TTGTAGCGAATTGAAAGTAATCTTATGACATGAAGGATCTGCATAGCTGTTTCACTTATTGTTATATAAGATATCTATTTCCCTTGTGCTTTCCTAACTGATGTTAGGGTCCCTTTGAATATAGAGTTTTCACATTCACTCATCTTCTCTTATAAGTTCAACTTTTATTTCCTGTATCCTAAAGTTAAATTTGGAGGTTTCTTTCTAATATCGTTGTAACTTGCAGGTTAATATTTGCGTATTTGTGTTTGACATCATGTTTGCTAATGGAGAGCAGTAAATATCTTGAACCCTCTCTTGGAATTGTTCTGAGTTTCTTTTATTGACATATATCTATATAGATATATTGACTAAAAAATTGAGGACAAGTTATAGCAGGAGGGTTTTCTGATTCTATGAATGAACCAAAAAACAGGAGCTTTCCCATGAGCAATAGTAATGAATCAAACTTTGCAAGGAATTAGTATATTGAATAAGAATAGAATATTTATTCTCAGTTTTATATCTTTCCTCACTGCCTCTTGCATTCACAACATGCATTTGCAGAAGTGCATGCTAGAAATTCATCTCTGTTACTTGAACTTGGGTGTGGATGTTGGATATGGGTATTTGTCCTACATTGGTATGTTCAATTTTATCCAAGTTTTTAATGTATCTGGAGGATCCTTAAAAGGTCATATTCCTATACCTATGTCTAGATATGCATCAGATAAGGGTGTTGGACATGGGTACTTCGGCAATGATGAAGAATTGGAGTAACATAGAAATTCATTAAATGATGGAAATTTGGCTAGTGATTTTTTGGCTTCAAAGTGTGCATTCGTTTAACACATTATATTTCTGTCATCATGATGAATTCACTTGACCACAACCAAGTTTCCTTGTTGATAAAGAACTTTTGAATGAACTTCTAATTACCCCAGTAGGTTGCCACGTCTCCGATGCGGTATAGATTTTGTGCTTTCAACTGCTTTTCAATCTATTTCATTTAAATTAAATGATTCGAGTGCCATATCTCTCTCTGCATAATTTAAAATGGACTTTATGCTGCTCTGGCTTATTCCTTCACTAGAGGACCTTGCAAATGCTATTGAGTGTCCCTGTGACATAGGGATTTATGAGCAATTAGTATAAGAGTTTTATCACTGCTTGTAGATTCCTTTCTGGTGTGATAGAGATTGGTTAGTGCAATTGAAATATTATCCCCGCATTTACTTCTGTGTTTTAAGTGAGAAAACTGAAGAGTTAGTTGACAGTATTACCATTAATTTTATTAAAGGGGAAAGATTATGAGCAACTGAATCATAAGTTCTGGAAACCTATGTTACTGCTACTCTTCATTTTTCTTAAGTATCCGTGTTCAACACTCATGTTTATTTGGACTGGGTATTGGGATATAACCCTCTAAGGACCCTCCAAGTACACAGAATAACTTAAATAGATTGAACATCCCCGTGTGTGATGCATACTTGTATCCAACACTCACATTTTAGTCTGAGTAACATAGCTAGTAACCTAAGTATTCACTCACTTCTGTTACATACAGAAAGTCATATGATTTTATCAATATATACTGTTGTATGTCAATCACCTAAAATCTGGCTATTGTTATAGTTAAGCATTTTTTTTCTAGAACAAAAGACTAGAGTGTAGATCTTCATGTAGCTGTAAATCTGTGTCTGAAATAAATCTTAAATTACAAATAGTTGTCCCTCTTATTTTTGCTGCTGTTTTCTTATTTTTCATTAAAATTAAAAAAAAAATGATATAATTTCCATTACAGGCTGCTAGGTGTTCCTCTACGCCAAAGAAGGAAATGTATGCCTTTCCCCTCCCACAATTTTTTCTTTTTCAGGTTAATTTATTTCAAAGTCCCTCTTGTCAAACTCTTGTTAGTTGTAAGTTTGATCTTTTCTCTCATGCTAAAAAACTTTAGGTTTGAAGGATTTGTTTCATGATGAGAAGTTGGGTCATTTTGAATATGCAAAAGAAATCATAGTAAGTCCTCTCTGCTTTCCTTGTTTACAGAATACAATTTTTTAGTTATTAGCTTGGACGTCAATGTCAGATATTTGTCCTGTGTCTGACACAGGTATATTTATTTACTTATTTCAAATTTCTTTTATGTATTTGGAGGGTACTTGAAAGGTTATATCTCCTCACATATACCAATATATGTCAGACATGGATACTTCAAGAAAAATGAGTCAGAGCAACATAGGACTGATTGGTATTGTTTATGATTTCTTGCTAAATAGGTGGAAGCAGATGATGCTTGTTTGACCAGTAAGGCCACATTTACTCAGATAAACTCTTTTCTCGAAGATGCATTGCAGTTCTCATGTGAAGGAATTATGGTTAAAGCCTTAGATATTGATGCTGGATACCTTCCGTCAAAACGTAGTGATACATGGTTAAAGGTTTTGTGATTACTGGAACATTTTAATCATTTAAGTGCTCAGAAGTAGGAAGAGAGCTAAATATTGAATCCGATTGCTTGGTGTTCTCTCTTAGGTGAAGCGAGACTATGTGGAAGGATTAAGCGATTCCCTTGATTTAGTCCCAATTGGTGCTTGGCATGGCAATGGAAGAAAAGCGGGATGGTAATGAATGACCCTATGTATATGTATATGCATATGTAACATGCCCAACAGAGATTTGATGTTGTGCACATCTGCGATAAGTGTTGTCAAGGTGTGCACCTAGGCACATCTATGCCTTGTGCCTTATCACTAGACAACAAAAGCACCTTGTATCCTTTTGGGCAAGGTGCATTTGATCGGATGCATGCCTAAGTTTTGTGTTTAGCTCTAGACAACAAAAGCACCTCATACCTTTTGGGCAAGTTGCATTTGATCAGACATGCCTATGCCTTGCGCCTTGGCACTAGTCGAAAAAAGCCCCTTGGACCCTTTGTTGCATTTGATCGGGCCTATGTCTTTGCCTTGCATCCTTGACAATGCTGTTTGGCATGATTGCCTACATGGGTTTCAGGGCCTTAGTGTTGACACTTAGAAGTTACTAGGAGAAGAAGAAACTGCAAAAAGAGATATAGTTCCATTGATCAAATACCATCCCCTCCTAAACCCACTAGGATGGAATTGCATATGCAAAACAAATTAGTAAGTAGGTAAATGACTGATAGGCATCAAGAAAATAAATATAAGCTCCTAGAGACGCTTGGAATCATCTGAACATTGACCTAATAACTTACAAAACCCTAGGTGTGCTGAAATGATCCTGGTGACACTGGAAAACGTAAACTTTTATATCACTCGATAAATAGCCTGTGATCTAAGAGACCTGATGTTTTAACAGCTGCGATGTATAGCAAGCATGTAGAATTGAATTCAAGTGAAAAAGGAGTGATTTGCATTTTATGAAGTATGTTCATATATTATCTAAGAAAATGTTATAGATGATTGAAATCAAATCAAGTGATATTTATTACACTGAATTCGTTGCCACAGGCTCTCAATGTGAATCCCTTCTGTTCTAATTCATGCTTTTATGTATGTTACGTGTTTCTTGCAGGTACAGCCCCTTCCTCATGGCATGCTACAACCCAGACACTGAAGATTTTCAAAGTGTATGTCGTGTTATGTCTGGATTCTCTGATTCATTTTACAAAGAGGTAAAGTGGGATGTTGATGATGTTTGTATTTTAGAAAGTGCACTTTTTCTTCATGTTACCAAGGATATGGCGTTAAATCTTTCAAGCACTGAACTTAAACTTACACATGGTTATGTTTTATATGAAAATAATTTTTATTCTGAACTTAAGATCTTTTCGATGTAGGCTTAGGTAAGATTGCAACAATGAGCTCATCTGTTTTGCAACTTATTGGAGTACATTTGATTCAGTTTTCTAACGGTAGAAAAGTGAGAATGGCTCTGAGATTTGATGTAATGGGCATAATACTATTAAATAGTATACTTGTTTCTTGTTCAAATCACTGTTTTTGATAGTCCATTCAAGAAACCAGACATGACTTTTCCTGTTTCTTTCCACGGATCCTACCATTATTAACCTATGTTATGTTACTTAGACTAGGAAGCAAGTGTTGAGTATTAATCTGCGTCTGACATGGGTCCGTTTAAATTTTTTTTATCCAAGTTTTTCCACATATTTGGTGGATTGTATTCCTATACCCATGTTGGATATGCGTTGGACAGGTGTACTTAGAGAAAATTGAAGAGTTGGAGCAATATATCTAGTAAAACATTGCCCTGCGCATACAAGTTTCAAGTTTTCATGTTTTCATCTTGTTCGTGTTACCCTAAACTTCGTAAGTTATGCTAAAAGAGTTATTTGGTTTTCTTTATTGAGCTCAGATGAAAGAGTTCTATTCGGGGGATAGGATCTTAGCCAAAAAGCCAGCTTACTATCAAACAGCTGAGGTGCCTGATATGTGGTTCTCTCCAGAACTTATTTGGGAAATAAGAGGTGCGGACTTCACTGTATCACCGGTTCATCAGGCTGCGATAGGGTTAGTTCATCCGTCGCGTGGCATCTCAATAAGATTTCCTAGGTTCATTCGCTTGGTTACAGATCGAAACCCTGAGGAATGTAGCACGGCAGCAGATGTAGCTGAAATGTTTCATTCGCAGACTCGAAAGATGGATGTGACGGCCCAACAATGACAACTGTTTTCGGGTTTGTGTATATATGTTTTCCTTCCTAGTTCTAGTATTTGCTTGTGTTACGATATGTAAAAATTATAATCCTAAAGTATAGTTTATAGTGTAAGAATTATACTCAATTAATTAGTATAAAAGAAATATAATTTTCATACTCGTCTTCAAGTTTGATGGTTTATAAGATTATTTATAAGGCCGAGCTTGAGTTTGATTTGACATTAACACTACTTAAATTAATTGATTACACTTGCAAGCTAGTTAAGTCCAGTATATATTAAACCTTTTTCAAAGCTTACATTTGACTATTTTAGGCAGTCATATAACTCTATAGACAAGATAAATTATTCTATAAAAAAAACACAAATAATTATTTAAAACGCTTCAAAATCTTAAAACACATTGTATTAATCTTGTTAAAGAACGTCATTCAAGATCAAAAGACAAATCAGACATTGTAAACGAACAAGAAGCAAAAAGAGCATAAATTCAAGACACAATGCCCCATGATCGATGGAGCTTTATGCATGAGTATCTTGGATTGAGAAGTTAAGACACCATATTTAAAGCCATCATATAATCAACCTTACTTTGTTAGTGATATCACTTGTTCTTGCAATGAATTGAAACCCAAAACCAAACAAAGAAATAGAGCTGAAAAAACAACATAAAGCTTCCAAAAGCAAAGGAAAAATCTTTTGCTTTATCGAAAGCATTAGATTTGCATCAAAATAGTTCGAGTTCGAAATTTATGTCCATTGTATTCATAATCAATTCTTGAAAATTTTTTCCTTTCTTAATTATTTCTTGGACATTTGCGAATAAAATAAAATAACTATACAAAAAGATGAAGAGAAAACAAAAGAAAATGATCAATTCGCAAATAAAAAAAATATTCCAAAACAATTTCAAAGATAAAAAAAATAAGCACACAAAATTAAAATCTTACTCTTTTGAAAAAAAACTCTCTATAGAAAAGAAAAGAAAAACAATAAACACTTAAATATATTAATAATTATGTTATATAAATTTCAATGTATTTATATATTCATGTAATAATTAGCATTATATTTTAATTATTATTTACATAGATGGCATCCTCCATCTTGTTTTTAATCTTTCATACGTTCCAAACTCCCGCCAAATTTGACAACCCGCTTTTCACCATACACCTTTGGACAGCTTTCCCACTTGCCCTAAATAAATAAATAATTAATTAATTACTTTTTTGATACAAAAAATAAACTTAATTTTATTTTGCCCCCAAATCACCATTTCCATCATTTTCCCTCCTTTTATTTCTTCTTCCGAACTCCATCCATCCATCAATTCCAATTTTATTTTAAGTTCATTTCAAGCTCCAAATCCCCAAAATCTCAAAACCCCCCACTGAATTTTTTTTTTTAATTTTCCTAAAACCTGTTCTTCTCGCCGTTGATTCTTTTTTTCTTTTAATATTCTGAACTTTCTGGCTTTTATTTGTTTATTTTACATTAGGTTTTTACTTGAAGTTCGATGAATTTTCGAGAAGCTGGGGTTTGGATTAATCGGCTAGAAATTACTCTAATTTTTCTTTGAATCGAGACAATGAGTGCCGTCAACATTACTAATGTTACCGTTTTGGATAACCCAGCTTCCTTCTTGTCTGCTTTTCAGTTCGAGATTTCCTACGAGTGTTTGACTCCTCTTAAAGATGGTACCTTTCTTTCTGAACACCTTTTTTTTTGTGGTTTGAATACTTTTAAGATTTCATTTGTTGTTTTTAAGTTCTCTCTTTTTTAGGTTTAGGGTTTGCTTGAGGTCAAGGCTATGATATTTTGTTTTGTGTTTTTCCCTCTTTGGTTAATGGGAAAAATGTTAGGACAAGAAGAAAAAAGATTTAGTATGCTTGAATAAGGTTATTTAGTGAATTGGTGGTACAATTGTGGGTTTAGGGTTTGGGTCAGGCATAAATTGATCTTCACTTGCAAGTTTTGATTGCATATATTGGTTTTACGAGTTTATATCGTATGTTTTCTTTTTTAAAGAATGAAACAAAGAAGTGGGAATTTGTTGTATTTTCTTTTCTGTAGAAAGTTAAGCTTTTTGTTGGATGGAAAATATATTCAGCTTTCCTTGTTTTGAAGAAGAAAAGAAAGAAGAATTTTTGTTTTACTTTGTAAAGCAAATTTCCTTTTAGTCAATGAAGCTTCCTTTTATGTTTGCTTAATTTGATTGTCTAGTTAATTGGCTTCGGCATTTTGCCCTTTGATTTCCAGTGGAAGGCCATTGAATGACCCTATAAGAACACCCTAAAGGGAAGAGGTACAGAATTTTAGGATTCTAGGGATACATTTATGTGTATTTTGATACAATTTATGCTAGAACCTAAGTTATTGACTAACGGATTTACATGGAATGGGTTGCTAATAGTCAACTTGCACAAAAGCATTCTAAAGTTTCTAGAACAAAGAAATATGTGGAATGCCAATTCTGTGTAGAAGAGCAGCTTTTCAGCTCGGACACCTGTTTTTGCATGTTTTAGTTGTGAATGTTGCTTGGACTTGGAAATTGAGTTTAAGACATGGATATATTTCTATCACGATTGCTTCTGTTTTACTTTTGTCTGACATTGAAGACAATAACTCTAAATTTATTTTATCATTCATGAATGGATTATGGATGTGTTTGTATTAATTTAATATAAGACTTTACCACCCATACGTGATTACTGAGTTATACTATGTTTTTCTTGACATCATGTTTTTTTCGAGATTAAAATATATTCATGTTTTATTGGGTTGCAGATTTAGAATGGAAACTTATCTATGTTGGATCTGCAGAAGATGAGACTTACGATCAACTACTGGAGAGTGTACTTGTTGGACCTGTCAATGTTGGAAATTACCGTTTTGTACTACAGGCAATCTCAACCAACTCAGTTTTAGTTGCGGATTTGATGTGTTTGTTTTAAATTCTTACCTTTGTCCTTGAATGTGTCACAGGCAGACCCGCCAGACCCATCAAGGATCCGTGAAGAAGATATTATAGGTGTCACAGTGCTTCTCCTGACTTGTTCATATCTTGGCCAAGAGTTTATCCGAGTCGGCTACTATGTTAACAATGATTATGATGATGAGCAGCTTAGAGAGGAGCCTCCTCCAAAGGTCTTGATTGAGAAAGTCCAAAGAAATATTCTATCTGATAAGCCCAGGGTGACAAAGTTCCCCATAAATTTCCACCCTGAGAATGGTGGAAACGAAGAACCCCCTCCATCTGATCAACCTGTTGAAAATGACGGAAACGAGGAAGTTCCTGCTTCACCAAATCAAAAAGAGGAGCAGGATCCTTAAAGTTTCTCATTTACAGACATGGCTGTTATTCAAGATAGATAACCTGGTAACTATTTCAGGGATTGAACCTGAAATATGAACCACAGTTTGACAGGGGACGAAGATGCATAATGAAGTAATGATTCAGAAATGCTGGGTTTGATTTGGTTGTTTTTGTTTGTTAGAATTTACTGTTTCACTATGATGATTTGCTTAGGCACTTGAAAATGTTACAATTGAATTTCCAAGTTTGTAATATGTTTCTAAAAGGAATTTTAGTTACATTTTTCTTTAGCTTTACCAATTGCCTTTTCTGCCTTGCCCTTACAGGCATTGCGGTTTTGTTGTCACGGACTGTCGTCATAAGAACTTAAGTTTGGGTTTAAATTGAGCTTCATGTGATTATATTTTGCTACATATTATTATTTTACTACTCAAACTCGAGTGAATAGCGAAGGAAAATACTGCTGTATATGTGGAATCCTATCAACGTTGTTATTGTATTGAACATTGTAAATAATTGATACCTGCATTGGAATTATGGTCTTCTATGGAGTTTTAGGTGAATTTGTTGATCACAGCAAAGCAAGAGGAGCTCAAATGTGTTATCTGAATGCGAAGCTGTGGTTACTGAGTAATGAGAACCGGTTTGACTGTGACCATGGTCATGCATGTGGGTCACCTGGAGTTTTAGCAGGTAAAGCACAAAACTCAACCTAGTTGAAGAGGCCTTGCTCAATGGATGACTATGATGACGAGGTAGTGAGAGCCAATAACCATGTCCATATCCTGCTCAACATTGGTTACCCTTGCAGAATTTGGTGTTAGATCACTTCTGGGTCTGGATTTGCTGGTCAGATATCTATTAAGTTGTGTGGATTCAATTAAAGAGTATTTTGAGAATTGATATTTATTTTTTAAAATGATTATTCTAATATTCGAATACAATTATTATTGGCACCCAAATATCCAAATAAAGAAAAGAAAATATTGGTTTTGCTATCAGCTCATTATTGACCGCTGCAAAAGCTTCGTCCGGGGAAAAATTTATGTATATAGCCACCAACACACCGGCAATGACAGGACCATTTTTTTATGGCAGACTTGAGGTAGTGTGCCAATATTTGTCTATCGATATTAACTACAGTTTTTTAAGCGTTTTAATTTTAATTATTTAAATAAAAAATTTCAATTCAATTACCATCTTTTAAATAATTTATCGATTTAGTCACTTATCTGTCTTCTCATTGAGGTTAATGTGACAGGACATGTACGGTCCATATAATCACTCTTAATTGAATGATAGTTTCCATGTAATTATATAAAATTTTAAATCTATTTTGTTAGAATTAAGTGACCTAAATTCTTATTTAAATAAAATACGATAGAAAATAAAATAAAAGTAAAATCCATATAGAACTAGACTTGTTTTATTTTATTTTAGAATAAGGTTTTTTAAACCTTATTAAACTCCATCTATTTTATATTGATTAGGATAAGGTGTTTCAATCCTTCGAGAATATGGCTTTACAAGCCTATAAATAGACATAGTTTATTCCTCTTGTATTGATTCAAATTTTCGACATAGTGAATTTTCTTCTCTTCTGCCCGTGGTTTTTTCCCGAAAGGGTTTCCACGTAAAATTTGTGTGTTCTTTATTTATTTTATTTTATTTTATTTTTCACAAATTGGTATCCGAGCTTCCGAGTTATTCATCTTGACCACGGTAATGGCATCTTTGAAGTATGAAATTCCGCTGTTGGATCGCAACACCAGATTTGCGTTGTGACAAATTAAGATGCAAACAGTTCTTGCACAGATAGATCTGGAGGATGCCCTGCTAGGGATAGATAAGATGCCTTCGACATTAACAGATGAAGAGAAGAAGCGTAAGGATCGAAAGGCATTAACACAATTACATCTGCATTTGTCCAACGAAATTTTGCAGGATGTGATGAAAGAGAAGACTGCCGCTGCATTATGGAAGAGGCTAGAATAAATATGTATGTCAAAAACTCTAACAAGCAAGTTGCATATAAAACAGCGTCTTTATGCTCATCGTTTGGAGGAAGGTGCATCTGTACACGAACACTTAACAATGTTTAAAGAAATTCTCTCAAACTTGGAGGCCATGGAGGTTCAGTATGATAAGGAAGATCTAGGGTTGATTCTACTTTGTTCGTTGCCCTCGTCTTATTCAACCTTTAGAGACACGATTTTATATAGTCGCGAGTCTCTCACAGTTGATGAGGTTTATGATTCTTTAACCTCGTATGATAATATGAAGCATCTTGTGGTTAAACTCGACTCTCAGAGAGAGGGTTTCATTGTTCGTGGGAGACAAGATCGGAATGCTGATGATGATCGTGGTAGGACACAGAAACTGAATCCTCGTGGTAAATCTAAGGGTAGATCGAAGTCTTCAAATAGAGGTAAAACTTGTAACTTCTGCAAGAAGAAAGGGCACATTAAATCTGAGTGCTATAAGCTACAAAATAAGATTACAAGGGAGGCTGCGAATCAAAAGGGAAAACAACTAGAAAATTTCGGTATGAAGCTGATGTTGTAGAAGACTACAGCGATAGTGAACTTCTAGTCCCTTCTGTCAATGATTTTAAAGTAAGCGATGAGTGGATACTTGATTCAGGCTGCACCTTCCACATGAGTCCCAATAATTGGTTTACAACTTACGAAATAGTATCTGAAAGTGTTGTTTTAATGGGAAATAATGCTTCGTGTAAAATCGCAGGTGTTGGAACAATTAAAGTTAAGATGTTTGATGGAGTTGTCAGAACACTTAGTGAGGTACGACATGTTCCAGAATTGAAGAGAAATTTAATTTCGTTGAGTACTCTTGATTTAAAAGGGTACAGATACACAACTGAAAGTGGGGTTTTAAAGATTTCCAAAGGTTCCCTTGTTGTGATGAAAGGGCAAAGAAAGACTGCCAAGTTATATGTTTTGCGGGTTTTCTTTATTCTTGGCGATCAATTGTCGCTTCATCTTCCTTGTCAGATGATGATATTACTAAACTTTGGCATATGCGCCTAGGGCATATAAGTGAGAATGGCATGGTAGAATTGAGCAAAAGAGGACTTCTTGATGGGCAAGGAATTTGCAAACTAAATTTCTGTGAGCACTGTGTTTTTGGGAAGCAAAAGAGAGTTCGATTCACTAGAGGAATCCATAACACGAAGGGAACGTTGGAGTATATTCATTCTGATCTGTGGGGGCCATTCAGAGTGCCTTCGAGAGGTGGAGCTAATTATATGCTAACTTTTATTGATGATTTTTCCAGAAAAGTTTGGGCATTCTTCCTGAAGCAGAAAAGCGATGTGTTTTTCGCATTTAAGTCTTCGAAAATTATGATTGAAAAACATACGGGAAAACAAATAAAATACCTCTGCACAGATAATGGCTTAGAGTTCTGTTCTAATGAGTTTAATAGATTGTGCAAGTCAGAAGGAATCGTGAGACACTTGACAGTTCGTCATACTCCACAGCAAAACGGCGTTACAGAACGAATGAATAGAACGATCATGGAGAAGGTTCGGTGTATGTTGTCAAATGCCAACTTACCGAAGTCGTTTTAGGCGACGACCTCTCTTGCATGTTTTTGATCAACAGATCTCCATCCATTGCCATTGAGAAAAGACTCCACAAGAGGTATGGTGCAGTAATCCCGCTAATTATTACGATTTAAAGATCTTTGGGTGTCATCGCGTATGCTCATGTTGATAATGGAAAATTGGAACCGAGATCCATTAAATGTGTTTTTTTTGGTTATAAAGCTGGTGTAAAAGGGTACAAGTTATGGTGTCCTGAAAATAAAAAAGTTGTGATTAGCAGAGATGTTGTTTTTGATGAAACTGCTATGCTACCTAACTTATCTCCTAAAGACTCTTCCAATAAAGAAAATCAAAACCAGGTGGAGCATCAGATTAATACAGAGTCAACTCCTCAAGCCAGTACAAAAATTAAGAAAAGAGTTGCTTCTTCATCGCAATACTCTATCGCCAAGAACAGAACTAGAAGAGAAATTAAACCTCTAAAGAAGTATGCCGAGGCTGATCTAGTTGCTTATGCTTTAAATGTGGCTAAAGATATAGATGCGAATCAAGAGCCATTTAATTATTCTGAGGCGATTAGCTGTGAAGACTCAGAAAAGTGGATGTTTGCTATGCAAGAGAAGATGGAATCACTCCACAAAAACAGAATATGGGATCTTGTGAAACTTCCTAAAGGTAAAAAGGTTGTTCGTTGTAAATGAGTGTTTAAAAAGAAAGAAGGGACTCCAGGAGTTGAAGAACCCAGATATAAAGCAAGGCTTGTTGCAAAGGGTTCTGATCAAATTCCAAAAGTGGACTTCACAGATGTGTTCTCCCAATTGTTAAGCATAGTTCGATTCGAGCTTTGCTTGGTATTGTAACCATGCATGATTTGGAGCTTGAGCGCTAGATGTAAAAGCGCATTTTGCATGGAGAACTTGAGGAGGATATTTATATGCAACAACGGAAGGTTTTAGTTTGAGAAAAAGAGGACTATGTTTGCTTCTTTGAAAAAGTCCTCTACGGTTTGAAACAGATCACTAAGACAGTAGTACAAGAGGTTTGATTCCTTTATGACTTCTCATGATTTCAAAAGAAGTAGTTTTGATAGTTGTGTTTACTTTAAGAAAAATAGTGATGGTTCTTTTGTGTATCTACTTCTTTATGTTGATGACATGTTGATAGCCGCAAAAGATAAATAAGAGATAAGAAAGGTCAAAGCCCAACTAAGTGAAGAATTTGAGATGAAAGATTTAGGACCAGCAAAGAAGATACTTGGTATGGAGATTCTCAGTGATAGAAAATCAAATAAATTGTACCTAAGTCAGAAGGGGTACATTGAGAAAGTTCTTTGCAGGTTCAATATGCAGAGTGCTAAGCTTGTTAGTACTCCTTTAGCAGCCGGTTTTAGACTTTCATCGGTTTTGTCTCCACAATCAGATGATGAGATTGAGTACATGTCACATGTTCCATACTCTAGTGCAGTGGGATCTCTCATGTATGCTATGGTTTGTTCACGTCCGATTTATCATATCACGGTCGGTCAGGTTAGCGAGATACATGGAAAATCCGGTAAAGAACATTGGAAAGCGATTCGATGGATTTTAAGATACTTACGAGGCACTCTTGATGTTTGCTTACGATTTGGAAGAACTAAAGATGGAGTCATAGGGTATGTTGATGCTGATTTTGCTGGAGACCTTGATAGAAGAAAATCTCTCACAGGTTTCGTCTTTACAATCGGAGGTTGTGCAATTAGTTGGAAAGCCACTTTGCAGACTACAGTCGCTTTGTCTACCACTGAAGCTGAGTACATGGCAATTACTGAGGCTTGTAAAGAAGCTATTTGGTTGAATGGACTATTTAGTGAACTCAATGAAGACCTTCAAATCAGCACAGTATTTTGTGACAATCAGAGTGCCATCTTTCTTTACAAAAGATCAAATGTTTCATGAGAGAACAAAACACATTGATGTTCGGTATCATTTTGTTCGTGATATTATTGCTCGTGGTGATATTGTTGTGAGCAAAATTAGTACTCATGAAAATCCTGCAGATATGATGACTAAGTCACTTCCTATAACCAAGTTTGAGCATTGCTTAGACTTAGTTGGTATTCATTGTTAAAGTTAAACCCTTAAGGGGTTTTATGGAAGAGGTGGAGAACTTGTTTATTAAAAGTTCGCGATGAAGAACTTGTTCATTGAGAATTTGTGTCAAGGTGGAGATTGTTAGAATTAAGTGACCCTAATTCTTATTTAAATAAAATACGATAAAAAATAAAATAAAAGTAAAATCCATATAGAACTAGACTTGTTTTATTTTATTTTAGAATAAGATTTTTTAAACCTTATTAAACTCCATCTATTTTATATTGATTAGGATAAGGTGTTTCAATCCTTCTAGAATATGACTTTACAAGCCTATAAATAGACATAGTCTATTCCTCTTATATTGATTCAAATTTTAGACATAGTGAATTTTCTTCTCTTCTGCCCGTGGTTTTTTCCCGAAAGGGTTTCCACGTAAAATTTGTGTGTTCTTTATTTATTTTATTTTATTTTATTTTTCACACATTTATCTCCTATTTTTACTATGTTAAAACTCTAATCTCAAAATTGTTTTTTTCATAAGTTTATTGTCTGCCTTTAGGGAAAGAGAATAGGGGAACAAAATTGAAACTTAAAACGGCTAGAAATGGAGTTACACAATGCAATCCTAGTGTGCTATTGGAGTTTCTTTAGCTGATTTTAAACAACTAAGCATTTTAATAGTATTAAAATCCTTTTAATGTTGCGCAATCAGAGGAAGAAGTGATAACTACAAGCAGATCAATGAAAATTCAGTTATAAATTCATGGTTATTCTTCCCATTCACCTTCAAATACCATCCCAACAGCCCTTCCAACCAGCACTTGATTTCAAACTCGGTTGACTCCTCTTCCCATTCATTGTGATCCAATGATTGTTACAAACAAACCTTAAACACCAATAAACTAATCGACAACAACAAAATTATCAAACTAACTCTCTAAACCCTCGATTTGATTACTTTCGATTCAAACCTTGATCGATTCCTTTAATTTTGAGGTTTTAAACCTAAATTTACTTTTTTGGAGGTTTTTTTCAATTAAAATTTTAGATGTCTTTGTTTTTTACTTTTTAGCCTTCAACCATTTTTTACCCTCTCAATTGAGTGTTTATGTGGAAAAAATAGATTAAAAGAATTAGGTAATGTTATATCAGAATTTTTACTCAGAAAAGATGAACGACTAAAATAATAAATTATTGTAATAGTAGTGATTAAATTGATTTTTTTTTTCATTCGAGTAATAAAAATGAAAATGTCTAAAAAGTTGAAATTAGAAATTTGTCAAATTTAAGCTGCTTTTTCCAAATAAAATTAATCTTAAAAATAATAGTAATAAATGATAAAAAATTATTATTTGAGTTAATGATACGAATTTGAGCATAATTTTGAAAGAATCCATAAATAGGTTTAGTAGTGCGTAATGGCGACACTCTCGATCTAACTAAAGAGCGAATTTGCTATATCAGAGCCGACGCCCAAATTTGAAAAGTTAAAGAACAGATGCGACCTCCCTCAATTAACATCCGATTATACAAATTAGGTTAAAATTTAACATTTGCAATAATTTTTCTTTAATTTGATTAATCCCAAATTTGCTGTACTAAATCGATTAGGTCCAAATTTTAACATCTTTCATCTTTCCTTTATGTGTCTTCATTTAATTAATCTATTTTTTAAACAAAACCCACCAATCTAATCACTTAGATTTGACAGCATATGAATCATTTATTCATTCAAAAAGAAGATTAAGGATCTCACACAAGCATCAAAAGGCAACACAAGGAAAAGAAGCATAAAACCAAAAGTGGAACCAAACAAGATCAAAGCCCAAACTCACACCAAAATTTCGTTTACTTTTTTATGAAAAATATTGATATAAGTACCTTTTTAGAGCTCATAATAGAATCTGTGAGAGTTAGAGTTGAGTGCATAACAATCTTGGATTGAAAAGCCGAAAACCATACTTAAAAAAGGACTGATTTGAATAAGCTTTAACCACTAGAAATTCACCCACTGTCTTAACCCTGTACAAAAAGCATCAGATCAATTTGGAAGGTGGGTCGAGTCTAAAGCTCATACCGTCCCATTTATGATCAACACACAAAGAAAAAGTAGAAAACAAATTCAATAAAAGAGCAAGAAATGAATCACAAAATATTAAGAGATACAGCTCCTCCACTCCATCCCTTTGAAAATTAGATACATACAGCTCTCTTGTCTCTACTACCACGCTACCTCTTTAAATCCAACCAAAATCCCATTTTAACACTCTAGCTCTAATGGTCAAACTTTCTTCCTTGATTACATTGTTATTTTCTATTTTGGAAGTTAGTTCGCTGTAATTTTATAATTTCTTTATAAACCATTCTCACTTCAAAAGTTTCATCCACAACAAAAGTTCATCAAAAATAAAACAAAAGATGGCGGACTCTTTAGACGGCAATGTTTTAGCAGCCAAGTCCTTTGCCCGTTTCGGCGTCACCCACATGTTTGGCGTCGTGGGTATCCCCGTTACTGGCCTCGCCAACCGTGCAGTCCAATTGGGTATCCGTTTTATTGCTTTTCACAACGAACAATCCGCTGGTTATGCGGCTTCTGCTTATGGCTACCTCACGGGCCGACCCGGTCTTCTCTTGACTGTTTCCGGGCCCGGTTGCGTCCACGGCCTGGCCGGTTTGTCCAATGCTATGATCAACACCTGGCCCATGGTCATGATCTCTGGCTCCTCCGATCAGAAGGATTCCGGTCGTGGAGATTTCCAGGAGCTTGATCAGATCGAAGCAGTGAAACCCTTTTCGAAATTCTCTGTTAAAGCCATAGATATCAAGGAAATTCCCGATTGTGTTGCTAGGGTTTTGGATCCTGCAGTTTCGGGTCGACCCGGTGGGTGTTATTTGGATTTACCGACTGATGTATTACATCAGACGATAACTGAATCCGAAGCTGAGAAATTGTTAGCCGAGGTCGAGAAAGGAAGGGTTTTTGAAGCAACAAAAGCACCGCCGAGTTCTGAAATCGAAAAGGCGGTTAGTGTGTTGAGGAAGGCGGAAAGGCCATTGATTGTTTTCGGCAAAGGGGCGGCTTATGCCCGAGCTGAAGGGGAACTAAAAAAGTTGGTTGAAAGAACGGGAATCCCCTTTTTGCCAACTCCAATGGGTAAAGGGCTGGTGAACGACGATCATGAGTTGGCCGCCAGTGCTGCAAGGTCACTCGCCATTGGCAAATGTGATGTTGCATTGGTTGTTGGGGCAAGGCTCAATTGGTTATTGCACTTTGGGGAGAGTCCTAAATGGGATAAAGATGTGAAGTTCATTTTAGTGGATGTTTCTGAAGAAGAGATTAAGTTGAGAAAACCCCATTTAGGTTTAGTTGGGGATGCTAAGAAGGTTTTGGAGATGATTAATAAGGAGATTAAAGATGACCCTTTTTGTTTGGGAAAGTCTCATCCTTGGGTGGAGGCTATTTCGAAGAAGGTGAAGGATAATGTGTCGAAAATGGAAGCTCAGTTGGCGAAAGATGTTGTGCCGTTTAACTTTTTGACTCCTATGAGGATTATAAGAGATGCTATTTTGGGGGTTGGGAGTCCAGCTCCGGTGGTGGTTTCAGAAGGGGCAAATACTATGGATGTTGGAAGGTCTGTGCTGGTTCAGACCGAGCCTAGGACTAGGTTGGATGCAGGGACTTGGGGGACAATGGGAGTTGGTTTAGGTTATTGCATTGCCGCTGCTGTGGCTAATCCAGAACGGCTTGTGGTTGCAGTCGAAGGGGACTCGGGATTCGGGTTCAGTGCTATGGAGGTTGAGGTATATTTTCTAATATTTACTGTTAAAGCGTCACTTGCATAATTAAATTTGTTATCTTAATTCTGAAGTCTGTTATGTTTAATGCTCTTACTCATGAAGAAATAGAATGTGAATGCTATTTTGATGATTTAGGATGATATGATTTATTTGTAGTTACTTCTTTTAGTTTCAGCAGGAGGTTTGATATTACACTTCCTGTTGTTTATCAATCTAAATTGGCTTGAACTGATAACTGGAATATTGAACTAATTTTCTTGTTTCTATTGACGAAACTAAATCTAATGCTGCCTAAGGTAGAGATGATGGTGTTTCTTAGGGGCTATAATAACTTATCTTTGTTTCATTTTGTTGGCAAAAATTCCTTGTTGATCAAGTTAGCCGAATTGTGAAAGAAAATTTTGATTAGCATCTTTAATATAATGTTGAACTGAATATGGGAACTTTTCTCAGGATTCGGAAATCATTAGTGGATTGTATCACAGTTTCTTGTATATGAGTCCCGTATTTCTTTCTCTCTGTCTCTCACACATACCCACCCACACCCAGAATCACATAAGTATGTACTTATGTGTCTTAAGTATGTGTATGCATGCATATTTATGTTTATGTACTGGTGAGTATCATGATGGATTAGTAGAAAAGTAGTCTGCTGAAAGCTGGGTGTTCAATAATAACTTAATGAAGAGCATTTCTCTTTTGTATTTTGTTCGATGTGTCATGTTTTCTATGTTCTTATTTTAAATTTTAGAGGTGCATTAAAAATCGTCCAAATTATAAACGCTCTTTATGTTGTTTGACTTACAAATGCCTTTTGCTTATTGAAGTGCTTTATGTATTTGTTTATCTTTTAAATATGCTGTTCTTATAATGCAGACATTGGTTCGATACAAGTTGCCTGTTGTTGTGATAGTCTTTAACAACGGTGGTGTTTACGGTGGTGACCGAAGGAGCCCTGAAGAAGTAAGTGGCCCTTTCAAAGATGACCCTGCGCCCACTTCCTTTGTTCCTGGTGCTGCTTACCATACTTTAATCGAAGCTTTTGGGGGAAAGGGTTACCTTGTCGGGACACCTGACGAATTAAAATCTGCCCTTTCTGAATCCTTCTCTGCAAGGAAGCCGGTTGTGATAAATGTGATAATCGATCCCTTTGCCGGTGCAGAAAGTGGGAGAATGCAGCACAAGAATTGAGGGAGTTTCGGTTTTGTTTCGTTAAATTTCTTTTTCCACCACTTACCGAGCTGGTCTTTCTATGTCAATGAATAATCGGATTTGTGCTCACTTGTGATAGAACAGAAAGGGATCATGTCTTTTGACTTTTGGAGTCAAATGCAGTGTGCACTGTGTTGTATATGACATTGATAAAATATTTCTTAGTAGTAAATGTTCTCACAGTTGATATTTATATATAGAGACCTGATTTGAACCCAACTTAATGATTATGAGCATCTCTACTTTGACCTTTTGGTTGAAAATCACTCTTTTTTCGTTCTTTTTTTTTTTTTTTTTCATGTTAGACCCTATCCTAACCTATTATGAGCATCTCAACCCATTGTGGATGTCATACATAGACCTGGTATGAACTCGATTTGGTTCGACTATGAACTCTTGGTTGAAATGCGCAATTTTCTTTAATTTTAGGCCTGATCAGAGCCCAGTGTTGATGTCATCATATATAGTCCTACTAATAAAACCTCTATTTTTGATCTTTTGGTTGAAATCACAATATTTGAAAATGGAATGGTAAAGAAAATGAATATTGGATTTATGATGAATTTGGAGTAAATGCGGAGATAAATTCAGTGATGTCATATCATATAGTCTAATATGGGGCATTTGGCAAATAAGAAAAACAATTATATTGTAAATATAATAATAAAATAAATTAATTTCATGGAGTGGTTAAATATTCAATGTAATGTCTGTATTATATACCTTAAAACTATTATATTTCACGGTCTCTAGGGATTCAATTTATGGTGTATTTTAATTAATAATTATTTTGATAATTAGGAAACATATTTGAAATAATAATAATTTTACAAAGCAGTAAACTACTAGTTTTTTTTTTTTTTAAAAAAATATGCTTTTTGTAATGTTATAAATGTTTGTAAGTAAACTTATTTCTGATCATATAAATAAGTTGGATGCAAAAATGAGCATAATAAAATCATATTTTCTAGAATTGTTGGAGAAATCTTCTTTAATTTTGTCACTGCATCTTTTTTGTAATTTGTGTAAATCATAGTTCAAATCTTCCTATTTTATTACCAATATCAACCCATTAAACACCTTTAATTTAAATTAGATAATCTTTTATTGACTACATGATTCGCTAGAATGGTAATATATGGAGTATCATTAAAAGCTCCTATATAAACAATTATTACACTCATTTTCAAAATTCTGTTTGTTTTGTACACCATAAGATGGGGCATTCTCGAAACGCGGGAATTCAATACAAGCAGCAAGTGTGTTGAAGTTACCTAATCATATTCTACCCACTTTCATTCTTTTGGCAATTATATTCTTATTATGTATAACCATTCTTTATCTTCCCAAATTTTGCAGAAAATCTCAACAACCTGAAATTTCAAAAAAAAAAAAAATTTTGAATGGTTGAAATTCAGCATCTCTTATTTTTTAACAATGTCAAGACAATTTGATCTTTGCGTGTTCTAAGATTATTCTTTTGACATAAGTAATGTGATCCTTTCTTCGTGGTAGTAAGTGAACTTATTCAAACAGAGATTTGGTCAAATTAGGAGAAAGTAATGTGCTTCGATGGGCACCACCATCCATTGGTTTCTTTAAACTGAATACAGGTGGTGCTTGCAACCTGCAGCAGTGGCACATGATGAGTATGGTGGATGGATGTGGGAAATAGGAAGGAACATTGGGAGATATAGTGTGCTACAAGCTAAGCTTTGGGCTATTTACGATAGACTCTAAGTAGCTTGAAAAGCCAATTGGGTGAATGTTATTATTGAGACTGATTGTGGTCTAAATATCAAAGATATTAATAGAGAACATGCAAACATGGATTTAATTGTACAAATCCAATAATTGTACAAACATAAGTGAAGAATGCTATTTAAGCAAATACCTAGAAAGACAAACTCTCTTGCTGACTCTTTAGTTAATCTGATGAAAGGCTTTTCCATTTTCATAAAAATTTTCCATTTTACTCCTCCTTTGGTTGATGATAAAATTCAGATAAATAGGGGCATCCAACTCTGCTCGTACTAAACAACGTCAATACATATTTATCTCAATTAAATTTCTTTACAAAAAAAAAAAGGTCAGGCAGAAATATCACGTAAATTTCCGATTACTCCTTAATCATGTCCTGAGTCAACTCAGTCAGCAGTCAACCAGACTTCCAATTCCATGTACGAATCAATTCCATTTTTTCCCCCGTCATTTCTTCTTTGCATTTCTCCTAATTCTCTGCAGCTTTTACTTCATTACTTTTGTTTCTAAGCTCCATTGCTTCCCTCAAATCGTTCTTCTTTTATTCTCTCTTAAGTTTCATTTGAATCTTTTGAGTTCTCCGGGGTGTCCATGGCAGATGTTTTTGTTTCTTCCCTTGTGAGTACCATCTTAGGGAACCTCAATTCTCTAGCTCTTCGTGAATTTGAAATCGCAAGTAATTTGGAAACCGACCTTCAAGATCTCGAGAGCACTTTAAGTACGATTCGAGCCGTGCTTCAAGACGCAGAGCAGAAACAATGGAGGAGTGAGGCCGTCAGGAATTGGCTCAGAAAACTCAAGGATATCGCTTATGATGCTGATGATTTACTCGACGAGTTTGCTGCAAAAGCTTTCCTATGGAAAGCTCGAGAAAACATGAGCAGCAAAGTAAGTGATTTCTTTTCCTTTAAAAATTCCACTGTGTTTACTTTCAAGAAGGCTCATGAACTTAAGCAAATTAGGCAGCGGTTAGATGCTGTAGCAGAGGAGAAAAACAAATTCCATTTGACTGAAAAAGTTGGGGATTTAGAAATTGATGATAGAGAATGGCGATTAACTAGCTCGCTGGTCAATGAATCTGAAATATTGGGAAGAAATGAGGATAAAGAGAATGTAATCAACGGGTTGTTCGGTAGTTCGTTGGATCAAAATGATTTGTCCATTTATGCCATTTGTGGTATGGGTGGACTTGGAAAGACTACTCTTGCTCAACTGGTGTTCAATGATGAAAGGGTTGAAAGGGGTTTTGGTTTGAGGATTTGGGTATGTGTATCCGATGCTTTCGAAGTCAGAAGGTTGATAAAAGCAGTTATTGAGTCCATTGATGGTAGTCCTTGTGATATCAAGGAGCTCGACCCTCTGCAACGATACTTGCAAGAAAAGCTGAGGGGGAAGCGATTTCTTCTCGTATTAGATGATGTTTGGAATGAAAACTATGAAAAGTGGGATGGTTTTAGGAATTCATTGAAGGTTGGAGCAAAAGGCAGCGTGGTCATAGTTACAACCCGGATCGAGAAAGTTGCTCTCATCATGGCTACTCTTCCCATATACCATTTGGACTATTTATCGGATGAGAATTCTTGGTTACTATTCAAGCAGCGTTCTTTTCTGATGGAAAGCGAGGAGGGATACACGAGATTGGAAAGAATTGGAAAGCAAATTGTTCTGAAGTGTGGAGGGGTTCCTTTGGCTGTAAAAGCTCTTGGAAGCATGTTGCGGTTAAAGCGTAGAGAAAGTGACTGGTTATCTGTTAAAGAAAGTGAGATCTGGGAGTTACCGGATGACGGGAGCGGCATTTTACCTGCCTTGAGATTAAGTTATGACAATCTACCATCATTTTTAAGGCAGTGCTTTGCGTATTGTTCGATATTCCCGAAAGATTGTGAAATGGATAAATCTCAGTTGATAGAGTTATGGATGGCAAATGGATTTGTTCCTTCTAGAGGACGTAGGGAGTTGCGTGAAATTGGAGATGAGATATTCCTCGAGTTAACTTGGAGGTCCTTCTTTCAAGATGTTACTGAATATCATGATGGCACTGTGACCTGTAAAATGCATGATCTCGTTCATGACCTTGCAATTTTGATAATGAGGTTCGAATGTTATATGTATGACAACAACCAGTCGTTTGGGTCTCCAAAACAGATTAGGCACTTACATATTCCCATTCAACCAATGCCTCCTTCCAGTTACGAAAGGATTCACTCGGACAAACAATATAATCTCCTCAAAAGCTGTTCGTCAGTGCGGTCCCTCATTCTTGGTGGCATTGGTCTGACTGAAGCCAATTGTCCTCCTTTGAAACATGTGAGAGCACTGGACTGCGATATGTATCAAATACCGAAGTCGCTAGGAAAGATGGTACACCTTAGATATTTAAATTTACGTGATCACGGGAGTATATGCATCCGGAGAATTCCGAATTCTTTTTGTAACTTGGTGCACTTGACGTATCTAAACTTGTCTTACTCTCGCATCAAAAGATTGCCCCAGTCTGCCAATTGCCTCCTAAACTTGCAGATTGTGAAACTGTCCAGCTGTCGCTATCTTTGTGAGCTACCCCAAGGAATGCAACATATGAGAAGCCTAAAGTGTGTTGATATCTCACGTTGTGATTCTCTTGAGCAAACTCCACCTGGAATTGGGCACCTAACTCAATTGGTAGAACTGAGTATATTTATAGTAAGGAAGGACCATGGTTGTGGAATTGGCGAACTTAAAGAGTTAGACCTTGGGAAGGAGTTGTCTCTAAAGGAACTCGATAATGTGACAGGTTCAACTGAAGCCAAGAGTGCCAACTTGATAAGGAAGCAAAATCTCCGATCATTGAGTTTAATCTGGGGAAAACAAGCAGGGGAATTTCCAGATAATGAAGAAGAGGTTCTTAGCAGTCTCCAACCTCATTATAATCTGGAGTATATTTGGATAAGCTGTTATCAAGGTTTAAGGCTTCCCAGTTGGTTGATTGATTTACCGAATCTGGTGTTAGTTGAGCTTGACCAGTGTAAAAGATGTTCACACCTTCCACCTCTAGGGGAACTGCCGTTGCTCATGGTTCTTAAAATAAAGGGAATGGATGCTGTGAAATGCATTAGCAGTGAATTCTATGGAAATGGGATCAATCCGTTCTCATCATTGGAGGAACTCTATTTTGACTCGATGCCTGTTTTGGAGACGTGGAAAACAGTTGAGGGAAGGGGGAATTTTCCTCGTCTGCAAATCTTGGTTTTCGGGAAATGCCCTGAGTTGATTGAATTGCCAAAGTTTCCAACCCTCAAAAAGCTTCGAATTTGTGAAAGGGAGAGCGTCTTATTTCATCCTGATCTTGGTTCACTTAAGATCCATGACCTTTCTGGCTTGACAAATTTTCCCAGTGGTTTGTTGCAAAATCAAACACACCTTGAGGAGTTGAATATAGAGTCGTTACCTGACCTCAGGTCTCTGTCGAATCATCTTGATAATCTATCTGTGCTTAAACACTTGAAAATCTTCAGCTGCCACAAGCTTAAAGACATTCCTGAAGCACTTCAAAACCTCAATGCTTTAGAGAGTCTGGTTTTGAGTGGGTGTGACACTCTTGTTTCGTTTCCTGGTAATGTAAATGGCTTAACTTCACTTCGTGTCCTGAAGATTTTTCAGTGCGATAGATTTACCTCTTTATCTGATAGGGTCATGCATTTGACACATCTTGAGGAATTGTGCATTTGGGATTGTCCGATGTTGAATTCCTTACCGACAGAAATCCAGCATCTTAATGGTCTTCAAAAATTGACAATTAGTTGGTGTGACGGATTTACTTCTGTTCCAAACCAGATAGAACATCTCACCTCCCTTTGTGAGTTGAATTTCGAATATTGTATTCATTTGATGTCATTGCCTCAGGGACTAAAGAGTCTCACAACACTCAAGAACCTAGACATTCGGGGATGCCCACATTTGGAAAAGTGGTGCAAGGAAGGGGAAGGAGAGGGTTGGCCTTACATAGCACATGTTCCCTGTATTAAAATCACGGCTTATGATAAAGCATGGTACTCTAAGCTACGAAGATCCCATGGCAGTCTCTTTACAAGGTAAACCTTACCTTTTAGTTATTTGTGCAGTGTTTTACTTTAATTCCATCTTTGCCTTTATATATGCCTTGATTATCATCCTGAAATGGTTGACCAAGCCATTCTCTTAAGAATGTTTCTTGGTATGCCGTTCTATGTTATTTGGACTCTGGGTCAAGTATGGGGCGGATTAAATGGCCAAGATGAGTATTAGGTGCAATATAGCCTCTGCATTTTGACAATTTGTGTATATATCCCTCTTAATAGTTGACCTACATTTGCAACCTATGTTACTTGGACTCGATGCGTGTCTCGGAAATATGTATGCATCCAGCATGGGTATGTTAATTGTTTTTCCATGATTTTGATTCATTTGGAGACTTTGGAATGATTATAGCGTGATAATCATGTCCGAATATGCACTGGATATGGGTGTCAGACATGGTTGGTTTAAGAAAATTAGAAGAGTTAGAGCAATATAATTTGCAATGAAAATCCCAGAACGTATCGGTTCTGAACTGGAAAAAGAAAAGCAAATTCAAGGTTTTAATTAGATGCATTGGGCTTATTTTGCAGGTTTGGTGATTGGGCATTTGGCTTAGCAAGTAAGTTGTTGAAATGTAAGCCGGAGTCATGAATAACAAGGTAATGGAAGTGAAAATGCTGTTTTCTAGATTAAATATAATCTGCACCATCTACGATTTATGTTATTTGGATCCATTCTATTGTAGGTGTTGAGTAGAGTATGTATGATGTATCTAGTGCAGGTCTATTCAATATTTTTAGATTTTATATACAAAATTCTTAAAAGATTCATATTTAAATGTTAATAATACTATATGCTATTTACTCAAAAAATGAACTTGACAAAAAGAAAAAAAAAATGGTAGCTCCATAGTAGAACCACTAGTCTATCTCTTTGGCATGTAATAAATTTGAGAAAGAAAATATTGGTATAATTATTGTTTTATTTTGTATTCATATGTACGTATCGATCCAAAGTTTTTAATATTATTCCATACTAAGATTTTTTAATAATCTTTTTACTTTTCTATTTTTAATGAATTTTGGATAATTTTGTTGAAATATAAATTTGTATGATTTGTAATTGATTGGATTTAATATATTCCTCATACAGATATTATATAAAGGTATTCCTTGAATAAATTTATTTTATAAAGTAATAATAAAGTCATGAAGACTTGACTCTCCTAAAATGGTAAATTTATTATAAAAACCTTTTAAATTTTATCAAATCATAAATTAATGTAATGGTAAAATTATAATTTGATCTCTTATAAATTAATTATTTATTTTAACCCTTAAAATAATTTTTAACTGCTTTGAATTGTAAAGAATTCAATTTAAGTTGTTTTTAAACAATTCTTTTCTACTTTCAACCTTTAATGCTAAAATCCTAGTTGTACTGGTATATAGCCAAGCCTAGAAGAGCTTATTGATTGGGCCAAATTGCAGCCTGGATATTTTTGAAACATCTAGCCCATGCTTGGTCCACGTAACTTAATTTATTATTCCAAAAATAATTTTAATTTTATATTTACATACTACTTTTAAGCTTTGAATTTTAATTTGAATCCAATTTATTCCAAATTTAACTGAAAAAAATAGTGTTTCCCTAAAAAAAAAAAGATCAACTTACTATTATGTTTCTGGAAGAGCATGCTATTCCTCTTAAAAAAGAGGTGTATCACTTACAAAGTGCACCTTAAAATATTAGAAATATAAAATATATTATTCCTCCAAATAGAGAGAAGAAAAATAGATGAAGATAATAACGATATTTTTTGACATTTTTTTAAACTAATAAAATATGCACATATTTCATTCCTGGAATGAATGTTTATCTTATTGTTGTTGTTGATTCTGCTGTAAGTATTGTTTCCAGTAATGGGCAACATTAGTTGCAAACATCCTTCTTATTCTGTTTATGTTATTGATTAGTGGTGAAATTAGGAAATTTTTTTAGAGGTCGAAATTAAATTATTATTTTTTATATTTTTAATAGTCTATAATATATTTTATAATTTTTAAAGAATTAAATTTTAAAATATACACTAATTTAAAATTTTAAAATTTTAAAATTTTTTAAAGGCCTAAATAGATAATTTTCTATTTTAGAGGAGGTCAGTGCTCCTGCCAGCCTCCCCTATATGCATCTTCTATTCTTGAGAACTGATTAATAAAAGTGGAGAAAATCGTTTTTTAGAGTGAATGCTTAAAAATAAAATTTCTACTTATTCAACTCCTTCCGATAGCTTTACTTGGTTAGTATAGATTTGAAAGATTATTCAAGTAATAGATTTGAAATATGAGTTACTTTTATTTTAAAGTTTAGAATTGAGTGTGAAAAATTCTCACTTTTGGTGAGTAAGTCCAATTTACATCATCAACTAGTTCAAGTTTGAGAAAATTGGGTGTGAATAATATTTTGAGAAAATCTAACTATGAAAAATCTCATCTTTATACATAAATATATGATGCACGATAGACTTTTAAACTTCTCATTCATAAAAAAAAAAAAAAAAACAGAGTAAAAGTGTGACCAACTACTCTTATTAGATGGAATACCATTTGGTACGGATTTTTTTTCTCTTTGGTCGAAGATGATGTAGCATGGACATCGTTGCATTCTCCATTCTCCATTTTCGGAATTGAGCTTCAACATATGGCTAATGTAAAATTTGCTTAGTTAATTTTTATGTTTGAAATGGTGGTTTGTTTCTTGGATTCCATGTTAAATTGGCTGATTGGAAGATTAGCGGTAATAGTTATTGAAATGCATGTTGATTGTGTTACTATACACATTGAAATACATGTAAAATTATTCTTTTCACTCAGTAAAAATTATTTTAGTATTTTATTTAATTTCTGCTTTTTTTAATTTTTAATTTGTAATTTTTTTGTCAAACCACTTTTAAAATGGATGTTAACTTTTCTTGACATAGCATACGTGTGGATTATCATATGGATTATAAGTCAAGATTTAATTAATTTTAAAAATTTTAAAAAATATTAAAAACATAATTTTCATATTTTAATCATTTTATTTTTGAAAATTTTTATCATATGGATTATCATACGTGTGGATTATCACATGAATTGCATACGCATGGTTAGTCACTAACTCAGGATTTAGGTAAATTACACCATAAACGTCAACTGCTTCGTGGAATCCAGTCAAATGTATCGTTCTACCAATGAATACATATATGTCTCTACCCGTGGAGTCAACTGCTTCGATAGCCAAGACTAGCCATTCTCCAATTTAATTTTTTTCGTTTATGTTTTTTTAACTTTCATTTTTTTTCTCTTTATTTTCCATTCTCTCCTGTTTTCCTAATATTTAAATTGCCCAAAATGAAAAAAAATATAGGGATCAATTATAGAATTTAACCTAAAATTTTCGTTTGAAATGATGATTTAACGTGCTACATCAGTTTACTGTTACATCGTTAATGACAATTAATGGCTCAATGACTAAGATGTTATAACGCGATAACATAAGTGACTAAAATGTAATATTTTAAACATAAGTGACTAAAATATAATCTAAAAAAATAAAATGACTATTTTAATGGTTTACTAAAAGAATAACATTTAAGATCAATGCTTTAAAAAAAAAAAAAACTATTAACTATTTGTATACTTCTGTTTACATTAAAACTAGTGTTTAAAGCATTTAAACATTAAAGATAAAATAAAATAATACTAATTCAACCAATTGAAAATTAGAGAGTGGATGGAACCGATCTTTAGATTGACTTTTAGCATTGGTTGTAGATGATCCGATGATTCAATATTATCAATTTATTTCTATATAAGTAAATTTAAATAAAAAAATATTAATAATTGGCGGATTTGAAAATTTTAAGATTGGATGTTGAATTAAGTTTGAATGAATTAGTTTAAGTTGAAACATGTGTAAATAATTCGTAAGTAAATTTATTGGTTGAGGTAATTTACTTGCTTTTTGTGTAATCATTGGTTGATATATATATATATATATGTTTTTGGTACATAAGAGCTGATTATACAATCTAATTACACCTTTGCCAAGCAATGGCCTCAGACTTGCAGGAGGCTCTACAGTTGTCGAGTTGTCCTTGAAGCTGCTCCTTTGCTAGCTAACGGACTTTGAAAAAAATGAACTGAACTGAATCAAATTTACAAAATCATCTTCTAAGATTCATCCCTACCCGTCAAGTTCCTTTATCCATATAGCTCATGGGTAGCACTTAAATTCTTGTAAATCTCATAAACCAACCTTTGATCAAATTCATAGCTCGAATAACCCAAAGCAACCTTTCGTGCTTTGGGAATCCGTTTCCCTCCGAATTGATTCTCAGCAGTCAAATGCCCCACAGTCCCTGCTAATCTTATCATCATATTCATGTAACCGTTTTTGAGCTTCGTCAAAAGCTTTATCGGCCTCCATCGCAGCTTCGGTATCGCTTTGATCTTCCAAAACCTTCGCGACCTCGCTCCGATCCTCGTGACTTTTACGTTCTTTTTCTTGATCACTTCGCCGCCGTGGAGTCTTTGGTATCGCCGCCTTCTCCAGTATCTCTTCAAGGTACCGGGAACTGATTTCTGAAGAAACTCCATTAAATTGCCCTTTTTAAGGAGTAAATGGAAAGACAGATTTTGAGATTGGGCAATCCGTTGGTAATAGTGAATATATATAGAAAATGGATGAAGAAATGAAAGTCAATTAGTTGTGAGTCAGCAAAGTCGGTTTTTGACAACTGAATTGAATTTTAGAATATGGATAGCTAAACTCAATTTTGTTTGTGTTAATGGAAAATTATTTATTGTTGAATTTGGATTAAAAAAAAAAAAAAAAACCCAAACTATATTGGTATGAACTATGAAAGTTCCATCATCAATACCTACTGGTTTCTTGTGAATGTATAATTGGTTTCTGAAGCTAAAATATTTGTCGCAAATATTTCATGAATTTGAGCCACATTCATTTTATATTTAATAATATAAATTTATATTTAAATTTTATTATCAAAATACATAAATAGTAATATATATATTTTAAATCTTTTTAATATTATTCAAATGAATAGTAAACAATAAAACTTAAATTTTGTTCGATGATTGTGATAATTCTAAAATATAGAGTTATTTTCAATACTTTTAGGCTCATATTTAATGAAAATTCCTAGTGATTTCTAATCAATTTCTATAGTTTCACCTATAATTCTGTTTTACTAAAGTAGTCTTATGAAATTTGCTATTTTTACCAATTGCTATGCTAAACTCACATTTTTCATCTATTAGGTGTTTAATGAAGACAGTGGATAGAAATAATAAAAGTTGACAGATAAAGGCTCAATGCCACAGCAATTGTTGTAGCATTAGTCCAACAGTTTGGGCCTTAAGAATCCACATGCATAGACGCCCACTGAAGCTTTGTTTGGGCCTCATTTCACGTCTAACCTAATGTCAGAAGAGCTTGACAATTTTTGTGACCCAATTAGAGCCCAAATCGTATGCACATGGAAAGGAACGAAGAAAAAAAATCAAAACTAAAAGATACGGTCTTCAACATCCCAAACACATCACTTGATTTAACGAACAAACTTATCGGCTATTGAGAAGTGCATACAGACACTACCTACATGGAGGAAATCAAGGGAATCAAAGCTAAAAATAGCAATGTTGCATTCATCCATTGAGCAGTGGGACACAATTTCCACGAGTAAGAAACAAGAGAGTTTTGGAAATAGCTTAAGAAAGCATTGCTAAGAGCAAAACAAAGGGAGAAAAGAGGAAGAGAATCGTGAAAACATGATTACTTATTGTTACTTCTTTATTTTATTTGTTACTTCTTTCTTGCGTTAAAAACATGATTGCTTATTGTTTTTGTGTTTTCTCTTTAATTACTATGACTTAATCTTGTTGATGCTAGAATGGTTATGCAAATTTAGTTTATATTCAATAAAGTTTTGATAGAGATGTTCCGTGCATTTGGTAGTTGTACTAAGTCAAGTACTATCACAATCATACTTCCTGACACATATACATTATGTTGGTAAGTAATTAAATTAGTAAATTGATATGAGAAAATGGTTATTAATTGAAACAATACGTGATTGACACAATATCAATGGATATTGATGGTATTCCATACTGCATCCAATTGGAGACTTTCTATAATGGTCTTAACGCACATACTAGAATGATTGTGATGTGTTTGCAAATGGAGCCCTTCTTTTGAAATCTTACAATGAGGCTTACTGATACGATGCGCCTCGGAAGAGTCGAGTCGTATTAATGTGCCCGATCGTCGACAAGAAGTTACGCTAGGTTTAATTGAAAGGTTGGATAAGAGAAAGAAGGATATTGGTTTTGGTTCGAATTGGAATAGGTAAGAAGAATTGAAAGTTCAGATTTAGGGTCCGAATAGGTATAAATGAATGAATTGGTTCAATTAGGTAAGGGAAATTGAAGAAATGGGCGTAATGGTATGAAGGGTAAAAACGAAATGGTATTATGAAATGATACGAATTGAATGGCCGGTTTAGGTACAATTTGGTAAATGGAGAAATGGGGTTGAACAAAAAGTGCAAACAAGAACTAATACTGATTTAGTATCGACCCGTTGTTTATAGGCTGTTTTAGTTCGGTTTGGGTATGGTAAAGGAAAACCTCGACCCACTATCTAACAAGATAGGAACCTCGGTATGTTTGAACGCCACACTACGAGTAGTGATAAGTTCGGTTTCGACAAAGGGCAACGGTTGACACAACTAGAACGCTAGGAAGCCAATCGAATCTTTGAACGAAATTTGAGAAAAGTTTTGCCTCACAATTTTGGCAGCATAACATTAACAAAGTCCAAAAGTTTTTTTTTTCAAAGAAAAATAACAAGTATTTATAGCCTAAAGACTAGCTAACCGAATGGACACTTTACATACTTAATAATTAAGTAAAAGTCTCATGAATGCATCTTGAAAATTCTAGAAAGAAGTCTTTTGATGTTCATGACCAGATTCGGCTATGGTGGAGATGTCTTGAAGGTTCTTCATGCTTAAGGAAATGAATCATGAATGAGAGACTCCCTTGGACATTAGCTAGGTTCGGCCAACTTGAATAATTGAGGCAATCAATTCATGTTATTTGGTGAAAAGTTAGGAATTAATTGAGGAGACTTCATAAGCCAAATTAAGTGTGAATGCCAATTCTTGAAGAGTCCATAGGTGTGAACACTTTGAATTGGAAGGCCATGCCATGTGAACGTAATGTGAACAGAATTTTAAGGTTCATGAAGGGAGATGTTCAGCCACATGTAGGAAGTAATGGGAAGCCTCATTTTAGCCGAATAGTCACTTGGAAAATGAAGAAGTAGCACACCATACATGAATGGAAATATTCATGAACCTTGAACACATTGAATGTGGCCATACATGCACTTAGTCGAACATGCACCTAGGAGATTCAAAGCTCTTAACCGTCTATGCACCTCCAAAAAGACATGCTGCTTCATGCTTCATATGTCCATTGGGTTGCTACAAGAAAATGTGAACAGAATTAATTCAAGCTAATGTGAACACAAATGTAAACATTAAATTCGGTTATGACAAATTAATTAACATCTATAAACACTTTTAAGACATATTTAATAAAACTAATGTAAACTAAATTTAATATATGGTTTATTAATTAACTAATTAATGAACTTATTAAATAAAAATTTAATAGCAGTCAAATGAAGTCAGAGTAGTCTTCATGAGCTAGAATTCAACTTATGAACTAAAACCGAGCTGGGCTTGGACTCATGAGCTGGTAGTGAGCTGGACCCGAGCTGGGGAACTGGAAGTGAGCTGATTCCAAGCTAATGAGCTGGTTTTGAGTTGAATGGGAAATTGCTTGAGCTGGTGGTGAGCTCGATGAGCTGAGCTGGACTTGCAGGTAGTTGCATGGTGAGTTCAAGGAGCTGGAATCAGCTTTTTCGGAGTGTCCTAATAGCGTTTCATTCCAAAGTTGAGCTACAAAAGCTGTGATAGACTCAAACTTCTTGGCTCGAGCTCGAGTGACAGGACCTTGTGGTAGCACCATAGAATCCTTGCTCAAACTAGCTGAACCATGGGGCACAATCGCATCATTCCCCCCTTTCAAAACGACTTGTCCTCAAGTCGAAATTTGCATTAAAAAGGGTTAAATCTGACACATTAAAAGTAGTGCTGACATTATAATCTCCGGGCAAATCAATTTTATAAGAATTTTCATTTATTCACTCTAAAACTTGAAAAGGACCGTCTCATGAGGCGATAGTTTAGATTTCAATTGGGCGGCGCCATTAAAGATATGAATCCAAACCCATTCTCCGGGTTTAAAAACTACTCATTTTCGTCCTTTGTTAGCATTACGCACATAGGACTCAGTCCTAGCCTCGATATTGGCCCGCACCTTGTTATGTAAATCCTTGACAAAATCCACCTTTTTCTTCACATCTGCATGGACAAACTGATCAGTAGGTAAAGGCAATAAATCTAAAGGAGTCAAGGGATTAAAACCGTAAACAATTTCAAATGGGGAGAATTTAGTCGCTGAATGGACAGAACGATTATACGCAAACTCAATATGAGGTAGACAATCCTCCCACGTCTTCAAATTCTTCCGAATGATGGCCCGAAGCAAGGTAGATAGAACTCTATTGACAACTTTCGTTTGGCCATCGGTTTGGGGGTGGCAGGTGGTCAAAAACAGAAGTTTGGTCCCTAATTTACCCCACAAAGACCTCCAAAAGTGACTTAAAAATTTTGCATCTCAGTCCGACACGATCGTACGAGGAATGCCATGTAGTTTAATGATATCCCTGAAAAACAAGTTCGCAACATGGATGGCATCGTTAGTCTTATTACAGGCAATAAAATGTGACATTTTTGAAAATCTATCAACAATAACAAAAATAGAATCCTTCCCCGTTTTTGTGCACGGAAGTCCGAGAACAAAGTCCATGGAGATGTCAATCCATGGTGCTTCAGGAATGGGCAATGGTGTGTACAAGCTATGGGGTTGAACCTTTGATTTAGCCTTTTTACAGGCTATACACCTTTCGCAAACTCGCTCCATGTCTTTTCGCATCCGCGACCAGTAAAAATGTTTATGGAGAGTGGCAAGCGTCTTATTGACTCCGAAGTGTCCCATAAGCCCGCCAATATGTGCCTCATGCACTAATAGGTCTCGAACAGATCCACAAGGAATGCATGATTTACCTTCTCGGAAAAGATAGCCTTCGTACCTATGAAAATTTCCAAAGGGACCTTTCTCACAAGAAACAAATATCTCTCCAAAATCGGAACCGTTTACATAGGAATCTTTTAATAATGCAAAACCAAGAATCTTAGAATCCAAATATGATAACAGAGTATAACTTCTTGAGCGCGCATCAGCCACGGTATTATCTTTACCTTTCTTATATTTGATGACATACGGAAACGACTCAAAGTATTCAACCCACTTCGCGTGGCGTCGGTTCAACTTATGTTGGCCTTTGATGTACTTCAAGGCTTCGTGATCGGAGTGAATAACGAATTCCTTAGGCCACAAGTAATGTTACCATGTTTCAAGGGCTCGTATAAGCGCGTACATCTCTTTATCATACACCGAATAGTTGAGTACGGCTCCATTGAGTTTTTCACTAAAGTAAGCCACAGGACGTCCGTCTTGTGTCAACACGGCCCCGATTCCAATGCCCGAAGCATCATACTCATTCTCAAAAGTCTTCGAGAAATCTGGAAGGGCAAGCAAAGGAGCGTTAGTGAGACAATCTTTGATTTTTCTAAATGATTTCTCTTGTTCATCGTTCCAAATAAAAGAAGAATTTTTCTTAATAACACTCGTAAGTGGAGCAGCAATAGTGCTAAAATTGGAAACGAATCGTCGGTAGAAACTTGCTAGGCCATGGAAACTTCGAACTTGCGTAATGCTCGTAGGCCTTGGCCAATCTTGTATGGCCTTAATCTTCTCTTGGTCTACCTCGAGACCATCCGCACTAACTACAAATCCTAGAAAAACAGTTTTGTTAGAACAAAAAGAACATTTCTTTAAATTAGCATATAAGCTCTCTTTTCGCAAAACTTCTAAAATATATTTGAGATGACTTACATGTTCTTCCATAGATTTGTCAGAAATCAATATATCGTCAAATATACCACACAAAACTTACCGATGAAAGGCCTTAAGACATGGTTCATTAGTCTCATGAACGTACTTGGAGCGTTGGTAAGGCCAAAAGGCATAACCAACCATTCTTATAGTCTGTGCTTGGTTTTGAATGCCGTTTTCTATTCGTCTCCTTCTCGCATCCGAATTTGGTGGTAGCTACTCTTCAAATTGATTTTTGAGAACACTTTGGCCCCACTAAGCTCATCTAACATGTCATCTAAGCGAGGAATAGGATGACGGTATTTGATCGTTATCTTGTTAACGGCTCGGCAATCCACGCACATGCGCCATGTTCCGTCCTTTTTCGATACCAATAATACAGGAACAGCACAGGGACTTAGGCTCTCGCGAATGTAGCCTTTTTTCATCAGTTCATTGACTTGTCTTTGCAACTTTTTGGTCTCCTCCGGATCGGCTCGGTAAGCAGGTCGATTTGGAATAACCGCTCCCGGCACGAAATCAATTTGATGCTCGATTCCACAAAGTGGTGAAAGACCACTCAGGGCTTCTTCTTGAAAAACGTCTTGAAAATTCTGCAACAAAGACAAAATAGGAGGGGTAGGGTATCTGGTAAATCGTTAGTAGAAATTAATGCTTCTTTGTACAAAAGTACAAGAACAGTTCGATTCATCACCAATGCCTTCCTCACAAAACACTCATTTTCTCGATTTTTTTTCTTTTTATTCTTTTTCTTGGATATTTTTCTTGTCGCTCTCTTTTGTTTTCTTTTTCTTATTTTTCTCTTATTTTATTTTTTTACAACTTTCTTTTTCTTTTTCTCTCATTTGCTCGACAGAAGCTTTTAGCTTGATTTGGTCTTCATACACTTGTTTGGGAGTCAACGGCACCAACGTCACATTCTTTCCCATAAATTTAAATGTATACTGGTTGGTATAATCGTCGTGTTAAACTTGCCTATCAAATTACCACGGTCGGCCAAGTAACAAATGCCCCGCATGCATCGGTACGATGTTACAAAGAACTTCATCCGAATACTTGCCGATGTTGAAAGAGACAAGTACTTGCTTCGTTACCTTAAGCTCTCCTCCGTCATTGAACCATTAAAGTTTGTAAGGACTCGGATGCTTAGTTGTGGGCAGACCAAGCTTTTCAACCATCATCATACTTGCTATGTTGGTGCAACTGCCTCCATCGATGATGACACTACATACTTTACCTCTGACTTGACATCGGGTGTGGAAGATGTTCTCTCGTTGGAGACCATTGTCTGCACCTTAGAGACTTAGACTTCGCTTTACCACTAGTAGTTCTCCTTCCATAAATTGTTCTAAGGCCTCCTTGACTTCAGAAGTCGATTCAGACTCTTTCTCTTCTTCATCCTCCGTTTCGATCTTGCCATCAGCCCTCAACACCATGGTCCTTCGGTTAGGACATTGACTTGCTATGTGGCCCCTCCCGAGGTACTTAAAGCACTTGATGTCCCGATTTCAATTGAAGGACGATTCGGGTGCCTTGCCTTTGTTCACTTCGGTGGTATACTTATTGGTTTTTGGAGGAGCCGTGAACTCCTTTCCTCGGGAATTGGAAACACCTTTACTAGTTTTTTGGCCTTATTTGAGAGTGTTGGAAGTGGTAAATCCTTGACTCGGTCCCTTTCGTTTGAGTTGCTTTTCTACCTTGATGGCCATATGGACCATGTCAACCATTTCAAGGTAGTGTTGTAATTCAACAACATTTGCAATATCCCAATTTAAACCAGCCAAGAATTGCGCCATCGTTGCTTCAGGGTCTTCTTGCACGTCTGCACGAATCATTGCAATTTTCATCTCTTTAAAGTAGTCCTCGACACTTTTGGTCCCTTGCGTTAGATTTTAGAGTTTTTGGTGTAACTCCCGGTGGTAATATGTGGGAATAAAGCGTCGCCTCATGGTCGTCTTCATTTCGGCCCATGTGGAAATAGGACATTCTCCGTTACACTTTTGGTTAGTAGTTAATTGATCCCACCAAATCATGGTGTAGTCCGAGAACTCTATCGCTGCTAGTTTCACCTTTTTTTTCTTAAAATAGTTATGATATTCGAACACCAACTCTATCTTTTTCTCCCATTCAAGATAGGCTTCCGGATCTGATCTACCTTGAAACGGTGGAATAGACAGTTTAATGTTCTTAAGATCATCATCTTCGCGTCTTCGATCTCGTTGTCGGTGTTGTCTACGTCGATCACTAGCATTAGACTCTTGTTCGCTTTCAAGATCACTAAGTTCGTTTGCTTCATCGTCTTGGAACCTTCGTCTTCCCCGATTTTGATTTGGCCTCTCCCGCCTTTATTTAGCCGCCTCGGGAGTTCTTTCACGTTGGCCAATTTGTTTCAACTTGGAATAATCGATCTTCGATTGGGTTGAGCCTTCGATCTAGGAGTCGCTCCATTTCTCGTAATAAAGCTTGCATATTTAAGTCGGGGATGTTGCGAAAGGGTTGTCTTGCTGGACGGTCTTCCATATTGTGATCAGAATCTTGTGACATTTAAACTATAGTCAAATAAACCTCACCACAAAACCTCACAATCACTCAGAAAGGAAAAGAAAGATGATTCACTCACACTCATGTTTACGCTCGAGGATAGGCTTTTACCTCCGCTCTATTGCGCTCACAACTCTCGTGCCTTTTACCTCTCGTAACTTTTCTCGTGATTTCGTAGCAGATTCGGTAAGGCTTAGTCCTTGGTCTAGGTGGTCGGCTCAAAAAGGTAACAAGTGATTGATGTATTCGGTTTAAGGTAGGCTGAAAGAGTAGGGAATTGGGTTAAAAGTGTGGCGTATATGTTGAAACCCCTTTTTTAGAAACGATGGGGGTCGACTTTTTGGAAAACAAAACATGGAGTCGCCATCGATCTTTTGTTTTGGTGTGATCAGATCACCTAAAAATGAGGTTAGTTTAATAAAACATTTTTGGTTTATTAAAACAATGATTTTGGTCTACGAACTTTTGAGAAAACGGGTTCGGGAGTCGGTTACACATGAGAAAGGATTAGCGCCCTCACTACGCCCAAAATTGGTATCGAATCGATTAAATATTGTCCTTATGTCTAAAATTAAGAAGTTTTTGAAATGTGGTTCTTTTTTATAACGGTTGAATAACCCAAGTTGATTGCCAAAAATCTTCTTGTTTCGGCATCCGAAAATTTATAATTTGAAAATCTCGAAAGGATGTTCAACTACCTAGTCCAACGAAAGATCGAAACCCAGCACAGTAGGGCACAATTCTTCGAATTCCCAAACATTGATCATTGCCTCACTTTAGAAAATACGAGTGAAATTCCAGAGAGGTATCCGATTATTTTGGACAGACGGGAGATTGTAACCCAGCACGATAGGGCACTATTCCCCAAACTGCCAGACATCGAACACTTCTTTCATTTTAAAGGGTTTTTAGAAAACGTGAATGAAACTTCGAAGGGATCTTCGATTGTTTAGGACAAATAAAAAATCGCAGCCCAGCACGATAGGGCACGATTCTCAAATCGCCAAACATCGAACATCCTTTGTTTTGAAAGTTTTTTTTTTTATAAACATGAGTGAAAACTTGAAGGAATATTTGGTTGTTTTGAGCGAACGAGAATCACAACCCAGCACTATAGGGCATGATTCCCGAATTGTCAAAAGCCAAATATTGCCTTTGTTTTAAATAATTTTTAGAAGATATGAATGAAATCTTGAAGGAACACTCGATTATTTTGGGCAAACGCGAAATTGCAACCCAACACGTTAGGGCACGATTCCGCGAATTACTAAATATCGAATGTCTTCTTCGTTAGGAAGAATTTTAAAATACATGAATGAAATTTTGAAGTGATATTCGATTATTTTGAGCAAATGCGAAATTGCAACCCAACACGTTAGGGCACGATTCCTCGAATTGCTGAACATCGAATCTCGTCTTCGTTTTGAAGAATTTTTGAATGAATGATCATAAAGCTAGCTTAAGACGTATTAAATCGGTTTGAAATAAGATGAAATTAATTATAAAGATTTGCATTTTATAAAACCACATTTTGAAAATCTAATGGAAAACGATGAATGGGGTAATATGCACATACGAGATACAATGCTTAACGAATGAGGATATTAATCAACTAGCAGAACAAGCAATCAAATATAATTAAATTAGAAATATAGCTCAACTTCAATCATGCATGGAGAACAATTAATCACGACAATAATGGATAAATAAAATACAACGACAACAAACATGGCATGGTAAAATCATTAAAGGCGCAAAACAAAATGCGAACCGAAAAAGCAATATGGTATGATCAATGCATGATATACGAAATAAGATAAGAATAAAGAGAGTGTCGTATGGAACTAATTTAAAATAATAATAAACACATAGTACATAATACATGAATGAATGGATTAAGAAAATTAGAGATATATATACTTGTTTATTAAAATATATGAAGTGAAATGAATATCTTGATCGAACAATATGCCAAACATTAAACATATTGGTTTGAAAATGACAATATATATATAAAAGATTTTAAAATTAGCACAAAAATATGAAAGGATTGTAAAATGTATAGAAATATAATTTTAGACACATGATAGATTTATTATACATATACATAAGTAAAAAAAATTATGTGTAAAACATAGAAATATATACAGAGTTAAGTTAATCCTATGATAAATTATATGATATCTTAAAGATAGTGCTTATATATATACAAGAAAAATTATATAAAATACATAAATTTAATAATATATGTAGATCAAATGTAGGTATCAATAAGCATATATACGTATAATAATAATTTTAAAGATATATTGTAAGACTACGTTACAAAATGAAAGAATAAATTTAGAAGGAACTATGTGTATAAATAATATAAAGTTAATAATGTATGAAATATGTGAAATAAAATTAACTTTAATACAAAATATATATGTACATGATAGACTAAAAAAATACTCATATGTACAAAGTATTTTTTTATGAAATATCTATTCAAAAAAATATTGTAAAGTACTACGATAGAAAGGAAATCATTATGAAAATCTAAGATGTGTGCATGCGTATGTATACATAAAAAAATAAAGGATTGAAAAAGGAAATGAGCTATACAAGTCAAAGAAATCTAATTAAAATGCAATTAAAATGGGTGGGCTAATTTATAAATAAAATAATGAACAAGAGGACTAAAGCGCGAAGTGCGCTAATGCACCAGGACTGAGACTGGAAATAGCCCAACTCTCAAAACACAGTGTTTGTGCGTGGATCAGTTTGCAACCCTGTGCAAATTACAAGTCCCAATTAAAAAAAAGGCGAGGCGCATAAGGCTCAATCGAAGACCCGCGTGAACATGGAGGGCCTAGCGGGAAAATTTCCCATTCTGCATGAAAAGGCGCGGATCCGGGTCACAATCCGAGTTGACGTGAGGACTCTAAATGACCCAAACGGCGCCGTTTTCCATGGCAGATTAGTATAAACCCTTCCTTCACTTTTCCTTTCTCACCAAACGCAGCCAACACTTTACCCCTTATTTGCAGCCCCCCAAAAAAGATCTGTTAGGGTTCCTCCCACAACCGCCGATCCACCATTTCAATTGGTGGCCAGCGACGTGCGAGCAATGACCAGATCCCTCCGAACGGCGGTACCACGCGAAGGACCAGGTATGCTACCCTATTTTTTCTTTTTCTTTTCTTAAAAATCTAGATCTAATACCGTTCTAAAAAGGACGATGAAATCGAATAAAAAACTTAATATCATCCGACCCTCATCCGTATCTCAATATTTCTAAGACATTCGGGATTTCATCGGTGTTGTTCCAAACGTTTCTTTCTTTATGCTAAAATCATAAGGTAACGAGAAGGAAGACAAATGGATAGACAGACTTGAAAATCACCTTTTTTTTTGTATTGCTTCTGTATATTACGTCTGTTTTTTTGCTTTGTATTCGTAACCTTTACAACAATTACAGATCCTGGCTTTATAGCCGAAAAAGAAGAAATAAAAAGAATTACACATTTGTTCTTTGTTTTTTTTCTACTCTATGTTGCTGTTGCGTTTGTCTTGTTCACAGGTACGGAGCAAGGCGCGTGTACGGGGGTCGTGTTGGCGCTTGGCGTGGGTGTACGAGGGCTGTTGACGTGAAGGTACGAGCGTACGGCTCTGGGGCTGGGGCTCGTCTGTGGTTGCGGCGCGAAAGTGATGAGGAAGCTCTAGGGTTTCCTTTCCCAGAATACTGGGCCTAACAGGCTAGTAATTGATATTGGGCTGTAGGGCATTAGTTATTGGGTCATTGGTTATGTAACTGGGCTTATTATTGGCCATATAATTAGACTGTTATAAAACTTGGGTTTTAAATTTATTTATTTATTGATTTATCTTATATTTTGTTTTGGGTTTTTTTTTGTTTGTTTGGGTTGGGCAAATTTGGCCCACTACAGTGTATATGATTAGGGATAGTAGAATAGAAGATGGATCGGGACTGAATTACAATAGAACAAGTTTTCACTTCATTTTTTTTAACTTGTATAACTTTTTTTTTTGTCTGTATAAGCAAACTAAATACAATAGGAACACTTCTGTACGCGATTTTTTTTTCTCTTTGGCTACGTAGATTTTTGTTTTTGTAGTAACAGCAACAAACTAATCAAAATGAGAAAACTTCGGTATACGAAATTTTTTTTTCTATACTCTTTTTTTTTTGAATCCTACTTACTTGCGTACAGTTGGACTAGCTTTGGGATGATTTCGTTGCACGAACTTCTCGTTTTAGTAGCTCTAATACCAGATGATACGATCCGCCTCGGAAGAGTCGAGTCGTATTAGTGTGCCCGATCGTCGACAAGAAATTACGCTAGGTTTAATTGAAAGGTTGGATAAGAGAAAGAAGGATATTGGTTTTGGTTCGAATTGGAATAGGTAAGAAGAATTGAAAGTTCAGATTTAGGGTCCGAATAGGTATAAATGAATGAATTGGTTCAATTAGGTAAGGGAAATTGAAGAAATGGGCGTAATGGTATGAAGGGTAAGAACGAAATGGTATTATGAAATGATACGAATTGAATGGCCGGTTTAGGTACAATTTGGTAAATGGAGAAATGGGGTTGAAAAAAAAGTGCAAACAAGAACTAATACTGATTTAGTATCGACCCGTTGTTTATAGGCTGTTTTAGTTCGGTTTGGGTATGGTAAAGGAAAACCTCGACCCACTATCTAACAAGATAGGAACCTCGGTATGTTTGAACGCCACACTACGAGTAGTGATAAGTTCGGTTTCGACAAAGAACAGCAGTTGACACAACTAGAACGCCAGAAGCCAATCGAATCTTTGAACGAAATTTGAGAAAAGTTTTGCCTCACAATTTTGGCAGCATAACATTAACAAAGTCCAAAAGTTTTTTTTTTCAAAGAAAAATAACAAGTATTTATAGCCTAAAGACTAGCTAACCGAATGGACACTTTACATACTTAATAATTAAGTAAAAGTCTCATGAATGCATCTTGAAAATTCTAGAAAGAAGTCTTTTGATGTTCATGACCAGATTCGGCTATGGTGGAGATGTCTTGAAGGTTCTTCATGCTTAAGGAAATGAATCATGAATGAGAGACTCCCTTGGACATTAGCTAGGTTCGGCCAACTTGAATAATTGAGGCAATCAATTCATGTTATTTGGTGAAAAGTTGGGAATTAATTGAGGAGACTTCATGAGCCAAATTAAGTGTAAATGTTGATTCTTGAAGAGTCCATAGGTGTGAACACTTTGAATTGAAAGGCCATGCCATGTGAACGTAATGTGAACGGAATTTTAAGGTTCATGAAGGGAGATGTTCGGCCACATGTAGGAAGTAATGGGAAGCCTCATTTTAGCCGAATAGTCACTTGGAAAATGAAGAAGTAGCACACCATACATGAATGGAAACATTCATGAACCTTGAACACATTGAATGTGGACATACATGCACTTAGCCGAACATGCACCTAGGAGATTTAAAGCTCTTAACCGTCCATGCACCTCCAAAAAGACATGTTGCTTCATGCTCCATATGTCCATTGAGTTGCTACAAGAAAATGTGAATAGAATTAATTCAAGCTAATGTGAACACAAATGTAAACATTAAATTCGGTTATGACAAATTAATTAACATCAATAAACACTTTTAAGACATATTTAATAAAACTAATGTGAACTAAATTTAATATATGGTTTATTAATTGACTAATTAATGAACTTATTAAATAAAAATTTAATAGCAGTCAAATGAAGTCAGAGTAGTCTTCATGAGCTAGAATTCAACTCATGAACTAAAACCGAGCTGGGCTTGGACTCATGAGTTGGTAGTGAGCTGGACCCGAGCTGGGGAACTGGAAGTGAGCTGATTCCAAGCTAGTGGGCTGGTTTTGAGTTGAATGGGAACTTGCTTGAGCTAGTGGTGAGCTCGATGAGCTGAGCTGGGCTTGCAGGTAGTTGTATGGTGAGTTCAAGGAGCTGGAATCAGCTTTCTCGGAGTGTCCTAATAGCGTTTCATTCCAAAGTTGAGCTATAAAAGCTATGATAGACTCCTTAAACTTCTTGGCTCGAGCTCGAGTGACAGGACCTTGTGGTAGCACCATAGAATCCTTGCTCGAACTAGCTGAACCATGGGGCGCGATCGCATCACTTACGAAATTCTTGAAAGAATTTCCAACAACAATTATCAGTGGCCAACCAACCGAATAGACATACGAAGAAGAGTGGCAAGTGCACATGAAGTGGATGCACTTTCATCATTGGTAGCTCATGTATCTTCTATGACTTCTATGCTTAAGAACATAACTATTAATGGTTTCAATGCTAACATAACAGGTCAGCAGTTAAGCTAGTTTAAGAATATTTCCTATGTTTATTGTAGAGATGGCCATATGTTCAAAAACTGCCCATCAAACCCAGAATCCATCTATTACATGGGTAACCAAAATCAGAATAGCAGTCAAATTTTTACAACCCTTCATAGAAAAATCATTTGAATTTCTTATGGAGTAACCAAGAGTCTGGTCCTAGCAATTCTTATATGCAATCCCAGCCAAATTATCCGCTAGGGTTTTCTCAGTAAGTTTAGAAACCTCCGTCAGTTGACTCTTTAAGTAATCTTGAGAATTTGATGAAAGCATACACAACAAAGAATGATGCATTGATTCAAAGCCAAATAACAACATTAAATAACTTGGAGAATCAGATAGACAACTAGTTAATGAACTTCAAAGCAAACCCCAAGGTGCTTTGTTGAGCGATACTACAAATTTGAGAAGAGCGAGAAAAGAGCATTGCTAAGCTGCCATCTTAAGGAGTGGAAGGGCATTGGAACCCGAAGTTTTTGAGGCTAAAAATGAGCTTGTTGTTGCTCAGAATCAAGAGGAAGTTCAACCAAATGTTGAAATTCCCGTAATGTAGAAGCCTGCCCCTATGACCCCTGTCGAAACACAAGCATAACAGAATAACCCTAAAGGTTCAATGCCTACAACAAATACGGAGGCACTATCACCTTATAAAAGCTACCCGATTAAGGTTAAAGTTCCACCACCTCCTTATCTATAGAGGTTCCATAAGTAGAAGCGAGAGGCACAATTTAAGAAATTCTTATATGTGCTTAAACAGCTACATATCAACATCCCTCTTTTGGAAGCTCTAGAGCAAATGTTGAATTATGCTAAATTCATAAAGGACATCCTTTCTAATAATAGGAGGTTGAGGGAATTTGAGACAGTAGCTTTGACACAAGAATGCATTGCAAGACAAACTACTACTGAAAATGAAAGATCCAAAAAGTTTTACCATACCATGCTACATTTGAGACTCTTATTGTGGATTAGATTTATGTAATTTGAGAGTGAGTATAAACTTGATGCCCATGTTTGCGTTTAAGTGATTGGGGTATTGGTGAGGTTACATCGACAACGGTTGCAATACAATTGGCAGATAGATCGATAACACATTCTGAGGGGAAAATTGAAGATGTTATGGTACATGCTAAAAAAATTATTTTTCCTGCTGATTTTCTTATTTTAAATTTTGAAGCAAATAAAAACATCCCTATTATCTTAGAAAAACCTTTCTTGGCAACTGGGAAATCATTGATAGATGTCCAAAAAAAGGAACTCACCATGTGAGTTCAAGACGATTAGGTAACCTTTAATGTATTCAAATCCATGAGGTATCCTAATGAAGGTAATTAATGTTTTGATATGTCCGAGATAGGGTATTAGTCGCTACAGAATGGGACTTAATTTGCAAAACGATCTGTTAGAGCGTATTTAGCATCGGTAGACAATGAAGCTTCACATGGATATCGCGAACTTTCGACAATTAGAAGGGGAATTGCTTTATGAGGCATGAGAGCGCTTTAAACTCATACTCTATAAGTGTCCATACCGCGGCCTACAAGATTGGCTACAACTCTAAGTTTTTTATAATGGGCTAGATGGAAATTTAAACTCTAATATTAACAGTACGTCCGCAGGGGCGTTCATGTCAAAGACATATGTTGAAGCTTGCCAACTCATTGAAGATATGGCAATGAACTCATATATGTGGCCAATTATGTAGTTCACATATAGAGTCTAGAAATTGATCACGAATGCGGTAGATAGCGAGAACAAGTACCAACAAGTTCTCGAATGGCTTAATCAACTTTAGATGAGTTTGGCAAAGGCACAAGTTCCAAATTAACCACTTCTTACTCATTCTAATGCCGGAACCAATGGTGAGGACACAATATGGGGAAATCACAATGAGAGTAGCCAAATGGAGGTTAATTATGTGAGGAATAGAGGATACAACCCTTATTCAAACACCAATAACCCGGGGTGGCGTGACCATCTTAACCTCAAGTGGGGAGGGAACCAAAGAGGTCCCTCTAATCAAGAATCCCAAAACCTTAATCCTTCAAGACCCAATGCGTCATACCAACCTCTATTATCATTTAGGGCCACCCAAGATTTGGAGAGAAAATCAACCTTTAATAGCGACTCATCACTATTAATTAGGGTTAACAAAGTAGAAGAAGGTATACATGTGATGCAAGACGATGTGCGTCAACTAGATCAAAATTTTCAATTATTGCAAAATAATTTAGCTTTTAATATGCCTAAAAATATTAAACGGAATCCAAATCAAGAAGGGATAATACATGGAAAATCTATCACCCTCAAATCAGGGGTTGTGGTAAAAGAGCAATTCCACGGGTGAGATGCAAAAGAGTTTCAGGAATAGCTTGAGAAAGCATTGCTAAGGGCAAAGCAAAGGGAGAAACGAGGAGAAGAATCGTGAACCACCGCGGAAAACCACCGAAAATCACCTTACAATTTCTTCTTTCTTTTATTTGTTACTTTGTTCTTAAATTGAAAACATGATTGCTTATTTTTTTTTGTTTTCTCTTTAATTACTATGACTTAATCTTGTTGATGCTACAATGTTTATGCAACTTTAGTTTATATTCAATGAAGTTTTGGTAGAGATATCTTGTGCATTTGGTAGTTTTACTTAGTCAAGTACTAACATGATCATACTTCTTGACACATACTTGATGTTGGTAAGTAATTGAATTAGTAAATCGATTTGAAAATATAGTTATTAATTGACACAATACTTGATTGGTGCTTGTTTAATCATGTGTAATGGTATCGAGGGATATTTACTACCTTGCATAACCCTAGGATTAATGTGGTTAAACTTGTTTCAGTATAGACATATCACTATTACCTCACTTAATTCTTAAGAATGATGCCTGGAAAGGTAATCTTAAAGTTAGTCTCGACATAAACATATGCGAAGAGACTAAGAGGTTAAGCTTATGACTTTGAGAGAAGTCGAGCACTCATAAAATCGGGGTTAGTAAATCACCAATTATTAGTAAATCACCAATTATGCCACGATCAACCCATAACATTCTTTATCATTGTTTTAATAAATATAGGTTAAAGAGGATTAACTATTCTAGTACTTCATGTCATTGTATTTAACGCTTGCTACTTGCTTATTATTTTGTGTTGTTAAGTTGTGCATTCATCTAGGTTAAATTTAGTTTAGTTAATTAGCACATTTCTTAACCATATTTTTATTGTTTGCCAAATTGATAATTAAATTTTTCAATTTTTGGTTGCACGCACAATCCTTGTGAAGATGGTACTATACTCACTACTTGATTACTTGTTACGATTGTGTACAGTTGCACATTATTCACATAGATTATTATTAATATACACATTCTGCAACAAATTTTCAAGTTAAGTTCAAAATGTTTAAGCTATTTAGCAAATTGCAATTGAATTTTTTTTCCTTTTAATCAATATTGAAAATTTCTATTCAAACATGAGAAAAAATATAAATAATCAAAACTTGGACTATGATAATCGAGTTTTTTTATCAAATAATAATAATGAGTTTTTTTGTCGATTGAGTCTTAGCTCAGTTAACATTGGTATTGTTATCAGTGCAGAAGGATGTGATTTCAAGTGCGCTAAAGTGCATTATTCTCGTATTTAAGGATTGGAGAAGGACTAAAAATAATTCTAAGCATTGCATCAAAAAATTATATAAAAGGAAGTAAATAAAAAAATTTAAACTTTAAAAATAAAACTCTATTTAACTCATAATGAGCTTTAAACTTTAAATTTAAGCCAACTCAAACTCATTTAAAACCCAATCTTACCATTCCACTTTGAAAGTTTAAAACTTTTAAATGAACTTTCAACCGTTTTTGAAGGAACTTAATATAATAGAAGGTCAAAATTTGCTATTAGTCCCTATACTATGCTTAAGTTATGAATTTAGTCTTTGTACTCTAATTTAATCGATCAATTTTACTCCCTATACTTTTAGAATTTTTTAAACTTCATTCTTGACCCAAATGTAAGTAGTATCCTTTTGATAATTTGTATTCTCTGTATTTTTAAAATTTTTAAATTTTAATTTTGACTCAAATGATAACCAACTCCATTAGCAGGGATGAAGCCAGGAAATATTTTTGGGGGATTGGAATTAAATTGTATATTTATACGATAGTAAAAATATAATTTCACCATTTTAATAGCCTATATTTTTAAAATTTTTAAAGGATTAATTCAATTTTTCATTATTTAGGGGCAAAGTGCAATTTTCTAATTTTTTAATTTTACCATTACTATCCATTAGTTAAAACGACATGGCTTTTTATGAGTATTATATGAAAATAACAAGTTAACATGATATTACATAGATGATAATACATTTGTCACATAAAATTTTGAAAATAGTAGAACTTTACTTAATAAAATTAACAGTTATAATTTAGGTCAATACTGAAATTTCAAAATTAAAAAAAGGGACTAAAATGACCAAATGACAATATAAATACTAAATCCATAACTTACATGTAATATAAGGACTAATAAGAGAATTTTACCAAAATAGAATGGCGTAAAACATTGGTTGTTGAATTTTATATGGGTCGGGAATCATCTAGAAAATTTTGACCACAGCATATATTATACAATTATTCTTAAAAAATTGGATTTTGTCAAATAATCTGTTTTGAGAGAAAACGATTTACCTGTTTATTTCTAAATAATACAGGGATAGGGATGAACGAAAATTATAAAAAGAAATGTTAAAATGGGGTTTTTCTTTTATATGCAACGTAATGACCCTCAAATTAATTAATTGTTGATTGAGAACAATATTGTTTCATGATTGTATCAAATAATTTCATATCTTAATCATTGACTTTTTTCTCATTCAAAGACTTCGTTATGTTGAATTCAATGGTATGATAATATCAAGTTTCAAAACCAATCGGATATTTTAATATTTTAATATTATAAAATATATATATAAATTATTAGTTGATATACATTTATATAAATTTTCATACAATAATCATATTTAATACAAGTACATTATGTATGTTAGATTTTTGGAATTTCAAATTTTAAATAATGAATTTAAATTTTTAAAATGTTGCGAGTCCTAGTGCAACCAATGTTTTAAGTTTTAAGACCCTCACCGTTGTATAAAGGCTAGATCACTCTCCTATAAAATTTTCTCCTTGAATGTTTAGTTTTGCAAGTCAAGAGACTTTCTTGATTACTTACAAAAATAATGTACACATACTTGTTCTTAACTTGAACAAATTTAAACAATCCACTATCTTTTTGGGTCTCTCGATTACTTTAACCTAGGCAAAACTTAAGTTTATAAGCTATTTAAGTTTTGTTTACGTAAGAGTTATAGTTTAATAACTTTTCTATAAAGCAAAGCTAAAAAACAATATAGAATAATAATTCCATAAAAGTCTTGATGTAATCCAATGTCTTCAACTATAAAAAGCGGCTTACTTAATTCGCAATAACCAATCTTTAAGTTCCAATTTCAACTCAATTGGTCTTCATGTTTTGGGTTTTAACTCATCCAAAGATCTTAAAAATAGATAGCTCAATATTTTTGTTTTAAAATTTGTTAACTCTGAAAATAGGCAAATATAGAAATGAAACAATGCTTGGGGCTACTGTTTTAGCCATAGAAATAGTCACACAATTTTTCTCGCCTTTAAATGTGTCTAACAATTTAAGTGTTGAAAAATTAAGTATTAAACTTTACTACTAAGTTTAAAAAGTGTTGAATTCATATTAAAATATTGTGTAGTAAATTAGGAAGGGGAGAGATCCACTTACACTAATGTAAAACTTAAGTGGTTTACACCCTTTCGTAACTTTTTATACGAATAATATTTTGACGATCCAACCATTGAATTTATCATGATATTACTATTTTTAATGCATGTAAATTTTAAATCGATTTGATATCTCTATCATATCTATCTAAAATATTGTCTATATTAAAATATATTTAACGGTTGAAATTTTTTTACATAAAATAAATAATTAAAAATTTTAAATTATGTCAAATTTAACATGCATGATCTACATGAATGAAGTATGAAATATGATGGTTGAATTGTTAAAATATTAATCGTACAAAAATATACTGAAGAATATAGAACCACTTAAGTTTTACATCGGTGTAAATGGATCCTCCCCAATTAGTAAAATATAAGTTCGGACTAAAATTATGTTATTTGATATAGGTAAATACTAATTTTAAAAAATTATTTATTAGTTTTAATCTTATTAATATAATAATTTATATTAGTTTAGATATTTTTAGATAAAAAAGAGAGTTAAATATCACAATTTCAACATCTATTTTTAAAAAGTGTATATATATATATATATATATATTTAAATTTTTTAATAAGTCGCTACCAATCTCATTCCAACATTTTTTTGAAAATTTTATATTAAATAAAAATACAAATTCTAAAAACAAGCATAAGAAGATTATATAGAAACTCCTTTAAAAAAATTATATCTTAAATATCCAAATCTCATTCGAAAAGGAACTCCTTAACTCGATTAATTTGTTCCTAAATATTACATAAATTTGTATTATATTAAATTTTATAAAATTGAATAAAATCTATATATATTATATTACAAAGTCTTAAAGTACATGTAATGTGGACAGTCTCCTTTTCTTTGCCACATGGTCTATCTAATTTATCCATTCATTTTTAACATAAAATTAATTTAAAACAATGATAAAGCAAACACTGATGTTTACTAATTTCAAATTTTAATAGTGAAATAATTTTAAATAATGATAAACCAAACATTGAGTTTTTACTAATTTCAAATTTTAAATAAAACATAAATTTAGAAGGTCAATTTAAATGTTAAAATGATAATTTGTTAAATTATATGATATTAAACTATATTCAAATAGGGTGATGGAGACTGAGGCATAGACTAAGTCACTCTCTTGAGATGATACACACTCTCAATGATAATATCAGGTGTAAAGAAATTTTGTTGAACGTGTTCCCCAAGACAGAACAAATTCAATCACCCAAAATACTAGCTTGCACAAATCAGAAAGTAATACTTTTTTCCCCCAATGAAGGACTTAAAAAGTTTATTTTATTTCTCTTGAAAATCGGATATTTATAGGATAATATTTAAGAAAATAAATAAATAAAACATTAAAAATTTCTAAACTTGAATTAAATGCCATATTTAAAATTTGATATTAAAACTTTAGCAAACTTTAAAGAAAATGTTTGGTTTATAAGATATAAAATGTTTTGCTTATTATTATTATTATTAAATGCCAACAGTTAATTGTTCTGGTTTGTGTTAAACTTGCTAATTGTAATGGATTTTGTAAGTAAAAAATTACATGAAAAAAGTCAGTTAAGTTTTGTATTTGGGATTTTATAAAGTCAGTTGTTGATATTTTTAAACTCAACCACCAATTTTATCATCCCGTTTATAACACAACTTTCAAAGCTTAGTCCCACAGAATTTATGGCTCTGAATGATATACCAAATTACTTACCATGTTTGAACCTGTTGATGATAACTTGAAGTCAAATCTTTGGGATTTGTTAAAAAAATGAATGTGGATAATGATAATCTTAAAAGATCGTAAAAAAATAATTAAAAATTGAATATCGATAATGATAATAATTATTTGATTTTATAAAATAAAATTTAATAATTATTATAAATATAATTAATTGAAAGAATAATAATAAGCTTATAAAAATAATTAAAAATATCACCAAAATATTAATTAAAATAAAAATGCTTGAAACAATATGAAATAAAAATACATTAATATGTTATAAAAATAATAGAACATCATACTCAAGGATTTAATCGCAATTATCTAACCATCTAACGAAAGGAGCTAATATGTTAAAAATATTAATTAAAAAAGTTTGAAGCAACATGAAATAAAAAAATACAAATGCGAGTAATAGAAGAATCGAACTCAAGATTTAAGGATGTAATTGCAACTATCTAACCATCTAACAAAATAACTAATATGTAAAATATTAATAAAAATTTAAAAACTTGAAGCATCATGAAATAAAAAATACAGATGTGAATAAGAAAGGAATCTAATCCGAAACTCAAGGATATATTTGCAACTATCTAACCATCTAACCAAAAAATTAATATGTTAAAAAAATTAATTAAAGTTTAAAAAGCTTTAAGCAACATTAAATACAAAATACATGTCACGATCCAAAATATAGGGGGTTAATTGAAATAATTAATTAAAAATTGACCTAAGTTTGATGGTTAAGTAGTTAGTGTGCTTTCCAGAGGTCTTGGGTTTTATCCACTCCTCTCTCATTTTTTTTTTCAACAACTTAGGATAAAAATCACATTAGAATATGTATAATTTAGAGTAAAAATTTAACAAGTTATGGGTAGTAGCCCAATGGTTAAGCCTTTACACTTCTCCCTTGCATGCCCAATATCAAGTAATGTTGTCCCCTTCTTTTGCTTTTTATTTTTGAAAAAAGGGGTAAATTTCTATCTAGCCCCCTCAAGGCTTGAAAACCGTAAATATTTAATACTTTTCCTAATTACAATTGAACTGTAGTTTTCTTTTCCAAAATAAATTGATTTTTTTTTATCTTTTCTCTCTATTTCTTCCCCATTTTCTTTTTCATCTTCTTCTTTGTAAAATATTTTTTTCCCATTGCTGAAATTTATTCTTGATCCTGAATTAAAAATCAATTCCCGATTTTAACTCATTTCTCAACCAGATTCATAATCACTAGTAGAAACAATCTTTGATCATTGTCAAGAATTGGTAAGTACATCTCAATTCCGATGGTTGATCTCGAATCTTTATAGAATTCCTATCTAACGATACTCTCGCGAATGATTAACAGATGTTTCTCGATTTATCATCGAATCTTTCGAAAATTTTGATTTATCTTGAAATCGATCATTAATTCATGCAATTTTGTCATTAAAGGACCTGATTTAGCTGAATCGAACTAGATTTAAGCGCAAGGAATGTCAATCGATATCTTGGTGAAAGGCGTGTGTTCTTTTACAAGCGAATTGAGGCAAACCATGCCTCGAAATAGGGCCACATGACTAGCCACATAGGCATATAGGCCACGTGGCCCCTCACATGGTCATGTCCCCTTGAAACCCTAAGATATTTCGATTCTCACACGGCCTAATACCTTCCATACGGCCTGCCACACGGCTGTGTCTTCCTTGAAGCCTAATTTTGCATATTCCACACGGCCACAGTTTGTTACACGGCTTGGCCACATGGCCGTGTAACCCCTCCACATAGCTTAATGCATTATACACGGACTAGCTACATGACCATGTGCCCCTGTTTTAAAGTTTTACCCAGAAATTTTATGTTACGATCAATTTAGTCCCTATTTCATCCTTGAATTGCTCCTAAAAGTTTTTGTGCACTTAATTGATCCTTGAATTAATTTTTATTCAAAAATCTACTGCAGCACCCTTAACCCATATCCGTCACCGGAACAGGGTTACAGAGCATTACCGAAATTTATAGAATAAATACAGACATTTCATATTATTTAACATTCATGTTAGAAGTTATTCATAAATTCGGGACTAAATCGGGTACTCAAAGAATTTTTCGCAAAATGCAGGGGACACATGCTCGTGTGGCTCACACGACCATGTGACACACCCGTGTCCTAGCCCATGTCTGTACTTATGTAACTCTCTGACTTGGGTCACACGACCAAGTCATACGTCTGTATGCTTGGCCGTGTGTAGGTGTAGGGGTCACATGGCCAAGTCACACACCTGTGTGCCAAGCTGTATGAAAAATCCTAAGCATTCTGTTTGAATTTTTTAGATGCAGGGGACACACAGCCAAAACACACACCCATGTGCTATGTACTAGGCCGTGTGTCACACACGGCTGAGACACATGCCCGTGTCTCTGCCCATCTGGACAAAATAAGGTCATTTTCTAGACATATTTCTCACCCCTTTTTAGCTTCAACCTGAACACATCAAATAGCACATATATAAGCTATAATCAAGCAACCAAAACAAGCCAAATACATGTCTTAAACATATCATATTACCTCATACATCCAAGTATTCAATCTTACCAAATTGATTAATAATATATAACTCATTTGTATTAACTATACCAAATCAAATCATACCTATTAGTTAACTATCATTTAAACATACTAAAACACATATCAATTACAATCCATACCAATGGCTTGCTTCAACCATACATTTATATGCCATCATTGGCCAAATTTAGATTATACATGCTATTATAACCTAAAATTTAATTTACTATTTATACTGAAACGAGTTGTTGGATAGATTGATAGTGTGAGATATCTCAGCCAAGCTTCTAGCCCAACAAACTTCCAAAGTACTATAAAACAGGAGAAATAAAATAGAGTAAGCATTTAATACTTAGTAAGTTCATATAACAGGAAATAAACTTACCATTCATTTACATTTAATGTAAGCATACAAAAATGTACCCAAGTAATTTGGCTATTAGCCTAAACACAACTTCATCAAACATGTTAGTCATGTATTTCATGTGAATATCAAGAATCAAGGATGAGCTCATCAAATATCAAATTTCCATATGTTTTCAAGTGTTTACAGGTAGTATCTCATTTAGAATTCATCTTAACTTATATTAGAACTTTGTATGTTGAACCATTTGAAATATCGATGGATACATGGTTATACACACGAAGTGTACGAATCTGTAATCTGTCAATTCATATTTGTAATCTTAACTTTGTATGTTGTACTTATTAGAGCATATAATCGGGAAATCCTCTTTTGAGCCATATAACGGGAAGCCCAAGTAAGCCATGTAACGGAAGCTTATCCAAGCTGTATAACGGGAAACTCATAAAAGCTATAATCAGGAAGCTCATACGAGCCAATATCGGGTAGCTCCAAAAAGCCATTAACGGGAAGCTCTTGATAGCCATATATCGAGAAGTTCAAGTGAGTCATATCGGGAAGCTCCGAAGAGCCATTAATCAGGAAGCTCACAAAGAACCTTTAATCGAGAAGCTCACGAAGAGCCATATAACGGGACGACCATAAGAGCTGTGGTGTGCCCACAACACATGTAAGATCACGATCGATCGGGATGCTCCGAAGAGCTATTAACGGGAAGCTCGCAAAAACCATATAACGGGAAGCTCAAGAGGGCTAATAATGGGACGCTCTTTGGAGCTATGGTGTGTCCACAACATATGCAGGACCACAACCAATTTGGAAACCCTGTATCCATCGAAACTTAATACTTATCAAGCATTATCGGATATGTGACCGATTTTCATACATGGAAATTATACAATACACATAAATAACATTCAATTTAAACATATAAATTTACACAATTTAGTTACACGAACTTACCTTGGCAAGTGTTCGTTGATTTGTTGTCTACTAATCCGACACTTTCTCTTTCTTCGATCTAATTCCGTATTTTGTCTTTCAGGATCTATATGAGTAAATTTAACTCAATTTAATACAATTCATATTCAATTTAATCCAATTCACATATTAGGAAAAATTACCATTTTACCTCTATACTTTTAATTAATTTCAGTTTTGTCCTTAGGCTCGAAAAATGAAATTCATGCAATTTAATCCTTATTCCAAGCCTAGCCGATTTTTACATATCACAATGGCAGTCCATATATTTCATAAAATTTAGAATTTTTCCATGAATTTTGCAACCTTTCAATTTAGTCCTTAAATCATAATTTCATCAAAATTCCCTTTACAAAAGTTGTTTATCTATCAACGACCTTTCATTTTCTAATTCATGCATATTCATCCATGGAAAACCTTTAATACTTTGATAAATTTTCAAACTAATCCCCGAGATAGCTAAATTAAGCTATTACGATCTCGGAAACATAAAAATTACTAAAAACTGGACAAGATTACTTACCCAATTAAGTCAAGTAAGCGTGCTTGAATTCTCTTTTCTTAGCTAGGGTTTCAATGTATTTAATTTTGGGAAAGATGATATAAATGATGATATTTTATTATTTTATTATTTATCATCTTTCTAATTTTGTCCTTTTCTTTATTTAATTTTCCATGGATGAATCATCATACTTATCTACTAACCCCTCTTAATGGTCTATTTGCCATATAAGGACCTCAAATTTTGAATTCCATAGCTATTTGATACTTATAGCTACTAGAACTTAACTTTTGCATTTCATGCAATTTAGTCCTTATACCAATTAAACATGTAATCGGTAAAATTTTCTTAACGAAATTTTTATATGAAATTCCTATCATACGGTAGACCATAAAATAATTTTAAAATAATTTTTCTTACGAACTCGGATTTGTGGTCCTAAACCACTTTTCCGATTTCACTGAAAACAAACTGTTACAAATAGTTTACACTATAAATATATGCTTTAGCGAGGTATTTTCATTCAAAATTACATCTAAATAATTATTGGAAAAAACTCATATTTTAACATTATTTAATAATTTTGTTTCCATCACCATATGGTTTTCATTATTATTTGAGACGTTTAGTTATTATTATTTGCTATTCGATTGTTTTACTATTATTTTATTTTAATATTATTTATATAATTATGAATATTGTTTAGCATTATGTTATGTTACAGGCAATAAAATGTTAAAATAAAAATTTTTATATTTAAATTTTTTTTAAAATTTTGACTCATATTCAAATTACAAATTATTTTTATTTAATTACTTAATAATTTATTATAGATTCTTTCTCACTTTTTATTTTTATTACTTTTAAAATGCTATTTTCTCTTAATTATTTTTAAAATCGGTAGAATTTTATTATAAATTAATCAATTCTCACTTAATTAATAAATATATATATTTAAAATGAACACATGCAACACATAATATAATAATTAATTATTTTTAAATGAAAATAGAAAGTAAAAAAATATTTTCACTTCTTTTAAACATACCTCAAAAGATCTGTGCTAACGTATAATTGAGATCGCATTTAATTATGACTTAGCTCAAATTAAATTTTCTTTAATTAAAAAAAAAACACGAATTTGTCAATGTTTATAGATTAAGCGTCTCTATCTAAGAAAAAATAAATACAGTTCTTGTGCATGACTTTTCTTAAAGACTTCCTTAAAAAGTTAAAAATAAAATCATCATAAAAAGTTAGATTTGTTTGGGAAAAGTTTGTAAAGTATTGCCTTTAATAAATTTAATATTGAATTAGAATATCTGCATTTTATTTTATTATTGAATTTTATTTTTACAGTTAAAATTTAGGTGGATTCATAAAGTGATTTTGTTTAAAACTTGAGAAGGTGAGAATCTACATCTTACCTATAAATATCATATAAGGGTATAAATTTAGATCTCACTAAGAGTAAATGTTGACTCAGTGAGTGAATACACTCTCACTTTGAATCACCTTTTCAAATCCTTGATAGAATCATTTTTTTGGACCTAATACTAAATTAATTAAAAGATTTATTTACAATTAACAGACTACAAATTATAATTTTTTCGTGAATGAGTTCGACATCCCCTAAACAACATTCAAAATATAAAATAAATCCAAATCATTACTGCCTAATCTAAATATATTGTTAAAAGACAAGTTCAAATAATAGATTTAAAAAAAAGCTTTAAAAATCCAAATATCATGCAAATTCTTAAAAAAAAAAAATATCCATAAATGATTATTGATTATCCAACTCCCCTCGAACCGATGAGATAGCTTCGCTGTCTTGTCCGGTCCGGTAATGCTTACACCACTTGTCCCCCTCCATGCAATGCAAGCTTTTTATCTTTCTATAATTATAATTTATCTTCTTTTTTGCTTAAAATATACGCTCCAACTTGTCTGCTTTTATTACTTTACTAGATCTACGCTAGCCGCCCACCACCCAAGGCCACCGCCATGGATCCACCACCCTCCTCGCCCCCTAAGCTACGGCTAATGTGTAGCTACGGCGGCCGTATCATCCCACGTCCACAAACCAAATCGTTCTACTATTCTGGCGGTGAAAACCGCTTGATCACCATCCCCACCGCCGACAACACCCCCCTTACTCTTTCTTCCTTCGCCACCCACCTCTCCACCTTCCTCCGCCTCGCCACCCCATTTGTTCTCAAATACCAACTTCCAGATCACGACCTTGACTCGCTCATTTCCATCTCAACCGATGATGATCTCCAAATCATGTTGGAAGAGCACAAGAGACTCTCCTCTAGTTCTACTGCCTTACCTTCACGAATCAGACTTTTCCTTTTTCCCGTTGGTAGTGGCGATAAAGCTGAGTTGACTCATCCAAAACGAGAGAGTTGGTTTGTTGATGCTTTGAGGAGTGCAAGAGTGGGGTTTGGAGGTGAAAGTGGTGAACAAGCTGAGTCTATTCTTTTGGAAACTTCTTCTTCCTTTGGTTCTACTTCTTCTTCGCTTTCTTTGTCGAGTTTGCCTCCAATTAAACCCTCACCAGATTCAATACCAAGGTATTGTAAACAAATTTGGGTCTTTCTTTATGTATGGAAAGAGAGGAATTTTGTAGTGTAAATGTGCATTTTCTTTTTATTGTTTTATAGAGCTTTTGGTGATTTCTATTGTTTGGATTCGTGTTGACTGATAAATAAGGGTTTGAATGACATGCTCAAAGTTCAAACAGAAGGAATTTGAACTTGGGAATCAGATTTCTAACTGGAAAAATCTATGCTTAAATCTTGTTGGGATAGGATGCAACTTTGATCATAGTTAAGTTTATTTCAATAGAACTGAAAAATTCCATACTTTTTACTTCCTTTGATTGTTAAATTTTTGTTTTATCATTCCAACAGCGATGAATGTGTTGGGAGTGCTGTTTCTAATGTGCAGACTGGAACTTTTCAAGACCAAGTTGGCCCCATTTCTGCAATAGACAATAAGCTTTGTTCTAACCCTTTTCAAGCAGACAAGAAAATGGCTGATCCTTCCTCTGGGATTGAGATGCATAAACCGATCCATGCATCCGGGTTTCCGGTAAATCTGATGCATTTACCCCCCCAGCAAACACAAGTAATTCATGAGGATACCCGTTACGTGCAGCCGAACATGCCTGGGATGCAGCCCGTTACATCATATTACCCAGTCTATTATCCGGTGCCACAGCAGCAGCTGCAGCACCATCTCCATTATCAGTCGAATCAGCGTCGTCCAATGTATTATTTCCCTGTCGCACCGGCTCAGCCCTATAATGTACCTGTGCAACATAGTATGGTTCATGCAACGGGTATTGGTGTTGGTCAGCCCCAAGCTTATCCAAATGCTTCATTGGTTCCAACACAAATGGTTTTCAAGGAGGTTGCAGCAGTACCTCAACCTGCAGCTGAGTTAACCTCACAACAATGCCAAAAGATTCCCGCAGGACACCAACTTATTAATGTACCGCATACTGAAACCGAAACCAGGCATGCAGGTGCTCAAGTTCAACACCAACCTCAATCATTTGGTGTTGCTGCTGGTGAAACTGCAAATTACGCTAACAAACTTGATGATGACCCTGCTCGAGTCCAAATATACAAATCTCAACCACCCCCACCCATGTTGCCTTCACAGTATCAAACCATGACCAAAGCCACGACATTGCTTTTGTCCGAAGCTCTGGCAAAGTTGCATACAGAAAACGCTGAACAACAGATTACAACATCAGAACCATAATATTGATTCTCCATCTGGGGAAACAGTTTTGGTAGTGAAACTTTGTCTGCCATATAAGTAGACAAATTTGGTGGTCCTCTTAACTTATTTCTTTTGTTCCTCGTTTTGTTCATTTGTTTGTTTTATTTGTTTTTCTTTGATGTTGAAATTATAGTGTTTCCAAACAAAGTGTTATATGGTTGAATTGTCTCTCCTGATCTTGTTGTTAAAAGTGTAACATTTGTTTATGTAATCTTACTAATGGAATGGAGATTTTGTTATAAATGTTCAATATTTGTCTATTTCTTTGATTAAAAAAACTGTAAAGAGAAAGCTGGAAATCTGAACTTTTGCCTGTATGTAGTTATTAACTATTCAAATTACAATTATCATTTGCAATGTTGGGCGTGGTGTGTGGGCTTTATTACATATCTTGGTGCAATGGTTACGACCTGGATCTCAGGTCATTTGCTAGCTAAAACTGCAATTAGTCGCTTACCAACCTCTACATCTGCTATGATTTAGACTATTCAAATTGTTCTTTGTCTTCATTGCTTATGAATTCATGGATTATATGATAAGAGTATGCTTAATTCTTTCAAATCTTTTAAGGGTCTTTGGAGAACTGTATTGTTATATCGATATATTTTCATATTTGGGTTATATCGATATATTTTCATATTCAGATACGTACTGAACAGATGCTGGATGCAAATAGTCAAAGAAAAATGAGTTGGATTAATATAGTGCCCAGCTGTTTTCCCATCATTTTGGCCAACAGTCATCCTGACTTATTTTCCGGAGATAGGAACCAAAGCAACCCAATTCCATGCCATCTGCGATTTGCCGCTTTCACCTTTTACAACCTCTGGACCTCTCCATGAGGGCGGTCCTTTCTTACCTTATGTACTCTTAATTTCTTTCTTTTAACTTTTTTCGAACTATTATTCGTACCGAATACTCATTTTAGATATATGAATAAGAGAATATAATTTTTATTTTTTATTTTTTTAAATACATAAAAGAACTTATAAAAATCTTATCATACTTGAGCCTGACACGATCATATGCAACACTCACATCTGAGTTGAGCAATGTAGTTTGATGTGAATAGAGCAACATAGTTTAGTGGCTAAAACTTAAATCCTTTTGAGGCAAAGAAGTATGTTCTCATTCAGACTTCTGAAGTAACCAAAACCGGTTCCACAGGTAGTAGCTTACTTTAAATTTGAGTTTATGTAGTTTGCCCCTAAACTTGTCAAAAATACATAATTGGTATCTGAACTTTTTTTACCTATTTGGTACTTAAATTTGTATTTTATCGTCTTAATTGGTACATCTACACTAACACTGTTAATTTGTGCTAATGTAGTGCTATTGGCCAATTCAATGGGGACACATGACAACCTTTCAATATGACACATAGCAAACATAATTTAAAAAATTAAAAATCTTTTAAAACATATAAATTAATTTTAAAAAGCATACTTTTTTAGACAAGTTCAAGTACTAACTAGTATTTTTGGACAAGTTCAGGGGCAAACTATATATTAACCCTTAAAAAATTAAGACGGTTAAGGGTGTGTGACAAATTTCAAATTTAAGTACCAACTAAGTAAAATTCAGATACCAACTAAATATTTTTAGACAAGTTCAGGAAACCTACATATTAACCCTTAAAATTTTGTTGTATAACTTTTATTCTAACCTGCGATTCTTGTTTCCTAATAATAGCTGAAACCTATTTTTTTTGCACTTGGGCATGAACTTTGAACACGGCTTCGTTCAAAATCTTTTTCCTGTATTTTGAGGTTCTTTTGGACGATTAAGTATTTGTACCAGTGCATCGGACACACGTATTTGAAGAAAATTTCGCAGTCAGAATATAGGTCGATAAACATAGGTAGTTATTGTTTCCATTCTCTGCTTTGTAGTTTTTGCATACTTATCCAGCACACAATTTGGCCATTTCATAGAATTTTCAAACATGAATCATTTTATCTTATAAGCCATTGTTCAGGGACTAATGCTGCAAATGAAAAGAAACAATGATTAGCTTTATTTCTTTGGGAATTCCCTAATTAATTTGTGGTTCATGATCATAGTGTGTTGTTTGTACGCTTCATGGCTTTGATACTGCTTGGATGTAGAGTAGGACAGAACACTGTCCGTCAATCTAAGAGAATGTACTTTGCTGTGATGCTGAACTGTTGTAGGGTTGCTGAGTTCAGTTTTCAGATATCTTACTCGAAGCAACGCAGCATTTCATCACTACAAAAAAACTGCTTATGTTCATAGTAACAAATAAATATTTATTCTGCTAATGTTCATAGTAAGTGATGAATCCATCCTTCTAAGAGAAATGAAATTAATATTTTACATGTATGGGAATTTGTCCGAAATATGTCAAAAAAAAAAAAAAAAACAGTTCAGCTCTCTCTCTGATCCAATCGATGGTATCAATTTATTATGAAGTCAATTTCTCGAGACTATAACTCACAAACCTCATTGAAGGTCTTCTATCTGGACTCTTATGGATGCAGGCCAGTGCAAGCTTGAGTATGGCGGTTATGTTGTCTTCCTCAACCCAACTATGAGCTAAGGAGGGATCAATGATGAACGACAGTGGCTTCCTTTCATCGATCCCGAGTTGAATCCATTGAACCAAATCCATCTCCGAAGAACCTACTTGAATGCTTGGCAACTTTCCAGAGATCATCTCCAGTGATATCACTCCAAATGAGTACACATCCCATTTCTGTGATGGTTTCGTGTCATTCAAGGCTTCCGGTGCTCGGTAATACGATCCGTTCGAAGATGAATTCATCGGTGTTAACTCGAATGGAGAGCTTTGTTGTGGTGTCCAAATTGCCATCTGTTGTTCCACCTGAAATTCAGGTGATTCCTCGGTTATGTTGGCGAGGCGACTGAGTCCGAAATCGGAAATACGAGGCTCCATATCCTCTCCAAGAAGAATGTTGCTCGGCTTCAGATTTCCATGGACGTACCTTTTCGGACTGAATTCGTGTAAGAAGGCTAATCCCTTGGCTATTCCTTTCATGATTTTTACTCGAACTGGCCACAAAAGCGGTTTAAAGTTCACAATTCCGGATTTCCCTGCTTAGATTTAAATGTTAGAACGATTATCATGGAGATTCCTAGAACATGGAAAATATTTGCAGAATTTTAGTAAGTTACCATGAATTGCAGCAGCAAGATCTCCTTTGGTTATGTAATCATATATGAGCAGCTTCTCATCATCCGAACAACAATAAGCTCGAAGGTTAACTATGTTCGGATGCCTGATTTTCCCAATCGCTTCAACTTCAGTTTGAAACTCCTTGAGTCTTTGTCCACCTCCGTCTCCAAGTCTTCTCACCACCACAGCTAGTCCGTTGTCGAGCACCACTTTATATAGAATCCCACTTGAACTCTTCCCCAGGAGAAAAGCAGATGCTTTAAGAAGTTGTTCAAGATCAAAGTCGACCTCGGTGTCTAATGGAACAAAGTTGCACTGCTCCATGTTTTCTGATAGAGTGTCATTGTCTCTTCTCGCAAAGCAGAATATGTCCCTGCCAATCATCAGTTTCTCTTCGAAACGATAGCCAGTGACTTTCCGAACTCCGTTGCAGACATAGGCCTGCTTGTACCAATAAGAGAACATGAATCCAATGAAGCAGAGTCCTACCATCACACCTGCAATGGTTTTAATCACCCTACCGCCTTCCCCACGCTTTATTGATCTCTGAATTGGCTTAATAGGAAATGGCTTATTGGATGAATGACACGGAATTTTCAATGGTAATCCACAAAGCGAGTTGCCTATGAAAGCTGTTGGCCCTGCATTTCCTAAAGCACCATTCTGCGGTATCGGACCGGTAAGATTATTGTAACTGAGATCGATATATACTTGCTCAGGGAGGCTTCCTAGGCTAGCTGGAATCTCACCAGTGAAGAAATTGTGAGACAGATCGAGAGTACCGTGCAAATTCGATAAGTTTCCGATGTCACCAGGGATTGAACCGTCAAATCTGTTGTAAGAAAGATTGAGGTTCTGAAGGCTAACCAAACTGTTTCCAAATCCCTCGGGGAGTGAGCCGTTGAAATAGTTTTGACTGAGAACAAGTGTAGTTAATTTCTTGCATTGAACTATAGACGAAGGTACCGAGCCATTGAATAAATTCCGTGAAACATCAAAGGTCTGTAGGTTCTTAACGTTCCCGACTTGGGACGGAAGCGGTCCGTATAAGGAATTACCTGAAACTACCAAGCTCTTCAGCCTAGTTGCACCAAAGAGCTCGGTAGGTAACGTTCCGCGAAATGAGTTGTTCTCGAGGTTAACATGACGAATCGAGGAGAGGTTTGAGAGTGCAGGAGACAGGTAACCAGATAGTCCGATGTTGGGAACGATAAGAGCATGAACTTTCTGATTTCTACATGAAACTCCATGCCAAGAACATGGATTCGGATCTGATGAGTTCCAGTTGATGAGATAGCTTCCGGTGTCATTGTCGAGGGATTGTTTGAAGGATAAAAGAGCAAGAGCTTCATCATTTAGAGCAGATAAGTGAGGGTTGTGATTGCATACAAGGAGAATCAACAAAAACAACAATGGATTCATCAGGTATAAAGTTTAAGGTATTTGAAAGATTTACAGAAGAAATGTTAGTTTCATCATATTAAATACACCCATTTTACGAAAGAAAATGAGTTGTAATTTGTTCAAGTGTTGACTGGGGAAAACCTAAATCATATAGATTGTTTTTCTGTCACACACGCTGTTATATTTATTCAATTACGGTTCAAAAAACATGTAGTTGCGATAATATGATTCATATATTCTAAAAAGAAGATATGTTTGACATTAGTAGGGTTATGATTTTATCTTTTACCATGCGCAAACTCGAAAACGATGTAGTATAGCTTTTAATAAATGACTTGGTCAATCTTAGTTCGATATATATTAATGATTTGATGAAAAGGGAAGAGATTATTGAAGGCAAAGCGTGATTGCAGGCGATGATAATTGCATGAACATGGCGCTGAATGTGCTTTTGGAACATTGATATTGGAGTTGTCTTCGGTAGGGACCGCCTTCATCACTTTTTCAACTTTTGATTTCTCCCATCTTTAGCTGCATTTTGACATTTTAGTGCCAAATCCACTTCTCTTAAATTAATATTTTTTATTTTAATTTAATTATAAAATTGATGCATTGATATAAAAATATTTTTAAATAATAAAATTGGTTATTCCAATGACAAAATGAGGATCTTAAAATTTTTCGACCAGGACTTCATTCAATTTAATCGATAAATTTTGGATCATATGCTTAATTTGTTTACAATTTAATTTTTATTTAATGTTGAATAATTTTTATTTAATTTTCGATTTATAAAATGAAAATTTATAATTATTTGAATTTATTTAAATTTTATAATGTAAAATAAACTTGTTTTTGAAAATTTAAAGAAAATGCCTTTTTCTGAAAATGAAAATACTACAAATTAACCAAAATTAAATAATAAAAAAACTAAATCTAACCAAATCGTTAATTCCACCATCAAGTTTGAGTAACTTGAGTAAAATATGACCCTGACTAGATAATTTTAAAAGAAAACATGAAATTATATATATATATATATATAAACAATCTGATAGATCAGATTAAACACAATTGTTTAGGCTAGATTTTCGGACACTTTGGATTGTCTTGTTTGAAAAGACTAACTGAATTTCAAGATTTCATCACTGTTCATAAATTACAGATGGGATTGGCAAAATTACTAATAAATGTCAATTTAAAAAAATATATATAAAAAATCATCGTTTTTAATATTATCTAGAAATAGACTGAGGTCAAATACATTTTTAGAAAGTAGTGTATATCAAACACATTTTCTTTTAATAATTTAGTTTATTTAGTCTAATCTTAACATGCTAAAGTCTTTCCTTCAGTCCTCCCAAGTTCAAAACGATTAATTTTAATAACTTTATTATAGATTTTGATTATATTTTTATTTGATATAATACTTTGAACTAACTATAATCTCTACTCAACTTATAAATAAGTGAATAATGTGTTTCAACGCACTCAAACCCAAATCCTCTTGCATTAGTAACAATACTTATGCTACTTGAATTAAGACTCAACCGACTCATCCCTTAGATATTTTATTTTTATTTTTTAAGAAAAAAAGCATGTTTCAAGCTTTTTCTTTTTAAATTAATATTTTAATTAATAAATATATTATTTTTAATCAATAAACACATTTTAAGTTTATTTTATTTTATTTTTAATTCATATTTTCAATTAATATTTTTTATTTATATAGATAAAATAATAAATATGTAACTATAAAATAAATTTTTTTACCTATATCATTATTTTAAATATATTTTATTTTTTAAAATCAACTTTTTATATTTTTATATGTCAAATATTAATTTTTGTAATGTAGATTATGCGTATAACAAATTTTAATATTATAAAATCAAATAATTATTTTAAATATCATTATTTTTATATGTGAATTATTTCAATAAATTATTTCAAATACACTTACAAAAGTATATAATACTAAAATTTAGCATACCCATAATATGGATGAAAAATAAATATTTCACATATAAAATTATATATAAAGAAAAATATATAAAAAATTAGTTGATTTTTTAAAATAAAATATATCTACCATAATAATATATATAGTTATATATTTTATTATAGAATTACATATTTATTATTTTGTCTATATAAATAAAGAAATTATTAATTAAAATATGAATTAAAAACTTAAAAATAATATGTATATTAATTAAAAATTTTAAAAGAGTTCGAAACAACATGCTTTAAATAAAAGTACAAAATTATTATTTTGTCTCTACAAATAAAGAATTTATTAATTGAAAACATGAATTAAAAATAAAATAAAATAAAATAATCTTAAAAATATGTTTGTTAACTAAAATTTAAAAATAACATGTTTATTAATTAAAACTATTAATTAAAATTAAAAAGAAGAAGAAGAAGAAGCAGCTTGAAACATGCTTTAAAAATAAAACCAGGATGAGATTTGAACCTAGTTCCATTAGGGAAAAATCTAGGCATTTTACCACTTCGCCCAAAAAGTTCCAACTTACTTAAAAGAATATGTTTGGTATGAAATTATTTCAAAAGCACATCTCGTGTTTTTTCCTTAAAAACTGTTTAAAATAGCATTTACTAATAATTTTACCTATGGGATTTTACATTTTATTTTGGCTCCCCCTGGTCTTGATTATCAGTAATCAATTCAAGATATCATCATTTTTTTTTTTGTGTGTGTAGATGTGAATTTAGGTACCTATATACATATATATCCCAAGTGATTCCTATCTTAAAAAGTCAAAGACGACATTGTTAAAAAAATATTTGTAATTGGATAATTCATTTCCTTTCAAAATAAGTGTACAATAATATTGAATTAACGATAGATAATCAAAATAAAAATAGTTTTTAGTATAAATGCTTAAAATAAAAATATTTTTTATCACAGAGTTTGAAATGAAAAAATTTATTTTCAATGCTCAAAATGAAAATTTATAAAAATTTAGTAATGAATTATTTAATTTAACCTAAAAATTAACCTAAATTTGAATTTATTAAAAGATATATATACGATAATTAAAATTTTAAGTATAACCCTAACTTGGTAAAAGCATCGTTGTACTATTAACCTATATAAATGAGGATAGTTAAGAAAGAAAGAAAAATAATAAAACAACAAATTGCAATACCAATTATTTTACCGATACGACATCATCAAAGATGCTCCAAAGATTAAAGGAGACTCAATTATTCATTCCCCCACATATATATATATATATATATTAAGGAATAAATAAGAGTTCAACCCAATAATAAAACTATAGATTAACTATTAAAAATCGTCAGTAGGGTCTGTGCTAACTATTATCACCTGTTAACGAGGCTTGTACTAACCATTTTAACTTGTTAACGAGCTTAAATTAACTATTATAACCCGTTAGTGGGGCTGATGATAATTTCCATTTGTCAATCAAATACAACACATTAAACTCATTTATCTACATTACTTCCATAAAAATTATAGGGATAAATTACCAAATAATACATGAATTTTAGTTTAATGTGCAATTATATACATGAAGTTTGATTTTATGTAATTTTATATATAAAATTTTGAATTCATCCAATTCTTATAAAATATTAACACAATTATTAATATAACATCATTTTATATTTATATATTGCATACATAAATAATTATAAGGATAAATCAAAGTTAATATATAATTTTAAATTTATCTTAAAATTACCAATAGAATAAAACAACGAGGTTATACTTACCTCTTTCCCTTTGTAGTTTAGCTGTTCAAGAAGAAAATTACAAAACTTATCCAAGATTACTTAAATATAACATAATTTAAACAAAGGCATTTAAAGATGAATTATGAAAGTGATTTTAAAAGATTATAGCTGGAGTTATATAAAACATGAAATCCAGAATCACCCTTGATGCAAAAATTTTGTAATCACTATTGATGTTATTATTAAACAATATACACCTGAGACAAAATTTCCTTCTCTTCTATTTTATATATATATATATATATATATATATTCTTTATAATCACCTTTAATCTCTTATAATTTGTAGAAAAAATAAAAATTAAATAGGTTACCCAAAGTGGTCATAATAAAACATGAGAAATTTCTAGATTATTTAATTTTTTAATTTAAATCCAAATATAGAACAACAAAAAGATACACATTTTTTAGTCACAAAATATTTTACTCACATTTTCTATTTGTAATTTGGATGTGGTTCGCCATTCGTAGCCATAAGAAAGAAAGCAAAAGCATGAGATTTCTTTTTCTATTGGTTCTGGGTTGAACAAGGCTTATAAAGTATGCCAAAATCCTCCCATTCTTGAAGTTCTTTTTACCATTTAAGCTCATGATTAAACACCCATTACAATTTACAAAGAAAGCTCAAACATAATATAATTATAAAATAATATAAACTTACGGGTATTACAAATATAATATTAGTCAATTTAAAATGTCCCATAACAAATAAAATGGTTTTTTTTTTTTGCTTAAGAAAGGAAAAAGAATGACCAATGAAATAAAATATTTCAATATAGAGTAATATAAAAAGAAAATGAGTAAAATCAAGGTTTTAATTAAAATATTTGTAGAAACAGAGGGCTGGAAGAGCAATTATTTTGCTCGAAATTTCAAAATCCCAAACAAATTTAAAATGACAGGGATCATCAAAATTTTCAGCTCTGAGTAAAAATGTAAAAAAACTAAATCGCATAATTTGAAAAATGCTGAAGCCCCAAAATGGTAAATAAGTCATGATAAAAAAAAAATGAACGAACACTGGGAACGGGCCAGGTCAACGCACGGAGCCTCTTTCTTGCAACTATAATATATATATATACATTTGAATTCAATTTATTAAGGGGTAAAGTATCAAAATACCCATTTTTGTGTCTCAAGTTATATTTTAGTTATTTACGTTTGAAATGTTACGTTTAGTCACATATGTTAATTTTTGTTAATAGTGTAACGGTAAGCTAACATGACAAGTTAAATCATCATTTTAAACGAAAATTTTAAATTAAATTATACAATTGGTCCCTATATTTTTTGTTTTGAGCAATTTAATTTTTTTTTTCTTTTATGTTCTTTGAACTCTTCTCTTTTTTTTCATTCTCTTTTCCTCCTATTTTCATCCATTCTCCATTTCTTTTAACATAATTTTTCTATATTTTCCATTTGTTAAAATTAGTCTCTATATATTTTTGAACAATTTAATTTTTTTCTTTTTATTTCTTTCTATCTCTTCTCATATTCTTCACTGGAGAAACTTAATCTTTGCCTACCAAATAAACCACCAAATAAACCAAGTCCTTATTTCTTTCACATGATTCCTAAATTGAATTTCACTCAAAACAAAATATCGATAATTCTTAATCAAATCTCGATTAGAATATAACCTATTTTTTAAACTAAAATGGGATCAAACTAATCAATATAAAAACTATATTCTTAATCAAATCTAAACATAAATTAAATTCTTTATATTCAAAACAAAATTTTTCCGTTTCCAAACTTTTACAGAATCATATAGATTATTCCTTTTCTTTTCTTTTATCTTTTAACGAATAAAATTAAGCAAACGATAAAATTGATCTGAAACTTCTTGGATATTCCCAAGAAAGTTTAATTAGAAGCCGAGCATGGATGAACCGAAGAGAAAAATGGAGCATGGAACCAAACTGGCTTGGATAAAGTTGAAGGTAAGTTTCGTATGATGATCATTTTAGTCATTAAAAGTGTAGAGCTCGTTTGAAGAATCTGTGAAACAATATAGTTTCGAGAGGGCAAGAATGTTATAGGTAAGATAGATAAGGTGGTCGTGGGGGTTGGTTAAAAGGTTAAGGGAATGGGCTTGGGAAACTTTGTTGAGGGTAGACTGTCATAAGTCACGACTGGCAAGGTCTTCAAGTGAAGCGACTTGTAGACTAGGTCATGGAGATATCCAAATTGGTCCGTTAAAGCAATGATGGACGATGAGCGTTTGTAAGCAAGTTTTATTTTTGTTTCAGCTTTCACCTTTTCTTTTTTCATAAACATAAAAAAGTTTTAACAAATGGAAAACATATAAAAACTACGTTGAAAGAGATGGAAAAGGGATAAAACAAAAGGAGAAGCAAAAGAAAGTGGTAAATAAAGAAAAAAAAAGAAAAGTTAAAAGAACATATTATTTGCTTTCCTAAGTTCTACTTTTAATTCCTTCATTTCTGCTTCTAATATCCATTGTCTTTCGTGTAATTTGATGTACTTTTGGAAGACATTTTCCACATGCCATTTTCGGATTTCTGAAAAGGATTTAACTTGTTAACTCACATTCTTCTTCAAAAATTCTTTATCAAACGAATCTCCCTTAGAAATTAATGGCAACACCTAATTCATATACAATTCAAACAATAAAATAATTTTATGTGTAACTACTCATCTTTACTAAGGTAGGTATACAATTGTTGACCCCTATCATTCATGTTATACACGTACAAATAATAGTAAGATATACATGTACATACTTTAGAAAAAAAAAACTGAATTGGAAGAATTTACTTGATCATACATGTGTCAAATATATATATTACTCTCTTCTAACTTAAATAACTCAGCTGAGAAGAAAGAAAGGTTGTTGAAGCTCTGTTTTAGTTACTATAACAAAATAATCTAACTAATTTTAGCAAATTTTGATTTGTTGATGATTTTTAGAGATTTTTTAGAGATTATGAATCTTCTTAATAGCCTTTTTTTGGTCAATGATTGTTGAATTTTTTCCTATATAAACACTAGTTTTCAGTTCAATAAGATGTACACTTTCAATAAAATTCTTTCTAATTTCCACCTGCCTTTGTTGTTTTCTTTTCACAGCAAGTTTTTTTTTTTTTTCAAAACCTCCAACAAATTGATATCATGAGCTATCTTCTTGAGGGACTTGTAACTAAGGGCAAATATTTTGTCTTCCTTCTTCTTTTATGGATTCCAAAATCCCTTTCACTTCACTTACGCCACCCGTTTTCAATAGTTAAGGTTATGTCTGGACCGCAAGGATGGAGGCTCATCTAAAGACAAATGATCTTTGGAAAGATGTGGAGGAGAACTATGAAGTTCCTTCATTACCTGCCAATCTGACTATGGCGCAAATCAAGAATCACAAGGAGAGGAAATCAAGAAATTCAAAAGTAAGAGCTACGTTATTTGCTGCAGTCTCATCTGCAATCTTTCTTAGGATAATGACAATAAAGTCAAGTTTTGAAGTTTGAAATTTCTTCAAGGAAGAGTATGAAGTAGATAAAAGGATTAAAGGCATGAAAATGTTAAACCTGATTAAAGAGTTTGAACTCTAGAAGATTAAAGACTCTGAGACGGTGAAGGAGTACTTTGACAAATTGCTTGGAATCGCAAACAAAGTAAGATTACTTGGATTTGAATTTCTTGATTCCAGATTAGTTCAAAAATTCTAGTAACCATTCTTTAAAGATTTGAAACCACCATTTCCTCTTTGGAAGACACTAAAGATCTGTTAAATGTTAGTTTGACAGAATTGATGAATGCTTTCCAAGCATAAAAGTAGAGAAGGCTCATGAGATCTAAAGGGTTTGTTGAAGGCGCATTAGTTGCGGAAGCTCAATACAATCCAGGAGGAAAGAGAAAGAAACATGAAAAGAACAAGAATGGGAAATTCATGTTTTAATTCTTTCATTACAAATACAAGAACAAAATTTTGTTTTCCTCCTTGTAAACACTGTGGCAGAAAGGGCTATCCACATTTCAAATGTTGAAGAAAACCAAATCGTAATGTGAAAATTGTCAAAAGATAGGGCATCATGAAAGAATTTGCAAAAGAAATACTCAGCAAAATACTATCGCACAAGTGAATTTGCAACAAAAGAATGTTACTCAAGTCGTTGACGAAGAATAGGAGGAGCAACTCTTTGTGGCTGCTTGCTTTGCAATCTGTTATTCAAGTGAGAAGTGATTCATTGATAGTGGTTGCACCAAACATAAGACTATTAATCGTTATCTTTTCAAAGAATTAGATACTTCAATAGTTGTCCAAATAAAGATTGACAATAGAGAGTACATTACAGTCAAGGGAAAAGGCAAAGTTGCAATTGAAAGCATTTCAGGACAAACATAATTCACATGGCAATTCACATGTATATTTTTATTTTTTTATACTTTTAATTTTAAAAATAATTTTTATATATTTTTTGAATTTTTTAATTTTTAAAAATTAATGAATTACTGATGTGACATCCACATGGTAATTCACATGTATGCATTTTCCATTTATTTTGGAGTGATTTGACAAACATCACAAGTTTAAAGACTAAAAAATGAAAAATTAAATAAAAACTAAAATGACTATTTTTGTAAAGTTCAAGTATCAAATAAATCATTATGCCTTTTATTTTTTTTTTAGTGAAGAAATTCATATTTTGAATAAAAAAGTACAAAATCCATTTGATGTGTTGGCGTTTACCATCCCTACCTATAGACAAGTACTCTCATTGGTATTGATATGTGTCCACGTTACTAACTAAAATACGACAAAGGCAAGTGCACCTATCGATAAATAATATAGCTACAGTGAGTAAAGATATTGTATCTACAAGGAGCAAAATTACTAATAACTACTGTTTTCCTATTATTTAGCCAACAAATTGAAGTGATTGGTTTAACTAAAATTACTAAATTAATTTAATTAAAGAACTCAACAGAGAATAAATCAGGAAATAATTGAATAATTACCAATGAGAGAAATAATACCCAGGAAAGAATCCACCTAGACTTCATCTATTATTATGAATCTGAATTAAACGATTTATTCACTTGGTATCTTGATCCATAGAAATCCCTAACTTATGCTAATATCTCTTTCGAGAGTAAGAACAATTGACTCTAGGTTGATTAATTGAAATTTCTTTGTAATTAATATCACTATTGTCGCATTAACTCGATCTATAGATTCCCTTATTAGATTTGACTATAATCCAGTAGATTTATTTCGTTCTATTTCAAGGATTGCATGCAACTCCACTCAATTATGTTAGAGCTACTATTAAATAGGGACTTTTCCTCCTCTAATTTAAGCACATTAAACATAAATTAATATCCCGAAAATATTAAAACAAGAGATAAACACATATAATTGAGAACAAGAATCAAGTATTTATCGCGTAAAATAGAAATCAAATAATAGAATTCATCATAGGGTTCATCTTCCTTGGGTATCTAGGGAATTAGTTTATAATTGTGAATAAAAACATCTCAAAGTCAAAATAACCACAAGAAATAAAGAAACTCATAAAAACTTCATAAGAAATTAAAAGGAGACCTTCAATCTTGATGGAAATCTGCTTCAAAGTTGGCTCTAATGGAGTTTTTCGAATTGTTTTCTTCAATATTCTCTAATGGATCCATTCTAAAAATTGTTTTTCAGCGATACGGTCTGTCCCATGGTTGTAAGTCGAGTCCGTGTGGGAAGGCCCAGCTCGTGTGGCTCTTGAAATCTGCTTTCGGTCGTCTTTTGCTCATTTTGCTCCCAAATGCTCTCTTAAGTATAGAAACATGAATTCAAAGGATTAGGGGCATAAAATTCACCGATTCACATAAATAATCATCCAAAAATGTATTAAGAACGAGATTAAAATATGTTACTTTTATCACTTATCAGGTATAAATTTAAAATAAAAATGGTTGAAGTATTTATTAAGACATTATAAAATATATGAAATAAATACTAGCATTTTACAATAATATTGCATTACAATGTTGTAGATATTATCGCACCAAACTACTTGAAAGCGAAGCGAGTTTGGGTCATACCGAATGAGAGAAATGAATGGAGAATTGATCGTCATCTGATCCTATTTGTTCGTCGTCATCCAATCCTATTTGTTCTTCGTCTAACATATGTTTTTTCGTCCGTATATGTTCTTTCACACCATTCAGTTCTTGGCTTAGTTCCATCATTTCTTCTTCTAAACTCTTTTTTGTTTCTCCTAATTTCATGAGCTCTTCTTTTACATTTTGGCCATGCAACCTGCGGATTTCATTAATTGATTCATCTTCCACCTTCGATTCTGGAATCAATGCCAACACCTGATTCATATGCAATTCAAAAAATATATCATTTTTTTTAAGGAAATCACAACAATAGAATTTTGAAACCTGGATTTTAGGATGCAAAATGCAGATATTTTTTTATGAAAGATATATTTACCATAGAGATGACACGTTTTCACAATAGTAAACCAACTCTCTTTTGTTTCTTTTTTGCTTGTAAACATAGTAATGAAATTCTTCATCAGAATTAGAAGCTTCTTCTTTTAAGTTAAACTCATATTCAAAAGAAGACTCTTTAAAGGTTAAAGGATGGAGTTGGGATTCATGTTTTATTGTTTTGGGTGTCGATGATAGACACTAGAGATGGATGTTAAAGTCACATGGCACACATTGAAGGATAAAGCTATAACTATTTATACTACAAAAATGGCAACTTAATACGAGATTGGTGGAGGTTTGGGGCTGAAAAAATGAAGGGATTCTAATGGGAAGTTCAAGGCAAGTAATGCTTTAGATTCCAAGAAAGCTTGATTCAACCCTATTGATGGTTCGAACACTGTAAAGAATAATATTGGTTTGTCTAATGTGAGATTAGTTGCGGTTGGCGACCAACCCTACTAAAAGCCATGAGGAACCTTTTTTAAACTGTCAAGGGCTTGGGAACCCTTAGACAATTCGCGCTCTCTTAAGGCTTATTTCATTGAAAGATCTCAAGATTGTCTTCTTGAATGAGACAGGTTGATGGCTAGTGAGACTAATACTATTAAAAGGCAATAGAACATGAGTGGTTGCTTTACTATGGATTATATTAATAGAGTGGATGGATTGGTTATGATTTGGAAAGAGGGGTGGCAATTGAGCTTGCAATCTTTCTCGATGAGCCATTTTCAGATGAGGGTGTATATGCTTGATGGTGTTAGTTTCCACTTAATTGGTTTTAATAGCATTAGTGACATGAGGTTTCGAGAGGAGGGTTGGAATCTTTTAAGGACTCTTAAGGTAAGCTTAACATCCCCTTGGCTACTAGGGGAGACTTCAATGAAATCCTTTCAGATAATGAGAAGTAAGGCGTGTAGAAAGGTTAAGTTTGACATGGATGGTTTTTTTTTATGTTTTGAACAATCCATTTCACTTAGGTATCAAGCCAGATATGGAGTGGTTTATTTGGACCAACAAAAGAGACAACCTCAACCTTGTTAAAGAACGACTCAATAGGTTTGTGGCTTCTTTGGATTGGATTAGTACATTTTTTAACTTATAAGTTGTTGTCTTGTAGTAGGTTGCTTTGAATCACCACCCAATTTTGTTGGACACGGAGGGTTTAGGGGAAATTATGAATCATGGAAGGCGAAAAGGGCACTTTAAATTCGAGGCTTATTGGGATGAGAAGAGATTGGATTCAGTTGGAAAAGGTTTGGATACTTGGCAACTAGAAGAGTTCAATCGCTCTAGGGACCAAATTGTTGCTTTGACTAATAAAGTGGTAAACTCAATCCACCTTTACCCGACTCCAATGCTCATGAGCTTCAAGAGTGTAGGCATGAATTGGGTGCATTGTTGGACAAAGAGGAGAAGTGTTGGCATTAACAATCTCACATTGTTTGGCTTAAAAAGGGGATCGAAACACTCGATTCTTCCATGCCAAGGCTAACAAGCGAAAGAAGAACTGAATTAAATGGCTTAAAGAACTAAATTTATTATTGAAATAATTTTTATATAAATATAAATTCATATTAGTAAAGTGTCACTACAGTCTTATTTTCATGAATAATGATTAATTTGATGTATTTATTATTTTTAATATAGTCGGATATAACATTTTTTAATATGTTTATTGGATATTTAAATTTATTTTATTTAGGGTTTTTTTCAAGTTATTACTTTTATAAATCATTTTATTAATTATTTTATAAATTCATTGTATTAAGATTATACAAAATTAAAAGAAATTTGTTTACTTTTAAAAATAATATCTCCTAAAATTACGATGAAAAGAGATAGGTTTATAAATGTTTATATGGGTATAATAGTAAAATTAGTGTCTTTTTATTTCCTTTATTTTTCACTTTTTTTTTTATCTTTTCAACCTAAAATACTAACAAAGACATACTTTCTACCAATTAATGGAAAATCTTAAAAGAGAAATGTCGCACCTTGGAACGGATGATCAGATCTCTCCAATGAAGGTTATCTCGCACTAGTGAACTTAACAAATCTGGGTAACCTTCAGTTAGTGTCTCTAATAGATGGTTTGCCTTCTCAAATTCTGCTTTTAGTTCGTTCTTTTTTGCTTTTCGTTCCTTCATTTCAGCTTTTCGTTCCTTCATTTCCACTTCTAATATATGTTGTCTTTCATTTAATCTGATGCAGTTTAGTAAGATCTTTTCCACATGCAACTTTGGGATTTCCAGAAAGGACTTAGCTTCTTCACTCACATCCTCCTTTGAAATTTCTTCTTCATCTTGTTCTTCTTCACTTAAAAATTCTTCTTCATTTGAAAATTCTTCTTCACTTGACCAAATGTACTTCTTACGGAGAATTGGCAACACCTGATACATAATTTTATATTTAGTTGTTTACACCTACTAATCTACTGTTATTATGTTATTCAGATATATATAAATAATATTAAACACAAATATGCGTTTGATATAAATATATTTAAATATTTTCATATATATATATATATATATATAAACAATAATAGTTAGGTATACATATAAGATGCAAATACTTTTGATAAAAACACTAAATTGAAGTAATTTACTTAATTATACATGTGTCAAATATATATTTATACTCATCAATCTCCTCTAATTTAAATAATCTAGTCAAGAAGAAGTTAAAAAGTTAAGTATCTAATTATTTAAAATTTTCCTGAAAGTTAATTAGTAAATGAAATAATTGAATTAAATAAATATTTTTCAAAAGATATACTTACAGCAGAAATGATGCATTTCAATTCAGCAATAAATCTGCACTCCGCACAAAAGTAAATTAATTCTCTTTTATTTCTTTTTTGTTCACAAACATCGCAATAAAATTCATCCTCAGAATTATAAGCTTCTTCTTTTGAGTTCAACCCATATTCCAAAGGAGACTTTGTAAGTAGTAAAGGATGGAGATGAGATTTGTGGCTTATTGTTTTGGGTGCTGATGGAAGACACTGGATATGGATGTTTATGTTACATTCCAAACATCGAAGAATGAAGTTACAGCAATTTGCACCACAAAAATGGCAAGTCATAGCGGCTACTTTCTCAATGAGAGTGAGAAAATGGTCATGGCCATCGAGAACAAAAGAGGGTTCGAGCTTACTACAATCCAAGTGAAGGTTAAACCCACAATCATCTTCCCGACAGCTATATGCTATGAAAGATGAATCAAAGCCCCGACGACATGCACTACAAGTACGGATTTCATCATTGTATGGAAGGGATGTGATGGTGAGTTGGTGACCGGCGGGATAGTCATGACAAGGAGATTGAATACTTGTAGGGAGATAAGGTAATTTAAGAGCGCATGATTTGTGTAAAAAGAAGTGGTTGCATGATCTGCGGCTACACCTGAAAGTTGGTGTGGGAGCTAAGCAAGTTTCCACACATGCCACACATCGAGGTTCGTTGTTGAAATCTTTATGGTTTTCGATGAGTGCTAGTGGATGTGGGTGGCTGAAATGTTGGATCTCCTTGGCATCTTCAGAGTCTACAGTGGGAAGTAGGGCACATTTGGCATGCAGATCGAAATAACATGGACGGTAGCTGAACTGTATTCTGGAGAAAACATCTTCACCGCATTTATCACAGCGGAAAGAGTTAGGATTTGTGAGGAATAGGAGAGTGCAGGGATGGATGAGATGATTGATCAACTGTCGAGGAATGCTTGTCATGCAAGATTTATGAAGGAAAAACTTGCATTCCGTGCAACCGTAGGTAGAAGAAGAAGAAGAGCAGAGCTTTTCACAAATGGCACAGACAACTTCATGTTTTTGCAGGTGGAATCAACCACAGGTTTTAAGGGATGAAAATGAGTGAAATGTTGAATGGTGTGCTCCTCATCTGAATATTCTACCATGGGCTTTAGGGCGCATTCCACATGCATGATAAAAGTACAACTTAACTTGCATCGATAGCGATGGCTTGAAGAGATTTCTCCAAAACAAGCATTACACCGAAATCCATAAAAATTACAATAGAGCTCAAGCGGGCATGGATGAAAGAAACTTTGAACCTCTGGTTTGAGCCTATCAAGACAAGATTTATGAACAAAAAACGTACAAAGGTTGCAACCATAGATCGGGGGCCTATCCAAGAGATCCCCACATGCATGGCAACTACCCCCTGTAGTCCAGTTTTCAATGACCGACAAGCGGTGGTCATCAAGGATATATTCAATCTCCAGTTAAGAAACAAACAATCAAAACACTTACATTTGTCAGCAATCCGCTCTTGCATTATATAACAACGACAGTCTAATTTCATAATACAAAAGGGTAAACTACACTTGTTATCCTTGAACTTTGGTTAATATTACGTTTTGGTCACTTAACCTTTTTTATTTACATAATAGTCATTAACATTAACGGATTGCTACATTTTTGCACTTATCCATTACCTCTTGTTAAATATGATGTGGCACGTTAATTTAAAATGTTAATAATTAATTTGGTCCCTGAAATATAAATAAAATATTATTTTGATATTTTTAATTATTTTTAATAATTATTCTGTTTTTGAAATTATTAAAAATAAATTAAATTGAATTATATATAAAATCATAAATAATTATTATAAAATTTTATATTAATATAATTTGTATTATTATATTAATATAAATATAAAATGAAATAAAACCCACCCCATCCCTCTCCCCTCTCCTCTCCGCCACCGTTGGTCCCCTCCCTCACCCCACCTGCCTGTTTCTCTCTCTCCCACCCTAACGTGGGGGAGGGAAAGGAGAGGGACGAGGTGGGGAAAATTTTATTTTTAATATAATTATTTTATTTAATATTTATATTTATAGAATATTTTTATTTAGTTTTTATAATAATTAATTATTAATATTTTTAAAAATTAGAATAATTATTAAAAATATTTAAGATATCAAAATAATATTTTATCTATATTTCGAGACTAAATTAGTTATTATCCCTTTAAATTAATGTGCCACGTTATTGTTTTAATGAGGTATCAGATGAGTAGCAAAAATATGACAATTCGATAATGTTAATGGTTATTAGGTAATTAAAAATAGTTGGGTGATCAAAACCTAATCTTGACCGAAATTAAGGGACAACGATGTACAATTTGTCTCTTACTTTTCTTAATGACTAATTCATCACGGATTCTATGCATAGCATAACATTATAAGCAAACAAAACATTAAAGTGATTCCATGTTTAATTAATCAAACTAGGAAATTAATGGTTAAAGTTAATGATATTTAGAAGAAACGAATTATAACAAATAATATAAACAATGATTTGCGATAAATATCTTTTAGGGATATTGTTGGATACAAAATATAAACATGGGATCAAATCAAAATAGAAGCTGTAATGTTGGAAGAATAGATACTTAGCTTGGTTTAGGTATTTTGAAGAGGAATCATGAAATCTTTCATTAAAATATCAAGTATAAATGATTTTATAGGGAAAGAGAAGCCTTAAATGTTTCTTTCTTGATTTCCTGCCTGGACCATCAAATCTATTGTTGTTGAATAAAGTATCCATTTGTGATAATGAATTTGCACTGGGAAAACAACTACCAGAATCTAGTCCTTGCTTTCAAATGCATCTTTAACTAGGTTATTCACACTCACACTCCACCTCTTTTAAAACATAGCAAAAGCTTACCGATCACCATTGTTGACATCTTTTTAAGATGGCCTCCTATCATTGTGGAGTCAAATTTTTTAGTTGTTATTAACAGATTTAATTAGGTGTGAGTAAAATTTGATTTAATTCGAAAAAAAATTGAATTTTAAGTTAATCGAGTTAAGTCATTCAAGTTTCAAGTTGAATTTTACAATTGGAATAACTCGAATAATTCGAATAACAGATTGGTGTAAATACTTCTTTGATCCTGTCAAATTTAAAATGAGCAAATTAGTGCTGTCTCAACAAAAATTACAAAAGAAAATCAAAAAATTTTCAAAATTCAAAATAATTTTATAAATTATAAAATTTAAAAAAATGAAGAATATATAAAGAAAGTTAAGAATTTAAAATTTTCTAAAATAATAATCTTAAGGACCTAAATAAGTTAATTAATAATTTAAATTTATTATCCTAATATCTTATTTTTATTATTTTGCTTTGAAAAAAGTTCCAAATATATATGATTTCAAATTTATATGCTCCAATATAGAATTAGTTATAATGTAACAAGATTTTAATTTAACATGTTTAATTTTTTAATTTAACTCGAATAATTTAACTCGTTTCGACTCGACTCAAATCTTATTTCACTCCATTCAATTTAAAAAATTTAAATCAAATTAAAATAATAAAATAAAATTTATTAACTCAATTAAATCACAAACTTTTACTCTATTCAATGCAACACCTACCAATAGATTAAATAGCAATAGATTTGATTTATCTGTTAACGGCGGAATCTTTGAGGAGCCCATATTTTGCGCGATTGAATTTCTTTTATTTCTTTTCATTATGCCCATTAACGGTACCCATAAATCCATCGACATTTACACTTTGTTTGATTTGGAATATCCAAATATCGTCCACCTATTTTCTAAATTTTGGTAATTTTTTATGTTATAATTTTAATATGATGTGATTATTGGGAAAGTTACTTTATAATGTTTAGTATATATAAAAATGTATTGATTAAAATTAAAAAAATTAAGCTATCTGTTCGATTTACTAAGTACTTTCTTAAAATGTAATAATAATTTATGAATTTACCCTTATTAAATAAAAGACAATATTCATATATTTAATTTTATAATAAACTTCTCTCTTAACAAATATTTGGATTAAATATTTAATAATAAATTTTAATTGATATTTAAATTTTTAATTTATAATGTTAATTAAAAACAAAATTGTTTCAAATTTGTCTTACATATATTTTGTAAATATAATAATGCATATTTGTATATAAAACTAGTAACAGCCTGCTTGGTGGAGGCTCTGTATTTGGTTATTGTTTGGCATATAGATGGTAAATTAAGGATAGATTTGAATAAGTAAAGTAGTTTTCTTGGTTAAGTACAAAATTTCTGTGTAATTTTCCATTTGGCGAACTCCTAGTTTTGGTGAGTTATGTTGTTTGACGGGCTCTTCTGTTAAGTATTCACTCACCTCTAATGCTTTGGGCGAACTTCTTAAGTTCGCAGTTGTTTAGATTTGTTTAATATTTTAGAGTATGATGATTTGGTTAGTCAAGTTGAAATTTAGTTAGAATTTAACTAAACTATTATAGATGATAAGACCTAAAATTTGTTAAGTATACTTAATCATGGGAACCAAGAGTGCCAATGGAATTATCTGGTTTTTTTTTCACTAATCCTTGTCTTCGTTGCTTAAGTATATAAGGATAGCGGTGGTCTTTCTGAACACCTTTACATCTTCTTCCTCTTTTTTTATTTTATTTGAAAGTCTCTAAAAAATTAAGTGTCGAAACCATTTTTTGAAAAAACGGGGATCGACTTTGGTTTTGAAAAAAAAACGAAAATTGAGAGTCACCACCAATCTTTTTGGTTTAGGTGCAATTGGATCACCTAGAAATTTGGTCGTTTTAATAAAATATTTTGATTTACTAAAACAACGATTTTGGTCTACGAAGTTTGAGAAAACGGGTTTAGGAGTCGATTACGTATAAGGAAGGATTAGCACCCTCGTAACGCCCTAAATTGGCACCTAATTGATTAATTAATGTCTTGATGTTGAAAATTTGAAAAGGTCTTGCAATAAATTTTAAAATACGATCCCTTGATATGAATGTTTGAAAAACTTGAATTGGATAATAAGATTCTCTTGTTTCAAAGAAATACGATATCACATCCAACACGTAGGACACGATATTTCAACCTTCGATACCAAAATTGTCTCATAATTTACAAAATTTATGTATTGAAAATTTAAAAAGTATATTCGGTCGTTTAGTCAAACAATGAATGAAAACCCAACACGTAGGGCACAATTTCTCGAAATTTCCAAACGCCAAATATTGCCTTGTCTAAAAATCTCAAAAAGAATGCAATAGTATGAAACAAATAAGATTCTCTTGTCTCGAAGAAATAAAATATCACATCTAACACGCAGGACACGATATTTCAAACCTTCGATACCAAAATCGTCTTGTAATTTCCAAAATTTATGTATTGAAAATTTAAAAAGGATATTCGGTCATTTGGGTCAAACGAAATAAATCGAAACCCAACACGTGGGGCACGATCTTTTGAAACTCCAAAAAAAGAATATTGCCTCTATTTGAGTAAAAACGAGTGCGACATTTAGTAATGTGCATTTATTTTGTTTGAAGCAAAACAAATATGTTGGAGCGTGATATATGGTATGATTTGAACTAGATAAAAGCGAAATATATCATAAAGCACGGAGTAGTAAAACGTTAATTAGATACAATGTTGATGAATGTTGACAATATGGAGATATAAATAATGATTTCTAGAACATGTAATGGCAACATTAATAAACAAAAAAAAAACAAAAAAATAAAAAATTAAATATAAAATAACTCAATATAATCTTAAACAAATACCATGTATATAAGGCTTAAAATAGAAGCTATGAAAACAATTTAAAGTTAGCAATTTTATAATTAATATACAAAAGATTTTAAATAAAATAAGGCAACTTACAATATATAATATATAATACTTTGAAATTACATGCAAAAGGTTTAAAACATGTAAAAGAGAATCTTAATATAAGCAGTATACATACGATAAAAGGTTTAGTATAAATAATATATATAAAAATAAAAATGTATAAAGAATTTAGGATGAATTATATATGGAAATTGAAATAGACAATCCATAAAAGAAGTCTAAGAATAAAGTATATATAAATTTATGATAATAAATAGTCCAAAATAATAATAATAATAATAATAATAATAATAATAATAATAATAATATGTGAAATGAGTTTAAAATAAATAAATAAAACAATGTAAAGTAATTAATATATATAAAAATATTTAAAGTGACATATGTTAAAACAATTTGAGAAGAATATTATACGTAAAGATTTAAAAATACATAACATGTAAAAATGATTTAAAACAAATGACTTATAAAGAAACAATATCTAAGGTAGATAATACATAGCAGTTAATAGTTAATACGCAACAAGATTTAAAATAAATAAAACAAGTGAATTTAATAAAATTGGTAAAGCAAATTTAGAACACGATTCATAAAACAAATCTAAAGAATTAACACGTAAATCCAAAATAAATAATGTGCGCAGTAAATGAATAAATAAACGATGGAAGAAATAAAAAAGAAAATCATACTGTTTAGGGATTAAACTGGAAATAAAATAAAATTAAAAGCAAAAATAATGATAAAATAGGAGCATGGGGGTCGAAATAAAAAAAAAGATTTGAGGACTAGATGGGCAAAAATCTAGCTTCTGGACATGTGTCCGTTATCCATTGCGTCCACGCGTTTGGGACCAAAATGATAATTTGAGCAGATTTGTGGGGCCGAATTTGAAAATAAAAGGAAAATAAGCAAACGGATTAAATAAAGACAAATGAGAACGTGGAGGGACTGGGTTATAAATAACCCTTTTGTATATTAATAGGAGAACGTGTCTGTTTGTATTGCTGTTTAAATTAATTTTTTTTACTCTTTTATTTCTTTTCTTTTTTTCCTGCAAAACAAACAGAAGGAGAGTAGCCCCCTCTTCCCCATTTTCGTTTGTGCTCTGCTAGGGTTTCAAAAGAAACCCATCATCGCCATCATCGCACAAAGCCACCGAGGGCGGTGGCCGGAGCCACGTAAAGACCAGATTTTCAGCCCTTTTCAAGAGAGCCCGAAAGCAAAGCGCCTCCCAAACTCAAAAAATGTGAAAGAAAAGGTCTCTCTCTTTTCCCTTTAAGTCAGATTCTGACGATGGAGAATAGATCCGTCGAGGTGACACGGGATTTCGGTGAGATTCCTTCTCTTATTTTTTTTTAAAAATAGATTCGTAATAGAAACAAAAGAAAAATAATAGTAATAAACGAAATGAAACCAAAAAATAAAGAAAGAAGATGAACAATCAACCTTTTGTTTTTTTTTTATTGCTCAATTATGCTGTGTGTAAAAAAAAAAATTCTTGTTCCAGGCTCTCTTATAGCCGAATACCAAGACATTGGTTTACTGTTTGTTACATTTTGTTTTGCTTTTGCTACTGCTTTCGTTTCTGTTGTCCTTCTTTTTTTTTTGCAGGTGTTTTTGGAGGGTCAACAAAGAAAGGAGGCCAACCCTTTGCTGTTTCGGTGAAATGGAGACAGGAAGGGCCGAACCTCGGGCGTTGGTCTTGCCGACGAAGCACGTGGGTGGCAGAGGATGAGTACGGTACACTAGGGGAAATTAGGGTTAGACTTGGCTGAGATTTGGGTTTAGATTGGGCCTATTGGGCTATCCGAGTTTGGGTTTTAGTTTATTTTTTTGGTCTAGGCTGATTAACAATTCTGGGCCCGGGTAAATTTGGGTATCTACAGCTGCCCCTTTTTGCTCATTGTTGTGCAACAGGAATAGAGCAAAGACTACAAAAGAGGGCCAAATTTGTCGGGACCTGCCGAGTCTTGACTTCTCTTGGTGCTTCTTTTCTTCAAGTAGCTTAATATGTTCCACTGCAACTCTAGGGAGATAAGACTTGCTATATTCAATCTGCTCCGCTGCAACTTCAGGGAGATAAGACTTGTTTTGATCTGCTCTACTGCAATTTCAGAGAGATAAGATCTGTGATTTATAGGTTCAATTTATTCCACTGCAACTCTAGGGAAATAAGACTTGTTATCTTCAGTCTGTTCCACTGCAACTTCAAGGAGATAAGACTTGTTTTGATCTACTCTACTGCAACTTCAGAGAGATAAGACTTGTAACTTCAACCTACTCCACTGCATCTTCAGGGAGATAAGGTTAGTGGCTTCGATCTGCTCTATTGCAACTTTAGGGAGATAGGATCTGCCATGGTAGATTTAATCCGATCTGCTGTAACTTTAGAGGTATAAGATTGATAGCTTTAATCTACTCTACTGCAACTTTAGAGGGATGAGATCTGCTATTTTCGGTCTGCTCTACTGCAACTTCAGGGAAATTAGACTTGTAATTTCAACCATTCCACTGCAACTTCAGGGAGGTAAGGTTCATGGTTTCTTCAATTTGTTCCACTACAACTTCAAGGAGACGAGGGTAGTGGCTTTGATCCACTTCACTGCAACTTCAGGAAGATAAGATTTGCCAAAATCCGTAGTTACAATCGATCTTACCACATCGTTTTTTGAGGGACATGACCTGTAGAATCGATTTCTCGAGCCTATGCATATGCCAAATGATTAGGATGTCATGAATGAATCAAATGCTCCTAACTAGATGTGCATGGATGATGTTGGGGTGAATGCAAAATATTATTATGCTTAATTTGATATTACTTGCTATTCATCAAGGTTTTATCAACGACGTATTATCCAGCCCTTCTCTTCAGTTTAGTATCTCTTGATGAATAATCACAATTTGGGTTATTCTTTTCCAATGTTTCTTTGAATTTGAGTAGTTCAAACTAATTAGTCCCGTTTCAGGTCCTTGTATCATTCAAAATCATCTCAGAGTAATATGCAAAACTCCTTTTTTGAATGTTATTAGTCCATTAATTGTTATTTCAATGAAAAATGCTTGAAAAGATTATCAAAATGGAATTGTATTGAGAGCAATGCTCGAAATGAATCTAGTAATCAAAATAGCAAATTTTGCTAAGATACAAAATGAATAAGATAAAAGTAGGTGCCCCAGGTATCGTAGCATGATCTTCTCTGCACAAAACTTCTTGAGGGCCCTTTGAACTCGGTCTGTGTTTGGAAAACCAAGAGTACTTTGTTTATGCCCCACAATGTAGCATCCCTTCTCCTTGTTAATTCAAAGAAGACAAGACCACCATATGCCCCATCCTCGATCAAAGTTTGAATTGCCCATTCCTAGGTTTTCAACTCAAAACCCCTTTGGTCTCAAAGCGCCCTTTTGCGGGTTTTCGCCTTGGCCTTTCTTTTTTTTTTTTAAGTAAAGTACCTCTTGACCGAATCTGAATTCACAGGGTTAGGCAAACTTTTTTCATCCATTTCAGTCAAAATCAGAGCCCCTCCAGAGAAGGCTTTCTTCACCACATAAGGTCCTCCCAGTTTGGCATCCATTTCCCTTTGAAATCCTTTTGTATGGGGAGAATATTTTTTAAAACAAGGTCTCCTTCATAAAATTCTCTTGGATGAACCTTCTTGTTATAAGCCCGCATCATTCGCTTTTGGTACATTTGACCATGACGAATAGCTTTCAGCCTCTTTTCTTCAATTAAGTTCGGCTGATCATATCGAGACTGGATCCATTCTGCTTCATCTAACTTTAGCTCTGACAACACTCGAAGGGACGGGATCTCAACTTCGATTGGCAAAACCGCTTCCATTCCGTAGACCAAAGAGAAAGGCGTTGCCCCGGTAGAGGTTCTGACTGATGTTCAGTAGGCGTAAAGGGTAAATGGTAATTTCTCGTGCCAATCTTTGTAGGTCTTAGTCATTTTCCCCACAATCTTCTTGATGTTCTTATTTGCTGCTTCAACTGCACCATTCATCTTTGGGCGATACGGTGACGAGTTATGGTGTTTGATCTTGAATTGGCTACAGACCTCTGCTATCGTGCTGTTGTTTAAGTTCAGTGCATTGTCGGATATGATCCTCTCAGGCATCCCATATCGACATATAATCTCCTTTTTTAAGAATTTACTGACTGTCGATTTCGTGACATTGGCATAAGAAGTGGCCTCTACCCACTTGGTGAAGTAATCGATAACCACGAAGATGAACCGATGCCTGTTAGACGCTTTCGGCGAGATTGGCCCGATAACATCCATGCCCCATATGGAGAAATGCTACAGAAAAGTCATGACATGAAGAGGTGAAGGAGGTATATGAATCTTATTTCCGTAGATTTGGCACTTATGGCACTTCTTGGCATAGTTGATGCAATCCCCCTCTATAGTGGACCAATAATATCTGAACCTCATGATTTGTCTGGCTATTGTGAAACCGTTAGTGTGTGTTCCGCAAACACCCTCATGGACTTCTTCCAAAATTTGCTTAGCCTCGACAGCGTCCACGCATCTTAAGAGCACCTGATCCTTTCTTCTTTTATATAGGATCTCTCCATCAAGACATAGTCACTAGCTAGCCTTCTCAATGTCTTTTTATCATTTTCTGTTGTTTGGTCAGGGTATTCACGATTTCTCACATATTGTAATATATCCTGATACCAAGGGTGATTCTCCTTTTCCTCTTTTTCGTCAATGTTGTAGCAATGAGCTGGGGCCTCGTAGATACTCATCTTGATAGGCTTCATATCCTCTTGCTTGTTTACTTTGATCATAGAAGCTAAAATTGCCAAGGCGTTAGCCATCTGGTTTTCATCTCGTGGGAGATAGTAAAAAGTGATATCGTCAAACTCCTCAATTAGTTCCAGAACTAGCTTTTGGTAATTGATTAATTTAGTGTCTCTCGTCTCCCATTCACCTTTGAGCTGATAGATCACTAATGCAGAATCTCCATATACTTCTAGCACCTTGATTTTGCGTTCATCAGTCGCACGGATACCCATGATGCATGCTTCATACTTCGCCATGTTATTTGTGCAATCAAAATCCAATTTACTAGTAAAGGGATAATGATCTCCATTTGGGGATACCAAAACTGCCCCAATTCCATTACCCACAGCATTTGAGGCTCCGTCAAAATTCAGTTTCCAATGATGATCTTCTTGAGAGTCTTCTTCCGTGGTCGCAACGTACATTAAGTCTTCATTTAGGAAATCAAAACTCAAAGGCTTATAATCTTCTAGAGCCCTGCTGGCCAAAAAATCTATTATTGCACTTTCTTTTATGGCCTTTTGGTTTACGTAGACTATGTCGAACTCCGAAAGTAGTATTTGCCAACGAGCCATTCTTCCGGTCAGAGCATTTGACTCCATCATGTACTTCAAAGGGTCTAATTTTGAGATGAGCCAAGTTGTGTAGTACAACATATACTGTCTCAGTCTCCGGGTTGTCCAAATCAAAGCACAACATAATTTCTCGATCGGCGAATATCTTATCTCACTTTCAGTGAATTTCTTACTGAGATAGTATATCGCCTTTTCTTTCCTTCTTAACTCATCACGTTAGCCTAACACACACCTCATGGAGTTTTCGAACACTACCAAATACAGTATCAGTGGTTTATCTGGGCAAGGTGGCATTAGCACCAAGGCATTAGACAGGTAAATGTTTGACTTTATCGAAAGTTCTTTGGCACTCCTCGTCCCAGACACCTGGTTGTGTTTCCTAAGGAGGCAGAATATCGGGTCACATTTCTCCGTTAGTTGTGAAATGAACCGGGTGATGTAATTTAGCCTTCTTAGGAAACCTCGAACTTCCTTTTGAGTGCGTGGCGGATGTAATTCTTGTATGGCTTCGACTTTGTCTAAGTCGATTTCAATTCCCTTTTCATTAACTACGAATCCTAATAACTTTCCTGACCTGGCGCCAAAAGTACATTTCGAGGGATTGAGCTTTAGCTGGAACTTTCTTAATCTTAAAAATAGTTTCCTCAAGACTTGTACGTGCTCTTTTTCTGTCCTGGATTTTGCAACCATGTCAGCAACGTAAACCTCGATCTCCTTGTGCATCATATCATGAAACAGGGTTACCATGGCTCTCTGATATGTCACTCTTGCGTTCTTTAGTCCGAATGGCATCACCTTATAACAAACCGTTCCCCACATAGTCACGAATGTGGTTTTTTCCATGTCTTCAGGATACATATTTATCTGGTTGTATCCCGAGAAACCGTTCATAAAGGAGAAAAATGAGTAACCTGTCATGTTATCCACTAATGTATCAATGTGTGGCAATGAGAAATTGTCTTTTGGGCTTGATTTTTTCAGATCTTGATAGTCCACGCACATCCATACTTTTCCATCTTTTTTAGAAACTGGGACTATATTGGCTACCAATTCTGAGTATTTAACCACTGGTAAGAAACCAGAGTCGAATTGCTTCTTGACCTCCTCTTTTATCTTCAACAAAACATCAGGTCTCATTCTCCGGAGTTTCTGTTGAACTGGCTTACACTCTTCCTTTATAGGGAGCCGGTGTACCACTATATCAGTATTCAACCGGGGCATGTCTTGATACGACCATGCGAAGAAATCCTCGAATTCTTGCAGTAACTCAATGAGGTCTCGCCTTGTTTCTGCGGTGATACGAACTCCAATCTTCACCTCTTTTCCCTCTCCTACGCTCACGATTTCCACTGGTTCCTTGTAAGGTAGGATTTGTTTTTCATCTTGTTTTACCATTCTTAACAAGTCCGGCACATATGGGCAAATGCCTAATTGATCCAATTGTTACAGGGATCTCTTCCGCGGTCCAATTGTTCAAAACGCTCCCAGGCATATATGGGCAAATGCCTAATTGATCCTCTTCACTTGTTTCTTCCTCAGATAAGGCGTTAATGCTCAAAGCAGCCTCTTTCCCTGTTGATTTTCTTTCATAGTAAGTGGTCCTTCCTGACACAAATGTTCTGGATATATGAAGAAAGATCATTGGCTCCCATTTGACCTCTTCTCTGTTTAAACGTGCCCTTCTCCTCTCTTGCCTCTTCTCTATTTCCTTTTTATTTTGCCTTGCATCTGGTTTGTACCCCAAGCCGAAACGGTCTCGTTTGTCCTTGAGCATGGGTGCCTCGATCCTTCCTTGTAAGCTCCTTCCAAGCCCCTTTCCGGGCAAAGCTCCTTTCCCAACTGTCAGTTGTAAATCTATCCTAGTAGTTTTAGAGATTTTGGGCACTGGGACCTTGTTCCCTTCGACAATAAAAGTTGCGTTCACAAATTCTAATGACCGGAAAGAACATTCTATCGCTTCATCATCTATCCCCACATAAGGTGCGTCGCTGGTAACGGGAGCAATGATATCCTCTTCTGCATTTACAGTCACCAATCGCCCTTCCGTTATAAATTTAAGCTTTTGATGCAGCGATGATGGCACTGCCCCTGCTGAGTGAATTCAAGGTCTTCCCAATAAGCAATTGTAAGAGGGCTTGATGTTCATTACTAAGAAATCTATCTCGTATGTGCTTAGACCGATTAAAAGGGGTATTTCAATCCTCCCCATTACCTTCCTTTCTGTACCATCAAATGCCCTTACTATATTTTGGCATGTCTTCATATGGGAACTATCTACTGGCAGCCTATTCAGCGTAGATAAGGGTAGGACATTTAGTACAGACCCATTGTCAATTAACACTTCCGGTAGTGTATATTCTTTACAGCGGGTGGTAATGTGTAGCGCTTTTGTTGACCGCATTCCGCTCGGCGGTTTTTCATCGTTATTGAAAAATATAAAATTATCAGCGTTTATATTATTGACGAGACGGTCCAGCTTGTTGACAGAGATATCATCCGCAACGTAAGTTTCATTTAGTACCTTCATTAACGCGCTTCGATGTGTCTCCGAACTCAAGAGCAAAGCTAGTACCGAGATGCGAGCCGGTTGCTTGTGTAACTGTTCAACCACTTTGTACTCACTATGCTTTAAAAACTTTAGGAATTCTCTAGCTTCCTTCTCGGTTACTGGCTCATTGATGGCAATTCGAGTCTGACCGTCTTTTCCTTCCTTTGCTCGACTAATGAGGTCTTTCCTTTAATAGTTTTAGTTTCTGTACCCGCAGGATCATAACGTCTTTCACTGCGCGTATAGAAACCTACATTTTGGTTCTCTCTTGAAGTGCTGGCCGAGTTCTCCCCACCCGGGATCGTTACGTTGCAGTCGTAATTCCAGGGAACTCTTTTGCTATCCTTGTAAGGGAAGGATACCGGTTTCTGAATTATGACTCTCGGCGCCATTTGTATTCTCGCTTCATTATTCTTTGGTCATGAAATTATCACCACAGGATGATTGACTATTCTGACCCCTTCTGTTGTTCCTTCCTCTGAGGAATGAACCTCTCCTTCTTCTGATCCCTCGATTTCTTCGTAAAACTCCATCTCCTTATTGTCCATCAGATTTTGCACTATGGACCTGAACTTAGTGCACTCTTGGATGTCATGGCCTTCATCGGCATGAAACTCACAGTATCTTCTTGCTTCTCTAAGCCTTTCCCTTGAATCTTGTGTGATTAAACCTCCTTCCACCATCTTCTTCCAAACCCATTTCAACGGGGTTTTTACCTCTGAGACATCTATCTTGGTTCTCCTCTTTTTATTTTCAATTATCGCATTTACCTCTTTGTCTGAATGACTAGGTAGCGGATTCCCAGCCACTTAAGTCCTGTGGGCTCATCGAACTTCACAACGCCCATGCCTATGAGCCTTTCGACTATCTTTTTTAAGGCAGTGCAATTCTCAATCGTATGCCCCGAGATTCCTACATGGTATTCGCATTGAGCGTTTGCGTCATACCACTTAGGGAATGGGGGCTGCAGGGGTTTTAAGTAGTAAGGTGACACCACATGGGCGTCGAATAGACTCTGATACAACTCCCTGTATGACATTGGGATAGGCGTAAACTGGAATCTTTCCGTGTTAGGCCTTGGGTTTGAATCTTGCCTTACAGAGCCCTGATGGCTGGTAGTCACTGTCTTCGGTTGGCTCACAGTGACTGGCTTGGAATAACTCTTATTATATACGCCCGCATTGTTCACCTCATTTTCCTTCCTTCTCGGAGCTGGTTTCTTGGCATTTTCCCCTGTTTTGATCTTCCCGGATCTTATCGCGTTCTCTATCATCTCTCCTGACATTACTATGTCTGAGAAGCTTTTAGTAGCGCTTCCCAACATGTGGTTGATAAATGGGGCTTTCAGAGTGTTGACAAAGAGCATAGTCGTTTCTATCTCCAGTAGAGGCGGTTGGACTTGCGTTGCCACCTCTCTCCATCTTTGGGCATACTGCCTAAAGCTCTCACTTTGTTTCTTTTCCATGTTTTGCAACGTGATTCGATCGAGTGCTATATCTGTCACGTGGTCGTATTGCTTCATGAAAGCTTGTGCCAAGTCTTTCCATGAATGGATTTGCGCGTGACTTAGTTGGTTGTACCATTTGGCCGCAAACCCGACCAAACTGTCTTGAAAGCAATGGATTAATAATTGCTCATTGTGAACATACACTGCCATTCTTCGACAAAATATGGTGATGTGAGCCTTTGGACAGCTAGTTCCATTGTATTTTTCAAAATCTAGGATTTTGAAGTTAGGAGGGAGGATTAGATCTGGGACCAAGCTCAAATCTTTGGCGTCGATCCCACAATGATAACCAGCATTTTCCATCACTCTGAACTTTTCCTCTAACCACTTGCATCGGTCTTCCAATTCTTTTGAGAGCCCCGTTCTCACTCTTTCTTCTTCTGTCATATTATCCAGATCAGGGATTATAGGATTAATAGGGTTATCCCCGGGATTAGAACCTGAGCCCGTTTGATAATTGATTGGTATTGAAGTATCTGCCTGAAATTGCTGAGGTCTAATCGTAACGGACGGTCTTTGCATGTGTAGCTCGGGTTGCGTTTGAGCATTCGTCGGGGTGAATCCAAGGGGGTAAAGGGGATCTTCAGTAATGGATGGTCTCTGTGTGTGTGTCTCATGCTAGGCTTGAGCGTTTGCTGGGGTAAAACCAAGGGGGTAGAGGGAATCTCCATTATTATTTCCCATATCGGCCATAGGGCCCTTTCCTTTGTCCGGCCTACTAGTCAGTAGTCGGGTTAGCTCTTCCATCATACTTTTTTAGGATTCCAGCATCTGGTCCCTCATTTCCTGCTGGATTTTTGCTAATTGTTCTTGCACTTGCGCTTGCATCTGCTCCTGCATCTCTTTCTGCATTTGCTCCAGTCTCTCTAGCTTTTTATCCATTGCTTCATTTTTCTTCCTTGTACCGTAGGGATGTGTATTCGAGAGATTTTCGTCGGTTTCCAGGTTACTGAAACATTTTTAATTAATTAGAATCTTTTTATGGCCTTTAATGCAATTAATGTAATGCAAATGCATGAATGCAAAAGAATGGGTGAATGCAAAAAGAAGCGTTGATTCTAATTCGATTTCATTATAACAACTTTGCTAGAAGCAAAATTTCTTTAGATAAAACGGATAATTATATATATGACTTTGCCCTAATGCCCAAAGCCTTAACTTTCCTAAGAAGCCAAGCTAAGTCCCGGCCTCGATCTGACTCTAACTCGTATTTTAGGCTAAATACATCAGCCTGAACTGCCAGGGTTTGCAAATGATCGGCTATCTCTCTAACTTGAGCCACAGCCTCACCCATGACATAATCTCTATTTCTAATCTGATCTTGAAAGTGGCAAAATTGTGTTTTGTAATGTTCATTGTTTGCCTAAAGGAATTCTACTCGACTTTTGCTATCTTTGTAACACCCCCACGCTCGAAACCGTCACCGGAGTCAAGCTTGAGGTGTTACTAAACTTATCTTACCTTTTAAACAACTCTAAACCATTTATTTTAATTTTTGGAATAAACTATTTTTCTGCATCATGGTTGCTTAAAAATTCATTTCTCGAGTTTCAAAACTCGAAATTAATATCCATAAATGTTTCCTGAAACTAGACTCATATATCTATCTACTAAATTTTTTCTAGAATTTTTGACTTGGCCAATTAGTACAGTATATTAGTTAAAGTTTCCCCTGTTTCAAAACTCAACTGCACTGACCTCTTCTTACTACGAACCATGTTACTTCCTGTAAAACATTCATATCACTAATCAGTTTATTTATCTTAAAACTAGACTCAACAAGGATTCTAACCATATAAAGTACACCTTCTAATTAGTTTTTTACAATTTATGGTGAATTTCCAAAGTTGAAATAGGGGATCCAGAAATCGCTCTGACCCTGTTTCACTAAAACTCAGATATCTCATAAAATATAATACCTTTACCTGTTTTGCTTATTCCATAAGAAAATATACATAATAAGATTTAATTTCATATATTATTCATCTTCAAAATATGTTTCTACAATTTTTAGTGATTTTTCAAAGTTACGTCATTTCTGTTACTTGAATCTGTTTTTAGATTACTTTCACATTTTTCATAATTTTCATGTGATAATCACCATTCAATCATACATATTAATAAACATGTATATCATCGGCCATTTTATTAGCTAATCACTAGCAAGTATTTACACATCATTCATTGTTCATATTATATCAAAAGTAGCTAAGTTTCTATACATGCCATACCCAAAACAAAACGTCTAATTATACCGAGTTATTTCTTTGATAGTGTGATCGGCCTCCGACGTTTCCTTCTATCCCCAAGTGGCTAGATAAGTACTACAAGAAGAAGAAAATAAAGAGATTAAGCACTAGGCTTAGTAAGCTTACAAGAAAATAAATCACAACATTCAACATAATGGATAATTATGCATAATATCATCTAACATCATAAATTTCTTTACTTCTCAATTTCTATCTTCTTCTTTATTCCCTTACCTTCTTTCTTACCTGACCTTTCCTTTTTCATAAATATAATCTACTTTTCCTTTGCTGTTAATTCACTATAATTTAACTCATACCCTGACCCGTTGAACCACTCGGAATACTAAGGATACTAGGGTCGTTCCTGTCTTTCAATATCCTGCCAATGCCATGTCTTTGACATGGACTTACATGAATTATTCCTGTCTCTAATGCCATATATAATATGGACTTACATGGCTCAATCCTGTCTCCAAAGCCATATTTCTAATATGGACTTACATGGCTCATTTCATTTCGTCACCACAACCCTAATATCCTAACATTCCTAGGTTCAACCGGGCTTTCTAACACTTTTCCTCTGTCACTTCACCTTAAATTTGACTTTAAATATTTTCATAACATAAATATATAAATGCTGGAAATTGAAAATAATAATGTAAAATAAAATAATATTGCATTTATTTACTGTAACTTACCTTGATACAAAATGTGACTAAACTTTACAATTTAGTCCTTTACTTTTTCTTTTCCCCGATCTACTCTCGAATTTTGTTCTTCTTGATCTATAATAGAAAATTTAACTTATTTAATATTCACATTTATTAAAACAGTCCGTGACCCAAACTTTGGCAAAATTACATTTTTACCCTTAAATTTCACATATTTGCACTTTTGCCCCAAGGCTCGTAAATTAAACTTCATCCTATTTTCTTATGTTTTATGACATGCTGATAATTTTTCCCTTCTATGGAAATATCAAAATCACACTCTAACATATACTTATGACTATTGGTATTTTTTTCCGATTTAAGCCATTTTACTCGTTTTCACTTAAAACCGAGTAGCATAAGTTGTTTAACATAATTTAAAACCTCATATTCTATCATAAAACACCAAAATACACAAATTTTAGCTATGGGTATTTTTCCAAATATGAACCCTAGGTTGAATTATTGCTAGAATAAGCTTAATCAAGTTACCGGGACTCCAAAAACGTAAAGATCATTAAAAACGGGGCCTAGAATCACTTACTATGAGGCTTGAAAGTTGAAGAAACCCCAGCTATGGAGGAGAGCAAAAATCGGCAGAAACTAATTGAGAAGATGACCATTTTTGTGTTATTTTTCCCTTTTTAATTCATTTAATATCCAAATGACCAAATTGCCCTTCCTTACTAAACTTTCAAAAATTCCTTCCATGTCCTAATTTTTGTCCATGAACTTAAAATTGGTCAAATTATTATTTAAACCCTCCTAATTAATATTCCAAAGCAATTTCATACTAAAAAACCTAGAATGCAAGTTTTGCAAATTATTCGATTTAGTCCCTAACCTCAACTTAAGCACTTTATGCATAGAATTTCATCACGAAATTTTCACACAATCATGCAATCATACCATGAACCTCAAAATAATAATAAAATAAATTTTTCTACCTCAGATTTGTGGTTTCGCAACCACTGTTCCGTTTAGGCCCTATTTTGGGATGTTACAATTCTCCCCCCTTTAGGGATTTTCGTCCCGAAAATCTTACCTGTGAAGAGATTTGGGTACTGTTTTTGCATAGCCTCTTCGGGTTCCCATGTAGCCTCATCTACCCCGTGTCTATTCCATAGTACTTTCACAAGTGCAATACTTTTGTTCCTTAATTGCTTTACCTCTCGAGCTAGAATCTTTACCGGTTCTTCACCGTAAGTCATGTCTGGCTGAATCTCAACCTCTGTCTGAGAAATCACATGTGACGGATCTGAACGATAATGACGTAGCATAGACACATGAAATATATTATGAATCTTCTCTAACTCAATCGGCAAAGCTAACCGATATGCTAATGGTCCGACTCTCTCAATTACTTCAAACGGTCTAATAAAACGTGGACTTAGTTTGCCTTCTTACCAAATCTGAGAACTTTCTTCCACGGGGATACTTTCAAAAAAAATTGTCACCAACTTGATACTCAATCTCTTTTCTCTTCAAATCTGCATACGACTTTTGTCATGCGAGTCGCTTTCAAGCAATCTCGATGATTTTACTTTCTCTTCGCTTCCTTAACTAGATCAACCTCAGAATCTGATTTTCCTTAAGCTCATCCAATACAAAGGTGTGCGACATTTACGTCCATACAAAGTTTCATAAGGTGCCATCTTCAAACTTGACTGATAACTATTATTGTAAACAAACTCTACTAATGGTAAAAATTTTTCCCAACTGCCTTGAAATTCTAATACACAGCATCTAAGCATATCTTCAAGTACCTGAATAACTCTCTTTGACTGACCGTTGGTTTGAGGATGAAAAGCCGTACTAAAACTCAACTTCGTACTTAAAGCCTCTTGTAACTTCTTCCAGAACCGTGAAGTAAATCTTGGATCTCTGTCTGAAATGATCAATAATGGTACCCCGTGTAGTCTGACTATCTCTGAAATATATAACTCGACCAACTTTTCAAGTGAATAATCCATACGAACTGGGATAAAATGAGCCGACTTTGTTAACTTATCAATCACAACCCATACTGCATCTTTCTTTCTCGGTGTAAACGGCAATCCTGTCACAAAATCCATAGTAACTCGATCCTATTTCCACTCAGGGACTAGCACTGGCTGTAATAAACCTGAAGGTACCTTATGTTCGGCCTTTACCTGCTGACAGATCAAGCATCTAGAAACAAACTCTGAAATGTTCCTTTTCATTCCTACCCACCAGTACATTTTCTTCAAATCATTATACATCTTTGTACTACCTGGGTGAATAGACAAAGAACTACTATGTGCTTCCTATAAGATCTTTCGAATAAGCTCACCATTCTTCGGTATGCATACCCTGTCTCTGAACATCAAACAACCGTCAGAACTGATCTGAAAATCTGACTCTATGCCTGACTCACATTGAACTCTTTTAGCTTGTAACTCATTATCATCTTTCTGAGCTTCAAAAATCTCTTCAAGAAATACCGGTTTAGCTCTCAATTCAGCTAAAATAGAACCATCATCTGACATGGCTAAATTGGTATTCAAAGCTCGCAATGTAAATAAAAGTTTCCTACTTAAAGCTTCAGCAACTACATTTGCCTTACCTGGGTGATAATCAATCACTAACTCATAATCTTTAAGCAATTCCAAGCATTTTCTTTGCCTCAAATTCAAATCATTTTGAGTCATCAAGTATTTCAAGCTTTTATGATCGGTAAATATCCGGCACCTTTCACCATACAAATAATGTCTCCAAATCTTCAATGCAAATACAATAGCAGCTAGCTCTAAATCATGTGTCGGATAATTTTTCTCATGTGGCTTCAATTGTCTAGAGGCATAAGCAATTACCTTTTCTTCCTGCATGAGTACACAACCGAGCCCATTCAAGGATGCATCATCAGAATCACAGATTCTTTACCCGTTCCTTTGTACTAAGATAGAGCTTAGTCAACAATGCCTTTAACTTGTCAAAAGTTTGTTGGCACTTCTCAGTCCATTCAAACTTAACATCCTTCCGTAGCAGTCTCGTCAATGGGGTAGCTATCATGGAAAATCCCTTCACAAATCGTCTATAATATCCGACAAGACCAAGAAAACTTCTAACTTCTGATACATTTCTAGGAGGCTTCCAATCAAAAATGGTTGAAATCTTGCTCGTATCAACCTTAATACCTTCACCTGAGACAATATGTCTAAGAAAACCAGCTTCTCGTAACCAGAACTCACTTTTGTTGAACTTGGCATACAACTGATTATCACTCAGAATTTGTAAAACTATTATCAAATGCTCTGCATGCTCAGTCTCATCATGAGAATAAATCAAAATATCATCAATGAACACAACTACAAACTTATCTAAGTACGGTCTGAAAATTCGGTTCATTAAGTCCATGAAAATGGCAGGAGCATTAGTCAAGCCAAATGGCATCACAAGTAACTCATAATGACCATACCTAGTCCGAAAAGCAGTCTTCAAGACATCTGACTCTTTAACTCGCAACTGATAGTATCCGGATCTCAAATCTATCTTGGAAAACACAGTAGCTCCCTTCAATTGATCAAACAAATCATCAATTCTAGGCAATGGATACTTGTTCTTTCTTCATTACCTTGTTAAGTTGCCGATAATCTATGCACAATCTCATCGATCCGTCTTTCTTTTTCACAAATAGCACTGGTGCACCCCATGGTGAACTACTGGGTCTTACAAAGCCTTTATCTATTAATTCTTGCAACTGAGCTTTCAATTCTTTCAATTCCAACGGAGCCATTCTATAAGGAGCAATAGAAATGGGCGTGGTACCTAGAATCAACTCAATACCAAACTCAACTTCTCTAACAGGAGGCAAACCTGGTAGTTCTTCCGGAAACACATCGGTAAACTCACATACCACAGGTATTGATTCAATTTTCAATTCTGGATCTTTAGTGTTCAACACAAAAGTAAGATAAGCTTCATACCCTTTTCTCAAACATTTCTAAGCAAACATAACAGAAATTATGGGAAATAAACTATCTGACTCTTCTGAATTAACCTGAAGAATTTCACCATTTTCACACTTCAACTCAATAAATTTCTTTCCACAATTCACTATCACATCATGTGTAGTCAACCAATCCATACCAAGAATCACATCAAACTCATCAAATGGCAATAGCATGAGATCGGCCAGAAAACAGTAGCCTCTAATCATTAAAGGACAATTTCTACATACTTTATCTACTAATACATGCTTGCCTAATGGATTCGATACTTTAATCACAAATTATGTAGATTCTATAGGCATACTTATACTAGACATCAATTTCATACAAACATAAGAATGAGTCAAACCCGGATCAATCAGAGCAATGACATTAATATCATATTGAGAAAATGTACCCGTAATCACATCGGGGGAGGATGCCTCTTCGCGTGCACGAATAGCATAAGTCCTTGCAGGGGCTCTAACATCTGGTCTCACAGCCGAATCTCTAGAGGTACCTCTGTTACTTGCTCCTACTCCCGGTTTCCTCGGTGATCTACCTCTAGTAGGAGCATTTCCGGATCTAGCACTCTGTGTTACCTCTCGGCTAGCCACTTCTGGACATTCTCGTACAAAATGATTTGGAGCACCACATTTATAGCAAACATTTTCGCCTGCTCGACAAGGACCATAATGAAGTCTACCACATCGTGGACACCTTGATCTACCCTGTCTGACATTACCTACACTCGTAGTCGAGGTGGTTTGAGCCTTCGAATCCTTAAATCTGCTACCTCTATTCTGACTAGATTGCCCTACCGAAAAGCTAGATCTGGTAGAAAACTCTTTGGGCCTCTTGGATGTAACCTGAAATGATCTACTCATCTGTCTTTTCTTTGTATCTTGTGTCTCTGTCTCAACTTTGCCATTTCTTTTTAACAGCTCATCTGCCTTACAGGCTCTCTCAACTAAAATAACGAACTCTTTTATTTCTAGGACACCCACTGACAGTAGGATATCATCATTTAACCTATCCTCAAACCTTTTACACATGATAGTCTCTGTGGACACACATTCTTGAGCATATTTACTAAGCCTGACAAATTCACGCTCATAATCGGTCACCGTCATATTGCCTTGTTTTAATTCCAGGAATTCCTTTCTCTTCTGGTCAATAAACCTCTGACTGATGTACTTTTTAAGAAATTCTTCCTGAAAGAAATCCTAAGTGACCCTCTATTTCAGTACAACTGATACAAGGGTATTCCACCAGTAGTAGGCTGAGTCTCTAAGAAGTGATACTACACATTTCATACATTCCTCGGGTGTACAAGATAATTCGTCAAAGACTCTGATAGTATTTTCCAACCAAAATTCTGCTCTCTCTGCATCATCATCTTTTGTTTCTCGGAACTCTTCTGCCTCTTGTTTCCTGATTCTATCAACTGGTGGCTTTTCTCTTACCACTGTACCTGTGACTGGGGAAGCTTGAGCTACATGGGTAGCCTGAGAATCATGAGGGGGTGGAGGTCTAACTACCGGATTCATACGAACGAACTCGGCAAACAAATCATTCAAAGCTCAGAAGAGAGCTTCTCGAGTCACTCCTCCCTGATCAACTATTATGGCCTATTCTCGATAGCATCGCTTCTTCATGGAGCCACGCGCATTACTTTCTACATCATCATCACCAGCTCGCCCGGGATCTATTACTATAAAACAAAATATTTAAAAATCGTCAGGAGTGGTCACACTATCAAAATACAAGTATGGCATGTATAGCTAGATTTTTTTCTCACACTAACTGTTCCGAGAACCTACTAAACCTACTCTGATACCAATAAATGTAACACCCCCATGCCCTAAACCTTCACCAGAGTCAAGCTTGAGGTGTTACTAAACTTATCTTACCTTTTAAACAACTCTAAACCACTTATTTTAATTTTTGGAATAAACTATTTTTCTGCATCATGGTTGCTTAAAAATTCATTTCTTGAGTTTCAAAACTTGAAATTAAGATCTGTAAATTTTTCCTGAAACTAGACTCATATATCTATCTACTAAATTTTTTATAGAATTTTTGACTTGGCCAATTAGTACAGTTTATTAGTTAAAGTTTCCCCTGTTTCAAAACTCAATTGCACTGACCTCTTCTTACTACGAACCATGTTACTTCCTGTAAAACATTCATATCACTAATCTGTTTGTTTATCTTAAAACTAGACTCAACAAGGATTCTAACCATATAAAGTAAACTGTCTAATTAGTTTTGTACAATTTATGGTGAATTTCCAAAGTTGAAATAGGGGATCCAGAAATCGCTCTGACCCTGTTTCACTTAAACTCAAATATCTCATAAAATATAATACCTTTACCCGTTTTGATTATTCCATAAGAAAATATACATAATAAGATTTAATTTCATATATTATTCATCTTCAAAATATGTTTCTAAAAGTTTTAGTGATTTTTCAAATTTACGTCATTTCTGTTACTTGAATCTGTTTTTAGGTTACTTTTACATTTTTCATAATTTTCATGTGATAATCACCATTCAATCATACATATTAATAAACATGTATATCATCGGCCATTTTATTAGCTAATCACTAGCAAGTATTTACACATCATTCATTGTTCGTATTATACCAAAAGTAGCTAAGTTTCTATGCATGCCATACCCAAAACAAAACGTCTAATTATACCGAGTTATTTCTTTGATAGTGTTATCGGCCTCCGACGTTTCCTTCGATCCCCGAGTGGCTAGATAAATACTATAAGAAGAAGAAAATAAAGAGATTAAGCACTAGGCATAGTAAGCTTACAAGCAAATAAATCACAACATTCAACATAATGGATAATTATGCATAATATCATCTAACATCATAAATTTCTTTACTTCTCAATTTCTATCTTCTTCTTTATTTCCTTACCTTCTTTCTTACCTGAACTTTCCTTTTTCATAAATATAATCTACTTTTCCTTTGCTGTTAATTCACTGTAATTTAACTCGTACCCTGACCCGTTGAACCACTCGGAATACTAAGGATACTAGGGTCGTTCTTGTCTTTCAATATCCTGCCAATGCCATGTCTTTGACATGGACTTACATGAATTATTCCTGTCTCCAATGCCATATATAATATGGAGTTACATGGCTCAATCCTATTTCCAAAGCCATATTTCTAATATGGACTTACATGGCTCATTTCATTCATCTCACAACCCTAATATCCTTACATTCCGGGGTTCAACCGGCTTTCTAACACTTTTCCTCTGTCACTTCACCTTAAATTCGACTTTAAATATTTTCATAACATAAATATATAAATGCTGGAAATTGACAATAATAATGTAAAATAAAAGAATATTGCATTTATTTACTGTAACTTACCTTGATACAAAATGTGACTAAACTTTACAATTTAGTCCGTTACTTTTTCTTTTCCCCGATCTACTCCCGAATTTCATTCTTCTTGATCTATAATAGAAAATTTAACTTATTTAATATTCACATTTATTAAAACAGTCCGTGACCCAAACTTTGGCAAAATTATATTTTTACCCCTAAACTTTCACATATTTGTACCTTTGCCCCAAGGCTCGTAAATTAAACTTTATCCTATTTTCTTATGTTTTATGACATGCTAATCATTTTTCCCTTCTATGGCAATATCAAAATCACACTCTAACATATACTTATGACTATTGGTATTTTTTTCCGATTTAAGCCCTTTTACTCGTTTTCACTTAAAACCGAGTAGCATAAGTTGTTTAACATAATTTAAAACCTCATATTCTAACATAAAACACCAAAATACACAAATTTTAGCTATGGGTATTTTTCCAAATATGAACCCTAGGTTGAATTATTGCTAGAATAAGCTTAATCAAGTTACCGGGACTCCAAAAACGTAAAGATCATTAAAAACGGGGCCTAGAATCACTTACTATGAGGCTTGAAAGTTGAAGAAACCCCAGCTATGGAGGAGAGCAAAAATCGGCAGAAACTAATTGAGACCATTTTTGTGTTATTTTTCCCTTTTTAATTCATTTAATATCCAAATGACCAAATTGCCCCTCCTTACTAAACTTTCAAAAATTCCTTCCATGTCCTAATTTTTGTCCATGAACTTAAAATTAGTCAAATTGTTATTTAAACCCTCCTAATTAATATTCCAAAGCAATTTCATACTAAAAACCTCTAGAATGCAAGTTTTGCAAATTATTCGATTTAGTCCCTAACCTCAACTTAAGCACTTTATGCATAGAATTTCATCACGAAATTTTCACCCAATCATGAAATCATACATGAACCTCAAAATAATAATAAAATAAATTTTTCTACCTCAGATTTGTGGTTTCGCAACCACTGTTCCGTTTAGGCCCTATTTTGGGATGTTACAATCTTATAGTGCCGTCTCGAGTTCCTCTATTTTCCTTTTCATCTCCTCGATCTTACTTATGCTGGCCTTCAACTCAGTTACAGAGTTACGGCTACGATGCAGATGTAGCAATTTTTCCAATTCGGCTATTCGAGCTTTTAACCTCTCTTTTTCACCTTGGCTTTCTGACAAACTCTTTTTTAAAATATCTTCTCGCACTCGAACATCTTGGAACTTCTTCTCCCAGTGATCGGCTCTAACCTTTTCTTTTTCAATTTCTTAACGCCACTGATCTGACGTTTTACCCAAACTGGCATTTCTTATTGACATACGCAGCTTCTTATAATCAGTCTTCAGACTATCCAAGTCCTCTTCAGCCTTATTCTTCCATTTCCTTAGCTTCTCAGCCTCTAGCTTGTGGATGTCGACATCTAATCCGAGCTTCATCTTTTCCTCTTCTAATTGCTCTATCTTCTTTCCAAATTCCGAGCTCCTTTTCTCAAAGTCTTGCTTGATGATTTCTAATTCGGATGGGACCACTTGTAAATGCTCTTCTATCGGTCGGGCATTTTCTTGATTTAGCATTGGGATGTTATCGTTGACTCTTTTACCCCACCACCGGTCATACTTGGGGGTTGTCATTGGACCCGCTGTGAATCCTTTCATTCTTCGGGTTCGTTTCCAAGTATTTGACATACGAACCTTTTTCTTATAATTGTCGTCCTTATAAGAGAACTCACATTGAGCTAACCCCCGTGTCACTGGTACGAGCTGCCTCGACCGATACTGTCTTAGAACAAGTAGTGGAGAGTACCCAGTGGCTCTCCATATTCCAAGTAAGGGGACCCAGTCAAAATCCCCACACCGATATAAGATCTCGCCAGGGATCATCCATGGGGCCCTCCACTCGATATCTTCAGCTTGTAGGTTCTGGAGAATCGCCACCCACTTCTCTTCAGAAAAGGTCATCACGCCTCGGTGTACCTACTAATTCTTTCAGTGGGGAGTAGTTCTCGGAGAAAACTCGATAGGAGACCTTTTCTACTCTCCAAAAGTGGCTATGAAACCAAGCCTACAATAACTGAGCACACCCTATGAATCTTCCTTGACCTGCCCTCCGACATGCGTTTAAGAATCTGAAAGTTTCTGCTAGGATTACCGGGACGGGTGTGACCCCATTATCAAGTCGATCGAAAAGGTCTGAGACTGCTTCATTTACATACCCTAGTGCCTTAGGAAAGATAACCAAACCATAGATTCTCAAGGCGAACACGTCAACCTTCTTCCTTATATCCGGATGCGCTAGAACTAGACCTCTCAAGTTCTTCCAAAGAATACACTTACTGTCTCCTTTCTGTTTAATTCTGCTTGCAACCCACTGTTCGCTCATCCCCGTGATACTTACTAAATATTTTATGAAGGCTGTGACATTCGTAGCTCTTGAATAGGCTTTGTCGACCTGAATTTTTGGGCAATAAAGTAAAGCCATGTATTCCTCCACAATAGGTACCAAATCGACTTTTCTGAAGGTGAAGCAACTGTAGGCGGGATTCTAAAATTGTACGAGGGCCCGAAACAGGTGCTTGTCCACCCTTGCATCAAGCAAATAGGGTAGGTCACCGTAATTGCAATAAAGAAGTTGCTTGACCTCGTCACTCCAGTGACCCTATATCTCCTTTAGTTCTTGTAGGTCACTTTGAGCTACACCGATGCGAGTGAAATCCCATAATTTCGATTCATATCCTTCGGTCAAACTATCACCTTTCTCTTGTTGTGTCGTTTCGGACCATACTCGGACTGCCGTATTATCCTCCACTCTATCAAGAAACCCTTTTTCCATGCTTAAGCTCTTCTACTTAGTAACCGAACGGGAATCAACACCTTTTTATGATGAAATGCCATGCAAGAAAAGCAAAACACAGCAAGTCAGTATTATGTAATAGAACTTAAAGCAAATAGGAAATATCAAGCACCTAATCGGGTAATCACTAGGGTCTGGTGCGGTTCTACCTAGAGTAGGCTCTTAAGGCTCATTATATGTAGTTTGGTTCTAGAGTAAGGGTATCCGAACTAGCAGATTCCTCGATCCTCACCCATTATAGGCTCATATAGACCGAGTTCAGTTCAGGGGAATACATTTCCCTATGGCTACACGGAGATGAAAATCTTACGAAGACATAGGTACTGATGTATCCCGAAAGCGATCAACTATTCTACACGGAGGTGAAAACCTTACGAAGGAATAGTTTCTCACTCCCACTTAAGAGGTGTGACCACACCGGTCATGTAATGCAACATGCGAGGATATATACATAAAAATTCGAAGCAATAAAGAAAATATGAATAAAATGATAAAAAAACGTAAGAAAAACGGATGAAATGCAATGAAGGGATCGTAAGTTTAAAACAAATTTTCAATTTTCGACAAAGACGAAAATCAATCAATTTATGGCTCGACTCTCGAAGTCCCCAGCGGAGTCGCCAAGCTGTCGAAATCATTTTTTGAAAAAACGGGGATCGACTTTGGTTTTGAAAAAGAAAAACGAAAATTGAGAGTCACCACCAATCTTTTTAGTTTAGGTGCAATTGGATCACCTAGAAATTTGGTCGTTTTAATAAAATATTTTGATTTACTAAAACAACGATTTTGGTCTACGAAGTTTGAGAAAACGGGTTTAGGAGTCGATTACGTATAAGGAAGGATTAGCACCCTCGTAACGCCCTAAATTGGCACCTAATTGATTAATTAATGTCTTGATGTTGAAAATTTGAGAAGGTCTTGCAATAAATTTTAAAATACGATCCCTTGATATGAATGTTTGAAAAACTTGAATTGGATAATAAGATTCTCTTGTTTCAAAGAAATACGATATCACATCCAACACGTAGGACACGATATTTCAACCTTCGATACCAAAATTGTCTCATAATTTACAAAATTTATGTATTGAAAATTTAAAAAGGATATTCGGTTGTTTAGTCAAACAGTGAATCAAAACCCAACACGTAGGGCACAATTTCTCGAAATTTCCAAACGCCAAATATTGCCTTATCTAAAAATCTCAAAAAGAATGCAATAGTATGAAACAAATAAGATTCTCTTGTCTTGAAGAAATAAAATATCACATCCAACACGTAGGACACGATATTTCAAACCTTCGATACCAAAATCGTCTTGTAATTTCCAAAATTTATGTATTGAAAATTTAAAAAGGATATTCGGTCATTTGGGTCAAACGAAATAAATCGAAACCCAACACGTGGGACACGATCTTTTGAAACTCCAAAAAAAGAATATTGCCTCTATTTGAGTAAAAACGAAAAGTACATTTAGTAATGTGCATTTATTTTGTTTGAAGCAAAACAAATATGTTGGAGCGTGATATATGGTATGATTTGAACTAGATAAAAGCGAAATATATCATAAAGCACGGAGTAGTAAAACGTAAATTAGATACAATGTTGATGAATGTTGACAATATGGAGATATAAATAATGATTTCTAGAACATGTAATGGCAACATTAATAAACAAAAAAAAACCAAAAAAATAAAAATTAAATATAAAATAACTCAAAACAGATAATAAGATAATCTTAAACAAATACCATGTATATAAGGCTTAAAATAGAAGCTATGAAAACAATTTAAAGTTAGCAATTTTATAATTAATATACAAAAGATTTTAAATAAAATAAGGCAACTTACAATATATAATATATAATACTTTGAAATTACATGCAAAAGGTTTAAAACATGTAAAGAGAATCTTAATATAAGCAGTATACATACGATAAAAGGTTTAGTATAAATAATATATATAAAATAAAAAATGTATAAAGAATTTAGGATGAATTATATATGGAAATTGAAAATAGACAATCCATAAAAGAAGTCTAAGAATAAAGTATATATAAATTTATGATAATAAATAGTCCAAAAATAATAATAATAATAATAATAATAATAATAATAATAATAATAATAATATGTGAAATGAGTTTAAAATAAATAAATAAAACAATGTAAAGTAATTAATATATATAAAAATATTTAAAGTGACATATGTTAAAACAATTTGAGAAGAATATTATACGTAAAGATTTAAAAATACATAACATGTAAAAATGATTTAAAACAAATGACTTATAAAGAAACAATATCTAAGGTAGATAATACATAGCGCTTAATAGTTAATACGCAACAAGATTTAAAATAAATAAAACAAGTGAATTTAATAAAATTGGTAAAACAAATTTAGAACACGATTCATAAAACAAATCTAAAGAATTAACACGTAAATCCAAAATAAATAATGTGCGCAGTAAATGAATAAATAAACGATGGAAGAAATAAAAAAGAAAATCATACTGTTTAGGGATTAAATTGGAAATAAAATAAAATTAAAAGCAAAAATAATGATAAAATAGGAGCACGGGGGTCGAAATAAAAAAAAGATTTGAGGACTAGATGGGCAAAAATCCAGCTTCTGGACATGTGTCCGTTATCCATTGCGTCCACGCGTTTGGGACCAAAATGATAATCTAGCAAATTTGTGGGGCCGAATTTGAAAATAAAAGGAAAATAAGCAAACAGATTAAATAAAGACAAATGAGAACGTGCAGGGACTGGGTTATAAATAACCCTTTTGTATATTAATAGGAGAACGCGTCTGTTTGTACTGCTGTTTAAATCTTTTTTTTTACTGTTTTATTTCTTTCCTTTTTTTCTGCAAAACAAACAGAAGGAGAGCAGCCCCTTCTTCCCCATTTTCGTTTGTGCTCTGCTAGGGTTTCAAAAGAAACCCATCATCGCCATCATCGTACAAAGCCACCGAGGGCGGTGGCCGGAGCCACACGAAGACCAGATTTTTAGCCCTTTTCAAGAGAGCCCGAAAGCAAAGCACCTCCCAAACTCAAAAAATGCGAAAGAAAAGGTCCCTCTCTTTTCCCTTTAAGTCAGATTCTGACGACGGAGAATAGATCGGTCGAGGTGACACGGGATTTCGGTGAGATTCTTTCTTTTATTTTTTTTTAAAAATAGATTCGTAATAGAAACAAAAGAAAAATAATAGAAATAAACGAAATGAAACCAAAAAATAAAGAAAGAAGATGAACAGTCAACCTTTTATTTTTTTTATTGCTCAATTATGCTGTGTGTAAAAAAAAAAAATTCCTGTTCTAGGCTCTCTTATAGCCGAATACCAAGACATTGGTTTACTGTTTGTTACATTTTGTTTTGCTTTTGCTGCTGCTTTCGTTTCTGTTGTCCTTCTTTTTCTTCTTGTAGGTGTTTTTGGAGGGTCAACAAAGAAAGGAGGCCAACCCTTTGCCGTTTGGTGAAATGGAGACAAGAAGGGCCGAACCTCGGGAGTTGGTCTTGCCGACAAAGCACGTGGGTGGCAGAGGACGAGTACGGCGCACTAGGGGAAATTAGGGTTAAACTTGGCTGAGATTTTGGTTTATGTTGGGCCTATTGGGCTATCCGGATTTGGGTTTTAGTTTATTTTTTTGGTCTGGGCTAATTAACAATTCTAGGCCTGGGTAAATTTGGGTATCTACACTAAGTTTAGAAAATTTTCCTCGAAGTGAAGGTTTGCAGTGTCTAGCTAACTTCTATATTAGTACCAGCTCACCGGTAATTACTAATAAACCCTTAGGTTATCACTGAAGTCATTTATGTGTTTTTCGTATTGCATGCATAGATGTTAGAATGATGTGTGAGGAAGAAAACTTCTTGATTTTGGACTAAGTGTTATCGATTCTTGCATGCATGTTAAGATTTGATAGATCGATGATCTGATATATATAATTATATTTCTTTTAGATCAAGAAGCTAATGAGGGTCCAATCGATAAAGGAAAATGACCTACTTTGTAGGTTGTGCTAAAATTTCTAGTGAGTTCCTTCTTACTTCCATGTGTTGTAAATTTCCATTGTTATATAAATTGTATAAGGTAGTACTCTTCCTCAGTAATGTATGAATGGTGTATGTGTGGATAATGGTTATTCAGTGTCATCAGTCTGAGCACAGTTTGTCAGTGGTATGAAGTAAGTGTCATTCTTCATGCCTAAGTCACTACCATCTGCTTTTAATATGTGAAATATGATCTGATCTATGGTGATGGAGAAGAGGAGATATTTTTGAGTAGCTTCCGGTAGGACAATCATATTGCAAACCCAACTGACAGATCATGATAAAACATGCTATTCTGAATGAAAATGATATGATGAGTTATCTGTATGTATGTGAATGAAACCGTATGATATGCTTCTAATTCTGAATTCTGGGTACGTAGCTGGCGTGAAGATGGGTTATCTGAGTTGTGTTTAGTTGGTGTACAGTATACACTTATGTGTTAAGTAAGTTGGTGTACTAAGTCTGTCTATGTTCTGTGCACACCATTAGACGTACTATGATTACTGTATGAAAGTCCCTCTGAAAGGTTCGGTTGTGTTGTAAGTAATGATATGTACGATTTCTTTTTCGAACTCACTAAGTTCGTATGAACTTACTCTGTTATCTTTTCCTTCTCAGGCTTGCTAACAGAAGGAAGACTGTTTGTTAAAAGGATTACGCAAGAATGCTGCTACTATTGTGAGCTAACTATTTTGTTCTATATCATGCATGGCTCTTGTATGTGGCGTATAAATATATTTTGGAAATGATCTGTATAAAGAACTTCTATTTTGACAAGATTGTTTTTACGATATTTCTATTAAATATCAATGCATGGATTTGAATTATTATATTTTGTTTAATGAAATTATTATATTTAAACTTATACGCCAAATGGATTAGACGTTATTCTAAATTGCTAATGTTTACCTTAAAACTTTATTAAAGCAATAACTATTATACGATTTATAATTATAATTTGAAAATTTTTATAAAGCTGCTGCTAAATGTTTCAAGTTAGTCGATTTTAAGTTGTAGCACATCATATTCTGATCCAATTATGGGGTCGGGTTTGGCATGTTACAAAACTTGTTTTGGAATAAATTTAAGAAATTTTGTATACATAAATACTTGTGAAGAATTCATTGAAGTAATCAATGTTTTTTAAACCAAATCGGTGGTTAAACCAATCAAGCCATCGATTCAACCGGTTTGATTAAAAAATTATTAATAATTAAAAAAACTTTTTAAGAAAATTAAAAAACTCAGTTGAACTGATTCAAATGTCAATTTGTACGATCCGATTGGGCAGTCCAATTCAAACAACACGAGAAATAATAGAGAAAATCAAGTAGTAAGACAAAGGAAGAAGGTAATTTTTTTACGTTTACTAATAGATTAATATCCTAAATTAATATAAAATAAGATTAATTTATCTTAATATTTTTTTGACTTTCTAATTTACATAAGAAAATAACTTTTCCATATTTTATCATTGAGAATTACATTACCACATTAATGGGAAAATAACTCCTAAAAAAATTAAATTTAAAGGAAAGTAAATAAGTTAACCTACTAAATTTTAGAATCACTTTTCAAAAATTAAATTTTCCAAAAATGATTATTTTTCATCCTACCGAACACTATCTTACTGTTGGATGACATTGTTGGTTAATTTATGTGAGTCCTTTCCTTTTAAAAAAAATCATGAATAAAATTCAACTGCATGCTGATATTTTATTGATTTTTAAAAATAAATAGAAATAATTAAAAATTTTAGTAGAGAACATCTCATGATATTCATTATCTCTGCATATAAATATGCGCGCACAATGTATTAAATATTTCTTATATATTTTAGAGATTTCAATTTTTCACTGACAAGTTTTTTTTTTTTAATATGGTTACAGAGGAATAAAGAAGTGATCAACAATATGAAACCTATATGGAATACTTCTTTGCTATACAGTCTGCATTCATTTACATCACTTATCCAAACAAACTCACCTACAATTATATTTGTAAATGTCTCAATCACTCTCTTTTAATTCAAGTTTTTGTTAAGAGCTAACTCGGAAACAAGCAGCCATTGATAAAACATAACCCCAACTGTTAGCTACAAATGCTTGAAATATGCAACGTTCTCACTTTTGACAGAAAGGATTCGTCACAAGTTTAAGCATCTTTATCAACTTTCTTACCTGTGAAAAGCTTGGCTAGATTTGGTATCTCCTTTTTCTTCTTCTTAATGCTGAATGGGGTCAATCCACTCACCCGTATCGCCGGTGACAATGATCTACGGAACTTCGATGTTCCTAACGGTGTCGAATTGCCATTGCTTTTCATTGGCCTTCTATTGGATGATGATTGCTTGTTTTGTTCAACAAGTTGCCAGTTTCTTGGTTCTTTCTCTATCATTTTCTTAGCTGAAAGTGACCTTTGGGTTCGATATTCTTCTTCTTCTTCCTCTACCCTCATCTCCCTGAGATCACTTTGAGCCATTTTGTTTTTAATCAATATCTCCCTTTCACTAGCCTTGAGAGCTTCAATCCATGCCTGAGCTGCAGCAACTTTTTTATCAGCAATTTCTTCAGCTCCAACCGCACGTCCGGTCAAGTACTCGTACTCAAATTTCGATATAGTAATCGTGGAATTCCGATCGGATGCTGAAGCTCTAGATTGCATTGTAGTCTGTATGAGAGATCTCAACTTTTCTAGAGCTGAAGCCTCTGCTGACTTAACTGCTTCTAGTTCCCCCACAGCTGCCTGCAACTTTTCCTCGGTTGAGTCGATTTTGGACTCGGTTTTCCGGATTTCTTCTGCGATTGCTGCAGCTTCTTCGGCTATAAGAGCCTTCTCTTTCGTTGATGCTTCAGCTTCAAGTCTTAACTGTTCAAGTGAATTTCAAGATTTCATCACTGTTCATAAATTACAGATGGGATTGGCAAAATTACTAATAAATGTCAATTTTAAAAAATAAAAATAAAAAAAATCATCGTTTTTAATATTATCTAGAAATAGACTGAGGTCAGATACATTTTTAGAAAGTAGTGTATATCAAACACATTTTCTTTTGCGCAAAATGGTAAATAAGTCTTGATAAAAGAAATTGAAAGAACCCTGGGAACAGGTCAGGTCAACGCACGGATTCTCTTTTGCGCAAGTATAAATATAAAAAAAAAAACATCATTTGAATTCAATTTATTAATGGATAAACAATCAAAATACTCATTTTTGTTTGTAAACATTTTAGTTATTTATGTTTGAAATGTTACATTTAATTACTTATGTTATCGTGTTGTAATATTTATGTTTGAAATGGTACGTTAAATCATAATTTCAAAAGAAAATTTTAGTTTAAATTATACATTTGGTTCCTATATTTTTCCGTTTTGAGCAATTTAATTTTTTTCTATGTTTTTAGAACTTTTCTTTTATTTTTTCCATTCTCTTCTCTTTCTCCCTCCGTTTTCCTCTCTTCTCTATTTTTTTAATATAGTTTTTCTATATTTTTCATTTGTTAAAACTAGTCTCTATACTTTATTTTTTGAACAATTTAATTTTTTCTTTTTATTTCTTTATTTTTCTTTTTTTCCCTCTCTTCTCATATTATTTACTGCAAAAACTTAATCTTTGTCCACCAAATAAACCAAGTCCTTATTTCTTTCACATGATTCCTAAATTAAATTTCACTCAAAATTGAATATCAATCATTCTTAATCAAAACTCGATTAGAATATAACCTATTTTTAAACTAAAATTGGATATAACTAATCAATATAAAAACCATATCCTTAATCAAATCTAAACATAAATTGAACTCTTTATATTCAAAACAAAATTTTTTCCGTTTCCAAACTTTTACAGAATCATATAGATTATTCCTTTTCTTTTCTTTTATTGTCTGACGAATAAAATTAAGCAAACGATAAAATTGATCTAAACCTTCTTGGATATTCCTAAGCAAGTTTGATTGGAAGCCGAGCATGGATGAACCAAGAGAAAAAGGGAGCATGGATGAACAGAAGAGAAAAAGGGAGCATGGAACCAAACTAGCTTGGGTAAAGTTGAAGGTAAGTTTCGTATGATGATCATTTTAGTTATTGAAAGTGTGGAGCTCGTTTGAAGAATCTGTGAAACAATATAACTTCGAGAGGGCATGTAGCACCCCAAACCCAGCCTAGAAGTTATGGCCGGATCCGGCATGCCACATCAAAAACGTTAAAAAAATTTTCCATTCTAAGTCCAGAAAATCGTACTTGATGTTCAAAAGATTAATTCATTAAGGGTTAAAGTGAATGGAAGTCGTGCACCGTAGGAAACCGAAAAGAGGTGGTGAGTCCATCGGATCGCTTAAGTACCAAGCTCCTTCGGATCCAATCCTAGACATGCATACCGCCATTGCCACACTTTAACGTCATGGATATTTCTAGGAAACCGATTTGATTAAGTCATTTTAGGAAAAGTGATTAATTTTGGAAAATACTTTCATTGCGGAAGCTTTGCTTGTTGTCGTGTTATTTTGAAATCAATGTTGTTTTTTTTTAAAACGCCTAAAACTATTCAATTTCAACAGTTAAAATAAGTATTACCTATCTTAGTAATACATATTAAAACCATCAAAATAAATAAGCGGCCTTATTACATTTAAAAGCCCAAAACCTCAAACGTAATTAAAAGGATGTCCAGTTCACGGAAGAAAATCAAACTTTCGAACGGGTGGCCACTCCGAATTCCCTCACGACTCAAGCCCACTATGGTTGGGGATTTCTGCGTGGATGAAAATAAAAGGGTGAGTTTGGGGAAACTCGATGTGTAAGGAAAACCCATTCAAAGTCCAAGTCACTCAAGCCCATTGGGCCTAAGCCCATTCAGTAATCAGTGGTATTGGGCGAGCCCTTTTCAGATTATAATAAAGCGGGCCTTAGCCCTTATTCAGATAATGATGGCCCATAGGCCCATTTCAAAATACATGCAACATCAAGAAACATATGCAAGCCCATTTGGGAAGACTACTCAACCCACCAACCACTACACTCCACCCGTACCAGCCATACACTCCATGTGGGATAGCTCAACCCACCCAAATTTCAACACTCCACATTCTTGCACCTTGCTGCTCGCTTAACGATAAATTGAGGCAAAACCTCCAAGACGTGGACAAGCCACTTTCATACTTCCTCCGTCAATATCCCATTCCATGCATCGATAATAACAACATGGCATGCAGAAAATAACAACAATCAAACATGCATTTAGGTCAATTTAACCCTAGGGTATTTCGTAATTTATCTACTAGGGGTAAAAGCGTAAATTTTCCACTTTTAAAGGTATTTCAGAATTTATCTATTTTAGGTTTTTCATGCATATTCCTACTTTTCACGTACTAACGTAATCACGCATCGAGGGTTCTTACCGAATTGGGCAGTTGGCCCATCATTCCAATTTTGGCCCATTAAGCCCAAAAATATCGAGGCATAGAAATCATGCACTTTGCGTCCAAACATTGCAGCTTACCAAAAACATTAATCGATTTACCTCACGAGCATTCGCACACTCAAATCTACAAAATACCGCTTTTGGCATTTTGGCTTTTCGCTTTTCGCTTTTGCCGATCTAGACTAAGAAAGAGGGTGTTAGTTACACACATTTTTGCGACGATATCTTGACGAGATCCACACACGAACGCCTACAATTGGATTACTAACACGTTAATCTAACTATTCAAATACGAACTACGATTAACCCCTTACAATATTCATCAACCACACCTACTGATCATAGTAAGCTTATAAGAAATCAATAAGCAACTCATTAACAAATTTTTGTCAATGTTTACCACATAATCATAATTTCACTTTGCAAGTCGTCTTCCCGAGCAACAGTCACTAAATTATTTATAACTGAGCTACGAAACTCCAAATCAAGTGCCGTTAATTTTCCCTGAAAATAGACTCATATATCTTTCATCCATAAAATTTTCATAATTTTGGTATGGCCAATCAATACCAGATTTTTCTCAAAGTTTCCCATGTTTCACTGTTTGACTAATCGACCACTCTTTTCTCGTTGTACGAAATTCAAAATATGTTCTAGTTTATTCCATTTGAAACTAGACTCATTAAGCTTTAATTACATAATTTATGCAGCTTCTAACTCATCTCCCACAATTTATGGTGATTTTCCAAAGTCACGTTCTCGTCTTTGTCCCAAGCGGTTATTACCAAATCACTCTTTCACACCTAACTTGCATGCTTGTTATTTAAACATGTATAACACCAATCAATCATCACATATCTATGATTTTACTTAAGTATAATCTCCATTTCATCATTTTAAAGCACAACATGTTAGCTGATTTTTCCCTTTAACATCTAAGGCACATGCATGCTCATTTGTTTGGCTCAACTTCACATATCTTCCATTTTTCATCAAAAGAACATGAAACAACAACCATTTCCTTCATTTTAATTCATGACCAAATGCTCACAACACAACCAAAAATCAAAATATACTTCAAGAGTTAAGGTAGAATCAAGAAGAACTCATGAACCTCAAAATAAAAGCAAGGTACCAAGAACTTACCTTCAATTTTCCTCCTCCTAATGACCGAATACTCAAGAGTTTTCTCCTCTCCTTTCTCTTCTCTAACTTTCAGCTATGATGAACAAAGATGGACAAAACTTTGTTCTTTTCACCCTTTTCTTTTAATAAAACTTCATATTTCATCCATTTAATTCTTTAATACAAAAGACATGAAATTCTTATCATGAAACATTTACCTAACCCATTATCATGAAACATTTACCTAACCCATTATCATGGAACATTTACCTAACCTATTATCATGAAACATTTACCTAACCCATTATCATGGAACATTTACCTAACCTATTATCAATTTGTATCAATTTGTACCATAAATTATGGATATCAAGTGTACATTTTGTCTACAACAACATGATGGTTGGCCACTTCATGTAAAATGGGAGGTTTGTCATGCAAATCCTCCTATTTTGCACTCCTATTTATTTGGCCACTTCAATTTAGCCTATATCATTTTCAAACATTTTCACATAGGTCCTATTTCATAATTTCACTCACAAATGACAAAATCAAAGCATGAAATTTTGTCAACATTCACAGAATTCCCGAAAATTGGGCCGTTACAGGGCAAGAATGTTATAGGTAAGATAGATAAGGTGGTCGTGGGGGTTGGTTAGGAGGTTAAGGGAATGGGCTCAAGAAACTTTGTTGAGGATGGACTGCCATAAGTCACAACTAGTGAGGTCTTCAAGTGAAGCGAGCTTGTGGACTAAGTCATTGAGATATCCAAATTGTTTTATTAAAGCAATATGATGGACGATGAGGGTTTGTAAGCAAGTTTTATTTTGGTTTCAGCTTTCACCTTTTCTTTTTTCATAAACATAAAAAAGTTTTAACAAATGGAAAATATAAAAAAACTACGTTGAAAGAGATGGAGAAGGGAGGAAAACAAAGGGAGAAGTAGAAGAAAGTAGAAAATAAAGAAAAAAGAAAAGAAAAGTTAAAAGAACTGATTATTTGCTTTCCTAAGTTTTTCTTTTAATTCATTCATTTTTACTTCTAATATCCATTGTCTTTCGCGTAATTTGATATACTTTTAGAAGACATTTTCTACATGTCATTTTCAGATTTCCGAAAAGGATTTAACTTGTTGACTCACATTCTTTATAAAAAATTCTTCTTCAAGCGAATCTCCCTTAGAAATTAATGGCAACACCTAATTCATTTCCAATTCAAACAACAAAATAAATTTATGTTTAACTACTCATCTTTACTAAGGTAGGTATAAAATTGTTGACCCCTATCATTCATGTTATACACGTACGAACAACAGTAAGATATACATATATATACTTTAGAGAAAAAAACTGAACTGGAAGAATTTACTTAATCATACATGTGTCAAATATATATATTACTCTCTTCTAACTTAAATAACTTAGCTGAGAAGAAGGTGGTTGAAGCTTTGCTTTAGTTACCATAACAAAATAATCTAGCTAATTTTAGCAAATTTTGATTTGTTGATGATTTTTAGAGATTTTTTAGAGATTATGAATCTTCTTAGTAGCCTATTTTTAGTCAATGATTGTTGAATTTTTTCCTATATAAACACTAGTTTTCCACTTCAATAAGATGTATACTTTCAATAAAAACTCTTTCTACTTTCCTTTTGCCTTTGCTGTTTTCTTTTCACAGCAAGTTTTTGTTTTTTTTCAAAACCTCCAACAAATTGATATCAAGAGCTATCTTCTTGAAGGACTTGTAACTAAGGGCAAATATTATGTCTTTTTTCTTCTTCTATGGATTCAAAAATCCTTTTCGCTGCACTTACACCACTTCAATGGTTAAGGTTACCATGTCTAGACCGCAAGGATGGAGGCTCATCTAAAGACAAATGATCTTCGGGAAGTTGTGGAAAAGGACTATGAAGTTCCTTCATTACCTGCCAATCTAATTATGGAGTAAATCAAGAATCACAATAAGAGGAAATCAAGCAAATCAAAGGTAAGAACTACGTTATTTGTTGTAGTCTCATCTGTAATCTTTCTTAGAATAATGACAATAAAGTCAAGTTTTGAAGTTTAGAATTTCTTGAAGGAGGAGTATGAAGGAGATGAAAGGATTAAAGGCATGGAAATGTTGAACCTGATTAAAGAGTTTGAACTCCAGAAGATGAAGGACTCCGAGACGGTGAAGGAGTACTTTGATAAATTGCTTGGAATCGCAAACAAAGTAAGATTACTTGGATCTAAATTTCCTGATTCCAGATTAATTCAAAAAATTCTAGTAACCGTTCCTGCAAGATTTGAAACCACCATTTCCTCTTTGGAAGACATTAAAGATCTGTCAAATGTTAGTTTGGCAGAATTGATGAATGCTTTCCAAGCATAAAAGTAAAGAAGGCTCATGAGATCTAAAGGGTTTATTGAAGGTGCATTAATTGCGGAAGCTTAATACTGTCCAAGAGGAAAGAGAAAGAAACATGAAAAGAATAAGAAGGGAAATTCATGTTTTGATTCTTTCATTACAAATACAAGAACAAAATTTTGTTTTCCTCCTTGTAAACACTATGGAAGAAAGGGTTATCCACCTTTCAAATGTTGGAGAAAACCAAACTGTAATGTGAAAATTGTCAGAAGATGGGGCATCATGAAAAAAATTGCAAAAGAAATACTCAGCAAAATACTATCGCACAAGTGAATTTGCAACAAAAGAATCTTACTCAAGTTGTTGACGAAGGAGAGGAAGAGCAGCTCTTTGTGGCTACTTGCTTTGCAATCTATCATTCACGTGAGAAGTGACTCATTGATAGTGATTGCACCAACCATATGACTGTTAATCGTGATCTTTTCAAAGAATTGGATACTTCAATAGTTGTCCAAATAAAGATTAACAATAGAGAGTTCATTCCAGTCAAGGGAAAAAGGCAACGTTGCAATTGAAAGTATTTTAGGACAAACATAATTCACATGGCAATTCACATTTATGTTTTTATTTTTTTAAAACTTTTTAATTTTAAAAGATAATTTTTATATATTTTTTGAATTTTTTAATTTTTAAAAAATTAATGAATTACTGATGCGACATCCATATGGTAATTCACATGTATGCATTTTCCATCTATTTTGGAGTGATTTGACAAACATCACAAGTTTAAAGACTAAAAAAACGAAAAATTAAATAAAAACTAAAATGACTATTTTTGTAAAGTTCAAGAGTCAAATAAATCATTATTCCTTTTATTTTTTTAGTGAAGAAATTCATATTTTGAATAAAAAAGTACGAAATCCATTTGATGTGTTCGAGTTTACCATCCCTACCTATAGACAAGTACCCTCAGTGGTATTGATGTGTGTCCATGTTATTAATTAAAAATACGACAAAAGTAAGTACACCTATCGATAAATAGTATAGCTACAGTGAGTAAAGATATCATATCCACGATGACCAAAAGTACTAGTAATTATTGTTTTCCTATTATTTAGCTGAAAAATTGGAGTGATTGGTTTAACTAAAATTACTAAATTAATTTAATTAAAGAACTCAACAGAGAATAAATCAGGAAATAATTGAATAATAACCAATGAGAGAAACAATACCCAAGAAAGAATCCACCTAGACTTCATCTATTATTATGAATATGAATTAAACGATTTATTTACTTGGTATCTTGATCCGTAGAAATCCCTATATTATGCTAATATCTTTTTCGAGAGTAGGAACAACCAACTCTAGGTTGAGTAATTGAAATTTCTTTTTAATTAAACCCTTATTGTCACATTAACTCGATCTATGGATTTCCTTGTTAGATTTGACTCTAATCCAATAGATTTATGTCGTTCTGTTTCTAGGATTGCAGGCAAGTCCACTCAATTATGCTAGATCTACTCTTAAACAAGGACTTTTCCTCCTTTAATTTAAGCACATTAAATATGAATTAATATCTCGAAAATATTAGAACAAGAGATAAGCACACATAATTGAGAACAAGAATCAAGTATTTATCGTGTAAAATATAAATCAAATAATAGAATTTATCATAGGGTTCATCTTCTTTGGGTATCTAGAGAATTAGTTCATAATTGTGAATAAAAACATTTCAAAGTCAGAATAACCACAAGAAATAAAGAAACTCATAAAAACTTCAAAAGAAATTAAAAGGAGGTCTTCAATCTTGATGGAAATCTGCTTCAGAGTTGGCTCCAATGGTGTTTTTCGAGTTGTTTTCTTCAATATTCTCTAATGGTTCCATTCTCTCTTCTTTTTTTTTTGGTATTTATAGCCTTTAGAATGCCTAGAAAGCCTAAAAATTACGTTTTTCTGCGTGTTTGAGATGCAAATCATGAAATCGATACAGTCTGGCATATGGCCATATGTCCGTCCGTGTGGGAAGGCCCAGTCCATCTAGCTCCTGAAATCTACTTGCTTTGTCTAATTTTTGCTTGTTTTTCACTCCTAGATGCTCTTTTAAGTATAGAAACATGAATTCAAAGGATTAGGGGCATAAAATTCAACAATTCACGTAAATAATCATCCAAAAATGCATTAAAAACGGGATTAAAATATGTTACTTTTATCACTTATCAGGTATAAATTTAAAATCAAAATGGTTGAAGTATTTATCGAGACATTATAAAATATATGAAAGAAATACTAGCATTTTACAATATATTGCATTACAATGTCGTAGATATTACCACGCCAAACTACTTGAAAGCGAAGCGAGTATGAGTCATACCAAATGAGGGAAACGAATGGAGAATGGATCGTCATCTGATCCTATTTGTTCATCGTCCTCCAATCCTATTTGTCCGTCGTCTAATGGACCTCGAAATGTTAAGGGATGAGTATTCTCTAGTATGGCTAACATATGCTTTTTCGTCCGTATATGTTCTTTTACATCATTCAATTATTGGCTTATTTCCATCATTATTTTTTCTAAACTCTCTTTTATTTCTCTTAATTTCATGAGCTCTCCTTTTACATTTTGGACATGCAACCTGTGGATTTCATTTATTGATTCATCTTCCACCTTTGATTTTGGAATCAATGCCAACACCTGATCCATATGCAATTCAAAGAGTATATCATTTTTTTTAAAGGAAATCACAGCAATAGAATTTTGAACCTTGGCTTTTAGGATGCAAAATGCAGATATTCTTTTATGAAAGATATATTTACCATAGAGATACACGCTTTCATAATAAATTTTCATAATAGTAAACCAACTCTCTTTTGTTTCTTTTTTGCTCGTAAACATAGTAATGATATTCTTCATTAGAATTAGAAGCTTCTTCTTTTGAGTTAAACTCATATTCAAAAGAAGACTCTTTAAGGGTTAAAGAATGGAGTTGGGATTCATGTTTTATTTTTTTGGGTGTCGATGATAGACACTAGAGATGGATGTTAAAGTCACATGGCATACATCGAAGGATAAAACTACAACTATTTATACCACAAAAATGGCAACTTAAGGTGAGATTGGTGGAGGTTTGAGTTTGAAAAAAATGGAGGGATTCTAAGGGGAGGTTCAAGGCGAGCAGTGCTTTAGATTCCAAGAAAGCTTGATTCAACCCTATTGGGGGTACGAACACTGTAAAGAATAATATTGGTTTGTCTAATGTGAGATTAGTGGAGGTTGGCGACCAACCTTGGTGAAAGCCATGAGGAACCTTTGTTAAACTTCTAAGGGCTTGGAAACCCTTAGACAATTCGCACTCTCTTAAGGCTTATTTCATTAAAAGATCTCAAGATTGTCTTCTTGAATGAGACAGGTTGATGGCTAGTGAGACTAATACTATTAGAAGGCAATGGAACATGAGTGGTTGCTTTACTATGGATTGCATTAATATAACAGATGGATTGGTTATGATTTGGAAAGAGGGGTAGCGGTTAAGCTTGCAATCCTTCTCGATGAGCCATCTTCAGAAGAGGGTGTATAGGCTCGATGGTGTTAATTTCCACGTAACTGGTTTTTATAGCATTATTGACAGGAGGTACCGAGATGAGGGTTGGAATCTTTTAAGGACTCTTAAGGCAAGCTCAACATCTTCTTGGCTACTTGGAGAGACTTCAATGAAATCCTTTCGGATAATGTAAAGCAATGGGGCGCAGAAAGGTCAAGGTTGACATGGATGGTTTTTTTATGCTTTGGAAAATACATGTCACTTGGGATCAAGCCAGATATGGAGTGGTTTATTTGGACCAACAGAAGAGACAACCTCAACCTTGTTAAAGAACGACTCAATAGGTTTGTGGCTTCTTTGGATTGGATTAGTACATTTTTTAACTTACAAGTTGTTGTCTTGTATTTCTTGGACACTGGGGGTTTAGGGGAAATTATGAATTATGGAAGGGACACCTTAAATTTGAGGCTTATTGGGATGAGAAGAGATTGGATTCAGTTGGAAAAGGTTTGGATACTTGGCAACGAGAGGAGTTCAATCGCTCTAGGGACCACATTGTTGCTTGGACTAATAAAGTGGTAAACTCAATCCACCTTTAATTGACTCCAATGCTCATGAGCTTCAAGAATGTAGGCATGAATTGGGTGCATTGTTGGACAAAGAGGAGAAGTATTGGCATTAACAATCTCACATTGCGTGGCTTAAAAAGGGGATCAAAACACTCGATTCTTCCATGTTAAGGCTATCAAGCGAAAGAAGAAGAACTGAATTAAGAGGCTTAAAGACCTAAATTTATTATTAAAATAATTTTTATGTAAATATAAATTCATATTGGTAAAGTGTCACTACAGTCTCATTTTCACGAATAATAATTAATTTGATGTATTTATTATTTTTAATATAGTCGGATATAGCATTTTTTAATATGTTTATTGGATATTTAAATTTATTTTATTTAGGATTTTTTTTCAAGTTATTACTTTTATAAATCATTTTATTAATTATTTTTATAAATTCATTGTATTAAGATTATAAAAATTAAAAGAAATTTGTTTATTTTTTAAAATAACTTCTCCTAAAAATTAGGAAGAAAAGAGATATGTTTATATGGGTATAATAGTAAAAATTAGTGTCTTTTTATTTCCTTTATTTTTCACTTTTTTTTATCTTTTCAACCAAAAATACTAACAAAGACATACTTTCTACCAATTAATGGAAAATCTTAAAAGAGAAATGTCGCACCTTGGAACGGATGATTAGATCTCGCCAATGAAGGTTATCTCGCACTAGTGAACTTAACAAATCTGGGTAACCTTCAGTTAGTGTCTCTAATAGATGGTTTGCCTTCTCAAATTCTGTTTTTAGTTTGTTCATTTAAGCTTTTCCTTCCTTCATTTCCACTTCTAATATATGTTGTCTTTCATTTAATCTGATGCAGTTTAGTAAGATCTTTTCCACATGCAACTTTGGGATTTCTAGAAAGGATTTAGCTTCTTCCCTCACATCCTCCTTTGAAATTTCTTCTTCATCTTGTTCTTCTTCACTTGAAAATTCTTCTTCATTTGAAAATTCTTCTTCACTTGACCAAATGTACTTCTTACAGAGAAATGGCAACACCTGATACATAATTTTATATTTAGTTGTTTACACCTACTAATCTATTGTTATTATGTTACTCGGATATTTATAAATAATAATAAACACAAATATACGTTTGATATAAATACATTTAAATATTTTCATATATATATATAAACAATAGTTAGGTATACATATAAGATGCAAATACTTTTGATAAAAATACTAAATTGAAGTAATTTACTTGATTATATATCTGTCAAATATATATTTATACTCATCACTCTCCTCTAATTTAAATAATTTAGTCAAGAAGAAGTTAAAATAAAGTTAATATCTAATTCAAATTAAATGTTTATTTTCCTAAAAGTTAACTAGTAAATGAAATAATTGAATTAACTAAATATTTTTTCAAAAGATACACTTACAGCAGAAAGGACGCATTTCACTTCAGCAATAAATCTACACTCCTCACAAAAGTAAATTAACTCTCTTTTATTTCTTTTTTCCTTACAAACATCGCAAGAAAATTCATCATCAGAATTATAAGCTTCTTCCTTTGAGTTCAACTCATATTCTAAAGGAGACTTGTAAGTAGTAAAGGATGGAGATGAGATTTGTGGCTTATTGTTTTGGGTGCTGATGGAAGACACTGGATATGGATGTTTATGTCACATTCCAAACATAGAAGAATGAAATTACAGCAATTTGCACCACAAAAATGGCAATTCATATCGACTATTTTCTCAATGAGAGTGAGAAAATGGTTATTGCCATCGAGAACAAAAGAAGGTTCGAGCTTACTACAATCCAAGTGAAGGTTAAACCCACACCCATACCTATCTTCGGATAGCTATATGCTATAAGACATGAATCAAAGCCCATATAACATGCACCACAAGGACGGATTTCATCATTGTATAGAAGGGATGCGGTGGTGAGTTTGTGTTGGGGATGAGAAGGATGGTTAATATGTGGACGGAGGCAAGGTAATTTAAGAGTGCACGATTTGTGTAAAAAGAAGTGGTTGCATGATCTGCGGCTACACCTGAAAGCTGGTGTGGGAGCTAAGCAAGTTTCCACACATGCCACACATCGAGGTTCGTTGTTGAAATCTTTATGGTTTTCGATGAGTGCTAGTGGATGTGGGTGGCTAAAATGTTGGATCTCTTTGGCATCTTCAGAGTCTACAGTGGGAAGCAGGGCACATTTGACATGCAGATAGAAATAACATTTATGACATCTGAACTCTATTCTGGAGATAATATCTTCACCACATTTATCACAGTAGTGAGAGAAACGAGTTGTGAGGAATAGGAGAGTGCAGGGATGGATGAGATGATTGATCAACTGTCGAGGAATGCTCGTCATGCAAGATTTATGAAGGAAAAACTTGCATTCCGTGCAACCGTAGGTAGAAGAAGAAGAAGAAGAAGAAGAAGAAGAAGAAGAAGAACAGAGCTTTTCACAAATGGCACAGACAACTTCATGTTTTTGCAGGGTAGAATCAATAACAGGTTTTAAGGGATGATCAAAATGAGTGAAATGTTGAATGGTGTGTGTTGTAGGCCAATTTTAACCCATTTACATCAAAACCCAATTTAACCTTACCTAACCCACCAAAATTAAACCCAAAACCCAAAATCTTAACTACCCAAAGCCTAATTTACATCAAAACCCCAATGGCCCAAACCCTAAGCCCAAATCAAAATTAAAAAACCCTAGCCCACAACCTAAACTTTTCTTAACTAAATCCTAGCCTTTGCCACCACCAACTCCACTAGCCACACTTGCTCCACCACCTACTCCATTAGCCACACTTGCTCCACCACCACTTGTACCTACAAATGAAGACATAAACAATAAAAAATATTTGGTAAATGGCTATATAAGCCTTCTCATATTTTGTATTTAGGCAGGGAAAAAGTTTTGGGGAGAAAGTTATTGTAAAGGATTTTGAGAGGTTTTTGAGAGTAATCAAGGAGAAGAGTTATTGTAAAGGCTAGTTTTTGGAGAGGCTAGTTTTTTTGGAGATTAATCAAATATCAAAGCAAAAGAGGTTTCTTGGTCTATTCTCATTTTAAGTTCTTTGTTTGCTTATTGTTTTGCTTTCGCTTTTATTTTGTTTCTTTTATACGAAAGTAAAAATAAAAGGAGGAAGCTTTCCCATTTTTACCGAAAAAGTTTTTTTGAGGTCCCATTGTATGTAATGTGGAGATTCGACAATGGGTGCAAGAACGGTCCCGAGGATCCTGACGGTGGCGCCCTTGTATTAAAAATCACCCACTCTCTCTTTTTTTGTTATTATTATATTTTTAATATTATATTATATATATATTCTTTTAATATATTGGTATATTCTAAATTCTATATTACGTATATATATATTATACTATTTTATGTATATATCTTTAATACTATATTATTTATATATTTTTTTCTACATGTTATCTTATGTATATATTTTAATTGTATTATGTATGTATTTTTACACTATATTATGTACATATTTTTTTATATCTATTTCATACATATGTATATATTATATATATCTTAACATTACTAGTTATATTTTCACTATTTTATGTATATACTTCAAACACTATATATAGTATATTTCTAACACTATTACTATTTATAAATATATATATATATATATATTTTACGTATATACTCTTAATATCTTTATTATGTATATATTCGTTGTTTTTATTTCACATTGGATACTATTATTACGTTTAATATATCGCATGCATTGTTATTGTTTTAATATTGTTGTCATATTTATTATTTGTTTCAATGTATTTCCAACTCGTTTATTTTTGTCTCCCGCCTATTTTATATCATTCTGTTGTTCATTACTTTAAAGATTTTTATTCATGTTTTTACTAATTTCAATAAATAAGGCAATGTTTCGCATTTTGTAACATCGAAGAATTATGCCCTAACTTACGAGGTTTCGGTTCTCTTGTTGGTTCTAAATAGCTAAATATCCTTTTGAGTTTTGAAATGCACGGATTTCCAATTTAAATTAAAAGACGACTTTGTGCTCGGGAATTCATGGTATTGTGTCCTAACTTACGGGATGTGATACTCTGATATCTCGAGATAAGTAAATCTTTAAACAAATTGATTTAAGCAAATTCAAGAATTTTAAAATCAGTATTAATAGAAAATATCGTATTTCAAGTCCCTTCCCGATTTTTAGTTTTCGACATTAAGACACTAACTAATCAATTCGGTACCAATTTTTTGGGCGTGTCGAGGGTGCTAATCCTTCCTCGTACGTAACCGACTCCTGAACTCATTCTCTCAAGTTTCGTAGACCAAAGGCCCTGTTTTAGTAAACTAAAATTGATTTATTAAAACAAAGGTGATCTGATCACACCTGATAAAAGATTGGTGGCGACTCTCGTTTTAATTTTCACTTTCAAACAAAGTCGATCCCCATTTTCAAAAGAATGGTTTCGACAGCTTGGCGAATCCACTGGGGAATTCGAGAGTCGAGCCTTAAATTGATTATTTTTTTGTCTTTTGTCAAAAATCGAAAATCAATTTTAAATTTACTGCATTGCATGTTGTCTGTTATTTTCGCGACTCTCTTTATAATATGCTTGCTTTAAGTGGTTTAATTCTTTGAGGTATCTTTGCATATCGCATCGCATTATTGGTCGATTTCACCCTCTTAAGTGGAAGTGAAAAACTACTCCTTCGTGAGGTCTTCACCTCTATATAGGATAGTGGATCGCTTTCGGGATACATCCGTACCTGCGTCTTCGTGGGGTTTTCACCTCCATATAGCCATAGGGAAATGTATTCCCCTGAATCGAACTCGGTCTGTATGAACCTATAATGGGTGAGGATCGAGGAATCTGCTGGTTCAGGTACCTTTACTTTAGAACCAAACTACATGTAATGAGCCCTAGGAGCCTACCCTAGGTAGAACCACACTAAACCCTAGTGGTTACCTGATTAGGTGCTTATTTCCTCACTATTTGCTTTGAATTCTATTCTTTGTATATAATACTAACTTGTTGTATTTTGATCATTTTCGCATGACATTTCATCATAAAAGGGTGTTGATTTATGTTCGGTTACTAATTAGAAGAGTTTAGCATGGAAAAAGGATTTCTTGATAGAATGGAGGATAATGCGGCCGTCCGAGTATGGTCTGAGAGAACGCAACAGGAGAAAGGAGATAGTTTGACCGAGGGATATGAATCGGAGTTGTGGGATTTCACTCGCATCAGTGTGACTCAGAACGACCTGCAAGAGTTAAGGGATATATAGAATAGTTGGAATGGCAAAGTCAAACAACTCTTTTACTGTAACTACGACGACCTACCCTATTTGCTCAATGTAAAGGTGGATAAGTACTTGTTCCGAGCCCTCGCGCAATTTTAGAACCCAGCTTACAGTTGCTTCACTTTCGGAGGAGTTGATTTAGTACCTACGGTGGAGGAATACATGGCGTTACTTAATTGCCCGAAGATTCAGGCCGATAGGGCCTATTCAAGACCTGTTAATGTCCCTCCTTTTTTGAAGAAATTGATGAATATCACGGGGATGAGCGAGCAATGGGTTGCGACCCGCATCACGTAAAAAGGGGATAGTAAATGTATTCCTTGGAGGAATTTGAGGGATTTTATTCTTGCGCACCCGGATTCGAAGAAAAGGGTTGATGTTTTTGCCTTAAGTCTCTACGGTTTGATCATCTTTCCTAAAGCACTTGGACACATAGATGAAGCCGTCTCAGATTTATTCGATCGACTTGATAAAGGTACCACACCCGTCCCGGCAATCCTAGCAGAAACTTTCCGATCCTTGAATACATGTCAGAGAGGGGGCGAGGGAAGATTTATTGGTTACGCATAGCTTCTTTTGGCTTGGTTCCACAGTCATTTTTGGAAGGTGGAGAAGGTCTCCTATCGGGTATTCTCTAAGGATTATTCCCCATTAAGAGAATTAGTGGCCACATCGAGGCGGGACGACATCTCCGAAGAGAGGTGGATAACTATTCTCTAAAATTTACGGACCCAAGATGTTGAATGGAGGGCTCCGTGGTTGATTCCTAACGAGATCTTATATAGGTGCAGTGATTTTGACTGGGTCCCTCTGGCTGGAATATGAGGAGCCATTGGATACGCTCCACTGATGGTGTTAAGGCAGTATCGATCAAGGTAGTTTATACCGGTGACACAAGGTTTGGCACAATGTGAGTTCCCCTATAAAGACAACAATTATAAAAAGAGGGTTCGCGAGATATCAGATGCATGGAACCAAACTCGAAGAATGAAAGGATTCACTGTAGGCCCGATGAAGACCCCCAAGTATGAATGGTGGTGGGGTATGAGAGTCAACGATAACATCCCTAGGCAGAATTAAAGGAACACACAACCGATAGAGGAGCATTTACGGGTCATTCCATCCGAGTTAGAGATCATTAAGTAAGATTTTGAGAAAAGAAACTCAGAGTTGGGGAAGAAGATAGAGCAGCTAGAAGAAGATAAAATGAAGTTGGGGTTAGACGTCGATATCCACAAGCTAGAGGCCGAGAAGTTAAGAAAAGGAAAGAACAAGGCTGAGAAAGATTTAGATAGTCTGAAAATCGATTACAAGAAGCTTTGTATAACGATAAAAATTGCCGGATTAGGTAAAACGTCGGAGCAATGGCGTCAAGAGATTAAAGAGGAAAAGACTAGAGCCGACCATTGGGAGAAAAGATTTCAAGATGCCCGAGTACGAGAGGACACTCTGAAGAAGAGTTTGTTAGAAACCCAAAACCAAAAGGAGAAGTTACGAGCTCGGGTGGCTGAATTGGAAAGATTACTTCAGCAACATCGTAGCCATAATTCGATAATTAAGCTAAAGGCTAGTCTGAAAGAGGATCAAGAGTTGAAAGGGAAAATAGAAGAACTCGAGACCGCACTGCGAGATAGCAAAATTCGAGTGGAACTTCTTGAGACAGACAACGACCATTACAGAGAACAGCTTCACCACTCTCAAAACCAGATTAGAGATAGAGACTATGTCATGGGCGAAGCTATAGCTCAGGTTCGAGAGATAGTTGATCACTTGCAAACCTTGGCAGTTTAGGCTGATATATTGAGCTTAAAGTACGAGTTGGAATCAGACCGAGGCCGAAGCTTAGCTTGGCTTCTTAGGAAAGTTAAGACTTTGGGCATTAGGGCGAAGTCGTATATGTAATCATCTGTTCTATGTAAAGAAATTTTTCTTCTAGTGAAGTTCTTCTAATGAAATTGAATTGGAATCAACGCCTCTTTTTGCATCCATTCATCCATTCATTGCATATACATATCCTATAATCATTCGCTAAGGTTAGAATCATATAATTCGCAGTTGCAACACTTCAAATCTGGAACCACGCCATTCGTATAAAACGCGTCGACAAGCTAGAGCAATGGAGGCTGAGTTCAATGAAAGAATCGAAAAGATGGAAAGAGTCCAGAAGGAATTACAAGAACAACTGGCTAAGCCACAGCAAGAAACGAGGGATTTGATAGTAAGATCTTGAGAGGAATCACTTGAACAAAAGGATCAAATGGCTAGAATGATGGAGATGATATCAGTTTTGGTCAAAGGAAAAGGACCCATGCAGAATCCCGACAGTATGGAACCTCAATCAAGAATTAATTATGACCAGGATCCACTCTATCCCCTAGGATTCACTCCACCACATGCCCACGTAGCACAAAGAGGGTATACTCAAGGGGAATCCACAGGCTTGGAACAACGACCTATGCCATTTGCTCATCTAGGGCAAGAAACATTTATGTCAAATCCCGGAGCAACCCCTGCCAATCCTGTAATTCCAGATTTAGATGATCCAGTTGAAATAGCCAAGTTGAAAATAGATGATCACGAGGCTCAAGAGAAGTATAGGAATTTGGAAGAAAGACTCAAGGTAATAGAAGGCACTGAAGTCTTCTCGGTATTAGGTGCTAAAGAACTCAGTTTGGTACATGACCTAATCCTACCTCCGAAGTTCAAGGTGTCTGATTTCAAAAAGTACGATGGGAAAAGATGTCCAAAAGCACATCTTGTCATGTTTTATCGAAAAATGACCGGTTACGTGAACGAAGATAAGCTACTTGTACATTGTTTTCAAGATAGTCTAGTAGGATCGGCTCTTCATTGGTACAACCAAATTTCGAAGAAGGAAAGGATCCGATCTTGGAAAGACTTAGGCGTCGGCATTCGTGAAGCGAGACAAGCATGTATCAGATATGGTGCCTGATCGGATGACTTTACAAATGATGGAGAAAAAGCCGTCAGAAACTTTTAGACAATACGCGCAGAGATGGAGGGACGTCTCAGCCCAAGTGGAACCCCCACTAACAAAAACGGAGATAACCATCCTTTTTATCAACACCTTAAAGACGCCGTTTTATGACAAACTTATGGGAAGCGTCACGAAGGACTTCGCGGATATTGTAATATCCGGTGAGCTTATAGAGAATGCCGTCAAGAGCGGTAGAATAGAAGGTCAAGAAAGTTCAAGAAGGGTAGCACCCATGAAGAAGAAAGAACCAGAAGCCCACATGGTGGGAATGGGAAGTCGTTATGCCCCTAATCCATATTCAAACCAACCCCGACCTCGAAGTTATCCACCTCCAAATTTCTATTATCCCCCTCAAACCCCTTACTACCAAGTACCACCTCCTTCCTACCCCGTATACGCCACGAACAACCAGAGACCCGTCACTACATTCCCACAAAACACGGTACCCGCTCAAAGCCAGCCCAGAAACGAACCAAGACCAGCAAGGCCTAATCTTGAGAGCCCGCAATTTACTCCTATCCCTGTGTCGTATGGGGAATTGTACCCAAAACTTCTGGAGAAACAGCTGATTTTTCCCCATTACATGGCACCCTTAAACCTCCATACCCAAAGTGGTACAATCCAAACGCTAGTTGTGCATACTACGCGAGAACCAGGGGTATTCCACGGAGAATTTCCTAGCCTTTAAGAGGAGAGTTCAAGGACTTATTGACGCGGGTATCCTACAGTTCGATAGTGCCAGTAATGCAACTGGGAACCCGTTCCCTAACCATGCTGAAGGGAATGTGAGCACAGTGGGGAAAGAGGACGAATGGAAAGTCAGAAGATGTGTTTCGGAAATAAGGATGCCTCTACAGAAAATTTGGGAGGTACTGGTTAAGAAAGGATTGCTTTGTCACCCCGATTAAATTCTCGAAGAAGAAGGTAAAAGTTTTTGCAATTTCCATGAAATTGTAGGACACGGCATTCAGTCGTGTGAGGAATTTAAAAGGTTGCTTCAAGACCAGATGGATAATAAGGAGATTAAGGTCCTTAACAAGAGGGAAGAGACCAACGAAAGAGAAGTATGCACCTCTGACAACCAGTCATCAAGTCTCCCTTATAGCGCAGATCGACCGTTAATAATTTATTACGACGCGACGAAAGAGCCGGTAAAATAAAAAATGATAATCGAAGTACCGTCTCCTTTCCCGTACAAGGACGACAAAGCCGTACCATGGAAATATGACATCAATATCGTCACACTGGAAGATGAAAAGCTCAAAGCCATAACTGGAGATGTTGGAGAGGTAGGTCATTTTACCCGAAGTGGAAGATGTTATTCGAAAGAGGTCGAACCAAAGAAGAAGAACGTTATTTGGAAGCAAAAGGAAAGCAATGATGCATGAGGTCAAGTCGAGCAAGAAATTCCACCCGTGCAAGAAACTAAAAAGCCTGTGGATGAAGAGGAAGCACAGGAGTTCTTGAAATTTATCAAACACAGTGAATACAATGTGGTGGAACAATTGAATAAGCAACCAACACGAATCTCAATTTTATCTCTGCAGCTAAATTCGGAGCCACACCAGAACGCTTTGCTAAAGGTGTTGAATCAAGCTTACGTGGCAAACAATATATCCGTGGAGAAGCTGGACAGATGGGTGAACAACTTGAATGCGGATAATTTCATTTCTTTTAGTGATGACGAAATACCACCCAATGGTAGAGGCTCCGTGAAAGCACTACATGTTACGACGCGTCGTAAGGGCTACATAATACCGAATGTGCTTATCGATAATGGCTCAGCACTCAATGTCATGCCTTTGGCCACGCTTTCTAGAATTTTGACAGATCTGTCCTATTTAAGGCCCTGTCATTCCACGGTAAGGGCATTCGATGGGACAAGGCGTGAAGTTATGGGAAAGATTGATATCCCTTTAGAAGTGGGCCCTTACATTTACAATGTCGAGTTTCAAGTCATGAACATCACACCCTCGTATAACTGCCTTCTAGGAAGGCCCTGGATCCATTCTGCTGGAGCAGTTCCATCCTCTCTCTATTAAAAAGTAAAGTTCATCATGGATGGTTGTTTGGTCACTGTCAAGGGATAAGAAGACATTATCGCATCTATCTCTGCTGATGCGCCACATCTTGAAGTAAGTAAAGACGCAGTGGAATGTTCCTTCCGATCCCTTGAATTTGTCAATGCCACTTTTGTCGCTGAGGGAAATAGAATTTCAGTGCCAAAACTGTCGAGAAATACCAGAATGGGTGTCAAGTTGACTATAGGAAGGGGAGCTCGAGCGAGAAGAGATTTAGGGAGATCACTACAAGGAATAGTCAGGGCTCTAAAGCCAGTACACCACAAGGCTCGATACGGTTTAGGGTTCTAGCCGGACATGCGTCAAAGAAGAAAGCAGTGGGAAAAAGATCAGAAAAGAAAGATCGCGAGAACATTAGGCCGAGAACTAAAATGGGAGCCCATGGAATTCCCTCATTTGTTAAGAACATTTACGTCTGTGGGAATGATATACCCAGGAAATTATAGTGCACAAAGCACAATGTTAATAATCGAAGAGGGTTTTTAGAATATCAGTATAAATGTCATTGACAAAGGAGCTGACGTGAATAAAGACGTCTCAAAGATACGCCCTTGTCCCCCAGGTTTCATGTTGAACAATTGGACTGCCGAGGATCTTCTTGTAGTTTATAAGTCTTCAGAGTAATGCTCAAACGTTAACATTTTGTTATGTCCTTAGATATAATAAAATTCTTTTGTAAGAGCTTGCATTCGCTCTTTATCATTTAAATGAATATTAATGAAGATGCATTTTGTCACGATTTTCGCATTATCACTAATTCCATAATCATTTCATAACTTATCTTTACATTTGCCTCATGCCATACCATAACATTCAGTTTGTTGGTTCCAATACTTGGATGCCCCTCTATAGTTTCCTTTTCCATTCAACTTTCAAGTGCTCAGATGTCAACAGCATGAACAAACCCATTACGAGTCCTGAAATCGATTTTGAGAACGTTGTTTGTTTAGGAGAATTCAAAGCCGAAGAAAATGCTGAAGACTATGTCTTCTCTGCTGACTTGCTAAGAATGGTAGAACAAGAGGATAAACAAATTTTGCCTCATCAAGAATCTGTTGAAACAATAAATCTGGGAACTGAAGAAAGGAAGCAAGAAATGAAGATTGGGACTTCTATTTCAGGGGGCACTAGGCATAATTTGATTGCTTTGCTCCGCGAGTACAAAGATGTATTCGCATGGTCATATCAGGACATGTCAGGATTGGATAAAGATGTAGCGGTCCATAAGCTCCTATTAAAGCCAGAATGCAAGCTCATTCAACAAAAGCTAAGACGGATGAGACCTGAGATGTTGTTGAAAATAAGAGAAAAAGTTAAGAAGCAATTTGATGCTGGCTTTCTACAAGCCTCCAAATATCCAGAATGGGTGGCTAACATAGTCCCGGTACCAAAGAAAGACGGCAAAGTACGAATGTGTGTGAATTATCGTGACCTGAATTGAGCAAGTCCTAAAGATAATTTTCTCTTACCGCACATTGATACATTGGTGGATAACACGGCAAAACATTCGTTATTTTCCTTCATAGATGGATTCTCGGGGTACAATCAGATCAAAATGGCCCCGGAAGATATGGAAAAAACTACCTTCATAACGATGTGGGGAACGTTCTGCTACAAAGTAATGCCATTTGGGTTAAAGAATGCTGGGGCAACATATCAGAGGGCTATGGTGACGCTATTCCATGACATGATGCATAAAGAAATAGAGGTCTACGTTGACGATATGATTGCCAAGTCCCGAGGCGAAGAAAAGCATGTAGTGAACTTCAAGAAGTTGTTCGGAAGGATGAGAAAGTTTCAGCTAAAGCTTAATCCAGCCAAATGTACGTTTGGGGCTACCTCGGGAAATTTGCTAGGCTTCATTGTCAGTGAAAGAGGTATCGAGGTTGATCCAGATAAAATAAAAGCCATTCAAGAGTTACCACCTCCGCGCACGTAAAAAGAAGTTAGAGGATTTTTAGGGAGGTTAAACTATATCGCCCGATTCATCGCTCAACTTACCAACTAATGCGACCCAATCTTTCGGCTTCTTCGAAAACATAACCCGAGAGAATGGAATGAGGAATGCCAGGTGGCTTTTGATAAGATAAAACAATATTTGTCTAGTCCTCCAGTGCTAGTACCGCCAACTCCAGGAAGACTATTGATATTGTATTTGACTGTGTTTGAAAATTCAATGGGTTGCGTTCTGGGGCAACACGACGAGTCAGGAAAGAAAGAAAAGGCGATCTACTACCTCAGCAAAAAGTTTACTGAATATGAGGCAAAGTATCCATCCATTGAAAAATACTGTTGTGCTCTGGTTTGGGTAGCTCGGAGACTCAGGCAATATATGTTGTATCATACGACATGGTTAATCTCAAAGCTAAACCTAATAAAATACATGATGGAATCACCAACACTCTCAGGAAGAATAGCACGATGGCAGATCCTCCTATCGGAATACGACATTGCCTATGTAAGTCAGAAGTCGATAAAGGGGAGCGCAATAGCTGACTTCTTAGCAACCCGAACAATGGATGAATATGAGCCATTAAGATTTGATTTCCCGGATGAAGATTTGATGTGCATTACAGAAAAAAGGGCGAGTCATCAAAAAAGAAGTCATGGAAGATGAGCTTTGATGGTGCATCGAACGCATTGGGGCATGGGATTGGAGCAGTTTTAGTATCACCAGAAGGGAACTATTACCCACTCACTGCCAGGCTGAATTTCTTCTGTACCAATAACATAGCGGAATATGAGGCATGTATCATGGGACTTCATACAGCTATTGAACGAAACGTCAAAACTTTAGAGGTATACGGAGACTCAGTCTTGGTGATTTACCAAATCCGTGGAGATCGGGAAGTGAGAGATTCGAAACTGGTTAAATACAGTAATCTAGTGGCAGAGTTGATTCAAGAATTCGAAGAAATAACTTTTAATTACCTCCCACGAGAAGAAAACCAATTGGCTGATGCCTTGGCCACGTTAGCTTCAATGTTTAAAGCAAACAGAGAAACAGAAATAATGCCTCTTCAAATGAGCATATATGAAGTCCTTGCACATTGTTTCAGCATTGAAAAAGAACCAGATAGACGACCATGGTTCCATGGTGTCCTAGAATATATCAAGAATCAAAGGTATCCCGAACAAGCAAATAAGAACGACAAAAGGATAATTAGAAGAATGGCAGCTGGATTCGTTCTTGATGGGGATATCCTGTACAAAAGAGGAAAAGATCAGGTACTCTTGAGATGCGTAAATGCTGTTGAAGCCAGAAAAATACTTGAAGATGTCCACGAGGGAATTTGTGGGACACATGCCAATGGCTTCACTATGGCCAGAAAGATTATGAGACTCGGTTACTACTGGCTGACGATGGAAAGCGACTGCATTAGTTTTGCAAGAAAATGCCACAAATGTCAAATTTATGGCGATAAGATTCATGTAGCCCCTTCGCCCCTTCATGTCATGGCTTCTCTATGGCCCTTTTCTATGTAGGGCATGGATGTTATAGGGCCAATTTCCCTAAAAGCTTCTAATGGATACCGGTTCATTTTTGTGGTTATTGATTACTTCACAAAATAGATAGAAGTCATTTGCTTGCTAATGTGACAAAGACTGCAGTTTGCAGATTTTTGAAAAAGGAAATCATTTGTCGATATGGTTTGCCTGAAAGAATCATTTCAGATAATGTTTTGAATCTAAACAACAAGATGATGAAGGAAGTGTGTGAGCAATTTCAAATAAAACATCATAACTCATCGCCCTATCGCCTGAAAATGAACAGAGCTGTTGAAGCGACCAATAAGAATATTAAGAAGATTATTGGGAAAATGACCGAGACATATAAAGACTGGCACGAGAAGCTACCATTTGCTTTGAAATGCATATCGCACATCTGTACGGACATCTACGGGGGTAACTCATTTCTCTCTGGTCTATGGAATAGAAGTTGTGCTACTTATCGAAGTTGAGATCCCCTCTTTACGAGTCTTAATAGATTCGAAACTAGAGGAGGCAGAATGGGTTCGAGCTCGATATGACCAGTTAAACCTCATCGAAGAAAAATGTTTAAAGGTAATTTGTCACGGACAAATGTACTAGAAGAGAATGATCGCGGCCCATAACAAGAAAATACGGCCAAGAGAATTCCAAGAAGGAGAACTCGTACTGAGAAAGATTCTTCCAATACAGAAGGACTTACGAGGAAAATGGGCACCAAATTGGGAAGGACCATATGTCGTAAAGAAGGCATTCTCGGGTGGAGCTTTGATTCTCACTGAGATGGATGGGAAGGAGTTACCGAATCCAGTGAATTCAGATGCTGTAAAGAAATATTATGCTTAAAAAAGGAAAATCAAAATGAAAACCCGAAAAAAGGCATCTTAAAAAAAAGAGAAAAGAAAAGAAAAAAGAAAAAGAGAGAGGGATCAAGGTGAAAACCCGAAAAGGACGTCTTGATTAACACAAAAGATTAAGATGAAAACCCTAAAGGGCGTTCTAATGAAGCAAGCACTGGCTTAAAAAGCAAGGCGTTTTGAACGGTGGGTCAAACAGAGATACTACAGTATTTGAAGCATTTCTGAAAACTCGAAATCTCTTACGCAAGAAAGCCATGCTCGAAAAGATTCTTAATTGAGGAACGTGGAAGAGTTCATGCATTGAATATCTAGAGCATTTGTATTTGTTGAAATGCGATCCCCTTTCTCTTTATGACACTTTTTTTTTACTATCATTGATTAACTTTCTTTGTTTGCTACATTTGAAATGAATAAATGTGAGGTATCCTTTTGTCCCTACCTGACCATTTTCATGCATCTCATTATGTGGTTCATTTACATGATAAATAGTGAAATGACATACTCTAAACAAAAGAAGTGCTAAGCATTACCCGGACAAGAATTTGATAAGTACAAGAGCCTCAAAGCAAGGACAAAGTTCAACCAGGGGCAAAAGAACGATATCTGAGAAATGCAGATTAGTCGTGAAGCTAGAGGATGGGTACAGGGCCTGAAGAGAAAGTCAAGAGTCAAAGCAATGAACGCAGATCATCAAAAGTCATGACGGAAAGGGACATATAACAAGCAAGCCCAAGGCACATAGCATGATCATGTAGGCATAAAGGCATTTAAGGCAAACATGTGCATTTCATGATAACATCATGCATGACATATACATGTATTTCAGCAGAACAAGAGATTTCGATGATAGCTGTACTGAATCAAAGGAAAGGACACTTGAGTTCCACCAGATAACATCTTTTGGTATTTTGATGTTTTTATTTCTATCTTTCAAAAAAATCAACTCATATTGCGAGAGGTGAGTTGGGCCTCAGGTCACACGCTGAGGTATTTTCAATTTTTGTTTTTTCAATTTATGCTTTTCAAAAATCAACTCATATTGCGAGAGGTGAGCTGAACCTCAGGGCACGCCGAGGTATTTTTAATTTCTATTTTTCAATTTTTGCTTTTAATTTCTGTTTTTCTAAAATCAACTCATATTGCGAGAGGTGAGTTGAGCCTCAGGGCACGCTGAGGTATTTTCAATTTCTGTTTTTCAATTTTTGCCTTACAAATTCTGCTTTTCAAATCAACTCATATTGCGAGAAGTGATTTGAGCCTCAGGACACGCTGAGGTATTTTCAATTTTTGTTTTTTTAGTTTATAGTTCTAAAAAAATCAAATTATATTGCGAGAAGTGAGTTGAGCCTCAGGACACGCTGAGGTAATTTCAATTTTTGTTTGTCAAAACTCAACTCATATTGCAAGAGGTGAGTTGAGCCTCAAGACACGTTGAGGTATTTTCAATTTCTGTTTTTCAAAAAATCAACTCATATTGCGATAGGTGAGTTGAGCCTCAGGACACGCTGAGGTAATTTCAATTTTTGTTTGTCAAAAATCAACTCATATTGCGAGAGGTGAGTTGAGCCTCAAGACACGTTGAGGTATTTTCAATTTCGCCTTTAAAAAAATCAGCTCATATTGCGAGAGGTGAGTTGAGCCTCGTGACACGCCGAGGTAATTTCAATTTTGTTTGTCAAAATCAACTCATATTATGAGAGGTGAGTTGAGCCTCAAGACACGTTGAGGTATTTTCAAGTTCTGTCTTTAAAAAAAATCAGCTCATATTGCGAGAGGTGAGTTGAACCTCAAGACATGTTGAGGTATTTTCAATTTCTGTTTTTCAAAAAAATCAACTCATATTGCGATAGGTGAGTTGAACCTCAAGACGCTGAGGTAATTTCAATTTTTGTTTGTCAAAAATCAACTCATATTGCGAGAGGTGAGTTGAGCCTCAAGACACGTTGAGGTATTTTCAATTTCTGTCTTTAAAAAAATCAGCTCATATTGCGAGAGGTGAGTTGAACCTCAAGACGCTGAGGTGTTTTCCATTTCTGTTCTTCAATTTCTGTGTTTCAAAAAAAATCAGTTCATATTGCGAGTGGTGAGTTGAGCCTTGACTCACACGCTGAGGTATTTTCAAATTCTGTTTTTCAAATTTTGTTTTTCCAAAAAATCAACTCATATTGCAAGAGGTGAGTTCAGCCTCAGGACACGCTGAGATATTTTCAATTTCTTTTTTTTTTCAATTTATGTTTGTCAAAAAAATCAACACATATTGCGAGAGGTGAGTTCAGCCTCAGATCACACGCCAAGGTATTTTCAATTGATTTTTTTTTTTTCAATTTATGCTTTGCAAAAATCAACTCATATTACAAGAGATAAGTTGAGCCTCGGGTCACATACCAAGGTATTTTCAAAATCTGTTTTACAAATTTTGTTTTAAAAATCAACTCATATTGCGAGAAGTAAGTTGAGCCTTGGCTCACGTGCTGAGCTATTTTCAATTTTTGTTTTTAATGTTTAGTTTTAAAAAGTCAATTCATATTGCGAGAAATGAGTTAAGCTCAGGATCACATGCCGAGTAAAGAATAAAGACTGGAATTAATCGAAGACACAGATTTTATATCCCTTATAAGTTACAGTGAAGCTAATTGAAGTTGCAGTGAAGCTGATCGATGATATCAGATCTTACCTTTCTAAAAGTTGCGAAGAGAAGACCACAAATTTTATCGACTAAAGCGATGGAAGAGCGATTGAAGTCGTAGATCTTATCTTTTTGAAGTCACTTTGGAGTAAATCGAAGCTACAAGGCATATATCAGAAGATGCAGTGGATTTGATCAAGACAACAAGATACAGTGGTTTAGAAAGAGACTACCTAGATGAGAAGAGCACCAAAGAAGTCCATACTTAGTAAGACCGGGCAAAATTGGCCTTTCTTTGTGTCTTTTCTTTATTCCTGTTACACGATAATAAGCAAAGAGGGGTAGCTGTTGTAGGCCAATTTTAACCCATTTACATCAAAACCCAATTTAACCTTACTTAACCCACCAAAATTAAACCCAAAACCCAAAATCTTAACTACCCAAAGCCCAATTTACATCAAAACCCCAAAGCCCAAACCTTAAGCCCAAATCAAAATAAAAAAACCCTAGCCCACAACCTAAACTTTTCTCAACTAAATCCTAGCCTTTGCCACCACCAACTCCACTAGCCACACTTGCTCCACCACCAACTCCACTAGTCACACTTGCTCCACCACCTACTCTACTAGCCACACTTACTCCACCACTTACTCCATTAGCCACACTTGCTCCACCACCACTTGTACCTACAAATGAAGACATAAACAATAAAAAATATTTGGTAAATGGCTATATAAGCCTTCTCATATTTTGTATTTAGGGGAGGAAGAAGTTTTGGGGGAGAAAGTTATTGTAAAGGATTTTTGTGAGGTTTTTTTTAGAGTAATCAAGGAGAAGAGTTATTGTAAAGGCTAGTTTTTGGAGAGGCTAGTTTGTTTTGGAGATTAATCAAATATCAAAGCAAAAGAGGTTTCTTGGTCTATTCTCATTTTAAGTTCTTTGTTTGCTTATTGTTTTGCTTGCAGTTTTATTTTGTTTCTTTTATACGAAAGTAAAAATAAAAGGAGGAAGCTTTCTCATTTTTACCGAAAAAGTTTTTTTGAGGTCCATTTTGCAGTGTCTGGTGGCAACCGATGGTGGTTTATTTACGGTCCGTAAGATCGAATCAGTGCTGACCTTGTGGCGAAAATCACCCACTCTCTCCTCTTTTTTTGTTATTATTATATTTTTAATATTATATTATATATATTCTTTTAATATATTAGGTATATTCTAAATTCTATATTACGTATATATATATTATACTATTTTATGTATATATCTTTAATACTATATTATATATATATATTTTTTTCTACATGTTATCTTATGTATATATTTTAATTGTATTATGTATGTATTTTTTACACTATATTATGTACATTTTTTTATATCTATTTCATACATATGTATATATTATATATATCTTAACATTACTAGTTATATTTTCACTATTTTATGTATATACTTCAAACACTATATATAGTATATTTCTAACACTATTACTATTTATAAATATATATATATTTTACGTACATACTCTTAATATATTTATTATGTATATATTCGTTGTTTTATTTCACATTGGATACTATTATTACGTTTAATATATCGCATGCATTGTTATTGTTTTAATATTGTTGTCATATTTATTATTTGTTTCAATGTATTTCCAACTCGTTTATTTTTGTCTCCCGCCTATTTTATATCATTCTGTTGTTCATTACTTTAAAGATTTTTATTCATGTTTTTACTAATTTCAATAAATAAGGCAATGTTTCGCATTTTGGAACATCGAAGAATTGTGCCCTAACTTACGGGGTTTCGGTTCTCTTGTTGGTTCTAAATAGCTAAATATCCTTTTGAGTTTTGAAATTTACGGATTTCCAATTTAAATTAAAAGACGACTTTGTGCTCGGGAATTCATGGTATTGTGTCCTAACTTACGGGATGTGATACTCCGATATCTCGAGATAAGGAAATCTTTAAACAAATCGATTTAAGCTAATTCAAGAATTTTAAAATCAGTATTAATAGAAAATATCGTATTTCAAGTCCCTTCCCGATTTTTAATTTTCGACATTAAGACACTAACTAATCAATTCGGTACCAATTTTTTAGGCGTGTCGAGGGTGCTAATCCTTCCTCGCACGTAACGACTCCGAACTCATTCTCTCAAGTTTCAGAGACCAAAGGCCTGTTTTAGTAAACTAAAATTGATTTATTAAAACAAAGGTGATCCGATCACACCTAATAAAAGATTGGTGGCGACTCCCGTTTTAATTTTCACTTTCAAACAAAGTCGATCCCCGTTTTCAAAAGAATGGTTTCGATAGTGTGTTCCTCATCTGAATATTCTACCATGGGCTTTAGGGCGCATTCCACATGCATGTTAAAACGACAACTTAACTTGCATTGATACTGATAGCGATAGTTTGAAGAGATTTCTCCAAAACAAGCATAACAATCTAAACAAAAATAATGAGAGAGCACAAGCGGGCATGGATGAAAGAAACTTTGAACCTCTGGTTTGAGCCTATCAAGACAAGATTTATGAAAAAAATACCTACAACGGTTGCAACCATACATCGGGGACCTATATATGGAATCCTTACATGCATGGCACCAATGCCATATATTCCCGTTTTCAATGACCGACAAGGGGTGGTCGTGGATGACATGTTCAATCTCCATTATGAAACAAACAACCAAAACACTTACATTTGTCAGCAATCCGCTCTTGCATTATATAACAACGACCACTCTAATTTCATAATATATAAGGGTAAACTACACTTGTTATCCCTGAACTTCGGTTAATATTACGTTTTGGTCACTCAACCTTTTTCATTTACATAATAACCATTAACGTTAATGAATTGTTACATTTTTGCACTCATCTATTACCTCTTGTTAAATATAATGTTGTACCTTAATTTAAAAGGCTAATAATCAATTTGGCCCCTAAAATATAAATAAAATGTTATTTTGATATTTTTAATTATTTTCTTAAAATTATTTTATTTTTAAAAATATTAAAAATAAATTGAATTGAATTATAAATAATTATTATAAAATTTTATATTAATATTTGTATTATTATATTAATATAAATATAAAATGAAATGAAATAAAACCCACCCCACCCATCCTCTCCTCTCCCCACCGTTGGTCCCTCCTCTCCCCACCCATCGTCTTCCCCACCGCCCTTTACCTCTTTCTCTCCAACCCTATCGTTGGGGGGACGAGGCGGGGAAAATTTTATTTTTAATATAATTATTTTATTTAATATTTATATTTATATAATATTTTTTAGTTTTATAATAATTAATTTTAATTTTTTAAAACTTTTTTAGAATAATTATTAAGAAAATAATTAAGATATTAAAATAATATTTTATTTATATTTTAGGGACGAAATTGGTTATTATCCCTTTAAATTAATGTGCCATATTATCATTTTAACAGGAGGTATCAAATTAGTAGCAAAAATGTAACAATTTGATAATGTTAATGGTTATTATATAATTAAAAGAGTTGGGTGACCGAAATTTAATCTTGACCGAAATTAAGGGACAATGATGTATAATTTGTCTCTTACTTAATGATTAATTTACTACAGATTCTATGCATAGCACAACATTGTAAGCAAATAAAACATTATAGTGATTCCATGTTTAACTAATGGAACTAGTAAATTAATGGTTAAAGTTGATGATATTTGGAAGAAACGAATTATAACAAAAAAAATATAAACAATGATTTGCAATAAATATCTTTTAGGGATATTGTTGGATACAAAATATAAACATGGGATCAAATCAAAATAGAAGCTTTAATGTTGGAAGAATAGATACTTAGCTTGGTTTAGGTATTTGGAAGAGGAATCATGAAATTTTTCATTAAAATATCAAGTATAAATGATTTTATAGGGAAAGAGAAGCCTTAAATGTTTCTTTCTTGATTTCCTGCCTGGACCATCAAATCTATTGTTGTTGAATAAAAGTATCCATTTGTGATAATGAATTTGCATAGGGAAAACAACTACCAGAATCCAGTCCTTGCTTTCAAATGCATCTTTAACTAGGTTATTGACACCCACACTCCACCTCTCTAAAAACATGGCAAAAGCTGACTGATCACCATTGTTGACATCTTTTTAAGATGGCCTCCTATCATTGTTGAGTCAAATTTTTTAGCTGTTATTATTAAACTTAATTAGGTTTGAATCAAATTTGATTTTATTAGAAAAAATTTTAAAATTTTACGTTATTCGAGTTTTAAGTTGAATTTTACAATTCGAATAATGGATTGGTGTAAATAATTCTTTGATTCCTGTCAATTTTAAAAATGAGCAAATTAGTGCATCTCAACAAAAATTACAAAAAATTCAAAATAATTTTATAAATTTTAAAAATTTAAAAAAAATATGAAGAATATATAAAGAAAGTTAAGAATTTAAAAAGTTCTAAAATAATAATTTTAAGTACGTAAATAAGTTAATTAATAATTTAAATTTATCATCCTAATATCTTATTTTTATTATTTTTTTAAATTTTTTAAATATATATGATTTCAAATTTATATGCTCTAATATAGAATTAATTATAATGTAACAAGATTTTAATTTGATATGTTTAATTTTTAATCTAACTCAAATAATTTCACTCGTTTCGACTCAACTCAAATTTCATCTCACTCAATTCAATTTAAAAAATTCAAATCAAATTAAAAAATTTTATTAACTCAATTAAATAAAATTTTTACTCAATCCCATCCCACCCTTACTTTAGATTTAATGGCAATAGTTTTGATTTATCTGTTAACGGCGGAATCATTGAGGAGCCCATATTTTGCGCGACTGAATTTCTTTTATTTCTTTTCATATGCCCATTAACGGTCAATTATGTTGCACATTGTTTAGCCCATAAATCCATCGACATTTACACTTTGTTTGATTTGGAATATCCAAATATCATCCATCTATTAGCTAAATTTTGATATTTTTCATGTTATAATTTTAATGGGATGTAATTGTTGGGAAAATTATTTTACAATATTTAATATATATAAAATATATTGATTAAAATCACAAGAATGTTATATTATTTAGTTCGATTTACTAAGTACTTTCTTAAAAATGTAATAATAATTTATGAATTTACCCTTATTAAATAAAAGATAATATTCATATATTTAATTTTTATAATAAACTTCTCTCGTAACAAATATTTGGATTAAATATTTAATAATAAATTTTAATTGATATTTAAAATTTTTAATTTATAATGTTAATTGAAAGCAAAATTGTTTCAGATTTGTCTTACATATATTTTATAAATATAATAATGCATATTTGTATATAAAACTTGTAACAACCTTTTCATTTAAGTCTCCGTATTTGGTTGTTGTTTGGCGTATAGGTGGTAAATTAAGGATAGATTTGAATAAGTAAAGTATTTGTCTTGGTTAAGTATAGAATTATGTGTAATTCACCATTTGACAAACTCCTAGTTTTGGTGAGTTTTGTGGTTTGACGGACTCTTTTGTTAAGTATTCACCCACCTCTAATGCTTTGGGCGAACTTTTTAAGTTCGTAGTTGTTTAAATTTATTTAATATTTTAAAGTATGAAGATTTAGTTAGTCAAGTTAAAATTTAGTTAGAACTGAACTAAACTATTGTAGATGATAAGACCTAGAATTTGTTAAATACACTTAATCATGCGAATCAAGAGTGTTAGTGGAATTATCTGATTTTTTTCACTAATCTTGTCTTCGTTGCTTAAGTATATAAGGATAGCGGTGGTCTTTCTAAACATCTTTACGCTTTTTTTCCTCTTTTTTATTTTTATTTTCTCTAGGAGTCTCTAAAAACCTAAGTTTAGAAGATTTTCCTCGAAGTGAAGGTTTGCAGCTAACTTCTACGTTAATACCAGCTCACTAGTAATTACTAATGAACCCTTAGGTTATCATCGAAGTCATTTATGTTTTTTTCGTACTGCATGCATAGATGTTAGAATGGTTTGTAAGGAAGAAAACTTCCTGATTTTGAACATGTTAAGATTTGATAGGTCGATGTTCTGATATATATAATTATCTTTCTTTGAGCTCAAGAAGCTAATAAGGGTCCAATCAATAAAGGCAAAGGACCTGTTTTGTAGGTTGTGCTAGAATTTTTCGCGAGTTCCTTCTTACTTCCATGTATTATAAATTTCCATTCTTATATAAATTGAATAAGGTAATTACTCTTCCTCAGTAATGTATGAATGGTGTATGTGTGGATAATGGTCATTCAGTGTCATCAGTCTAAGTACAGTTTGTTAGTGGTATGAAGTAAGCGTCATTCTTCATACCTAAGTCACTACTATCTGCTTCTGATATGTGAAATATGATCTAATCTATGGTGATGGAGAAAAAGAGATATGTTTGTGTAGCTTCCGGTGGGACAGTCATTATTGCAAACTGAACTAGCAGATCATAATAAAACATGCTATTCTGAATGAAAATGATATGATGAGTTAAGGGGGAGTATGTATGTGAATAAAACTATATGATATGCTTTTGATTCTGAATTCTAGGTACGTAGCTGGCATGAATATGGGTAGTGTAACATCCCTTACCCGTGTCCGAGGCCGGGACAGGATACGAGACATTATCGGACTTAAACATATGCAATCACATAAAATCAGACCATAAAATTTTGTTCAATTCTTAAAACTAATCATACACATGCATAACATCCCTTATGTAGGCCTACGAGGCCCTAAACACGCATCGGGGATGATTCGGGACTAAACCGGGAACTTTAAAAACTTTTGGGAAAATTTAAAAATTTTCATCATGAAATAGGGTCACACGCCCGTGAGGGTAGGCTGTGTGGTCACACACGCCTGTGTGGCTTGGGACATGCCCGTGTCCTCAGCCCGTGTAACTCTTTGTTTATGACATCATCAACAAATTAGGGTCGTACGACCAAGTCACACGCCCGTGTCCTTAGGCCGTGTGGCGAAATGACTTCCAAAAATTTAGGTACAGGGGACACACGACCGGATCACACGCATATGGGGGCAGATGGTGTGTCACACACGGCCTAGACACACGCCCGTGTGCCTATCCATGTGGACAAATGCAATGCTATTTTCCAAGCCATTTTGCCACCTTCATAACACATGCACACTCACATATCTCAATGGCATCCAACATGGCATAAATGAACACTTAATAATCAATAATATGGTTTATGCATGGCAGTCTCATAACAACTTTCATACCAAGATTATCATTGATACATTTTCACATCCCATACTTATGCTATACTCTAACTATATGCCAATTATGCCAAAATCAATCATCAAATACTTGAGTCATATGCACATATTCATCCATATCAAACAACATAATCACACCACAAAACATTGTCATATACACATGAATTATCATATGATCAATTTAAGCCACCATGCATGGTTATTTATACATATATATATAAATTAAATCACAAATCACTATAGGCAGACACATTTGGTCACATTTACAATGACATAGATAACAAATAACGAAGCCCCTATACATGCATAAACTTAAGTATTGAATACTTATACCCTAAATTTTAACTCGATAGTGTGATAGCATCTCCGGCGATCTTCAACCCGAGCTTGTTAAATTAACCTATAAAGGATGGGAAAAGAAAAGGAATAAGCTAATAAGCTTAGTAAGTCCGTATGAAAATAATAAGAAATTTATTAACATGTTTTCAAGGTATTACAATCATAATTTGCACATCATTCCACTATTTGCTCATATTCCAATCAAGTTGTCTACTCGTGTAACAACCCGTTTTTGGGTCAAACCGGAACAGTGATTTTGAGACCACAAATACGAAGTCAAAATATTTATTTTATTATTTTAATAAGGTCTACAGCATGATTTATTAATTACGTGAAAGTTTCATAAAGAAATTTTACCGTTTAAATGCTTAATTTAGTAAAAAGGACTAAATCGCGTAAAGTGCGAAAGTTGTGTTCTATTAGCTAAAGGTATTAAATAGCTATAGATCTTTAATGTGAAAGTCCTTATGTGGTTATTAGTCCATTATTGAGATAGTGGAATGTGATGGCTTGGTATAATGGAAATTTTTAAAGTTAGGTAAGGGCATTTTGGTAATTAGCCTAATAATAATAATAATAATAATAATAATAATAATAATAATAATAATAATAAAACAGAACAAAGCCAACTTCTTTGTGATTCTTCTCCAGCCGAATATGGACAGCAATGAAGGGCCATGGAAGCTTAAAATTTTTCTTAAGAAAATCTTTTGCCTGTAAGTGAAAAACTATTTCGTTTTTAATGATTTTTATGTTTTCGGGATCATTGTAGCTTAAGCTAGCTAATGAGGGGATTAATTTGCAAAACTATTGAATAATTTGAGATTTACCATTGATGAGTATAATAGGGCTTTGATGTTTAATGATAGAAAATAAATCGTTTTTGTTAAATAAACAACTTTTGTTAAAGGATTTTTAATGAAATTTTCAAATAGGGGCTAAATTGATAAATGTGAAAATTTGATATTAAGTGTGAGAAATTGTAGAATATATGGGCTGGTATAAGTATACAATAAATTCGGCTAGGCTTATATGTTGATAAAATTGAATGATTCATTTTACGAGTTTAAGGACTAATTTGTCAAAATGTAAAACATTAGGGACAAAAATGTAATTTTTCCAAAATGTGTATTATATGTTAAATTGAATAATTTGGAAGTTAATATACTGAATTTGATATTACATATAGATCAAGATAAGAAATTACCGGAACTAGATCGGGAAAAACGAAAAGTGGACAAATAGCCGATAGTTTTATTTGAACGACACAAGGTAAGTTTGTATAGCTAGAACTGGATTATTAAATACTTGCAATTGTTTTAAATGAATGTGTATAAGTTAAATGAATAACCCACTTGGAATTCGAATTACTGATTATATGATTAAATTTTTGTTTACACGAATGAAAGTGAAATGCTACAATTGTTATATATGTTACATGGATTTGTTATGATAATACGCATTAGATATGCGAATTGAGTATTTACATGTATGTACTTAATTGAATCGAATATATATATGATTTGAGGAATTGAATTATTGATCATTGAATGCTTAAATGGTGAAGTTGAATAATTACCGAGCCCTATTTGAACCATATGAATTTGTTAGATATGAGTGACATGTCACTAGGGTTACTGATTTGGTCGAGCTCCTGCATTTGTTGCGGACTCACCACAGCTCGAAAGAGCTTACCGATATTTCAGCTCAAAGGAGCTTACCGTTTCAGCTCAAAAGAGCTTACCGTTTCAGCTCAAAAGAGCTTACCGTTTCAGCTTAAAGGAGCTTACCATTTAACTCGAAAGAACTTACCGTTTCAGCTTAAAGAAGCTTATCATTTCAGCTCAAAAGAGCTTACCGTTTCAGCTCAAAAGAGCCTATCGATCATGGCTCAAAAGAGGATAAATGATAATGAATTGACAGATTTTCAATAAATACACTTAGTGTGTATCACCCGAGTATCTGTCCATATTCTACGTAGTTCAACGGGCATAATTACTGTTAGTGGTTATATGAATAAGATATGTGTTTATATGGATGAATTACTGTTGATACAGTTGAATTACTGTTATTAATAATGAACTACTATTTACACGGATGAACTACTGGTTATATGAATGAATTACAGTTTATACAAATAGAAATGAATTGCCATAATGTTATGTGAATTACATGGTATTGATGATTTTATATGCTTATGCATTTGGCAAATTTGGTTGGATTGTATTGAAATGGTAATATAGGTTATAATGACGTACAAACAAATGTAATATATTTGAATCGATATATAGTTGGTTTAACCACATATGTGCCCATTAGTGTGCAAGATACAAAATATTTGATTATTTCCATGGTTCAATAGAGAAGATAACGATACAAGAATTTAATTGATGATATTAATCAGTCCAGGTATACATGACATGCTCGACAAGTAAGTGATATTTAATAATTTCATATTATAGGTAAGTGAAAACCGATGAATACATACAGAAATTTCCAGGTTGTTATTGTATTACGTGTTAATCTTGATGGATCTGATTTATATGTCCTCATGTTTCTCAAATTCTGACTTAATTGTTAAATAGTATATAGTACATATTAGTCATACGAGCTTGCTAATCTTATTAGCTTATTCTGTTTATTTTCATATTTTACAGTTATTTGAAAGCTCGCTCGGGTTGGAAGTCATCGAAGATTTCATCACACTATCTATTAGTTGATTTGGTATATTTGAACTCTGTGAAGTTAGTAATATGACATGTATAGGCTAGTTGATGATATAAGCTATCTAGTTATTTTAGCTATTGAAGTTTATATGCATTGATGTGTTTAAGCCATGTGATTTGGCTTAACTTGGCTAAATATTGGTTATTAACTTGGCTAAATATTGGTTATGTATATGTGTACTAAATATGGCATGTTTTGGCAAGTAGTTGATGAGATGAAGTTATGCAAATTGTTTGAATTATGAATGGATTATGCATGGTATTAAATAGATGATTGAATATCAAGTTGAATTGGTTTATATTTTGTATATGAAATGGTTATGAAATGATTGCCATTTGAGTTATGAAATGTGGTCATTTATGCTTGTGAGTACTTATGATAATAGGGTGGCAAAATGGCTTTGCAAATAGCCTATTTTTGTCCACAAGGGTAGAGATATGGACGTGTGTCTCAACCATGTGCGACATACAGTCATGCTACACGGATTGTGTCCCTTGGGGTAGCCTTTCGAATTAAGGCAGTATACTTTATAGTTTTAACACGGGCGTGTCTATTGGTCGTGTGTGTCACACGGGCTCACACACGGGCGTGTGACTGACCGTGTGACATAAGTTAGTATACCCCCTAAGTGGTATATAGCCTAGCACACGTACGTGTGTAGCCATTTCGAAGGGCACACGGGTTAGACACACGGGCGTGTGGCCGGCCGTGTGACCCAAGTCAGTTTCGACCACGGCCAAGGCACACGGGCATGTCTCCGGCCGTGTGGTGCAAATCAATATGTATGTCATGTTTTCACACGGTCTAAGACATAGGTGTGTCTACTAGTCGTATGAGGCACACGGCCTGTTCACACGGGCGTGTGACCCTTGAAATGTTGAAAATTTTCTAAGTTCTCAAAATGTTTATATGTTACCGATTTAGTCCCGATTGTATGATTAAAGTTTTGTATGCTTGATTTGAGTAAATATGGAATGTGGATGAATAATATTTATTGAAATGAGGGGATTATTTTTAAATGACTGTTCTGAATTGAGTACAAGTTAGGTAATGCCTCTTAACCTATTCCGGCGACGGTTACGGGTTAGGGGTGTTGCAACTCGAGTCATAGTCACTAAATTATTTATATCTGGAGCTAGGGAATTCCAAATTAAGATCCGCTAATTTTTCCAAAAACTAGACTCACATATATTCTTACCATAAAATTTTCAGAATTTTTGGTTTAGCCAATAAATACAGTTTATTCTTCAAATTCACCCCTGTTTCGCTGTCCAATAATTCTGACCCCTCTTCACTAAAAATTAATTATCTCCTCATACGGGATTCAGATGATTCCCGTTTATTTTTTTTGAAAGTAGAATAATTATGGATTTTAAGCATATAAATTATAACCCATAATTATTTTTGTACAATTTTTAATGGTTTTCCCAAATCAGAACAGGGGATTCTGAAATCATTCTAGCTCTATCTCACAAAAATTCAAATATCTCATAATATGAGATTCTTTTGCTTACACAGTTTCCTTTATATGAAAATAGACTCAATAAGCTTCAATTTCATATTTTATTCAACCTCTAGTTCAATTTTCACAATTTTTGGTGATTTTTTCAAAGTTATATCACTGCTGCTGTCCAAAACTGCTTTAATGTTAATTTTACTCTTTCACAATAATTTTTAAATAGGCATTTATGCCAATCCATTTCTCCTTTCATGTTCATTAGGCCACAAGATAAGGGGATAAACATATCATGTCTCAATTTAATTTGGCCTAAAAGTCTCACACATAATCATCAATCACATTTATCATATATTTGTACATTATAAACTTAAACTAATAATCACAAGGTTAGCACAAGGTCATTTTCATAGTGCTCATGAATCCACAACTTCATGAAATCAAAGATCATATCATTATGTACATACCTGTACCATCTCGTAACATAATCAAATTCATTCTCACCATGACGTACCCCGTTGGGTCTATCGTCAAATCATTCTTTAAATTACCTGTTGAACACTCAGAATACTAATAGATACACGGAAACTTGCACCTAAGTACCACATACATAGCCAAAGCTACCTCATATCATGTAATGCTCGCATTTGAGCTACTCATAGACCTGTACACAAAGTCAGCACTTGGACCCATATAGCATTAACATGAAATGCTCACTCAGCGAGTTACTCACAAGCCTGATCACAAAGTCAATACCCAGACCCCTATTACATATATCACTTATATCATGAACTCAGACCACAACTCATGAGCTCAGATCACATAGTTCCTAGTGACATGTCACTTGTATCCTAAACTATTCCTAAGGTTCAAACGGGATTTCTTGCTTAATACAGTGTCGTTGCACTTACTCGTAATGTCGTTCATAACGACCATAATACTAATCACACACACACACACATATATATATATATATATATATTCATGAAATATCAAGGCACATAATACATGGTAGTAATATAGCATTTAAAATTCAATTATTACATTTCATTATTATTAACACACTAACTTACCTTGACACAAAAAGGGCAAATGGACATAATCGTCATATTCTTTGATTTCCCCCGTTCTAAGTCCGATTCTCGTTTTTCTTGATCTAACACATCACATTTAGCTTACTTATTAGTCACATTATTTATTGTGACCCAAAAATCATATTATGGAAAAATTATATTTTTACCCCTAAACTTTGTCATATTTACACTTTTTCCCCTAGGCTCGTAAAATTATTTTCATTTAGTTTGTTTGTAATTTGGGCCTAACCGAACCATTTTCATAACTATAGCAACCCACATTTCTCATTTAATCACACTTTTACAACACTTTTATACTTTTTTACAAAATGGTCCTTTTTGACATTTTCACCGAAAATCACTTAGTAAAAGTCGTTTATTTAACACCCAACTTTCATTTTCTACCATTAGACATCAAAACACATGCATATCACTCATGGGTAAATTTTTAAACATGAACCCTAGCTCAAAATAATGGTAGAATTATGTAAATTAAGTTACGGGGACTTCAAAAATGTAAAGAACATTAAAAACAGGGCTAGGATGCACTTACTATGGAGCTTGGAAACTTGAACAAAACCCTATCCATGGATTCCATGGTATATTCGGCCATGAGGAAGAAGATGGACTAAATTTGGCTTATTTTCCCTTTTTTTATTCTTTTATTTACCAATTTACTAAAATACCCTTAATGAAAAACTTTTAAAAACATAGCATATCATGCCCATTTTTGTCCAAAAATTTCAAAATGGTCTAATTACCATTTAAGGACTTCCAATTTAAAATTTCATAGCAATTAGACACCTCTAGCTTCTAGAACTCAAGTTTTGTACTTTTTACAATTTAGTCTTTTTGGCTAAATTGAGTGCTTAAACGTCAAAATTTTCGAACAAAATTTTCACGAAATCATCCCGTGAAATTGTAGACAATAAAAATATAATAAAAATGAATTTTCTTACGTCAAATTTGTGGTCCCGAAACCACTGTTTCAACTAGGCCCAAAATCGGGTTGTTATAGGTAGTTTGAGTTGTGTTAAGTTGGCGTACAATATACGCTCATGTGTTAAGTAAGTTGGCATACTAAGTCTGTCTATGTCTATGCACACCATTGGGCGTACTATGATTACCGTATGGAAGTCCCTCTGAAAGGTTCGGTTGTGTTGTAAGTAATGATATCTATGATTTCTTTCTGGAACTCACTAAGTTCATATGCACTTACTCCGTTATATTTTCCTTCTCTGGCTTGCTAACTGAAGGAAGACTATTTGTTAGAAGGACTACGCCAGAGTGCTGCTGCTATTATGAGCTAACTGTTTTGTTCTATATCATGCATGACTCTTGCGGGTGGCGTATGCATGTATTTTGGAAATGATTTGTATAAAGAACTTCTATTTAGTAGTTATTCTAAATTGCTAATGTTTACATTAAAACTTTATTCAAGCAACAATTATTATACGATTTATAATTATAATTTGAAAATTTTTATAAAGCTTTCACTAAATGTTTCGAAGTTAGTCTGATTTTAAGTTGTAACACATCATACTTGAATCCAATTATCGGGTCATGTTTGGTGTGTTACAAAACTTGTTTTGGAATAAATTTAAGAAATTTTGTATACAAATACTTGTGAAGAATTCATTGAAGTAATCAATGTTTTTTAAATCAAATCGGTGGTTAAACCAGTCAAGCCATTGATTCAACCAGTTCAATTAAAAAATTATTAATAATTAAAAAACTTTAAAAAATTAAAAAAACTCAGTTTAACCGATTCAAATGTTGATTCGTACCAATTCAACCGGTCAGTCTGGTTCAAGCAACACGAGAAGTAATAGAGAAAATCAAGTAGTAGGACAAATAAAGAAGGCAATAAATTATTTTTTTTTACGTTTATTAATAGATTAATATCTTAAATTGATATAAAATAAGATTAATTTTGTCTTAATATTTTTCTGACTTTCCAATTTACATGGAAAAGTAACTTTCCCACCTTTTGTGATTGGAAATCACATTACCACATTCATCGGAAAATAACTCCTAAAAAAAATAAATTTGAAGAAAAATAAATAAAATTTGACGTACCAAATTTTGAAATCACTTCTCAAAAAATTAAGTTTTCCAAAAATAATTATTTTTCCTCGTACCAAACAGTATCTTAATGTTGGATGATGATGTTAGTTAATTTATGTGACTACTTTCCTCTTTAAAAAATTCATGAATAAATTCCAACTAATATTTTATTGATTTTTAAAAAAATAAATAGAAATAATTAAAATTTTAGTAGAGAACATCTCGTGATAAAATATACGCGCACAATGTATTAAATATTTCTTATATATCTAGGAGTTTTCAATTACATGTTTTATTTATTTATTTAATATGGTTACAGAGGAATAAAGAAGAGATCAACAATATGAAACCTATATGGAATACTTCTTTGCTATACAGTCTGCATTCATTTACATCACATATCTAAACAAACTCACCTACAATTATATTTGTAAATGCCTCAATCACTCTCTTTTGATTCAAAAGTTTTTGTTAAGAGCTAACTCGGAAACAAGCAGCCATTGAAAAACATAACCCCAACTGTTAGCTACAAATGCTTGTAATATGCAACATTTTCATTTTTGACAGAATGGATTCGTCTCAAGCTTAAGCATCTTTATCAACTTTCTTACCTGTGAAGAGCTTGGCTAGATTTGGCATCACCTTGTTCTTCTTCTTATTGCTGAATGGGGTCAATCCACTCACCCGTATCGCCGGTGACAATGATCTACGGAACTTCGATTTTCCTAACGGTGTCGAATTGCCATTGCTTTTCATTGACCTTCTATTGAATGATGATTGCTTGGTTTGTTCAACAAGTTGCCAGTTTCTTAGTTCTTTCTCTATCATTTTCTTAGCTGAAAGTGACCTTTGGGTTCGATATTCTTCTTCTTCTTCCTCTACCCTCATCTCCTTGAGATCACTTTGAGCCATTTTGTTTTTAATCATTATCTCCCTTTCACTAGCCTTGAGAGCTTCAATCCATGCCTGAGCTGCAGCAACTTTTTTATCAGCAATTTCTTCAGCTCCAACCGCACGTCCGGTCAAGTACTGGTACTCAAATTTCGATATAGTAATCGTGGAATTCCGATCGGATGCTGAAGCTCTAGATTGCATTGTAGTCTGTATGAGAGATCTCAACTTTTCTAGAGCTGAAGTCTCTGCTGACTTTACTGCTTCTAGTTCCCCCACAGCTGCCTGCAACTTTTCCTCGGTTGAGTCGATTTTGGACTCGGTTTTCCGGATTTCTTCTGCGATTGCTGCAGCTTCTTCGGCTATAAGAGCCTTCTCTTTCATTGATGCTTCAGCTTCAAGTCTTAACTGTTCAAGTGAGAGGGAAAGATTGGCTACAATAGAGTTAGCTTTTTCTTCAGCTGCTGTCGCTGCTTCCAACTTTGATTTGGCTCTTAACAGCTTTGAATTGAGACTTTTAACTCTCAAATCTGTCTTTTCCTCTGCTTTCTTCAACTTTTTTGTTTCTTCTATAACATGTTTCAGCTCATTTCGGATAACATCCATTGATGACATATACCGAAAACCCTCTTCTCGAATCGAAGCCAATTCGTTCTTAGCTGCCTGCAACACTTTGTTGGTTGACTCTAATGAAGGTGGTTGATCCTTGACTTGCTTGAGTTCATCTTGTAAGACATTAATGTCAGACAAAGTGACGTTCAATCTTTGTTCCAACTCTCCAGTCTGATCAATCTCGTTGATCATGTCCTCCATTTTCTTCTTCGTTCCTGCCATCCTACATGACAGTTCACCAACTTCTTTCTCTTTTTGAGCTTCGATATCTGCAGCTTCTTTTGATGCCTCCATCCGAGCCAATTCGACTAGAACATGTTCCTCATTAGCCACCTCAATTTCCTTCCTGAGCTCCTCTATATGCCTACCATTAGACAACAGTTTCTTGCTTGAATCTTCAAACTCCTTCACTGCTCTTTCTTTGTCTGCCATTACAGATGCCATTGCAAGCTTAAGTTCACTGAGTTCATGTTTCACCATTTCCAGTTCTTCCATAACTTCCACGCACTGATAACTTTCGACACTACGAAAAACCGATGCCTTGACGTCGAGCTTTCCTTTCTTTTTCAAAGATTCAACATCTTTAATCCTTTCCTTAGCTTTGAAATTTGATTCCTCTATCATTGAAGCCAAATCCTTCACTGTTTTCTTTGCACTAGAGAGTTCAGACTCGGCTTTAAACGTTTCTGATTCTGCAATTCTTCTACTCTCTTTAAATCGACTCATATCCCTTCTTGCAATATGAAGCTCCCTTGCTTTTGACAATGGCTTCTTAAAAGTTAAAATCACACAATGACAAATTTATCAGTCAAAACTGAAAATTACTTAAACTCCATTGCATAAAAACTACAGGTTTTTCATGAATCACCAATGTCTAAAAAGCCGAATCCGATGTAAAACCGGTGACACCTGTGATTACCAATAGATCCGATTGATTGTATTAAAAAAAATTATGTATTGTCTAAGTATTTTTAAAGTTAAATAATTATCAAATATAATAAATATTTAATAAAGAGTTAAATGTATAAATCTTATCCCATATAATAATATTTTATAAAAATAATAAATTCAACTTATCTGTATAATCCGATATTTTAACACCATGAGTACCAAAATTATACCTCAGGAAAAGCCTCATGACTCTGGGGTTTCTTCCATGAAGAATTACCATCAAGAATCATTTCTTCATACATATTAACAGCAACTTTACTTGATCCGACTCTTCTCTTCTCCATTATCAACCTGTTCCATTGAAACACAAGAAAAACGTATTACATATAGATAATTAAATACTGGAGCAAAAGGCCTGGAATTCCAATATAAAGTATTCTATATAATCAAAATTACATATTATTAACATCCCCTGAACTGCAACGGGTTTAAAAAATGGCAAACTGAAAGGAACAGAAAGTTAAAACGAAGTAAAAAAGAGATTGACAACTTACCAAGAAATAGTGGGTTGAGTTAGAACATAATAAATGGCGACCGGAAATAAAACCTGTAAATAAATTGTGATTTGTAGAAGAAGAAGAAGAAGCAAGTGTTTGTGGAATGAGTTAGACTAGAAAAGCCGTTAAGTTCTAATGGCTAATGCCAAGCAAATGGAATAAAAGATAAAACGGCTGACAATCAGACGCAGAGAGGACAATAGCTTGAATCCTGTCAATTGGATAATATTCTTGTATGCAACGCTAGCCATATATATATACAAGGGATAAATTAACATTCAGTCCCTGAACTTGGAAACTTTTCCACTTTAATCTCTAAACTCTTTTTGTTTGACAATTTTTTTTAATTTGATCTTTGAATTTAAATTCAGTTAAAGCTACAATAATGTGACAGTTTGATATTACGTCGTATCATCACATGATTTTAAAATTAAAAAATTATGAAGAATTATAATTTCTTCATAATTCTCTTCATAATTTTTAATAATTTTGTATTATTTTTAATTTATAAAATTTTATGTGAATTCTTGACATAATCTCATATTGTCATGTAGTTTTATCTCAAAAGGAAACATATCAATTTTTTTTAAATATATATAATGCCTAAGATTATTATAACTCTTTTAAACTTTAAATAAAAAGATAAATATGTTTTAACATACTTAAACTCACGTTTTCTGTATTAATAAGAATACTTGTGCCAACCAAGTTAAAACTCAATTTAACTACAAATAAAGTACATTAAAAATGTCAAACTATTTCTTTAATATAAAATTTCAATTGTTAAATATATATTAACATTTTGATATAAAAATTTTCGACCATTAAATATATATTAACAAAAATAATATCATAAATTGTTATGTTATAATTATCGAATTGGTATGAAACTTTAACTGAATAATATTTCCAATTATAAAAATAAATTTAACAATTAAATTATTAAAATAGTAATTCCAGAAATATTAGCAATGCATTGAAAATACTTTGCTCTATTTAATGAAAATTTGAATCTGAATCGGAAACTAAACAAAACACCATGATTAGTAAAATCGTATCATATATTAGTTTTATATATTTATATGAATGTATATACTATGTTTTCTATTAAGTTTTTCTATTATAAATGTAGTACATTTATAAATATCATATTTAGATGAAAATAACCATAATATATAATCAAATTATTATAAAACATGGTGAAAGAAGTCAAATAAATACATACATACATTTCGAGATTGAAAATTCTCATGATTATAAACTCAAATTTAGGATCTAAAAATCAAGCTGTCCAAATTGCACAGCTGAATTTAGGGCGTAGAAGGAACAATCTGGACTAAAAGGAAAAAAGCTGCGCAGCTGAATTTATTTTTGGGAGCCCCTTAGAAATCAGACATTAAAAAAGGTTTTGTGAAAAATATTATTTTGGGGCAACTTTACAAATCAAATATTAGAGAAGGGTTTTGTGAAAAATATTAAACGGCGATATTTATGTGTATGGAAGGAACGAAACGACAAAGCTGCCAGTGCCAAAGCAATCAAAGGTAGCTGAGAATCCACGAATTTAAAAGCTAAATCACATGGAATCCTCGTTAATTCAATTTTATTTGATATCCTGTAGGCAGTGGCCTAAATGCTTCCACTTATCTTTTTTCCCGTACCCAAGTATAAGATAAAATGGATATTCTGAATATTATAATTAATATTTACAAAAAATATGGAGGAGATGCATGTATTAATTTTCTCGCATATTTATTATAAGATTTTATTTTGCCCGACATTATAAATATCTTACTTGAACAGTTTATTGATAAATTTTATTCAAATTATGAGCAAAATTTTAATTTCGTTAAAATATTTTTATTGAATAAATTTATTTGATAATAACTAAAATTTACACTAAAATGCTTTATTTTACTATTTTTTATAAAATATTGAGGGCGGGAATGGGTTCAACATATGTCAAAACATAAATAAAACATGAGAAACAGCAAGACATCATTAACCCACTGAATAAAGTAGCAACGAACACCCAACCAAATCCAAAAAACACTGGCTACCCAAACAGGAAGAAGATGGCTGCGCGCAGAGCCACCGAAAGCCACAGCTTTAGTCGGGAGGATCTACCCACAAGCGGTCCGTTGTCACTGCTGCCGCTGCAACACATGGGACTTCACCCAGTAAGTGCTCTCATCCATTCTGAAGCCCACTTGTGCAATTTCATGTGCTAGTCTGCTACAATCCCTACTTGCATGTCGAAAAATGGCTCTTAGAAAAGATTTTGTTAGAGATCGAACATCACTGATATATGCACTCATTTGAGATTTGTCGTCTTTCCCTTGAATAATCCTCGAAATAACTACTCGGAAGTCGCCCTCCACTTCCACCATTATGAACCCCATGTTAAGACCAAACTGCAGCGGCTATACACAAGCCAGCGCCTTGGCCGAGAAAGCATCAGGTATGTGTGGGTTAATAACCATTCCACTGCCCACAACCTGACCGTCCATATCCCTGATCACAAAGCCTGACCGTGATTGTCTCCGGTGTTCTTTGAAAGCAGCCGATCGAAATTTACTTTAAAATAAGGGTCAGTTGGGGAAGACCACTTTTCAGTAGACGGGCTAAATTTAGCAGGTAGTCGCTTTCCCAGTTCATCAAATTCTTTAAGGAATGAATGGATTCTCAATTTAATCTCTTGTGCTAATTGTGGCTTGTTCTCCATAACGTGTTTATTACGCGAAGTCCAGATTGCCCAGATGACCCCAACAATAACTCTGCAAGTATATATCGAGCAATTTCTAAGTAGAAATTCTAACCAAACCCAATAATCATCACATTGTAAACTTGATGGCCAGTGTATTGAGAAAGAATTCCAAAACATCTTATGCAAGGCGCACGAAGTAATGACATGAAACATAGATTAAGGACCACTTCGATACCTTGGGCAAATAGGGGAATCCTATTCGTTTGGTTTAGAGGTTTGCATAACTAGAGATGTAATTAAGCTAGATAACTTCCAAGGTGATTAATAGGCTTCAAACGGTTCTCAAGAAGTGCATTGATGAGGCTCAAGGGGCGTTTGTCCGTTAAAAGATTGATTTCGGATAATGTTTTGGTGGTCCTTTACTCTCAGGCTAGATATGATTAAAGCTTACGACCGGACTGAGTGAGATTTTCTTGAAGGAATGATGTTACATACGAGTTCCAAAAGGGAGTGGGTTTCTTTACTTTTGCACTGTATAAGCTCGATGTCATATTCAGTGGCTCTAAATGGTAATATTAGTGAAGCTTTTGTTGCAAGACAGGACTTCGACAAGTAGATTCTTTAAGCCCGTATTTATTCCTTGCACGGAGGACTTCTATTTGCTGCTTCACTTGGTCAAACGTGAAGGTTTATTAACTAGTGGTAAGGTATGTCGTGGAAGTCCTTGTATCACTCATTTGTTTTTTGCGGATGGAAGTGTAGTATTTGGGGATGCATCTGATAGGGGGACAAGTTCTTCGTTTGATACTTGGAAGTAGCAAATCAATTTTGATAAATCTCTTATCTATTTTAGCTCTAATGTACCAAATCTATATAATTAAAAAATATTAAATATAAAAGAATTAAAAATTTATAAAAAAATAAATATATAAAAGAACTAAAAAACCTAAACCACTAAGCCTATGACTCTTTTACGTTTAAATAAAACCCCAATCCATTCATTAGTCAGGGGGTTGGCCTCTTTTTTTTTTTTTGAAAAATTATTCTGGCTTTCATCCTATTTTACATGCAACTAAAATTTCATATTAAAATTATTTTTATAATATTTGACCGAGTACCAATATTTTAAAAATCGGATTATTGATTAAATCAATTAAATAACTGATTTTTAGTCTAATTAGTTTAATTGTTATTTTTATCTTGATTTTAGTTTTTAAGTTTCAAATGATTTACTTAGAGACGGACTCAATCTTTTTATAAATTAATATATCAATTAACTTATTCAATTAATTTGACCAATCAATTTAATCTAATTTCAATAATACAATTACAAATAACATTTTTTAATTAAATCCAATCAATTTCAACCTGATGAACCAGATAAGGATGGCTTGCCTGCGACAGTTTTGTAAGGCACATTTTGTATATTTTGGGGAGTTCATGAGAATAGTCATTGGTTCTCGATCGCTCTCTATACAAGGATTTTAAGTGATTGTCTTTCTATGCACTTTGATTAGTAATATCAGCATTGATTTTAATAATAAAATATAAAATATATTAATTGAATTGTTAAAATATTATGTGAAATAAAATATAAAATATAATAATTATATTGTTAAAATATTAAACATATAAATCGATCCTCCTCATAAAAAATTAAAATTTATGCAAATAATAAACCATATAGTCTCTCTAAAAAATTAAAAGCATTAATTAAATTAGTAATTCTATCATACGTGTTTGTGCGTGGAGATTACATATCTAAAACGAAGGTTAGTTTAAAATAGCATATAATAAATAATGAAGCATATAACTTGTAACTAATTAATAATATTTATACTATTATTTAAATTTCGACTAAGTTGATGTCATGAGTTAACCGAGCAACAACTCGATTAAGGAAAAGACTAAAATGTCTTTTCATATTTAAAATAAATTATATTATTCAAGGTATTTTATCTTTTAATCTTTTTAATTATGAAAGGTTTAAATAATAATATAGATATACAATTAAAGGAAGTAATAATATATGCATAACAAAATAATTAAAATGTAACTATTATAATGAAATAAAACTTTGGTTTGGTATTAGGTTAATATCTTATTGATGTAAATAACATAGGTTCAAATGCAATAAACTTTTTTGGTTTTTTAAATAAAATATTAAAATGTTCTCAAATAATATAATTTATTATGAATACAGAATGGCATTTTTGTAATTCCTTAACTGAATTGGTGCTCGGTTGATTCATAATACCAACTCAGTCAAGAGTTTAAATAATAGTATAGTAATACAATAAAAATGCAAGTATTATATTGAAATAAAGTTTTGGTTTAGTGATACAATTAATATTTTATTGATGCAAATAATATGGGTTCAAATCCAAGCAGATACAAATTTTTATTGGTTTTTAAATAAAAGATAAAAATACCCTCAAATAATATAATTTATTTTACATATGAAATGATATTTTCATAATTTTCTTAATCAAGTTGGTACTCAATTGACTCGTGACACCAACTTAATCAATGACTTAAATAAATTGATGGAGATAATAATGTATGCATAATATAATTAAAATGTAAATATTATATTAAAATAAAGCTTTAGTCCCACCCCAAATGTAAAATTTCAATTCTAGTCCCTTAAAGACTATCAAATTATAAATTAATATAGGATAAAATTATGTTTTGGCCCCTACATAAAAATAAACAATCTATTTAGTCCCTTCAAAAATAATGAAATCATAAATTAATAAATGATAAAATTTATATTTTAACATCTCAAAAATTATAGTTCAATTTTGGCCTATAAAAAAATTTTAAAATAGAGTGGGTATAAGTCCAAGTACATTCTCAATTTGTAGCTATATTTGTTGTCCTCACAAGTCGTGATGTACAGATGATGATGCTTGTCGTCGCTAAAACTTCTTTAGCCACCAACTGTTATTGGAAAGTGGGTGACTCTTCATCGACTGCTTAATATGTTTCTATTTTTAGAGTATTTTAAAAAAACAAATGATTTTAAGAGTCAGTTTGGACTCGTATTGTCTTAAGTTATATATATATATATATATATATATATATATATATATATATATATTCCTTTGCATGTAGGATGTTTCTTAGTCTTGCTTATGCATGTAGTTTTGCTTTTGCAAGTGATTTTGGGAATGGTTTTGTCACCATCCTCTTCAGTTTGATGGATGCTCAATTCTATTGTCGATTTTTGCCCGTCACTTTGGACTATTTGGGGTGGCTTTCCTTAATGTATCAAGTGTTTGCAATCATTCTAGATATGTTGTGCTCGAGTTGTGACATAATATTCTATTGATGTTGAGATTGAATCCTTTGTTGTGTTGATGGAGCTTGTCCTTTATCAACTACGATGGATGCATGCTGTTTTTCTCTCTTGAATCATTTGGTTCTATTAATCAGAATGAATTAATGATTTTCCTATCAAAACAAAATAAATCCAAGTAGATTCAATTTTTAAAACAAAAGATTAAAATACACTCAAATATTATAATTTATTTTTAAATATAAAAATATATTTTCGTAATTTCTTCAACCGAATTGGTAACTGTTGACTCATAATATTAATTAAATTAGGAACTTAAATAATAGTATAGATATATAGAGATAATAATGAAATTATAATGAATAAAAACATTAAAATAAAATTGTGGTTTAGTAAATTTAAAGATTCATTAATACAAAAATGTGAAAGCAAATGTCATCATATTCATAATATTCATAATATAACAACTTCTTAATAAATTTTAATTGAATTAACATTCGGTTTACTCACGCAATAACTTAATTAAACATTTAAGTAATAGTATATAGTATATATTCAAATTCGGATATTACTGAAATTATAAATATAGGACCGCTGCCATCCTCAAACGATAATATTCCTTGTCTCACCAAATCAAAACTCCATCCCCCTCCTTTCCATCTCAATCGAACTTTCAAAATTCACGAGCTCTGCGAAGTGCTACCATTTCGCGAACAGACCAAAAGAAAAAATTGAGATTTTGATTTAGGAGAAGCATTTGATTCGATCCTGATGTTGATAAACAGCGGTGATTGATTGATGTAAAGGAAGGATCAGATGCAGGTGATGGATGTTGAGAGATCATTGTTGTGCAATTGCTTGGTGAATGTTCTGCTCGAAGAAAATTACTTGCTAACGGCATTTGAGTTACTCCGCGAGAACTTGGTTATATCCCGATGTTGATAGACGGTGAAGATTGATTGATTCATTGATGTAAAGGAAGCATCAGACTTAGATGATGGATGTAGAGAGATCATCGCTGTGCAATTTCGTTGTGAATTTTCTACTTGAAGAAAATTACTTGTTAACGGCATTCGAATTGCTCCACGAGCTTCTTGACGATGGTCGTGACGCTCAAGCTATGCGTCTAAAGGAATTCTTCGCCGATCCTTCTCATTTTCCTGTTGATCAGATCTCTCGCTACAGCTCTCTTGGAGGTACTTTTGTGTTTCTTTAATTCCTTTTTCTTTTTCAAGTATGAAATCGGGAATGACTTATACGTATAAATTTATTTCTTTTGATTTTTTTTTATTTTTATTTTTGGTTTAAATATGAACTGTGTTTTTAGTGTTACTTATTGTTATATCAACATGTAGAGAAAATCTGATTACCGCAGTGTTTTGTAAGAGTAATAACGGAATGGAACCTTATAAAAATTGTCGATGCCGGGTGTCAAGGTGACGGTGCTAAATGCAGGTTTCGGGTTGGCTCTGGGTAAGGGTAGAAAAGCGATAAGAAGGAAATTAGGAAATGAAACGGTAGGAGAGTGTTCGGAAGGACGTTAGGTAGGGTAAGGGTAAGCGAGAGACTGTATATGAACTAAGCTCACCAAAATCTCGATCCTGATCGGATATCAACAAAAGATAAGCAAAAAAAAAAAAATCCTCTTTTTTGGAAGAATGAAACTTATGATTTTATTTTTATAATAGAGTAATTACCTTGAAATTAGTGTAGTATTTAGTTACTCTTTAAACTAGTTATATAAACTTCTTAGGAAGTGAAAGGTAATACAATTAATAACTAATGGAAGTTACATTTATGAGGTAAAGAAATTTAAATTTGTTCTCTTGGCAGTTGAGAGAAGGTAAAGAAATCAAGGTTCTGCTTGGTATTGAAATGTTTTCTTTTACATATGAAATGGTTCCTCTCACATCATACGTGTGTTGTATTGCATTCATTTGTCAAGGCATTTACCATCATTTTAGGCAATACATGTTCTATATATCAAAGAATTCTTATGCTGAAGATGTAGCTACTTAATTAGTGATTATGATTACTACATGAGCTTGTGGTTCCAGTAATATTGGAATTATAACCAGAAAGTAGCATTTTATGTAAACTATTATGATTACCAAATGAATTTATAGGTTCTTGTGATATTGGAAGTACAAGCAGAAAATAGCAAATTATGAAAACTTCATCCAAGATAGGAGAAAAGGAAATGGTTCTTAATTCCAATTGACATGGAAATCAAATTAAGCTATCAAATACAGAAATTAGATTGCGCCTCTGATAGTTTGGGGGTTGGGGTGCTTAGAGCGTGAGATAAGGTCTCTGCTTAAAGAAATAATGCGTTGGTTGCTGGTGTTGCATGTTTCTACCCGTTTATCAATGCTCTAAGCCCTAGAGCAAAAGTCCATTTTCAATTTAGATCTGGAATAAGTGAACCTTACTGATGGTTTCATCTAATATATAGTTCTTGAAATTCAGTTGTAGACCCTCAAAGTTTGCTAGAAGAGAAAGAAGCAATAGAAGAAAAATTAGCACTTAGTGACTATGAATTGCGGTTAGCTCAAGAAGATGTTATGAAACTGAAGACCGAGTTACAAAGGAAAGTAGATCTCCGTCGCGATAGATTGAGTGGTAAATTTTCTTATTTATTTGATATTTGAATGGTTACACTTGAGCTCTGTTTGGTTGGCACCTTTGCTATTTGTCTCTTGTTTTCTGTTCATTTTTCTTTTTGTTTTCTTTTTACAGAAAAGAAAAAATGGAACAAATAGCAAAAGAATCAACTAAACTCTTCGTCGTCTTCATTTTTGTAAATGATATTTTAAGAGAAAATTTGATCTCTTTGTATGACACATTTTTTAGCATGCTGTTTGATTGAAAGAGTCTCTATTTATGACTCTAAGAATCATTAGAAGCACCAAAATGGTCAAGACTGCTACCTGGTTATATAGGTTCACTATTGGTGAGGTTCTTGAGGTAAAGGTAAACACTGAGGAAATTATTCTTTTTTTCTTTTCACATCCCATGAGGTTGGCCACCTTGCATGACCATGCTTAGAATGAAATATTCTTTTCTGCGAATCATGCTAGGTATTCATACTATTTTTCAGGAATTGACACCCATATTTCTGCCGCAGTTGCTTTTATTTGGCAACTGTTTTGCATACTTGGTGGGCTTTTTGTAGGATCGCTCGTAGAAATTATGGGAATTGTAGGATTTTTTTAAAATGCTTTTAATCAGTAGTTAGCCATCATTTTTCTGGCATGTGTGAATTTGTTTTTATGTTATATGCAAATGTAGAATCAAGTGTGAGCAATAACATAAATCATGCTCTGGAAGTCCATCGGCACAAGAGAGATGTTCCCTTCTCTACTTTAGGCCCATTGAAGGCTAATGAACGTAAAGATCTGAATTGTGCGGTAAAGGAATATTTGCTGATAGGTGGATATCGATTAACTGCAATGACATTTTGTGAAGAGGTATCTGTAACATTCGGTAGTGCTTTTGTCTTGTTACTGCTTTTTTATTCTGTAAATCAGCACTAGCTAGCATTAAAGGACCTATGTAGCTGCAAGGGCTGATCGTCCTATGCTGAAAGCTTGATGCAAAACTCAATAAACTGAAAATTGTGGAAATTTTGAATTATTATTTGGGAACTGCAAGAAGAGAGAAGTTCTTGCCCCACAACACTAAGGTCTATATTTTCTGAACATGAAGTTAGTTTAAAAATTAGAAAAGCCTGACTGGGAGTTATTTGCATTTGATGTTAGAACCCAAGTTATCTTCTTTCCTGATTTTCTGGCTGGGAGACAAGCATTAACAATTTATAGAGTTCATAGAATCTGATTTTCATAGTTTCTTTGTGGTATATCTTTATCTTTCTGTTGCACAAATACATTTTGAGGCCCTGAAGGGGTATGAAGCAGCTGCCTAAGCTGGTGAATATGCATATTTCGCAGCTAATTTGTTGTTTAACCTCAGGTTACAGATCAGAACCTAGATGTTTGGGCAAACTCACCAGCATCTGTGCCTGATGCCTTGCGCCATTACTATTATCAGTACCTGTCTTCAAGTTCAGAAGCTGCTGAGGTAGGCAAGCTGTTTCTTACTATTCATACTGAATCATACCGAATATTTTCATGTTGGAATGTTCTAGCTATTGTCCTTTATTATTGTTGACTTTGCTTCATGAGGAACAGTATCATTACTGTCACCTGCTTTCTTTTGTGCATTTATTGTGTTGTGTTTGTACATATAAAATCCATGGGTGAGTGCAATATAATGAACTTAAACTGTCAGTTGCGATATTCATTACAAACTAATTGGTTAACGAAATTGTTGCTTGCAATATTATGTTTGTGGAATTATTTTATTGGGAAAATATTTATGATCTATAGATATCAGTCTGATATAAAGAACTGATATAAGAACTGATCCTTGAACTAAAATCTCACCCCACCAGCCCTTTTATTTTACTTCTGGATGTGGTTGGCAATGGCATTGTTTGTCATCATGGATGCTTCTTCTTTCTGTTGCAGATACAAGTTGCTTGACTTAATGTCACTTCGGCTTTTAAGATGGTCTGTTATGATTAATGAAGGATCAGTCTTTCAACAATTTCTGTGCTTTGTGTAGATCTTTCTCCTTACAGCGTATTTCTTATCATTGAAAACAGTAATGTTTATTCCATTGCAGGAGAAAATTTCTATGATTCGAGAAAATGAGTCATTACAAAAAGCAATTGAGAGCTTAAATTATGAGAAAGAGCTTTTGATGAAAAACAAAGATTTGGCTGAAGGTCAGATAAATGCATTGACAAAATCTTTGGCAGCCACTCAGAAGGAACTGAAGGACAAGGAAAATCTGGTAGTTCTCTTTTAGCTTGATTGCTTTAAGAGCAGGTCCTTGATGATGCTACAAAATCTGAAGCACTGATTTCATACTTCTTCAGATACAAGATGTGAAGCATGCCTGGGAGCATCAAAGGAAGGAACTAAATGATTGCAGGGCTGAAATCACTTCCCCGAAAATGCACATTGAAGGATCTTCTTCTGTACAAAATCCGGTGACTAGTAGTGTTGAATCTGCTCAACCCCAGGCCTTTGAAAATTACAAGAAAGAAATAGTGTCTTTGCAGAAGGAAATTGAAAGATTAAAGGCAGAGAAAAGAGATATTCCGGATTTAAGTGATTCGAGCTGTGCTGAGAAAGAATCAACATATACTGAAGAGAAAGTCGTTGAGGTGGATGAGAATAAAACTCTTATCTCGCATCCCGTTGAGCCAGCAGGACCTATAGACAGCAACTCACTGTCTGCGTCAGTTCAAGCATTTGACAACAGCACTCACAAGCCTGAAGATAATTTGGCAGAACCAGCTATGAATCCTTCAAGCACTGCTGATGGTTTCTCATCTAGTAGAACCTTACCCCAACAAAATGAGAAACCACCATCAGAAGATAGTAGGCTGCATTCCAAATCGGAAACTCCTAGCAGTGGGCCTGCTCCAGATAATATGGCAAGTTCTTATTTTTGCTTTATGATATTATATTCAAAGGTGGTATCTGGGGTTTCGATAACTAACAGCATAAACTGATATATTTGAAAGCCTTAGCTCCACTCCTCATCCACGACCCTTATGGCTACTGTCCTTTGTTTGCTTTTCCCTTGTGTTTCCTGTCAGGGGTGTGGATAATAATAGGAGCTCGAGTAGGTGTTGCATCCTCCCCCCCCCCCCCCCCCCCGGGGGCTAACCTAAATTTATCCATCGTGTTTTAGGGCTGGTTGAACTTTTAAAATTACATATCAGTTTATCTATTTATTGTACCAATCAATCTTTACTTACAAACCCTTAAAATCAAGAAATTAAAATCATGTAAATTTAATGAAAACCAAATTAACTTTATAATTTCTTCAATAATATTTCAAGTCTCTGACTTAGTACCAAACATGTTTTCTCTTTCTTTTTAGCCTAGTGGAACTTCTCCCGTCCATATATCTCTCCACTTTTAGCTCTCCTGCTATCATGCTTTATTTCTTCAATGCAGAAATCAAACTGGGACCACTAGAACTCCAGAAAACACCCTATTTCTAATCTCAAAAAGAAGTTATAATTTATTTATTTTTATTTTTCTAAAAGAAGATCATCTTTCAATTTTAAGTAAGATCGAATATTTTCCATAAAAAAAGTAAGATCATACTTGATTTATTTTGTTTCTTTGTACATTTGTTTATGAAATGATAAAATTGAGATTCTTTTAAATACATTACTTGCTATATATTTTACGCGTGTTATATCAATAATGTTACGGGATACATTTCTTTAAAAACAATATGATTAGTTAAGTACTCCTTGTTTCCCCACCTAAAAAAGAATATATTGTCAAGATTTGCTACAGGTTCTCTTCATAGAAATTCAAGCACATTTATAATGTCTGATGCAGACTTTTTCATTGTAACAGGGTTTGGGGACCATTCAAATACTAGCAGATGCTTTGCCTAAGATTGTTCCTTATGTTTTGATCAACCATCGGGAGGTTGACTCTCTGACTATTAGTTTTTACTTGGACATTATCCTCTTTATTATCCTTATAATTTTTTTTTTATTCCGTACAAATTTATTTGACTGTAGGAGCTTCTTCCACTGATAATGTGTGCTATTGAGCGGCATCCAGATAATGCCACCCGAGATTCTTTGACACACACACTGTTCAATTTGATTAAACGACCAGATGAACAGCAGAGACGAATTATAATGGATGTATGTTGCTTTTCAGAGAATCCCATTGAGTACCCAATCTACAAGTTTGGATACCGTGCTAAATCTTTTAAACTTCATTTCAGGCATGTGTTAGCCTAGCTAAAAATGTTGGGGAGATGAGAACAGAAATAGAACTACTCCCCCAGTGCTGGGAACAAGTGAGCTTCTGTGCTGCTTATTTGGCTTTGTCGGTTATATTTGTAGTGGCCTGATTCCATTTTCTTTTGAATGCAGATAAATCACATGTATGAGGAGCGCAGGTTGCTTGTTGCTCAATCATGCGGGGAGCTTGCTGAATTCGTCAGACCTGAGATTCGTGATTCTCTTATTTTATCTATTGTACAACAACTGATTGAAGATCCTGCAACTGTTGTTCGAGAAGCTGCTGCGCACAATCTGGCCTTACTACTTCCACTCTTTCCACATATGGATAAATATTTCAAGGTCAGCCCCACTAAATATGCTTCAAGGCAATCATGGAGAAGATTTCTGACTTGACAGAATTGGCTACAATGTGAACTCTAGAACAGGTTGATGACCCATGGTCTAGGGACTGGAGAGCCTTTCGCGCTTAGCATAATATAATATCATGACTTGAAAAAAACTGTATAGAAAGTATAATAAGAAAACACATAAAACGTTCCCCACCGCCTTATTTGTATATTGACAGGTTGAGGAGTTGATGTTCCAATTGGCCTGTGATCCATCTGGAGTGGTGGTTGAAACTACACTAAAAGAACTACTACCTGCACTAGTAAATTGGGGAAACAAGTTAGACCATATTTTGAGAGTTCTAATCTCTCATATCTTGGACTCTGCTGAGGTAACTTTTTGCCCTTGGATTTTATCATTTGCTGGTAGGTACTACCACGTTTCCATTTTGCAATGCATTTCCCTCTTACTGTTACTCCCTCAATATTTTCAGCATTGTCCACCTCTTTCTGGAGTTGAAGGGTCAGTGGAGTCCCACCTGCGTGTTTTAGGTGAACAAGAGCGCTGGAATCTTGATATTTTGTTAAGAATTTTGGCTGATTTGCTTCCTCATGTGCATCAGAAAGCAATTGAGACATGCCCATTTTCCTCTGTTTCGGAGTCAAATGGGCCAATATTTTCCAGTTCGGTACTTGAATTGTATGCAGGGTAAGTTTTTCCTTTTCTTTTTTCCAGACTGATGAGATAGTGTATGAATAACTTTTGTAACTTAGTTGTTAGCTGAAATGGTTTTGATTGATTATATATTCTACTAGGGGACATGTCGAGTGGCCTGCATTTGAATGGATGCATGTGGATTGCTTTTCTGCTTTAATACGGCTGTCTTGCTTGTTACCCCAGAAAGAGGATAGTTTAAGAAACCGAACTACAAAGGTAATTTTTCAATATTGCATTTAATGGGGTTTTCTGCTTGCTTCATGCTTGTTCTATTGAAATAATGTTGTTTTTCTTGTTTCCAATCTGCATCCTGACATTGCAGTTTTTGTTGGCTGTTTCTGAACGTTTTGGGGAATCTTATTCGACACACATAATGATGCCTGTATTCTTGGTAGCAGTTGGGGATGCTGCTGATTTCACATTTTTCCCTCCCAACATTCACTCAAGAATCAGAGGTATTGGCTCTTAGAATCTTGTTAAATTTCTATTGTTGCATGTTCCATGATTGTTGCTTGGTTGCAGGTCTAAAACCGAGGACATCTGTGGCTGAGAGACTTGCTGTTCTAGGTATCCTGCCACTTCTCTTAGCGGGTGTTCTTGGATCTCCTGGTAAGCGTGAACAGTTAGCAGACTACTTGAGAAAGCTATTAGTTGAAGGTGCCATGAAAGAGAATCAGTCTATAACACACAACAATGATATTGTTAATGCTGTCCGCTTCCTTTGGTTTGTAATTAAAAACTTCAGTCCTAACCATTTGTTATTTATTTCTGAATATTCACATAGAATCTAATTTAATAATGCAGTACATTCGAAGAACATCATACCTTGATATTTGATATCTTGTGGGAAATGGTTGTTAGCTCAAATATAGAATTGAAGATTGGCGCTGCCAATATACTGAAAGTCATTGTATGTTCTCTTTCCTTTGAAACAAAATTTATCTTGCTACACCCGACAGTCAGATATTTATACATTTTAACAGGTGACATACGTTGATGCAAAAGTTGCCTCTACACATGTTCTACCTGCCTTGATTACCCTTGGCTCAGACCAAAACCTGAAGGTGAAGAATGCAAGCATAGATGCTTTTGGGGCTGTGGCACAACATTTTAAAAATGACATGGTAACAGAGGTTTTTTTTTATTCTAATTTATGCTGGTGCAGTTTCTAGACGCCGTTCTTACAAACTCAGCATGTGCAGATTGTTGATAAAATACGTGTTCAAATGGATGCTTTTCTCGAAGATGGTTCTCATGAAACAACCATGGCCGTGGTCCGTTCGTTAGTGGTAGCACTTCCACATACAACAGAGAGATTTAGGGATTATATCCTTGACTTTCATGTGAAAAACAATTTTTAGGACTTCATTATTGAGTTGTGCATTGTGGTTTAGCCATTTTTGTGCTTGCCACTATCCAATCGTTCTTCAAAACCATTGTTTACTTAACATGATTTACATTTTTTGACTAAGATTTTCCAACTGACAAGCATGCCTGCTTTTGCAACTGATGGGATGTCTCGCAGAGAGAGAGCTAATGTGTTTTGTGAAGCCATATGTGCTGTGGATGCGACAGGTTTGCTTCTCTAAGTGGCTACTGCCATCATTTCTCTCCCTTCTCTGTTCTCCAATATTTTGCCTTCTCAGAGAAAAAGATAAAAGATTAAAAAGTCCACTTGCTAGTCAAGTTTCATTCCTAAGCACTGAGGAAGGATAAGAGATCCGCTCCTAAAGCCATAAACGTCATGCATTGTTTGTTGGCATGCCCTTCTATGGGGGTAAAAGAAAATTAAAATTTTAGTTATTTGTTCTTTTGAAAATTTAATGATTATTTGATAAGGTAATAAAAATACACAGTTATTGATTTTAAAGGAAGTATATGAGAAAAAGAGGGTAATTTTTCTTATTTTTAATGAGTTGTTACTTTTATTTTCTTTTAAAATTTTAAATTTGAACATTTCAAAAAAATTTAATTTAAAACTATAAAAGTAAATTTTGAATAAGTAGTTATTTATATGGATTTTGGATAAAAGAAAAAAAGTAAGGTGAGTAGTGGTTGAACGTGATAAGGTTTTTTCTTTTTTCATTTTTAATACAATGAAATTGCCATTTTCATTTTATTTTATTTTATTTTTTTGATATTTTAGTACTTTAGCTGATTGAGTTTGGTGTCACTTAATCAGGGGTTTAATATTAGTATAGATTACAATTTTATCATTTTTTTCCAAGTTTCCTCTAAGAAGAAACTATTATTATTACCATGGAATCACTTTCTTATAGCCATGCTTTCGTGTTTAGTTGCATCAAATTTTATCAATACTAGCCGGCAGTCAACTTTTATCACTGTCAGAGCCATGTGGTGTGTTGGTAGAGTCCGTTTTTGTCTTCCTGCCTTCTGAAAGGATGGCATAGGAGGAACAGGGTGTGAACTGCTGTCTACCAGACCACTCTTCCTGCTAGAAATTAGTGAACTCAAGATTGAAAGAAAGGTGTCTAGGAGTTATTAATTGCTAAAATTTTTTAAACTTGGATAGAAGTCTCATCATTTATATGACGAGAATTCTTTGATCTTTTAACAGATTGCCAAGCTTCTCTATTCTACAACATTTCGGAAACATAAAACGTTGCTGCTGTTAATTTGCAATAATTTATTTATGGTTTCCTCCCAAATGCTCCATTTTTGTGTTTTCACATCGAACTATGGTTTCTGTTTGTGATGTATTTTAGTACTTATTATCATTTTTGTTGCAGATATTTCTGCAAATAGCATTCGTGATTTCCTTCTTCCTTCAATTCACAACTTATTAAGAGACCCCGATACACTAGATCCTGCACACAAAGAGGCCCTCGAAATAATATTGAAAGAAAGATCCGGTGGAACTTTTGATGCTTTGAGTAAGGTTATGGGAGCTCACATCGGGATTCCATCATCAATGACTAGTATCTTTGGTGAGGGTGGGCTGCTAGGAAAGAAAGAAAGCACTGCACCAACATCTCCGGTTGGATCTCCGAGAGCTGGGACATCATCCGCACATGGACTTGCACCGGAGGATACTAGATTCATGCGCATCATGAGGGTCACTGACATGCTGCGAGGCAAAGCAAAAAGCCAAGAAGAAACTCATCAGAACCAGTGAAACCAAGTGAGACTCTTTTTCCCCAACTCCTTTATGAGATGAATATATATAAATATTTGTTTATTTGTTTATTTATTCATGTCATATATGAGGACACTCGTAGCAGGTGTCAATTCTTTGATTATAATTTCTTGCCAAAGCGCATATTAAGGAAGAAAAACAAGATGAGATTATGTGGCGGCTCTTGTCTTTAAGATTTCTTCACATAGAATCTAAGCATTGCGTTTTTGTCATAAGCAATGGATTATACTTCTTTTTTTTTTTTTTTTTTTGCATTTCAATATCTTCACGGTCACTGAAATTATTGGATAGTTTCTAAGAAAAAAAAATTCAAGTTAAAGCAAATTAGTGAAGTTAATTCTATTAGTGACTGATATAAATGAATTGAAAGCGATGACCAGCTTGCTGTCTAGAGAAGTACAACAAATTTTATAAATTGATTGGGGTTTGGAAAGCAGTGCCCTTGGGTTATTCAGTCCGACTTTGGTTGGTTCTGAATGAGATTTTTGTAATCTGGTTTGGCTCAATTCAGATTGCTATTTAATCAATAAAAAATATTTAATTTTTAAAAATATAAATGTTAATGTGAAAATTTATTATGGATCAAGTCTAAGACCTGAACAAGGTTTGTACTATTGGTTTGGTTGATGAACGCCGTTGGTTTGAAAATTAGAGTAGATTTCCATCTTTACTGATCCAATTATCAGGCATGCGAATTTGCAGGGTCAAAGAGGAGATTAACCTAATTTAGTTGACATGAAACTGTAACCCCAAATGAATCATGATTTCATGCTGTTTTTATCATTCATGGTTACAAATTTACAATCATATTTAAGAGTAGAAAGAAAATGAAATTGAGAAAAAAAAATTGCATAGGCTGGCATTTTCAATGAACTTATAAAATAAATGTATTTTCATATTGGATTGTTGTATTTTGTTAGGTTAAAATTGTGTTTAAAATGTTATAAAATTTGATTTTTAATAAACTTATTAATATATTTTGAAATCATGGTTAATTTTGATGCATGTCGTGTTAATTAACCAGAGAGATTTTTACATTGGATTCCCCATGAAATGATACCAAGTTTTCTTCACCTTCTCAAATTACTAATATTCTTGTTTTCTTTATTCGAGACGTTCAAATTTAAAGGCACTCGATTTGCTAACCAAATTAGAAAAGCTGCATTGACGAAGTTATATGTGGTTAAAGATCTAAACTTTCAACCTATAAAGGTGGCAAAGCAAAACGTCATTTCTTTTCAAGTTAAAATCAAAATCCAGAAACTAGGATAATAATGGTCAATATAGTAGCTTCATAACATCTGAACTGTTGATTTTTCTTATTCATTGATGTCAATTGTCAAATAGATTTACTCATGAGTTGAGCCAAGTTCAAGGGTATATGGATATTAATATTTTTTTGCCTAATGAAATCTTTAATCCTAAAACCTTTACATAAATTTCAGAAGTTTAGATCATGCCTGGACTTAGAAAACTTTTACCAAACACTAGGCTTAAATAAATAATATGAACGATCTATTTTGCTCACTCTCATTTTTTGAACTGTCCAAATCTTTCAAATTTCAAAGCAAGGAAGGGATAACGCAACCCAACCCTAGACAAAGTCTAATTTCAAATTACGTTACTTCAAATTTTCATTTTTTACATATTAGTATCCAACACTCGTACACTTTCAATCCAACACAGTTGAATATGAAGAAAAATCTACAAGTACATTAAAAGAACTTGTCAAAAGAAAAAGAAAGTTATAATTTTAATTTCATTTCGGAGTGGAAGTGGAAAGGTGCAAACAGAGTGCTGATTAACTTCACGACCTGTGTATCCATTTTGTATACATCTAATCATTTCGTGCTTAAAATTATCGAGTCTATAGCTAATCAAACAGATTACATCCCTCCATCTCAACCATTTCATCTATTCGAAATCCAATCCAAACTTGGGCACAGCAAAAATACCATTATCAATTCAAATCCATAGTATTCAATTAGGTGTTTGTTAAGTTCAATTTAAATTTGGTTCAAGTAAACAATCAAATATATTTGGTTTGATTTTAATTCTAACATATTCCAACAAGATGGCTAACTGCATTAAAGAAACAGCCATTTATGAAGTCAAAACAAAAACCATCTCATGTGATTACCTCTACTTGTTGCGTTTAGCGGCACGTCTTCCTTGGCCTTTCTTCGGTGGTCCCTTACCACGTCTCTTCAACGATTCAAGCTTCGATAAGCGCTCTTCTTCTTCACGCGCCATGACATGCGGATCATCGTTCTTGATGTCGTACGGGTACCATTCTGCAACCTTGTCCCCGATGAGCTTTTTGCGTAAGATCTTATGGGATGATCTCTGTCCCGTTGGGTTGAGTATCTGTCCAAATATTCTTGCTCGAGCTTCAGTGACCCCTACTACGACGGCCGAAGCCAACATTTTCTTTAAACCACCAGCACTCATCTTTCAGTCAATTCTGTTAAACGTTGAAAAAGAAACTTAAAGAAAATTTCACAATCATGTTAATAAATCTTTCAGCAATAGCATACTGAAATTTTCAAAATATTTTAGCAAACAAGATGATCTCCCTCATAACCAGATTTAGGGCAGAAATTTTCCCAATTTGTTCTAAAACTAGAACAAAAATATATTTCCAACTATTTCTCATTCAATAGTATTAAATATTCAAATGAAACTTTCAGCAAAAGCATCGAAATAATATTTTAGGAAACAAGATGATCTCAATTCAATCCTAACCTAACCTAATAACCAAATTTACAGCTGATATTTCAACAACTAGTTCTAAACTAAAACAACAATCATAAAACTCTTTTCTTAACCATCTTGGTTCAATTCAAACATAAAAAAAAAAAAAATTCCCAATCTAATAATCAAATAACCAGGTTCTAAAACCAAAACAACATTCTATAAACTGTTCAAATCAAGGTTTCAAATAGTGCAGTTGCAGCCGCTATTTCGCAGTAGCAGAAAAATCCGCCGCCACCAAAAGACCTCCTCAATTCACATCAATAGCAACGAATCGCGGACACAAATAGCAATGAAACAAAAAAAAAAAAAAAAACCTGCGATAAAGGTCCGCCGTTTCCACTAAACCGATACCTTTTAAAAAAAATTCTATTTCTCAACAAAGTAAACAGAGAAAGGAGACTAACAAACAGTAGAATCGAAACCAGAAAAATCAAATATAGCACAGTGATGAGAGCAGATAACTCAAAATCTATCTGATGAGTCAAGTAGAAAGAAATGTCTAGTTAAATTTAGGGTTTCAAAAATTACCTGTTATCTAATTTACTGGTCTGTCAGAAACTTGAAGGTAAAGAGGGGGCTTAGGTCAGGGACAGGAGGAGGGGGAGGCTGTGACAGAGTGGTGGTGGCGGCAGGGGATATGTGAGTATAGATGAGAGTGGGCCGGGAATTTTCTTAAGCAAATTTTAGATTACTTGTTTTATATAAATGAATTTAGATTACTACAAAAGTACAGTAGAATTTGGAAAATATATTTTATCATTTATCATTTTCAAATTTTGAAAAACAAACAAACTACAATTGTGTGAAAAAATCAACGAAAATTTTTATACAAACAAAAATATTTAATTATTTATTATTTTCAAATATATTTTTATTTATAAGAAGTAAAAACAATAAACAATAAAATATTTGTTTGTGTTTAAATTTTGGGTAAACTACCCATTAGTCACTAAACTATAGGTCAGTTTTCGTTTTGGTCACTTAACTAAAAAAAGTTATAATTTAGCCACTAAACTATTTGAAAGCCTTTATTCAAGTCATTGAATTGTTCAAAAGCTTTTATTTAAGTCACTAGGCTACTATGTTTATTTTTTAAAAAAAGGTTTTACCGTTGAGCTCCAAGCGATGATTCAACGGTCCTATGGTGGATCAGTACTCATTAGCGAGTACAATAACATACTTTAAGTCCAAGTCGACATGATGGCTAGTGTCGGAGATCAAAGAAAAAAGTTGTTAGATTTTCGGTTCACAAATTTGTGACGTCTAAAATTATTTTGTAAATAAAAAATTAAAGTATAGAAGATATTGGAAAAGAGATCTTTCCATTGATACAAACAATAAGAATAGAGAAAGTCATATAGCATCAATTTTAATAGCAAAGTGACTTAAATGAAAACTTTCAAATGGTTCAATAACCAAATTATAATTTTTTTAGTTAAGTGACCAAAACAAAACATTACCCGCAGTTTAGTGACTAATGATGTAATTTACCCTAAATTTTTTTGTTTGATTTTTTTCGCATAAATGGTAATATGTTTGTTATCCAAAATAAGGGTGAGCATTCAATCGAATCGAGTGAAAAATTTTTGAGTTAATCGAGTTGACGGGTCTTATTTTATCATCCTAACTCAATTTGAAAATTTTCAAATCGAGTTAAGTGAATGAAATTCAAGTTGCGTAGAATCAAATGAAATCGTTTGAGTTAAATTAAGAAATTAAATATGTCAAATTAAAATCTTGTTATAGTATAACTAATTTCATGTTGGAGCATATAAATATTTGAAAAGTTTTTCAAAGCAAAATAAGAAAAAAATACTTTAATATGATAAACTTGAATCAATAATTAACTTATTTAAGTCCTCAAAATTATTATTTTAGAAATTTTAACTTTCTTTATATATACTTTTTAAATGTTTATAATTTTTTTAAAATATATATAAATTTTGGGATTTTTATAAATATTTTAAACTTTTGAAAATTATTTTGAATTTCTTTTGTAATTTTTGTCGAGAGAAAACTAATTTGCTTATTTTTAAAATTAACAAGACTAAATGGGTATTTACACCAATCTATTATTCAAATTATAGAACTCAACCCAACTCGAACTCGAAACTCGAATAACTTATTTGAGTTTACTTGAAAAATCAAATAACTTGAAATTTAATCTTTTTAGATTGTTTTGAATTGAATCAAATTTTACTCACCCTTTATCCAAAATAATAAAATTTTCTATATATTTCAAATAAACCAAGTAGATATAGTGGATCTCAAAATATGTACGGGTAATATAGAAAACAATTATTTTTTGAATGAATCTAATATATATTCCTGACTAAATTACCAAAAAAAATGTCGATTTTTTTTTAAATTACCGGAATAGGCCGATTTTGGAATATTTACGGGTATAGGCCAATTTAGGGAAAACACTTCCAGCTGGAAGCATTTTATCCCGTGTTATATTAAGGCTTTCAGGGTTTTTAAGGTTTTTAGTGTGTTAGAGTTTAGGGTTAGGGTTTTAAAGTTATGGTTTAGGGTTTTAAAATTTAAATTGATTAAATTTTTAACATAATAATTATAATTATTGAATTCGATATTTCAAATATTTGTATTTACACCAATCGTATGTGGTCATCTATATCGAGCGCTCCATTTAAGTTGTTACTTGATAGTTCATTCCGTCGCAAACCAAAAGGTCGATCGACGTCGACTTGATTACGCAACAACATGTATATTTCGGGATAGGTCAAACCAACCGATGAAGATGAAAACTAGAAAATAAATATCAATTCCATTGTAATATGTAAATGCGCAAGTCTGTGAAATAATAACAAATATTAGCTTTCATTTCGTGAAATGGTAACAAATTACAACTTCAATTTTGTGAAATGATAACAAATATCAACTTTAATTTTGTTAAATGATAACAATATTCTTCTAAAAACATAATAATAAAAATCATCGAAAAAATATAAACGTTCGATACAACGATAAAAATAATCAGTCCAGATGTCGATCAAAATCTGTGCCACATCAAAGTGGTCAACAGTTGCACGCTAGCTTCCTTCTTGGTTCAGCCTCCGGGCGGGGTTGTGGTTATTGGGATTGTGGTCTCGGTAGCTCCTTTTCTTTGCCTTGGTTTAGCCAAACGCGCTGTGTTCTCCAATAAAAAAAATCATGTTATTCTCGGTGTCACGGACCTCATCGTTGTAATAAATAATAACATTAATTTTTCCACTCGTTTTCAACCAAATTATATGTCGAGAGAAATTCGAAACAAAAATATTATGCAAAAAATATAATGCTTCATATAAATATTAACGCCAAAAATCAACTTATACCTTTCCTACAAACTTCTATTCTTTTGAACTTCTTCAATTTCTATTGCTCCAACTTATGCCACTAGAGGTTGAAATATGAGTCATTTATAGCTCATTTATAGCCTAAAAGATAACATCTTACTCCTTTTTGTAAAATGCCCTGAATAATGGGAGTTGAATTTTGAAGAGGAAAAACACTCCAAGTAGATGCATTATCAGCAGCAGTATTGAAAAGGGCGTCCAGTTGGATGCGTTTTGTAATGAACCGAAAGTTACGGTATCGGAAATTGAGTCTTGAGTACTGTTTCCGTGAAATTTATTCATGAATATTTATTAGAAATATTTATGAATTATAGTTGAATGGTTATTTAGTGTTTAATTAAGTGAAGTAGCTTGAATTTAGTTTAAAGGATTAAATTGCATAAGGAATAAAAGTTTAATTATAGATTAAAGAAGTAAAAGGGACTAATCTAGCAATTAGACCCTAAGTGCCATGTGTGTGAATGTATGATATAACATGTGTAATAGTTGGTATATATGTGTAATAGCTATAAGATATTTTATGTTATAGCTATTACACATGTTAATTTATATTTTTATAGGTTAATAATAATATAATATAGTATAATGAATAAATAATAATGAGTAAAGAAACATAGAAAGAGTTACAGAGAGCAAACGTGAGAAAGAAAGAAGGAAAGAAAGAAAGAAAAAGAAAAGGGAAATTTGAGGATTAAGGCCCTAAAGTTTAATTGGTAAGTTGTTTTAGCTCATTTTCTTATGATTTTTATGTTTATGGATGCCTAATTCAAAGTTCTACATGTATGAGGTTAAAATGAAGAAAATAGAAAATTTTTAGATATTGATTTAGTTGAATAAATTGAGGTTTTATGGGTTAAATTGATAGGAATTGAAGTTAGAAGTGAAAATTGAGTGATTTATTAAAAGAATTCTAAGTTAGGTTTAAATAGGGATTAAGTTGAATAGAGCTCAAAATTTATGTTTTATAATGATTTTTATGAGTTAGAAATTGTTAATGAGTTGATTAAAAGAGAATATGAAGCTTAAGTTAAAGAAAAAGATTAGTAATGGAAAAAGGACGAAATTGGAATTTTTGTAAAAGTTTGATAGAAAGTGAAAATGTGTTTTATGAATTAGTATATTGATGAATTTTAATTGTATGATTGTTAGTAGCAAACGTAGCACCGGATACGTCATCAAAGAAGGGAAAAGAGAAAGTGAACGAAGATATCGATTAAATTCGATAAATAGTGGTTTGTATTTCTATAAACCGAGCTTAATCGTTATTGCTATATTTGATATTTATATTGTATGAAAATGTGAATGAGGTAAGTATTTTTACCATATTGAAATGAATGTGATTTTGAATACCCTATTAACAAAGGTCGGGCTAGTCGGATATAGTTGACATGTCATAGGAATTGGAAGTATTGGGATATTTCGACATTGAGTCGATGAGACACTATGTGTCGACTACTGTTAAAGTTCCGGATTTGTTCCGATGAAGTACTTTGTGTACTATAATGTTAAAGTTCCGGATTTGTTCCGATGAAGCACTATGTGCTTATCCCGGAGTGTGGGTTGGATCCGTGTATCCGTTAGTGTCCGAAGTTATGTTAATAAGGGTAAATAAAGTAAAGGTTATTAAAGTACGATTGATATTGAATAATAGCAATAATGTGTTTGAATTACCATGTTTTAAAGTTGATTAAGCTATTGTTTATGGAAATACCATGAGAGTATTCTCAGCGACGGTTTGTTTCGTCGCGCAGTTAGGTACGAAAGTATAAGGACTCAAAGATACAAGCCGATCCCCAAACTCAAATTGGTGAAGTTTCTATCTTTTGGAAAATGGCATTGTACCTAGGATGTCTTTTGGTTATATTGAAAGTATCTAAGTTGTTAAATGATATTTTGGTATGTTTTGTAAATGTTACCAAAACCTTAAGAATGGTATGTTTTGATATGTTAGTGAAGAGTAATAAGAGGAATTGTTGGTAAATGTTGTAGAAAGAAGAAATGAAGATGTTATAAACTTAGTTATCAACATTTTATACTAAAACAGATTTGGACAGTAACAGTAGTCCAACTTTGAAAATATACCAAAAATAGTATAAAGTGAATTAGATGATGAATAAAATATGTAATTGAAGCTTAATGAATCTATTTTTATATGGAAGAAACAAAATTGGTAAAAGAGTTGTATTTTATGAGATATTTACGTTTTGGTGAAACAGGGTTAGAACAATTTCTGGATTCCCTGTTCTGACTTTAGAAATTCACCATAAATTGTGTATTAAGAATTAGGACTCAAAATTTATATGTATGGATTCATTATTGAGTCTATTTTTAATTGAAATAAATGGCATAGTCATTGTATTTCTGTACAGGAAGAAATTTGATTCGAAGTGCACAAGGGTCAGAGTAGCTGAACCCTGAAACAGGGGAGACTTCTTATAATAAACTGTACTAATTGGCCTGACCAAAAATTCTAGAAAAAAATTAGTAAGTAGATATATGAGTCTAGTTTCAGGGAAAATTTACGGAATTGGATTTCGAGTTTCGTAACTCGAGATATGATTTTTTTAGCGACTGTGACGCAGATGGATAGTTTACTACGAAAACTGTTTAAGTGCTAAGATAAGTTTTGTAATGTCTCCTGCTTGACTCCGGCAACGGTCTCGGGTAGGGGGGACGTTACACGTTTTCAATATTTTTGCTGATAGTACATCCTACTTGGAGTGTTTTTCCTCTACAAACCTCAACCCCTACTATTCGGGGCATTTTTCACAAACCTTTTAGATATCCCGGGAATCTCGAGATATTTTTTCAGAATAATCTCCTCAAGTTAATTATTTTAGAAGCGACAGTACTAAAAAGGGCTTCCAACTGGAAGTGTTTTCAATACTTTTGCTCACTATGCATCCTGCTTGAAGCGTTTTTTCTTCAAAATTATTTCTTCAGAACTTATCGCATCAAAATTATTTTTTAGAACCTATTTTTGTCAAAATTATTTTTTTTAGAAACCCTAATCCCTAAAAATTAAATAAAACACTACAACCCATAATTAATAAACAAGTAAAAATAAATAAAACCCTAAACCTAAATACTTACAAATTTAAAACCCTAAACTCTAATTTAAAATTCCCAAAACCCTAATTTCATAAACCCTAAGCCCTAATTAGCAATTAAACTATTGAGAAAACACAAGCAAAAGCGCGCTTACGTGGAAACGTTTTACTAAAGCGCACTGATGTAGGCACTTTTTACAGGTCAGAGAAGAAAAAAGCGCTGAGCTGGACGCGCTTTTTTGGTTTTCCCCTAAAAACGACTCCAGGTTAACGTATTTTAAGAAAAAAGGGCCATTCTAGTAAATATCATTTAGAAGGACCCATTTCCTTAATTTTTTTTTTAGAAATGAGCCTTTTCAGGTAAATTAGTCTTAAATATGAGTCTATAAAATTTGAGAACTTGTTTTCAAGATGAAGTTGGATTAAATAGAAAAAAAAAAAGAAATAAGAACAAAAAAAAGGTTAATTGCAACATAAATCCGTCCATTTTTATTTTTTATAGGGATTTTACTATTTGTAATTTCTTCATTAGTCCCTATATGAATTTATAATTTTGAAACTTTTATTAGCAATTTATCAAACTACAAGGAATCCAAACAAAAATAACCTACAAACTTTAAAAAAAAAAATTCTATCCCTTTGATTGGTTTTGGTTATAGAGAGCAAATTCCTTTCCTTTTTTCCATTATATTTTATTAAAAAAACTTTCATATGGAAATTAAAACTTTTGTAAAGAAATAATTTAATCATAGTTATTAAAACTTATTTAAATCGTTCATTAAGTATTTTGAAAGGAGGAAATTAATTAAATCAAGTTTTTACAAATTATGCTCTTTAGTCCCCGATTGTAATTCAATCCATTCATATTTATTTCATTCTTCGTTATGACTTATGAATTATTTTATTTATATTTTAATCTTTCAGATATAAAAAATATTAATGGTATATAATAAAATAAATTAATTTTATTAAAATATAATTATCTTGAACAAGAGATGGCAACACCAAAAAGAAGTTACATTAGAAAAAGTTTTGGAAATTAGTAAATATATAATTTTAATATATTTTATTTTTGTTTGTTTTAACTTAGAAATCATTTAAAATTCCATCCTGAATTATTTAATTTCTTAATTATACAAATAAAGAATTCATTGATAAATAAAGTTTACTATCAATTTTACTTTAAATCATATCAATATTTAAATTTGTACTTTCAATATTTTTAAATCTAATTGAGATGTTGTAAACCTAATATTGTATATTACATTAATGTATTTCTCTCTTCACCCAACAATGATTCCCGAATGTAAAATTATATTTAAATGTGTTGAGTGTTTTCGTTGTGTATCCTCTTAGAGAAGAGAAATCAAGTATTTATAATATATGGTTATTGTTCATCGAAATGACGTCTTAGGTAGGCTCCATGCATGCCAATGTTAGATTTGTAAAATAAATCTAAAAATAAAGCTTAATAAACCAAGATCTATCATGTCAAATCATTATGAATAAATAAAAAACAAAACTAGATACAGAAGCGTACCTGAATCCATGAATTTCTTGAAATTTTTCTAGATTTTGGGGATTTGATCTTTTAAATTAGCACACAAGAAATTCAGAAAATATTTGCTATCTCTTTTTTAAGGATGTGATATTAGAAAAGATATCTTATTGTGTAATTTAGGGATCATAGCCCTAATCTTTATAACCTTAGCATATTAGTTCTAATTCCTAATTAGCCTATCATTAATTAGAATCAATTACTAGAGTATCTACACATATTTGACCTATACTTTATTTAATAATTAAAGCCCAATAAAACTTTAACTAAATTAGATCACTTTTAATAATCTAGGCTAACCTATCATGATAGTAAATAATAACATGTAATTACCCTTATTATATATGTGATGCACATATTTTCCAACAATCAACATGTATACTACTCTAGACTTAACACGTGTTTATCATACCATGTACTTGACTTTACGTCCTTTGCCTGTGAACTCCTAGTAATATGCATCTCCCTAATCACCCTTAATGTTTTTATCTTGTGGGACCTTAGTTCCTCTACGTTTACTCGAGTTGTGAATAGATAGTTCAAAATTAAGTCTGAATGCAACGAGAAATAGCATAACAAAATATATATGATATAGACGCTGATAAATTTTAGACTCTGTCCGAGTACCCTTGCATTTGGAGTTATGTTTTTACACACAATAATAACTATTTTGTATTATTTTAAATGCATAAAATACATAATTCACTCTATTCATTCCCTGTTTACTTTATTATTGGAGGAGTTGCATTAAATTTGGGCTAACTTGGACCCAACAGCGTTAACTCTTTCATATTGATGTTTTATTAAATATTATAACAATAATATCAATCAAATTAAGATTTAATCTATAATTAATTTTTAATATGGTAGAATTTTTTTTTTATAAGTAGAGTAAGATAATTTTATTACAGGAGTTTATGAGTCAACCAAATTTTCCTTTTAAGATTTTTATCAAAGTCCTCATCAAGCCAATCAGATAGCTCAAAAATCTTTGTTTATATTTTATAATTACATTTAGATAGAAAAGAATATTTCTAACACTAAGTAGTAAGCCCAAATTTTAAAAACCATTCCTTCTACGATATAAAGCTTAAACGCCACAATAAGCTCTCTCGGATCTAATGATTCATTATTTATTGGTTATATTGTGCTATAATTCCTTGTACTTTGCAAAAGTTGTAAGCTTAGTCTTTATACTTAAATTTGGACATTTTTAGTATCTGTATTTTTCAAATTTACAAAATTTGATGTAACAAATATATTATCATATGTGTAATGACATATCAACTTGTTATTTCCAAATATTACTCAACCAAAAGTTCAGTTAATCGATTAACGACTATTATTTGCGTCAATACTGAAATTTCAAATTTCAAAAAGTGTAAGGACTTAGAATGATCAATTAGAGAACATGGACTGAGTCTACAATTGTATGAATAATAAAAAACTAAAAATTGAATCTAACCAAATGAATTTAATAGCTACTATGACTAAAAGTTCAAAATTCAAAAACTTAAGGGACTAAAATTGATAGATTTGAAAAGTACAATGACTAAATCTAAAATTTTTACAAAGTACAAGGATTAATAACAAAATTTAACCTATTTATTTTAATTTCTTTTACTATATATATTTTCTAGTTATTTTGTTATGTACATAAATGATCTTACTAAACCCTATTTGTAAAATAAAGACAAAATAATATCATTTTATTATTGTCAGAGGCAAGGCTATCCAACAATGTTTGTTCAATTATTTGATCAGTCAAAGAACTGGTCAGTCAAGACACGAGACAACTTGGACATATTTATATGTAAGCCTTTTTGACTTGAGCCTTATTGGATATTATTTTAATAAGCAAATGAGCTTTTTGGATGTTCTAATTCCAATAGTTAAAAGTTGAAATCGAAGTGATGTATGTATATTTGTGAAGAGTTTGAGTTAACTTGGATTATGATGAGAGTTTTTCTCAATCTCAAGAACATGTTTCATGGATGATTTTAAAAAGATTAAATTTATTTTATTTTAGATAATTGCTGGAGATAATTCAAGAAGTTATAGTTAGATTAAAATTGAAAGTTTTACTTTATCGAGACTACATAGAGATGATGTTAAATTTAACATATAAATAGGTTGTTGCGCCGAACATTTGGAGGTGGCTTTTGGAGCTCCTTTGGTTGGCTTTTTGGTTATCTTTTACTTGGTAGTTTTGCACTCTTCTATTAGGCTTTTATGGAGAGTTTATATTTGATGTAAGTGAAGTTTTTGGAGTGAGTGATTTTGCAATAATTGAGGTCAGTATTGGAGTTGCAATTACTTTTTATGTATGGGTAGATTAGGCTTAAACCAATAGGTGATTTAGAAAATTGTTCAATAAGAATCATTCACTGAGCGAGGCTCCATAGAGTACAATTGTTTCCAAACTACGTTAACAAACGACTATGGGCAAATCTCTCTTTACTTTTTTTCATGTCTATTTCACTATTTGATTAATGGTTCGACTGAACACAACATTAAACAGTCAGACTAAACTTGTAGCAAACTAACGTGTTTTTCAAGTAATATCAAAGCTAGACTTTAGACATACTTAAATGTAATCTTGCGTTCAGTTTCCAGTAATGAAGTCCAAGAAAAAAGGTTGTATTATCACACTTCCACCTTCGGTGATTAAAGCATCAAATTCAAACAATGACAGTAATGTTTCTTTCAACCTAAGTGATGTGTTTAGCCATATGATAAATAAGACGAAACTCCTATTGAAAATGAATGACTCTTGAAGGAAGAATTTGCCATAAGGAGAAAAAGAAAAGTTTGAAGCAATGGTAAAAAGAAAGATGATGTGATTGTTGATATCAAAAACTGCTTTTGAGATGCTTAATGAAACCGTCAATGAAAAGGATGAGATGATTGCTAAAGTTGATGCAAATTTGAAAGCAAATGAGCAAGAGTTAAATGATGTGAAAGTCACTCTCCAAAAATATGAAAGTCAAAATGATGAGATCTCTGATGTTGGGAGATTCGTACATGATTGTAAGAAACTTGGTAAGAAACCTATATCTCTTATAAATTTTGTTAAATCTAAAAAGATGCTTGCTACTTCTTTTTTTTAAGAGAGGTGAAGATAGAGAATATGTTTGTTTCTATTGTGGAAATGTCAGACATATTAGATCTTATTGTTATAAGCTTATGAAAGATCAAAAGTGGAGAAAAACAATGTCTGTTCAATCTAATGTTGAAAGACTGAACATAACATCACTTAGAAAACAACATGTTTGCAGCAAGGTGAAAGGAATGACCAGAATCATAAGGATGATTTGCCACTATTGTGGGAAGGCTGGTAATATCAGACATTATTATCACAAGCTCAAAAATGACTTGTGGAAAGTTAAATCTGGTGCAGTGGTTATTCAGACACCCGTTTAAATAGCTACTCAAATAGATAGAAGAGCAAGATAGGTTGGTGTGAAGCAAGTCTGGGTGAGAAAAGATCGGCTATATTTAAGCTCTAAAGATCATCAAATTATTGATGCTCTTATAAAGCATGAGGTTGCAACTCATGTTGATGATATTGAAGATATTTCAAAGATCAAACATATTCCATCTCGTGGAAAAGGTACTTGTTTTTCCACGAGCTATAATCCTTAGTGTTGAAAGGTTGTATCTCATCCGCTTGAATAAACTTGAGGCAAACAAGGGGAGCATATAGTAAGGGGGAGTAAGTTTGCTGATTTTGGTATGGTTTGGTTTATGTTTGTGTTGATTACTGCTCATGCATGATTTGACTTGGTGGCTATTTTTGTTTAGCAAACATTTGAGTTTGATGATTTAAGGTACAGGCTGATGAAACATATATGTTTGTTAAAACTCATGTTAGATCAGAGACTAGAACAAGACAATGCTGAACAAATAAGAATTGGGCGAGACGGGTTGATGGTTTTCTTATTGTTGATATTTTTTCTGATTTTGGATTGTTAATGTTGTATTTTTACGAGAGCTTATTGAATCGAAAAGGGTTATTTTTTGCTATATGTTAACCAGCTAGCTAAATTATTTTTAAAAATTTTGAGCATTTTTTTAGTTGCTTGATTATCAAGCTGGATAATGCTTATTTATGGAGTTTTATTTGGAGTAAAAGTTTATAAGGAGAAATTTTAGGTGTTTGTGGCCGCATTAAATACGTCACTTGGTGATAAAAAAAAAAGGAAGGTTTTTCACCCTAATCTCTTTTATTTCCTTATTTGACTAAAATACTCCCTCTCTGTAATTTTCTTTCCCCTTAAGATTCTCAAAGAACTACTTTATTGGTTCATAATGACTAGAGAGAAACGTGCAGCAAATAAAGAGTTTGGGATATCTTCTACCCCCCATGAAAATTTCTAAAGACGAGAGTACACCATGGTAAAGGGAGTTGTTTTGAGCTTTTTGAAAAAAAAAGGGGGGGGGAGTATGATGAGCTGATTAGGAGGAGTTTGAGTTGGATGGACTTGTGTTTGTTGTTGCATTGATGAACTGAAATGATTCTTGTTGGTTTTTTTTTGTTGGTTGTTGCGTATGTTGTTTGCTGCTATTGGATGTTCTCTTGGTAGAAAAGCTTAATAAAGCTTGCTTGTGTATGAGCAATCCCCTTGAAGATTTATTCTTGTTGGTGTAAGGGGGAGAATGTACTGCAATGTTGCTAGTCTATCTCGACTGCTACTATACTTTTGTGATCTGTTCATGTTTTGTTCTTGATGATGGCTTGAAAATTATTTGCTGCAATTTTAGCTGATGCGAGCAAGATATTGTTGACGTATTAAAACATCTTTTCATGTGAGCTTATCTATGGTATCTCATGTGTGATGATGGCATGTTGGTAGGGTTATCCACCATTTGCTTATGTTTTGTCAAAAAAACAGAGGAGGTTGTTAGAGCCAAAGTTGTCCAACAATGTTTGTTCAGTTATCTGATCAGTGAAAGACTCAGCAGTCAAGACATGAGGTATCTTAGGCATATTTATATGATGGCCTTTTTGACTTGGGCTAAGGATGTTGTTTTAATAATAAAATGGGCTTCTTGGATGTTCTCATTGCAGTCACTAAAGTTGAAATTGAAGTGGTGTGTATTTGTGAAAAGTTTATGTGTGTTGAAGAGTTTGAGTTTGACTTAGATTATGGTGAGAGTTTTGCTTAATCTCAATGACTTGTTTCATGGATGATTTTAAGGAGATTAATTTTACTTTATTTTGGATAATTGTTGAAGATAATACAACAAGTTATAATCATATTAAAATTGAGAGTTTTATTTTATTAAAACTACGATGTCGAATTTAACTTATAAATAGGATATGCTACACATTTAGAGATAGCTTTTGTCTGGTTATTTGTTTATCTTTTACTTGGTATTTTTGCACTATTGTGTTATGCATATATTAGAGAGTTTATATTTGATGCAAGTGAGGTTTGTAGGATGAGTGATTTTGCAACCATTGGGGTCGGTGTGGGGGATGCAATTACTTGTGTAATGGTGGATTGAGTTTAAAGATTGTTGAATAAGAATTATTTATTGAGTAAAGCTCCGTAAAGTAGGATTGTTTTCGAACTATATTAACAAAACAACTATATACAAATCTCTCTTTACTTCTCTATTTTTTGTTTTTATTTCACTTTCTCATTCATATTGTGATTAAACACAACATTAAACAAGCAAACTAACATGTTTTTTTAATTATATTCAATTTTTAAAAATAATGACAAATAATATCAATATGCATGATTAGTGCAAAATTTAAAGCGAAGAGAGAGGATTGATTTCATTTTCATAGTCAAAGCCCGTACACAATATATATATATATATATATATATATATTTTATATTTATATTATTGGACATCTTGTCCTATTATAATCGTACATAAGATTAAAAGAATTGATAAATTAATAAATTTTATTAAAATAATTTTGACATGTAATTTTCGTATTAAATTCTCATATCATGTGGTATAATATTTTATTTCAATATAACCGATCGTATAATCGCATAACAGTGTTCACACTTTCTTGTTCTCGTGAACCCAGAATAAAAAAAATGGAGACTTAGACGACTAAAATTAATTGGCATCTCTTTATAATCTTGCTGGTGAATATTCCTTTATATTTTATTCTTCATTTGGCGCATGTGTTATTTACTAGATTAAGATATACTTATAATGTTGGTAAAATATTTTATGTAAATATATGTTATAATAAAATTAATTGAAGTTTTATTGAAATGATTAAATTAAAATTTTAAAGATTATTTGTGATAAAGTCAAATCTCTTACATATAAAAAATCAAATCCCACGATAGTATTATTTTATTAAAAAACAAAAAAGTTAAAAATAATATCGTATTAATATTTTTTATTTTACAAAGTAAAAGACTTTAGTATTGTTTGAAAAGTCATTAGTAATTGAATTTGAGTGTAATTGTTTGTAATTATATAATGATAACATATTTAAGTAACCATTGTAATTGATAGGTTCATCTAATTGGGTGTAATTAGAATACCCCAATTACATTTTCTAATTCCTAAGGGAGTGTGAGAATTGGAGTAATTATATAAAAATTACACTAAATTCCAAATTTAAAAAATATTTTTATACATGTTATAAAAATAAAATTATAAACATGAACATGTATAAGCGTTTGGGATTGTTATAACAAAAATTTCTTATATTATAAATCTTAAAAATTATATTATAAAAATAATTATATGTTATAAAAGGGTTATAATTTATTTACTTAAAAAATTTATGGTCAAGAAGTATGAATATAAATTATTTATGCATCTATGCTATATATTATAAAGATGATATACTTATTCATAAAAATGTTATAGTCCTTTTAGTTGTAACTTATTTGTAAAAAATAACTTTCTAAAATTATGACGAAATTTATAAGAAATTTTAAGAAAGTTGTTGGACAATTTATAATTTTTTTATAAAGGTTATATATTATAAAATTTATACTATTATTTATTTTATTTATATATTATAAAAAGAAATAACTTAGCATAAGTCTTTCTCCAAAATAAGTTCATATAAGTTTTATAATTAAAACTACAAATTATTTAAACTATAAATCCAAATACTATAAGATAGATGCTAATTATGCAAACACAAAATATTTTCTTGCACTATATCATGGGGGTATGATACTATTTGAGAGAATAATGCTATACACAAACACTATAAATAGCTTACAAACTCTTTAATTTTAGACCTTCGAGCCTTTAAAATGTGGTTGAGAAGACATTCGTTATTTTATAAAAAATATTTTCCATATTAACAACGTTACCTTAATATAGCGTAAAAAATAAGGTTAGGTTGTACTAGCACGTTGCATATTTCATAACTTGAATCATAGGTGGAATTGAGATGATCCGTACTTCAAAAAATACATGGAAGAAAAATATATTGATAATATTAATGATAGAGATTTAAATTCAAATGATGATGAACTCGGTCAAGGACCAATAAATGATGATAAGGAACATATGTTAAATATTAAAGAGGGAATAACCAACAAATATGCACTAGAATAATTAGATAAAATTGCATATGATGTGTATTTTTTGTTATTTTATTAGTAATTGTATTATCAGCTACTTTTTAGACTAATATAATAGATATGATATTTGATTTTAATTTTTGTTACTTGTTTAGAAATGTATTTTTATCACGCAAGTAATTTTTATATTAATTAATATTTTTAAAATATAAATATGTAATTGTGTGATTACAGTTTGTACTATCAAACATTACATAAAGAATTACGATGTAATTACAATTTGTTAACTAAACACATCTAGGGAATTACAATTCTTTATAACTACAAGAGAGTATAATTACTACCTTAGTAATTACACTTCTATTCAATTATTTTGTGCTATCCAAACAGACCATTTATCATTTCTAAATTAAATCGGTATCTAATTGACTCATGACACTAACTTTGTTAAAATGTTAATATATAGTATGGATATATATATTATATAAAATTTTCATATTTTATATCTTAGTAAATGGATGAGGAAGTATGGAACTCATTAACAATGTCGCCCTTGGGGGGTGGAAAATTCTATCTTGCGTTAAAAAAAATGTTTATCAAAATTTCTAATTGAAGTGTTGGAAATTTTAGTCAACGTTAAAAATTTTGCTATGCCTTTTTTTCCCTAGGCGTATAGCAGAACCTCTTTTTAGGACGAGAGCCAATATCGATCCTATCCCCTCAAATTTTATCATCCAAAACCGCTCGATGTTCTACAAATCCACTGAAATTTCTTGGACAAAATTGAACTGGTGATTCACCCAATTAGGGTGCTACCACTCCTCAATTTAATTTTGTAAAAATAGATGATCATGACCTGAATAACACATACTACTTGTAAACAATCTCCAGTATTGTGACAAACACCAAGTTGTCCAGGTATGATATCCACCGGAACTGTAGAAATATCCAAATACAATTATATTCATTAATAGAAACATTGAACTTTATTGAATACAGATACAACACCAACATACCTCTTCACTAACTTGTCAATTGATTTCTTGATGTATCAATTTGAAGTTCCTCATAAAACACGTATGGTCCAAACATCCCTTAAATATGTTTCATTAACCAATGCAATAGGCAATATTAAGTACTGATACTAAAACACATTTTAAGATAATAAAGTGATATTTTACCTTCTAATAAGAGAGAACTCCCACGACTAGAAGGGATGAGTGCTAACCACTAGAAGTGTATCCATGCCTATACTTGTAGGAGTAAGCAACAACTATTCACTTCATCAGTTAGTTCACGGTGTAATGATCCACAAGTCAATAGAGTCAAAAATAGTGGTTGTAGCGACGTAAAAATTTTGCTTAGCTTAGTCGCTAATTGTGGCGATTTATTAAAAAAGTTTGAAATTTGACGTTTGATTTTTGAAATAAACAGGGAGTCACCACCGATCTTTTTTCTTAGGTGTGATCGGACACCTACTAGATCTCTTATTAAAACAAATAAAAGGCTGAGTTTAGGTCTACGTTAAAATCCAGAGAAAATTTAGGGTTCGGGAGTCGGTTACTCGCGAGGAAGGTATTAACACCCTCGCGATGCCCAAAATTGGTATCTTATAAACAAGTGTTGTCTTAATTTTCAAAATTGCGAGTTCGAAGTAACATTGAATCGTGACCGAGTAAAACACGAGAAATTTCAAGCTTCGTTTTCTTTTGAGAAGGATATACCGTTTTAACACGAGTCGATTGATATTCACCCAACATAGCGATGAAATCGATGAAATCGATGATATAGTGTTTAAATCGGTACGTTGCCTTGCTTATTGAAATAAAAACACGAATAAGTATGTTCGAAACAATGTAAAGCAAATTAATAAATAAAAATAAATAAAAGACAAATCTAGAGGTATCAAGCGAATATAAATGTGACAATAATATTCTAAACAATAAAGACATATATGATACTAGAATTAAATATGAAATGGAACTAATGGATGTAGATACATGATATTAAGAGTATGTATGTAAACTATACATAATGTTTGATAGTAAAAATATAACTAATAATGTTAAAATATATACATAATATATACCTATATACATATGAAAAATGTGTACACATGACGTATATGAAAAAATATATACATAATAATATAAAATAATAAGTGATAATATAGAAAATAATGGGTATAATAATTATAATGATATACTGAAAATAATACTATATATAAAATATGTATACAAGTATAATAAAATATATATCTTGATGTTAATAACAAACATAGTAGGAATAAAATAAATGTAATAATGATATATACACAATATGGTATTGAGAATATATATATATATACAATATAGTATTTTAAAAAAATATATATATACATAAGATGGTATAAAAATATGTACATGGAAATGTATAAGAAATATAGCTAACTAGTAATATTAAAAAATATATATATAGAACATATGCAATACATACATACCTTAGAAATGATAATAATAATAAGAAAACTATTTTGTACACTATACACATACTTATACATATATATATATATATATATATATAAATAATAGTATTATCAATATACAATATTATATTAGAAATATACATATAATAGTATAAGAAATATATAACTAATAATATATAATAATATATATAAAATAGAATATTAAAATTTATTTACATAACATATATGAAAAACATATGTAACATAATATTAAAACGCTTACATAATATACACATATGATTTCAAGGTTAAATACATATTTTAAAAAATAATAATATTACGTAAAGATATACTTATACATATATTAAAGCTATGTACATATATAATAAAATGCATGGACAGTACAACATTCAACATATACATAATATATAAACAAATGATAATATGCATAATATATAAATTACATATATAACAAAACATGTACTACGATGATAACAATAATAATAATAATAATAATAATAAGGATAATAATAATATTGATATATAAAGACAAATATAGCATTAAAACATTAAAATAAAACACTTAAAAGACTAAATACAGATACATACATACACATGCATATATAAATAATTATATATTAAGACATGCAATAAATACATTTAATATAATAAATATAAATATTAAAATCAATGAATAACAGAAAATGAAAGCGGGTAAATTGAAAATAAAACAATAAATCGACAAAGAGGACTAAATTGAACATAAGACGCCATTTTGGGGCAAAATTTAAAATAAGTAGACAGGGAAGGACTTATTAGAACACGCGAGGAACGTGAAAGGACCAAAACAGAAATATTACCTGATCCTCAAAACACAGCGTGGCAATAAGGACTAAATTGAAAAAACGGGTAAGATTCCAGGGCCGAATTAAAATAAAATAAAAAACTTAATTGCGAGATGTTTAAAAAGCGGAGGGGTTAAACGCGCAAATAACCCCTCTCTAAAAAACACGCAGATCCTGTCGACCCGTGTCCAAAACGACGTCGTTTTATTATTAAATAGGGGGGACCAAAACGCACTGTTTTGGTCCCCTATAAAAGTTAAAAATTTTTAAAAAAAATTTATTTGAGACCAGGGGAAGAAAAAAAAAGAGAGAAAAGAGGGAGAGGGAGGGCCCGGAGCGATTTCTGGCCATAGGGGAGGGTGTCGGTCCGATCGCCGGACCGTCGCCGGCGCCGGTGCCGGCCACCGCGTGGTAAAATTTACTCTCTTTTTTTGTTTTTTTTTTATTTTTCGAATATATGTGTATGTATGTTAGAAATGAGGAAGAAAAGAGAAAAAGAAAAAAACGGATTTAAAAAAATAAAATCACCTTCCGATTTATGTTTTCGTTCCTTGTTCCTTTTTGTTGTTTTTACTTGTTTTGATCTCCAATATCTGTATTACCACCATCATCCTTTACAAATGTTTATTTCTCGGCTTTATAGCCGATTACAAAACTAGGAAACTATTATTTATTTTTTGTCCTATTCTGTTTGGTATGGGTTTTTTACTAAAAAAATATAAAAAATTAAAAAAATCGAAAATAATACATAAAAAAATGTAATTACGAAAATGGTATATCAGGGTAGTCACGCCAATCTGACAGGCGGCACCACCCTGACAAACAGTACCAAACAGTAAAAAAATGAAAAAAAAAAAGGGGACATGTTGGTGCCAGAGGCGACACCAGTGTTGCCTCTGGCAGAGGCGGCACCGGTGTCTGCTTTTAGTGCCGATTTGACCCTCATGTAGAGGGGTTTTGTTATTTTGTTTGGGGGACCATAATATATGGTCCCCAAGCTTCATTTTCGCAAAAAGAAGAAGAAAAAGAGAGAAGAAGGGAAGAAGGGAAGAAGGGAAGAAGAGAAGAAGAAGAAAGAAAAGAAGGAGAGGAGGAGAAGGAGGCCTGCGGTGAGAGAAGAAAAAAGAAAAGAAAAGAGAAGGAGAAGAAGAAGAGGGAGGAAAAGAAGGAAAGAAAAGGTAATTTTTTATAAATTTGAGTAATTAATGTTAGTTTAATAACGTTTTAGATTTAAATCGATATAATTTTTATTTTTATTTTTTCTAAGGTGTTATTTGGTTAAGAAGAGATATTAAGGTATATTCGTATTTATTTTATATTTTCATTGAAGTATTAAGCATTTATGTGTAAAGAATATTTTTGTTATTATTTTATGTAATTTATTTGTTAAGTGTGTGTTTTAGGTTGTTTAAAAGATTTTTTAATTTATTTGATTTATTATAGAATTTTTTTATTTTTTATTTTTATGTGATCGGGCTTTTAAACTTTTTACAAAAATAGTAAAAATTTAAAAATTAAAAATATATTAATGAAAAAAAATACGAGAAGAAATAAAATACTGAAAAAAACTTTATTGGGGAAAGTGGTGGTGACGAGTTTTTGTTAAAATAATATAAAAAATAAAATATAAAAATAGTATAATTAAAAAATAAAATCTGAAAATAAAAAATATGAACAAGGTGCCAAAGTCAGGTTACTTATTAAATTAATATAAAAAACTTAAATAATACATTTGAATGATTTTATGCTAAAATAAAATACCAAAATAATATATTTTAAAAAATAATATACTAAAAAATACGAATAAAGTGCTAAAATCAGGTTATTTATTAAAAAATATAAATAATACTTAAATAATACATTTGAAGCATTATGTACTAAAATAATATAAAGAAATAAAATACGAAAATAATATATATTAAAAAATAATATACGAAAATAAAAAATTACGAAGAGAGTATCAAAATCGGGTTATTTAGTAAAAACCCTTAATATAAAGAAACAGTTAATTAATACATTTGAATTTTTTTGCTAAAATAATATAAAAATAAAATAAAAATAATATATTTTAAAAATAATATACTGAAAAAATACGAATAAAGTGCTAAAATCAGGGATATTTATTGAAAAATATAAAAATATTGAAATAATACATTTGAAACATTATGTACTAAAATAATATGAAGAAATAAAATACAAAAATAATATATTTTAAAAATAAGATACAAAAAATACGAAAAAAGTGTCAAAATCAGGGTTATTTATTAAATTAGTATAAAAACACTTACATAATATACATAATACATTTGAAACATTTTTGCTAAAATAATATAAAAAATAAAATAGGAAAATAATATATTTTAAAAATAATATACTAAAAAATATGAATAAAGTGCTAAAATCAGGGTTATTTATTAAAAAATATTTAAAACACTTAAATAATATATTTAAAATATTATGTACTAAAATAAGGGTTTTAAAATTAAATAATCTGAAATTAATATATTTAAAAAAGATACTGAAAAAATACGAAAAAGTGTCAAAATCAGTGTTATTTATTAAATTAATATAAAAATACTTACATAATACATTTAAAACATTTTTGCTAAAATAATATAAAAAATAATATACTGAAAATATTTTACTTATTATCATTTTAAAATAATAATAATATTTGTATTTAAATTGGATATATTTAATTTTTAATGTAGTATAGCAAAAGAAAATGTTGTAGAAAAATTGTTTGCTATTTTTTATTAAGTTATTCTAATAAATATTTAAAATCTATCAAACAATAAAATTAATAACCAAAATTTATTTTGAAATTGCAGGCATCGCAATGGCTTCATTGATCAATAAGAAACTTTCTCACATATGTGACACAGTTAATAATACGGTAATATATTGTTATTTGTTACGCAAGGGTTTCATTAAAAAAAATTTACGTAATTTAAGAAAATAAATTATGTTATTATAACTATTTTTTGTAATTTAACACTGTCAGGACTCGTACCGCATATTAAGGGGCAAGGTGAATGGTGTAGGATATTCCCCGGATGCACGACTGATGCCGTACTTAGAGCTAGCTGGATTCGGATCAGCAGCATTGACCCGGACGTTCGATTTGCAGTACGATTTAATATCCGCATTGGTCGAGCATTGGCGACCGGAGACCCACACTTTTCATTTACCGTGTGGGAGTGCATGATTACTCGGAGGATGTTGCATTGCGCTTGGGCTCCCAATCGACGGGATGCCGTCCACGGCGTAAGTACGATATTGAGCCACCGCACTTTGTTACAGCCTACTAGGAGCCTCGCCCGGCTCAAGTTCATCGATGCCATTCGAGCCATATGATTTTTCTTCTATGTATCAGACACCCTCACCTGCGATTGAAGAGGATGTTGGTCGTCGCGATCACCCACAACGTGAACGCCGACCTCCGCAAATATACCCTAGGACCACACCATCGAACCATCAATTTTAGGGGTTTCTTCGGTTTGGTTATATATGCAAGTTGAGTAAATGTAAACTCAACCAAGACCTTGTTTGTATATGTCAATTTGTTGATTGAGTGTAGGTAATTGGTAAAATGTTTGGTTATGTGTGCTTCATGAGAATTAAATGATGATTATATTAAGTTTTATTGTGTAATTGACCATGGGATACATGAAATGGTGAGTTCATGATTAGTTGTAAATGATATTATGATAAATATCATTATCCAAATCCCATACTATAATATAATTTGTTTTAGTTAATATGGCCTGAGTGTGGAACAAAGAAAGCAAGGGTAACTTTAAAGAATAAATTGTACTAATTGGCTAAATAAAAATTCTAAAATTTTATGGTAAAAAGATATGTTAGCTTAGTTTCTAGAAATATTAACGGATCTTAATTTGGAGTTCTGTAGCTCGAGATATAAATAAATTCATAACTGCAACTCCAAAAAATAGCTTGATAGATTTTTAACAAATAGAGGAATATTTGCAATATAATCTTTTTCATATAAAATAAATACATTACAACATAAGTTCAATTCCTACCTGATCGTGACGATTGTCCGACATGATAGTTTCATTGCGGGCATTTACTCCGATTATGACCAGCTAACTCTGCATAATCCACAACGCTGCATCATCGGATTTCTCCCTAATGTCCATTTCATTACGGATTCTAGTTGATTGCGGACGACCTCTTGATTCTGCGTAGCCCTCCGTCTGGACAAGTTCGAAAGTTATCGGAGGCACTTCTCATGTAGACAGGTTGGGCGGTGACAGAATTCGTTTTCCCATACACGTAACGCATGCGATTGAGTGTGTACACATCTTCGACAAATTGTTCAACATTAAGGTTCACTTTAGCACACGCTGCAACGACATGCGCACACGGGTAATGAAGTGTTTGGAATCTCCTACAATCGCATTGTCTATCCCGGAGATCAACTCTGTAGGACCTAGGTGGTAGACCGGGTCGACGACCAATGGTCTCCGTAACTCAAAACGTTTCAAGGCGTCGTGAATATATTTCTACATTCATCGACCTCGCCATCCGACGGTTTGCAACCATTGCATCCCTAATATCTTCGACAAATATGTGTCCCGCCTCAATCTGGTTAACTTGTTGCTGACCCATTCTTGGCATCAAGGTAGCCAACTCAGAATGTAGCCGAGAAGACTGTTGAAATCGGAAGGTGTCGTGTTTTCAACAATACAGCGTTGACCCCCTCAACTAAGTTTGTGGTCATTTGACCATAACGAAAGCCCTCGTCAAAACTTTGAGCCCATTGCCACGGCTCCATAGTACCCAACCACTGTCGAAAAGATGTATTTGTTTGACCCTCCATGTCACTCTCAAGTCGAGTCATCATTTGGCGAAAAATGTGTGGCTCTAGCTCGTACGCTATATATGTATTAAGAATAGATAAGTTACAGTATTGCCCTAAAAACTTATATTGAAAGGATAAGGCAATCGTTTACCTATTTTCACAAATCGTCTTTTCCAGTCTGCATTTTTATAATCTCTAATTAAGTTAGTCATGATGTGACGGATGCGATAACGGATCTCCATGGTACACCGAACGCCTAATGGCGACAATTAATCCTTTCCTCTATTAGAGATAATACAAATATTATCGTTGCTAATAACATACCTCCGCAGGTTGGTAAGGAAGAATTCCCACGATTCCATGTTCTCCTTATCTACAATGGCAAATGCTATCGGGAGCACGTTCCTATTGCCGTCTTGAGCAACCACAATAAGTAAGATTTGTGTATATTTTCCATATAGCCAGGTCCCATCCACTTGCACAAATGGCTTGCGTTGGGAAATGCGCGCACATGGATCAAACGTCCAAAACATCCGATGGAAAATTTGTTTTCCCAACTGTAGTTGGTCATCCGGGCCGTAATAAGGTCGTGTCTGTAACTCAATAACGGTCCCTGGTACGTACTCCCGCATAGCGGCTATCCATCACTGTAGCTCGTTATACAACGCATCGAAATCCCCATACAATTGCTCCATTGCCATCTGTTTTGCTATCCATGCCTTTCGATATGACACTCGATATTGAAATCGTGCTTGTATTTCGACAATCAGTACCGAAACTTTAATGGTCGGCATGTCCTTCACCATTGGCATGATACACGTCATGAGATAGTTTTAGAATCAAGTTTTCGATGATCTTCATCATACGTGTTGATGTGCATGTGAGGCCCAACAAATTTGCGTATCTCCCACATCTGCGAATTTTGAATAAATGCACTCGACCCGCCAATTGCAGCCTTCCCCCGACTTCCAACACTCCCCAATATATAATGTCGGTTTCGACACGCAACTTTATAATCTCATCGATATATTCATGCTATACCGCTTAATAGCAAATCGCACTCTTCTTTACTTTCGAATCTCGGCGACGAATAACTCCTCGGGATCGAATTTACTACGGTCGGTGAGCGGAAGTATTTCGTGGTACTCTGAAACTCGGCTACATGCACCGCGATCGGGTCTATGAGCGACATGTGTGGCCCAGGATTATTGTGAATCACAACACGTCGCATCTGGTTCCCGACCGAAAACGCGTTAATGTTTCTATCGTCATTCACGTCTTTATCATCAATATCATCGGGGACATCGTCCACATCGGGATCACTATCACTATCGACTTCTTGATAACAAGGATCACTACTATCGTAACCATCATCACCAACCACATCCATATCGGGTGTAACATTAAGATCGATATCGATCCCACCTATAGTCGATTCACTATCAACGTACGATATTGGAGCCACCATGCATGGTTCTTAAGCTCTATGTTCTTCACCATATGCAGTGAGATTTTCATTTTCCTCCATACCGGCTAACTCAGCAAATAAGTGAATCGGTGCATTTTTGTCACTCCCATTCCCACAGTAAAGAGCGATCATTGTCTCCACGTCTTCGTCGTCTACAAGTTCCATTTCAGTGAATTTGATTGGATCTGTCGAAACTGGAAACTTGTAGAAAAGTTTCGAGATCCTTCTCCCACAACGTCTGACAATTTTTACATTAATTCTTCCTTTCATATCATCCAACGAGACATTTCTATTAAATCTCATTGCTATTTGTTGCCGACATTCAAATATACATCCAACGGTTGTTGTCAAGATAATTCCATCGAAATAAACGCATACGAAAAACTGATTATCCATCTTCAATGCTCAATCTGTTAAAAAATAAATAAACTTTCTCAAAATAATTTCGAACACCAAATAAACTACTTAAATAAAAAATTTAATTACTCAATATGCAATTTTTGTCATTCATAAGCTCATAGTTTTTCAGTTCTCATTTTATACATAAATAACATTTATCTTTACATTTAATCATTTAAAATCAACCTAAAACGAGTTTTTTACCCTAATAATATAAAAAATAAAATAAAATACTAAAATAGGTTGTTTGAAAGATTAAGTGCCAAAAGTGCCAAAAATGGTACTTAATCTTTCAAACAACTTATTTTGCTATTTTTTATTTTTATATAATATGGGTAAAAATCTACCTAAAACACATATAAGAAAATAATATATTCTTTACATTACATAAATAGGCTTTTTAGGTTTTTTAACAATAATAATAACTAACAATAATTATGGTTTTTACTAACAATAATAACAATATTCATAATCGACAACAAAAATAATAAAATCAACAATAATAATAATGAAAAAGCACATTAACAATATAAAATTCATTATTTAAAAAAAATTATACCTTCTTTTTTCTTCTCCTTCTTTTCTTCCTTCTCTTCTCCTTTCTTTCCTTTTATTTTCTTCTCCTTGCTGCTGAATCTTGCTCCCGGGGTTGCTGGTTCTGCTTGGTTTTATAGTGCTTAGGTGCCGCCTGTGGGACCCACACAACTGGTGCCGCCTCTGCCAGAGGCAACACTGGTGCCGCCTCTGGCACCCACATGTCCAATATTTTATTTTATTTTTCGTTTTTTAGCTTTTTTTCAGAGTTTTTTTTTACTGTTTTGGTACTGTTTGTCAGGGTGGTGCTGCCTGTCAGAGTGGCGTGACCACCCTGACTATACCATTTTCATATTTACTTTTTTTCTGTATTATTTTCGATTTTTTTTATTTTTTGTATATTTTTTTAGTAAAAAACCCGTTTGGTATGCTTCTGTCTTTGCAGGGTATGGAGGTGCCAGGGAAGTGGAGGAGAAGCATGCGGTGGCAGACGGTATGAGGGTGACCAGGGATGGTGCTAGTGTCAGAGGAAAGTGGGGCGTGGTAGCTAAAGGCAGAGGGGCGTGCGGCGCAAGGTGGGAGCTAGGGTTTGCTGTTGAAATCTTTTAAGCAAATGGGCTATTAGGGTTTTAAAATTTGGGCTCAGGTAGTTTTAGGCCTGGGATTATTATGTAAATGGACATTGGACCCTTTTTTTTATTTGGGGTTTTATTATTTTATGGACCTAAAGATAGAATTAGTGAATATTGTTTATTTATAGTTACGAAGATATTATATTATTATATTGAGGTTGATCTAATAATTTTTATTTTATTTTATTAAAAAGTTAGACAAGGTATAAGTGTATGGGTTTTAAAGCCGATGGTTTTGAAAATTGAGGTACCGGGATCTCGTTTCTCTAAACCGGACTCGTAAATATTTTATTAAATATTTTCATAGTTATATTAGAAGTGAATTAAATTTTTGGTTATACAATTTTGAAGAAAGAGTGTTCAATTAAAATAAAGGGACTAAATCAAATAAGTGATAAAAGTAAGAATTAATACTAAATTATAAGGTGAACCTATATTAAAAGGACTAAAGAAGCAATTATGCCCTTGGTTCATTTTAAGTGGACGGTTGTAATGGACATTTATGACATGTATATATATTATATTATGTTAATTAGTAAATCGTATAAAATGTATGTGTACTATATAATAAGATATAAAAATAGTATTAATAAGAAAGACAAAAGAAAGAGAATGATTCATTCTCAGTTACACGCAAACAAAAAAAAAAAAAAGAAAGAAAAAGAGTGAAGAAGTCGCACGGCCAGGCGTTTGGAAGTTCAAATCCAAATTGGATACTGCAACTTAGTGTCTATGTTTGTAATTTTTATATTTCTAGAATCTCGATATTTAGAATTACTCGACTCATATTATAATTTTTAGCATCGTTCAAGATTTTAGATGTTGATATTATTGAATAGTTTAAATATTAGAGATTAAATAAATAGATTTTAAGTTAGAAATGGAAAATGACTAAATTATGGAAAATTTTAAAAATATGGGCTGATTAAATTGTTTATTTATGTGAAATTATCAATGTATAAAAAAAATGTCATTGAGATATTTTGAAGTCTTTTATATGAAAGAGTTTAGTTTGGATGCTTGATGTTGAATTTGTGTTATTTTATAGAGTAAAATTTTACTACTTAAAAACTAGGGATTTAATTGAGTAAATTATAAATTAAAGATATATATATATATATATATATATATATAGGATGTATATTGAGGGTTAAGTATTCGACAATAGTGAGTTATGTGTTAATTGTGGAATTAACTTGGTTGAGATGATGGATTAAATTGTATAGGATGTAAATGTTTTGGGGCAAATGTGTAAAAGTTTAAATAAGTAGTTAAACGTATTGAATTGAATGGTATATGAAATTGAGATTAATATTTACAGAGTCATTTTAGAAACGCAGTAGAAGGATAATTTGATAATTTTAATTGTTAGGGTTTAATTAAGTACAATGATTAACTTAAATGGGTGATGAATTAATGATTAGTATTAAAATTCAAAGTGAGATTAGGATAAGGGACTATTTAAAATTAGTCCATTGATTTGATGAGTTATGGATAGTAGATGATTTTAATCTATTTTATTAGTATTATATAAATATAATATATTAGAAAAGAAATAAAGTTAAAAATTATAATAATAATAATAAGAGATAAAAGATATGGTAGGTGAAAAGAAGATAAGGGGTGAAATTCTTTTGTTTATTTTCTTTGCTGCCGAAAACTAAAAGAAGGGGGGCTAAAAGAAGAAGGGGAAGGGGCTGTTCGGCTATGGGGGTTTAATGCATGTGTAAATTTGTAAGTTAGATTTGATTATTTTTGCATGAAATTTATATTTTTGATGATATAATATTATGAGTTAGTTTACCTATATTGAAATTTTGAGAGTGAATGGAAATTATGAAAGATACCATGGATGAGAAATTCAAAGGTTTAGGGTTATTTTGTTGAATACTAAATATCTTTTGAGATGATGATTAGTATAAATTTTGTAGACTAAATTGGTCATATTGTGTGGTGGTTTTATTGACAATAGTTTCTAGGGACTAAAATGTTGTAAATTCAAAATAACATAGTTTAAATTATTAATTTTGTGAAATATAGGGACTGTTTTAGTGGACTGTTCTTATGCTAGAAAATTTGGGATTTATTTACTAAGTCCATTAAGTTTATAGAGTATTTTGTGATATGAAATTGGTTAGCATTAACTAGCAATGAGTTAAATGCTTAAATAAATTTAGCAAAGTATGACTTTATTAAATTTAAGATTATTGGGGATTGTTAATAAATTAAATGTATATTTAGTGAATTATTGAAATAAGAAGGAAATATGATCAATTAAATTTTGATTGTTAATAGTTGAGTTGACTAAATGTTGTTAAATGAAAGTACGCACTAAGATATAAGATTTGATTAATTTTAGTAGAAATAAGAATAGTATTAATTGAGCTAAATTGTTAAAAATAGATCAAGTGAAGAATAGATCGAGTATCAACCGTGGGAAGGAAAAGATCACTGAGTAGACATCTGTCGTATTTTGGTAAGTTCATAGTCCCCAAGCTCGAACTTTATAAATTGTTTTAATTAATCTAGTTACTACTTGATGCCTTAATATATATCCCTAATGTAATTGTTAATTAAATTTAATGGAAGTTTATGGAGGTATAATTAATTCAATTGAATGGAGGTTTATGGAATGTGACATTATGGAATAAATTAATGTAGGATTAGTAGATAATTGGAGCGGAAGTGTTATTAAATTATGAAATTTGATATTGAGTTGGAAAAGTAAAAATTAAGGACTTGCAAATGAATAATTGACATCGTCGATTCGTTTGACTAACGCTGGACGCAAATATCGTTGGTTTATCCAACGGCTCACTAAATTATTCGCCAGTTTATCTGACTAGCGCTGGGCGCTACTTTTGTCAGTTTATCTGACTAGTGCTGGGCACACATTCGTCGGTTTATCCGACTAACGCTGGGCGCAAATATTGTTGGTTTATCCAATTAGAGCTGGGCTCACTAATTATTCGTCAGTTTATCCGACTAGCGCTAGGTGCAAACTCTGTCAGTTTATCTGACTAGTGCTGGGCACACATTTTTCTGTTTATCTGACTAGCACTGGGCGCAAACTCTTTCGCGAATTATCTGCTAGGCACCGGGTGCCGTGTATCAACTGGACTATACAAAAAGGTTTTATGAACGATCTAAGGAGGATGGTTGTAAGTATTACTAAAAATGATTATATTTATATTTACTTATGTATATACATTTATTCATTTGAAGATATGATATGTTCTTGAGTTAGATTATTAAAGTTGTGAAATAAATTCAAATGCTTTAGATATACTTGTGTTCAAATAAGTGAAGTTGCTTAATGTGGATTGGTTTGTGCGATAATATAAGTAAATTGTTGATTGATCTATGCAAAGCTATTAATATAACAAGTGACATGAATTGAGATGTATGTTCAAACCAACTAAAGGTGAATACTTGTGAAAATTGAGTATAGTATGAAATAAAGTGATGAAAGGCATGAAATTGAAATGGTGATATCTTGTAATTGTATGTTTAGATAGTAGTATGATGATATAATTCAATTTGAGCATTTATGTATCATATCATGTCTTAAAATGTTTGGATTATAGAAATATCACTGAGTTTTACTCAGCGTGCGATTTTGTTTTCCGTGCGCAGGTTAGGTACTCTATTTTGATTGCCGACGCAGCATCCAACAACAACAATCCCGATCTCAAGTGTGGTGATGTTTAATTTTGTAATGGCATGTACCTAGGATGTCTTTGGTTGTTAGTTGTTTTGGTGAATGTGATGTAAATTGAGTTATAAGTATATGTTTACGTTTGAAGCTAAATGCTAGTATTCGTTTTGACCAAAGGTTAAACATGTGTATGAAACTTAAAGTTTGGTGTCTTAAGTAGCTTTATGTTAGGATAAATTGAGCGATTTTGGCACACTTTAGATCCACATGGCCAGACACACGGGCCTGTGACTTGGCTGTGTGAGACACACGGTTAGCACACAGGTGTGTGAGACCATTTCAAAGGGTACACGGCCTGGCACATGGGCGTGTGGCTTGGCCGTGTGACCCAAGTCAGTGAGTTACATGGGCACAGATACGGGCTGGGACACGGTTGTGTGTCCCTACTTCGAATGCCCACACGGACAAACATACAGGCATGTGACTTGGCCATGTCAGTCAAACAGCCTGGCCACACGGCCGTGTGACCCTTGCAGTTAAAATTTTTCTAATTTTTTTCTAAAATTTTCAAATCTTCCCGATTTAGTCTTGAAACACTTTTAAAGTGATTTTTAGACCTCAAAGGCTTAAATGAGGGACATTATGCATGTTAATGATGAATTACATTAAGATTTTTGAAATATTTGAAAATGAATGATTTAGATTACGGTTACTAAGTGATGCTCCACAACCCTACTCCGGTGACAGATATGGGTTTGGGGTGTTACACACAGACTGCTTTGTAAAGTTCCCTATACCAATAAGCCAGCATGACAAAAATCCTTGAATAGAGAAAGATACATGACATGGACCTTGTTGCCAGATTTGTCTGGAAACAACATTCCTTTGAACATCTAGAGCATCCAAGCTCCAGCTAAGCAATCAATCTCCTCTATAATTGCATGTAGTGGAAGGGCTAGGTTAACAAGATTTTCCAACCATAAGCACTTCACCCGATAACCATGAAAATCTTTATATGGTTCTCTCTCAGCAGCATGACACCCAACAACCAACCACACTCATACTTTGGATTAATGCCACTAATTATGATTACTATCTTCTAATTGATTGGAAGGTTGATTATTAAAGCAACATATTTGAGCACAATGGTCATTTCCCTGCATGGAAAATGGAATGCAAATGTTTCTAACTTTTATCTTTTTACCAAGGCGACAACAAAATTTGAAGTGATTTTTAACTTTGTCATCTTATATTTCACACATAAACTGACATCCTTCAAGTGTTCTTTGATATGACGATTGAGATTCATGAATAAATTGTGTTGGATCCAAAGAACTCGATCAATCGCTTGTTAAAAAATCACAAAATAATAATATTAAATTTCACAAATCATAATAATATTTTCTCAAAAATTAAAAACTAGAAAGAATTGAGTTAGAGATTTCACCATATTGATGGTGTATTTGGCAACGTGTTCCATCATCCTTCTTTGAAAAATAAGTAAAAAAGAACAAGAGTTTTTTGAAGAGTAGGAGTGCTTAAGAGCTTGAGAGTTTTAGAGAGTTTTGGGAAGATTTTGGGTGCTAAGAAAGGAAAAATGTATGAGTTTTTATAGGGTGGAAATTGACAACTGTAGGAGTCAACCTCCACTGTATTTAATTCGTTTGATTAGGTCAACATCCAAATAAATATCCCGATCAAACCTCTTAACCCTTAACTCGACACCCATATGTGTTAAGATACTCTATATGTACTTCATAATAATGCCTCATAACATGCATAACACTAATTAGTGTAGAGTGTCAAATTACTACTCAAGAAAAAATATACTAAAAAATTTCCCATTAACATATAAAAAATAATAGGGTAAACTATACAAATGGTCGAGTGCCCATATTTTTGTTTTGGTCACCCAACTTTAAAAAATTTCAATTTAGACATTAACATTTAAATTTGTTCTTATTTTGATCACCCACAGTTAAATTGATAATAGAAAGCCTTATTCTAATTGGTATAATAACACATTTATTCCTCGATACTTACATATTATATCAATTTGATCCTAATTCTAAATAACTCAATAAATTTAACCATTCACATTTAGAAATTCTATCAGTTTGATCCTCAAACTTTCTAACCAAAGTTTTCAGCTTTTATAACAGAGGCATTCCACATCTATTAATTGTTTTGTTTATGGTTGAAATAATCTAATTCAGTACATAACTTTTTTTTTGCAATTAAATGACATCTTTATCAATTAATGTACTATGTCAAGGTGTATTCTTTTTTTCTCTTCGCTAAAAATATTATATATTTTCATTTACATATCCTTGAATTTCCCTTTTTTGGAGGGATTTTGGCATATAGATACCTAATTATTGGGAAACCAAGCTACAATCACTTACAGGTTTATTTCTTCATCATCTTTTTTTTTTTCAATGTAGAAATTTCATGATATTTATTTTGTATGCTTGAATTTGACTTTTAAGCATGTGATTTTGATATATTGTTTTTAGTAAAAAAGTAATTTATTATTTCATGTGGCTAATAAATATAGTTGGTAATTTACTTTAATCATGTGTTTGTTTGTAGAACCCATAAATCAAAATTTAAAAGCTTGATAATATTGACCTTTTTTGTTTAATTTGTTTATGATGTGAAAATAGTATAAAGTTTGAAGCTTGTGATAAAACCGCCCATAAAAGTGGACTAATGTCTTTTTTTTTTAATTTTGTATTTTTTATCTTGGTTTGCATATTTTACCCTATGTTAGGAAGTAAAATGTTAAAAAAAAAATCAGTGAAAATTGCTTAATTTTGGACTATTTAGCTTCATTTACTAGTGGCCATCTTATTAGTGTTGTTTTCTTGATAAGTACGATATTTCCTTTAAGATACATAGAAATCGTCCTAGAAGTTGATCATTGAAATTGAAAATTAAATCCAGAGTTAAAAAATATGGTTTTGAAAAATTCAATTGTTCAATCAATAATTATATAAGAAAAATTATGAACATTTAATTTTTCATAAGATAAAAATGTGAAAAAATAATTGAATTTTCTTTTGTTACATTGGTAATGATTTTTTTAATTTTATAAATTGATTAAGAGATTATTATGTGTTCTATTTGTTTTAATTATTTGCGAAAAAGTAAAACAATTAATAGACATGGAAGGTCTTTGTTTTAAAAGTTGAAAGTTTTGGTTAGGAAGTTTGAGGATCAAATTGATAGAATTTGTAAATGTGAAGGGTTAAATTTATTAAATTATTTAGAATTAGGATCAAACTGATAAAAAAATGCAAGTATTGAGGAGTAAATGTGTTATTATACCAGTTAGAAAAGGCTTTTTGTTATCAATTTAGCGGCGGGTGACTAAAACAAGAATGAATTCAAACGTTAATACCTAAATTGTAAAATTTTAATGTTAGATTACCAAAACAGGAACGTAGGCATAGTTGGGTGACTATTTGTATAATTTACCCCAAATAATATTAAAACATATGATATCAAAGTATACATTCGAACCTTATTGCATGACGGCTATGGATATGATTAAAGAATGCTCTAGAAGTACACCTTCAATGACTTTTGTTAGGAAAATCAAGGAAGTGACTCGTCAGGTTCCAACAGTTAAGTTCTAACTTGTGAATAGGGAACAAAATATGGTTGCTGATTGGCTAGCTAAATCATGTCTTTCTAATGATGTTAACTTAATTTATATTGATGTTCCTAGACCTTACGTTAGGAGACTACTTTTAGAAGAGATATTAAGTGATTCCCATGTATGAATAAATTGATTTAAGGCCGTGTATTGTCTTCTTTTATCTATAAAAAAATAAAAATAAAAACTCAAAATATATCAAAATAATAATAAGGAAATTGGAAAAAAAAAGGTTTTATAATAACTATCTTAAGTCAAACTTGGTTTTATCTAAAAGATTATGTCTTTAGATGAGTAGTGCGTTTACCTCCAATAAAAGTAAAATTAATTATTGTAATTATTACCTCACCACAAATACTACTTGAATTCAGGGTGTGTTTGATTGCCAAGAAAATATTTTCCAGAAATTATTTTCCTGGTTTTACAATGTTTGTTTGACGAAAAACATTTTCCCTATGTAAAATATTTTCAAAAACACGGGTAAAATGTTATGCTTTTAGGGAAAATGTCTTACAGATTTTTTTCTGTAAGACATTTTCCAACTCTCACCAATCTTTCCCTTGCCACGTTCTTCATCTTCCTTCTTCTTCATCCAGGTACTTTCATCCTTCTACTTCTTCTGTTCTTCGTCTTTTCCTTTTTTTCCTTAGCTTTTCGCATATCTTCTCTTCTTAGGGCTGCTGTTTCGTTTCGCTCTGTGACAATTTCCAACTCTCACCAATTTTTCCTAGTCGTTCTTCATCTTCCTTCTTCTCCATCCAAGTAACTTTCCTTCTTCTACTTTTTCTGTTCTTCATCTTTTATTTTCGTTTTTCCTTAGTGCCTGTAGCATAGCTTCTGTACTTAGGGCTACTGTTTTGAAACAAATTTTCTCTTCTGTTCTTCATCTTTTTTTTCTTCTTGTTCTTTACTTGTCCACTTTTTAACAGGTAATTTTGGCAATTCCATAGATACTGTTGAATATCATCCACTTTTTAATAGGTTATTTTGGCAATTCCCTAGATACTGTTGAACACCATTTTATTCTTTGTGCTGAATTTTGGGTTTTATTTGAATTTTGTTCCTGTGCTTGTTGTTTTGTTCAATTTTTGTTGCTTTCTATTGTGTTGATCATAGATAAGTCAAAGTAATTTGGTTGGATGGAAGTTGTAACTGCATCTATGGTTAATGCAACCAGAAACTGAGTCATTAGAGTTGAAATTGAAACCATTATATTGAAAATGAATCTACAATCTATCTTAGGTTAGGACTGTTTGTTCATGTTGTTTGTTTTGCATTGCTGCAGCTTTGATCGCTGTTGTTCTTTGATTTAGCGAAAAAAAATCATGATGACTTTTAATTACTTATTACAATCTGTTAACATTTTGGATGTTACAAGCTCTAGTTTTTGGTACCTAGATGGTTACACCTTGATGGTATTCTACAGTTCATTGACCTCGTTCTATAGTCTGTTCTAGTGCATGAATTCCTATTAGACAGCATGTTTATAAAACATAAAGTACTATAAGAGAGGAATATGAAAGTTTCCTATTTCATCGATATGTGATCCATTTGAAAACACCTAATCCAAGTTATTAACTTGTAATCGATTAGTGAGCCACACAAAAAGAAAATCAAAGACCTCTGTTCTTCATGTTCGTCAAATGATCCATAATGGATACCATGCTTTAGATGTCTATAATATAACATAATTATAAACAAAGAAACTTATGCTCAAGACATTGCCTTGAAGCACAATATTAGAGCTAGACTGTGAGAGTGTTAACTCTCTAGGTATGGCAGTTCGAATAAACCAAGCATAACAATAACAGCGTACTCAGAAGTCAGAACTATAAATTCAACAGGCACATAGTGTAGAAACAAATGGAAATTGTATGCAGTGCTCAAAAGTACATCAATCATACAATATAATGATAACCAAAAAGAGTATGCCTCGAATGAGGGGACTCATATAGTCTAAGCTAGTAAAGAGTACAAAACAAGTATCAAGAAAAACAATTTAATCAATCCAAACTCATTCAATATAAACTCACACATCTTAAACAATCAGAATCCACAAGCATCGAATTTAAGACCTTAAGAATCAATACAATTTTAAGGATGATAACTAAACTAATAGTAGTAAAATTGAATAAGATGGTATTTGAGCTGGCGAATGCTGGTCTGAAAAGGCAGGGCATGTTTAAGGCATGGTGGCTATTTTTGGTGTGATGTTGTGTGATTGTAGGTGTTTTTGTGGTTTTTTTATGGTCTTGTGTAGGTTTTTGTCTGGTTTGAGGTTGGTTTAACAGATAGGTGTAATTTGGGGTTTTGAGGTTTTGTTTGTTGTGATCTATCTGTGTTTTAGATTCTGTTCTTAGGATGGGTCATTTTGTACCTGCTGATTGCTTTGTTTTTCTGCAGCTTTGATAGCTATTGTGAAGGGGAATTAAAATGAAAAACTTCAAAATATTAAAATAAAAAACTTCAAAATATTTCTTAAAAATAATTAAATCAAACAACTTACTAAATCGTACTAAACATCTAAGGTTTCGTCCATGTTGGTCTTCTTCTTTAAGTTTGGACTAATTTATTTGTTTGATTTCGCAAGACATTTATGTACAATTAAAAGGAAGCTTCCCATGAAGATTTGGACATTCAAACAACTCACATCCTTTCCAATATTCAGCTTCCTTTGATGTAAGAAGTGGCCAGCCATGAGCGGATTATTTAGGCAAGAAGAAAATAAGAGTTTTACATGAAAAGAAACAAAGAAAAAATGAAGATTAGTGCAGGACACTTGCATAGTCAACCATGAGAGAGGAATTACTGTGATTAAACTCATTATTTTTTATGTAATAATTGCAAAAAAATGCTTTATTCCTCTCTACTAAAATACATCATTCAGGAGTTTAAGGGGTTTTTATTGATCAGAGTGTATTTTATTTATACTTCTATTATATATTAATTAGAAAATATTGTCTATACTATACTTAAAACCCTTAACTGAAGTGGTATTAGGAATCAATCTAGGACCCTTTAGATTACTACTACAATCTTTATGTTTTACCTCATTCATATGGATACTTGCAGGCTCTTATTGCATTCATAGAACCTCCACTGAAGGATGTAAAAGGTCTTATCCGAAAGAGTAAATTAAAACTCCAAATGCATGAGACAAAAAATATACTCTTTTAGTAGATTTGATGTTCTTAATTGTATACTCCTTTACAGAATGGCTATTCTTTTAAAGCAGTCCATGATTAGTTAAATCTTATTAAATTTTATCATCGTATATTGGTAAAATTTATTCCTTAAAATAAAGTCACTTACTCATAGTACAACTCAATTTTTATCCCAAATAAGTATAAATCCCACTTAAAAATTACAATATAGAAATTATAACAAAGTAAAAATTGTCAATAAAAATAGCACACAAGCCAGTGTTACTTCTAATGTTACTCGATATGTTGCAGGACTTATATTAGATTTGGTTGGATGTTTTAGCCTACTAGAAACATTTGTTTGGTTTGTTATAATCTCTTATTACAGCCTATGTGGAATGGCTCTCTTTTCATTGACCCCCTTACTAAATAGGCTATTCAGCCATGGTTGTAATAGTTTTTTATTTTCAAATTCCAATTTTGTCCATAAAATTTCTTGTCCATAAAATTTTAGATTTTCAATTTAAAACAGATTAGGAAGGGGAATTAGGTGCTGGGAGTGGCAATGTGAGATCGGGTAGGGGAAAAGAAATATGTTTAAAATTTTAGGTTAAAATATTTGAGTTGGGTTCAGACCAAAAAAATTTTATCCAAAGCTCGAATATTTTTAAAATGAGTTTTATTTTTAAGTTCAAACTCATTTTTTGATTTATAATTTTATTCAAACATTTTTATATTTTGAGCAAATTTTCAAGTTGTTTTCATATATGTATGTATGCAGTTTAGTCACGATAACTTTATTCATATATGTGATCTTATGAAAAGTTTGCATCTTTTTTATAGTAATCAAATATTTGTGTGGCATTATTTTGTGTAGATGGATCGTAATCAGGATCAAAATGCAATTGTCAGAGTCGTGGCTTCAGTTTTAGCTTTTGGGGCTCTTTGGATTAAAAAATTAAAAATTAAGAAGGAAATTGCTTCTCACCCTCGTGTGAATCGAGATTATAAAAGAGAAAATTATTAATAGTATTTTATATAGTGGTGACCAGCACTGTATTGATGTGATAAGGATGAGATCGATTGTTTTTTTTAATTTGTGTGATATTCTTAGTAGGAATAATTTGTTACAGTCAACTAAAGGTGAATATTAGGGAGCAAGTAGTTATATTTTTACATATAATTGGTCATAATGTAAGATTTCGAGTGATTGGATCTAGATATTATAGATCAATTAAGACAATTCACCGTTACTTTTGGGTTGTATTGAGAGCTATTTTGAAATTGTATAAGCTAGTTATTAGATTACCTGATGAGTCAACTCCTAGTGAAATCAGAAACAATCCAAGGTTTTATCCTTATTTTAAAGATTGTATTGGAGCATTAGATGGAACTCATATTCGTGCATTCGTTCCACTTAGCATTCAAGGAAGACTTCGTAGCCGTAAAGGGGGGACGACACAAAATGTATTGGCTGCCATTACATTTGATTTGAAATTTTCCTATGTTCTAGCTAGATGGGAAGGTAGTGCATACGATTCTCGTATTTTAAGTGATGCACTTTCACTCCCAAGAGGATTAAGAGTTCCGGAAGGTAATAATTATAAAATATTAAATACCAAATAGTTGTAGTAAGCTCATATTTATTAGTAATAATTATGTTTTGTCAAATTGTAGGTAAATATTATCTTACTGATGCTGGATATGGCATTCGAAATGGATATATTACCCCATATCGTGGTGTCTGATACCATTTAAAAGAGTTTAGTGCTCAGGGGCCTGAAAATGCAAAGGAACTCTTTAATCTTCATCATTCATCATTGCGAATCACTATTGAACGTGTTTTTGGGATTTTGAAGAAATAGTTTCGTGTATTAGATGCTGAACCATTTTGGAATTTTCAAACTCAAGTAGATATAGTTTTGGCTTATTGTATCATTCATAATCATATAATGGGAGTTGATCCTAGTGATTTACTTAATCAAGGATTATACGAGAAGCCTGAGTCTGATTTGATAATACCAACTCTTACAGAGCGAGAAGAAAGAGAAGAAGCAAGAGAATGGTCTGCTAAGAGAGACAAAATTGCACAAACTCTGTGGACTGATTATATGGCTAGAGATCTTAGGTAGTTTTAGGGCTTAGGGTTCTTGTTTCTATGTTATGTATGTTTTACTATTAAAATTGTTTTTTTTGTTAATATTGGTTGGATAATGATATTGAAAATTTAGTTTGTTGGATTTTGAAATTATTATGTCTTGAATTTGTTACATATTGAATTTATTATGTTTTAAGCTTGTTGGATATTAAAATGATTGACAATAGCAATTATTAATGTAGAATGAGTAAGGGCAACAAAGAAGGGACCTCCAAGCAATTTAGGTGGACAAAACCAATGGAACATTGTTTTCTTGAAATTCTAGCAGAGGATGACCAAAAAGGAAATAAGACTTCCAACTCTTTCAAAGCAGTTTCTATTAATCGAGTTGCCGAAGCTAATTCAGAAAGATTTCAAGTCCAATGCGATGCGAAGCATGTGGAAAATCATTTGAGGACTGTAAAAAACCAGCGGCAAATTATATGCACAATTCGAGGTGAAAGTGGTTTTGGATGGGATGATAACATGAAAATGATCACATGTGATAAAGCGACATATGATGCAACAGTAATGGTAATATATGTATATATATGTTAAGTATATTTCAATTATTTTTTTTACTTGTTATTCTAATTGTGTATAATATCCAACAGGCACTTGTTATTCTAATTGTGTATAATATCCAACAGGCACACAAGAAGTATGAACCATTTTTGAATAAAAGCATTGATCATTATGATGAAATGGCTTTGGTTGTTGGCAAATATATGGCGATAGGGAGTTTTGCCAGAACATTTGCTGACATAGATTTGGATGATGATAACCAAGATTCAGTGCCTATAGACTACGAAAATGAAGAGATTGAAGAGGTAAGAACAAAAGTATCTTCATCTGGCACATCCAAACATAAAAGAAAAAAATACTCAAGAAAGTGTCGTTGATGAACAAATTAAATTTGTGGGTGAACAACTTGGCAAAATTGCTTATGCTTTGGAATAATTTACTGCGGATAAGACACCACATCTTTACGAAGAAGTGATGTCGATAGAGGTAGAAGGATTTGATTATGACTTTCTGTGTTCTGTATTTGATTATCTAGTGAGTCATGAATCCGATGCCAAAGCTTTTTTAGTTAAAAGTAAGAAGCATAGAAAAATTTGGGTTCAAAAATTTTCTCAAAGTTGAAGATATTGATACTTTTAATGTGGTGTAATATTAGTTATGTACTTGGACAATGTTGTTGTTATTATGTGGTGTACTACTAATTATGTATTTGGATAATATTATTAATTTCTAGTATTAATTGTAGTTTGGAAGCTAATTTATAATTATTCAATTCTTGTTTTTTTATTTTTTATAACACAATTACAAATAATTTATTTGACTTTGGTTATTTTTAATTTATGACGATTAATATTCTAGCTTAATAATGGAGTATTATTATATATTTACTTTAATTTATTTATTTGTAAATAAATTATTGCAATATATGTAAAAATAATTTAAAATATAAATTTATTAATATATATTTATTAATATATGTAAAAACAGATTTTTCGAAAATATTTTCAAGAAATCTGCCAAACAACAGAAAATATTTTAGACAGATTCATTTAAACACTAAAAAAATAAATTATTTTCTAAAAATCATTTTTCAAAAAATATTTTACTTTTAAACAAACGGAGCCTCAATTTCCAAATAAAACATCCCAATAAAACCATATTCATAACTTAACAAAGAAGTTAATGCCCATGATTTTTGTTTCAAATTATTTTACTGACCCTAATAATTGATTAAATGTGTCAACCAAAACAGATTTTGTTTCTTTCCTTAAAGTTGATATGGAGTGGGGACGGAGGTTGTATCTATTTCACCCTATAACCAATCATTATGTCCCGGCGTTGCCGTCGAGGTGCTCACTACGGTGGCCTTGCCATGTTTTAGCTTACTATATGCATTAGGCTGATGAGCAGTTTTTTTTTAGTAAGACAGTATTCAATAACTACATCCAGCCCTAACAAATTATAAATGAAAAAGAAAACGCTTTCCATCTATTCTTTTTCATAAAATTCGAAATTAAAATTTATTTAAGGGTATTAAACCTTTTTATCACTCCATGTTTCCATTCATATCAGAGGGGCCAAAATTTACAGACCGGAGCTTGAAAAAGTGGCGCCAACACTCAAAGGACGCATATGTTTTTTTTTTTTTCTTTCATGTGACTCTTTCACTCTTCCAAAGGTCACCAATTACTAAAATATGCTCTTAGTACGGTACACCATCAATGACATGACAAATAAAAAAGACCTTGTTAGGGTGCAGCTTAGGTTTGTTTTTTGTATGTTAACTGGAAAACAAACCCAACAAAAATGGATAAATAAAGAATGACATGAGTGCTTGCTAAATATCAACAAGAAAGCTAAGTTCAACCATCTTTCCAATCCAATGGCTTCACTTGGTTTCTGTTGCCCAACAAACTCTTTGCTTTTCTCTCGGTCTTCTGTGGTTAACCATCGAAGAAACTTGCAGACTCGTTTCATTGTCAGCTCCAGCACTAGCAGCAGTGAGCTGGTGACTCAATCAGCAGTCAGTGGGAGCACTGAAAGGCCAAGAACAAGTTTGGGATTGAAGAACTTGACTGAGATTTTCTGGGTTGATGTTCATTGTGCTGAAGGGAGACCATTGAATGTTGGGCTTCAAGAACCGGTGACCGTTGGGTGTTCCAGGCTTGAAAAGGTTGAGAATGTGGCTGTACGAGTTGAACTCAGCAATGGGTGTGTTGGGTGGGGTGAGGTATCAGTGGTTCCATGGGTTAACTGGAACCAAGCCACTGCTCTTGAGGAAGTGAGAAAAGCCTGTGAATTTCTTAGCCAGGGACCTCCAGTGACTCTGAATTTGGTTTTACATCAGATCTCAGAGATGTTTCCTGGTAGCGAATTTGCTTCTGTAAGTACAATCATGTTCTCATTATGTACTAACATTAACATTGTATTGTGTTTGTTGAGGGCGAGGGGCTGCTTTGGAGTGTCTTAGACCTTCAATTGAAGGAATTGTTTTCGTTGGGATTTTGTCTTCCATTTATAGAGAAAAGTCTAAAGAGGTTTACGGTTCAGAGAGTGTTTCGATCGGTGAAAATATGATTTGCACGCTCATAAAAGAAGTGTCGGTATCATGAGTAAGATCTACACCTTGGGTGGTGGTATGGACCCCATAAGTACAATATGCATAATAATCGCCCAATACTGAGAGTTTTTTCCCGAGCTTGCAAGTCATGTTACTAATATAGACATTCCAAATAAATCTTTTTGAGCTATTTTTGGGGTACGGAAGACAAAAATCTCTGTAAGGAAAATACCTTCCCTTAGAAAATTTGAGACACCCCAAAACAGACACTCACCATCAATGGTATTCCTATATTGCTCGGACTAATTTTTTAGAAGGATCTTATGATATTCATGTCCCAAGAGGATGACTTGCATAAATTCTCCAAATACATAAAAAAAAATTTAAAAATTTTAATTATACACACTCAAGTTCTAATAATATAACTATTTACTTATCAAATAAGCTTGTGGTGCCATGGGAAACAACTTCCATTGAAATAAAGTTCTAGTGATACTAAGTCGAGGGTTCGAACCTTCAAATCGTCATCCTCTTCCCCTATACCCCTGATAAAAAAACCTGCTTACGTAGGAAAAAAAAAAAAGAAGAAAACTAAGTAATTTGTTTGGTCCCCTTTGCATCGGATCCTTCTTATGATCTTTTTATCTGTGTATGAAGGTTAGGGCTGGGTTAGAAATGGCATTGGTTGACGCAGTTGCTAATAGCATTGATGTGCCCCTCTGGAGATTATTTGGGGGAGTGTCCGATTCCTTGTCCACTGCTGCTACAGTTAAGTAATGTATATATAATCGGTCATTTTACTTTTATATGTAGTTGTGTTCGATACTAGTTTGATACTGAGTATAGTTATGGTTTTTTAAATATACAAAAATCTCGAAAAGATCGAGTATACAGACAGATTTTGTATTTGACAATTACCTAGAGCCTAGTTTAACATAGTACGTGTTACACAAATTTGGATACTAAGTGTTGAATAATGTTTATTTAATAAGGTTATGTTGGGTTTTCTCTCATCCTTTTATGATTGGAAGGTTTAATATTGGAAGGTTTAATATGCAAATATGTGTCGGAATAGGAGTATGGAATACAAATAAAAGCAACATAGCATATCACATTACAAAGACCGACTTAGATAGCAGTGTCATGGTTGAGATGGAGACTTATAATTTCCATGTATACAGATCCCAACTACTTCCCTGGCTAAAGCATTCGATCTGGCTGCTAAATATTGCAAACTAGGATTCAAGACATTGGAGATTAAACTGGGAAGGAATGTAAATGCAGATATTGAAGTTCTTCAAGCAGTAAGAGCTGCTCACCCTCATTGCTTATTTATCTTAGATGCAAATGAGGGTTACACTTCAAAGGAAGCCATTGAAGTTCTTCACAAACTAAACGGTAAGCAATTTTCAATAACACAAGTCATCGTCCAAAACTGAAGTCCCACCAGTATTTGAGGTGATTTGAACAAAATTATTATGCTTGAAAATGAGTGAGAGAAAAAAATTAGACATTTAAACTATGAGCCGTGCTTGAGTTTGACCAAAATTGTTTTTCAGTTTCAGTTAAATATAGATAAGTTTGAATGATATTTGAAGCTCTTATTTTAAGTCAGGTTTGGGCAAGCATGCATGGTATTCATAGTAATACCGTATATAAACCTGCTCTACCGATCACAATTATGTTGGTCTTATTGCAGAAAAAGGGGTGATTCCTACAGTTTTTGAACAACCAGTTCATAGAGATGACTGGAGAGGCCTTGGTGATGTGAGTAACGTTGCGAGGCATAAGTATGGAGTATCAGTTGCAGCAGATGAAAGTTGCAGGGATTTGATGGACATCCAAAAACTTATGGAGGAAAATCTTGTGGATGTTATCAACATTAAATTATCCAAATTTGGGGTTCTTGGTATCCTTGAAATTGTAGAAATGGTTAAAAAATCTGGATTGGAACTTATGATTGATAGTGTTGCTGAAACTAGACTTGCCACTGGTGTTGCTGGTCATTTAGCAGCTGGCCTTGGTTGCTTCAGGTAAGTTTGCCTCTTCCTTCCTCCCTTTCTTCTGTGAACTGTAACTAGCATTTGATGTTATCCTGTGTGGCTCGAGCTTTTAAGTTTGATTTTCGAATACAAATATCTATATCCATATCCATATCCATATACTTGAAAATTGAAAAATAAAGAATAGAGAAATGAAAAAAAAATTAAAACTTAAAAGAGAAATAATAATAAAAACGTGGTTCAATCTCCCAAATGCCAAAGTAAAAAAGGGTATTGCCATTTAGTTTCTTTTTCCTTATTTTAATATTTTATTTTTTTGATATTCATGAAGAGAGGAACTCTTTCTTTCTTTTCTTATCAGCTGAGATTGGTGGCTTCTTCACTCTCTCAACGTTTCATTTTCATTATGTTTTTCAGTTCTTCATATTTTTTTGATTTTCTTAAACCTTTCTTCTTCATAACTCTCTCTACTCTTTAAAGTTTAAACCTTTCTACTCTCTCTGCTGTGCTGGGGGTGAAGAAGCTGATGCGTGTGGGACGGGGGAGGGGTTGAGGGTCACGGGTAGGTTGACCACTTCAGGTTTTAGTTTTTATTTTTTCTGCTTTGGACTGATAGTTGAAAAGAATCAGGCTTTGGACGTAAAGAGCCCAAAATTTCCAAAAAAAGCGGTCCGACCAGTTTTTACCGGTTTTTTCTATTCCAGTTCTCGGTCCAATTCCGATTTTTTCCGGCTCAAAAGAATCTTTGCTGTTGAAAGATTATAGGCTCGCAACTATGTTAAAAAATACGTCCAATATGTTGGTGAGCACAAAAAAGTGAAAAATCGAAGCAATGTAGATATTATTCATTGCTTATATCTAGCATTTTGAACTAAATCTGTAAAAATTTCAAACAAATTATTAAAGGTTTTAAGTTCTGATTCGATTTTTTTTTTTTTTTAATGCAGATATGTTAATATTAGTGCACCCAGTTTATTATCAGAAGATCCCGTTGTGGGAGGTTATGAAGGTACAATTACTTTAATTCCAATCCATATTTGGATTTATACGTGATTTGGAGCTTAATTTATGTTACTTGAACATCGAATATAGACTTATATCTGATACCGTTATGATTAAAATATTTTAAGAGTTTTGGATTTTTAAGAATCATAATCATGTGTCTGATACAAGTGTTGAATTCAAATACAATACAAAATAAAAAACCAAAACAGTATAACTCTCAAAGCCATATTAAGATATTCATTTTTTCTTATGTTAGTTGCTGGTTCAAAGTACAAGTTTGTTAATAGCAGAGGGCAAGGAGGTTTTCTCAAATGGGATGTTTTCTCATGGTGAGCTTTCATTTTATCTTAATCTCATTTTTCATGGTTAAATTATGATTTTATGATCTTTGTACTATAGTTATGTTGACAAAATATATAGTTTAAAAGGGTGGAGGCGGTTAATATGAGGTGGCGGGAGTCACTGGTTAATGGTCTAATAGTGTTTTAGAGAGTTGTCGGGTAAGAGTAGAAAGCTTGGAGGTTTTTTAGAGATGGAGTGAATACATATAGAAAGGAGCTTGGCATGGGTCTCTCTCGACAGGTGTGTTACTTCGTAGGACTGGTAATAAGGTTATAGAATACTCTACTAATATGCTATATTTTGTAAAGTTAATAATAAGTTATGAGATATATAATATGTGATTTGATTCATACCTTATCACGGATTGGGTCATTTGGTTCACCTTGAGGTTCGTCCGAAGGTTTGAATTTATAAGTCCAAAAACTGAGTATGGGCAAAAAAATAAGGTCTGTTTAGAAAACAGATTGAGCCTCGGGTAAACTTTTTTTGTCCGGCTTAGCCCAGCTTGAATTTGTAAAAAAAAAAAAAACTGCTACTGTTTTTCATTGTTTTGCTTTTGTTTTTCCACCGTTTTGCTATCATTTTACTATTATATTATTACTATTTTGTTATTATTATTTGAATGATGTATAATTTTTATTTTATTGTTAATTTTGTTACTATTTTAAAATCATTTGTTTGTTAAATTATACTTATTTTAGTGTTATTTAAGTATTAAGATTTTTAAAATTTAATTTTAATTTAGTGAAAATTTAGTGTATTTAATGTATTATATATTTTAAAATTTATTTTATATAAAAAATAATATAAAATTTTTTAATGCTCATGGTCGGGCCAGATTCAAGTTTTAGTTTTTTTTATTCAAGTTGAACTTAAGTAAAATTTTAGGTTTATTTTTTAGGCCAGACCCGAGCCTATAAAATAGATCTAAAATTTTATTGCAGCTCGACCCATAATCACCTCAAGAAAGTTAAAAGAGTGAAAAATATCAAATGCTGTGTACCTCTGCAGTAATTTTATATCCTATTACACACTTCACCTTAAATAATAGAAGGTTTTAAGGTTAAATTTGATATTCTACGTTTACAATTATTTGTTGATAAGAATCCAAACTAAATTTGCAATATAGTATTCTTCATTTTCACTAATAATCTAAATGTTTTTACAGAAACTGACTGCATTTTGCTATCTCACATAAAGGATTCAGATTTTTGGATGATTGTTGTCTTCTAGGAACAAACTCATATATCCTTATGTACTCCATAATTCTGTATTTCTATAATACTATATAATCAACAAAGTCTATTCATGTATAAATTTCAAATAATTAAAGTGTTGAAATCTAAATTGTTATAATTAGATATTTAAATAATTTTTTTTCAGTTTCATTCTGTTTTTATCTCAATTGTAAATGCAATGGATGCTATTATGATCAATTACCCTAAATATCAATGAATAGAGCAAAATTGAAAAATAGTAATTGCAACATTGTGACTGCAATTTAAGTTGTGACAATTACCCCTTAGAAATTTTGAAAATTTTACAAATTAGTTCTTATTTGATCTAGGGATGGTACTAAGCTTTTGTAAGATAGCATTTGACTTGAAAATTATTATTTATCGTGTATGATACATGTTTTTATGTATATTTGAACATAATTGATTGTAGTTGATTTGACAATGAATATAAAGTCTTATAACTTAAACCCGATAATCAAATTGAGTACGAGTAATTACATTTTAAATATCAAATTTAGATAAATATTATAGATTTCCCCCTAGTGTAAATCTATCGACATCTCAGGCTTCTCCCTGTTGTGGATAATATTTTGTCAAATTTGAGTGTTATTGATTTGAATTACCATTTAATAATAATTTGCATTTAAATTAAAATAAAATAATAAATATTGAAATAAAAAAATTAATTTTAATTCTTTCTTTTAATAATAAAATTAGATTATAGTATATCCATGGGTGAATTTTTTTATTATATCTACTAAAAATCTATCACACACCTATACGTGTAGATATCACATAATTAAAATACAAATATGTAATTAAGTTGTAAGTAAAATGAAATTTAAATAAATGAATACATCATATTAAGAATACTAAATGAATACGATTATTTATTATAGTGTTGTCATCGATAACATTATTAATATACACAATTGATGGAGGTAATAAAGTTTGCATAATAAATTTAAAATGTATAAATAAATTAAAATAAAGTATTGGTTGAATGATAATTTTAAAGTTTTTCTAATATAATTGGCATGGGTCCAAATCTCACAATATGCATATTTTATTGTTTTTTAATTAAAACGACTAAAGTACCTTTGAACAATATTATTCATTTTAATTGTAAAAGTGTATTTTCGTAATTTCTCTAATCGAGTTGGTGCCCGCTTCCACTTGCCCCATTGATCGTGACACCAACTCAATCCGTAGTTTAAATAATAGTAAGTATAAATATATATATATATACAATTGATGGAGGTAATAAAGTGTACACAATAAAATTAGAATAAATAAAAATATTAAATTGAAGTAAAAAAACTAAAATATCTTCAAATAATATTATTTGTTTTAATAATGAAAGGGCATTTTCAGAAATTTCCCAACTGAATTAGTGCTTAGTTGACTCGTGATATTAACTCGTTAAGAATTTAAATAAAAAAAGTACAAACTTCATTATAGTTATATTTTTACTTTGAAAAAATAATGAACCATTTAATTAATTTTAACTGAATTATTCATCAACTGATTCATGACACCAGTTTAATTAAAAGTTTATCTGGTAAATAGGGAAAAAAAGTTAGAAACAAAAATATGATATAAGCATAAAAATGGAACAAATATGAAAATCACGTAACAAACAGTGTATGATGCGTAAATATGATGAATATATTATGTATTTTAACACAGTGTTTGCGCAACTAGCAATTAATATAATACAAAATTAATATTTTATAAATTAGAAAATATAAACGTAAATGTTGTGATTTCAATATTCTTGTTTCTAATTTTTGTGTTTGAAAATGAAAACTAAAAATACTATTATTTATATTAACTATTTAAAATATATATAATAAATTAGATTAATTTATACTTTATATATCATTATGTTAAATTATGTAAATATAATTTATTATTATATTTAAGTTTTAGAATATTATATATATTATTAATTTTATAAAGAATTTATCTTAATTACTTAAAACCTATTTAAAATTCATACTTTATGATATTAAAATTTTAAATATTATATAACTTAACTAATTTTTATTTTCCGGAGGAATTATTCAACAGTAATATGAATAAAGAAGTAGGCTCCAAGTGATGAGAAAGTTGAGGGCAAGTTCGTAAGGAGCGAAAGCGTGTTAAAGTGTCTCCATCTCTCGTTTCTATTTTGAAATTTTGCATTTCCATTTAATCACTGCAACACCCACACCCACACCCACACGACACGACTTATGGAAAGGAAGCTCAAAGTCTTTGCAAGTCAACTCAACTACTCTATATTCCAAGTCTTTCTTTGAGCTTGGTTTTAATTTTATTTCATTAGAGCTGAGGCAGGCAATCAACCCTTTCTTCCTCCATCTCTCTGCCCTCAAAATGATTTCTCCTTCTTTCTCATCATCTCTGCCTCTTCCTCTGTTTTGTTTATTATTTATCATGCTTGGGATCCCTGTTTCACTAACCACTCCCGACTATGAGCGTGAGTATGAGCATTTGTTCGAGAACTGCCGCAACGGAACGTTCAAATGTGGGAATATCACTGCTGGATTTCCTTTCCGTGGAGGTGATCGAGAAAAAGAATGCGGACATCGAGATTTAGAGCTTCAGTGTGACAGTGATATTACCACGATGGAAATTCATGGTGTACGGTATCGCGTGCTTGAGATCCGACCTGATCGTCAAATCCTAGGAATTTCGAATGAGGAGGTGATCAACGAAGGCATTTGTCCGCCTCCATTTCCAGATGATGATTGGATCCCAGATTCTGGGGTGTTTACTCCTGGTCCCGGCTTTGCCAGTGTTACACTGTTTTATGACTGCCCCTCTCCCATCTCACCGGATCTTCTATTCTTTACTTGCAATAAAAATGATGATTATAGTAATGTTTCGGTAGCAATAGCAAATAATACTAATATCCATCCAGAGGATGCTTATATAGAGCCAATATTTCGATTCTTCAAGCTTCCTTGGAAAGACTCCGCAATCGTACCTTGGATTGGAAAGGAGCCTTGAAAACAGGATTCGAGGTGCAATGGGGGAAGAACTATTCAGAAGAATGCTGGAAATGCAATTCTTCCGGTGGAGCCTGCGGTTTCTTGAACTTCGATGATCTACCATTCCACTGCTACTGCCCACCGGGAAATTGGAGTTGGCCGGAAGGCAAAGAATGTCAGCCCTCACCACCACCACCACTACCACTACCACCACATACAGGTAAGTAGTATCCCTTTTTACAACAAAACAAAACATTCTATTATTAGTAGTAGTAGTAATTGGCAGTGGATTAAAGTTGAAAACATAATTAAAATCAAACAAGAGTCATTTTTAAAAATATTGTTATATCAGGATTTGATAGTTGTAGACTTGCATTGCAGTGTCAAATAAATTTTTACTAGGAAAATGGATTATATTAATGTTACTTGAATATTAATTTTTGTTTCAATCATATTTATTATTTTTGATGGAAGAGATATATATTAGACTCAATAATTGTGGTAACTGGAAGGCTTACTTATCTTAGTTTGAGTCAACTATATATTACATTCATTGTTTTAAAATTAAAGTAATTTTATAATTCCTTTTATTTTTAATATTTTAAAATTTCAATTCTTAAAATCTAATAGCATAACCATAGTTACAATACATCTATACTTTTTGAATCAATGTTTTTATTATATCTAACAAGAATCAACAACATTTTCAATATTTAACAAATTAAAAGTTATTTACACATCCAACTTAATAAATAGAAAATCAAAGTGAGTTTGGATTATTCGAAAAGAAGGGAAAAACAAAAAAATCTAATATTTAGAGAAAATGAAATTGATTGAAATTAAGATTCACCTAACAGTAAAACCCACACACCAAAACAAATATGAGATGAGATGAAGAGTTGGAGTTAGTGTGTGTTTGTATCATAGGGTTTATACATAGAAATGAGGTGAGTAACAAACAGGAATAGGGCCTATGAATTATGAGATTGAAGAAATGGAGTTTGGGATTGGGAAACTCTCTTCTTTTTAGTTAATTAATTTGATGTATAGAATAAGCTACATTTATTTTAATAATATGAGTATCAGGTCAGATTTAGATAACAGCATCACTCTAATACTCTAATTCTTCTTCTTCTTCTTCTTCTTCTTCTTCTTCTTCTTCTTCTTCTTCTTCTTCTTCTTCTTCTTCTTCTTCTTCTTCTTCAATCAAGTAAATTTCAACAAAACTTCAACTCTAACAATTGAGTTCAATTAGATTTTCAATAACTTACGAGATCTCGAGGGTTATAATGTTATTTAAGATTAACAATATTTTTTATAATCTCTATTGTTATAGTTGACAATTTTAAGTTCAAATTTTAAACTTTGCAATCAATTATTTTAAATATTTACATTTATAAAAAATATTTATTTAAAATCATTTCATTGAAAATTTTTATAATATTTTTTTGAAATTTTATCTATAATACATTTTAGAGAATAATAACTCAATTTTTTCCCTAAAAGTCAAAATTATAAATTTAGTCATTATGTATAGTTTAAATTACATTTTGGTCACTAAATTTTTAAAAAATATGATATGGTCACTAATATTATCAATATGTTACATTTTGATTCTTGAGTTGTTAATTACCATTGATGTTATAATGGTAATTGATATGACATATTATATTATTATTTCGACGAAAATTTTAAGTTAAATTACACAATTAAACTTTATACTTTTTATTTGAAAAATAAATTTAAAAATATTTAAATTCACTCTAAAAGAAAAAGTATAGGGACTAACTATTCAATTTGATGTAATCTAAAATGACGATATAATGTGACATATTAGCTTGTTCTTACAATGTTAATGATAGTTAGTGACTCAATGACTAAAATGTAATGAATCAATAACATTAAGAACACTTTTTTTTTTCTTCAATTCTAACTAGTGTCTTGATGGGTTAAAACTTGATAAACAATTTCATTTCTTATAAATAACCAAGGTTTCATAATTGGATTCTTGATTAAACTAATTCAACCAGTTTGTGTAATTAAATTAAATAAGTTGTTAAAATATTAAAAAATAGAGAAAATTGGTTCAACCATCAATCTGATTGTCCGGTTTAGTCAATCCACAAGTCAATCGGTCCAATCTTTTATTTTGAACTGATATCCCAATTGATTTCCGGTCTAATTGGTTTGAGTGGATGGTTGAATCCAATTCTAAAAACAACAAAAATATTCAACCTAAATTTTATATTAATATTTATATATAACTTTTTTAATAAAATTTTAAAATATAATATTAATAATAACAAATTTCAATAATTTAAATATTTATAAGTTCTATTTAAATATTTAAACATTTAGTCAATTTTAGGACAAATCCAGATGAAGAAGGTAGGAACAACATTAATTTTGTGTTATTCTATGTACTAATAGACATAGTCAAATTTGTTAGTCTGATTTATTGAATAATGTCAGTCCCCTCTTTTCATCATTGGTTTGCATAATCTGAACAGATCTGAACTCATCTGACTAAGAAAATATTCATGTTTCACATGATATTTTCTTTTCTTTCGAGAAAATACCAAACTCCAGGAAATTTCCTACAATGAACAGGAAATTCTGGGAGACTCTTGCTGCCAAACTCCCAACACATGCGATCAGCATGTCTTCATCAACATATCGTGGTTGTAAAAATAGAAGTGCTATTATGATTAGTTGCAGTGAATATCGATAGTGGAGAGAGTCGAATCCATAAAATAATCACCGTAACATCCTGTTAACACAAAACAAGGATTTTTTTGTTGTGTGTGTAGGTTGATAACTTGATATATAGAAGTCAAGTTCCATTTCATTGCTTTGATCTTCATTTAGTCTATCAGGTCAATTAACCCAACATAAAGAAAATTCTTAATAGAAGTGGGGACTTGGCACCCAATTTCCAAATTATTTTGAGTTCTGCGATTTGGAATTAGGGTGTTTTTAGTGAAGGTCTTTGGTTGTCAATTTATGTTATATGCAAAGCATTTCCTGCAAGTTTCCTTCAAATTCTGCCATCGAAGCTTTGGACTTCTTCCCTATAATAGATGCCACCATAGGCTTCTGCAGCACTCTAGAACCAATTTTCCAACTCCTGACGTAATTTCCAGATTAGAAAAGGATTAAACGTGCTACTAATATTTTAGAATTCAACATTGACCATTCAATATTTCATAAATATATTCAACACTTCATCCTTGTGACATCAACAAGATGTCTTCGCATTCTCTTCCGATATCTTCCCTTCTGGCCCTCTTCTTTCTCGTTGTCTTAACCAGAGTTCCAACGATTTTATCCGTCGACGATCCACGGTACTCGACCTGCAGGGAAACGCTAACATGCGGAAGCGTATCAAATATCGGTTACCCTTTCTGGGGATCGAACCGTCTGAGTTACTGTGGGCAACCAGGATTTGAGCTGAGGTGCGAGAATGATATAGCGGAAATCATGATGAATGAAAACACCTTACGAGTTCTTGACATAGACCCTGAACGACAGATTCTTAAGGTAGCTAGGGAGGATTACTGGAATGATTATTGTCCCACGAAATTTACCAACACCTCAATCGACTTCGACCACTTCAATTACGGTTCAAACCTTAGGAACCTCACCCTATTCTACGGATGCTACCCGCTGGCAACCCCGACATTTCTTCCTAACTGCACCATAAATAGTACACTTATTGATGTGTCATATGCTGTTAGAAACATGTTGGGTGATCCTCGCTATGGCATATGCCGTGAAATTGTCGTAGTTCCGGTTTATGAAGCTGCAGCAAAGGACCTGGAGGTGAACACTATGACTATGCAGGCTGCTTTAAGAGGAGGTTTCGAATTGCAATGGAAAGCGGATAATGATGAGTGCAGAAGATGCAGAGATTCAGATGGGGTTTGCGGATATAATCAAACTTCAAATAGTTTCACTTGCTTTTGCAGCGATAAACCTAGTGAAACCACATGTTTACCACCAACTGAAGGTACTTTCTAGCTTTTCTTCCTTATAACTTTGCTCAGCTGTTTGTTGTTGCAGAACTTACTGTTTCATTGAATATCTCAACTCTTAAATAACCTTCATGGTTTGACTCATTCTGATGTTCAATCTTCATTAGCAATAGCAGCAAATTGACCTTGGCTACTTCAGATCGAATCCTAATCTCCTAAGCAGCCAATGACTTCATTAACTCTAACCATTTTGATTGGTCAATACCAGTTCATCTTCAAATTCCATGGTCGCTTGTTCTCTTTCCCATCACAACTGCATCAGCTAGCAGATAAAACGTAGGGTCTTACCAGTTGCTTATAGATTCGACCTAGAAATACTTTCAGCCAAAGTAGTACTATTATTGATTTATTCAATCATTAAAATCAGATGATATTTTCCAGTTACAGCTTTCTTCAAGTTTTCAACAACTCGAACTGAGTTTATACCTTTATGAGTTTCGAGTCCTGAGAGCAGTATTATAATGAACTGGGTTATTCACACTTAATAATATATTATTGCCATGGTAGGCTACCTAAATTTCCATTGACTGGCGCTTAATGGTGGCATATAACATAAGTTTCCTTTAGAAAATTTTCAACTTTGAATTAGTCAAATACCAACTATTTGATCATGAAGATCAACACCAATTCACTTTCAGACGCTCATTTTATATCCAACTACTCTCAGTTTCTTTCCTAATGCTCTCCATCCTCTCCGACAATGCCATCCAAGTTTTGGTTCATCATCATCACCATAAGCTTGGTCCTGATTCTTTCTCCAAAAGCAGTGTTTTCGAATAATTATTTGAGCTGCAGTGTTCGATCCAGTTGCGGAAATATTTCGGATATCGGTTACCCTTTCTGGGGATTGAATCGGCCGGAAAGATGTGGATATCCTGGATTCAAGCTCAGCTGCAGTGAAAGTGAGCTAGAAATCACAATCAACTCTGCAACATACCGAGTTCTTGCAATAAACAAGGCATCACAAACCGTTCGTGTCTCTAGAACCGATTACAGTGAGAATCTTTGTCCCACTCATCTCATCAACTCCACTTTTGGAAGTGAAACCAGTCCTTTTCAACAAAACGGGATAGTCAGGATATAAGGCTGTATTATGGTTGTCAGCCTCTCACAGCTCCACAAAATCTCACATCAATTACCGGGATTTCCAACCGATTTGACTGCACAATAAACAATACAAATATCGTAGGTTATTATGTGACAAGGAGTTCGCGGAACTGTCATCGGCACTTTCCTGAGATCTTGCAGTAACAGTGTGATTATACCAGTCCCGAATTCTCAAGTTCCGTCACTGGAGGAAGGCCGGGATGCAGATGATTTGGAAGAAGCGGCTAAAATTGGGTTTCAGCTGTGGTGGTCTGCAGATGATGCCCTTTGTAATAATTGTGTAAACAAAGGTGGGCAGTGCGGGCGTAACCTCGTCTCAGGTGAATTTGAATGTTACTGCTCAGATGGCGATGTTTGTTCCCCAGGTACAATCTTTGTTCTTTGCTGTACCTGTTCAAATATCTCTTGTAGTGGGATTTAAGTCGTACGATTTCGGTTCCAAGAACCCAGTGTTTAGGGGAAACCCGAAGCCGGAAACTGATGGAACAAGATGTCGTCGATCTTTGTTCCGACCAAACAGTAGTTCAGGGTTAGGTGGATGTAGTTTGGTCTTGACCCTCTAATAATAATATTTTATTATTATTAAATAGTCCGGGGGGCCTGTCATGTTAGGAAACATGGACATTGGGCCATTCCAGAATAGGATTATTGAAACTCATTTATTTGCTTTTCCCAAACGCAAATCCCATTACAGTTTTTCTTCTATATTTTGACTAACTACAGACCCTGTTAAATTTCTTCCATTTAATGGTCGATTTTGGAGCGCTCTAAATTTAGCTGCTTTCGTTTCATTCTATTATAGCAGCATGAAAACTTGAGTATTTTATGCCATTAAAGTTGACCCATTTGCTAAGCCTGAGCTAAAAAATTCAACATTCCCCATTTGTTTTTCCACGCGGCTCAGTGACAAACTTCAGCTACCCATTCATCGGTGGCCCATCTCCACCCAACTGTGGCCCACTCACCTTTCAGCCGGACCTACTCCAAAAATACCACCTTGACACTGCCACTCCGACTCTTGAAACAAACCAATCCATGTTGGACACTGTATCCACATACACAATTCGACAAAGTAGATGATCTTTAAAAATCATTTATTGGAAAAATGAGTGTCAACTCATCGAAAAACAAAAGGGAGAGGAGGCACAATTTGGTGGAAAAGGAGAAAGGCTAAAGATAAGGGAAACGAAAGAGAGGAGGCACAATCTATGGGGATAAGGAAAGGAGCTGCTAGGGAAGGGTGATTATGGTTTTTCTTTTCTGCTTTAACTTAAAAGAGAAGAGAGAGAAAGACTTTGAAATTTCACGTTCTTTTCTTTTATCATATCTCTTTCATTGATGGCATTTCTTTTAAGAAATTGATAGCAAAATCTTAGTAACATAGTTAATCTAGAATTTAATTGCATTTCAAATAGAAAGAATCAAAGTGGAATTCAAATTTAAAATTTAAAAACATAATTGTTTTTGTGCATTAATAAATTTATGTCAAGTAAAATATATTGAATGTTGATTACGGTGATTATAGTTTAGATCAATTTAAAATAAAATATAGTTCATATGTATAAATTTTTTATAGATTTTTTTTCATCAGTTTAGGGTAGTTTTATTATTATTTGAAATGATATTTTATAATAATTTTGAGCTATTTAACATAATGATAAGAATATTATGCTTTAAACTAATCTCATTCCTTATTCTTAATTATGAAAAAGTTGTTTTATAATTTTAAAATGTGAAAATTTCTTTTTATATAATGAAAATAAGAAATTTATTTGGTTTCAATAATTACTATTTTTTTTCGCATGCACCTATAATTATTGATTCGTATTTTAACATTTCGTGATATTTTTACTATTACAGAGAAAAGGATGGAAAGGCTCTCAAACTTGGACTAGGTATTATTTGGTACCCATTAGTAACATATTACATCTTTTCTAAAAACTTTTAGCATTGCAGTAACCGGGTTTAAGCAATCTCTTCCTTTACCTCCAGCCCTCGGAGCAGCCGGTGTCATTATAGTTATTGGAATCGGAACTTTATGTGTCCGGCAACATCGGCGAAAGAAAATTGTAGCCCAGCTTATTAGCAGAGACCTTCCAACATCTCCATCAAGCAAAGGGCCAACAACTTCCACAACTAATTACTCTCAAAGCAATTCATCCTATTCCACTTCAAAATATGACATTGAAAGGGGAAGCACTTACTTTGGAGCCCATGTTTTTAATTATGAAGAACTTGAGGAAGCCACTGACAATTTCAATCCTTCTAAACAACTTGGAGAAGGAGGATTCGGCACTGTTTATTATGGTAAGACAAACTTATTTTGCAACTTTTCACTTTAGTCCCCTGTTATTAACCTTAAACCACCATGTTTTTCTTTGATTTGCACGATCAGGTGTACTCAGGGATGGGCGAGTGGTAGCGGTGAAGCGCTTATACGAGAACAATTTCAAGCGTGTCGATCAGTACATGAACGAGATCGAAATCCTCACTCCCATCCTTCATCCAAACCTCGTGAAGCTCTATGGATGTACCTCGAGACGTAGTCGAGAGCTTCTCCTTGTTTATGAGTACATTCCTAATGGAACCGTGGCTGATCATTTGCATGGAAAGCGATCCAACTCTGGTTTGCTTACCTGGCATGTTCGGTTGAGAATCGCCTTCGAGACAGCGACCGCATTGGCTTTCCTCCATGGAAAGGAAGTCATACACCGCGATGTTAAATCCAACAACATTCTCCTGGACAAGAATTTCCATGTAAAAGTGGCTGATTTTGGACTCTCACGACTTTTTCCTAATGATGTCACGCATGTCTCGACTGCTCCGCAAGGCACCCCGGGTTATGTCGACCCGGAGTATCACCAATGCTACCACCTCACTGAGAAAAGTGATGTTTACAGCTTCGGGGTCGTGTTGGTCGAGCTAATTTCGGCGAAGAAAGCAGTGGACATCAGCAGGCACCGACACGACATAAATTTGGCTAACATGGCAATCAGCAGAATCCAGAATCAAGCATTGCATGAACTGGTGGATCCATCTCTCGGGTTCGAGAATGATTGTGTGGTGAAAAACACTGTAACGGCGGTTGCAGGATTGGCGTTTCGGTGTTTGCAACAGGAGAGGGATATGAGACCTTCAATGGAAGAAGTGTTGGAGGCATTGAAAGAGATTAAGGATGTACGATCGGGATCTGATGTGGTGGATATTAGACCGGGAACTGAAGTGGTGGATATTAAATCGGACGATGTTGGACTACTGAAGAGCATTCCTCCTCCATTTTCTCCGGATTATGCCACAGATAAATGGGTTAGCTTCTCTACTATTACTACCGCCTAGTTTCTTCTGGTTTTGGTTATATGTTGCTTGGATAAACTAACATTTAGTTGATGAATAATTTTGTTTTAGTTCTAGAAATTAACAATTTTTTTCACATTAATTTAACAATTTTGTTAAATTTTGGCCTAAGTGATGATGTGGCACTTTAATGTTATCTCACATTGCCATATAAAAAATTTAAGTGATGACATGATAAATCTCATAATGTTACATCATCACAAGGACTAAACTTGAAAATATTGCTAAGTTCAATGATTAATATAAAAAAAAATTAGAAACAAAATTGGAAAAAAAAGTTACCAAATTAAAATCTAAATGTTGATTTATTCCTAAAATATCTATACTCAACATTTATGTCTGACCCATATACGAATACATAATCATATAATTACTCGATGTATGTGTACGCTTAAAAAAGTAAAGTCAAGTTTGAGTATTTAAATACCTAGCTCGAGTATTTATTGTGTCTAAATTCATCTCAATTCAATTGTTAATGATATGTATGCTTATTTTGTATTTTTTTCTGGATGTCTATTTGTCCAACCATATTCAAACAAGGTATATGTCCAACCTTATTTGCAGGTACAGATAAAATCGATGTAATCCCCGGTATTCTCCAAACGATGGAAGAGGCAGATGAAAATGAAATTTCAATTCTAAGTTGAGAAATTATTGTGTTGTAGAAAGGGAAAGTTGTTGAAATTTTGTGAGCAAAACTCTAAATGATGTTTTATACATTAAAGAGTTGCTCAAGTAATAGGATTTTACTTCAGAACATGCACTATGACTATGAGCTGTGGTAGAATAAACATTACTTTGTAAATTGTAGTTATCTAATATGATCTTCATTTTTGAACTTATAATTTCCCCATTTTGAGTCAAAAATCCCCCAAACCATTTCTCTTGCTTAACTGCCAATCTTTACTCTTTTTCCTTTTTATGCGAGGGAGATTAATTTTTTTATCTAAATTGTTTGAATTTTTAATTTCTAAATAATGCATTTAACATTATTATATTAACTCATGAATTAATTTAAACTTTATTTAATTCTACTCAATCATCATAATTTTAATTTATAAAATTAAAAATTTTAACAATTAATTAGTTCAATAATAGATTACATAAAATTGAAAACGCCAACCTTAGTGAGGTATTAATCCTAGTTTTAATAATTTTATATAACTTTTGTAATTTTAATAGATTTTATTTAATTTTTATAATGTTTTTATAATCCTTTCATTTTCATAACATCTTAGTAATATTTATATTTATATTTTTTTCTATATTTTATAATTTTTTTATAATCTTTTCATACTATATTTAAAATAATGTAATTTTAATGCTTGTGTTATTTTTATATTTAAAATATTATAAATTTATATAAATTCTACACATTAATAATTTATTTATGGCAAATTTATCTCTTTTTGCTTTCATAGTATGCTCATTTTTATATGTCTGTGTTTGTTTCTTTATTCACAGTATTATAAATTTTTATATGCTTTTACACTTTAATAATACATTTTACACATAATTTTTTGAAAGAAACTAATATTGCATTAATATGGCAGGAAACAACATTAGATACAAAGGAATAAGCAAGCAAAGATCAAACCATTCATGTACACAATATTTGTCAAATTTCATTAGGATAACAAACCATCAAACTTCTTAAACAGAGGAGTCATCAACTTCTAGTAGTCGTCCCCTGTGATCTCAACCAAAAGCAACCTAGTTTGTTTATTGACATCAACCTACTCCTTACTTGCTGTGTTAAGCAATTCTTAAACCTCAGTAGCTTGAGTATCGATCGACAACCATAGTATTGAGATTTTTCAAAAACAACCAACATGTTCGTGTCTTACTAGAAACAGGGTGCAAACTTCTTTGTTGATCACAACCATTGGCTAGTCTCTGTATGATCCCTGTATCGCTTGTAGGAAGTTGTGCTAAAGGCCATATTTAACTTCAACCACCTCATAGCCAGGATTAAGGAGACGATTATTAGCAGTTGTATTATGTAAACTGCCACCAACTCCAATGACCACATGGTATAGGTTTCGAACAACTCTGTCATTTTCACCACCATTATAAATCTTGACGACGACATTGAGATTATATCAGCCATTTTAATCCTGATTCAAATAGCCATAATTAGAAGTGAGCATTTGATCGAGTCGAATCGAGTCAAAAAATTTTGAGTTAGTCAAGTTGATGAATCCTATTTTAGCAACCGAACTCAATTTGAAAATTTTTCAAACCGAGTTAAAAAATTTCGAGTCAAGTTGAGTTAACGAATCATATTGTTTATAGTTAATGTTGCGTTTACATGGACTGATTATTTAACTAGTAGACGAAATACAAGATTATTTAACTACATAAGTAAGGGTGATGGGTAAACATTAATCAAATGACGTAGTTTTACCTTTTAACGTAATGGTTTTAACTTTTAACTTTAAAAAATGTAAACATTTATCAAAATGTAATAGTTATGCCTTTTCTTATTTGAATTTTCAGATAACTCAAATTGTGTAATTCATATTCGAGTTACACCAAAAATTTTTATTTTTTATTATTATTCGAGTTTTTCTGAATAACTTGTTTAACTCGAATAATTCAAACTATTTAATTCAAAATTTTGAATTTTTTATCAAAATTTTTGAATCAAATCAAATTTTACTCACCCTTAACCATAATTCATCAATCAATATTTACATTGTGCAAACATGATAGTAGAGTGAATGTGCAAGATAATGCTATCACCAAGAATGAGTCTGTAAAGGTTATCTTGACCAAGTCCTCTAATGGTAGTTCCTAACGGATTTCGTTGTTCACTTGCCTTGATAATGGTTATGTATGTGAAAAAGACTCAATTTGCAACCATTCCAACTATTTATGTTCGAACTATTGTTGAAATAAATAACTTGGGTTACAACTATTCAAATCAATTTCATTCTATATCAACAAAAGTAGAGATAGAATTAGAGAGTCTGCATAACAAATTCAAAATGTGAGTCAAAGAGATTTGTAAAGAAAGAACCAACACATGATATTTGTAATAGCAAATGAATTTAGTAATTTAGATTTGGTAGCAAACTTGATTTTTCATGATTATGGCGGTTGTTTTGAGATATGTGGATCATGCTTTTCTATGTTTGGTTGATGATTGATGAACAAGCATGAAATTTGTTGACTTAAGTTGATAGGGGGATCTTTAGTATGATGCACCTTATTAGGGGAGTTATGATTTAGTTTCCTTTATATACACCTTATTCGTATATATTGTAAGTGCTAATCATTTGCTGCTAGGTTTGTCAAAATGTCATCAATAGGGAGATTGTTGGAGTTTTTTACTATGCTTAATCGTTCCAATCAACGTTCAAACATATATTAGAACGGTAGCTATTTTTTGTCAAAACGCAAATGTGGCAGTTTGACACATTTGGGCCTAAATATTGCACCGACATTTATGGTAATCTTAAATATGCATCCAAAGACCTAAAGGCAAAGAATTCACCAAATTACATCTTGTGTGGCTTGGGAAAAAATGGATATGTTCTTAAACAATGTGAACCTTATTCTTATCCAATAAAATAAATGTATTTGATGTGTTTTAAATCCCAATTTTTTTTTTTTGAATTGTGAAAATTATGTCAAGTGAATTAATTTAGTTTAGGGGTTAAGTGTTAATTATGTGTGTTTGAGATTTTGTGCTCAAATCTCTCCTTTTAAATTTTTATTATTTTTGCTCCAACCCCTAACTTTATGGGGAGAGATTGTATATAATATGAGGTATTTGGGGAGAGTGATTTCTTACTATTAAGGTGATAGGGTAGATTTGGTTTTAGCTAATAATTGTACTGGATGAATTGTTGTATAAAATCATTTTCCGAGTGAAGCGTCATGAGGTGGAATTGGAGAATTTGAACTGTGTTAACAAATATCATGTGTTATTGTTTCTCTTTACTTATCTTTTTAATTCACTTACGTTTGGGACTTGTTATACAAACTCTCTAATTTTATCCCAACTTCTGTTCCACTAGAAGATATAACCAAATTGTTTTAAACAAGTTAAGAATAGTTGCAAACTAAGACTTTTTCGGCATGCACTAGAAACTAAGTAAACTTTGCTTTCAATGGTGGTGCCAATGAGCTTGGCCCCATGACAAACACAATGAAAGTGGTTAAAAACAAAGTTCAAACGAAGGAACCAAGGCAAAGTGAGTCTCGAAAGAGAGACTTTTAATTCATTTTATTTATAATTCAATAGATTCCATGTATTTTTTCAACATATTATGTTCTACATAATTTGTCATAACAGTTCAATTGAAGGAATAATTCGTGTTTTTTATGTAATATTTATGTTATGTATTACAATCTCATATTTATATTTATCATAGTGATTTAATTAAGAAAATATATGTTTGTATTGTATTCATATTATATTTATGTGTCTAAATCATTATTTATTTATTTTATAAATTACTTATTAATTTATTTCATGTAGATTTTGATACAAGCTTATATTTATGATATATTCACGTAATGATTTGTGTCATTTTATATTATTTTAGTGTCATATCTTATTTTATTGAATGTATTGTATTTTTATTATAATAATTTAATTTTAACCCTAAATTCATTAGAAACATGATCTAGTATGTGTCAAGTTATGGCATACCTATGATATGAGTAAAAATATTTGTATTTATAAAATAATTATATAAAATGTAAATGAGACTTCAATTTAAATAAAAATTGTGGTTTTGAAATTCTTAATATCTTAATTTTAAATCTCGTTATTTATATAATTATTTTGGGTTTAAAGTGTTTATAAAAAATATATAAAACAAAAATAAAAAATACTCTCATAATAATAGTTGTAACCTTTAAAATAATTTTTTTAGTAATTTTTTTAATATTTCAATAATCAAATTGGTGATCAAATTGATTAAACCACTTATTTTAGATTCACTTAGTCTAATTATCAATCCAACAATAATTAAATAAATGGTTAAAATAAAAAAAATTATAATATTAGTTCAATTGTAAATTTTTGTCTTTATTTTTAATTTTTATCGTTTCAAACAATTTTAGTTCCATATATTTGTCTAAACTAATATATCGATTTATGCTTAATCTAATCAATTTAACCAGTTAATTCAATTCAAATAATATTACATTTTTGACTTGAATTGATTCATGGGATTAATTCAAAGAAGTATTTTAAGTTAATAATATCATATCAGGATAAAATGATGAAAGATGATGCAAATAATTTGCATAGTAAGTAATTAGAAAAAACAAAGAATAGAATATATCATTAAATGGGGGCAGTTAACGGCTTTAGAAAATAACGTTTTTATTTGTATTTTTGTAGTTAGCCTCCATTGGGTGGTTGAAGTAAAATCCACGCTCTTATTCCCTCCAAACCTTGGACTTTTCATCACTCTTCTCCAATTACTTCACTCTAGTCTCCCTCCTTAATTTCCATTTTTCAGAAAATATATAATTTAAAATTACTGAATCAATGATTCGATTTACATGAATTGACTAAATTTAATAAGATCACATCAATTACTTACATACAAATTTAAAATACTCTCATACTTTTCAACATTCAATCACACTTTTAAAGTATATATACTTATATTACAAAAATCAAACTATGTACGTGGTTTATTTAATTTAAAAATATTTTCAGTATTTTTAGTTTTAAAATTTAATTACCATTAAAAAATCATGTATTTTTTTTTTAAAAAATTATGTAACAAATGATAGTTTTTTTAAATCTTATATTAACAAAAAGTTAAAAGTTATTACTTTCGGATAACAATGTTTTCCAAAGATTTCCTTTGGATCCTCCTTTGAGGAGGTTCTCTCGAGCTTTAGAGGCTTGTTTTTTCAAAACTTTTGTGTTCCACTTTCTCGAGTTTTCTATTACATGTTTTGATTTTTTAATTTTTTAACAACTGTAAATATGTTGTTTTTAAGTTCGTTATGCAATGTCCATCATCACTAGAGCAAGAAGTTGAAAAGGGGGTTTACGGTTCGAGGTGATTTAACTTCTCAAAAAATTACTTTAGGGGCTAATTTTTTTTTTTATTTTAGAGAAAAATCTTTTCCCTAAAAAGTAATTTATTTAAAAATATTTTTATATTAAAAGTATTTTTTATCTTAAAAATATTTGTTAACAACAATAGTAAAGGTGATCTCGCTCTCCTTGACAATGGAGACCTAATACAAGTGCTGTTTGCTTTTTCTGGTATAGTTCGATTTTACATCAAATCCTGCATACCGTGACTTCCATTGTAATTTTAACTTATCAATATTTCTAGATTTTTTATTTTTATTTTTACAGATATTACAATAAATGATATTTTACCTTGAAAAAATTAATTATTGCATTCCACGTGTACTACCAATATAAATTTACAAAAAAGGCCAAACAGATTGAGATAGATAAGGACCATCCCACGATCCAAACAAAAAGCTTCTCCCTTTACCCTTTTTATTCTTCCAATTTCTTTTAATAAATAAATAATTATTTTATTTTATTTTAAACCAATATATGCTCACTGTTGCCTTTCTCTTTGAGATCTCATTCTCTGTCCCTCCTCTCTCTAAATTTTCTGGTTACTTGAGAGAGAAAACGCGCTTCCAAGAAATGGCCACTCTGCACAAATTCAAGCTTCTGGCAACTCAGTGTGCCGTCGCCGGAAGCCCAGGTCGCAGTCCCACCACAAGCCCCGTCGTTCACCTCCGCCGTCGCAAAACACTCCGCATGCTTCTTAACCGCTCTTCTGCCACCGACCGTCGACGTTTTCATCGCCGCCAGACTGATAGCTTGGATCCTCCTCCTTCACCTCCGCCACAGCCAAACACCTCCAACGCCGACAGCAAGAAGAACTCCAACGGTAAAAAAAGCCGGCGAAAATTGAAGGAACTCTTCGTGGCATCGCCGCCGTTTGAAGAAAGAGAGAGTGATGATAAAATCTGCGAAGAAGTAACGGAAGATTTATTACCGGTTACCAGTAGTTCCAGTGAAAGGTTTTCAGATCGGAGATCTGGTACTTTGACGCCAGTGACGACGTCGTTTCGGTACAGGTTATTAAGGAGAGCTTGGCGACCGATGCTGCTCACTATTCCAGAGTAAATTAGTTGTCATAAATTTCAATTTTGATAATTATGAATTAAAAATATGTAAAAAAAATTGTAGCTATTTTGTTAAGTGAATTTTTGCCTTCTTTTTTTTTTTAACTTTAATTTTGATTTAATTTTTTTCCTTTTGTTTTTGAATTAATATTGAATTACAATAATTTTTTTCTGGGCTAAGCTTTGGGCACTTCCTCCATCGCTAATGTTTCCTTTGGAAATTTTGTACGGACTGTCTTCCTAGGATTTCAGAAATCAAGAAAAGAATTGGTGGAGTTGATGACTTGTGTGTACTCTGCAGATGTGTATTGAGGATTATAATCATCTTTTCTTTTTTTTATGGGGTATCTGGGTTGGTTATCAGGAATAAAGTGAGATTTAATGGGGGAATAAAATAAATTGAACCTAGTTGCTGGTGAAGGAAGTTATTCAAGCGGCGGGAAAAGTTTTCCTGGAAAAAAGATAACAGAGAAAAGAGTAATGAAGAAGCATAATGAGAAAACCAAGCACTAGCAGCAGCAATATTGGAAGTAGTGATTGAAACAGGAAGACCATTTCAAATCCATCTGGCGTGGCGTAAATCAGGTTCCAATGCTGCTGGTTTTGCTTTCATTGTTGAGGACTGCAAATGATTATATTACTCTTTTCAGGTACAGTCGAAGAATTTCAATTTGTTTCATGAATTAGTGTCAGCTATCTGGGCGAAAGGCATGTATCCGTGCTTAATTAAAAGTAAAGACAAAAGCATTGGGAGAATACTTGAAGATATTGCTTTGAAAATTCATTGGACAGCAGGCGCTTAAAGGACATGAGCAATATGTGTGTGTCGAATATAGTTGATTGTAGGGTACAAAAGAAGGGTATTTATTTAGCCACTCAATGAATAACTTCGTTTTATTTCGGTAGTTATAGTTTTCTGAAGTGTTTTAGAGTCAGATAGTACGATAAATTGCATGCCGTTTTAGTCTATTGTTAACAATGTACTTGAGCACTTCATCCAACAAAAATTCCTATGCCTTAACATCTTTAATGGTTTTTCTAAAATATTATTTGTTATGTATTATAAAATAAATATGAATAATTTATTTGTTTCACACACAAAATAAAAATGAATTAAATAATTTTTATTTAAATGTTTAAAATTTTAAACATGAATATGGTGTTACATTAATTGCATTTAAAAGCTTTATATTGATTAAATTATCTTAGCATTGTGAATGAAATTATAATTATACACTTAAAAAATGTAATAATTTTTGACTAAAAATATAATTAGTTAATTTAAGCAATAGAATTTCGATTCATATTATAAAATTGTGTAATTTATTAAAATAATAGGAAATAGTTTATGATATATTGACGTTGGAGGTTTTTTAACTTCATACGTGAAGTTAAAAGACACTTGTCAACTTCTTAATTTCTTTTGTGGAGTTAAAATTTTTTATCAATGGTGTATGTACTAAATTGTAAATGAATTGAATATTGATGTCCTATTAGTTGTTCGGGTTGTGTCAAATAGAGTTGGCATGTCATACGATTGGTTTGTGTATGAGATTATGCACTTATGTGCCAGGATGCACTTCGTGTGCCAGATATGCACTCAATGCGCTAGGACGCACTTTATCTACCAGGATACGCTTTGTGCACCAGGATGCATTTTGTGCGTTAGTATGCATGTTATGTGCTAGTTACCCTACTTCGGTTTATCCAATGATGCACTTCAATGCTAGTTGTTGGATCTGGTGCCTTAAGTGTAGTATTTTCATCTATGTACACTTATAATTTTTTCAAACAGATTAGTTAATAAAATTATTCATGAATTACATTAATAATCGTTGTATATTGTTCTCATGTGGTTTTTGCATGTAAAGCAAAATAGAAGTAAATATTAGCTCATTAGTTGTCTAATATTTAACTAATACTAAGCGGTATTACGTGATTGGATCGTAATACTAAAATACAACTTATATTAGTAGACAAACCTAAACATGTCATTTGTCTAATCGAAAATTAGCAAACCGATTGAAAGACTAATATGTCATCTATCAACTCCAATTGGAGAGAAGCTTTGTCTTGGGCATTGAAGCGGATGACTACTAGAAGATAGAGACATAAATGTGACTAATTGGACTAACAGTACATCAGACTAGACCCAAGAAGAATAGATCCTGAATCTATTTATGAATTTATTCACTTGTGATGTTCAAAGTGTGACATACCTTAATCCTGAATGGATGACAGACTATGCATGCATGACTCATATACTTTTTTGATGTAAGTAAAACCTAAGTTCAAATAGATATGGAATCGAAAGCTAGTGCGTTAGGTATACGACTTTTATAGTATGTAGCGTCATTCACAACAGTGAAATTCATAACCTAAGATACGAGTAAATGATATCCTTTTATTGACATTACATGATAGATGGAAAGTAAACATGGTCATGGGTCGTTCGTTTTTGTGATGAATGACTTGATTACTATTTGATAGTAATTGACTTATTCATGAAGGAAGATGTAATGGTTACCATGAGACAAAATAGGATCATATTGGGAGAGTGGATTTATCTCAAAGAGATTAAGGATATCCTATAAGGGTAACGCGCTTATAACAAAGTCGTTAGACGGGCACTGATCGAGTTGCATTCGTAATGATATGTCATTAGGGAGAGCTCAGTCACAATACTATAATGGAATAACTTTGTGACTAAATGAGTTTATAATTAATAGGCAAAAAGCTAGAACTTAATTATAAATAATTTGACCCCTAATCGCATATGTCTAACTGGTCCTTCTACTAGCTCGTTGAAACCGGAAATGAATTGCATGTTGAATCAAATGAACAGAAATAGATAAAAAAAGAAGAAGAAACATTTAGAAATGAATAGGATTTTCTCTAATTGAAAATGACTTGAAAATTAATTTATGGTTTTTTGAATTATTGATTAATTATTTATTTATTTGAAGTTCAAAATAGAAATAAATTAATTAGTCATAGTGAATCTGTTGAATGTAGAAATATTAAATATATTTTCTTATAGATTCTTTTACGGTAAATTCGTCATGATTTTAATTGTAACGCCCCAAAATTTAAATGTCTGACGTTGAATTTCGTCATAATTAAGTCTTTATATTTGTGACTATGTACTTTGCATATGTGTTTAAGGTCAGGGGTTTGAGTAGAGCTTTTAAGTAGTTTTGCTATTTTATTTTAGACTAACCTCTAATGTTGAACCACTGACTTAAGTTTAATTCTATGCGAATTTGTGTTCAGAATAAGCCTGCTAGTTCAATGGTTAAGCTTCTGTTTACTTTTTGGTCCTGTGTTCAAATTTCTGCAGAAACAATAGAGAAACATTCATTTTGTGTGCTATTTGTTAAAAGTTTTAAACGTTTTTAGTTAGTTTATTTTTTTTATTATTTTTATTTGACGTTCTTCCTTCCCTCAACACTTTTTTCTTTTTCTTTCTTTCTTTTTTCGTTTTCTACTTCCTTTCTCTTTTCTTTCTTTTGTTCGACTACTTTAGTAACTGTGCTAGCGGGTTAAATCAGGGATACTATGTTGTTCATTGTTTAGATTGAAGAGTTCTGCGTAAGTTTCTTGTTGTTGTAATTTCGTTTTGTTTGTTTTCAATGTTACTCTGTAAGTTGAAAATTACTATTAGTGTGCCTCGAGTTCTCATTAATTGCTCATTTTGTTTCCGTTTAGGTGGAGATCCTGAGAGGAGTATTCCTCCGAAAATTTAAGTTTTGTATAGGGGCTGAGTGATCTATGGTAAATGAATGTTTTGTGTTCGTAATTTTGTGTTGAAGTTTCGACATAGTTTAATTTTGACTGTGAATTAGCATTTTAGTTCAATTAAGTTGTTAATAGAGTTATTGAATGGTCGTTTTAGGCTTCAGAAGTTTGTTGCATTGTCCCTAGTTCGAATCGCTAACAGGCACGTACCAAAAACCCGCCTTCTGTGAATTTCAAATGCCGAAAAATATGGTTGTCAACACCACACGACTGTGTGACAAACCTTGTAACCCACTGTTCATGAATTAGAGACACACGGGCTAGGGATATGGGCGTGTGCCCAGACCGTGTAACTCATTGTTCATGACTTAGAGACACACGAGCCAGGGACACGGGCGGGTGTCCAGGCCATGTGACTCACTATTTGCATAAAAGGACCATACATGTAGATGACATGGGCGTGTGCCAGGTCGTGTGAAGCCATACAGGCCAGCTTTTTGGGGGTGTGTGAAACCACACGAGCGTGTGGGTCGGAAATGAAATTTTTTCTTGTGACTGTAAATGTCATTTGACTCAAACATAGGCCTTTTATAATGTTCGTATGATCTAAATTAAACCGTATAAGTTGCTATCTAATTATCTAATACTGGATAGTTGATTATCTAAACATATATTGAATGTTATGACTATAATGATATTGAGCTCTAAATATGAATTGTATCTGAATAACTGTGTACATTCTTGACATCTGACATTTATAATTTGCACCCGCATTGTATGGAAAATGTGTTAAGGGGGAGTGATCTGTTTTGGTTTAGTAGTTAAGCCACATGCTATATCTGAATCTGGCCTTTTATCGCAACTTGATCTGGAAGTTAGTTTGTAATCATATCGAACGTGTCGTACTGACACTATTGGTGTATAGGGCTGGATGGGTATTAAATTCCCTTAATGGAATGTTGGGTTGGTCTTGATTATCTAAACATATATTGAATGTTATGACTATAATGATATTGAGCTCTAAATATGAATTGTATCTAAATAACTGTGTACATTCTTGACATCTGACATTTATAATTTGCATCCGCATTGTATGGAAAATGTGTTAAGAGGGAGTGATCTGTTTTGGTTTAGTAGTTAAGCCACATGATATATCTGAATCTGGCCTTTTATCGCAACTTGATCTGGAAGTTAGTTTGTAATCATATCGAATGTGTCGTACTGACACTATTGGTGTATAGCGGATGGGGTAGGAAAACTACATCTGTATCTAATCTGTTCTGATTCTGATCCTGAATTGTTCTGTTTTTCATTTGGTTTGTTAATACTATATTGAATATCCTTTTATTCGGATTTTGAACACGATTTTGGGAAATTACCATTATATTGATTATTCTATTTGACTTTACATCTGTTATGTACATGGAGTTATCAACTCATTTTGTTTGTTGATTGAATTTTGGGTAACTCACAGTCTTGATCAAGTCGGCGTAATGGAAGCTCGGTCATTTTGTTTTATCACCTTTTATATAATTAGTAATTTCAGTATTTTCTTCATATTATGATTTTCTAAAATTTTTGGATTAACGACTACGTTTTCATGATTATTTATAATATGTTAGACGACTTTAAACTACATTTGTAAAAGTTGGTTTTCTTAAAAATGTTTAATGTAACTCTTCAGACTTGGTCTTAAAGGCTAGGTCGAGTTTGGAGTGTTACATTAATGGAATTAGAATTAGATTCAAAATATTATTTAATTGAGAAATTAATTAATTCATTAAAATTAATTTAAGATGTTTATTTTAGGAAATAGAAAAACAAGTATCATGTTAGATTGAATTATAAAGTATTAGGTTAAAAGTCCAGGAAGTATTTATAATTAGACTCGACACGAGAGAGGCCCAAAAGCCCCTCATGCTAATATTAGGGATGGAAAACCCTAGTATAATTAAATAGGGTTGCCGCCCCCTAATCTTAGTTAGACTAGGATTTATTTTTTCTATTGAAATAGACTTCTACTAATTCAACGAGGGTTTCACCTCTTTTCCCTATAAATAGATGGTACCAATAAAGTTAATATAAAACTTTGAGATATTGTTATTTTTTCCAAAAATAGTGAGAATTTATTTTCTAAATATAAATTCTATTTTTTGGAATAACAATTCTATTGGTTTCTATTAAAAAGTGTTAGATCTGTATGACCCGAATCCTTGTTAAAGAAAATATAGTGGTAAAATAAGGGGATCTGTGTAGGGCTTAAGGCCGTGGGTTGAAGGCCCGAGGCCGTAGCCTAATAGATCCCCAACCGGGGGTGTGTGGACCTGGGGTGCATGGACTGGAGGCCCTCGCGATATGAACCATGCAACACAAGTATAATATGTATAGAACTACACTTCTTATATTTGACATTAATTAGAATAGGGTTTTTCAACCTTTAAATAGATGTAGTCAAAACTGATATTGTATCATTTAGTTTTTAACACTAGTGAATTTCTCCTCATCTACTCGTAATTTTTTCCTGAAAGGGTTTGCAAGTAAAACCTATGTGTTTTATTTTTCCTTTTCTTATTGCTTTGCGATCATACTATATTGTCATTACTGACATTTAGTTTTAACAGAAAGTAAAGTAAAGAATTTTTGGTTCTGTGTTTGATTCAAATTTGTTCGAGCTCACAATTGAAGCTGTTTGTGGTACGAAAATAGTGAAGAATGTCATTTGGTTGAAAGTCAAGAACGATAAGGATTCGTCTAGCCAAAAACACATGTGTGATTTCAGTAAAGGGTTTATTGCTATAAATATCAAAAGCTGGCTCGATTTTCAGAATTTTAATTTTTCGCTGTGTAAGAAAACCGTTTTTGAGGACTTTTACAAAACCATCTTCGTGTGTTGGGCAGACAATCCGAGTATCTACTTGAGTCCGAATTAGGTTAATAGGGGTTGCAAAATGTAAGCTTGGTAAATATTATGAATATGATATCAATCGATGCCTTTGAATTTAATTATGTATTAATATGAAGAAAATATTAGAAATGTACAGTTAAGCATGCAAATAAAATGAATTGAGCCCTGGTAGGCGAAACGAATGTAAATGAGTTGATAGACTCCAAAAACGAGTTGAATAATGTGATATCAAAGTAAATAAATTGTGTGTCATAGTGTCACGGGGCTAGATCTTTCGTCTCGCGATCCGTGTGTGTAATACCCCTACCCGTGTTCATTGCCGGAATAGGGTACGAGGCATTACCGGAGTTTACGAATTAATTTTTTTTTATATTCAATATAGCCCCTTTATAAATATCTAACCGTCCCTGCAATATTAAATCGAGACCAATCCAGATCAACCAAATCAATTCAACATATTTTCAAGATAAATTCATGCATATTTATAAGATAAGATAACGTCATCACATATCTAAAACCAGGTTTGTTAACCATACTAATGGCTAACTTTACATTCATTTCACGTTAACATTTACTTTGTTAGCTTATACATGCCATTGATTTCCAAAATAAAGTTTCTTTATATACCGAAATCGAGGTTGATAAAGGTGATGTGTCTCCGACCAAATCCGACCTCCGAGCTCTTAACACTACAAAACAGGGAAAAAGGAAATGGGGTAAGCGCTTTGTGCTTAGTAAGCTCATGTAACAAGAATTATACTTACCTAATATTTTCAATACAATACAATAAACATTCCTATATCCATTCAATGCATCATGACCCTAATATGCACAAACTCAACATTCAAGTTAGTACAATAATTTCCATGTACCAATAATATATTCTATGATTGATGAGCTCATCAATATCATAATTTCCATTTCCTTGTTATTTTTTCATATTTATCCCGTTGAATTTATCGGAATTTCGATAGATTTTCAGAGGTACACTTTTAGTGTACAATTCCGGGTTCGTCAATTCATATTCATGTGCGCACATTTCCATTTCAGAGTGCACACTCCCGCGAACCTCATCCTTACAGCGGGATTACTAGTGCAGGCTAAATCCAATGTAATATAAACTCATAGAGTATTGTTGGGATTACCAGTCCAGGCTAAATCCCCTGCAACGACAATTACTCTAATGAGCTTGGATCTGAATTACCAGTCCAGGCTAAATTCGAGACCCTAGTTCGATTATCGGTCCGGCTAAATCCATTTTACACATATTCTTCTGGAGGGCTATATCAGATAGGATCACCCGTCCGGCTAGATCCTTTTTATCGTCAATTCCTTTTCAGAGATCCATCGAATTTTCCTTTCATTCAAACGGGATTTCTTCCCATTTTATCAAATATATCAATGTTTCATTAATTTTCATATAATGAACATTCAAATCATATTCATATAAAAAAACATGCATTTCAAGCATTTAAGAATATAATTCAAGTTACATGAACTTACCTTGATACTTGTTTGTAAACAATAAAAATCTACTAATCCCGAAATTTTTCCTTTCCTCGATCTAGCTTCTTATTTGAATCTTCTGGATCTAAATAAATAAATTTAATTATCAATTTAATACATTTCATGTTCCTATGCAACATTCTCTATAATTCAACTATTATTTATAGTTCATTCAAAGCTGTCTACTTGAGTCATAGTCACTAAATTATTTATAACTTGAGATACAGAACTCCAAATTAAGATCCATTAATTTTTCATGAAACTATACTCATATATCTTTTTACCATAAAATTTTCAGAATTTTTGGTTTAGCCAATAAGTACAGTTTATTCTTTAAATTCACCCCTATTCTGCTGTTGACAGTTCTAACCCTTCTTCACTAAAAATAAATTATCTCTTTATACAGAATTCAAATGATGTTCTAGTTTGTTTCTATTAAAAATAGACTCATTAAGGATTCTAGACATATAAATTTAAGCCCCTAATTGTTTTTCTTCGATTTTTTATGATTTTTCAAAGTCAAAACAGGGGAACCCAAATTCATTCTGACCTTGTCTCACAAAATTCATTATATCTCAAAATTTACAAATCCATTGCTTACACTATTTCTTCTATGAGAAACTAGACTCAATAAGATTTAATTCCATATTTTTTTTTCATCTTCTAATTCGATTTCTATAATTTATGGTGATTTTTCAAAGTTAGTCTACTGCTGCTGTCTAAACTGTTTTTGTGCAAGCTGTTTATTACCATTTTTCCCCTAAGCTTTTAATAAATGATAATTTCGTCCCTACTCAATTAGCCTCTCAATTAAACTGATTTTTCTCAATTAACATTTTATTCTATCACCTTAAACTAGTTTACAACCTTTAGGAATCAGAATTTCAGCAATAGACTTTAATTCCAAGCATTTTCACAATTAGGTTCTAAAAATCAATTTCTATTGAAATTACCTAATAAAATCATCTCATAAACAAATTAAAGCTTTAATTTCATTCTATTTCATCATAAACTTACAGCACTCAACCATGGTGACTTTCAATTTCATCCATGAAATCAAAAACTAATGAATTTGATAGTAGGACCTAGTTGTAAAAGTCTTAGAAACACAAAAATTACAAGAAAAAGGCAAGGATTAACTCACTTGGTGCAAAAATTATGAAATACCAGCTTAGAGAACCCTCCTATGGCGTTTTTAGCTGCTGGAATTGAAGAGAAATGAAGAGAAATCTAGATATTTCCTATTTAGTCCTAGCTTTATTTAGTTAATTTTGCAATATTCCAATTTTACACTTAATTTATCAATTTTTCTGCTGATTTCATACCCTTGTCGTCCAGCCCAAATAACTTTTGGGTCTAATTGCCTTTTAAATCCTTTGTCATTAGACTCTTAAGCTATTTAATCATTCTAGCAACTTTTACACCTATTACAATTTAGTCCTTTTTATTTAATTGACTACCTAAACATTAAAATTTCCTAACAAAATTTTAATACCACATTAATAACATTTCATAAATATTTATAAAATTATTTTTGACTTGGTTTTACGAGATAGAGGTCTCGATACCTTGTTTTTACCCAATTTCTTCAATAATTTCTTTTTCTATCTAATCACTAAATCGGTAAAATTTTTTTCTATCAATATTTTCATATGATTTTCTTATCATATCAATTTTCATGTAAAAATATTGAAATAAATTTCTCTTTAAATCGAATTTTGTGGTTACGAAACCACTATTCCGATAACCTTGAATTTAGGCCATTACAACTCTCCCCCCCTTTAAGGATTTTCGTCTTCGAAAATCTTACCAGTAAAGAGGTTTGGGTATTGTTTCCTCATTACCTCCTCCGTTTCCCATGTCGCTTCCTCAATCCCGTGCTTTTGCCACAACACTTTCACCAAATTTATCTTTTTATTTATAAGCTCTTTTGTTTCCCATGCCAATATCTTGACCGGTTCTTCACTATAAGTTATATTTGGCTGAATCTCCACTTCTGTCGGAGAAATAACATGTGAAGGATCTGATCGATATCGTCGTAACATAGATACATGAAAAACATTATGAATTCTATCAAGTTCCGGTGGTAATGCCAATCGATAAGTGACCGGTCCAATTCTTTCTATGATTTCATAAGGCCTGATAAATCTTGGACTCAGTTTACCCTTTTGACCGAATCGAAGGACTTTCTTCCAAGGAGACATTTTCAGAAATACCTTGTCACCGACTTGAAATTCAATCTCTTTTCGTTTAAGGTCGGCATATGATTTTTGACGATCGGAAGCTGCTTTTAGACTATCCCGAATAACCTTTACTTTTTCTTCTGTTTCTCGGATCAAATCAACCCCATGTATCTTCCTTTCACTAAGCTCTGTCCAATATAACGGTGTTCTACATTTTCTACCATACAAAGCTTCATACGGAGCCATTTTAATACTAGACTGATAACTGTTATTGTAAGCAAATTCAATCAAAGGTAGATACCTCTCCCAATTACCTTCAAACTCTAGTATACAACATCGAGCATATCTTCCAATACTTGAATTACACGCCAGATTGACCATCTGTCGAGGATGAAATGCGTCTTGAAATACAACCGAGTACCCAAGGCTTCTTGCGGTTTGTCCCGAAACGAGACGTAAATCGTGGATCTCTATCGATATAATGGAGACAGACACTCCATGTAGCCCGACAATCTCGAGATATGTACAGTTCAATAGTTTATCTAAAGAATAATCCATACGCATCTTAGGAATAAAGTGAGTGACTTTGTTAATCGGTCAACAATCACCCAAATAGCATCTTTTTCCTGAGACAAAGGTAGCCCGATACAAAATCCATAGTGATTCTTTCCCATTTCTATTCGGTATAGTAATTGGTCAAGTAACCCGAAGGTACCGATGTTCACTTTAACTTGTTGACATATTAAACACCTTGATACAAACTCGTAGATATCACGTTTCATTCCGACCACCAATACATCTTTTTCAGATCATTATACATTTTATTACTCCCCGGATGTACAGACATAATACCGCTGTGAACCTCGCGTAGAATCTTCAGATGAGCTCAATTCGAGGTACACATACCCTACCTCTGAATAATAAACAACCATCAGAACCAATCTGAAATTCAAAATCATTACCTGACTCACACTGTGCCCGTTTAACTTGTAACTTCTCATCATTCTTTTGAGCTTCACATATTTGCTGTAAAAATGTCGGTTTAGCTCTTAATTCGCTAGATTGAACCATCATCACCAATGATAACCGGTATTCATAGCTCAAAGCAAACAGAGATTTTTGGCTCAAAGCATCACCTACAACATTAGCTTTATCCGGATGGTAATCAATAATCAAATCATAGTCCTTTATCGCCAAGCCACCGCCTGTCTCAAATTCAAATCTTTCTGTGTCATCAAATATTTCAAGCTTTTATGATCAGTATAAATATGACATTTCTCACCGTACAAGTAATGCCGCCATATTTTCAGTGCAAATACAATAGCAGCTAATTCAAGATCATGTACTGGGTAATTTTTTTCATGTGGTTTAAGTTGTCTTGAAGCATAGGCTATCACTTTACCTTCTTGCATCAAAACACAACCTAAACCATTTAATGAGGCATCACTGTAAATAACAAATTCCTTACCCGGTTCAGGTTGCACTAATACAGGTGCTTTCGTTAATAGGCCTTTCAATCGGTTGAAACTTTGTTGACATTCATCAGTCCACTCGAACTTTACATCTTTCTGCAATAATCGAGTCATTGGAGAAGCTAGCATAGAGAATTCTTGTACAAATCTCCAATAATAACCAGCTAAACCCAAGAAACTTCTAACTTCAGATACATTCTTCGGTGGATTCCAATTAACAATAGCTGAGATTTTATTTGGATCTACCCTGATACCTTCGACAGATACAATATGTCCTAGAAAACCCACTTCTCGAAGCCAAAATTCACATTTACTGAATTTAGCATATAACTGCTTCTCTCGCAGAATTTGCAACACAATTCTCAAATGTTCTGCATGTTCTTCTTCATCCCGAGAACAAACCAAAATATCATCAATGAATACTACCACAAATCTGTCTAAATACGACTTGAATATCCGATTCATTAAATCCATGAATACTGCAGGTGCATTAGTTAGCCCAAACGGCATAACTAGAAACTTATAATGCCCGTACCTGTTTCTAAAGGCTGTTTTTGGCACATCTGACTCCTTTACCCGTAACTGATAATAACCTGATCGAAGATCAATCTTTGAAAACACAGTAGCACCTTTCAGCTGATCAAATAAATCATCAATCCGAGGTAACGGGTACTTATTCTTTATGGTTACTTTATTAAGCTGCCGGTAGTCGATACACAATCTCAAAGACCCGTCTTTCTTTTTCACAAACAGAACCAGAGCACCCCAAGGTGAATGACTCGGTCGGACAAAACCCCTGTCAACAAGTTCTTGCAACTATGTCTTTAACTTCTTTAATTCTGTAGGAGCCATACGATACGGAGCTATGGAGATCGGAGTAGTTCCCGGAATCAAATCTATAGAAAATTCCACTTCTCTTTCTGGTGGCAATCCTGGTAATTCCTCTAGAAACACATCGGAAAATTTACATACCACTGGAACTGCCTGTATTTTTGACTCAGATACATTGGTGTTAAGTACATAAGCCAAGTAAGCATCATACCTTTTTTGACATACCTCTGTGCTGCCATTACTGAAATCATATCAGATAACCCCTCTGTCTGATCAGATTTAACCCGGAGCAACTCACCATTCTGACATTTTAGCACAATATATTTTTGTCTACAATTTACTATCGCATCATGCTGGGTTAACCAATCCATGCCCAATATCACGTCAAATTCATCAAATGGCAGTAACATCAAATCAGCTGAGAAACAATAACCTCTTACCATTAATGGACAATTTTTACAAATTTTATCCACCAACACAGATTGGCCGAGGGGGTTCGAGACTTTAACCACAAATTCAGTAGGTTCAACAGATAAATTTTTAATAATTGCAAGTTTAACATATATATATGAATGCGCAGAACCAGGATCAATCAATGCAGTAATATTAGTATCAAGTAAAAAAAATGTACCAGTAATAACATCGGGTGCTGAGGCATCTTCTCTGGCATGAATGGCATATGTCCTAGCAGGTGCTCGTGCCTCAGGCCTACCTGCAGTATCTTTTGTTGCTCCTCAACTACCACTGACATTATCGAATGGTGGAGGTGGTCTACCTCTCGAAACTGGATTACTCAGCTTCGATATCTGTTCAGCTTCTTTTTCACCCCTTTCTAGACAATCTCTGAGGAAATGGTCAAAAGAACCACATCGGTAACAAGCCCCGCTCTTTAATTGACATTCACCAAAATGAGCTTTATTACAGTACTGGCATCTCGATCTAGGAGTGCCAACACTGCCAACACTGGTCACTGATGGAGTAGAAGGTCTTGGATTAGTGCGTTGAGAACCTCGCTCTTTGCCCGGATACCCAATGGCTGAAGTAGAACGATCCTGATACTTCTTCAATTTCTTTGAAGCAGAAAACTGGGATTTTCCCATCGGTCTTTTACTAAAAATTCGAGCTTCCCTCTCAGCCTGTTTCTTTTCTTTTCTCAATTCTTCTGCTTTATAAGCTTTCTCTGCCAATGTAGCAAACTCTCGAATTTCAAGAATTCTGATCAGTAGTTTAATGTCTTCATTTAACCCTTCTTCGAATCGTTTGCACATTTCAGCTTCTGACTATACCCATTCTCGAGCATATTTACTCACTCGAAGAAATTCTCTTTCATATTCATATACTGATCTGTTACCCTGTTTCAACTCAAGAAATTCTTTTCTTTTCTGATCGAGAAACCTCTGGCTGATATATTTTTTTCTGAACTCGGTCTGAAAGAATTCCCATGTAATTTCTTCTTTCAGAACAACTGAAGCTTTAGTATTCCACCAATGGTAAGCTGTGTCTTTTAGCAGTGAGACGGCACATTTCAGATATTCTTCTGGTGCACAAGATAATTCCTCCAAAACCCGAGTAGTGTTTTCTAACCAGAATTCAGCCCGTTCAGAATCATCATCAACTGCTGCTCGAAATTCTTCGGCCCTATATTTTCGAATTTTATCTACTGGAGCTTTCCCTTTTCTAATAGATTCAGTACCTGTACCTTGTGGGATCTCGGGAACCGATGGAGGAGCACGAGGGGGAGCTTGAACTTGCTGCACTACAGGGTTAGTTCTTAAGTATTGATTAAACCATTCATTCATCATTTGAAAGAAGGCTATTTTTGCCTCCTCCCCTAGACCCTCTGTCTCGGGCCTTCTACTACTAGTTTCTTCTCTTTGTACTGAAGCCGGAGCATGACTCCCAGCTTCCTCAGATTGAGCTCGGTCGGATGACATTACTATAAGAAAAACACATTTTAAATGGTCAGGAGATATCACACTATCAATAATAATTTAAATGGCATGTATAGCTAATCCCGTATTTGCTACATTGGTCCTAGAACCGGCTAAATCGTAGCTCTGATACCAATAAATGTAATACCCCTACCCGTATTCATTGCCGGAATAGGGTACGAGGCATTACCGAAGTTTACGAATTAAATTTTTTTTTTATATTCAATATAGCCCCTTTATAAATATCTAACCTTCCATGTAATATTAAATCGAGACCAATCTAGATCAACCAAATCAATTCAACATATTTTCAAGATAAATTCATGCATATTTATAAGATAAGATAACGTCATCACATATCTAAAATCAGGTTTGTTAACCATACTAATGGCTAACTTTACATTCATTTCACGTTAACATTTACTTTGTTAGCTTATACATGCCATTGATTTCCAAAATAAAGTTTCTTTATATACCAAATCCGAGGTTGATAAAGTGATGTGTCTCCACCAAATCGACCTCCGAGCTCTTAACACTACAAAACAGGAAAAAGGAAGCGGGTAAGCGCTTTGTGCTTAGTAAGCTCATGTAACAAGAATTATACTTACCTAATATTTTCAATACAATACAATAAACATTCCTATATCCATTCAATGCATCATTACCCTAATATGCACAAACTCAACATTCAAGTTAGTACAATAATTTCCATGTACCAATAATATATTCTATGATTGATGAGCTCATCAATATCATAATTTTCATTTCCTTGTTATTTTTTCATATTTATCCCGTTGAATTTATCAGAATTTCGATAGATTTTCAGAGGTACACTTTTAGTGTACAATTCAGGTCCGTCAATTCATATTCATGTGCGCACATTTCCATTTCGAGAGCACACTCCATGAACCTCATCCTTACAATGGATTACTAGTGCAAAGCTAAATCCTGTAATATAAACTCATAGAGTATTGTTGGGATTACTACCAGCTAAATCCTCGCAACGATAATTACTCTAATGAGCTTGGATCTGAATTACCAATCCAAAGCTAAATTCGACCCTAGTTCAGATTATCGGTCCGGGCTAAATCCATTTTACACATATTCTTCGGGAGGGCTATATCAGGATAGGATCACCCGTCCGGCTAGATCCTTTTATCGTCAATTCCTTTTCAGAGATCCATCGAATTTTCCTTTCATTCAAACGGATTTCTTCCCATTTTATCAAATATATCAATGTTTCATTAATTTTCATATAATGAACATTCAAATCATATTCATTTAAAAAACATTCATTTCAAGCATTTAAGAATATAATTCAAGTTACATGAACTTACCTTGATACTTGTTTGTAAACAATAAAAATCTACTAATCCCGAAATTTTTCCTTTCCTCGATCTAGCTTCTTATTTGAATCTTCTGGATCTAAAGAAATAAATTTAATTATCAATTTAATACATTTCATTTTCATATGCAACATTCTCTATAATTCAACTATTATTTATAGTTCATTCAAAGCTGTCTACTTGAGTCATAGTCACTAAATTATTTATAACTTGAGCTACGGAACTCCAAATTAAGATCCATTATTGTTTCCTGAAACTAGACTCATATATATTTTTACCATAAAATTTTCAGAATTTTTGGTTTAGCCAATAAGTACAGTTTATTCTTTAAAGTCACCCTTTTCTGCTGTTGACAATTCTAACCCTTCTTCACTAAAAATTAATTATCTCTTCATACAGAATTCAAATGATGTTCTCGTTTGTTTCTCTTAAAAATAGACTCATTAAGGATTCCAGACATAAAATTTAAGCCCATAATTGTTTTTATTCGATTTTTTATGATTTTTCAAAGTCAAAACAGGGGAACCCGAATTCATTCTGACCTTGTCTCACAAAATTCATTATATCTCAAAATTTACAAATCCATTGCTTACACTATTTTTTCTATGAGAAACTAGACTCAATAAGATTTAATTCCATATTTTTTTTCATCTTCTAATTCGATTTCTACAATTTATGGTGATTTTTCAAAGTTAGTCTACTGCTGCTGTCCAAACTGTTTTTGTGCAAGCTGTTTATTACCATTTTTCCCCTAAGCTTTTAATAAATGATAATTTTGTCCCTACTCAATTAGCCTCTCAATTGAACTGATTTTTCTCATTTAACATTTTATTCTATCACCTTAAACTAGTTTACAACCTTTAGGAATCAGAATTTCAGCAATAGACTTTAATTCCAAGCATTTTCACAATTAGGTTCTAAAAATCAATTTCTATTGAAATTACCTAATAAAATCATCTCATAAACAAATTAAAGCTTTAATTTCATTCTATTTCATCATAAACTTACAGAACTCAACCATGGTGGCTTTCAATTTCATCCATGAAATCAAAAACTAATGAATTTGATAGTAGGACCTAGTTGTAAAAGTCTTAGAAACACAAAAATTACAAGAAAAAGGCAAGGATTAACTCACTTGGTGCAAAAATAATGAAATACCAGCTTAGAGAACCCTCCTATGGCGTTTTTAGCTGCTGGAATTGAAGAGAAATGAAGAGAAATCTAGATATTTCCTATTTAGTCCTAGCTTTATTTAGTTAATTTTGCAATATTCTAATTTTACACTTAATTTATCAATTTTTCTGCTGATTTCATACCCTTGCCGTCCAGCCCAAATAACTTTTGGGTCTAATTGCCTTTTAAATCCTTTGTCATTAGACTCTTAAGCTATTTAATCATTCTAGCAACTTTTACACCTATTACAATTTAGTCCTTTTTATTTAATTGACTACCCAAACATTAAAATTTCCTAACGAAATTTTAATACCACATTAATAACATTTCATAAATATTTATAAAATTATTTTTGACTTGGTTTTACGAGATAGAGGTCTCGATACCTTGTTTTTACCCAATTTCTTCAATAATTTCTTTTTCTATCTAATCACTAAATCGGTAAAATTTTTTTCTATCAATATTTTCATACGATTTTCCTATCATATCAATTTTCATGCAAAAATATTGAAATAAATTTCTCTTTAAATCGGATTTTGTGGTTACGAAACCACTATTCCGATAACCTTGAATTTAGGCCATTACAGTGCGGCCTTAAGCGATCTGTTCATTCCAAACTCGCCTAAGTCAGCTTAACCACCACAAGTGAAAATTCTTTTAGAATTTCTCCAAGGCACCGATTTGTATAGCGAAAGCAATTATACCAAAAGAAGCTACAAAAGAACAAAAGAAAGACACAGAAAAGAATGCACGAGAGGTGTTTGAGTAAACGCTCTCAATATTCTCTTATTCACAAAGAATAAAGAAACAACAAAGAATTGAGTGAAGTACAAGTGAGGGGGAGGGGGTCTATTTATAGTTAAGCTCCTCCAAAACCGACAGTCGAGATTAAGTTACATCAACGAACGAGATTAATCCTATCCCTTAAATTATGGGATTTGCAAGATATACCATATCAAATCTAATCTAATCTTTACAGGATATAATTCCTATCAATCTCTTAAGATTAGTTACCAAGATAGCCTATGTTGCCATATCTTTATCATTGGGCCACCTAGGCTTCAATTTGACAGGTTTCTCCAACAGCTTACTGAATCGGGCCAGTTCTTATGGGCCAAATGATCCCCATCTAAACAATAGACCTCCATTGGATGTATTTGGTGCGATGGTCATGGGCTTTGAACTGCGACCTATGACAATAGTACATGCATGGTATAATGTTAATGGTTTGTAGTAAAGAATCATAAATGAATGCTTTACTCTTGACTAATATTGAATTGGTCTGTATTGAATAGTTGGCTATTGATAAGTAAGTTGGAGTTGGTCATACATATTGTAATTTGGATAGGTTGTTTTAATATTTGATATAAACATGCTTATGTATTTTAATTGATGATGGAAAGGTTGATAAGTATGACATGAATTGGTTGGATATTAGGTGCATATATGCATATTTTTTTTATATTGAACCATATTGTTAATGCTCTTGTTATTTACATATTCTTGCATCATAAATTTACTACTAAGCCCTATTATTTAGCGTACAGTTTTTTTCTCTATACGCAGGTATAAGTGATCCTTGAGATTTCGAGAAGTAGTTTCAGCATCCAAAAAGCGATTCACTAACTCAACAAAGTTTGTAAAGTACTGTTTTGATTGTATATGGCGTTTACCTAGGGTTTAAGCTGGTTTTGTATTGTAAATGGTCGAAGTTAGAATTTGGTTACTTAATGTTATTGTTAGCAATCGACCCTATTAAGCAACGAACAAGTAAAAATAGTAGAAGAAATTGAGAAATTGAACACACAAATTTAACGTGGAAAAACTCCTCCAAAGAGGATAAAAAACCATGGGCAAAGATAATTTTACTATAATGGCAAAAGAATGAAGAGTACAAAAGATGGAGATAAAAACTAAACCCCAAAAACCCGAAAATAAAGAACCCTCAAAACGTAAACAGAAAATTCTCTAAATGTGTTATGAGTTCTAATCTCTAATAGGTGTATTTTCTAAGGTTGTAAAAGAGCCTATTTATAAGCTAAATTCATAGGTCAAAAATAATAAAATAATCTAGACAAATTAGAGTTTAATTGAAACAAATAAACATATTTTAACTAGAAGATTATTTTTTTGAAATTTGACTGAAAATAGGAGTCATATTTAACAAATCTCCACATTGACTCATATTTCACAACGCCATCTTTACCAAAGCCCGCCACAAGCCTATCTTGAACCATGCAAAGAATTAACTAAGACGAATCTGTGCTTAGAAACTGGAAGACTTCTAGCCTTCGACTTGCATACTGCCAAATCAAAACTAACCTAGGTTTGATTTTCACGAACACAATGCTCTAACTTTTCAAAACCTACATCCAAAAGAGAACTTCTCTTCAACTAAACAATCATACATTTTTTTCCTCTTATAACCAAGTTGCCTCCGCTCCAAATGAGTTGACTTTGACTCTGTAACGGACGAGGGATGTCCGATTTCACCAGTCACTGTAGAACCTTCAAGAATATAAAGGCTGCCAGTTCCTTTACCTTTTAAAAAAACGAGATCTCCACGAGATACTTTAATGCCGCTCGACTTGATGTTGATTCTGCATCCTTTGAAGTCTAAAATACTCAAGGAGATGAGATTCTTTAGTAAATCAAGTACATACCTGACATCTGAGAGTATTATAATCGTCCCATCGTATATCCTAATTTTAACAGTACCAATACCAATTACCTTACTAGATGAATCGTTTCCCATGCCCACAACTCCACCTTCAACCAAGCTGTATGTGGAGAACTATTCTCTATTGGGACACATGTGGAAAAAAAATCCTGAGTCTAGGATCCACTCGGACGTGAGCTTGGAGTTATCGCTCGTTGACACTAACAAGAAATTATCACCGCTTTCATCGGCCAAATTAGCACCAGCTACATCTTCCTTGTTACTCTTAGCAGTTTTTTTATTTCGCAGTTTATAAAAATCTGCTTTGACGTGACCTAACTTTTTACAATAGAGACACATTTTGTCTCGTTTCTTTGATGTTATCAAAACAGAAGCTTGCCTATTTGCCTTGCTATCCAAATAAAGCTCATTGTCGAGTTTGTCTCTACTCAACAAATGACCCTTCACATTTTCAAACGAGAGTTTTTCTCTGCCATAAATTTGGATCTCCTTGAAAGACTTGTATTAAGGGGGTAAAGAGCACAATAATAGCATAGCTTGATCTTCATCATCAATATGAACTTCAACGTTCTTTAAAATATTTAAAAGAGTAATGAATTGACTGATGTAATCTTTAAGAAGCTCACATTCGTTCATGCGAAACGTAAATAGACGTTGTTTCAACACTAAACGGTTAGCCAGAGACTTAGTCGCATAAAGAGTTTCTAACCTTTTCCACAAGGTAGATGAAGTCTTCTCCATCAATACCTCCTGCAATACCGTATTCGTGAGGCCCAACTGGATTGCAGACAAAGCCTTTTCATCAAGCTCTTCCCATTCTATTTTATTTAGATTCTCAGGCTTTTTCCCGATAACAACCTTTTTCAAACCGGATTATATTTGAATTGTCATCATCCGAACTTGCCACAGATTGAAATTTGTCTCACCATCGAACTTCTCAATTTCAAACCTTGTTGCTGCCATATCTGAATGGACTGATCTATAAAAATTGAACTGCCATATCTGAATGGAATGATCTATAAAAATTGAACTAGCTCTGATACCACTTGTTAGGAATCGACCCGATTAAGCAACGAACAAGTAAAAATAACAGAAGAAATTGAAAAATTGAACACACAAATTTAACGTGAAAAAACTCCTCCAAAGAGGATAAAAAACCACGGGCAAAGATAATTTTACTATAATGGTAAAAAAACGAAGAGTACAAAAGATGAAGATAAAAACTAAACCCCGAAAACTCAAAAACAGAGAACTCTCAAAATATAAACACAAAATTCTCTAAATGTGTTATGAGTTCTAATCTCTAATGGGTGTATTTTCTAAGGTTGTAAAAGAGCCTATTTATAGGTTAAATTCATTGGTCAAATAATAATAAAATAATCTAGACTAATTAGAGTTTAATTGAAATAAATAAACAGAGTTTAACTAGAAAATTATTTCTTAAATTTGATTGAAAATAGGACTCATATTTAATAGTTATTTTGAAGTATCATTTTGGCATATTTTGACTTGAGCACTTTTGGTATATTGTTGATTTGGTTGTAATTGAGATGCTAAGTGTTATTACAGGTCTTTCCAACTTGTTTCAAGCTGATATTTTTGAGAACAACAATCCTTTTCAAACTTGTTTCAATTTGTCCAAGCTCATTTGTACTAGGCTGGTTTAATACGAAAAGTTTATTTTTACTATTCAAAAGATAATAGAATATTAAAAATATTTTTCACATGATATTTAATATTTAAAATTAAATAAAACATTAATTTTAAGCTAATATATTAAAAAATCCTTAAACTGTTATACCTTATTTAAATAAGTCTTGATGCTATTTTTATAGTTAAAAAAAGTCACTAACCCTGGCTTTGCTCAAGGTAAATATTTAATTAAAAAAGGAATGAAGTTTAAAGGGTAGTAATTTAAGAGTAAGAGAAGGAATAGGTTGAGATGTGTAGAAATGTGAATGGGAGTGTAGGTATGCTATCTTATTATTGCAAATAATGAATATAGGGACATGCATACATATAAATCTTTGTAAATTAGTTTTAAAATCACGATGTTTAGGTTTAATCATGGATTTTCTCTTCTTTTATTCAAGTCTAAGTCATCATTATCCAAAAAGTGATGATGCGTATTTAAATTTCAGACTTGGAGTCCATAAAAAAAATGGTGTTAAGCAATAGAAAGTGATAAACCCAGGTTTGTATTAAAGGATTGCGTTTCACCAAAGATTTGTTGACTTTACTAAAATTTATTCAATAAAAAACAAAATTAGAGATATCCCTGCCTATATGTAGTATGGAGAGAGTAAAAGTGTGTTTAATTTTGGTTTGAAGCCACATACATGGCTTCAATTTTGATTATTCAATTAATTTGGTTGAATCTTGCATCACACCCTAATATTTAAATAAATTGTGGTTTATCTTTATGATAAACCCTTTATGTTATAAGTATAAATACAAAATTCACTTTTCAAAACTACTACTTTAATCTACAATATTTATATCTATACTAGTTCATAGTTAAATGAAATGAATTTTTATATAATAAATTTTTATTCATTTATTGATTTAAAGTATTAAGAATAAATGACATTAATTAATTTTCTAAAAAATAAAATTAATATTAATTATTAATAATCAATAAAATCGTTTAAGCTATACAATTGAGTTAAAGTTGAATTTAATATATTAATAATAATTAATTATTAACAATATAGTTATATATCAGCTATAAAGAGCTTTCAGCACTTAAGCATTTTCAATCAATATTTAAAGAAGATCATCAAGAAAAGAATAGAGATTATTAACATTGAAGTATTTTAAAAAATAAAGTATTAAAGTAATAATTTTTAAAATGAAAATGCTGATTCAAATGACAATTATGCTGGAAAAGAATGGAAGATCCTTTATTTAGTTATATTAGGTAAAGTGAATACTTTATTTTAGTAACCATGCACTATAATTTTTTTGGAATAAAATAATTAAATGTTATTTTTAACATCATAAAAGGTTAGCCCAAATTAAAAGTGACCTAATACAATTAAGGTTAATTGGGATTTAATTATTAAAAAGAAGAATGAGCCAAATATATGTATATACTCAAGTAACTAAACTTTAATTAATAATGATCTAATTAAAACAATAAGATTAAGGTTTAAAAGTTACATATTAAAGTTAAGATAATTTGTCTAGCAACCAGTCTTTTGAAAAGAGTCTTATTTTTTCTAAAAAATGACGTGATAATTTAGAAGATAAAAACAATAAGATTAAAAGATTTCAACATATCAAAGAAGTTCTTCTACAACTAGTATTTGTTCTTGATAGTCTAACATGACAAATCTAATTTATTACTAAGGTTTTAACAAGCGACATTCAAGCTTCATCATGTTGAATAACTGAGAATAAATTATTATTTTTGAATGATTTTTTCTTAAAATTTCATGTTGAATTTTCAGGTTTTGATTATTTATACTAAAGCTTAAGGACTTGATAAATATAAACTTAATGCATAACTGTAATTGGATGATTATTTAATAGTCAACATTCTTGTTTAAAGTCGAACATTCAATCGTTATTGGATGATCTTATTACAGTGGATGTTTATCAATGCCGATCATTAATGCTGCAATAAACGTTGTACTATTATTTTGAATCCCCAAAAAACCGTTGTATTATTATAGTTATAAGAAAAGTAATTATCATAATGAAAGTTAATCTATATATGTTAAAATAATTTAATCAAAATAATAAATTATTAAAATGATTTATGATGTGAAAGTTATTTTATTTTAAAATATAAAGAGGTTGTTTACATATAACTTATGACATGATAATATTTTTGGTCCAAAGAAATTTCAATATTTAATATATTTACATGTAAAACTGTGACAATAAATATATGATGATTTTGATTCACGTGTGAGTACTAAATGACTCAAAAGGAAGATTCATTATTTGACATTGTAATAATTCATTTTTTAGTGGTATTAGAAACAGTAGTTTTAAAATTTCATTTTCGATAATTGAGTTCGTAAATATTAAATATTAATATTTACGAGGTCAATATGAAATTTAGTTCGAGTTTGGTTATTTAATTTTATTAATTGGATAGTTAACTAAAGTACAAGTGTAATGACCTTAACGTTAGTGGTGTCAGAAAATGAGATATCGGGATCTTATTTCTGTAAACTGAGCCCATAAATATTTTTATTAAATATTTATGGAGTTATTGTATAGGTGAATTGAATTTTGAATAGGTAATTTTGCCGCATTAGTGACTAATTAAGGTATAAGAACTAAATTGTAAAAATAGTAAAAAATTAATTCCTATGAAAGTGTAATTAATTGGAAGACCTAACCAATTAGGTAATTTGACTGCTCTGAAAGATTTAAACGGTGGTGGATGACAAATGTATCCCACCAGCTTTGCTAAACTTGTTTAATTTTAAATAATTAAGCTTTAATTAATTAACCAATTAATTATAGTTTATTAACTTATAATTATAATATAAAACATAAAGAAATAAAAGAAGATGACACATTCATCATCTTCTCCACTTGGCTAGGAGAAAAAGAAAGGTAAAAGGATACAAACATTTCAACATTTTGAGTCTCATTTGGTATGTTTTCTAAGTTCGTTTCATATAATTTTTATGTTTTTGAGATAGTGGGAGCTCGATTTAGTTAACTCGTACTTTATTTCTCAAAACTGTTAAAGTTTTAAAATATTACCATTGATGAATGTTTGAAGTTTTGGTGTTAAAATGTTAGTTTTTAAGCTTATAAATGAAAAATGACTTGTTTGTAAAGTTTAATTGTTAGTTTTGAACATAGGGACTAAAATGCAACAATTTTGAATTTGGTATAAAATTTATGTAAATTTTAATATTGGAGGGCTCTAAAAGGATGAAATTGAGATCAGTTTTGAAATCGAAACTCAAATTTGAAAGTTATGACAATTTCAATTTTAGGGACTAAATTGAATAAAATGAAAAACTTGAGAAAATATTTGATAGATGAAATTGAATTGATGCATAACTGTAGTAGACTATTAAATGATGTTTCGAATTGATAATTTAATTGAATTATGGTATAGATTGAGATTTAAATCAATCGGAAGATAATCACGAAAAAGAGAAAATTGTAGATTGGTCCCAACACCTTATCGATTGCTATTTTATCCAAGAAAGTTCATATGGGATAAATATTCTTAAATCCCTATGTACGTTATATTGTGAATTTATGTATGCTTTGTTGAACTTCAAAGTAATCTCAATTTAGTACTAAAGGGTGAGATTGAGATTAAATTGAAAAGGAACAAATATATGAACTTACATGATGGAAATTACCTTGACGGAACTTTGTAAATATAATGTACACATGGTTACAGGTTGATTTTCAATCATTCCAAGTTCCATTATTTGTTGTAGACTTGAAGATACTTGTGATACATGTTTAGCTCAGATGAGTAACTTGATGTCGTTTTATAGGTTTAGCTCGTACGAGTAATCTGATACAAACAAATATGTTTAGCTCAGACAAGCATCATATGTGATTAGTTGAGCACAAAAGGTTTAGTTCTTCTACGGTGTTTCATCGGGTAGCTTACAAGATGTGAGACGTGGAATTGAATAGCATATAATGTGTTTAATGATCAAAACTAGCAAAGTGGAAGATTTAATGATAAGTTGAGTATATGCATATGATTGAGTTGTGGTTAAATTGGATTTAGAAGATATGAAATGTTATGCTTGTACTTGATATGTTACATGATTGAATATGAATTAAGCTCACCTTGTTGTGCTTGTGTTTTTGATATGTTAGGTAATTGTCATATGAGGTAAGTTAATTGTTTGTATATGTATGAGCTTACTAAGCATTTGAAATGCTTACCTAGTTGTTTTTCCTTCTCTATATATTTTTAGTTCGTAGAATGTGTTGATCGGATTGCCTCAGAGCTCACACTATCCATTTCCTGATTCAATAGACTTTTAAGCATTTGAATTCGGTTATATGTGGCATGTTCCTAGGAGTGGTCATGTTATCTTAAAATGTTAAGCTTGATTTGAAGCATTAGTTGAAAATGAACTTTTGTTGTAATGGCAAATTGTTCATGTTCATAAATTTGGTGTTATGTTGTGTTGTATGTGGTTGGCATCCATAATTGCATAATTGAGCATGAAATAATTAGATGAAATGAATGGTTGAATGGCATGAAATGATATAAGTAGGTTATTGTAAATTTAGTGTCAAATGTGGCATATTGGTTTAGATGTTTGAAATATGTTTAATTGTGAGTTTTGGTATGAAATTAGTATGTTTTGAATGATACATAATGGTACTTGTGAGTATGATTAGGCATGATAACACGATGGTATTAAATAATAAATTGAATGGTAAATTTAGTATGAGTTGTGCAATTAGAAGTGTTGTGTTTTGGATTCCATTTGAGACATTTTGGAATGGATGAAATGTAGTATATTGGCATGTTTTGAGTGGATTATAAGCAGGTCAAAATGTGCCTACAAGCACCATTTGTGTTTGAGTTTGATTGAGCATGTAAAAATGACCAAAATGTGTGATTTTTGGCATTTTGGCAAAATGTATACCCTAAACAAATGTATCATTACTTTACAAATTTTCCTGAATTTTTCAAACATCAAGCCTAAAAATGGTATTGATATTGGGATAAGTATCGATACTTTGTAACAAAGGTATCAATACCAAATTCCAGGTATCAATACTTGTACATTTTCATCTTAATTTTGAAACATCAAAAGTGAAAATGGTATCGGTGCTTGAAGTGGGTATAGATACCTATTTCCAATTTTTTTTGAATTTTTTTTTAGATTGGTCCTTATTCATGCTCAGGTCAGTCTAAAAGCTATTGTAAGCTCGTTTAAAACTCGAATTGATAGTATTTCATATTATACATGGAATTATGGCATGAATTGGTGTCTAGATGAATTAATTACTATAAATTGTAGTGGTTTGCTCCGATAATAGTGGTAGCATCCTGTAGCTTAGGTTTGGCAATCGGACCAGGCGAGGGGTGTTATAGACATGCTCTTATTGTTGGTGTTTGATTACTACACTAAGATATCACTTACAAGTTAATATTTATTCAAATATGAGATATTAATGGAGTGTCTGATATTTTGATGATGTTTACAATTACTCAAATTTATTGTTATTTTTTCTATTTTGAGGTCTTATGTGAGCTTTTTTACTTGATTAACTTATTATTACATCCTTTGGCATCATTGTAAATGTGAATGCAATCCCTTTTTTTTTAAAATGGCATGAACTTCAAATCATGATAATAGAGTCTTATGATAGTTGTCGATCTTGTATTAAGGGTTAATTCTCCTCCATCGTTTACGTATAAGAGTGTCTTTGATAGAAAGAGGTAGATGAAAAGGTGTGAGAGATCAAACCTTATGTGTATGATGATTATGATGGTCATTCCAAAAACATTCAGGGGCACTGTGTTTGATAAGAATATCATGGCTAAAAAATTCATGATCGACGTTGGAAAGAGATTTGCCAAGAACAAAAAGGTTGAAATTAGTATAGACAAGTTTCAACTTTGATGAAGTATACAAAGAAAAATAACTACAGTGCAAATATTGTACCGCAAAGAAAGGTACACTTCTTACTTATATTTATTTTGAGGTCAATTTAACTTTGGTACCTAGATACACTTGGTGGATAGATTCCGATGCATCAACCCACATCAACGTGTTTATGCAAGATTGGCAAACCTACTGAAAGCTAAATAGTGTTTAAAGATATAATATGTAAGCAACAATATTTTAATAGGAATTAAGGTAATAGGAAATTTTAGGTTACTATTAAAAATTGGATTTTATTTGGATTTGAATGAGACTCTTTTAGGGGAATTTGATTATCATTTCAGCATTGGAAGAATTTGCTTATTGTTGTTTATTTGGAAATGCAAAATTTAATTTTTTTTCAAAATTCAAATTTGGTTGGTTCTAGTTCACTATATGATTATGATAATCAATATTTACTTGATACTATTGCTTTATTTAATGAATCTTTGCACACTACCATTGTAACAGCCCGGTTTTAGCTAAATCAGAACAGTGATGTCGGAACCACAAATCTGATGTCAGAAAATTGTTTTAATATTATTTTTGGTGTTTACAACATGATAGCATGTATGTGTGAAAATTTCGTGAGCTAAATTTTTTTGTTTAATTGCTCAATTTGAGAAAAAGAACTTAATCGCGTAAAATGCAAAAGTTACATTCTATTCGTTAAAGGTGTTTAATTGTTATGATTTATTAAACCAAAGGTCCTTATGATGATATTAGACCATTGGTAGTGTTAATGGACATTAATGGACATGGCTTATGTGTTTTTAAAGTTTATTAACTAAGGTTAAATTAGTAAAAATGTTAATAAATATATGTTAAATAAAACAAAGTTAAAATAAGCCTAAATATCATCATCATCAACCGAAATTAAAAGAGGAAGAAGCCATGGGAGAGCATTTAGGGTTCGGCACACATTTAGCTTGATTAAGGTACGGTTTGAACTTGGTTTTTGATGATTTTTATGTTTTTGAAATCATTGCTTTGTATTCTAGTTAGCCCGTACCTTTAATTTTGAAACTGTTAAAGATTTTAAGAGTTTCCATTGATGAGTTCATGTGTTATTTGATGGTTGAAGATCAAATATGAATTTTTGATGATAGATTTTCATGTTTTGTAAAGTGATTTTTGATTAAAATGCATAATAGTGACTAAATTGATAAATATGTAAATTTAGTGGTTAAAATGTGAAATAAATGAAAAATATGGGCTGCTAGGGGAATTATGGTAATTCGACTAGCATGGATTCATCGTGAATTTCATTATTAAGTTTAGGGGCTAATGAAATAAGGACTAAATTGTAAAAATGTGAAAGTTTAGGGGCTAATGTATAAAAATGCCCAAATTTGTATTTTTGGATTAAATTGAGTGAATAAAAGATTAAATGAGTTAATTTTGAATACATGTAGATCAAGAAAGAAAGAATTCAGATTTAGATCGGGGGAAAAGCAAGGTTATCGAGTAGTCAATCCAATCCGTCAATTCTGAATACGAGGTAAGTTTGTATGTGGTAATTTCATTATAAATGTATGTTAAAGGCTTTAATATTGTATAAACTGGAATTACGAGATTACGGATAATGTTGAATTATGAAAACGACTTTACGAATGCATTTGACGATAGAAACGTAAGGTGTAAAAGCCTGGTTGAACCTTAGGAATAGATTTGGAATCTTGAGACATGTTATATGATGATATACCGATTTGGCTTCGGGCTCTGCATATCAGATGAGTTGGCTTTGGGCCACGATATCGGCACTTTTGGTGCGAGTGATACCTTGATTTGGCTACAGGCCATGGTATAGATATTTTGGAGATGAGTTACCTTGATTTGGCTATGGGCCATGGTATAGGTGCTCCGGGATAAGTTACCTTGATTTGGCTACAAGCCATGGTATAGGTCCTCTGGGATAAGTTACCTTGATTTGGCTTCGGGCCATGGTATAGGTATTTATCGATTGAGATCCTTGAGTATCCAACTTCTATTCCGAATGGTTCAACGGGTAAACGAATGATATGGTTGAGAAAGAGGTTAGTATGAGGCGATACAAGTACGTACAGAACCTATTCGAGTATTAAATAGAGAAAGTTCGATGAGATGATATTTGATCATGTTTTGAGACATGAGAAAGGTTTGTAGTTAAGGTGTATATGGTGATGTTATGTATAATTGGTTGATTTGTGTTTATTTGATGAAACAAGTTATTCACATACGAGCTTACTAAGCTATGAATCTTACTTCGTATTATTTTTCTATGTTTTATAGTGAATCAAGGCTAGCTCGGATCCAGGAGTAGTCTGGAACATCATCGCACTATGGACATCTAAGCTGGTACTTTTGAGTTATACAATTATGGTATATGGCATGTATAGGCTACTTGTGGTATTTTGGTTGTGATTATAGCTATGAGAGTTGGCTTGTAAATGATGTTAATATTGATGTGTGTTTAGCTATTAGAAATGGCTTATAAATATATATGTTTTGGTTGTATATATAGCCATGAGTGATGGTTTATTTTGGCATGCTTTGTATGAAAATGGTTATGGTTTTATAATTGCAAATGGTTAATTGATTTATGGAGATTAATGCTTGAGAAATGCTTTGATGAAGTATGATTTTAGAAGTTGAGTTGATAAGTATTTGAATAGGTATTTGGCATTGACTTGAATGTTGAATTTGGTTGAATTGGATATGGTATAAATTGTGCATTTGAATGATGATTTTGGCTGCCTATTGTATGATGAAATGGTACTTTTTTGGTTGTTTAGGTGAGCATGAGTAAGGGTGGTAAATTGGCCTTGCAAATGGCCTATTTTTGTCTATACGGGCAGAGACACAGGTGTGTGTCTCAGCCGTGTACGACACACGATCATGCTACACGGTTGTGTGTCCCCTGGTGTTGAAATTGAATTGAAGTCAGTATGCTCCACATGGCCTCACACACGAACGTGTGATTGGCCGTGTAGCACAAGTCAGTATACCCCCCTAAATGGCACACGGCTTAGCACACAGGCGTATGACTTAGCCGTGTTGCATAAGTTAGTATACCTTACAGGATTGGCATGGTCTAGTACACAGCCTGGCACACAGGCGTGTGTGGCCACTTTGAAGGGCACACGGGCTAGACACACGGGCGTGTGGTCGACCGTGTGACCCAAGTCAGTATGTATGCCCTGTTTTCACATGGCCTGAGACACGGGCGTGTGACCCTTATATGTTTGAAATTTTTATAAGTTTCCAAAATTTATATATGTTATCAGTTTAGTCCCGAACCACTTTTAAAGCATGTTTAAGGCCTCATAGGCCTTCATAAAGGACAATGTGAATATGATTGAATGGTATTTAAGTATGAATGCATAAATGTATGAGTTGTGTATGTTAAATGATGTTGATTGATCGGTAATACCTCGTAACCTTATTCTGACCGTGAATACGGGTGAGGGGTGTTACAACAATAATAGATAATAAAAAAAACATAAATTAACCATTGAGAATTTGGTTCATTATGCCACAAAAAAATTTAAGTAATATCTCTAAAAGGAGAATTTAGAGACTTGCGTCTGACGATATTCTCGACCCATGTGATTTTTTTAGATCTTGATATGTGTACAAATTACATTAAGAGGAAACAAACATATGTTAGTAGATTTGATGCCAATAGGAAACTAGACGCCTTAAAACTGACACACACGAATATTAGTGGATCATTCCCTATAGTTTTTTGGAATGGTCAACAATATTTCATAACGTTAATAAATGATTTTTTATATGACTACTTTATCTCATTCAACAGAAATTGCAAACACTGGATGTGCTAATGTATTATAAGGCTGAAATGGAAAACCAACTTGACAAAAGAATTAAAAGTGTTAGATCTGAAAGTGATGGTGAATATTAATTCAATTATGATGGTTTAGGTTAACAACATATTTGATTCTTAGAGGAAAGTTGTATCGTCCCACAGTACACTATGTTAAGTTACCTACTATGAATGGTGTTGCTAAAAGATGAAACATTACACTTAAGGGCATAATAAGGTGTATGATTAATCATTCTACTTTATTTAAATCACTTTTGAGAAGTATTAAAGATCACAACATATATATTCAACAAAGTTTTGACAAAAGCAGTCGAAAAGTCTTATTATGAACATTGGATAGAAATAAAACTTAAAGCATCTGCACACTTTGGGATGTCCAATTGAGGCTTGGCATTATAGGCCAAATGAAAGGAAATTGAACTTAAAAACTGTTAGTTGCTATTTCATACATTACTTTGAAAGGTCTAGAGGTTACAAATTTTGTGATCCCATTACTAAGATAAGTTTTGATATGTTTAATGCACAATTCTTTGAGGATATTGAGTTTGTAAGGAAGAGACAATTAGAGACATTATTTTTTTAAGAAAAACATGTCGATATTTCCTAACACATTATTTTAATTGCTATTGACAATGAGAAGGAATAATCTACTATACCTGAATTTGTTAAAGTAGTAACTCTAGATCAAAACAATGCCATTAAATCTAGTGATAAAGTACAAGAATTTGTTAAAAAAAAGGAACTCTACAATCTCAATAGCTAATGCCATTAAAAATATCCACTATAAAAAGAAAAAAAAAAAGAATGCAATATTATATGATTGTATTATATTTCTCTAAGAACATGAAGTTGACATTGGAGTGATGTAAGATAATATAATCAACTTTTGTCCAACCAATAAAAGTTCTAGCTTTCAAAAATGGATATATTCCATGGACGAAGAGATTAAGTTCATTAAAAATGATGTATGTGACCTCATTTCATTGACAAAAGGTAAAAACCCATTAGATGCAAATGTATACTTAAAACCAAGAAAGTGTTCAAAATACAATGTGGAGAGGTACAAACTGTGCCTTGTTGTTTAGAGAGATTTACACAGATAGAAAGCGTCAATAATATAGAAATATTATATTAATATAATTGTAATATATTATATTAGATTAGATTATATAAATGTGTTACTTATAAAACATTATGTATGAAATATAAAGATATTATATAAATAATTAATTTTTTATTTTTTGGTTAATGAAATTGTAATAATTTAAATATAAAATTTTTATTTTTATTTGTTATTATATAAAATTTTTGTTGGACAAGTAACGTGGTCCAAAATGCGTGTCCGTGGGCCTGGTTAGGCTAGGGTTTGGTCACTGTCCAGAATCTTTCTTTTTTTCTTAACAAGATTCACTCTCCAGATTTTTTGATGTTGAAGTCCATCGTGATCAGCTTCAAGTTGATGCGAAAAATTCATGTTTATTATTTTAAAATTAATAAAGTACTAATAATTTTTATTAAAATTTATTATTACATTTAAATAAGAATATTTTATTATTAAAATAATCATTCTGAATTATTGTTTATCCAATTTGCAAAATGATTTTGTACAAAACTCAATTCAAACTAATAATTTTACCTTAGATAAGTTTAATTTAGTGAAATCCAATTTAAAATATTTCTTTATTGAGTTTGATGTCTCAAATTAATGGACATTAATTTAATCAAAATATTACTATTAGTGTATTTTATTTTAGTTTTTATGTGATATCTTTAAATAAAATGACGTAAATCACTATCACATCTGTAAAAACTATTTTAGTTGAAAGGAAAACTATCATTTCTTTTTAAAGAAATTATCATTGAGTTAAAAATGAATGAATTTTTATATAATGTTTTACAAATATATATTCTACTTTTCTATATTATTTCTTTAGATTTATCGTTATTATTTCTTTACAATAATCATTATTCCAATTGATAACCCATCATATTGCCTTACTTAATTTTATATGAAACAAAATGTATATTATTGAATGAAACCAATCTAATTCATACGATGAGGAGAGAGAGAAAACTATTTTATCATCTGAATCATCTAAATTTTATCATGTGATAACGTGCTTTAACATATTCTGAATTATTGTGACTTTTTTTTACCTTAAAAATCATAGTTTTTCATCATAATTATAATATTCAATAATAATTTTTATTAGAAGTTTGAGTTAAACTTGCAACATCAAACAAATCAAAGCTTAAATTATTTTTGATGTTCTAAAGTTTTAGGAGATCGTATAGGAGAAGATACAAAAGGTCTAGGTGGAATTATCAATGATTGAACATTTGCTTGTAACATTTCTATCACTTTAGTCATCGATGGTCGATCAAATGGATCAGATTGAATGCACCAAAGGCTCACAATAATCAACTTCCTTGTTATTTCTTCTTCTTCTTCAGCTATTACTCCATTAAGATTCAAGTTCATAGACTGATCAAGATGCTTATAAATCCAAGACGGAAAATATACTTCACTAGTTTGAGACGCTCCAACATCAATATTTTTTCTTCCTCCCACCATTTCAAGGACCATCATTCCATAGCTATAGACATCAGATTTATAAGAAACTCCGCCAAAGTTTCGACAAAACACTTCTGGAGCAATATAACCTACTGTTCCCCTAGCACAAGCCATGGAAATAATACTCTCCTTTCTTTCACATAATTTAGACAAACCGAAATCAGAGATTTTGGGACAGAAGTTCTCATCTAAAAGGATGTTGTGAGGTTTTATATCAAAATGTAAGATCCTTGTCTTGCAACCTTGATGCAAGTATTCGAGTCCTCTAGCAATGCCAAGTGCAATGTCATACAAAGTTCTCCACTCCAATCGACAACTTCGATGATGCAATCCTCTATCATAAATGAACCCATCCAAGGATCCGTGGGGCATGAATTCATAAATTAAAGCTCTCTTTGATTTCTCAAAACAAAAACCAAGTAGGCTTACGATATTAACATGAGAAGTTCTACTAATGCTAGCCACTTCATTCATGAAATCCTCTCCATTTTCTTTTGATTCACTTAAGACTTTGACCGCCACGAGACGACAATCAGGCAATTTCCCTTTGTATACACTGCCAAATCCTCCTTGACCTAATTTATGATTAAATTTATTTGTCATTTTTTTAATTTCTGCATAAGAATATCGCCTTGGTGCAAGAGAACCAAACTTTTTGATGAATGCCTCAATCCTAGTATCCTCTTTCTTCTTTCCTTGATTTAGTAATGATTTTCCTTTGAACCACAAGACAAGGAAGCATATGAGAATGGTTATAGCTACCACCAGTCCTGCTCATGGAGTATGAAAACAATGAATTAGTTATAATATATGGAGAAAGTAAGTGAAACAATTAAGATGGAGAAAAGAAAATAGAGCAGTGGAAAGAACTGAAATAATAACAACATGCACAGTTTGTTAGATATCTAGAAAAATGTTAATAAATAAATAATTAGATAAAATTTTATTTAAAAATTAAAACACCAAAAATATTCTCATAAAGATTTGTTATTTGGTTTTTATGCATTATTTTTTTATTGAATTAATGTTAGAATCAAATAATTTCAAGTAAAACTATTTAAGAGTTGGTATAATTTAAACTAAAACCAAGAAATCAAACTAATTGGACTGAACAAAAATTTAAACATACGTTAATAATGGGTACCAAATAATACCTAGTCGAAGTATGAGACCCTTTCCCATTGTTTTCTTTTTCTCTGCAATAGTAAAAATATCACCAAATGTTAATTAAAATATGAATCAATAATTATAGTTACGGTAATTATTTTATGAATTCGACTCTCTCTGCTATCGATATTCACTGCAACTAATTGTAATAGCACTTTTATGTTTGCAATCAGGATATGTTGATGAAGACATGCTGATCGCATGTGTAGGAGTTTGGAAGCAAGAGTCTCCCAGAATTTCCTGTTCATTGTAGGAAATTTCCTGGAGTTTGGTATTTTCTCTGAAATGAAAAAGAAAATATCATGTGAAACATGAATGCTTTCTTTGTCAGATGAGTTCAAATTATGCAAACCAATGATGAAAAGAGGGGACTGATATTATTCAATAAATCAGACTGACAATTTTGACTACGTCTTTTAGTACATAGAATAAAACAAAATTAATGTTGTTCCTACTCCTTCATTTGGATTTGTACTTGACTAAATTTATAAATATTTAAATTGATTGAAATTCGTTATTATTAATGTTATATTTTAATTTTTATTAAAAAAAGTTATACGTATTAATTTTTAATATTTTTGTTGTTTTTAGAATTGGATTCAACCGTCCACTCGAACTAATTAGACCAGAAATCAGTTGGGATACCAGTCTAAAATAAAGGGTTGGACAAATTAATTTGTGGATCGACTGAATTGAGCAATCAGATCGTTGGTTGAACTGAGAAAAAAAGGTGTCCTTAATACTATTGATTCGTTACATTTTAGTCATTGAGTCACTAACTATCATTAACATTGTAAGAACAAGCTAATATGGCACATTATATCGTCATTTTAGATTACATCAAATTGAACAATTAGTCCCTATAGTTTTTCTTTTAGAGTGAATTTAATTATTTTTATTTTTATTTTTCAAATAAAAAGTGTAGAGGTTAATTGTGTAATTTGACTTAAAATTTTTGTTTGAAATAATGATATAATATGCCATATCAATTACTATTGCAACATCAACGGCAATTAACAACTCAATAATCAAAATGTAACGTATTATTATCATTAAGAATAAGGAATGAGATTGGTTTAAAGCATAATATTCTTATCATTATGTTAAATAGCTCAAAATTATTATAAAATATCATTTCAAATAATAATAAAACTACCCTAAACTGATGAAAAAAATCTATAAAAAATTTATACATATGAACTATATTTTATTTTAAATTGATCTAAACTATAATCACCGTAATCAACATTCAATATATTTTACTTGACATAAATTTATTAATGCACAAAAACAATTATGTTTTTAAATTTTAAATTTGAATTCCACTTTGATTCTTTCTATTTGAAATGCAATTAAATTCTAGATTAACTATGTTACTAAGATTTTGCTATCAATTTCTTAAAAGAAATGCCATCAATGAAAGAGATATGATAAAAGAAAAGAACGTGAAATTTCAAAGTCTTTCTCTCTCTTCTCTTTTTAAGTTAAAGCAGAAAAGAAAAAACCATAATCACCCTTCCCCTAGCAGCTCCTTTCCTTATCCCCATAGATTGTGCCTCCTCTCTTTTCGTTTCCCTTATCTTTAGCCTTTCTCCTTTTCCACCAAATTGTGCCTCCTCTCCCTTTTGTTTTTCGATGAGTTGACACTCATTTTTCCAATAAATGATTTTTAAAGATCATCTACTTTGTCGAATTGTGTATGTGGATACAGTGTCCAACATGGATTGGTTTGTTTCAAGAGTCGGAGTGGCAGTGTCAAGGTGGTATTTTTGGAGTAGGTCCGGCTGAAAGGTGAGTGGGCCACAGTTGGGTGGAGATGGGCCACCGATGAATGGGTAGCTGAAGTTTGTCACTGAGCCGCGTGGAAAAACAAATGGGGAATGTTGAATTTTTTAGCTCAGGCTTAGCAAATGGGTCAACTTTAATGGCATAAAATACTCAAGTTTTCATGCTGCTATAATAGAATGAAACGAAAGCAGCTAAATTTAGAGCGCTCCAAAATCGACCATTAAATGGAAGAAATTTAACAGGGTCTGTAGTTAGTCAAAATATAGAAGAAAAACTGTAATGGGATTTGCGTTTGGGAAAAGCAAATAAATGAGTTTCAATAATCCTATTCTGGAATGGCCCAATGTCCATGTTTCCTAACATGACAGGCCCCCCGGACTATTTAATAATAATAAAATATTATTATTAGAGGGTCAAGACCAAACTACATCCACCTAACCCTGAACTACTGTTTGGTCGGAACAAAGATCGACGACATCTTGTTCCATCAGTTTCCGGCTTCGGGTTTCCCCTAAACACTGGGTTCTTGGAACCGAAATCGTACGACTTAAATCCCACTACAAGAGATATTTGAACAGGTACAGCAAAGAACAAAGATTGTACCTGGGGAACAAACATCGCCATCTGAGCAGTAACATTCAAATTCACCTGAGACGAGGTTACGCCCGCACTGCCCACCTTTGTTTACACAATTATTACAAAGGGCATCATCTGCAGACCACCACAGCTGAAACCCAATTTTAGCCGCTTCTTCCAAATCATCTGCATCCCGGCCTTCCTCCAGTGACGGAACTTGAGAATTCGGGACTGGTATAATCACACTGTTACTGCAAGATCTCAGGAAAGTGCCGATGACAGTTCCCGCGAACTCCCTTGTCACATAATAACCTACGATATTTGTATTGTTTATTGTGCAGTCAAATCGGTTGGAAATCCCGGTAATTGATGTGAGATTTTGTGGAGCTGTGAGAGGCTGACAACCATAATACAGCCTTATATCCTGACTATCCCCGTTTTGTTGAAAAGGACTGGTTTCACTTCCAAAAGTGGAGTTGATGAGATGAGTGGGACAAAGATTCTCACTGTAATCGGTTCTAGAGACACGAACGGTTTGTGATGCCTTGTTTATTGCAAGAACTCGGTATGTTGCAGAGTTGATTGTGATTTCTAGCTCACTTTCACTGCAGCTGAGCTTGAATCCAGGATATCCACATCTTTCCGGCCGATTCAATCCCCAGAAAGGGTAACCGATATCCGAAATATTTCCGCAACTGGATCGAACACTGCAGCTCAAATAATTATTCGAAAACACTGCTTTTGGAGAAAGAATCAGGACCAAGCTTATGGTGATGATGATGAACCAAAACTTGGATGGCATTGTCGGAGAGGATGGAGAGCATTAGGGAAAGAAACTGAGAGTAGTTGGATATAAAATGAGCGTCTGAAAGTGAATTGGTGTTGATCTTCATGATCAAATAGTTGGTATTTGACTAATTCAAAGTTGAAAATTTTCTAAAGGAAACTTATGTTATATGCCACCATTAAGCGCCAGTCAATGGAAATTTAGGTAGCCTACCATGGCAATAATATATTATTAAGTGTGAATAACCCAGTTCATTATAATACTGCTCTCAGGACTCGAAACTCATAAAGGTATAAACTCAGTTCGAGTTGTTGAAAACTTGAAGAAAGCTGTAACTGGAAAATATCATCTGATTTTAATGATTGAATAAATCAATAATAGTACTACTTTGGCTGAAAGTATTTCTAGGTCGAATCTATAAGCAACTGGTAAGACCCTACGTTTTATCTGCTAGCTGATGCAGTTGTGATGGGAAAGAGAACAAGCGACCATGGAATTTGAAGATGAACTGGTATTGACCAATCAAAATGGTTAGAGTTAATGAAGTCATTGGCTGCTTAGGGAGATTAGGATTCGATCTGAAGTAGCCAAGGTCAATTTGCTGCTATTGCTAATGAAGATTGAACATCAGAATGAGTCAAACCATGAAGGTTATTTAAGAGTTGAGATATTCAATGAAACAGTAAGTTCTGCAACAACAAACAGCTGAGCAAAGTTATAAGGAAGAAAAGCTAGAAAGTACCTTCAGTTGGTGGTAAACATGTGGTTTCACTAGGTTTATCGCTGCAAAAGCAAGTGAAACTATTTGAAGTTTGATTATATCCGCAAACCCCATCTGAATCTCTGCATCTTCTGCACTCATCATTATCCGCTTTCCATTGCAATTCGAAACCTCCTCTTAAAGCAGCCTGCATAGTCATAGTGTTCACCTCCAGGTCCTTTGCTGCAGCTTCATAAACCGGAACTACGACAATTTCACGGCATATGCCATAGCGAGGATCACCCAACATGTTTCTAACAGCATATGACACATCAATAAGTGTACTATTTATGGTGCAGTTAGGAAGAAATGTCGGGGTTGCCAGCGGGTAGCATCCGTAGAATAGGGTGAGGTTCCTAAGGTTTGAACCGTAATTGAAGTGGTCGAAGTCGATTGAGGTGTTGGTAAATTTCGTGGGACAATAATCATTCCAGTAATCCTCCCTAGCTACCTTAAGAATCTGTCGTTCAGGGTCTATGTCAAGAACTCGTAAGGTGTTTTCATTCATCATGATTTCCGCTATATCATTCTCGCACCTCAGCTCAAATCCTGGTTGCCCACAGTAACTCAGACGGTTCGATCCCCAGAAAGGAAACCGATATTTGATACGCTTCCGCATGTTAGCGTTTCCCTGCAGGTCGAGTACCGTGGATCGTCGACGGATAAAATCGTTGGAACTCTGGTTAAGACAACGAGAAAGAAGAGGGCCAGAAGGGAAGATATCGGAAGAGAATGCGAAGACATCTTGTTGATGTCACAAGGATGAAGTGTTGAATATATTTATGAAATATTGAATGGTCAATGTTGAATTCTAAAATATTAGTAGCACGTTTAATCCTTTTCTAATCTGGAAATTACGTCAGGAGTTGGAAAATTGGTTCTAGAGTGCTGCAGAAGCCTATGGTGGCATCTATTATAGGGAAGAAGTCCAAAGCTTCGATGGCAGAATTTGAAGGAAACTTGCAGGAAATGCTTTGCATATAACATAAATTGACAACCAAAGACCTTCACTAAAAACACCCTAATTCCAAATCGCAGAACTCAAAAATAATTTGGAAATTGGGTGCCAAGTCCCCACTTCTATTAAGAATTTTCTTTATGTTGGGTTAATTGACCTGATAGACTAAATGAAGATCAAAGCAATGAAATGGAACTTGACTTCTATATATCAAGTTATCAACCTACACACACAACAAAAAAATCCTTGTTTTGTGTTAACAGGATGTTACGGTGATTATTTTATGGATTCGACTCTCTCCACTATCGATATTCACTGCAACTAATCATAATAGCACTTCTATTTTTACAACCACGATATGTTGATGAAGACATGCTGATCGCATGTGTTGGGAGTTTGGCAGCAAGAGTCTCCCAGAATTTCCTGTTCATTGTAGGAAATTTCCTGGAGTTTGGTATTTTCTCGGAAAAGAAAAAGAAAATATCATGTGAAACATGAATATTTTCTTAGTCAGATGAGTTCAGATCTGTTCAGATTATGCAAACCAATGATGAAAAGAGGGGACTGACATTATTCAATAAATCAGACTAACAAATTTGACTATGTCTATTAGTACATAGAATAACACAAAATTAATGTTGTTCCTACCTTCTTCATCTGGTTCTTGTTCTTGTTAGATATAATAAAAACATTTTAATAAATCAGACTAACAAATTTGACTATGTCTATCAGACTAACCGCAGGCTCCACCGGAAGAATTGCATTTCCAGCATTCTTCTGAATAGTTCTTCCCCCATTGCACCTCGAATCCTGTTTTCAAGGCTCCTTTCCAATCCAAGGTACGATTGCGGAGTCTTTCCAAGGAAGCTTGAAGAATCGAAATATTGGCTCTATATAAGCATCCCTCTGGATGGATATTAGTATTATTTGCTATTGCTACCGAAACATTACTATAATCATCATTTTTATTGCAAGTAAAGAATAGAAGATCCGGTGAGATGGGAGAGGGGCAGTCATAAAACAGTGTAACACTGGCAAAGCCGGGACCAGGAGTAAACACCCCAGAATCTGGGATCCAATCATCATCTGGAAATGGAGGCGGACAAATGCCTTCGTTGATCACCTCCTCATTCGAAATTCCTAGGATTTGACGATCAGGTCGGATCTCAAGCACGCGATACCGTACACCATGAATTTCCATCGTGGTAATATCACTGTCACACTGAAGCTCTAAATCTCGATGTCCGCATTCTTTTTCTCGATCACCTCCACGGAAAGGAAATCCAGCAGTGATATTCCCACATTTGAACGTTCCGTTGCGGCAGTTCTCGAACAAATGCTCATACTCACGCTCATAGTTGGGAGTGGTTAGTGAAACAGGGATCCCAAGCATGATAAATAATAAACAAAACAGAGGAAGAGGCAGAGATGATGAGAAAGAAGGAGAAATCATTTTGAGGGCAGAGAGATGGAGGAAGAAAGGGTTGGTTGCCTGCCTCAGCTCTAATGAAATAAAATTAAAACCAAGCTCAAAGAAAGACTTGGAATATAGAGTAGTTGAGTTGACTTGCAAAGACTTTGAGCTTCCTTTCATTCCGTAGGTTGTGTCGTGTGGTGTGGTGTAGCAGTGATAAAATGGAAATGCAAAATTTCAAAATAGAAACAAAAGGTGGAGACACTTTAACACGCTTTCGCTCCTTGCCCTCAACTTTCTCAACAGTTGGAAATTGCTGTGTCATAACCGTACTTCTTCATTCATATTACTGTCGAATAATTCCTCTGGAATAGTGCCCTCAAAAATTATGTTTTAAAGTTAAAATGAAATATTTGAACGAAAAGTTAAAAATTAATTAAGTTATATAACATTTAAATATTTAAATATAATCATATATAAAGTATGAATTTTAAATAGGTTTTAAGTAATTAATATAAATTATAATTAAATATTTTAAAACTTAAATATAATAATAAATTATATTTATATAATTTAATATAATGATACATAAAGTATAAATTAATTTAATTTAATATGTACATTTTAAATTGTTAGTATAAATAATAATATTATGCGGATAAATTTTTTCCTTATTTCTTCATTCTAGTGGTTTATCTTTTTATATTTATTAATTTTATAAAGTAATAAATATAAAAAATAAGTATTTTTGTAGTTTTATATTTTTATAAAATCTAAAAAAGAAGCAATTTGAATTTCAAATGATTTATATGTCACGGGAACAACTGAAGTACAAAATCGATACTTAATAGACGAAACTCTCCTTGACGTCGTTTCAAAGATTTTGTGCTTAAGTCTTTTACGAAGTTCTATCAAATTTATGTTCTGGTTAAAAACTAGTCGCGTTGTATTCTTCGATAAAAAAATAACACCGTTCTCGGTGTCACAGACCTCACCATCATAGTAAATAATATCACTAATACGTTCACTCATCTTCAATTTCTATTCTGTTTAGCCTCTCTAGTTTTTCTTACTGTAACTTATGCAATATGAGAATGAAATTTGACTCATTTATAGCCTAAGGCCAAGCAGGAACTATTGTAGAAAAAGAGCGTTCACGTGGAAGCTTTTTTCAATAATTTTGCTGACAGTGCATCTTACTTGAAGCGTTTTTGACACTATTTTTTCAGAATCGTCTTCTCAAAATTATTTTTTTAGGAACTACTGTAGAAAAAGAGCATTCACGTGGGAGCTTTTTCAGTAATTTTGCTGATAGTGCATCCTACTTGAAACATTTTTGACATTATCTTTTCAGAATCATCTTCACAAAATAATTTTTCTGAAACTACTATAAAAAAAAAATCCTTCTTGTCGATATAAACCCCTCTAAACCCTTAACCTAAACCCTTTTACAAAATCCCTAAAAGCTAAACACAAAAATTATTTTTAAAAAAAACTAAAGCCTAATTTAATTAATTTATTTAAAACCCCTAAATCTAATTTAATTAATTTATTTAAAACCCCTAAAACTTAATTTAATTATTTTTTAAAAAAAAACTCTAAACCTTAATTTATTTTTAAAATTTTTTAAACCCTAAATAAGTAAAATTCTAAATTATTTTAACAAAACATTAACACTACAACCCTAAACTCACAAACCCTAGGCACGAAACATGCAATAGCCTTAACCCTAGAAAAACATGGGCTAAAAACGCGTCCCTGAGGGTGTGATTTTGCCATATTAGTAAAGCGCATCTACGTAGCGCATTTTGTGCTAACATGGGAAAATCGCTCCCTCAGGGACGCGTTTTGCTGGAATTTCCCTTTAAAATGCTTATACGTGAACACTATTTATTTATTCAAATATTTATAGTTGAATCAAAATTAAAGTTTCATTTATATACTTGAACTGTAATTAAAATTTTAAGTGTATAATAATACTGAATCAAAATTTAAACATTAAAATGCACATGAAAATTCATGTATAACTTCATATATATCCCATTTAAATAACAATTTTTTTACAACTTTGATAATTAGGCTAGCTTAGCCAATGTGAGTTTACATACGAGTTTAAGTAATAATACAATAGGAACATATATCAATGCATGCTTTAAAATTTAAATGTCAGTCCTTAAAGAAAGTGATTCACGCCTTAAATATTGTTTCAATTTTTTATTATATTTTATCTACCCATATGTTTTTTTTTTATTGAGAATTTATGTTGAAAATTGTGATTTTAACTTCAGAGGGACAAAAGCAAATCACTCCATTGCAATCCTTAAAATTTGAGGATTCTACTTCACTAATTTCAATCTTAGTAGTATTAGTAATGATAACAAATAGAAAGGATTGATTGTCTCAACCACAAGAGTGGAATGTGTATCACAAATATTTCAATACCATAAGTGTACATATTAGATAATAATAATTACAATGAAGGTAAATTCGAGTTAGAAATAGTTTCAACATCGAAACCTAAGAGATAAATTTTAAGAACTAAAAGTAATGAATCACTCTAGAATTAATTAGGCACTCTATCCAAACAATCGATGATAACTATGTTGAGTTAAATTAATTAATTTAAAATTGAAGAGATGATGGAGTAGATATGTAACACCCTAAAATTTGAGGTTAGAAGTTTTGAGATTTGTAGGTAGGGTCAGTGGCTAGATCGAACAATTGGGTTTATTGTTGTGTTTTATGTTAGAATGGGCATGCTGGTCTGGTGGTTTGCTGTGTGTTAATTTGTTTCCTCGTGTGTGTTTATGGGAGTAATTTTATTTTCGATTTGTTTTTTTTAGTTGCTAAAATATTTATTAGTTTTAGCTATTTTAATTTATTTTTATTTTGAGAATAGAAAAAAAAATCCCCAAAAGAAAAAAAAAAAGTGTTGCACGCTCTTCCCCTCTTCTCCATTTTGTTCTTTGTGACTTTTCAATTTTCTTTCTTCCTAAAAAGAAAATATTCAGTTTCTTTGGATTCTCTGCTTCTTCCATTTTATCGTTGTTGTTGGTTGTCAAGGGAGTTTTATTCTCCGGTGTTTGGTAAATTAGAAGAGAAGAAGGTAGGTTTTGCTTATGAGGATTTTGAAAATGTCTCTTTCGTTTTCTATTTTGTTATTGAATTGAAGTTTTCGTTATGTTAATTAAGGTTTTTGAATTGGTTTAGAGGAGCGAATCGAATGATTCTGGTGTTTGCTATCGGAACGAATCAAATGATTCTGGTGTTTGCTATCGCGTCTATGGTGTATGTTCAGAAACTCTTCGATTCCTTATTGAATTGTTGCTTGAGTTCTGTGAAAATTTAACAATTTTTGTGTATTTCCAAAATTGACTGATCTGACGTGTGGTTTTGGTTTTGAATTGTTGTGAATTATGGGAAATTTTGTAATTTCTGGTATGTTTTTGAGTTTAAGCAATTGAATGTCTATTTGATGGTGAATTACATGTTTTTTAAGCTATTTCGGTATAGTTTCTTGACCACAAGGGTGGCCACAGGGTGTGTGCCCCACACGGGCAGTCTATATGGCCGTATGCAATTGGAAATTTAGGGTTTTCGATCATTTTTGGTGCCACACGGTCTGGCCACAAGGGCATGTGTCCCCACATGGGCGTGTGAGATCTCCACACAGTCGTGTTGTAACACCTCAAACCCGGCCTGGACGTTATGACCGGATCTGATGCGCCACATCGAAGCGTTCAAAACATTCCGTGTTACTAAGTTTGGAAAAGTTTGGTGTTGTAAAAAAAAAAAAACACTTTTAAAAGTAGGTTAAAGTGAACGGAAGCTGTGCACCAGGTAGGAAACCAGGAAGAAGAGGAGGTGAGTCCGTCGGACTGCTTAAGTACCAAGCTCCCTTCGGATCCAATCCTAGACATGCACACCGCCATTGCCACACTCTAACATCTCGTATAATTTTGATAAAACCGTTTGGTTGTGTCTACCTTAAGAAAATGGTTAAGGTTGAAAACGTTTGCTTAGTGGAAGTCTTACTTGTGTTTGTGATATTTTGAAAACACTTTAACGTTTTTGAAAACGCGTCCTAAAGCTAATCCATTCCGTTAATTATCATAGTTCAATTTTATCATAATAGAATTAAATAATAAGAAAGCAACCCAAACCATAAAATAATTAGCGGCCTTATTACATCAAAAACCCAAAACCATAAAATAAAAATGTCGAAAATCTAGTTCACCAGAAGAAAACGAATTTGCAGGAAGCGTGTGGCCACTCGAATCCCGCCTTGACTCAAGTCCACCAACTAGGGCTCACCGCAAGGATGGAAGAGGAAGGGTGAGTTTGGGAAAACTCGGTATATCTGAAACCCATCCAAAGCCCAAATCAGACGAGCCCATGGGCCTAAGCCCTATTCAGATAACGATCGCAGAGGTCAAGCCCTTTTCGAATCACAAGAGCAAGGCCTTAGCCCTTTTAACACAACAGTGTGGCCCTTAGGCCCGATTCAAGAACATATGTAACAATATCAATAATGAATGCAAGCCCAACTGGGAGACTACTCAACCCACCAACCGCTACACAGTCCCCGTGCATCACCCTACACTCCATGTGGGAATATCTCAACCCACCCAACCCTACACTCCACAGTTGCAAAGAACGCTCAAATATCGATCGATTGAGGCAAAGCCTCCGATCGTGGATAAACCACATTCAAGATTTCCTCCATCAATACCCCAATCCCATGCAATGATATTAATAAATGCATATCATGTAAAATACGGTCTTAATCAATCATGCAGGTTGGCCAATTTAGTCCCTAGGGTATTTGGTAATTATGCTCTTTAGGGGTAATTTCGTACTTACGTAACTACATAAGCTATTCCAGTAATTCTTAACAATTTTATGCAATTTGATCCTACCATCTATCGACAGTTACTTTGCCCACCTCTTGCCCATATTGGGACGTAAGCCCATTGGACCCAGTTTTAGCCCATCGAGGCCCTTTTTCTGAAGTATGTTAAAACGTCACACAAACTTACTTACCACCTTGCAGTGCTAGATCTAACAATTACTCTACATCTTGAGAGCATTCGCATACTCACAAGCCCATGAAATGCCTAATTTCATATTTCGCTTTTGCCAAATTGAGCTAAAGAAGGGTGTTAGGTACACACTGTTTCATGACGATCGCTCTCGAGATCTCTTCGATATCCTACAATTGATTAGCACAGTGCTTATTTACAAACTATAATCACTAAATTCCAAAACTTACTCACCCATGATCGAACCATGTCCCTAAAAGCCTTTGAAACCTTACCTTTTTGCCAAAATCGATAGCTAGCTCCGAATCCGATTGCTCCAATGATTTACGCTTTCAACCCAACACTTAAGAAGGCACTAACCACCAAAAGAAATCAACCGTTAAAAACCCTTAGATCCACATGCCCAAATCGACAGCCTCCCTAATTTTAGGGACTTCGGCTTTTCTTAACTTTGCAAAATAAGAACAAATCTGAGATGATAAGTACTTACCCCTTACTCCTACTTGATTTCCACGCAATCTAGTGTAGATTTATCTATCAAATGACGGTGAGAACTCGATTCCCCAAAGTCTTGAAGTTTCGCTATAAGCCCCAAATCTATGGTTTTTCGGCTTTTGTGTGATGAAGAAGATGATAATGTGGGCTATAACCTTGAAGTAGAATTGTCATCGGTATCTAGGATTAAGAAAAGATAATTGTAAATTAATAAAAACAAAAGAACATAGGAGAACCGGCTTTGAAGAAATCGGCACAAGCAAGAATCACGAGATTTCGGCTTTTATGGATTCGACAAAAGTATTGATGAATAGCAGTGTGATGAATAGTTTTGAAGAAGAAAAATAGAAGAAGAAGAATAGGGAGGTGGTAGTTTCGCTAGAGAGGAAAAGAGAGGAAAAACAACCCTAAGGTGTTAAAGCGAAGAAAAACGGCACCATTCAATACCCTAAGTGCCAAATACCAACCTAATACCCCCGCCGATTTTTCCTCTTCAATTCCCATAATTCGGCCAACTCTAGCCTCATCCAAATCCCTAAATCTCTCTCTTATCCCTCCTTAATCCAAGCATTTAAACTGATCCAACTCTCCTCTAGCGTAATCCACGAACTCCAACACTTACCCTCCCGCACTTAAAAAATAAATGCATCTATTTGCCAACACAGGAATCGATCCTTGCCTTCCCAAAGCTCCACACGCCACTTTTCTAAGAGCCTAGTGGCGTCACCCTTGCCACTTAACCAAGGCTCTTTTTGTGATGCAATTTACCCATCACTCCACTTAAAGCCACTTAGCCAGAACCCCTAACTCCTAAGCCTAAAATTCCAAAAATTCAACTGGGTTTTGGCCAACTCATGGGCCTTCTATAAACCCATTTACCTACTCAAAATACTAATTCCACATCCAAATACAAAATTTTAAAAATCTTTACAAAATATTGAAAATCGCGAATAAACCCGAAAATCAGGATGTTACAACTCTACCCTCCTTAAAGAAATTTCGACCTCGAAATTTTACCTTATCAGAACAGTTGAGGGTACTGTTGACGCATAGCCTCCTCAGTCTCCCAAGTAGCTTCTTCCTTGCCATGGTTTCTCCAAAGTACTTTCACCAGTGGAACTGATTTCCTTCTCAACACCTTGACGTCACGATCAAGTATTTGCACTGAGTTCCTCTTGAAAGTTAAATCGACTGCACTCGATTTACAGCAATCGGTATGATATGAGTTGGGTCGATCGATACCGCTGAGCATGGATACATGAAAACGTCGTGGACACGATGCGATTCGTGGTAACTCTAGGTGATAAGCCACCGGTCCAACCCGCTTAACAATTGGTAAGGCCCAATAAACCGTGGGCTCAACTTACCCTTCTTACCAAATCTCAAAATTTTCTTCCAAGAGAAACCTTCAAGAAAACCATATCCCCAACAATAACTCAATCTCTTTGCGCTTCGATCCACATCGACTTCGCTCTATCCGATGTCGCCTTTAACCGATCCCTTATCGCCTTAACCTTGCTTTCGATTATGCGCCACCAATTCCGGTCCAAGCACTCGTCGTTCACCCAACTCGTCCAACACGTCGGCGTCGACATCTTCGCCCATAGAGCGCTTCATATGGTGCCATCTGAATACTTGCTTGATAGCTGTTATTGTACGCAAACTCTGCCAATGGTAAGTAGTCCTCCCAACTTCCACGAAAATCGATGATACAACCTCTCAACATATCCTCCAGAACCTGAATAACCCTTTCTGACTGTCCATCTGTTTGTGGGTGAAAAGCGATGCTAAAATCCAATCGTGTACCCAACGCTTCTTGCAACTTCTGCCAAAACCGAGACGTAAACCTAGGGTCTCGATCAGAAATTATTGACACTGGCACCCCATGCAGTCGTACTACCTCCGCCACATATAACTTGGCCAACTTTTGCAGTGAGTAGTCGGTACGAACAGGTATGAAATGAGCAGATTTTGTTAACCTATCCACAACTACCCACACCGAATCTTTCTTGGTGGGTGTCAAAGGTAACCCACTCACAAAGTCCATTGTTACTCTTTCCCACTTCCATAGTGGAATTTTCACAGGTTGCAGTAATCCCGATGGCAATTGGTGCTCAGCCTTAACCTGCTGGCACGTCAGACATTTCCCAACAAATTCAGTCGCCTCTCATTTTAATCCGGGCCACTAGTACACCTCTCATAAGTCTCGGTATAACTTATTCCCTCTAGGATGCATGGCACAGAGTCCCCCATGAGCCTCTTTTAGAATTAACTGCCTTAATTTAGGGTCCTTTGGAATACAAACCCTTCCACGAAAGCAAAGAACTCCTTCAGTGTTTAACCCAAAATCCTCGTTCTCACCACTCTTAACTTACTGGAACCGAAGAGCTAATGAATCGTCCTTCAACTTGCAATTCTGCCAACAAGCTTCCATCGTCGTACAGACTTAATCGTGCGAACAAGGCTCTCAAATCAGTAATAACCCTTCGACTTAACGCATCCGCCACCACATTAGCCTTTCCTGGGTGGTACTCTATCGAACAGTCGTAGTCTTTAAGCAACTCCACCCATCTTCGTTGCCTAAGATTCAACTCCTTCTGAGTCAACAAATATTTTAGGCTCTTATGATCTGTGTATATGATGCACTTCTCCCCATATAAGTAGTGTCTCCAAATTTTTAACGCAAAAATCACCGCTGCTAGCTCCAAATCATGCTTAGGGTAATTCACCTCATGAGCCTTAAGCTGTCGCGATGCATAAGCGACCACCTTGCCCTCTTGCATCAGTACACAACCTAACCCCACATGCGACGCATCGCTATATACGGTGAAGTCCTTCCCAGACACCGGTTGAATCAACACTGGCGCTTCAGTCAATACCTTTTTCAACCGATCAAAAGCTTTTTTTGTTTCTCGGTCGCACAAATGGTACTCCTTTCCTTATGAGTTTTGTCAAGGGTGCCGCCATCACCGAGAAACCTTCCACAAACCTTCTGTAGTAACCTGCCAACCCTAGGAAACTCCGAATTTTCGATACTGACCTAGGTGGTTTTCATTCCAGAATCGCTTCAATTTTACGAGGATCCACCTTAATCCCCTCGGCAGAGACCACATGCCCTAGGAAGGTTACCTCCCTCAACCAGAATTCACACTTGCTAAATTTCGCATAGAGCTCCTTTTCCCTTAACACTTGCGACAATACGGAGATGCTCATTATGCTTCGCCTCCGTTTGAGTATACCAGATATCGTCGATAAAGACGACTACGAACGAATCCAAGTAAGGTTGGAATACTCGATTCATCGATCCATAAAAGCTGCAGTGCGTTAAATCACCCAAATGGCATGACCACAAACTCATAATGTCCATATCGAGTTCAAATGTCTTATGAATATCCCTTCTTTACCCTTAGTGATGGTATCCGAGCGAAGATCGATTTTGGAGAATACCGAAGCTCCCTAAGTTGATCGAACAGTCATCAATCCTTGGTAGTGGATACTTATTCTTAATCGTCGGTTTGTTCAATGGTGATAATCGATGCACATGCGCATCGTTCGTCCTTTTCTTTACAAACAGACCGGTGCTCCCCAAGGAGACACACTAGGCCTAATGAAGCCTCTATCTAACAACTCTTGAATTTGAGCCTTGATTCCACCAACTCCTTGGTGCCATCCTATAGGGTGCAATAGATCTTGAGTGCTGCCGGGCAACAAATCGATTCCAAACTCAATTTCCGATTCGGAGGTAATCCGGAAGATCTTTCGGAAAAACATCCGAATTCCCTAACGATTCGATGGTCTCCACAATCGGATCCTCGATTTCACTTGACTTACCAAAGCCGGATATGCCTCGCATCCCTTGCGCATCGGTTTCTCGACCCTCAACGCGATACTACATTGGATAAGTAATCCTTCGTTCTCCAATAATCATTACCTCTTCATCATTGACGATCCTTAACACCATCCTCTTAGTGCACAAGCCATAGTTGCCTTATGCTTGGTCAACCAATCCATCCCTAGTATCAAATCGAATTCTTCAAGCGGTAACTCCATCAAATCCCCACGAAAACCCCGCCTTGAATCTCCGAGGCACCTCCTTGAAGAGTTTCTCTACCTTAACCGAATGACCTAAAGAACTTATCACGAGACACCCCACATACGGTCTCCTCGAAGTGCACGCCCGATGCCCCGAAATGTTATATGCCACATATGAATGGGTTGATCCCACATCAATCGAGCGAAGATAAGGTACACCATAGATAAAAACGTGCAGTTATGACATCGGTCGTCACCCCTCGCGACGACGGCGGCATACACCAAAGCGGGCGACGAGTATTAGCGTTACCAATACCCACTGTCGGGTGCCCTCGTCCACGGCCATTACCACGGGACCTTGTCCACGACCTCTTGGCGCGACGGTCCATCCTCACGAGTTGAGCGGTCGCACACGACCCTTTGTTCGACCACCGAGCACGAGTGGCCCTCCTAGGACAATCCTTAATCTTATACTCCTTAGACCCTAGCGAAGACAAGCCCTTAACGCTTCCAAGACTCTTCTTGATGCATTCTACCGCAATCTCCACAAGCTTGTAGTCTACAGTATTCACCGGAATCGCTCGAACCGGTTCCTCCATCCTAGCTCTCTTAACATTTCGATTTGCGGCACCGTGGTCCAAGCATCCTCTGAACCGATTAGATCCTTATCACGATTCCTCCGTTCGGTTTGTTTCACTTCCTCGACTATCTTAGCCTTCTCTACCAGTGCAGCGAAATCTCGCTCTCTCTGCGGAGCTATGAGCACCCTTAACTCATCTCTGAGGCCATCCTCAAAACGAGCAGCTGCGCCAGTATTCAAGTGGAAACGATGCCATTAGCATACCGACTCAATGTAGAAACTCCGCCTCATATTCAGCAATGGTCTTATTTCCCTAAGTCAGATTCAGGAACTCCTTTCTGCGTGCATCCACATAGCTAGCTCCAACATATTTTGCCTTAAAGGTCTATTTGAACAGCTCCCATGTTACCCTCTCAGCTGTGGTACCCTCTCTCACAGTAATCCACCACCGATATGCTTCATCCCGATAATCTAAACCGCCCTTTCAACTTCATTCTCTTGAGCGGTCTAGGTCATCCATGATCCGCTCGTGGCTTCCAACGATACTCGGCCAAATTTGGGGCCACTCGAGATCGCCCTAAAATCTCAAATCAGTTGGCAAGTCGTTCGAAATGGACCCCTATTCATGGGCCCGACGTTAGCTCAACCACCCTTTCCAAAACCCTCAACATGGCACGAGACAAAGCGTTATCCCTGCGGCCCGATCATACGGCCCATTTTCATTAACCGGTGGTGGGCGTACCTCGCCGGTGGTATGTGTTCGGATGACGAGATCCAGCTTGAGTGCTACCTCGGCCTCGACCACGGCCTCTTCCCCGAATAGCCCTTGTACTCATAACAATTTATCTGATTACGAATTTTATGACATTAGTTTACTAGTTTCACTGTTTATTACAGAATGTCTTATGAACAGATAGAGTTTCAGAGTTATTCTCGCGTAATCACAATTTAGCTACGGTCCTAGTTTCGTAGCCCTAATACTACATTATCACTAGTACTATCTCTAAGGCTCAGTACTATCTACAGTATTATTTACAGTACAGTTCTAAATAAATATTTAAAGCAGAAAAAGAACACTTACAGACTTGGTACCGGGGATTCAGTGTGCCACTTCCTTATCAGTCCATGTAAAAATTAAAAACCATGTTTTTGTTTACCGAAAATAAAAAGATTTCATTTGAAAACACTTTCATTTTAAAACTATTGATTTAACCTAGTTCAATAGAAAAACTTTGAACATCTTTGAAAAACTTATAGAATTTTTTTTAAACGATTTTCGGACCCGATCCACAACCGAGTTGTTGCAACCTGGCTCTGATACCACTAAATGTAACACCCCAAACCCGGCCTGGACGTTATGACCGGATCTGATGCGCCACATCGAAGCGTTCAAAACATTCCGTGTTACTAAGTTTGGAAAAGTTTGGTGTTGTAAAAAAAAAAAACACTTTTAAAAGTAGGTTAAAGTGAACGGAAGCTGTGCACCAGGTAGGAAACCAGGAAGAAGAGGAGGTGAGTCCGTCGGACTGCTTAAGTACCAAGCTCCCTTCGGATCCAATCCTAGACATGCACACCGCCATTGCCACACTCTAACATCTCGTATAATTTTGATAAAACCGTTTAGTTGTGTCTACCTTAAGAAAGTGGTTAAGGTTGAAAACGTTTGCTTAGCGGAAGTCTTACTTGTGTTTGTGATATTTTGAAAACACTTTAACGTTTTTGAAAACGCGTCCTAAAGCTAATCCATTCCGTTAATTATCATAGTTCAGTTTTATCATAATAGAATTAAATAATAAGAAAGCAACCCAAACCATAAAATAATTAGCGGCCTTATTACATCAAAAACCCAAAACCATAAAATAAAAATGTCGAAAATCCAGTTCACCAGAAGAAAACGAATTTGCGAGAAGCGTAGTAGCCACTCTGAATCCCTTGACTCCAAGTCCACCAACTAGGGCTCACCGCAAGGATGGAAGAGGAAGGGGTGAGTTTGGGAAAAACTCGGTGTATCTGAAACCCATCCAAAGCCCAAATCAAGACGAGCCCATGGGCCTAAGCCCTATTCAGATAACGATTACACAGAGGGTCAAGCCCTTTTCGAATCTGATAGCAAGGCCTTAGCCCTTTTTAACACAACAATGTGGCCCTTAGGCCCATTTCATAACATATGTAACAATATCGAATGAATGCAAGCCCAACTGGGAGACTACTCAACCCACCAACCGCTACATACCCCTCCGTACCAGCCCTACACTCCATGTGGGGAATATCTCAACCCACCCAACCCTACACTCCACAGTTGCAGCAACGCTGCTCAAATATCAGTCAGTTGAGGCAAAGCCTCCAGTACGTGGATAAACCACATTCAGTACTTCCTCCATCAATACCCCAATCCCATGCAACAGATATTAATAAATGCATATCATGTAAAATACAGTCTTAATCAATCATGCAGTTGGCCAATTTAGTCCCTAGGGGTATTTCGGTAATTATGCTCTTTAGGGGTAATTTCGTACTTACGTAACTACATAAGCTATTCCAGTAATTCTTAACAATTTTATGCAATTTGATCCTACCATCTATCTGACAGGCTACTTTGCCCACCTCTTGCCCATATTGGGCCGTAAGCCCATTGGGCCCAGTTTTAGCCCATCGAGGCCCTTTTTCTGGAGTACGTTAAAACATCACACAAACTTACTTACCACCTTGCGGTGCTAGATCTAACAATTACTCTACATCTTGAGAGCATTCGCATACTCACAAGCCCATGAAATGCCGAATTTCGGTATTTCGGCTTTTGCCAAATTGAGCTAAAGAAGGGTGTTCGGTACACACCTGTTTCGCGACGACTGCTACTGAGATCTCTTTCGATATCCTACAATTGATTAGCACAGTGCTTATTTACAAACTATAATCACTAAATTCCAAAACTTACTCACCCATGATCGAACCATGTCCCTAAAAGCCTTTGAAACCTTACCTTTTTGCCAAAATCGATAGCTAGCTCTGAATCCGATTGCTCCAATGATTCACGCTTTCAACCCAACACTTAAGAAGGCACTAACCACCAAAAGAAATCAACCGTTAAAAACCCTTATATCCACATGCCCAAATCGACAGCCTCCCTAATTTTAGGGACTTCGGCTTTTCTTAACTTTGCAAAATAAGAACAAATCTGAGATGATAAGTACTTACCCCTTACTCCTACTTGATTTCCACGCAATCTAGTGCAGATTTATCTATCAAATGACGGTAGAACTCGATTCCCCAAAGTCTTGAAGTTTCGGCTATAAGCCCCCAAATCTATGGTTTTTCGGCTTTTGTGTGATGAAGAAGATGATAATGTGGGGCTATAACCTTGAAGTAGAATTGCTGTCAGGTATCTAGGATTAAGAAAAGATAATTGTAAATTAATAAAAACAAAAGAACATAGGAGAACCTGGCTTTGAAGAAATCGGCACAAGCAGTAATCACAGGATTTCGGCTTTTATGGATTCGGCAAAAGTATTGATGAATAGCAGGTATGATGAATAGTTTTGAAGAAGAAAAATAGAAGAAGAAGAATAGAGGAGGTGGTAGTTTTGGCTAGAGAGGAAAAAGAGAGGAAAAACAACCCTAATGTGTTAAAGCAGAAGAAAAACGGCACCATTCAATACCCTAAGTGCCGAAATACCAACCTAATACCCCCCGCCGATTTTTCCCTCTTCAATTCCCATAATTCGGCCAACTCCTAGCCTCATCCAAATCCTTAAATCTCTCTCCTTATCCTCCTTAATCCAAGCATTTAAACTGATCCAACTCTCCTCTAGCGAGAATCCACCTGAACTCCAACACTTACCCCTCCTGCACTTAAAAAATAAATGCATCTATTTGCCAACACAGGGAATCGATCCCTTGCCTTCCCAAAGCTCCACACGCCACTTTTCTAAGAGCCTAGTGGCGTCACCCTTGCCACTTAACCAAGGCTCTTTTTGTGATGCAATTTACCCATCACTCCACTTAAGGCCACTTAGCGTAACCCCTAACTCCTAAGTCTAAAATTCCAAAAATTCAAGCTGGTTTTGGCCAACTCATGGGCCTTCTATAAACCCATTTACCTACTCAAAATACTAATTCCACATCCAAATACAAAATTTTAAAAATCTTTACAAAATATTGAAAATCGCGAATAAACCCGAAAATCAGGATGTTACACGTGTCTCCTCTGTTTTTAATTTTTAGCACTTTTGGACAGTGAGTTACATGGGCTACTCACACGATTTTGTGTTCCCTCCACACGGGCGTGTGTGGCCTTTACATAGGCATGTAGACCCCCACATGGCCTAGGCATTTTCACACGGCCATGTGGCCTTATGTCTCCAAATTTTGTACTGTGTCTATTTTTTATCTGATTATGATTCTGTGTGTTTCGACCCGTAGCTAAGTCTTTGTACTGGTGGTGGGGACCTTGTTTCAACCTGGACTTGTGCGTTATTCCCAATCATAGCTCTAATTAAGCAATTCAGTTGAGTGTTAATTAATGTTATGTTATATCTTATTTTGATTCTGGGCATTTGAATGTGTGCATTTCTAATTTCATACTCTGTTTCTGTAAGTCTATCTTCGAATAGTGTGCATTTTGCATTTGCATTAATTTTTTTTGGGTTTGGTTGTGAAGAGAAGGGAATCTGATCTATTTTAACAATTTCAACTGCAACATGTCTGTACAACGGTTTATCGCAATGCACAGTAATACATATATATTAGCTACGCTGCATATTAACATTTGAGTGGCTTAGTTCACATATTTGGTGTGTAGGGTTGGATGGGCCTTTCGAGGTCCTATGAGATGTGCATGGTTGGATGAGCTTAATTTGCTCTTTTTGGGATGTGATTAGTGGATGGAGAGATGTTTGGCTGGTTGGGTGGGTTTTTATTACTTGTTGCATTCATTCTACATTTTTTCTATCTGTTTGATTGTGAGACTAACTGTTTATAGATCAAGGTGTTTCAGTACTGATACGTTTGATTTGTTTATGAAGACTATCCATATATCAGATTGTTATTGAGTTTTATTTTTTTATTATGACATTTTGGTGTTCATTTATCTATCATTTCCGAACTCACGCTGACCTCGTATAGCTCACTCCTTTAGTTTATCCCTTTATAGGTACCCTTGTTTTCTGTAGCTGGACTTGGCATGCCGAAGGTGTCGGAGTGATTTGTTTTATGCTGGACTAATAAAATGAATTTTCAGATTTATAAACTTGTGATCTGTTTTGAATTGTAAACCTCTATAAAGATTGTGTTACAATCTGATTTGGGATTTTCGTAAATAGTTTTGTTTTGAATTCTATAAACTTTGGTACTTATTTCCGAACGCTTTCAACATGACTTGAGTTCTCTATTTTGAATCCTAAAAGGGCTAAATGGTTTAGTTCGATTTTTAATAACTGTGTTCGAATAAGATTTTAACAACTCATTTTGTAAAATTGTTTCAGATCACTTCGATGACCAATGTGACCTCCGGGATTCGGTCTAAACTTCTAGGCTGGGTTATGGGGCGTTACAAATACATGGATTTAAAATTGTGAATCTTTCAATCAAAATGGTGAATGAAAGTAATATTTCTAGTTTCTCTGAAAATCCTTCAACCAAAAAAGTAAGATTCAAGGACTCAAGTACGGATGAAGGCTCTAATATGGTAGTTGATTCAGAACCTAAGTCAACGCTTTCCTGTAAAGATTGACTTTTGGGTGGTAGGTCTGAAGGATCTAAGGCGTCGGATGCCTAGTCTCTACTTGGTGAAGATGACGATTTTGAACTTTTGGATGGGGATATTACAAGATCCTTGATCAATGGCATCCCTGCGATTAGTTTCTCTAAAAGAATTAATCATTTATTGATCAAAGACATAGTAACAATGGTGGTTATTAAGCTTTTGGGATGATCCATTGGATATAATGTCCTAAAAAATAGAGTTAGCAGTCTATGGAAGCCAACATTGTCGTTCCACTTAATGGACATAGAGAACGAATATGTTTTAGTTAAATTTCTGAAACAAAGGATTATGAAAAAGTACTTATCGTGTAACCTCCCAAACCCGACCTAGACGTTATGACTAGATACAAAAGGCTACATTAGCCACCGAAATGGCTAAGCTAACTTATGTTACTTTTAAAGACCTTAAATAAACTCATTTTAGAGAAAACCATAACTATACTTTGAGTTAGCTTAAAAGCATTTATTATTTAAGTCGTGTATACTTAGGATTCATTTTATTGTTGATAGTGTTGTTTTACAAAGTCTGTTTGCTTGTCGCTCTTCTTAAAAAAAAACTCAATGTTAAACTAATGCAACAAAAAAAAAAACTAATTTTCAAGTCATTTGGAAACTTAGTTGCCTTATCAATTTGTTTTTCAAAAACAGTTCCTTGCAATGCAGCGGAAACTAGGGAACAATATCAAATTTTACTTAAGTCCGACATCATGCATTATCTAGTTATTATGCTCGAGTAATCCATGCATGCAAAAATCTCCAAAAGAAAAGTTACCAAGCCATAGACCAGAAATAATTAAAAATTACAAGCCAAAAAAATAAAAACTTAGTAATACTTATTAAGAATAGTTCGTGTAACACCCCAAATCCGGCCTAGACGTTATGGCCGAATTTGGCGATGTCACATAGAATGGAATTCTGATAGCTAATTTATTACGATAAAACCATGTTCATTTTATTAATCTTATTGATTCCAGAAATTGCTTACTCATCTAGTCGTTGGTTTTGAAACAAAATTCATTGCGGAGGCTTTAGAAATCATTTATTTTATGAAAAACTAAGTTAACTAGGTAAATTCGTTCATCTTAGGAAAATCCTTTTTGTTTTAGAGAAAACCGTTTGTTCATTAAGTTTGTGCAGTTATTAAATCCACGAAAATAGTCTAAAATCCGAAATAAAAGCAACCAGTCCCAAAAGTCCACTTTACATAAAAAATAACCTAGAAAATAATTAAGGAATAATTATTAAAATTAAAATTAAAACAATTTAAAATATGTGTGGCCACAGTTGAGTCCTCTGACACACCGATCCGTCAAGTATGGGGATTACCTGTATAGTTACAACAGAAAGGGGTGAGTTTTCATAAACTCAGTGTGTAATCCTTACAAAAAACATGCATACAGTCAATTAGCAGTAAACAGTCAAATGCAGTCTGGGCCTAAGCCCATTACAGTCCCAGTAGCAGTTTGGGCTTTAGCCTAACTTAGTTTTAGTATTCAGTATCAGTAATGCACTAGAGTCGTAGCCCATCACAGTAACAGTCATGCATACAGTAATCAGTAACAAAGTCCTACCCAACCAGCCTCTACACACCATCTTCGTCCAACCCTACACTCCATATGGGGATTAAATCAACCCACCAATCTCTCCTCCTGTGTACTGAGAATCGGCACAAGCAGAGTTTGCAATGAAATGCCAAGATATTAGGCTTAAGAGCCTTTCAGTACACTTCCTCTAAATATCATCATCCCCACCCAATGCAATGCAAACATACAATATATCATACTTTTATGCAACCATCAGTCATACGTATACATACACATATCAGTAATCATGCATCACATACACTCAGATAATACATTTAGGGATATAGGTAATGCTTATCGACCCTACAGTAGGTTCATAGTTGGCTTAGACAACCCGTTCAACTGTATGAATCATTTCAGATAAATGGGCTCACACGGCCATGTAGCTTGCCTGTATGGGCCCACACGACCCAAATTTACCTTGGCCGTGTAGATCACATGGTCTGGCCCAAAATTCCACACACCCGTGTAATTTACCCGTCTAGATCCATACGCCTGTGTAGCCCACACGACCCAAATCAGTCCAGCCCCTGTGTAGCACACGGTCTGCCTGGTTATCACATGGTCGTGTCATGGGCGCACGAACTGAACATGTCAAACACACGCTTGTGTTAGAGTACGCAACCTACTACATGGGTGACCACACGCCCGTGTGGCATCGACAGTTAGGTTTTTGCCTTTCGTCGAAACCTCATTTTCTGTATAATCGAGTACACACCTGATATTGTTTCAATGGAAAACCACTCCCGAGCCTACCAAAACCGCTACTGCAGTACTTCGAAGATTAACCACTACCTCGCAGGAGTTAATCACGTTCTTCTCGACACACTGCTGTCCATAACACAGATATAACCCCAATGAACAATGGAAAAATTGCAAGTTAACGAGAAACAGAGCCTCACTTACTCGATTACGCGATGGAGACCAAAATGGCAGAACAAAAGTGTGAGAACCGATAAGAAAACAAATACCGAAAGTGGGAAAGAAAGAAACGGTAGAAACAAAAAGAGAATTTTGAAAAAAAAAAGGCCAGAACTTGGGGAAGGAAATCAAAATTTTTGAAAAACAAAATAAAATATGATATTTTCCCCCAATTCCTTAATTATCTCTCCAAATAACCCACTAACAACCAACTCCTCAGAATTCCTGTTTGACCGAAACTCTCTCAGTCAAACAAGGAAAAAAATAACCTCCCTCGCTCGCGCAGGGACTCGAACTCCAGACCTCCAACACACCAACACACATCTTAACCATTAGACCAGCAGACCTATTTTGATATGATTTTACCAATGATTTAATATAAGCCCGCTGATTAAGTATAAGGTTTAATTCAGAAAAATATCAAAATTTGCCAAAGCTAAGGCTTGAACTTGAGACCTCACACATACACCTAGAACACTAAACCACTAAAGCAAATACATAGTTGTGTCACAGTTTAACAAAAATAGAAGTAAAAATTTTAGGGCGTTACAACTCTATCCCTTAAAAGAAAATTTCGGCCTCGAAATTTACCTGATCAGAATAGATGAGGATACTACTGACGCATCACATCCTCAGGCTCTCACATGGCCTACTCAGTGCTATGATTCCTCCACAAGACCTTTACAAGTGGAATGGATTTCCTTCTTAGAACCTTAACATCGTGATCCAGAATCTGAACTAGCTCCTCCTTAAAGGTCAAGTCTGGCCTAACATCGATCTCCTCCACAGGGACAATGTGAGGAGGATCAAAGTGGTGCTGTCTTAACATCGAGACGTGGAAGACGTCATGAATGCGTTCTAGCTCTGGAGGTAACTCCAACTGATAAGCGACCAACCCCACTTGCTTCAAAATCTGGTATGACCCAATAAACCTAGAGTTTAGCTTGCCCTTCCGACCAAACCTTAGAACTTTCTTCCATAGAGAGACCTTAAGAAACACAAAGTACCTCATAGAATACTTAATCTCGTGTCTTTTCAGCTCCGCATAAGACTTCTGCCGTCAGAAGTCGTTCTCAAACAATCCAGAATCAACCTAATCTTATCCTCTGTCTCGAAAACCAACTCAAAACCCAGAACACATCGCTCGCCCAACTCAGCCCAACATAAATGAGTGCGACACTAGCAACCATACAGTGCCTCGTAAGGTGCCATCTGGATGCTAGACTGGAAGCTATTATTGTAGGAAAACTCCGCTAATGGCAGATAGTCCTTCCAACTGCCTCGGAAATCAATAACACAGCTCCTCAACATATCCTCCAGTATCTGAATCACCCTCTTAGACTGACCATCGGTCTAAGGATAGAACGCAGTACTGAAATCTAACTTTGAACCTAGAGCCTCATGCAACTTTCTCCAAAACTGAAATGTGAAACGAGGATCCCTATTAGAGATGATCAAAATCGGTACCCCATACAGTCTCACTATCTTAGAAATATAAAGCTTCGCCAGCTTCTGCAGAGAATAATCCATCGTAACTGATAGGAAGTGTGCAGACTTGGTCAACCGATCCACGATGACCCAAACAGAATCCTTCTTAGTGGGAGTCAATGGTAACCCACTAACGATGTCTATCGTCACACGTTCCTACTTTCAGAGGGGAATCTTAATCGACTGTAGCAAACCCGAAGGCAACTTATGCTCAGCCTTAACCTGTTGGCATGTCAAACATCAAGCCAAAAAATCAGTAACCTCTCGCTTCAATCCTAGCCACCTGTACAACTCTCAAAGATCTTGGTACATCTTATTCCCACCAGGGTACATAGCGTAAGGGCTACTATGCTCCTCTATCAGTACAGACTATCTCAAATTGGAATAATTTGGCATACATATTCGGCCTCGAAAACACAACACACCCTCAGAGTTCAACCCAAAGTCCGTAGTGCTACCACTCTTAATCTGTCGGAACCAAAGACCAAAAGACTTATCCTCTCTTAATCTACTCAATCTAAGTTGGTTTAACTTGCAGTTCAGCTAACAAACTCCTATCGTCAAACAGGCTAAGTCGAGTGAACATCGCTTTCAGATCAGTCATAACCCTATGGCTCAAAGGATCGGCCACCACATTAACCTTGCCTGGATGGTACTCAATGGTACAGTCGTAATCCTTAAGTAGCTCAACCCATCTATGCTACCTAAGATTCAGCCCCTTCTGAGTAAGGAGGTACTTGAGGCTCTTGTGATTAGTGTAGGTGACACACTTCTTACCATACAAATAGTGCCTCCACATTTTCAAAGCAAAAACTACGGCGGCCAATTCCAAATCATGTATCAGGTAGTTCGCCTTATGCGTCTTAAGCTGACGTGACGCATATGTTACTACCTTACCATCCTATATGAACACACATCCCAAACCGACATGTGATGCATCACTATAAACCGTAAACTCCTTTTCAGGTTCAGGCTGTATCATAACAGGAGCCCTAGTTAGTACAGTCTTAAGCTTCTCAAAGCTCTCTTGCTGCGCATCAGTCCAGACAAATGATACACCCTTACGTATCAGCTTAGTTAAGAGTGCTGCAATTAGTGAGAAACCTTCTACAAACCGTCGATAATAACCTACCAACCCCAAAAACCTGCGGATCTTAGGCACATTCTTAGGCTGCTTCCAATCCAATACAACCTTAACCTTTCGAGGATTGACTCAAATCCCCTCAGCAGACACCACATGACCCAGAAATGTTACTTTACGTAACCAGAACTCTCACTTGCTGAACTTAGCATAGAGTTGCTTTTCCCTCAAAATCTGAAGAACAATTCTAAGGTGCTCGTCATGCTCATCCTCAATCCTAAATAAACCAATATGTCGTCGATGAACACCATCACAAACCGATCTAGGTAGAGTTGAAACACTCGGTTCATCAGATCCATGAAAGCTGCCGGTGCATTAGTCAGTCCAAATGGCATTACTAGGAACTCGTAGTGACTATAACGAGTCCTAAACGTCGTCTTATATATGTCAGCCTCCTTAACCCTCAACTGATGGTAGCCAGACCGGAGATCAATCTTAGAAAACACAGACGCCCCTCAAAATTACTCAAACAAATCATTTATCCTCGAAAGTGGATACTTGTTCTTAATGGTCAACTTGTTCAGTTGACGATAGTCGATGCACATCTTGTTAACAAATAGTACCGGTGCTCCCCACGGAGTCACACTATGGCCAATGAAACTACGATCTAACAGCTCCTGAATCTAAGCCTTAAGCTCCTTAAGCTCTTTGGGTGTCATTCGGTAGGGAGCGATAAACACCAGAGCTGTACCAGAATGGAGTCTATCCCAAACTCCACTTCACGATTCGGAGGTAACCCCAGTAGCTCTTCAGGGAAAACGTCCGAAAAATCATTTACCGTTCTGATGTCCTTAACAATAGAGTCCCCAGAATCAGGAACACTTACTAGGCTAAAAATGTCTCACATCCCTTATGAACCAACTTCTCCACCACCAGCACAGAGATCACATTAGATAAATAATTCCGGCGCTCCCCAACCATGACTACCTTATTATTATCTTCAGTTCTCAAGACGATCCTCTTCATCGCACAGTTCAAACTTACTCTGTGCTTCACTAGCCAATCCATCCCCAATATCATATTGAACTCCCCAAACGGAAGCTCCATCAAGTCAGCTAGAAATACTATCCCTTGAACCTCTAAAGGAACATTCCTATACAATTTGCTAACTCTAACCGATTATCCCAGTGGACTCAGTACAGTTACCTCACTCGTAGTGTTCTCAACCGATAACCCCAGATTTTTAGAAACAGAACAGGCTATATAGGAATGAGTAGATCCTATGTCTATCAGAGCAATATATGGTACATCAAAAATAAGGAACTTACCAGTGATAACGTCCAGAGCATCTCTGTCTTCTCAGCGATGTGAAGCATACACCAAAGCAGGTTGCCTCACCTCAATCTGTCCAGCACTTCTGCATGGTGCTCTCTATCCACGGCCCATGCCATTACCACCCCTAGCCTGACTACGGCCTCTCGGTGGCTGCTGTGCTACCTTCTGTGGTTTTGTAACCACAAATCCTTTTGAAATAGAAATTTATTTTAATATTTTTGCATGAATATTGATATGATAGGAAAACCATATGAAAATATCGATAGAAAAATTTTACCGATTTAGTGGTTAGTTAGAAAAAGTAATTATTGAAGAAATTGGGTAAAAACAAGTTATCGAGACCTCAATCTCGTAAAACTGAGTCAGAAATATTTTTATAAATATTTATGAAATTTAGTAATTTGGTATTAAAATTTCGTTAGGAAATTTTAATGTTTGGGTAGTCAATTAAATAAAAAGGACTAAATTGGAAAATGTGTAAAAGTGGCTGGGATGATTAAATATTTTAAGTGTCTAATGAGAAAGGATTTAAAAGGAAATTAGACCCAAAATTTATTTGGGATGGACGGCAAGGGCATGTAATCAGCAAGAAAATGAATGATTTAAGGGAAAAATTGGAATATTGCATCATTAACTAAATAAAATTAGGACTAATATGGAAATATTTAGATTTTTTGTGATTTCTCTTCATTCTCACCAGCCAAAACGCCATAGGAGGGGTTCTTTAAGCTGGTATTTCATAATTTTTGAACCAAGTGAGTTAATCCTTGCATTTTTCTTGTAATTTTTGTGTTTTGAAGACTTTTACAACTAGGTCCTACTATTAAATTAATTAGTTTTTGATTTCATGGATGAAATTGAAAGTCACCATGGTTTAGTGTTGTAAGTTTATGATGATATAGTATGAAATTTAAGCTTTAATTTGTTTATGAGATGATTTTATTAGGTAATTTCAATAGAAATTGATTTTTAGGACCTAATTGTGAAAAAGTTTGGATTGAAGTCTAGTGCTGAAATTCTGATTCCCAAAGGTTATAAAGTAGTTTAAAGTGAGAGGTTAATTAAGTAGGGACAAAATTATCATTTATTAAAAGTTTAGGGGAAAAATGGTAATAAACATCTTGCACTAAAATAGTTTTTGGCAGTAGCAGTAGGATAACTTTGAAAAATCACCATAAATTGAGTAAATCGAGTTAGAGGATGAAAAAAATATGGAATTAAAGCTTATTGAGTCTAGTTTCTCATATAAGAAACAATTTAAGAAACTTAATTGTAAATCATGAGATATAATAAATTATGTGAGACAAGGTTAGAATGAATTCGGGTTCCCCTATTCTGACTTTGGAAAATGATCAAAAATTGTATAAAATAATTAGGGGCTAAAATTTACATGTTTAAATTATTAATGAGTCTATTGTCAAAAGAAATAAACAGAAACATCATCCAAACTTTGTACTAAGCGATAATTAATTTTTAGCAAAGAAAGGTCGAAGTTGTCAGACAGCAGAACAAGGGTAAGTTTGAAGATTTTACTGTACTTATTGGCTAAACCAAAAATTCTAAAAATTTTATGGTAGAAAGGCATTTGAGTCTAGTTTCAGAAACATCAAGCGGTTTTTAATTTTGAATTCTCTATCTTGAGATATAAATAATTTAGTAACTATGACTCAAGTAGACAGCTTTGAATGAACTATAAATAATAGTGGAATTATAGAGAATGTTACATATGAACATGAAATGTATTAAATTGATAATTAAATTTTTATTTAGATCCAAAAAAATCATATATGAAGCTAGATCGAGGAAACGAAAAAGTTCGGGATTAGTAGATTTTTGTATATGAACAAGTATCGAGGTAAGTTCGTGTAACTTGAATTATATTCTTAAAAGCTTGAAATGTATGTTATTGATGTGAATATGATTTGAATGTTCATTGTATGAAAATTTATGAAATATTGATATATTTGATAAAAAGGAGAAGAAATCCCAGTTGAATGAAAAGAAAATTTGATGGATCTATAAAAAGGAATTGACGGTAAAAAGGATCTAGCTCGGACGGGTGATCCTCTCCTGATATAGCCCTTCCGAAGAATATGTGTACAATGGATTTAGCCCGGACGAGTAATCCAAATTAGGGTCTGAATTTATCCTAGACTGGTAATTCAGAGCCAAGCTCATTAGAGTAATTGTCGTTGCTGGGGATTTAGCCTGGTCTGGAAATCCCGACAATACTCTATGAGTTTATATTACAGGGGATTTAGCCTGGAATGGTAATCCCGCTGTAAGGATGAGGTTCGCGGGAGTGTGCTATCTGAAATGGAAAGGTGCGCAGATAAATATGAATTGACGGACCTGAAATTGTACACTAAAAGTGTACCTCTGAAAATCCATTAAAATTTCAAGAAATTCAACGGGATAAATATGGGAAATAATAAGCGTAATAGAAAACATGGAATTGATGAGCTCATCAATCAATTAATCTTTGTATTGAACTCATATAAAGCTATTTGATTAATGTTTTGGTTGAGTTTGTGTGTGATAGATAAATGGTAAATTGAATGGATGTATTAATATCTATTGTATTGTATTGAAAATATTAGGTAAGTATAATTCTTGTTACATGGGCTTACTAAGCACAACGTGCTTACCCTGTTTCCTTTTTCCCTGTTTTGTAGTATTAAGAGCTCGGAGGTCGGATTCGGTTGGAGACACATCACACTATCAACCTCAATATTTTGGTATACCAAGAAACTTTATTTTGGAAATCAATGGCATGTATAAGTTAATAAAGTAAATGTTAATGTGAAATGAATGTAAAGTTAGCCATTGGTATGGCTAACGAATCTTGGTTTTGGTATGTGATGAGGTTATCTTATGGATATACATGAATCTATCTTGAAAATATGTTGAATTGGATTGGACTCGGTTTAAAATTGTAGGGAAGGTTAGATATCTATAAAGGGGTTATATTGAGTTCATAAAAAACATGTAGAGTTTTAAAAAAAATTCCCTATGGTTTCGATTTAATTCCGGTTTGGTCTCGATGTATGTTTTGGGCTTTGAAGGCCCATCTAAGGGACATCATAACGTGTTTCGATGAACGAATAGTATTTAACTCGTAATAACGAAAAATTAATTCTGTAAACTCCGGTAATGCCTCGTACCTTGTTCCGGAGATGAATATGGGTAGGGGGTGTTACACCACACCTCAAACACGCCCCAATCCTCCTCCAACACTTACCCTGATGGCGCCTACCACAATCTCCACACAGCTGTAATCTAGTAGGAGTAACAGGGCCCAGCTCTAATCGGCCCATCAGTCTTAGCCTTTTTGTTAAGCCTCTATACCTAGCTTGAGGGTTCCGAAACCCTCTTGTTCTTACCTCTCTCAGGCTCTCTGTTTTGGCGCTCAATGTGCTTAACCTCTTCGGTGATCTTCGCCTTCTCCACTAGTACAACAAACTCTCGCTCCCTCTATAGAGCCACCAAAACCCTCAGGTTATCCCTTAGCCCATCCTCAAATCAGACACACCCTTCATACTCATCTGCCACCATGCCTCGAGCATAGCAGCTCAGCCTCAGGAATTCAGCCTCATACTCGGCCATAGATTAGTCTCCCTAAGTGAGGTTTAGAAACTCACTTCTCTTAGCATCAACATAACTGGCTCCCACAAATTTACTCTGAAACGCAGACTTAAAGAACTCCCAGGTCAATCAATTGGGCTGAGTGTCCTCCTTAGCAGTCAGCAACCATTGATAAGCCTCATCACGCAGCAACAAGACAGCACCCTTTAATTTCTGCTCAGAGGTGCAATCTAAGTCATCCATAATCCGCTCCGTAGCCTCCATCCAGTACTCGGCCACATTAGGGGCGACTCCAATGACACCCCTAAAAAGCTCAGTTCAATTAGACCGGAGTCGTTCTATAATCGACCCACGGCCCCCAGATCCAGTATTAGGCCCAACGACCCCAGCCATGCGATCTTGAGACCCAGTCTCAGTAGCAGACGACACTGGCGTCTCACTCGTGTCCAGGTTTCACATACTGCCTAGTGAAGAGGACTCAGGTCGAGCACCTCTATGGCCTCTTCTTCGGCTCGTGTGCTCATATCTAATCAGATTTATCTATATTAAAAATTTTATGAATCAGTTATGATTTCAGTGTTTATTAGCAAATATTTTATGCAAACAGTTTCAATAATTCAGAGAGATTTTCGTAAATCGCAGTCTCTATCAATTTTGCTACAGTCTCAGTTTTATTAAAGTTTCAGTATACAATGCCTAGAGTGTTTTCACAATATACTACCAACAGTAGTTCTGAATATCATATCATTTTCAAAAAATCAGTTTTCAGAATACTTACAAGATCGGCGCTAGAGACTCGGTGTACCACATACTCAGTCAAATCCTTTCAAATCATTTGGAAATCAGTTCTCAAAACAAGTTTTAAAACCAAAAATCCATAGCTGAGTTTTGCAACATGACTCTAATACCACTAAATGTAACACCATAAACCCGGCCTAGACGTTATGACTGAATCTAGCGATGTCATATGGAATGAAATTTTGAAAGCTAATTTATTACGATAAAACTGTATTCATTTTATTACTCTTATTGAGTCCAGAAACCGCTTACTCATCTAGTCGTTGGTTTTGAAATAAAATTCATTGCGGAGGCTTTAGAAATCATTTATTTTATGAAAACTGAGTTAACTAGGTAAATTCGTTCATCTTAGGAAAATCCTTTTGTTTTAGAGAAAACAGTTTGTTCGTTGAGTTTATGTAGTTATTAAATCCCAAAAAAAAAATCTAAAATCCGAAATAGAAGCAACCAATCCAAAAAGTCCACTTTACATAAAAAATAACCCAGAGAATAATGAAGGAATAATTATTAAAACTGAAATTAAAACAATTTAAAATATGTATGGCCATCGTTGAGTCCTCTGCCACACCGATCCGTCAAGTCTGGGGATTACCTGTATAGTTACAACAGAAAGGGGTGAGTTTTCGTAAACTTAGTGTGTAATTCCCACAGAAAACATGCATACAGTCAATTAGCAGTAAACAATCAAATGCAGTCTGGGCCTAAACCAATTATAGTCCTAGTAGTAGTTTGGGCCTTAACCCAACTCAATTTCGGTATTCAGAATCAATTATGCACTAGAGCCGTAGCCCATCACAGTAACAGTCGTGCATATAGTAATCAGTAACAAAGTCCTACCCAACCAGCCTCTACACACCATCTTCGTCCAACCCTACACTCCATGTGGGAATTAAATCAACCGACCCATCCCTACATTCCAGGCAGTACCGAATGCAGCACAAACAGTCCTTTACAGCTGAGCTGGCAGTATATTAGGCTTAAGAGCCTTTCAGTACACTTCCTCCAAATATTATCATCCCCATCAAATGCAATGCAAACAGACAATATGTCATGCTTTTATGCAAGCATCAGTCATACGTATACATACACATATCAGTAATCATACATCACATACACCCAGATCATACATTTAGGGATCTAGGTAACGCTTACCGACCGTACAGTAAGTTCACAGTCGACTTGGGTGACCCGTTCAACTGTAGGAATCATTTTAGATAAATGGGCTCACACGCCCATGTAAGCCCACACGGCCCAAATTTTCCTTGGCCGTGTTGATCACACGGCCTGGCCCAAAATCCCACACGTCTGTGTGAACCCACACACCCGTGTAGACCCACACACCCGTATGGCCCACACGGCCTAAATCAGTTCAGCCCGTGTGTAGTACACGGCTTGTCTGGCCATCACAGAGCCGTGTCATGCGTGCACAGACAGGCCTCGTCGAACATACGTCCGTGTTAGGGCACATGACCTACCACATAGTCACCGCACGCCTGTGTGGTGTCGAGAGTGAGGTTTTTAGCTTTCGTCGAAACCTCGTTTTCTGTGCAATCAGTACACACCTGGTATTATTTCGTTGGAAAACTACTCTTGAGCCTACCAGAACCAACACTCCAGCACTCCAAAGATTAACCACTACCTCGCAGTAGTTAAATCACATTCTTTTCGACACGTTGTTGTCCACAACACATATATAACCCTAATAAACGATGGTAAAAATACAAGTTAAAGAGAAACAGAGCCTCACTTACCCGATTACGCGATGGAGACCGAAATGGCAGAACAAAAGTACGAGAACCGACAAGAAAATAAATACCAAAAGTGGGAAAGAAAGAAACGGCAGAAACAAAAGGAGAATTTTGAAAAACAAAGGCCAGAACTTGGGGAAGGAACTGAAATTTTCGAAAAACAAAATAAAATCTAATATTTTCCCCCAATCCCTTAATTATATCTCCACTAACCTACTAACAGCCAACTCCTCAGAAATCCTGTTTGACCGAAACTCTCTTGGTCAAAGAAGGAAAAAAATAACCTCCCTCGCTCGCTCAGGGACTCGAACTCCATACCTCCAACACACTAACACATATCTTAACCACTAGACTAGCAAGCCTATTCTGATATGATTCTACTAATGATTTAATATAAGCCCGCTGCTCAAGTATAAGGCTTAATTCAGAAAAATAACAAAATTTGCCAAAGCTAAAGCTTGAACTTGGGACCTCACACACACACCCAGAACACTCAACCACTGAAGTAGATACACGGTTGTGTCATGGTTTAACAAAAACAGAAGTAAGAATTTTAGGGTGTTACAGTTAGAGGTCCAATACGATTTTTCGAATGCCGAGTCTAGTCCTAATTTCAAGGTTTACCTGAGAAGTAAAACACTATTAGGGGTGAGCTTATGAAAAGCTCAGTGTGAATCGAACAATATTTAAACAAACAAAAACATCAAATACAATGAAACATATTAGCATTAATAGAAGAAAACAAAACCATCATAGGAATTTCATATCATTACATAGCCACTATCAAATTGATGTCAAACGGTGTATGAGCATGAGACATCATTCATATGATTTACAGTCAGTAATTTTGATACCATTCAATACAACACAATACAAAACATATCATAAATTAATAACATTTGAATATGTCGTGAGCATGATGCAATGCAAAAAGGTTCTTACCTATACCATCATCTGACACTTTCAACTGAGTGTTCATAACTCTCAAAGCAAACAACAACTTTCTGCTCAAAGCATCAGCAACCACATTCGCTTTTCCCGGATGATAATCAATAACAAGCTCATAATCTTTCAATAACTCCAACCATCTTCGTTGTCTCAAATTCAAGTCATTTTGTGACATCAAGTATTTAAGACTTTTGTGATCGGTATATACTCGGCACTTTTCACCATACAAATAATGTCGCCAAATCTTCAAAGCAAACACCACTGCAGCCAATTCCAAATCGTGAGTAGGATAATTCCTCTCATGAGGTTTTAACTGCCTCGAAGCATAAGCCACCACTTTTCCTTCTTGCATGAGTACACACTCCAAACCATTTAGAGAAGCATCACTATACACTACAAATTCTTTACCTAATTCGGGTTGTATCAACACTAGTGCTTCAGTTAATAACTTTTTCAATTCTTCAAAACTCTGTTGACATTCTTCCGTCCATTCAAATTTAACATCCTTTCGGAGTAGTCTAGTCATAGGAGCAGCAATTATAGAAAATCCATTTACAAACCGCCGATAATACCCAGCTAGCCCCAAGAAACTTCTAACTTCAGTTACGTTTTTCGGTGGTTTCCAATCAACAATGGCTGAAATTTTACTAGGATCAACCCGTATACCATCACCGAAACAATATGACCCAAAAATCCAACTTCCGGAGCCAAAATTCACTTTTACTAAACTTAGCATACAATGCTTATTTCTCAAAGTTTGCAAAACTATCCTCAAATGCTCAAGATGCTCGTCTCATCTTTTGAATAAATTAAAATATCATCTATAAACACCACAACAAATTTGTCCAAGTATGGCGAAATATGCGATTCATTAAATCCATAAACACAAGAGGAGCATTTGTCAATCCGAATGGCATAACTAAAATTCATAATGACCATACCTTGTTCTAAAAGCGCTTTTAGGCACATCCGACTCTTTTACCCGCAGATTGGTAATACCCAGATCTCAAGTCAATCTTTGAAAACCATGTCGCTCCTTTTAGCTGATCAAACAAATCATCAATTCTTGGCAACGGATACTTGTTTTTGATTGTCACCTTGTCTAACTGCCGATAATCAACACACAACCTTATAGAACCATCCTTCTTTTTCACAAATAACACGGGAGCACCCCAAGGTGAAAAACTCGGTCTCACAAAACCTTTATCACCAACTCTTGCAACTGCAACTTTAATTCCTTCAACTCTGTTGGTGCCATTCTATACGGAACAATCGAAATCGGAGCTGTTCCGTGATCAAATCAATACCAAATTCTACTTCCTCGATGAAGGCAAACCGGCAATTCTTACGAAATCGTCTTTCAAATTCACACACAACCGCAGACTGATTCAACTTTCTTTTCAACTTCTTTTGTATTAATTACATACGCCAAATAAGCTTCATAACCCTTTCGCAGATATCTTTGAGCCGACATTGAAGAAATCACACTAGGCAATGCCTCTGATTTATCTGATTCAACCCGCAGAGTTTCACCATTTTCACACTTTAATTCTATAACCTTTTCTTTGTAATTTATTTTAGCATCATGCAATGTCAACCAATCCATACCCAAAATAACATCAAATTCATCAAACGGCAACAACATCAAGTCGGCCGAAAAGTAATGATCTCGAATCATTAAAGGACATTTCTTACATACTTTATCAACAATCACACATTTGCCTAACGGATTCGATACTCTAATCATAAATTCGTATTCTCAACGGTATATTCATACTAGACACCAATTTCATGCACACATATGAATGAGTAGAACCGGATCAATCAAAGCAATAACATTAACATTATAGAGAGAAATGTACCGTAATCACATCGGTGAGGAAGCATCTTCACGCGCTTTAATAGCATAAGTTCTAGCGGAGCCCTTCCTTCAGTCTAACCGGTGCATCCTCAGCTACATTCTTCTGCTTGTTTCACTTCCAACTTTTCTGGATACCTTTCCTCGAGTCTGCACCACTAGCTTTTACATTCTGAAATTTTTCTTTCTCAGCTCTCTCTGGGCAGTCTCTAATAAAATGATCTGGAGAACCACATCGAAAACATTCATTTGCTCTGCACGGACCAAAATGATTTCTACCACACCTCTGGCACTCGAGTTTAACAAATCTCGTATTTCCCACACTAGCCGCAGAATAGTCTGAGATTTAGGACCCACATTTCACTTCTTAAAATTTCCATATGATTGCCCAGCTGAAACTTGGGAACGAGGATTCATATTTCTTGACTTCTTGGTTTCTTTGTGAGGGTGCATTACTCATTGGTCTTTTCTTCCAATTTCGTGTTTCAGATTCTACCTTTTTCTTTTCCTTCAGTAATTCTTCAGCCTTGCAAGCTCGATCGACAAGTACCACCATTTCTTTTAGTTCAAGGATCCCAACAAATACCTTAATGTCTTCGTTAAGCCCATCTTCAAATCGTCGACACATCTTGGCTTCAGAGGAACATATTCCCAGCATACTTACTTAATCGAACAAACTCTCTTTCATATTCGAGAGACTGTCATATTACCTTGCTTCACTCAAGAAACTCTTTACATTTCGATCAATAAATCTTTCACTAATATATTTCTTCCAAACTCTTCTTGAAAGAATTCCCAGTTACCCTCTCTTTGGTACCACCGAAATCAAAGTCTTCCACCAATTATAAGCTGAATCCCTCAACAAAGATGTAGCACATTTCAAACATTCTTCAGGTGTACAAGATAATTCATCAAATACCCGGATAGAATTTTCAAGCCAGAACTCGCTTTCTGCATCATCATCAATATTTGCTCTAAATTCTTCAGCCCCTTGTTTACGAATTCTATCAACGGGGGTTCTGTGAAATTTTATCATATCCACTCCTTGAGGCATTGGAGGCATGTAACACCCCTAACTCGTGACCGACGCCGGTGTCGGACACGAGGGGTTAACGGCCAAACCCTCTCAAGATACCAACCAATTTGACATTACCAGTCAGGCTGGAAAACTGCGTCACCGTCGCCTTAAAAATCATATCTCGAGTTTCAAAACTCAGAAACTGGTTTCGTAAATTTTCCCTGAATTTAGACTCATATACCCATCCATGGATTTATTTTTAGAATTTTTGGTTGGGCCAATTGGTACAGTTTATTAGTTAAAGTCACCCATGTTACAGGGACCGACTGCTCTGACCTTCGCGCATTACAACTTGAATATCTCCCTGTACAGGGCTTTAATACTGGTGCCGTTTGTTTCTAATGAAACTAGACTCAAAATGGAATCTCTACATATAAGGCATGACTCCTAATTCTTTCTGGATAATTTATGGTAAATTTTCAAAGTCGCGACAGGGGACCCAGAAACCGTTCTGGCCCTGTCTCACGAGAACCTTAATATTTCTCAGTATACCGCTCATATGGTCGTTTCGTTTCGTCCATATAAAATAGATTCATCAAGGTTCAGTTCCATAATTTACTCACTATTTAATTCTACTTCTACTATTTTAGTGATTTTTCAATCTCATCTCACTGCTGCTGTCCGCAACAGTTACTGCAGTAGACTATGCCAATTTCATGAATTTTCCTTGGCCTTAATCATCCATCATACATGACACAAATTATGGCCACCTTATCAAGATTTGAGTTTCTAAGACTCGTGGCTATAGGTTCTAGCATCCCACTCGACGACCACATAGGCCATTTTCACATGGCTTAAAGTTTACAACCCACAATTCGACAAAATATAATAGCCTATACATGCCAAATGTTCTTCAACAACAAAAACAATACCACAAGATTTCAGCGGTGTGATGACTTCAACGACGGTCCCGATCACGCAAACAATACGAGTCCGAGAGACCTAAAATGGGTGACAAGAAAAACACCGAGTGAGTTTACAACTCAGTAAGTCATAAGCATTCATCAATCCATCGATAAAGTTACTACAACATGAAACAATAAACGAGGCTAGGTACTCATCCATATCGAATCTATACCATAATTCCTCGGACCTTTCGGTCCAATCTCATACCAAGTCATACATCCACATTTCATATTCTACACAACAAGATATTTGAGGCATTTTCACACACTAACTCATTTCCACCACAATCATACAATTTCAATCATCACATAGATTTAAGGCTTACCAAATTCAACCCCGAGCATGAACATATTTTCTATTCAGTCAAGAGCTTGAGGTACTTACCCGATCCGCTGTCCGGGATTAGCTCGATAATGTCGCACACTCAGTGCCAATTGTAATGCAAGAACATATAGTGAATCCGCACACTTAGTGCTATATGTATTCAACTCGCACACTTAGTGCTATATAATCAAACTCGCACACTTAGTGCTGTACAATTTTAAACCCGCACACTTAGTGCCAATCTTGTCACCGTGTCCATTTATACCCGCACACTTAGTGCCGAGACCAATACCTTATGTATTTTGCTGCCTTTATACATTCAACAATGGCATCATTCCATACACATACATTTCCATTTACACACCAACTCATTTAAACACATTTGCATATATATATTGATCATTTAAATCAACACCAAATATACGCTTAATGACTTACCTTGTGTTGGGTAAAACAGTCCAAGTCGGCTACTCGATGACCTTCGTCTTTCCCTTGCTTGATTCTCCTTCTTTAACTCCTTGAGCTTAATCAATAAATCAACTAGTTTAACCCTCTTGCTAAACATTCATAATTCAATTACACATGCATATGTATGTTTGTATATTCGCAACCATCCTCACTTATTACCCATTTGGTCAACAATCTAAGCCAAGATAATGCTTCAATATGGTTGCCTCTAACCGAATACATGCACACCAATCTACTTCCTTTGGCGAATATGCATGTCTATGTGGAGGCTAATTTTACATAATACTACACAAAAAAAAAACAGCATACATTTTCCTAATTAACGCATTACATATTGTAGTTCTATACACATCTCTCATTTATTTCATAACCAAACAACATCACAAGCAAATAGACACCTTAAAATAGTATACATGTCATACCAATTCATCATGTGCAAACATATATTCATGTAGGTGCAATGGCGAATTCTCAAGTGGCTTATATCCAAATATACACACATATCCAAAGCTTAAATCTTACTTACCATGCAACATGCATGAATCATACTTATGGATACCACATGGCCGAATACCACAACACCATACCGTTTCAATTTGGTCATGGTTAAACAAAGAACTTAGTATCTCATTCAAAAATGCTAAAAGAAAATCTAAGAATCCTCAATCCACCATCACATGAATCATTATCAAGCTTGATATTTAGCATGCAATGGCATTAACACCATATTCACTTTGGCGAATTTCATTCCCATGACATAACAAAGATTTGAACCATGGGCTAACAAGAACATCAAGCTAGCAACTAAAATATACATGAATCTCATGGCAAAACATCAAACTTACCTTAATCTAGGTACAAGTATGGCCAAACCTCCTCCTAAACCTCTTCCAAACCAACATGAAACAAGAATTCCTTCCTTCTTCCTTAGAATTTTCAGCCCAAAGGAAATGAAAATGATGAACAAAAATTCTTCTTTCTTTCTCCACACTCACGGCAACAAGGGCATCCAAGCTCATCTTTCTCTTTTTTTTTTTCATTTTTTTATGCTTATTTTTATTATAATACTTCCTACATAACTCACTAGCCAAACATGTTGGAAACATGTTTTCCCTTGCCCATCATGCCTACCTTGGCGGCCACTATAGTCAAATTTGGGGAATTTGACATGCAAGGACAACATTTCCTAGTGTGCATCAATAGACCACTTCCACATTTGCCTATCTCAATTCTCAATTTTCTCACACAAGTCCTTTCTAGTGAAATTCACCTTTATAACACTAAATCAATCATCATAAAATGTCATACATGAGCACACACATATTATAGGCATCAAAATAAATTTTTAATTATTTTTATGCCTCGGTTTTGTGGTCCCGAAACCACATTCCGACTAGGGTCAATTTTGGGTGTTACAACTCTCCCCACTTAAGAAATTTTCGTCCCAAAAATCTTACCGTAAATAGGTTTGGATATCGTTCTTTCATAGAGTTCTCGGTCTCCCAAGTAGCTTCTTCTATCCGTGCTTGAGCCATAACACTTTCACTAGCGGAACCCGCTTGTTTCGCAACTCTTTCACTTCTCGTGATAGGATACGAATCGGTTCTTCCTCATAACTCATATTAGCTTGAATTTCAATTTCGATGGACTAATCACGTGCGATGGATCGGATCTATAGCGTCGAAGCATCGAAGCGTGAAAGACATCGTGAACCTTTTGAGTTCGGGGCAAAAACAAGCGATATGCCACCGGACCGACTCGCTCGATATCTCATATGGTCCAATGAACCTCGGGCTCAACTTGCCCTTACGGTAGAATCGAGTATCTTTTTCCAAGGCGATACCTTGAGAAACACTTTATCACCCACGATACTCGACATCCTTATGCTTCAGATCCGCGTCGACTTACGACGATCGGAGGCTATCTTCGACTTTCACGGATTACTTTCACTTTCATTCAAAGATCCCTAATCAAATCCACCGAAAATCTTGCTTTCACCGAGCTCGGTCCAAAACAATGGCGTCGGCATTTACGACCGTACAAGGCCTCGTAGGGTGCCATCTTAATACTTGTTTGAAAGTTTGTTGTTGTAAGCGAATTCAATCAACGGCAAATACCGTTCCCATGAACCACTAAACTCGAGGACGCAACATCTTAACATATCCTCAAGTATCTCGAATTATCCGCCGGATTGACCATCGGTTTGGGGGTGAAAGGCGGTCTGAAATGCAACTTGGTACCCAAAGCTTCTTGCAACTTTTTCCAAAATCGCGAGGTAAATCTCGGATCTCTATCCGACACGATAGAAATAGGCACCCGTGTAATCTCACAATCGAGAAACGTACAATTCCGCTAATTTGTCCATTGAAAAATCCGTGCGTCGGGGACAAAGTGGGCCGACTTAGTCAATCGATCTACCACGACCCAAACCGCATCCTTCTTACTTGCGACAATGGCGGTCCGGATACAAAGTCCATTGTGACTCGATCCCATTTCCACTCGGGTATCGTGATTGGTGAAGTAATCTGAAGGCACTGATGTTCCGCTTTCACTTGTTGACATATTAGACATATCGAAACAAAGTCGGAGATGTCTCGCTTCATACCATGCCACCAAAACCGACGTTTCAATTCATTGTACATCTTCGTACTCCCGGGTGGATTGCCATTCGTTGCAATGGGCTTCATTCGAATTATCGAAATGAGTTCAATTCTTTGGGACACACAGACGACTTTTGAACCTCAAACAATCGTCATCGTCGATTTGAAACTCCGAGTCCTTGTTCGAACACATGCAGCCCGTTTTGCAACCAACTCGTCGTCGACTTTACGAGCTTCTCGAATTTGGTGTGTCAATAATGGTTTGGCTTTCAATTCACCACTAACACACCGTCGGATCGGACGGACAAGTGCACATTCATCGCTCGTAAAGTGAATAACGATTTACGACTCAAGGCATCCGCAACCACATTCGCCTTTCCGGGTGATAGTCAATGATCACTCATAATCCTTTAACAACTCGAGCCAACGTCTTTGTCGCAGATTTAAGTCTCTTTGGGTCATCAAATATTTGAGACTTTTGTGATCCGAGTATACATGGCACCTTTCACCAAATAAGTAATGTCGCCAAATCTTTAAGCGAATCGATGGCGACCAATTCGAGATCATGAGTCGGATAATTTTTCTCATGTGGCTTTAATTGCTTGACGCATAGGCCACAACTCGACCTTCTTGCATTAATCGCAACCTAACCCAAGTAGAGATGCGTCACTATAAATGACAAACTCTTTGCCCGATTCGGGTGCACTAGAATTGGGGCTTCATCAAATAAGCTTTCAGTTGATCGAAACTTTTGTGACATTTTTCCGTCCATTCGAACTTAACATCCTTTTGGAGTAAGCGTCATTGGCGTGGCTATCGTCGAGAAACCTTTTACAAATCGTCGGTAATAACCGCAAGCCCCAAAAGCTCCTAACTTCGGTAACATTCCTTGGTGGTTTCCAATCGACTATGGCTGAATTTTGTTCGGGTCCACCTCGACACCGTCGGACACCACGTGCCCCAAAAGCTAACCTCTTTCAACCAAAATTCACATTTATGAACTTTGCGTAATAAGCTTATCTCGTAAGATTTGCAACACTAGCCTCGGTGTTCAAGCATGCTCGATTTCATCTCTCGAATAGACCAAAATGTCATCGATAAATACAACTACGAACCGATTCAAGTATGGCTGAAAATTCTATTCATTAAATCCATAAACACCGCGAGGGCATTAGTGAGCCCAAACGGCATCACCAAGAATTCGTAGTGACCGTACCTCGTTCTAAAAGCGGTTTTGGGTATGTCCGATTCTCGGACCCTCAACCGATAGTACCCGACCTCAAATCTATCTTTGAAAACACCGAGGCTCCCTTTAATTGATCAAACAAATCGTCAATTCGTGGCAATGGATATTTATTCTTTATCGTCACTTTATTGAGTTGACGATAGTCGATGCACAACCTCATGGTTCCGTCCTTCTTCTTCACAAACAATACAGTCGCCCCATGGAGAAAAACTTCGGTCGAGCGAAACCTCTATCCGTCAATTCTTGCAATTGAACCTTCAATTCCTTTAATTCCGTTAATGCCATACGATCACGGGCTATTGAAATCGGCGTAGTACCGGTACCACTTGATGCGAATTCTACTTCTCGAACCGGTGGCAATCCGGTAACTCCTCGGAAAAACATCTGAATACTCACAAACCACGGTACCGATTCGAGTTTCCTTTCCGTCTCTTTACTTCCAAACACATACGCAAGGTATGTTTCACACCCTTTTCACATACCTCCGAGCGGTCATAGAAGATATTATCATTGGCGCTCCTTTTAAATCGATGAGACTCGACTCGGACTACCTCATTATTTGCACTCCTCAAATCAATGGTTTTCCTTTTGCGATCCACCATTGCATCATGTACGGTCACCAATCCATACCAAGAATAACATCGAATTCATTAAATGGTAGAAGCATCGGATCGGTAGGAAAGCGATTCTCGAATTGTTAGGGGCATCTCTTGCACACTTTATCAACGAGCACGTATTGACCCAAAGGGTTTGACACTCGAATTACGAACTCGGAGACTCAACAGTAGAGTCTTCTTGGATGCTAAGGTTTCACATACATATGAGTGAGTAGAGCCGGGTCAATCAATGCAATCACAATAGTATCAAAGAGAGTAAAAGTACCGTGATAACGTCGGGGAGGATGCCTCCTCTCGTGCGCGGATGACATAAGCTCTAGCAGAGTACGGGTCTCGGATCGGACAGCCGTATTAGAGGCTCCTCTCGATTACCACCCCTACCTCCGAGAGATTCTCGGGGCCTACCTCCAGCCGTCGTTCCACTAGGTCTTGCACCTTGCGTCTTATTCCTCTCATCTAGCTCGTGCAATCTCTAATGAAGTGGTCCTTGAACCGCATCCATAACAGCCCTATTAATGACTTACCCCAACATTCACCTAGGTGTCGTCTTCCACATTGGGGCATTCAGGTCTCTCTTGACGATTATTGCCCACACTAGCTATCAAGTAGCTCGAGTCCGTCAATGGTCGGGCTCTAATGGAAATTTCATGATCGTCCTCGACTTCTTGGTGTCCTCCCGAACCTCTTTACAGCCGAGAACGGAGCTTTACTCGTCGATCTTTTACGGTAATCTCTTACTTCAAATTCAGCCTTCTTCTTCTCCTTCCCAAGTTCTTCCGCCTTGCGAGCTCGTTCGACTAGTGTCACGAACTCCTTTATCTCCAAAATTCCCACTAGTAACTTTAACTCTTCATTCAATCCTTCTTCAAATCTTTTGTACATCGCAACCTCATCAGCCACACACTCCCGAGCATACCGACTAAGTCTTACGAACTCATGTTCGTATTCGAGATCTGATCATCCGGCCTTGCTTGAGTTCCAAGAATTCCTTACGCTTCGATCGATGAACCGTTGACTAATGTATTTCTTTCAAATTGGATTGGAAGAAATCCCAAGTAACTCGTTCATTTGGGACTATGGAAATTAAAGTCCTCCACCAATAGTAAGTGAGTCTCGCAACAAGGATATAGCACACTTAAGACATTCATCGGTGTGCATGACAGTTCATCTAACACTCTAATGGTGTTATCGAGCGAACTTCGGCCTTTTCGGCATCATCAAGAACTATGGCCTTGAACTCCTCGGCCCCACGCTTCCTAATCAAGTCCACGGTGGTTTACTCAGCCTCACAGGATCGATGCTGGAGGCATTGCGGGCTCTTGGGGTGGAGTATTTAAATTCGGAATGGTTGGACACCGGGTTGGTTCGGGCATATTATGCGACCCACTCATTCATCATGGTGAAGAAGGCTTGTTTCGCCTTCATTTTGATTATTCGCGGATGATCGAGGCTCAACAGGCGGTGTCCCTTGCGCGGAGCAGCCGCTACACTTTCAACGTCATCCGCCAAGGGTCTCTCTACCCGGGTTCTATTGCTAATCAAAACAAAAATTCCAACCGTCGGTTATCACATTATTAAGCGCTAACAATTTGGCATGTATAGCTAGACTCACACGCGCTATGGTAGTCCTAGAACCGACTAAACCATAGCTCTGATACCAATAAAATTGTAACACCTAACTCGTGACCGACGCCGATTATCGGACACGAGGGTTAACGCCAAACCCTCTCAAGATACCAACCAATTTGACATTACCAGTCAGGCTGGAAAACTGCATCACCGTCGCCTTAAAAATCATATCTCGAGTTTCAAAACTCAGAAACTGGTTTTGTAAATTTTCCCTGAATTTAGACTCATATACCCATCCATGGATTTATTTTAGAATTTTGGTTGGGCCAATTGGTACATTTTATTAGTTAAAGTCACCCATGTTACAGGGACCGACTGCTCTGACCTTTGCGCTTTACAACTTGAATATCTCCCTGTACAGGGCTTTATTACTGGTGCCGTTTGTTTCTAATGAAACTAGACTCAAAATGGAATCTCTACATATAAGGCATGACTCCTAATTCTTTCTGGATAATTTATGGTAAATTTTCAAAGTCGCGACAGGGGACCCAGAAACCGTTCTGGCCCTGTCTCACGAGAACCTTAATATTTCTCAGTATACCGCTCATATGGTCGTTTCGTTTCATCCATATAAAAATAGATTCATCAAGGTTCAGTTCCATAATTTACTCACTATTTAATTCTACTTCTACTATTTTTAGTGATTTTTCAATCTCATCTCACTGCTGCTGTCCGCAACAGTTACTGCGATGAACTATGCCAATTTCATGAATTTTTCCTTGGCCTTAATCATCCATCATACATGACACAAATTATGGCCACCTTATCAAGATTTGAGTTTCTAAGACTCGTGGCTATAGGTTCTAGCATCCCACTCGACGACCACATAGGCCATTTTCACATGGCTTAAAGTTTACAACCCACAATTCGACAAAATATAATAGCCTATACATGCCAAATGTTCTTCAACAACAAAAACAATACCACAAGATTTCAGCCGGTGTGATGACTTCAACGACGGTCCCGATCACGCAAAACAATACGAGTCCGAGAGACCTAAAATGGGTGACAAGAAAAACACCGAGTGAGTTTACAACTCAGTAAGTCATAAGCATTCATCAATCCACTGATAAAGTTACTACAACATGAAACAATAAACGAGGCTAGGTACTCATCCATATCGAATCTATACCATAATTCCTCGAACCTTTCGGTCCAATCTCATACCAAGTCATACATCCACATTTCATATTCTACACAACAAGATATTTGAGGCATTTTCACACACTAACTCATTTCCACCACAATCATACAATTTCAATCATCACATAGATTTAAGGCTTACCAAATTCAACCCCGAGCATGAACATATTTTCTATTCGTCAAGAGCTCGAGGTACTTACCCGATCCGCTGTCCGGATTAGCTCGATAATGTCGCACACTCAGTGCCAATTGTAATGCAAGAACATATAGTGAATCCGCACACTTAGTGCTATATGTATTCAACTCGCACACTTAGTGCTATATAATCAAACTCGCACACTTAGTGCTGTACAATTTTAAACCCGCACACTTAGTGCCAATCTTGTCACCGTGTCCATTTATACCCGCACACTTAGTGCCGAGACCAATACCTTATGTATTTTGCTGCCTTTATACATTCAACAATGGCATCATTCCATACACATACATTTCCATTTACACACCAACTCATTTAAACACATTTGCATATATATATTGATCATTTAAATCAACACCAAATATACGCTTAATGACTTACCTTGTGTTGGGTAAAAGCAGTCCAAGTCGGCTACTTGATGACCTTCGTCTTTCCTTGCTTGATTCTCCTTCTTTAACTCCTTGAGCTTAATCAATAAATCAACTAGTTTAACCCTCTTGCTAAACATTCATAATTCAATTACACATGCATATGTATGTTTGTATATTCGGCAACCATCCTCACTTATTACCCATTTGGTCAACAATCTAAGCCAAGATAAGGCTTCAATATGGTTGCCTCTAACCGAATACATGCACACCAATCTACTTCCTTTGGCTGAATATGCATGTCTATGTGGAGGCTAATTTTACACTTAATACTACACAAAAAAAAACAGCATACATTTTCCTAATTAACGCATTACATATTGTAGTTCTATACACATCTCTCATTTATTTCATAACCGAAACAACATCACAAGCAAATAGACACCTTAAAATAGTATACATGTCATACCAATTCATCATGTGCAAACATATATTCATGTAGGTGCAATGGCGAATTCTCAAGTGGCTTATATCCAAATATACACACATATCCAAAGCTTAAATCTTACTTACCATGCAACATGCATGAATCATACTTATGGATACCACATGGCCGAATACCACAACACCATACCGTTTCAATTTGGTCATGGTTAAACAAAGAACTTAGTATCTCATTCAAAAATGCTAAAAGAAAATCTAAGAATCCTCAATCCACCATCACATGAATCATTATCAAGCTTGATATTTAGCATGCAATGGCATTAACACCATATTCACTTTGGCCGAATTTCATTCCCATGACATAACAAAGATTTGAACCATGGGCTAACAAGAACATCAAGCTAGCAACTAAAATATACATGAATCTCATGGCAAAACATCAAACTTACCTTAATCTAGGTACAAGTATGGCCAAACCTCCTCCTAAACCTCTTCCAAACCAACATGAAACAAGAATTCCTTCCTTCTTCCTTAGAATTTTCAGCCCAAAGGAAATGAAAAATGATGAACAAAAATTCTTCTTTCTTTCTCCACACTCACGGCAACAAGGGGCATCCAAGCTCATCTTTCTCTTTTTTTTTTTCATTTTTTTATGCTTATTTTTATTATAATACTTCCTACATAACTCACTAGCCAAACATGTTGGAAACATGTTTTCCCTTGCCCATCATGCCTACCTTGGCCGGCCACTATAGTCAAATTTGGGGGAATTTGACATGCAAGGACAACATTTCCTAGTGTGCATCAATAGACCACTTCCACATTTGCCTATCTCAATTCTGAATTTTCTCACACAAGTCCTTTCTAGTGAAATTCACCTTTATAACACTAAATCAATCATCATAAAATGTCATACATGAGCACACATATATTATAGGCATCAAAATAAATTTTTAATTATTTTTATGCCTCGGTTTTGTGGTCCCGAAACCACATTCCGACTAGGGTCAATTTTGGGCTGTTACAAGGCATAGGTTAGGAATTGGGGGAGGTGGGGGAGGTCGTACATTTGGGTTCGTACGAACGAACTCAGTGTACCATGCACTCATCATTTGGAGAAAGGCTTCCCGATCCCTTTCTCCTCCTCCCTGACCAATAGTAGGAGGTGGATTTTCAGTCGGCGCTGCTCCTTCAGCCGGAGCTGGCGCATTACTCTCTACTTCATCTGCCACAGCTGGATCGGGATCCATTTACTATATAAAAAAAATCATTTAAAATGGTCAGAAGTCGTCACACTATCACAATTCATACATATGGCATGTATAGCAAAATCCGTACATACAACACGTAGTCCGAGAACCGACTAAACCTGCTCTGATACCACTAAATGTAACGCCCCCACACCCGAGACGATCGCCGGAGTCGAGTATGAGGTGTTACTAAGCTTAGTTTAACATTTTTAGAACTTTGGATTATTTGTTTCTACATTCACAGCTTTTAAGCTACTTGCGTCACAGTCACAAGAAAAATCATATCTCAAGTTACGAAACTCAAAATTAAGATCCGTAAATTTTCTCTGAATCTAGACTCATATAACTATCTACTAATTTTTTTCTAGAATTTTTGGTTGGGCCAATTAGTACAGTTTATTAGTTAAATTTACCCCTGTTTCAGGACTCGACTGGTCTGACCTCTGTTTACTACGAACCACATTTCTATCTGTAAAAAATTCATATGACTATGAGGTTTGTTTATACTAAAACTAGACTCAATAAGAATTCTGAGGATATAAAATAAACCACCTAATTATATCTTTACAATTTATGGTGAATTTCTAAATTAGGAACAGGGGATTCAGAAACTGCTATGACTCAGTTTCACTAAAATTAAAATATCTTCTAACATATAATTCCTTTACTTGTTTCATTTGTTTGATGTGAAACTAGACATAATAAGATTCAATTTGATATGTAGTTCATCACAAAATTCAATTTCTATGATTTTTAGTAAATTTTCAAACTCGCATTAGTGTTGCTGCGGTTCTACATTTATGGTAAATTTCATCCTTTTATGAGTTTTTATGCACTAAGTATCTTAATAGTTTTCCTTAACATCAAACATAATCTACACTAACCATTTTCATAATTTATCATGATCAAGCATTTCCTCAACCATTCCACTACCATACCATAAGATCATTTACACAAAATAGGTATATTGCTATACATGCCATACTTAAATTTACAAGGCATTTACCAAAAGTCTTCCTGATAGTGTGGTGAGCCTTGACCTATCCCGACTCTGAGCTGCTTGTCCAAAACTACAATGAGTAAGAAGGAGGAGTAAGCATAAATGCTTAGTAAGTTCATATGCAAATAATAAGTAACATAACAAGCAGTTATACCAATCAACATTAGAATACATCACTAAAACACATATCACATTTCTGATCATTTTTCATCATCTTATTACCTTATAGTGGTTGTATCAATACTCAACCCGAGGGTTAAATACATACCTGTCCAAAATAACCATTTCACATCACTCACCAATACTTCTCTTTACATCTCGAATATTCCTCCATTGAGTAGAACTTTACCCGTTGAACACATCGAATATAATTCGGATACATGGATAATTTGCATATAAGTGCCACATATTCAATCAAGCAATCATGTAACCCGCCCATAAGCGAACTCGGACTCAACTCAACGAGCTCGGGCGTTCGCATCCATAAGTGAACTCGGACTCAACTCAACGAGTTCGGATGCCTAGTTACATCTCACGAACTCGGACTCAACTCAACGAGTTCGGACATTCGCATCCATAAGTGAACTCGGACTCAACTCAACGAGTTCGGATGCTCAACCATCCTAGTGACATGTCACTTGTATCCTAATCTATTCCTAAGGTTCAAGCGGGCTTTTCCTCGAACACTTATCCTTGCCGTCTTAGTAGAATGCCAAATCAATACTCAGAACAATTATATTTAACAAGTAGTTTACATAATTTACATATTATTTGAAATTAACCACAAAGCATACATTTCATAATAAAATTCAGCTTAACATATAATTAACATCAATAACTTAAAATAACCATTATGCTACATTATTTACACATGAACTTACCTTGGTACCAAAATACAAAGATTTTGCAATTTAGTCCACAATCTTTTCTTTTCCTCGATTGAGGTCGATTCCACGTCTTTCTTGATCTAAAATAACACATTTAGCTTATTTAATACTCACATTATCAAATTAATCCTTAACTCAAATTTTGGAAAAATTACAATTTTACCCTAAACTTTTGCATATTTACATTTTTGCCCCTAGGCTCGGGATTAAACTTTATTCCTTATTCTTATGTTTTACAACATGATGATCACTTTTCTCTTCTATGGCAACATCAAATTCTCACTCTAACATGTACTTATGACTATTAGGTATTTTTCTGATTAAGCCCTTTTACTCGTTTTTGCTCAAAACCGAGTAGCACAAGTTGTCTAACATAATTTAAAACTTCATATTCTATCATAAAACATCAAAATACACAAATTTCACCTATGGGTATTTTTCCAAATATAAACCCTAGGTTGAATTATTGCTAACATAAGCTTAATCGAGCTAAAGGATTCCAAAAGCGTAAAGAACATTAAAAGCGGGCTTGGAATCACTTACTATGGAGCTTGGAGGCTTGAAACAAACCCTAGCTATGGAGAACCCTTGAAATTTCGGCCTAATGAAGAAGATGGACAAAATTGGCTTTTAATTTTGTTTTAATTCATTTTAATAACTAAATGACCAAAATACCCTTACTACTAAACTTTCCAAAATTCCTTCCATGTCCTAATTTTGTCCATGAACTTAAAATTGGTCAAATTCCTATTTAAGACCTCATTAATATTCCAAAACAATTTCATACTAAAAACTTCTAGAATGCAAGTTTTGCAACTTATTCGATTTAGTCCCTACTTTCAATTTAAGCACTTTAGGCATAGAATTTCATCACGAAATTTTCACACAATCATGCAATCATATCATAAACCTCAAAATAATTATAAAATAATTATTTCTATCTCGGATTTATGGGCACGAAACCACTATTCCGATTAGGCACTAATTCGGGATATTACAGTGTTCCAATCTTTCAAATTACCATTGTGTTGGTGCCAATCAATATCGTTCAATTTCATATACTTTACGAATTTTTATTGTGCATAATAACACCCTTTTCAGTATACAATATAACAAACATCTCATGCATTTAAATCATACATAAGCTTAATATCTCAACAAATTATATCATTTAGTCAAACATTCTCATATCTCATAAGTCAAATATGTAGTTACAAACTCAATCAAACATCCATACTATCAAACTAGCAATTTTGCCAACATGTCAATATTTTAAGGCTCGAAACATACTTGTTTTGGCCACTCACAAAATCAATAATTTGGCTATTAAGACAATCTAATCAGCAAGCTAATTTATCAAATATAACATGATATTTAACATTTTCAAACTATTTTATAAGTTTAGGACCGACACCTTATTTTTCGCTTCCTCCTAGCACACTAGCAAATCTTCCAATTTTTTATAATAATTTCTTAAATGGATCAAAACCAAAATTTAGCATAAATTCAATCAATTTACCATTAAACCAGCCCCCAAACACCCACTTATGATTTCAAACCAATAGTTGAAATTATAACTATTTTATGAATTTGTAACACCCCTAACCTGTAACCATCACCGAAATTGGTTAAAAGGCATTACCGGACTCATAACTCAGATCAGAACAATCAAATATCAAATATCATCTCATTTCAATAATCATGGGTCATTCATGTTCAGTACGAACTTAAACCGAGCATACAAAGTCTAAACCATGCATCTAGGACTACATCGATAACATGTGAACCTTTCAGAACTTATAAAAATTTTCAACTTTTAAAAGGTCACACGCCCGTGTGAACTAGCTGTGTGGGGACATGCCCATGTATCTAAGCTGTGGCGAAATAGGGCATACATACTGACTTGTCCATATGGCCACAAGACACGCCCGTGTGTCAAGCCGTGTGAAAATTAGGAAGGCTACTGACTTGGCCACACGGCCGACCACATGCCCGTGTGCTAGCCCGTGTGTCATATACGACCAATAGACACGCCCGTGTGTCTAGGCCGTGTCAAAACTGGAGGGTATACTGACTTTAATTCGTAGGGTACCCCAGAGGACACACGGCCGTGTAACATGACCGTGTGTAGCACACGGCTGAGACACATGCCGGTGTCTCTGCCCGTGTAGAAAAAAATAGGCCATTTGAATAGCCATTTTTCCACCCCAATTTTGGGTCAACCTACAAGCAAAGAAACAAACATATTTGCACAACCAATTCTGTAACACCCCTTACTCGTATCTGAACCCAAAACAGGGTTTGAGGCAGTACCAGGCTTACGTCATAACATTTAAACACATTCGAATCATACATTTTACATACAAATTAAAATCTTTATCATTCACAATCATATTATCTCTTACTAGGCTCATCACAGCCTTAAAACATGCTCGGAAGAGGTTCGGGACTAAACTGATGACATTTGAAACCTTTTGGAAACTTAGAAAATTTTCATCTCTGCAGGGGTCACACGCCCGTGTACCCCAGCCGTGTCTCTCACACAGCCAAGAGACACGCCCGTGTCTCAGGCCGTGTGGATATTCGAATTGGAATCACATGGTCGTGTCCCAGCCCGTGCTCAACCTCGTGGAACTCACTGACTTACCTCACACGTCCATAACACACGTCTGTGTGTCTAGCCCGTTTGTCATCCACATAACCGTGTCCAAGCCTTGTGGTAATAGGGCATACATACTGACTTGCATCACACGACCGGCCACACGCCCATGTGCCAGCCCGTGTGCTACACACGGCCAGTAGACACACCTGTGTGTCTAGACCGTGCCAAGTCTATAGGGTATACTGACTTAATTCGAAAGGCTACCCTAGGGGACACACGACTATGTACCAAGGCCATGTGTCACACACAGTCAAGCCACACTCCCGTGTGCTCGGCCGTGTGGAGTGAAAATAGGCTTGGTTTAAGCCACATTTCTCACCCTCCATAAGCATACCTAAACCACATCATCTCATACCATTTCAATACACACATAGGCAACACAACATGCCAAATTCATATACAAATCAAACCATTTTATCACAATCCAAATCACTACTCAAAACTCAACCTTAAAAATATACAAAGCAACATATCATTATCAATAATTTTACCTATCTTCATCATGTATTTTTCTCAATCTTTCATCACCTAAATCATGTTTCTCAAACATATCAATTCATCAGTTATACTCCATACTAAAATATGCCAACACAAAAGCATTATATATATCACATATATCATTTATCAAACACATACTTTAGGCCAACTTAAATTGCCAATACATATCAACATTTACAAAGCCACCTCATATGGCTAAAATCACAACTCAAAATATACCATCTTAACACTAGCCTATACATGCCATAAACCAAGCCCCAAAGTGTAAAAATACCGTAAATAAATAACCGAATAGTGTGATGTGATAGCCCAAAATTGACCCTAGTCGGGAAGTGGTTTCGGGACCGCTAAATCGAGTCACCGAAATGTTTGAACGTAATATTTATTGTCTAGAATATGTATTTATGAATGTGTGAAAATTTCAAGCTTCGATTTAGTCGATTGCATGTAAATTCAGTTATTAGGACTTGTGTGACACTTTTGAAATGTGATAGGCTAATCTATAAGGACCTAATAGTGCATGTAATCAAAAGGAGGACTTGCATGTCAAATTTTCCCCTAATAGCTAGTGGCCGCCATGACAAAGGATTATGGGCAAAAACATGTCATAAAACATGTTGGGACAATGGTGTATGTAAGAAAAAATAAAATAATGAGCATGGGAATTGAATAATGAAAGGAAGAAAAAAAAGAGAATGGTGAGTGTTTCCCCCATTGCCGTGAGTTGAAGAAAAGAGAAAAAAAATTGTTGTTCATCTTTTTTTCATTTCTTTGAGCTGAAAATTCTAAGGAAGAAGGAAGGGGGTTTTGCTTCATGCTTGGTTTGGAAGAGGATTAGGAGGAGGTTTGGCCATACTTGTATTAAGATTAAGGTATGTTTGATGTTGTGCCATGAGATTCATGCATGTTTTTGGTTGCTAACTTGATGTTCTTATTAGCCCATGGTTCAAATCTTTGCTATGTCATGGGGATGATATTCGCCAAGGTAGATGTTGTGTTAATGCCATTGCATGCTAAATATGAAGCTTGATAATGATACATGTGATGGTGGATTGAGGACTCTTGGATTTTCTTTTAGCATTTTGAGTGAGACATTAAGTTCTTTGTTTAACCATGACCAAAATTGAAACGGTATGGTGTTGTGGTGTATTCGCCATGGTATATCCATAAGTATGATTTATGCATATTGCATGGTAGGTAAGATTTGAGCTTTGGATATATATTTATGTTTGGATATAAGCAACTTTGAGATTCGGCTCTAGCATATATATATATATATATATGTTTGCACATGATGTATTGGTATGACATATATACTATCTCAAGGTATATATTTGCATATGATGATGTTTGGTTATGAAATAAATGATTGATGCGTATTGAGTTACAATATGGAATCGTTAGTTAGTAAAATGTATGCTGTTTTTGTGTGGTATTAAGCGTATAATTTGCCTCAACATGGACATGCATATTCGGCCACATGAGGGGATTGGTGTGCATGCATTCGGTTAGAGGCAAGCATATTGATGCCTATTCTTGGCTTGGAAAATTGACTAAGGAGAGTACTAACTAATGTGTTGAGTTTGATTCATGATTTCGTACATATGTGACTTTAATGTCTAATGAAAAAATGTGGGCTAAGTACCTTGAAATCCTCTTCGATGCTCAAATGATTAAATCAATTTATTTGTTAAATTAAGCTCAAGAGCAAAGGGAGCTAAATCCGATAAAGGGAAGGAAAAAGTGGTCGAATAGCCATCGGAATCATTCGACAACATCCGAGGTAAGTTCTTGAGTAATAGAGCTTAAATTATGATTTGATTAGATCATGTCTCAAGTAAATCAAATCATGCTCCTTGTGTGTGGATATTGAACCGAATTGTGCAAGACTGATAAGTGTATTGTATTTGAGTTTTGCTAATGGAAATGAAATAAGAATGTGTCATGATTTAGTGTTAAATGTGCATGTTTATTCGAATGGTGTCCGGGCTAAGTCCCAAGGCTTTTGTGCTAAGTGACTAAATCCGGTCAACTCCAGAAGGCATTTGTGCGAGTTACCAAAAGCGGGTTAAGTCCGAAGGCATTCGTGCGAGTTATTAAATCCGGCTAATTCGAAGGCAATTGTGCGAATCACTATAACGGGCTATGTCCCAAGACAATCGGCGAGTCGCTATATCCGGTTAAATTCGAAGGTACGTGATTCGGGAATGAGCAATCTTGCTGTAAAATTTTAGTTAATACGCTTGCAAAAATTCCAGCAATGAGGTATGTTCGTATGTGTATTGGAATAGTTGAATTCCTTGAATAATATTTGCTCAGGTTGAGTAATGAGCTTCCAGATTTGGCTAAGATGATCCCTTATGTATGAACATAGGGGTTGGAATGTAAAGTAGAAATGATTTGAAAGTATGTATATACGGAATTATCCGTTTAGTTATATGAATGCTATACCTCTGTTGTGCTTAAATTCTTCGCTCAAACTTACTAAACATAAATTGCTTACTCCGTTTCTTTGTTTCTTTGTTTTATAGATTTTTGGCTCGTCAGCTATCGGACTCGGGATTTTTGGAAGTCGAAGTCTCCCACACTATCAAGGCCCCCTTTTGGTACAAATTTTGGTTGAGCTTTGAAATGGCATGTATAGGACTACCCTTTGTTGATTTTCAAGTACTTTTGTGATGTATGTGTGTACGGCCATGTGAAAATGGTTCGTAAAAGTGGAGTATGGCATTAGACCATTTGTGTTTATGTATATATGTATGGTTTCATGATGTTACTACGGACTGAATGGAAGTGTTGGGCAAATGATCAGCCATTGGAATGGCTAAATATGATTATATGTGTACCTATGTATGACAAAACTCTAGTTGGTCCATGGAAACCACGAAATAGGTAAAGTTTACCTTGAAAATAGATGCTGACAGCAGCAGTGGTGTGGATTTTAAAAATCACTAAAATTTGTAGGAATGGAATTAAATAGTGAATAAATTATTTAAATTAACCTTTATGAATCTACTTTCATATGAACGAAACGAAATGGTCATATGAGTTATATGTTAAGAGATATTAAAGTTCTCGTGAAACAGGACCAGAACGGTTTCTGGATTCCCTGTTCCGACTTTGGAAATTCATTGTAAATTAACCGGAGATAATTAGGAGTCATTCTATATATGTATATATTCCTATTTGAGTCTAGTTTCTATAGAAACAAACGGTATCAGTATTGAAGCCCTGTACAGAGAGATATTCAAGTTGTAACGCGCGAAGGTCAGTGTAGTCGACCCCTGTAACATGGGAGACTTTAACTAATAAATTGTACTAATTGGCCAGACCAAAATTCTAGAAAAATTTTGTAGATGGAAATATGAGTCTAATTTCAGGAAAAATTACAAAACTGATTTTCAAGCTTTGAAACTCAAGATATGATTTTTAAGGCGACAGGTGATGCATAACCACTTTTGTCTGAAAATTTTAAATGGATTGTGAAAATGATTAAGTCGAGTTGTGTGCACCTTGTGTTCGACTCGATAACGGACTCGGCACGCGGGTGTTACAATTTTATTGGTATCGAGCTACGGTTTAGTCGATTCTAGGACTACCGTAATGCGTTTGGGTCTAGCTATACATGCCATTTTATGTGATTATTTGATAGTGTGGTGATTTACGGCGTTTGAAATTGTGTTTATTTATAGTAATGGATCCGATCCCAACCGAAGCGATAGGCGATGATGTGGAGAGTGTGGCGCTGCTCCCTTTGAGAAGGGACAATGCCGGACTCTCAACCTATTGCTAGCAATCCGAATGATGAGGCTAGGCAAGCTTTTTATAGCGTGATGAATGAGTGGTTCAACCAATACATTCGAACTAATACAGCTATTCCACAACCTCCATTCCCAACAAACACAACCCTCGCACCTACAATGCCTCCGAATGGCGACCAAATAAGGTCGAATAAGCCCCAGGTTGATGAAATCAAAACATGGGGCTCTTGAATTTAAGGCTACGGATAGCGGCGATGCCGAGCAAGTTGAGTTTTGGTTGGACAGCACTATCCGGATTTTCGACGAGCTATCTTGTACACCGATGAATGCCTAAAGTATACTATCTCCTTGCTACGCGATTCTACCTACTATTGGAGGAGTACTCGACTTCATTGTGCCCGAGAACAAGTAACTTGGGAGTTTTCCAAACGAGTTTGGAAAAAGTATATCGATCGAGATTTGTTGATAAAAACGGAAGGAATTTCTTGAGCTTAAGCAAGGTTCTATGTCGATTCATCGATTCTGAGCGAAAATTTGTTAGACTTAGTAGATGCGCTCGGGAATGTATTTCGTCCGAGGCTATCATGTGTAAACGCTTGAGGATGGGCTGAATGAAGATATAAAATGTTCGTTGGCATTCTTGAAATCGAGAGTTCGTAGTACTTGTCGAGCGAGCTTGTAAAGCGAAAAGCTTAGAAAAGAAAAACGAAAAGTTGATGTGGGAACTGGAGAGTTTAAGTAAAGATCCTCGGAAAGTCTCTTCAACAGCATCGAAGAAATTTCGTGATGATGTGGGCTGATCTAGAGGCACTTCGGCCTTTTTAGGCGAGATCGTGATCGACCCCACAATGGGTACACGAGGCACTTGATTACCGGTGTTGGGAATGAGCGTCGAGACGAGCGAATGTCGACATTGTGGCAAATGGCATTCGGAAGTTGTAAATTCGTGACCGCTCTGTTACAAGTGCGGATCGGTTGACCACTTCATTAAAGATTGCAGGGGTTGTCGAGCAGAATGTAGATCGAGTGGGAAGCCGGGCGCTACCACTTTGCTCGAGGTAGACCATCTAGAAATACGGGCAATACTAGTGGTGGTCGAGAGGATCTAAAGATGCTACGACCAGATCCGAGGCTCGCGCTCTGCTAGGGCTTATGCAATCTGCGCGCGCGAGGATGCTTCCTCACCGGATGTTATTACGGTACTTTCACTCTCTTTGATACTAATGTGATTGCTTTGATTGACCTGGTTCTACTCATTCTTATATATCCGAACGTTAACATCCAAAAAGACTTTACCTATTGAGTCTCTTGAGTTCGTAATTCGGTGTCAAATCCCTTGGGTCGTTCGTGCTTGTCGACAAAGTGTGTAAGAAATGCCCCTAGTAATTCGAGGTTCTGTTTTCTTCGGCGGACTTGATCTTTGTTGCCGTTTGACGAATTTGATGTTATCCTCGGTTTAGATTGGTTGACCGTGCACGACGCGGTTGTGAATTGCAAAAGCAAGACTATTGATTTGAGGTGCGCAAATAACAAGATGATCCGAGTTGAGTCTACGGACTTAAAGGGGTCGCCAATTGTAATATCATCAATGTTGGCCCGAAATATGTAAGAAAGGGTACGAAGCATACCTTGCGTATGTACTTGATGATGAGGAGTTAGAAATAAAACCGAATCTGTGCGATGGTTTGTGAATACCGGATGTTTTTCCCAAGAATTACTGGGTTTGCCACTGTTCGGAGAGATAGAGTTTGGTATTGAGCTTGTACAGGACCACACCGATTTCGATAGCTCCGTATCGTATGGCACCAACGGAATTAAAGGAGTTGAAAGCTCGGTTGCAAGAGTTGGTGGATAGAGGTTTTGCTTTCTTGAGTTTTTCACCTTGGGGTGCACCGGTGTTGTTTGTGAAAAGAAGGACGGAACCATGAGGTTGTGCATCGACTATCGTCGACAATAAAGTGACAATAAAGAACAAATATCCGTTACCACGTATCGATGATTTGTTCGATCAAGCTGAAGGAGCCTCGGTGTTCTCAAAAATAGATTTGAGATCGGGCTACTATCGATTCTTGAATCCGAGATCGGACATACCCAAAACGCCTTTAGAGCGAGATATGGTCACTACGAGTTTTAGTGATGCCGTTTGGGCTCACTAATGCCCTGCGGTATTTATGGATTTGATGAATCGGATCTTGGACCATATTTGGATCGGTTCGTAGTTGTGTTCATTGACGACATATTGGTCTATTCAAGAGATGAGACCGAACATGCGAGCACACGAGATTAGTGTTGCAAATATTACGGGATAAGCGGTTATATGCTAAGTTCAAGAAGTGTGAGTTACGGTTAAGAGGTTAGCTTCTTGGGTCATGTGGTATCTGACGGGTATTCGAGTCGACCGAACAAGATTTCAACCATACTTAACTGGAAGCCTCCAAGAAATATTATTGAGGTTCGAGCTTTTTGGGACTTGGTTACTACCGACGGTTTGTAAAAGGATTCTCGATGATAGCCACACCCATGACGAAACCGCTTGAAAAGATGTCAAGTTTGAATGGACGGAAAAGTGTCGAAAAGTTTCGATCAATTGAAAACTCATTTGACTAAGCTCGATATTAGTGCGGCCGAATCGGCAAAGAGTTTGTCATCTATAGTGACGCCTCCCTATTTGGGTTAGGTTGCGTATTGATGCAAGAAGGTCGAGTTGTGGCCTATCGTCGAGACAATTAAAGCCACATGAGAAAAATTATCCGACCCATGATCTCGAATTGGCTGCCATCGTATTCGCCTTAAAGATATGGCGACATTACTTATTTGGTGAGAAGTGCCATATGTATTCGGATCACAAAAGTCTCAAATATTTGATGACTCAAAGAGACTTAAATCTGCGACAAAGACGTTGGCTCGAGTTGTTAAAAGATTATGAGCTTGTCATTGATTATCACTTGGGAAAGGCTAATGTGGTTGCGGACGCCTTAAGCCGAAAATCACTGTTTGCTTTACGAGCGATGAATGTACACTTGTCTATTCTACCCGACAATGTGTTAGTAGCCGAATTAAAGGCCAAACCATTGTTGACTCATCAAATTCGTGAAGCTCAGAAAATTGACGATGAGTTGGTTGCAAAACGGGCCGAGTATGTTCCGAACAAGGAATCGGAGTTTCAAATTGATGATGACGATTTTTTAAGGTTCAGAAGTCGTCTGTGTGTTCCAAAGAATTCGAAACTTATTTCGATAATTCTGAACGAAGCCCATTGTAGCCGAATGGCAATCCACCCGGGGAGTACGAAGATGTACAATGATTTGAAACGTAGGTTTTGGTGGCATGGAATGAAATGAGACATCTCCGACTTTATTTCGAGATGTTTAATATGTCAACAAGTGAAAGCGGAACATCAAGTGCCTTCGGGGTTACTTCAGCCGATCACGATACCCGAGTGGAAATGGGATCGAGTCACAATGGACTTTGTGTCCGATCGCCATTGTCGACAAGTAAGAAGGATGCGATTTGGGTTGTTGTTGATAGGTGACTAAGTCGGCTCACTTTATCCCGTCGCGTGCACGGATTTTCATTGGATAAACTAGCTGAATTATACGTTTCTCAGATTGTGAGATTACACGGGTACCGATTTACATTGTGTCGATAGAGATCCGAGATTCACCTCGCGATTTTGGAAGAAATTACAAGAAGCTTTGGGTACCAAGTTGCATTTCAAAGACCGCCTTTCACCCCTAAACCGATGGTCAATCCGGCGGATAATTCAAATACTTGAGGATATGTTGAGATGTTGCATCCTCGAGTTCGATGGTTCATGGGAGCGGTATTTACCTTTGATTGAATTAAGCTTACTGACAATAGTTTTCAATCAAGTATTAAGATGGCGCCTTACGAGGCCTTATGCGGCGTAAATGCCGTACACCATTGTTTTTGACCGAGCTCGATGAGAGAAAAATTTTCGAGTGGATTTGATTAAAGATCTTTGAGCAGAAAGTAAAAGTAATCCGTGAAAATCAAGATAGCCTCCGATCGTCGAAAGTCGTGAGCGGATCTGAAACAAAAAGACATTGAGTATCGGTGGGAGATAAAGTGTTTCTTAAAGTTTCGCCTTGGAAAAGATACTCGATTTGGTAGTAAAGGCAAATTGAGCCGAGGTTCATCGGGCTATATGAGATATCCGAACGAGTCGGTCGATTCGCGTATCGTTTGATTTTGCCCCGAACTTGAAAGGATTCACGATGTCTTTCATGTTTCGATGCTTCGACGCTATAGATCGATCCATCGCACGTAATTAGTCCATCGAGGTTGAAATTCAAGCCAATATGAGTTATGAAGAAGAACCGATTCAGTATCCTAGCTCGTGAAGTGAAGGAGTTGCGAAACAAAAGGGTTCCGCTAGTGAAAGTGTTATGGCTCAAACACGGATAGAAGAAGCTACTTGGGAACACGAGAACTCTATGAAAGAGCGATACCCAAACCTATTTACGGTAAGATTTTCGGGGACGAAAATTTCTTAAGTGGGGAGAGTTGTGACACCAAAATTGACCCTAGTCGGAAGTGGTTTCGGACCGCTAAACCGAGTCACCGAAATGTTTGAACGTAATATTTATTGTCTAGAATATGTATTTATGAATGTGTGAAAATTTCAAGCTTGATTTAGTCGATTGCATGTGAATTCGTTATTAGGACTTGTGTGACACTTTTGAAATGTGATAGGCTAATCTATAAGGACCTAATAGTGCATGTAATCAAAAGGAGGAATTGCATGTCAAATTTCCCCCCTATAGCTAGTGGTCGGCCATGACAAAGGATTATGGGCAAAAACATGTCATAAAACATGTTGGGACAATGGTGTATGTAAGAAAAAATAAAATAATGAGCATGGGAATTGAATAATGAAAGGAAGAAAAAAAAAGAGAATGGTGAGTGTTTCCCCATTGCTTAGTGAGTTGAAGAAAAGAGAGAAAAAAAAATTGTTGTTCATCTTTTTTTTCATTTCTTTGAGCTGAAAATTCTAAGGAAGAAGGAAGGGGTTTTTGCTTCATGCTTGGTTTGGAAGAGGATTAGGAGGAGGTTTGGCCATACTTGTATTAAGATTAAGGTATGTTTGATGTTGTGCCATGAGATTCATGCATGTTTTTGGTTGCTAACTTGATGTTCTTATTAGCCCATGGTTCAAATCTTTGCTATGTCATGGGGATGATATTTGGCCAAGGTAGATGTTGTGTTAATGCCATTGCATGCTAAATATGAAGCTTGATAATGATACATGTGATGGTGGATTGAGGACTCTTGGATTTTCTTTTAGCATTTTTGAGTGAGACATTAAGTTCTTTGTTTAACCATGACCAAAATCGAAGCAAGATGGTGTTGTGGTGTATTCGGCCATGGTATATCCATAAGTATGATTTATGCATATTGCATGGTAGGTAAGATTTGAGCTTTGGATATATGTTTATGTTTGGATATAAGCAACTTTGAGATTCGGCTCTAGCATATATATATATATATATGTTTGCACATGATGTATTGGTATGACATATATACTATCTCAAGGTATATATTTGCATATGATGATGTTTGGTTATGAAATAAATGATTGATGCGTATTGAGTTACAATATGGAATCGTTAGTTAGTAAAATGTATGCTGTTTTTGTGTGGTATTAAGCGTATAATTGGCCTCAACATGGACATGCATATTTGGCTACATGAGGGGGATTGGTGTGCATGCATTCGGTTAGAGGCAAGCATATTGATGCCTATTCTTGGCTTGGAAAATTCGGCTAAGGAGAGTACTAACTAATGTGTTGAGTTTGATTCATGATTTCCGTACATATGTGACTTTAATGTCTAATGAAAAAAATGTGGGCTAAGTACCTTGAAATCCTCTTTCAATGCTCAAATGATTAAATCAATTTATTTGTTAAATTAAGCTCAAGAGCAAAGGGGAGCTAAATCCGATAAAGGGAAGGAAAAAGTGGTCGAATAGCCATCGGAATCATTCGACAACATCCGAGGTAAGTTCTTGAGTAATAGAGCTTAAATTATGATTTGATTAGATCATGTCTCAAGTAAATCGAAATCATGCTCCTTGTGTGTGGATATTGAACCGAAATGTGCAAGACTGATAAGTGTATTGTATTTGAGTTTTGCTAATGGAAATGAAATACGAATGTGTCATGATTTAGTGTTAAATGTGCATGTTTATTCGAATGGTGTCCGGGCTAAGTCCCGAAGGCTTTTGTGCTAAGTGACTAAATCTGGGTCAACTCCCGAAGGCATTTGTGCGAGTTACCAAAACCGGGTTAAGTCCCGAAAGCATTCGTGTGAGTTATTAAATCCGGGCTAATTCCTGAAGGCAATTGTGCGAATCACTATAACCGGGCTATGTCCCGAAGACAATCGAGCGAGTCGCTATATCCGGTTAAATTCCGAAGGTACGTGATTCGGGAATGAGCAATCTTGCTGTAAAAATTTCAGTTAATACGCTTGCAAAAATTCCAGCAATGAGGTATGTTCGTATGTGCATTGGAATAGTTGAATTCCTTGAATAATATTCGCTCGGTTGAGTAATGAGCTTAGGTATTTGGCTAAGATGATCCCTTATGTATGAACATAGGGGTTGGAATGTAAAGTAGAAATGATTTGAAAGTATGTATATACAGAATTATCCGTTTAGTTATATGAATGCTATACCTCTGTTGTGCTTAAATTCTTCGCTCAAACTTACTAAGCATAAATTGCTTACTCCGTTTCTTTGTTTCTTTGTTTTATAGATTTTTGGCTCGTCAGCTATCGGACTCGAGATTTTTGGAAGTCGAAGTCTCCCACACTATCAAGGCCCCCTTTTGGTACAAATTTTGGTTGAGCTTTGAAATGGCATGTATAGGACTACCCTTTGTTGATTTTCAAGTACTTTTGTGATGTATGTGTGTACGGCCATGCGAAAATGGTTCGTAAAAGTGGAGTATGGCATTAGACCATTTGTGTTTATGTATATATGTATGGTTTCATGATGTTGCTACGGACTGAATGGAAGTGTTGGGCAAATGATCAGCCATTGGAATGGTTAAATATGATTATATGTGGACCTATGTATGACAAAACTCTAGTTGGTCCATGGAAACCACGAAATAGGTAAAGTTTACCTTGAAAACAGATGCTGACAGCAGCAGTGGTGTGGATTTGAAAAATCACTAAAATTTGTAGGAATGGAATTAAATAGTGAATAAATTATGTAAATGAACCTTGATGAATCTACTTTCATATGAAAGAAACGAAACGGTCATATGAGTTATATGTTAAGTGATATTAAAGTCCTCGTGAAACAGGGCCAGAACGGTTTTTGGATTCCCTATTCCGAATTTGGAAATTCATTGTAAATTAACCAGAGATAATTAGGAGTCATGCCATAGATGTATAGATTCCTATTTGAGTCTAGTTTGTATAGAAACAAACGGTATCAGTATTGAAGCCCTGTACAGATAGATATTCAAGTTGTAACGCGCGAAGGTCAGTGTAGTCGACCCCTGTAACATGGGAAACTTTAACTAATAAACTGTACTAATTGGCCCGACCAAAAATTCTAGAAAAAATTTTGTAGATGGAAATGTGAGTCTAATTTCAGGGAAAAATTACAAAACTGATCTTCGAGCTTTGAAACTCAAGATCTGATTTTTAAGGCGACAGTGATGCAGTAACCAGCTTGTCTGGAAAATTTTAAATGGACTGTGAAAATGATTAAGTCGAGTTGTGTGCACCTTGTGTTCGACTCCGGTAACGGACTCGGGTACGGGGTGTTACATGTGATACGATCTCTATTGACTTCCAACCCGAGAAAACATTCGAAACACTACAAAACATAGAAAAATAACACAAAGTAAGCTTCACAGCTTAGTAAGTTCATATATGACCTAAAATGATCATAACATTCATATAACAGTTTCGAATTAGATAAATCATTAACATTTAAAGCATCAATTCATGAACTAATTTCATATTATTCATGTCCTCATTCATAAGTTCTTAATTTCATATAACTTGATACTTGAGTAGTTTTCCATACACAACTGTATTGATACCCTCTGTTTATCACACATACACTTATCAAACCTTTCTAGTTTATAAGTACTTATGATACAAATTCATCGATTTTCCGATGCCATAGTCCAACTATGGTCTTACTCATATATTGCCAAGGCCTTGCCGTGGTCTTTCTTTCACGTGCCATAAGTATATTTAGTTAAAGCAACTATAATTCATATCTCACATAACATTCAATACATACTTCATTATAGTCAAATAAACATATTTTGACATGAAACATATCTATACACAATTCATTCTTATATAATATACATAATACAATATGAACTCACCAATTTACTTTCATTCAATTCTCGAATAGGTTCTGTACGTACCTGTATTGCTTAATTCATTTACATTTTCTTTCTCGACTTGACTTTGCCTGTTGAACCATTCGAAATCGTTAAGGATACTCAGTAATCACATATATCTCGTACAATGCCATATCCTAGATACGGTTTTACGTGTTATCACATATCGATGCCACTGTCCCACACAGGGTCTTACATGAAGTCGATTAACGATGCCGATGTCCCACACATGGTCTTACACGTAATCGTAATACAATGTCACTGTCCTACACAGGGTCTTACATGTAATCACAATGCAATTCCACTGTCCCACACAGGGTCTTACATGTAATCACATCTCGATAACCTAATGTCATGACATTTGTATCCTATACTATTCCTAAGGTTCATACGGGGCTTTCGGACATCGTAACTCTGTTGATTTCAGCTTGTAATCATGACCATTCAGCATTCAATTCAATTTGATAATTAAATAATCATTTACAACACAATTTAAGTACATTTGTTAGCATACAAACTTACCTCGTTTGTGGTAACGACGAATTAGATCGACAAATTCGACACTTTGTTTTTCTCTCGATATAAGCTCGTATGAGGCTTAATTGATCTAATCAATCAAATTCAACTATTACAACTCATATTCTATTCATTTTAACTCAATTTCATATTTTTGTAAAATTACTATTTTACCCCTAAAGTTTCGCATTTTTTCAATTTAGTCCTTATCACTTAAAATCACAATTTCATGAAATTAAACACAAACCCAAGCTAGCTGAATTTTCCATATATTACTCTTAGCCTATATTTTCAATTTATTTCACATTGTAACCACTAAATTTCCATATTCACAATTTAATCCTAAATCGACATTTTTACTAAAATTCACTTAACAAAACTAATTAATCTAACATTCAAGATTTATTTTCTATCATTAAACTTCAAGATACTCAAACATTCAACAATGGCATCATCCAAATACTTTAACAATTTTGAAATCGGAGGTACGGGCTAGCTAGAACACAAAGCAACGATCTCAAAAATGTAGAAATTATTAAAAACTGAAACGAAATGGACTTACATGCATGAACATTAATGGCCGAACCTTCAAAACTTTGAAAAAATTATTTTATTTCTCACATTCGGCTATATTGAAGAAGATGATAGCATACAAATTGGCTTTTGTTTATTTTATTTTATTATAATTACCAAATACCATATTTAACCTTAATATACATTAATAATTTCCATTATACCAAGCCATGAAATTCCACTATCAACAATTATGGAGTAATAACCACATAAGGACTTACACATTAAAGTTCTATAGCTATTAATACCTTTAGCTAATAGAACAAAACTTTTGCACTTTACGCGATTTAGTCCTTTTTACCGAATTAACCACTTAAACGATAAAATTTCTTTACGAAAATTTCACACAACTCTAATATCATGCTGAAAATATTAAAATAATAATAAAATAAATTTTTTAATGTCAAATTGTGGTCCCGAAACCACTATGCCGATTTGACCCAAAAACGAGCTGTTGCAAATTCAGCCAAATTCAAACCAAAACATACATCATTCAATCTCATGCCATGAACTTTACTAAACTTACCATTTCTTTTAACCAACCAAAACATACTACAATTGCATATTATCATCACATATAGCATACCATTATCAAACTATAAGTTCAAACACAAACTAGCCAAATCACATTGCTAAATATATACATCAGAAAATATAATCCCACAACTTCTAGCCTATACATGCCATACTTTAATTTATACATTTTTAAAATACCAAAATGAGGTTCAATGGTGTGGTGACAATCCTTGACGATCCCCGAGCTCACTGTAGCTTCGATATCTATAAAAAAATGCAAAAACACACAAAGTAAGCTTTCAAAAGCTTAGTAAGCCATATACAAATAAACATATCATTCAAAGCAAATAAGCGTCATCAAATCATTTATACTTTGTAGACAAATGCTATCACAAATCTCATATTCATATACTTACCTTTCAATTCTCAAATAGGCTATACAAACCAAACATATCTGAATCGGATATAACTTTACAAAGTCATACATTTTCTCGGAATGCCCGTTTGAACCATTTGGAAGTGTAAGGATACATAGATAAATCGGAAAGCATATACAATGCCAATGTCCCAGACGTGGTCTTACATGTAATCAAACATCGATATCACTGTCCTAGACAGGGTCTTACATGAAAAATAGAAATCGATGCCAATGTCATAGACGTGGTCTTACTCACAGAACAGAAATTGATGCCAACGTCATAGACGTGGTCTTACAGGCAAAACAGATAACGGATATCCTATGTCATGACATATGTATCCTAACTATTCCTAAGGTTCATGCGGGGCTTCTCGGACGTCGAAACTTTGTCGATACTTTCTCGGATAGCACATATTTAGCTCAGACATTCATTCATCACAATTCAATATCAAACAATAATAATAATAATAATTCAATTCAAATAAGCTTATTTGTATATTGACTTACCTCGCTCGGATTTGAACAACAGAGTCGATTATTCAACGACTTTCGACTTCCCCCGATCTAATTTCATATTCTTTAATTCTTAATCTATATAAATTCAAATTTAACCAATTCATTCGCAAACTCATTCAAACCTATCCACAAACAAACATTTAGGGTATTTTGCAAACTAACCCTCTCATTTTCACATTTTGACAATTTAGTCCCTAATTCACAAAAACACAAAATACACATAATTTGCTTGTACACAAGCTTAGCCAAAATTTCATAGCCATCGTACAAGTCCCTAAATTGCATTTATTTCACATTTTTGTCCCTTAATTTACAAATTTCACAATTTAGTCATTTTACTCAAAATCATCAAAAATCCAAAGACAAAACAAATAAACCCAACATCAAACTTTCATATTTCATCAATTAAAAACCTAAAGCTCATGAATCCATCCATGGAACATTTCAAAATATTTACCAAAATCAAAAATTGAGGCATGGGCTTGATAGTATTCGAAGCAACAATTACAAAAACGTAGAAATTATCAAGAACCGAGACAAAAACATACCTCAATTAAGCTTTAAACTAGCTGAACCCTAGAAATCTTTTTCTTTTCTTTTTCCTTTGTATTTTAGGCAATATGAACACTAAATAACATATTTTCATGCTTTTTTTTATTTAATTTATCATATATACACTTTTTACCATTTTAGCCTTGTTAATATAATTAGAATTCCACTATCTAATGTCCAACTATGTCCATGCATTAATCTAATGGTCCATTTACAACACAATGACCTCACATTTAAAAAGACACATCAAATAGGTACTTTAACAAATAGCAAGTAACTTTTACAGATTACGCAATTAAGTCCTTTTATCAAATTAAGCACACCAATGATCAAATTTTAATACGAAACTTTCACACATACTGATTCATATATAATAAACACGGAAAATAATATTCAAACATTTTTTTTACTTGGATATGTGGTCCCAAAACCACTATTTCGACTAGGGTCTAAACCGAACTGTTACAATTCTCCCCTTCTTAGGGATTTTCGTCCCCGAAAATCTTACCGTTGAACAGATTTGGATATTATTGTCTCATAACATCTTCAGGCTCCCACGTGGCCTCCTCAATACCGTGTCGATGCCACATCACTTTTACTAATGAAATTTTCTTATTTCACAGTTCTTTAACCTCGTGAGCTAAAATACGAATTTGCTTTTCTTCGTAAGTCATATCAGACTGAATCTCAATCTTAGATGAAGGAATTACATGTGAAGGGTCGGATCTGTATCATCAAAGCATCGATACGTGAAACACATTATGAATCTTTTCTAACTATGGTGGCAATAACAATCTATATGCTACCGACCCAATACGCTCGATAATTTCATATGGCCCAATAAACCTCGGACTCAATTTGCCTTTTCTACCAAACCAAAGTACTTTCTTCCACGGAGATACTTTCAAAAATACTTTGTTGCCGATATTAAACTCAATGTCTTTTCTTTTCAAATCTGCATATGATTTTTGACGATCAAATACTGTTTTCACACTATCTCAGATCACTCACTTTCTGTTCAATTTCTTTTATCAAATCAACCCCGTGCATATCATTTTCGTTAAGCTCAATCCAATATAAAGGTTTACGGCATTTACGACCATATAAAGCTTCGTACGGTGCCATTTTAATGCTTGACTAAAAAATGATATTATAAGCGAATTAATCAAAGGCAGATACTATTCCTACATACCTTCAAACTCAAGAATACAACATTTCAACATATCCTCGAGTATCTGAATAATCTGTTCAGATTGACCGTTCATTTGCGGATGAAAAGCAGTACTGAAATGTAATTTAGTGCTCAGAGCATCTTGCAACTTCTTTCAGAGTCATGATGTAAATATCGAATCTCTGTCTGACACAATATATAATGGCACACCGTGCAATCTCACAATATCAGAAATGTATAACTCAGCTAATTTATCAAGTGAGTAATCAGATCAAACTGGAATAAAATGAGTTGATTTCGTCAATCGATCAACTATAACCCAAATTACATCTCTCTTTCTTGGAGACAGGGGCGAACCCGAAACAAAGTCCATTGTCACTCGATCTCATTTCCACTTCGGAACCATAATCGGCTATAACAAACTAGATAGCACTTGATGTTCAGCTTTAACTTGTTGACAGATCAAACATTTAGAAACAAATTCAGAGATATCTCTTTTCATTCTAGACCACCAATAGTGCTGTTTCAAATCATTATACATTTTTGTACTACCCGGATGTACAGAGAGCCGACTATTATGAGCTTCAATTATCTGAATTAACTCTATATTTCTCGAGACACAAATTCTATCTCTGAATCTCAGACAATCATCTTTATCAACTCTGAATTCTGAATCAGACTCTAAATCACGCTGAGCTCGTTTAGCTAAAATCTCATTATCAATCTTCTGAGCTTCAATAATTTGTTATAAAAACAAAGGTCTTGCTTTTAAGTCCGCTAAAATTGAACCACCATCGGACAGAACCAAATGAGCATTCATCGTACGCAGAGCAAATAATGATTTACGACTTAAAGCATCAGCAACAACGTTTGTTTTTCCCGGATAATAATCAGTCACAAGTTCATAGTCCTTTAGCAGTTCTAACCATCTTCACTGTCGCAGATTCAAATCTTTCTGAGTCAACAGTTATTCCAAACTCTTATGATCAGAATATACATGGCATTTCTCATTGAACAGATAGTGGCGCCAAATCTTTAGGGCAAACACAATCGCAGCTAACTCAAGATCGTGTGTCAGATAGTTCTTTTCGTGCGGCTTCAACTGTCTCGAAGCATAAGCAATAACTTTGTCTTCTTGCATTAAAACACATCTCAGACCGATCAATAAAGCATCACTGTAAATCATAAATTCTTTGCCTAATTCAGGTTGTACCAATACCAGAGCTTCAGTCAACAATGTTTTCAACTGATCGAAGTTGTTCTGACACTTTTCGGACCACTCAAACGTCACATCTTTTTGAAGTAGTTTAGTTAACAGAGTTACAATCATAGAAAAGCCTTTTACGAACCTTCTATAATAGTTGGCGGATCCCAAAAAATTGCGAACTTTAGAGATATTCTTCGGAGGCTTCCACTCTAAAATAGCTGAAATTTTGCTTAGATCAACTCGAATACCAGATGCTGATACAATATGACCCAAAAAACCAAGTTCTCGCAACCAGAACTCACATTTACTAAATTTCGCATACAACTGTTTATCTCACAGAACCTGTAGCATTAATCTCAGATGCTCGGCATGTTCGGATTCATCACGTGAATAAATCAATATGTCATCAACGAATACAACAAAAAACTAATCTAGATACAGTCTAAAATTTCTATTCATCAAATCCATAAAGATAGTAGGTGCGCTAGTCAATCCGAAAGGCATAACTAAAAATTCATAGTGGTCGTAACTTGTTCTGAAAGTAATTTTTGGAATATCTGAGTCTTTTACTCGGAACTGATAATAACCTGATCTTAGATCTATTTTCAAAAACACAGCAGCTCCTTTCAACTAATCAAACAAATCATCAATTCGGGGTAGAGGATACTTATTTTTGATAGTCACTTTGTTCAACTGACGATAATCGATACACATTCTCATCGTATCGTCTTTCTTTTTCACAAATAGAACCAGAGCACCCCAAGGTGAGAAACTTGGTCTAGCAAATCCTCTATCAGTCAATTCTTGCAACTGAGACTTTAATTCTTTTAACTCAGTCGAAGCCATTCTATACAGAGCTATCGAAATCGGAGTAGTACCGGATACCAATTCAATCCCAAATTCAACTTCTCTAACCGGAGGTAATCCTGAAAGTTCTTCAAGAAACACATCAAGAAACTCACAAACAACAGGCACAGATTCAACTTTCTTTTCTGACACTCTCAAATCAATCACATATGCAAAATAAGCTTCACAATCTTTTCTCACAAAACTTAAAGCTTTCATCGAAGATATCACAGCAGGCAATCCACTCAAATCACTAGATTCAATTCTGACTATTTCTTCATTCTTGCATCTCAAATCAATAATTTTCTGTTTACAGTTCACAATAGCATCATGCAAAGTTAACCAATCCATACCCAGAATTATATCAAACTTATCAAAAGGTAATAGCATCAGATTAGCCGAAAAACAAGAAACAAGTGTCTCGAAATATTAACGGATAATTCTTGCAAACTTTATCAACCAGAACACATCTGCCTAGGGTATTCGAAACTCTAATTACAATTCAGTAGACTCTACAGGCAAAGTTTTACTGTTCACTAAATTCATGCATATATATGAATGTGTTGATCCGGGATCTATTAAAGCAATCACAGAAGTATCATAAAGAGTAAATGTACCCATAATCACGTTTGGCGTTAAAGCTTCCTCACTAGCTCGGATAGCATAGGCTCTGGCAGGTGCACGAGCCTCAGATCTAACAGTTGTGTCTTTTTTCCATCTCTGACTGCCACTTACATTACCCATATTTTTGGAGGTCTACCCCGAAAAACATTGCCACTCGGTCTCAGATTTTGTACATTTTCTTATTCAATAGATTCAAGGCAACCACGGATAAAATGATCTAACGATCCACATCTGAAACAAGTCCGATCATACAATCTACAATTACCCGGATGTCTTTTACCACAATGCTTGCACTCAGGGCAATCAGGTTTAGCATTTCCAACACTGACAACAGATGTAGCTGGAGCTTTGAGGTTCGACTGCGATCTAGCACAATCTCTATTCGAATGTCCTACATTAGCCTTTGAACAGCTATTATCATCTTTGTACTTCTTTGATGCAGATTGGAACGATTTGCTTGTTGATCTTTTTCGTACTTCTCTTGCTTCAAAATCAGCTTTTCTTTTCTCTTTCCCGAGATCTTCAACTTTACATGCTCGTTCAACAAGCACAACAAATTCCTTAATTTCAAGAATCCCAACTAGCAAATCGATATCTTCGTTCAAACCATCATCGAATCTCTTGCACATTATTTCTTTAGAAGATACACATTCACAAGCATACTGACTCAACCTTACAAATTCTCGCACGTATTCTGTGACGGACATACGACCTTGTTTAATTTAAAGAAACTCTTTACGTTTTTGGTCAATGAATCTCTGACTGATATATTTCTTTTGAAATTCAACTTGAAAGAAATCCCAAGCGACCCGTTCACTCGGAACCACAGTTGTTAAAGCCTTCTACCAATGGTACATTGTATCTCTTAGAAGGGAAACGACACATTTTATGCATCCTTCTGGGTTTAAAGACAGTTCATCGAAAACTCTTATCGTATTCTCTAACCAGAATTCGGCTCTTTCAGCATTATCATTAGATGTAACTCAAAATTATTCGGCCCTATACTTTTTAATCTTATCTACCAGAGGCTTATTTGACTGAATCGGATTTACTGATTGCATAGCAGGGGGTGCAGGATTTATCGGGGGGTGGAGGTTGTTGTACAGCCAGATTGGTTCTAATATATGGGGTGAACCAATCATTCATCATCTGATAGAAGGTTTGTTTGGCCTCACGATCATGGCTACTCGTAGCCGGTTGAGAATCAGATGGCGCCATCCCTCGCATGGGAGCAGGTTCATTGCTTTCGACATCGTCCGCTACGGCTCTTTCGGGATCCATTTGCTATATAAAAGCACATTTCAATGTCAAGATTCACAACACATCACAGTTTATAAATATGACATGTATAGCTAAACTCACATACACTATGGTAGTCATAGAATTGACTAAACCATAGCTCTGATACCAATAAAATGTAACACCCCTAATCTGTAACCATAATAATAATTCAATTTTAATAAGCTTATTTGTATATCAACTTACCTCATACGGATTTGAACAACGAAGTCGACTATTCAACGACTTTCGACTTCCCTCGATCTAATTTCGTATTCTTTAATTCTTGATCTATATAAATTCAAATTTAACCAATTCAATCACAAACTCATTCAAACCTATCCACAAACAAACAATTAGGGCATTTTGCAAACTAGCCCTCTTATTTTCACATTTTGACACTTTAGTCTCTAATTCACAAAAACACAAAATACACATAATTTGCTTGTACACAAGCTTAGCCGAATTTTCATAGCCATCATACAAGTCCCTACATTTCATTTATTTCATATTTTAGTCCCTTAATTTACAAATTTCACAATTTAGTCATTTTACTTAAAATCATCAAAAATTCAAAGACAAAACATATGAACCCAACATCAAACTTTCATATTTCATCAATTAACAACCTAAAGCTCATGAATCCATCTATGGCACATTTCAAAATATTCACCAAAATCAAAAACTGAAATATTCACCAAAATCAAAAACTGAGGCATGGGCTTGATAGTATTCGAAGTAACGATTACAAAAACATAGAAATTATTAAGAACCGAGACAAAAACATACCTCAATTAAGCTTTAAACTAGCTGAACCCTAGAACTCTTTTTCTTTTCTTTTTCCTTTGTATTTTAGGCAATATGAACACTAAAAACATATTTTCATGCTTTTTTTATTTAATTTATCATATATACACTTTTTTACCATTTTAGCCTTGTTAATATAATTAGAATTCCACTATCTAATGTCCAACTATGTCCATGCATTAATCCAATGGTCCATTTACAACATAAGGACCTCACATTTAAAAAGACACATCAAATAGGTACTTTAACAAATAGTAGGCAACTTTTACAAATTACGCGATTAAGTCCTTTTATCAAATTAGGCACACCAATAATCAAATTTTAATATGAAACTTTCACACATACTGATTCACATATAATAAACAGGGAAAATAATATTTAAACATTTTTCTAACTCAGATATGTGGTCCTGAAACCACTATTCCAATTAGGGTCTAAACTGGACTGTTACAGAATCTAAACTAGTTAGGTCCCTTACATTGTATCAATGCGAACTGTACGTACAATCGTTCTTCGTCTTTGTGGATGATTTAGGGTGTTTGGGTCAGCACCTAATTCAATAACATATTGGAAAATCAGTAGATAATTAATGATTTAATTCCTTCATTTAATCAATTCATAACATTTACCCAATAACTATGTCAAAATAACAAACTAGTTACCATTAATTGCACTTACGCTTCAAGATTTGTGAGATCTGATTGGCTAATTGATCAAGAACATCTCTCCCTAATTAACATGTTATTAAAGGCTGATTAGGAGGGTTCAAGAACACAATTTAATGCTAGAAAAATATGGGTAAGACCCAAGAAACAAAATAGCCCCCTTTCTTGCACATAGGCGCACGCATCACCACCCATGGTGGCTAAAATTGGGGCTAAATTTTAAAATAGTTTGAGATCTTATTAAAATATGGAAAAATAATTTTGAAATAATTTAAAATCCCATGAATTACAGATTTATAAATTTTTGTTTTTAATTGACAAGATTAATCAAGAAATTGAAGAGAAAAGAGATCTTGCCCAAGCTAGTTGAGAGAAACGGTAATGACACTTTCTCGGCAATGCTTGGGATCAATCTTGGGGTTCAAGGTTTCAGATTTGGAGCTGATTTAGATGAGGATAAATTAAAAAAATATAGTAAAGGAGATGGTGCACAATCTTGATGCAAAAAGAAGAAGAGATGATAAAATGGGAAGTGTAAGCGACGACAACAATAGGAGAAAGAAAGAAAATTGAAGAGAAAAAGAGGACAGGAAGAGGGCGAACGACTAGGGTAGGGAAAATTTGAATTAAAGGCTGAAAAATACAATAAAAACTTGTATTTATACTAAGGGTTCAAGGGTATTGATGCCACACACATTAAAAAAATAAGGGGTTTTGCAAAATTTAATTATTTCGAAAGGGAAAGGATTCGAACTTGGGACCTCATTTAATTTTTATTTTTTCTCATATTTCTTTTAACCATAAGGCCTTTTCCTCATTCTTAAAATGATTTGCAATATTTATTTTAAAAACAAGGCATGTCACATACTAGAGTTTAAGGCAAAATTAGCAAAATCATAAAAATGGTGAGAAAGATGGGATTTGAACTTGGGTTTCAAGGAACACTTAACCAACAAACCAATACCTTATTTATTTCCTAAAAATGCATAGATAAATTTCAAAAATTAATGCATGACCACTCTCTCTCGATTCACAAACCCGATTCTACTAACCCTTGATTTTTGGGATGTTACATATCGTACAGCCTTGGACTACAGATTTCAATTCGATGCAACCTTATTCAAAGGTTGTCAAGGCTTGAATTATACTTCCAGGGCTTCTAGGGTTTCTATACAAACGGAGAATTCTTAAAGAAATTGGAGGGATGATTGGTAAAGTCTCAAAAATCGATTTCAACACAGATAGTAGAATGAGAGGAAAGTTCGCGAGAATGACAGTATACGTTAACCTTGATAAGCCACTAACTTCTCAAGTGTTGATAAACTACACTCTTCAATGGGTTGAGTTTGAATCGCTGCCGGTGATATGCTTTGGCTGTGGGCGTTACGACCACTTGAAGTATGTATGTATAAACAGTGTTATAGATCTGGCTGAGGGAAGGGGAAGATGTCAACTGAGGCTCCAACAAGGACTGACCAAGCTACGATAGAAGAGGTGGCGGCTTACAGGCCATAGATGAATAATAATATGATACTTCATCATTAAAAACAACAAAAAAATAGTGGAGAACTTATAAATAAATACAAATAACTTTATTTAAATATAATTACATAATCATAAAAATTATAAACAAATAGTAATAACTCTTAGATTTAAGGGCTTAGGTCTAGGATCTCGAGTTTAAGGTTTTAGCATTTATTTTAGTTAATTATTAATTATGTTTAAATAAATTTATTAGTATTTATTTTAAGTCCCCACTATTTTTTTATCATATGGCACTGTACGTCATCACACTATCGATCATTTTGTTGGTACTTATGAAGCTTTGTATATATGGTATATGGCATGTATAGGCTGGTGTCATTTTAGTATGTTTTGAGTTATGACTTAAGCCATGAGATTTGGCTTGCTAATGATGTAAATGTTGGTGTATATGGCCATTTAAGTTGGCTTAAATTATGTGTTTGATAAGTGATATATGTGATGTATATAATGGCTTATGTGTTGACTTGTTTGGTTTGTTTATATCGTTACTCATTTAGCTAGTTATAAATTAATGTATTAGTGCTTGAAGAATGGTATATTTTGGTATGATTTATAGATGATGAATTGATATGTTTGAGAAGCATGATTTAGTTGATGGAAAGGTGATAAAAATGCATTTAGAAGTTATGTGTGTTTGATGATTGTAGCTTATTGATTTGGTATGTTTTTGGTTATGAATTGGCATGTTTTGGCTGCCTATAAGTGTATTGAAATGATGCCATTGTGATTGCTACTTGTGCATGAGAAAATGGTGGCAAAGTGGCTTTACAAACAGCCTATTTTTTTCCACACTGGTAGAGACACGAGTGTGTTTCTCAGCCATGTACGACACACGGTCATGTTAGCCCTTCGAATTTAAGTCAATATACCCTACAGTTTTGAGACAGCCTAAACACGCGGGTGTGTCTACTGGCAGTGTGTGGCACACTGGCTGGTGCATTGGGGTGTAGCCGGCCGTGTGGCCAAGTCAGTAACCCCCTTAGATTTTACACGGCCTGGCACATGGGCGTGTCCTCGGCCGTGTGGTGCAAGTCAGTATGTATGCCCTATTTTCACACGGTCTGTGACACAGGCGTGTCTGGTGGCCGTGTGAGGCACAGGCCTATTCACACGGGTGTGTGACCCTTGAATGTAAGAAAAATTTCTATGTTTCCCAAAGTTTAAAAATATTCTCGGTTTTGCAAATTTTAATTATTTCGAAAGGGAAAGGATTCGAACTTGGGACCTCATTTAATTTTTATTTTTTCTCATTTTTTTTTAACCATTAGGCCTTTTCCTCATTCTTAAAATGATTTGCAATATTTATTTTAAAAACAAGGCATGTCACATACTAGAGTTTAAGGCAAAATTAGCAAAATCATAAAAATGGTGAGAGAGATGGGATTTGAACTTGGGTTTCAATGAACACTTAACCAACAAACCAATACCTTATTTATTTCCTAAAAATGCATAGATAAATTTCAAAAATTAATGCATGACCACTCTCTCTCGATTCACAAACGCGATTCTACTAACCCTTGATTTTTGGGATGTTACATATCGTGCAGCCTTGGACTACAGATTTCAATTCGATGCAACCTTTTTCAAAGGTTGTCAAGGTTTGAATTAGACTTCCAGGGCTTCTAGGGTTTCTATACAAATGGAGAATTCTTAAAGAAATTGGAGGGATGATTAGTAAAGTCTCAAAAATCGATTTCAACACAGATAGTAGAATGAGAGGAAAGTTCGCGAGAATGACAGTATACGTTAACCTTGATAAGCCACTAACTTCTCAAGTGTTGATAAACGACACTCTTCAATAGGTTGAGTTTGAATCGCTGTCGGTGATATGCTTTGGCTGCGGGCGTTACGACCACTTGAAGTATGTGTGTCTAAACAGTGTTATAGATCTGGCTGAGGGAAGGGGAAGATGTCGACTGAGGCTCTAACAAGGACTGACCAAGCTACGACGGAAGAGGTGGCGGCTTACAGGCCATAGATGATAGTTGAGAGAAAGAATCAGCGAAATCCCACAGAAAGAACGAGTTTACCGATGAAGAAGGTGGATTTTGGATCAGTTGGGACAATATTTGATGCTCTGACTTCAGCAAGCAAGAACACCACTATTTTAGGCGATGATGATGGAATTATATCGAGCGAGAGACAATGGGCTAGGGTTAATTCAAATAGATTCTATAAAGGGAATTCTTTTGGACATATAGGAAAAGAGGTGGGCTCATCTGGAACAGGCCTTAAGCAACCAAACACGCTGGGACATGGAACTGGTTTTGGGCCAATTGAAAAGGGGGATTTGGCTATTAATAACCCAATTTTTTGTCCAAATGGAGCAACGTGTTGTTGCTTTGGAAATTCAACCCAGTGGAATCTTGGATTTAAATTTGGATAGTAACATGGTGAGGCAACATGATTCGGCCCAAATTGAGTATATGCAGGCTGGAATTTCTATTGCAGTCATGTAACTAAAAATATGACGTTAGAATGAACTTGAATTTTGAAAAATAATATTAATATTTTTAACAGTTGAATTTGAATTTTAAAATCTAAAAGTGGAAGGATTAAATTTCTAAAAATAAAAGTACGAAGACTAAATTCCAAATTTACAAAGAGCATAGAGACTTATGACATATTTTAACTACTTATTAATAAATAACCTTATATTTCTTTTACAAAAAAGCCCTTCTTAAAAATTATTTTTCCATTTTTATTAGGTATGATATTGATGGTAATATTTATTCATTTCAAGTACTTAGTAGTAAAAATAATTTCACTCACGGATCTCTGAAAATATTACAATTCATGAATTATGAAACACCGAGCTTGCCCAAAAGTATGTAATTGGTATTTGAACCTTTTTTAAGGCCTAGTTGGTATTTGAATTTGTATTCTATCACAAAGTACTAACAATGTTAGCTTATGCTGACTGCCACTAATAGTCAATCCGATGGTAACACGTGGTGGGCATAAATTTAAAATTAACAAATCTTTAAAAATATATAAATTAATTAAAAAATAATTTTTTACATCAAGAATGAACTTAGACAAATGGTTTTCTAGATACATTCTATGTCTAGATTCATGTCACATCAAGAATGAACCTGGACAAATGGTTGTCCAGATATATTTAAGTCTGGACAACCATATGCCTAGATTCATGTATTTTTAGTAAGTTTATATTTTTATAAGATATCAAGTTATTTATAATATTACTTTGAAATTAAAAATATATAAAAATTTAAAAGTTAAAATGTATAAATTAATAAAAACATAAAAAAGTTTTTACATTAAGAATGAAACTAGATAGATGGTTGTCATGTTTGGATTCAAATGCATCCAAATATCCATTTGTCCAAATTCATTGCAGATGTGTTTTTTAGATCTTATACATATTATAAATTTTTAGTTCTTTTATATGTTTATATATTTATATATTATATATTTTTATATATTTTAAAAATATTATAAGTTATTTATATTGACTTGGAACAGTTGCTAAATCTACAAGTAGCAAAGTATGAGCAGAAGTGGCTGCAGAAGTGGGCCTTCTGCAAAAATTGCGACATGCACAATGTAAACAGGGGAGAGTAAAGTTGTTTACAGTTCAGTTTCTCTACGTATCATTGAATCAAATACAAATAGTGCTCTAATTTTAACACACTCTAGTAAAGAATCTTCACTCTTATATTTCAAAGACTAGATCTCCCGTCACTAAATTCTCCTCTTGAGAATTTAATCTGTAACACTACAATACAAAGGCTTAACAATCACAAATGCACTTTCACGAATAATGTTCCTCACTTGAATAGATAAGTACTCTCAATAATCAGTACATCAACTTATACAAGTTTCTAAATCATATAGAGTTTTCAAGACTTGCTAAAATAATGAAGATCAATCACAATCCCTTCTAAAGAACATCTAAAATAGCTACATACAATATAATACTAACAATCAAGGTAAAATAGGTTGTTGGCAAATAAGTCTTCAAAGTTTTGATTCAATCCAACTTCCTCGATCCAAGATATTTGATTCACATGATCTGATCTGATCCGATCAAATTTAATTTAATCTTCTAGATATATTTCTCCAAGTGAATTGATTCTCATTGATAGATTTGAATTATTCTAAGATATCAGCACAACCCAAAGATTTGCTTCAATAAATTTCCAATATTCTAAACATTGCAAGTTGTTGTTATGTCGCAAGAGTGAAGGAAGTGGGCATTTCCCTTGATACATTGCAATAACTTCAAATATTTCAATATTTTATATATTTTAATTGTATATATTTTTATAAATTTATATTATATATATAATAGTAATAACCTAAAAGCTGATTTTTATAAAAAATTATATTAACTTACAAAAAAATACAAATAAAATGAATCTAGACAAATAATTGTCCAGACTCTCCAAGTTCATTCTTGGTGCGAAAAAAATACTTTTTTTTATTAATTTATATATTTTTAAAATTTTAATTTATTCTCACCACATGGCGTACTGTGATGCTGCCATATGTCACCACTAAATTGGTTATCAATGTCATGTTAGCACAAACTAATTATGTTAGTGCAGAGGTAACAACTAGTGTGACAGATACAAGTTCAAGTACCAACTAGATCCAAAAAAATTCAAATACTAACTATGTACTCTTGGACAAATTTAAGAGACAAACTATATATTAATTTTTACAAAAGCACAATACATAGAAAACTTATTTAACAATTAATTCAAAGCAAAGTTGTAATACAATTATTAATTGAGAATAATTTATATTACGAATATACTAAGTTTTTAGTCACTAATAAAATATTACTATGTCATAATTTTTGTTTTGTTTTTATTTTCTTGTAGGTGTGATGTCCTAATTTTTTATTAAAATATGTTGTTAGTTTCTAAACTTTGACAAAATTTGAGATTTAGTCTATGTACTTAAAAAGTTAAAAAAAAATCATCCCTCTTTTTCTATTTAAAATCTTAGTTCATTCATTAAAATCGTAAGTATTTATTGTCAAAATTTATCAACTTAGAATTTTGATTATATTGTCTTCTTATGACATGTCATAGGATTAATAGAAAATAAACATCTATAAATAGACAAATTTTGATAAAAATTACCAACAACGATAATGATCTGATTAGGATTTTAAGCTAAAAAATAGAGAATTAAATATTTAACATTTAAATTATAAGGACCAAATCTCAAATTCTATACAAATACAAAGACTAACAACATATTTTAACCTAAATTTTAAATGCATAAAATAGTTATTAAACACTCATCCATACATATTGCCTCTACCTCAATTTAACTTTACTAATTTAAAATAATAAGGATAAATATCAAATTTATATGCATACATAAAATTTGATTTTGATTCAATTGTATATATTTATAAAAATAAATACATACATTTATTCTCATATTAGATTAATATGATTGTTTGTGTATGCAATATATCAACGTAAAATAGTGTTAATTTGAAAATGTTATTAGTGATTTATAAAAATTGAATCAAATCAAAATTTCATGTATAAAATTACATAAAATTAAAATTTTTATATGATATTATACATTTAATCAAAATTCATATATAATTTTAATATTTATATCAAAATAATAATTAGGCTGAATTTAATAAGCAGCCTTCAAACTATGTCGCTTTTTTTAGTCAAACCATTATGATTCCTACTGTTATCTCCATTAAAAAATATATTTTTAATAATAATAAATTTGAAACGTATATATATTTTGGCACGAATGTGATGGTATCATTTTCTTTCTTTTCTTTTTTTTTTTGTCATATTGTATCATGTTTTAATTATTTATTTTCTAAATATAGTATGCATGTAGGGTGTAGTTGACTGCCTAGTGAACAAAGAGAAGTCTTTGAACCCAAGACCGGGCAAATATTTAGTCAATTGGATCGCATGCTTCATTATCTACTTCAGTGCCAGCTCTTGGAATATGCCTCCATTTTGATAAGACATTTTTATCAGTCAAGTCTCCGAAGCTCTTAGGAATTTCCTCTGTTACTTTTTTTTTTCTTTCAAATTTATCAATTTTTTGCACATTATTTTCCTAATTGATATTTAAATGTTTGTTGATAATGAGACATAAATCAGGGCTCAAATCCTGTGTACAAATCTTACTTTAATCTTTCTCAAAGTTATACAAAGAAACGCTACTTGTTTACCAATAATCATTCCAACTTATAACTCACCCTCTTTTCAAATCATATTTTAAGTTATGCATAATGGAAATTTTAATCTTTACAATTTATATTATTTGTTAATTTATTTCTTATTTTATTTTTAGCTATATTTAATCCTTAATTTTTGTTTTAAAAAGTCAAATTTAATCATTAATTTTTTTAGAGTTAAAATAATATTTTTAATAGAAATATTAACTAAAATGTTAAATTTTAAGCACAACAGTTTGTATGACATTCATCATGTACTTTATGTTAATTTTTTTGAACTTTTATGAGCATTTTCATTTTTATTTTAAATTTTGATTTTGATTTTAATTATTTTTTTATTTTTTATTTTTAAATCTCTAATTATTTGTTGACGTGACATATAAAACAAACAGTACTATGACAATATGATGTGCACATTGATTGTCATGTGAGTTGTCACACCAATAACATTAAAAATTAATGTTTTAGTTAACATTTTTATTAAAAAACGATTCGGCTCCTTTTTTGAAAAGTTAATGACCATACTTAACTTTAAAAAAATAATAATAACAAAAAAGATTAAATTTATCATTATACCACTAAATTAAACTATTTCATGTGACTAACTTTGTGACAGCCCAAAATTGACCCTAGTCGGAAAGTGGTTTCGGGACCACTAAACCGAGTCATAATAATAATTAACCATCATAATTGATGCTCATTATATGCATATATGCATGTGTGAAAATTTCATGTTTGGATTTTGTTAATTGTAAGTGAATTTTTATCAAATAGGACTTATGTGAGAAAATTTAGAAATGTGCTAGGCAAATGTAAGGTGGCCTATTAATACATGTGGGAAAGTGTTGTCCTTGCATGTCAAATTAGCCAAAATGAAGCATGATGGCCGGCCATGTTATGAGTGGAAACATGTTGCCAACATGTTTAGTTAGTGGATTATGTAGGAAGAATAAAGAAATGAAAAAAAAGAGAATATGAAGAAAAACAAAGAAAAGAAAAAAAAGTGTTCATTCTCTCATTTTCTCCTTGCTTGGCCGAATGTACTAAGAAGAAAGGGGGAAGCTTGAGAAAATCAGCCATGGGAGTTTGCTAGACTAAGGTATGTTGATGTTATCCATGAGACTCATGCATGTTTTTAGTTGATAGTTTGAATCCCACCTAACCCATGGTCTAAACCTTTACCATGAAATGGGGATGATATTCGCCATGGGTGTTGTCTTCTTGGTATCATTGATGTTTGATATTTGATGTTGTGGTGGTGAGGCATGAAGATGAGTTAAGTTTCGCTAAGGTGGGTTTGTGTGGATGTCATTTGCATGCTAAGTGTCAAGCTTAGTAATGATATATGTGTATGGTGTCTTTGATGTTGTGAATGGAAGTAGAAGAAAAGTAAAAGAAATTTATGTAGAAATGTGATGTATGTGGATTCATAGGATGTTACAAATAGGTGTGAAGCTATGCTAGAAGAGAAAAGAAATTCGGCCAAGTGTTCATGGGAGGAAAACTAAGTGTTTGAAAGAATAAAAAAAAATGATGCCATAATTGATAGTATGGGTATTCGCCATTTAATCAAGTGTGTAGGTGATGTTAGATCAATTTTAGCACATTCGGCTATAGATAGGCATGTTGATAATCTCATTTAGACAATTAGACATAAAAGGGTGGTAATGAGGTTGAAAATTGTTGAATGGCTAGTTGGGTAATGAATGAAGCATTCGCCATATGGGGTAAAAATGGGTCATATGCTTATGAGATAAAATTTTGTGAATTGATGTATTAATGATGATAGTTTAGTTGATGTCATGTGTATATGTATAAATATTTGGCAAGACGGTTAAACTAGTTAATTTATTGACTAAGCTCAAGAAGCTCGAGGTGGAGAAACAAGCAAAGGCAAAGGAAAGAACATCGAGTAGCCGAGTTGGAACCATTTTGCCCAACACAAGGTAAGTCATCAAGCACATATGTTTGATATTGCTTAAATGATTGTAAAATCTATGCAATTGTGTTTAATGGGATGCTATATATATATAAATGAAATTCTATGTGTATGGAGTGATGACAATTGTTGAATGTAAAAGAAATAGTGAAATGTGTAGAAAGTTTGCTTTCGCACTAAGTGTCGGGCAATACATGTGTACGGTGACGAGATTGGCACTAAGTGTGCGTGCTGGAAATATATGGCACTAAGTGTGCATGCTGGAAATATATGGCACTAAGTGTGCATGCTGGAAAAAAATACGGCCTTTGGGTGTGCGAGCTCAAGGGTATGGCACTATGTGTGCGGGCTTAAATCGCGTGGCACTAAGTGTGCAAAATCGAGTATTAAGCACTGTGTGTGCATCTATATATATGGAGGGTGTGTCTCCATCGAATTGAGTATGGACAGCGGATCGGTAAGTACCTTGAGCTCATGACGAATAGAAAATACGTTCATGCTCGGGGTTGAATTTGGTAAGCCTTAAATTTATGTGATGATTGGAATTGTATGATTGTGGTGGAAATGAGTTAGTGTGTGAAAATGCTTCAAATATCTTGTTGTGTAGAATATGAAATGTGGATGTATGACTTGGTATGAGATTGGACCGAAAGGTCCGAGGAATTATGGTATAGACTCGACATGGATGAGTACCTAGCCTCGCTTATTGTTCATGTTGTAGTAACTTTATCGATGGATTGATGAATGCTTATGACTTCTCGAGTTATAAACTCACTCGGTGTTTTCTTGTCACCCATTTTAGGTCTCTCGGACTCGTATTGTTTGCGTGATCGAACCGTCGTTGAAGTCATCACACCGGCTGAAATCTTTTGGTATTGTCTTCGTTGTTGAAGAACATTTGGCATGTATAGGCTATTATATTTTGTTGAACTGTGGTTGTAAACTTTAAGCCATATGAAAATGGCCTATGCGGTCGTCGAGTGGGATGCTAGAACCTATAGCCACGAGTCTTAGAAACTTTAAATTTTGATAAGGTGGCCATAATTTGTGTCATGTATGATGGATGATTAAGGCCAAGGAAAGATTCATGAAATTGGCATAGTCTACTGCAGTAACTGTTACGGACAGCAGCAGTGAGATGAGATTGAAAAATCACTAAAAATAGTAGAAGTATAATTAAATAGTGAGTAAATTATGAAATTGAACCTTGATGAATCTATTTTTATATGGACGAAACGAAACGACCATATGAGCAGTATACTGAGAAATATTAAAGTTCTCGTGAGATAGGGCCAGAACGGTTTCTGGGTCCCCTGTCGCGACTTTGAAAATTTACCATAAATTATCCAGAAACAATTAGAAGTCATGCCTTATATGAATAGATTCCCCTTTGAGTCTAGTTTCATTATAAACAAACGGCATGAGCATTAGAGCTTTGTACGAGATGATATTCAAGTTGTAACGCGCAAAGGTCAGTGTAGTCGACCCCTGTAACATGGGTGACTTTAACTAATAAACTGTACCAATTGGCCCGACCAAAAATTCTAGAAATAAATACATGGATGGATATATGAGTCTAAATTCAGGGAAAATTTACGGAATCAGTTTCTGAGTTTTGGAACTCGAGATATGATTTTTAAGGCGACAGTGACGCAGTTTTCCAGCCTGTCTGGAAATGCCAAATTGGTTGGTACCTTGAGAGGATTTGGCTCGTTAACCCCTCGTGTCCGACACCGGCGATGGTCACGAGTATGGGGTGTTACAAACTTTCCAAATTTTATCTTATGAAAATGTGATTTAACATATTTTGAATTGTTGCAACTTTTTAACCATAAAATTCATTTTTTCCCATCATAATTGTGATATCCAAACATAATAATGGGGTAAATTGGTCATTAAGCTATAATTTTTTTTTAATTTCATCACTAATGTTTTCTATTGATTATGTTTTGATCACTCTTTATTAAATCAGTAATGAAAGTGATAGCATGACCTTTTTTAATTGGTATAATAATACATTTAGTCCTGAACACGTACATAGTCTATCAAATTGGTTTTAATTCTAAATAATTTAAAAAATTTAACCCTCCACATTTATGAATTCTATCAATTTGCTCCTAATTCTTAATAATTCAATAAATTTAACCCTTCACATTTACAAATTCTATTAATGTCTAAGTATTAAAGATTAAATGTGTAACAATCCAATTTTAGCTAAATCGGAACAGTGGTTTTGGAACTACAAATTCTAGGTCATAAAATTATTTTAATATTATTTTTGGTGTTTATAGCATGTGATTATATATGTGTGAAAGTTTCGTGAAATAATTTTAGCATTTGGATGCTTAATTTGAATAAAGGACTAAATCGCGTAAAATGTAAAAGTTGCATTCTATTTGATAAATGTGTCTAATTGCTATGGCTTATTAAATAAAGGTCCTTATGTTGTGAATAGACCATGGATAGTGAAAATTGACATGAATAACTATCCATTAAATGATTTATTAAGGTTTAAACAAAGGTTAATTTAGTAATTTGTGATTTAAGTTTAATTAAATTAAAACAAAACAAAATGGTGGCCATTTATTCATATTTTTACAACCAAAAATGAGAAAATAAGATAGGGTTTGAAGCTTTGAAAATTTCAGCACTCACCTAGCTTGATTGAGATCAAGAAAGAAAGAAATCGGATTTAGATCAGGGAAAATCGAAGGTTATCGAGTAATTAATTCTATTCGTCAATTCTGAGTACGAGGTAAGTTTGTATGTGGTAATTTCGTATGTGGTAATTTCATTATAAATGTATGTTAAATGCTTTAATATCTCATAAACTATGATTATGAGATTTCGGATAATGATGAAAAGTGAAAACGACTCTACGAATGCATTTGATGATAGAAACGAAAGGTGTAAAAGCTCAGTTGAACCTTAGGAATAGAATTGGATAGTAGTGAAATGTTATAAGTTGATATACCGATTTGGCTTCAAGCCATGCATATCGGATGAGTTGGCTTCGGGCCATGATATCTGCACTTCGGGTGCAAATAATACATTGATTTGGCTATGGGCCATGGTATAGGTACTCCGAGATAAGTTACCTTGATTTGGCTATGGGCAATGGTTTAGGTACTTATCAATTGAAATTTAGAGAATCTGACTTCTATTCCAAATGGTTCAACGGGTAAAAGGATGACATGGTTAGGAAAGAGGTTATACGAGGTGATACAGGTACGTATGGAACCTATTCGAGTATTACATCGAGAAAGTTCAATGAAATGGTATTTAATCATGTTTTGAGACATGAAAAAGGTTTGTGTTAATGTGATGTTGATTTGGTAATGTGTATATAGTTGAATTACATTTATTTGATGATTTGAATTACTCATTTATGAACTTACTAAGCTATGAAGCTTACTGAGTGTTATTTGTCTATGTTTTATAGATAATTGAAGCTAACTCAGACTCTGGGTACTAGGGGCTATCGTACAGTACCATGCGATAAATCGCAGTACAAGCATGTAGAATGAACTGCCAGATCAGATAGTGATGATACGCAGCGAAGCTGACGTATAAGCAGTAGAGTGCTATGCGATAAACCGCTATACCAGTAAACTGCAGTTAAACTGCCAGATCAAATAACTACATGCAGCAAGGCTGATGTATGCGTTGTACGGTGCAATGAGGTAATCCGCTAACAGCATAACCCACGACCTTCAGGGTATTAAGACTGCCCACGACCCTCTGGGTATTAGAGGCTAACAACCAGCAGATCAGCTGCCAGTTTAGTTCAGTTTCAGTCTTTCTTCTCTTCACAACCCCACCCAAAAACATTATACGCATATGTATGTGTGCAAACAGATGAACAGAATCAGAGTACAAGATTACAGACAATCATTCACATCCAGTCAATCAAATTCAGATAGGAGTATACTCAATTACCTAGAGTCAGATTTAATGGCTATGTAACCTCACAGAATAATTACACCTAGTCAGACAATTGAATAGAAGCATATTGCACACATACACCCCGTCAGTTGGGTTCAGAAACAAACATATTACACAACCAATCACGCATCTCACCTAAACCGAAGTCGAAACAGAGTCATAATTACCCTTACTAAAACTTAGCCAATGGTTGAAACACACGGAGTCACAAGTACGCTTAAATTGACTTAGAATCAAAATATTGTGAGATAGGGCCACACGCCTGTGTACTCCAACCGTGTGGAGCAGCCCAGGCCATGTGAGGGTCCAAACACCTGTATGAATGGTAGCACACGGCCGTGTGATAGAGGCACACGCCCGTGTGAATAGGCCGTGTAACTCACTGCTCAATTTCGCTAAATTCAAGTACAGAGCAAAGACGGCGGTATGAGGGTCTCACACGCCTGTGTGCTTAAGAGACACGGCCCTATGGAAATTGACAAAATCCCCAAATCGGCTACACAGTCATGTGGCACCCAATTTAGCCTGAAAACTCTAACGCCCAATTTCACACGGCCGTGTGAGTCGACACACGCCCGTGTGGCCGCCGGAATGGTCACTAAACCACTCTTAAACAGCCCTGAAAATGTTGCTTTAACCACCAAATACGTCCCTAACCTTAACAGCATCAAAAATATATCAGAAAACAGAGTATCGCACTCCTTTTCAGCCATCAAAACTCCAAAGCCAAGGACTTAAAGCACTCTCTCGAAAAGCCAAAATAATTACTTGTAAAACAAAAGAAAAGTAGTCAAGGTTCGAATCCCACACCTGTTTCGATGACAGAGGAAACGATAGATGAGCAGAAATCCCCTATGTCAAAAACTAAAACTGATCTTTGAGTAATTTTATCAAAAGCGAAAAGAAAAGCAAAAAGAGCAGAGAAGTAGCAGAACATGAAAACAGGAAAAACAAAAAGTAAAAATAAACTTATATCCTAAACACATAATTTAATAATTTTAAAAGATTATAATTATTAAACTAAATAAAAAAACAAAACAAAATAAAAAAAAGGCTATAAAAAAATGCGCACTCCAAGGCTCAAACCCAGAACCCAAAGGTACACTAACACTCATTTAACCACCAAACCAACAGGCCCATTCTACTACTAAATTACACGACTAAACACATATGTACAGCCTCCTCACTGTCCCTATCCTCAAATTCCAAAACTTTTAGCCCAAAATTTAGGGCGTCACAGCATCGATGAATAATAATATGATACTTCATCATTAAAAACAACAAAAAAATAGTAGAGAACTTATAAATAAATACAAATAACTTTATTTAAATATAATTAAATAATCATAACAATTATATACAAATATTAATAACTCTTGGATTTAAGGGCTTAGGTCTAGGATCTCGAGTTTAAGGTTTTAGCATTTATTTTTAGTTAATTATTAATTATGTTTAAATAAATTTATTAGTGTTTATTTATAAGTCCCCACTATTTTTTTTATTGCATGGCACTGTACGTCATCACACTATCGATCATTTTGTTGGTACTTATGAAGCTTTGAATATATGGTGTATGGCATGTATAGGCTAGTGTCATTTTAGTATGTTTTGAGTTATGACTTAAGCCATGAGATTTGGCTTGCTAATGATGTAAATGTTGGTGTATATGGCCATTTAAGTTAGCTTAAATTATGTGTTTGATAAGTGATATATGTGATGTATATAATGCCTTATGTGTTGACTTGTTTGGTTTGTTTATATGGTTACTCATTTAGCTAGTTATAAATTGATGTATTAGTGCTTGAAGAATGGTATATTTTGGTATGATTTATAGATGATGAATTGATATGTTTGAGAAGCATGATTTAGTTGATGGAAAGGTGATAAAAATGCATATAGAAGTTATGCGTGTTTGATGATTGTGGCTTATTGATTTGGTATGTTTTTGGTTATGAATTGGCATGTTTTGGCTGCCTATAAGTGTATTGAAATGATGCCATTGTGATTGCTAGTTGTGCATGAGAAAATGGTGGCAAAATGGCTTTACAAATAGCCTTTTTTCCACACTGGTAGAGACACGAGTGTGTTTCTCAGCTGTGTACGACACATGGTCATGTTATACGGCCGTGTGTCCCCTGGGGTAGCCCTTCGAATTTAAGTCAATATACCCTGCAGTTTTGAGACAGCCTAGACACGCAGGTGTGTCTACTGGCAGTGTGTGGCACACGGGCTGGTACATGAGGGTGTGGCCGGCCGTGTGGCCAAGTCAGTAACCCCCCTTAGATTTTACATGGTCTGACACATGGGCATGTCCTTGGCCGTGTGGTGCAAGTCAGTATGTATGCCCTATTTTCACACGGTCTATGACACAGGCGTGTCTGGTGGCCGTGTGAGGCACACGGCCTATTCACACGGGTGTGAGCCTTGAATGTAAGAAAAATTTCTATGTTTCCCAAAGTTTAAAAATATTCTCGGTTTGGTCCCGAACCACTTCTAAGTATGTTCTAAGGTCTTGAAGAGCCTCATAAGGGACAATATGATTGTATTCAGTATAATTATGATTATGAATGTTTAAAGCTTGTAATCTTGACGTTATTTGATCAGTAATGCCTTGTAACCCTATTTCAGCGACGGATACGGGTTAGGGGTGTTACGAAATGGGTGTTATTATACCAATTTAAAAAAGACCATGTTATCAATTTTGTTAACGATCAAAAAGTGACCAAAACATAATCAATTGAAAATGTTTGTAACGGAATTGAATGTTTTTATAGTTTGATGACCAAAACAAAAACATGCTAATAGCTAGGTGACTAATGGTGTAGTTTACCCTTGTTATTATTAGAACTAATATGATTCCTTCACTTCGCGTTGGGTTCATTATTTGTTTGTATCAAATTATGGAGTACAAATTTGAAGGTCAAAATGTTGTCTAATCCTACTTTCAGTTTTAGAAATTTAGACCATCTACTTTTTAGATTTAAAATTTAGGTCCAATTATTACCACAGTTAAAATTCTTCTATTAAATTCATTGATGTGATATTTTGAAATTTAAAAAAAAACTACTTGATAATCATGTAACAATAAAAATAATATTAAAATTGTTTATATAGATTTTTTTCTTAAAAACATTCATTAAAACTAGTCGTGAGAAAATAATTTTTGTTGAAATATTGTTCCTAAGAAAAATTGACATCAACATTTTGATTGAGATAGTTGACAATATTAAATATTTAAACTAATTAATGACATTATAAAAGTAGAAAAAAATCAAATTATGTCAAAAAATAAAGTATAAAGATCAAATCCCAAGTTTCAGCATAGTATAAGGCTCAAAGTGGCGTTTGATCGAAGTCTTGTAATGTATAAAAAAAGAAATAGAAGCAAGGCAAGCCTAAAGAAATAGAAAGCTATGTATCGATGTTCGATGTCTAATACCCTTAGGGCATTCAAATTATATAAAATCATGTAATATTTTAATTAAAAAATTAATAATATTAACTACTTAGATTAATTAATAATATTATACAAATACAGGGGCCGAATTATATTAGAAATTAAAGTGTAACGATTAAATTTGAAATTTAGGCATAATAGAAGGACCAAAATTGAAATTTAATCATTTTTATAAAATTGCAAAAAGAAAAGGTAAGGCCTATGCAAATATAAAATAAATAAGAAACCATGCGTCAATATTTTAAGACTCTTAGGTTATTCATACTGGCTCGCAAGTGAACCAGTCTAATGCCTCTTTCTAGATCGATAGCTCGGTCGGTCCAGTTCTGTTCAAATAACTATGGCTCTAAGTTTCTACACTTCATACATTTGGAACTTAGTCCTCCTACTTTTATTTTCAAGAATTTAATCCCTCTACTTTTTAAATTTAAAAACTGATTTTAAATTATATATTATCATGTAATATTTTAATTGAAAAGTTAGCAATATTAACTATTTTACTTTTTAATAACATAATAAAAAATATAGGGATCAAATTATGTTAAAAATTAAAGTATAAATATTAAATCTCAAATTTAAACATATTAAAGAGATCAAAACTTAAATTTAACCATTTTGAACCTTCCTTTTATATCTAGTTGTTTCAATTTTGGATTAAACTTGTAGCATCAAACCAATTTAAGACCAAATCTTAGATGATATTAAAAGTTCAAGCAAATGTACAAGAGAAGATACAAAAGGTCTAGGTCGAATTATCAATGATTGAAGACTCCCTTGTAACATTTCTAGCACTTTAGTCATTGATGGACGATTAGTCAGATCATGTTGAATGCATCATAGGCTCACAATAACCACCTTTCTTGTTATTTCTTCTTCTTCTTCAACTATTACTCCATTAAGATTCAAGTTCATAGATTGATCAAGATGCTTGTAAATCCATATAGAAAATATACTTCACTAGTTTCAGACACTCCAACATCAATATTTTTCCTTCCTCCCACAATTTCAAAGACCATCATTCCATAGCTATAGATGTCGGGTTTATAGGAAACTTCGTCAAAGTTTCGACAAACCAATTTTGGAGCAATATATCCAATTGCTCCTCTAACACAAGCCATGGAAATAATACTCTCTTTTGTTTCGCATAATTTAGATAAACTGAAATTGGAGATCTTGGGATAGAAGTTCCCATCTAAAAGGATATTGTGAGGTTTTATGTTGAAGTGCAAGATCCTTGTGTTGCAACCTTGATGCAAAAATTTGAGCCCTTTAGCAATGTCAAGTGCAATGTCGTACAAAGCTTTCCACTCCAACCGACGATTTTGATGGTGCAATCTTTTATCATAAATGAACCTATCCAATGATTCATGGAGCATGAATTCATAAATCGAGTCTCTGTTAGATTTCTTAAAGCAAAATCCAAATAGACTCATGATATTAACATGAGATGTTCTACTAATGCTAGCCATGGAATCCTTTATATTTCCTTTTGATTCACTTAACACTACCATATTTTCATTGGCCTAATTTATTATTAAATTTATTTTTAATTTTCTTGATTTCTCTATAAGAGTATCGCATTGGGGCAAAAGAATCAAACTTTTTGACGAATGCCTCAATCCTACTATCTTATTTCTTCTTTCCTTGACACATGATTTGATAATGATTTTCCTTTGAACTACAAGACAACGAAGCATATGACAATATTTATAGCAACTGCCAATCATCCTCATGAAGTATTAATTGGGTTAACCAAATAAATAATGGAATAATAATTGATGCACCATCAGTGTATAAATCTTATGCACCATTTGTAACACCCCAAACCCGGCCTAGAAGTTTAGGTTATAGGAAAAATTTACACAATCAGTCGATCTTAATTTCATTTTCGAAAACCATTCATATCCTTACGCACAAAAAACTTTTAATCGTTAAAAGTCCTTCCGATAAAGTTACCGTTAAGTATGGTAAATAACCAGAATAAATGTATGAATGAAAATCTAAAGTCATAACTGTACCATAGTCTTATAAAACCTTACAGTTCAACATTTAACTGAATAATAAAGTCATAATAGAAAACAAAATCTGACATTCCATTGCACTGAAACTATCTGAGACCCCCACCTACTGAGTCAACATCCAAATTCTAAAATATACCTGAGAAGGGGATACGGAAGAGGGGGTGAGCTACTCGAGCTTTGTGTGAGATTAAAACCATCTAACTACAGAATCAGATACAAAAGCCAGAAAACAGTTCAAAAGCAGAACATATTTACAACACTATACAAATCCAGAGGGTAGGCTCAAAATAGAAGTTCCGATAGTTATTACAATTCGAGCCACAACAACTCACAAACAGTCACAAGCACTATCAGTTAGACAAAACATTCAGAGTTCACGAAGTGCACATAGACATAGGTACTTTTCAGTCAATTAGTATAGTCAGACCAATGTGTATGAATGCTGTTCAGTTATAAAACCCACCCATCCAGCCAACATACTACTCCGTCCCCCATCACTCTACATGAGAGTTGTTTGAGCTCATCTAACCAATCACACCACATAAGACCTCGTAAATCCCATCCATCCCTGAACTCCAATAATGTCCATGACCTTTTGGGTATTAGGACTGCCCACGACCCTCTGGGTACTAGGGGCTATCAGCAAGTCGTACAATGCCATGCGATAAACCGCGGTACAAGTATGTAGAATAAACTGCCAGATCAGATAGTGATGATACGCAGTGAAGCTGATGTATAAGCAGTAGAGTGCTATGCGATAAACCACTATACCGGTAAACTGCAGTTAAACTTCCAGATCAAATAACTACATGCCCCGTCAGTCGGGTTCAGAAACAAACATATTACGCAACCAATCATGCATCTCACCTAAACCGAAGTCGAAACAGAGTCATAATTACCCTTACTAAAACTTAGCCAATGGTTGAAACACACGGAGTCACAAGTACGCTTAAATTGACTTAGAATCAAAATATTGTGAGATAGGGCCACACGCATGTGTACTTCGACCGTATGGAGCAGCTCAGGCCGTGTGAGGGTCCAAACACCTGTGTGAATGGTAGCACACGGCCGTGTGACAGAGGCACACGCCCGTGTGAATAGGCCGTGCAACTCACTGCTCAATTTCGCTAAATTCAAGTACAGAGCAAACATAGCAGTGTGAGGGTCTCACACGCCTGTGCCCCCAAGGGACACGGCCGTATAGAAATTGACAAAATCCCCAAATCGACTACACGGTCATGTGGCACCCAATTTAGCCTGAAAACTCTAACGCCCAATTTCACACGACCGTGTGAGTCGACACACGCCCGTGTGGCCGCCGGAATGGTCACTAAACCACTCTTAAACAGCCTTGAAAATATCACTTTAACCACCAAATACGGCCCCAACCTTAACAGCATCAAAAATATATCAGAAAACAGAGTATCGCACTCCTTTTCAACCATCAAAACTCCAAAGCCAAGGACTTAAAGCACTTTCTCGAAAAGCCGAAATAATTACTTGTAAAACAAAAGAAAAGTAGTCAAGGTTCAAATCCCACACCTGTTTCGATAACAGAGGAAATGATAGATAAGCAGAAATCCCCTATGTCAAAAACCAAAACTGATCTTTGAGTAATTTTATAAAAAGCGAAAAGAAAAGCAAAAAGAGCAGAGAAGTAGTAGAACGTGAAAACAGGAAAAACAAAAAGTAAAAAGAAACTTATATCCTAAACACATAATTTAATAATTTTAAAAGATTATAATTATTAAACTAAATAAAAAAACAAAACAAAATAAAAAAAATGCTATAAAAAAACGCGCACTCCAAGGCTCAAACCCAAAACCCAAAGGTACACTAACACTCACTTAACCACCAAACCAACAGGCCCATTCTACTACTAAATTACACGACTAAACACATATGTACAGCCTCCTCACTGTCCCTATGCTCAAATCCTAAAATTTTTAGCCCAAAATTTGGGGCGTCACACCATCGATGAATAATAATATGATACTTCATCATTAAAAACAACAAAAAAATAGTGGAGAACTTATAAATAAATACAAATAACTTTATTTAAATATAATTAAATAATCATAACAATTATAAACAAATATTAATAACTCTTGGATTTAAAGGCTTAGGTCTAGGATCTCGAGTTTTAGGTTTTAGCATTTATTTTAGTTAATTATTAATTATGTTTAAATAAATTTATTAGTATTTATTTATAAGTCCCTACTATTTTTTATTTTATTGTCATGTTATTATTTACTAATGGTACATAAGACTTATACATCTACAAAGGCATCATATATTTTCCTTAATAATTTATATATTGCAATTTTTATTTTTTTTGCAAAAGTTTTACTTATTACAAGGATTTATTATTAAGCTAATCATAATAAAAATGGATAGTATATGCCCGAGGTTAGGGGTGGTAGGAAAGGATTGTATAGGCATTCTTTGGGACGTTTTAACTCTAAGCAAGTGCAACTCCCAAGTGTCACGGGGCTAAACCTTTTGTCTCGTAATCCGTACGGCCTTAGGCGATTCGCATGTCCAAACTCGCCTAAGTCAGCCTTTACTCGAATGAGGATTCCTTAAGAACTCTTCTAAGGCACCAAATTGAAAAGTGAAAGCGATTTATGCCAAAAGAAACAACCATAAGAAGAACAGAAAAAGTGCTCGCAAAATGTTTGAGTAAATGCTCTCAGAATTCTATTACTTTTAAGAATTCTCAAATACAATGGATGGAGTTCTTAAGGAATCCTCATTCGAGTAAAGGCTGACTTAGGCGAGTTTGGACGAGTGAATCGCCTAAGGCTGCATGGATTGCGAGACGAAAGGTTTAGCCCATTGACAAGTGGTATCGAAACTATTGGTTCGAAGGCACTGTTGGGATGTCGAAAGAAGTTGTTGGTCAGAAAGAGCCAATAGAGACCCAAAGAAGGTCTAGAAAAGCAAGTCGATCAAGGGACTTGTTGTCAGCTTTGGAAGATTGAGTCGTCACTCTCGAGGAATCCATGAGGGATATCAAGAAGAGGATTGATGATGTCGATGATAGGCTTAATGATTGGTTGCAGACTTTGCAGGAGCAGCTCGGGAATATGTGTGGGATACTATCCATTACTCGGAGAATAAGCTGGCCAAAAGGGATGATGCTCTTGAGGCTATGGTGGCAGCTTTGAAGGAGGAGATTAATGAGCTTAAGGGAGAGCTCGAGATGATCAATGAGCTTAAGGGAGAGCTTAAGGTTTTCAAGGCTGCCATATGTAATGGGATGTTGACTTCGAAGCCAAAGCAACAAGCAATGGATGTGCCCAAACCGAAAGCGTTTAAAGGGGAAAGGTCCGCAAGTGAGGTTGACAATTTTTTTTGGGCCATGGAGCAATAATTCTATGTGATAGGCATCGAGGATGATGCCACAAAGGTAAACACTGTTGCTATGTATTTTACTGATGTTGCTTTGTTATGGTGGCGACGTAGGTCTACTGATGTGAGACGTGGTGGGACCGAGTTTGGGACTTAGGATGAGTTCTATAAAGAGTTTAAATCACAGTTTGATCCCAAGTATCCTGAGAATAAAGCTCGAGCAAAGTTGCGGCGGCGTACGCAACGAGGCACGATTAGGGAGTATGTACGGGAGTTCAGTGAAGTCATGCTTCAGATTTCTGATTTGAGCCAGAAGGAAGCATTTTTCTGCTTTACGGATGGGTTGAAACCATGGGTGAAGCAAGAATTGCAACGTCAGGGAGTTCAGGAACTGACCAATGCCATGATGGTGGCGGAGTCCTTAGTGAAACTTGTTCCGAAGAGAGACAGGTTCAAATCTTCCAGGCCCAATAGAAGGGGCAATAGTGGGTGCCATAAGGAAGATGAATAGGGAAATAGTTATTATGGCAGCGATAGTAGCAGCGACAGTGGTAATGAGAAACCATGAAAGGGGAAGTGGAGACCCAATAGCCCGAAAGAGAAGAGGGGAAAGTTGAGATGCTACTTTTGTAAGGGACCGTACATGAAGAGGGACTGCCCAAAGGGATCTTCATTTTTGGCTATCAAGAAGAGTGATGAGCCGAAAGAAGCAAAGCCTATCGAGAAAAAGACATTGACAGTCAATTCGATGATTCTATTCCCGAAGAAAGGGGAATGGTAGGGAAGGGTTGATGTTTGTAGACATCAACATTGCAGGTCAAAAGGGGAGTGCTCTTATTGATATGAGAGCATCGGACTTGTTCATATCGGAGAAGGCTGACTTAGACCGCACGGATTGCAAGACAAAAGGTCTAGCTCCGTGACACAAGTGGCCAGTAGCATAGGAATGTTAGATACTCGATGATGCTGACACCACAGGCTCCACTAAATGTGTAACACCTCACACTCAATTTGATTGTTGAATTTAAGATAATGAAATATCACATTCGTTACTGAAGTAACTACAATTCTATTTTAATATTTAATAGATGAGACATACAAGTAATCTAATTTTGATAGTTAATAAAACACATTATTTATTCAGATCCGTAATAAATGAGATATTAAAACGTAAGATTTGCAAAATACAGGGCAATGTCGTGACAAAAAAAGGATTCATGTTGCAACACTAAGGGCAGAACCATGATGTCGTAACTTAAATTGAAGTCGCAACTTTGAAGTCAAAAAATTGATGTTGCAACTTTAGTAAGGGTACGTCGCAATTTTGAAGATAAAAAAATTTCAATATGAAAATCTCAAAAAAAAAAAAATCAGGAATGCGAGAATGCGACCTTAAAAAGAATTTCACTAAATTTTAATTCATTCATCTCAACCTTGAAGAAAGTTGCCCACTTCATAACTACTTGCATCACCCATTTCTTTTACTAATGATGTCTCAATGTAAATCATAGTATTATTCATAATATAATTTCGACTTACATAATTCTTTTGTATATGTACATATAAATATATATATATATATAAACATATCTATGACACATATATATTATTAATATATACTAGAAATATAAGAGAAGAAATGTAAGAATATGAGTAAAGGTAAAATAATATATGTAAATTTCAATTGGCGTGCACAGGGTAAGCATTTATCACCAACGCCCATTCACCTTTTTTTCTTGACAAATTTCCTTAAATAAGCCCATTGACATGAAATCCGTAGAGTGACTAAAAATTTGCTCTCTCTAATTAGTCATATATATTAAAAATCACTACCTTTGATTTCCATACTTGTGTTCTGAGTGCGTAATATATATATCAAAAATCAAATTTCCAGAAAATTGTTTCATACTTATGAATACTAGATTTAGCTTCGACTTGGATTTGTACCCTGTAATTGTTGAATAAGTTATAATCGATTGGTATCCCTCCCACACACTTGATGGAATATAGATTTGACATTTAATTTTTTTTTGCTTAATTAATAATATATAGTGAATATTCGTACATTAATAGTATATTTTTTATTTCATAAATAGTATTAAAAATTAATATATATTTCTTTTTTAATTTATTATTCTTCTATAGGACACTTATTAACCTTTAATCCTATTTGTAAATTTCACTAACATTTTCCCGAATATTTTACCATATATATTTGTACTTGTTTTGCAAAGAGTTTTACCTATTTCAAGTCTTTCTCTGAGTATTGACATAGCAAAACTTCTCTAAATTAGATTTTGGCTTTTGAGATTTTTTGGGGGGTTCAGTTTAAAATTATTTGATTGATTTTCAATTACCAAATAATTATTTCATTGATTTTTCATCCCCAAACAATTAGAATTGTTTTTATGATTTTTTCTCTTCTCCTTCTCAATGTGTATAAACTGAGGTTTAGGATTTTTGTTTGCTCAATTTAAAATTATTTTAACAATTTTTTTGCATTAAAATTTAACAATATAGATTTAACGACTATTGTACGAGAGAAAAATAATTCAGCAGATTTAACAATTATTGTAATAAAAGGATATTGTTAACAACAAGATGATTGTTGATTTCAATTTTTACTTTCCTGAGTGTTTAAATCTCTAAAAGAATATATCTCTAAAGTTAATTCTTTAACTTTGATCTTCACTAGCATTATTGACAAATTTAGATCTCTCTAGTAATAGATCATTACAAATAATTGTTTAGTGATTGAAAATTAATGAAATAATTCCAAATCAAGAAAAAACCCAGTTTAGAGAAATTTAACTATGTTGATACAATGGAAAGAAGCTCAGAAAATAAAAATTATAATTAAATAAACTTATCAATATTTATTTATAAATCCTCAAATATTTTATTAGTTTACTTATTGTGAGGTGATTTAATGTAGTTCAATAATGGTGCATAAGACTTTTAGACTTATTAAATATTAACCCATAAAAATAATAGAGAAACTTGTTTAGTTGGTAAAAGGGGTAGTACACACATAACTGAGATATTATTGTTTCCGGTACCAACGCGATGGCATTGGTTGGGATCTTCCGAGCAACTCTCAAATCCAAATGGGCAGTAGCAGAATGTTTGCTGTCCCATGAAACCGCAGGCTCCACCGGAAGCAATGCAGTTCCCACATGCATTTGAATCCTCCTTCCATTGCACCACGAATCCTGTTTCCAGGGCTCCTTTCAAATCAAAGGCGTGATTGGTATGTCTTTCCAAGGAAGTTTTAAGAATGGGAACATTGACAATTGCTGAACATCACTCTGGATTTGATATTATTTGCTATTACTTGCAAGGGAAGTGTCCAAGACTGGATGAGATGGAAAATGGGCAGTCATAAAACAGAGTAACAGTGGCAAAGTTGAGTAAACACCTTAAAATCTAGGATCCAATCTTGACCTGGAGATGGACAAAAACCACTAATAATGAACTCCTCACTCGGACTTTTTAGAATTAGACGATCATATCTGATGTCCAGCACTTGTCTTTTTCTTTGATTAGTTGTTACAATATTAAAATATGATTGCTTTGAGCTTACATTATCTATTATTTATTCGTAAACAAGTATAATCTATCATTGTTATGTCACTTTAAATGAAATGATCATTTTGGAAGTAAGAGTTCTAGTTTGTGGTTGATCAAGTTGATTATGATATTTGTTTTAATGTTCTTATTAATCATCTCTCTTGTTATACCTTCAAACAAATATAATCTATCATTCCTAAATATTGTTTTATTGTTTTTTTTTTAAAGAATGAATAGGCCATTTGGGCGGATCAAGTCAAGCTTAGACTTTGAAATTTTATGAAATCAAGCTTGGGCTTGACCTAGTTCATAAACACTTCTACTTGATAGTGACTTGTTCGAGAAAAACCTACGAAGTGTCCCTTTAGGAAATCAACTTACCCCTTAATGGGTTAATATTGTCCCCTATGAGAGGAGGGTTGCCTTTTGACTCTACCAAGAGGTCGAATGCTTGAAGAGGAGATGATTTTATATAGTGTAAGCACTTCATCGGATGCTTGAGAAAGCAAACTATGTGTGTTATGCGTAATTACCTATCAAGGAACATATTTGTGTTTAGTGAGATCTAAACATATGCTATATAGCATATAAGAAAGTATTGGGTAAAAATACAACCACTTGGGCTCGGTAGATTATACTTTTGAAATTGCTTTCGATGAAATTGACCTCCCCTCAACAAAAAGAAAAGCGCCCTATCAAACGTCTAACTAGGCACTATCACTCTATGAATCCACTGTCTTTTGAAGAACTTGAGCTCTAAGAAAAATCGAGAAACAAAACCTATCCCAAGGATAATATCAATCCGTTTCAAACCTTTTTCGGGAAGTTATCCTCAACAATTGACTGTTTTATTTTATTTTACCAAGGCTTCTTTGGATTCCATCTTATCCTTTTGAGTATATATTTTTCTATTCTCACCCAGGTTGTTTGAATCGAATCAGATCAATTGGTTTGACTAGAAATTGAGAATCAATCTAAAGGGGAACATTAGACCAGTTGATTTGTGAATCAATACAAACCAATTGAATCGATTTTTTTATTTTTTAAACAATTTTTTAATCAAGCCGTACAAATTAATCAAACCAATCAAATCAATAACCTAACCGATTCAACCATTAGTCCAATTCTAAAAACTTTCAATTCTAAGCACAAACATTGAACATAGCAATGCGACTGCACCTAAAAGATTTCACTAACTATTTAAGCTCTAGTGCAACTGATAACCATCGGTACCGAATTAACTAGACAAAATCGATTAACTCGATTTAATGTCCAAATTATGAAAAGAAAGCTGGAGAATTTTAAGCTACGCCACGGCACATTCTTGGACTGTTTTGACTTTTGAGCAGTGATAGGGTCATTGTTTAATCCATCATACTAGATTATGTTTAAGAAAAAAGAAGATAATAAAAAATACACACAACGATCATCATGTTGGTGTTTAAAATTTCAACACAGTAATGTTCTGCCAATACGAAAAAGAAACACACGAATACATAGCCCAAAACCAGTATATTTTCATTCAGATTCGGACTGTTTGATTTCACAGATATGGATTTATAATGAAAGATTTTTTAAAACTTGAATTCCACTTTGTTTGATCTGAAAGATACATACAGAAAAATTATAACATTTTATGAGAATCATCACACACTCATTCTCAAAACATTACAAAAGCTCAAGATTAAAAAAGGAGTAAATTACCTCAAACAGGATACATCTGCATGCTTTTTTTATTTTTAACATGTTCTTTGTGTAAGTAATCACCAAACTAAGCCCTTTTTTCGTCTAAACCTATCAACACGGTCTGTGCTCATTCGAGACTTCTCAGGCTTATTTGACTTCTTAGACTTCTCCAGTCGACTATCTAAGCTGTTTCTAGAAACTTCTGGAAGGTCAGCATCCAGTTTAAAAGTATCCGAAGTTCCACCATCAGGTGGTTTTGTCTGATTGTCAGAGTTCACCGCTATTTTTTCAGAACCATTTGTGGCTGCTTTTGATTTATGTAGAGACAGTACAAATTTCTTCAAATGTCTAATGAATTCTGGGTAGAGCTCCAGATTGCAATGTCCTCCTCCGTTTACCCATAAAGGATCGTACTTATTCTTGCAAAGCTCCCAAAGCTGTTTACCATGGGAACAATCAACCACTTCATCAGCTGTCCCCTGCCAACAGAAAATGAATTAAATATAAAAAAAGGAAACTAGTGCAAGCTTTCCTTGGATGTCACGACCTGTATGCTGGTCCATGACATGTAGATGACCTAACTTGTCAAAGGCTCAAAGCTAACCATGGTCTCTACTCACCCTAAATTGATAATGTAAAGGAAAAACGAGAACTATATCGAACAGCTCTAGTGCGGGGTTCAAAGACCCAAAAAGGCTCAAATTTATCTGTTTCTCTCCAGTCACACACACATTCACTCTGTTTCTTAATGGTCTTAAATTCTTGAAACCTAAATGTATGGCACAATACGAAGTGCTAAAAGATAAATTAATTCATTGCAAACTCTAAAATGAAATTGGTACTAGCAGAAAATGCTGTTAAGTTCATTAATTTAACATCAGAATCTCAATAATCTATTTATAGCCAGAACAATATAACAATCTAGAGTGATTAAGCTAAAGCACTTGAACGTGTATGAATATTCATTTAGAGCAAGTATTTTGATTGATAAATGACCCGGGATGTTTTTGTCAAGATTGAATTTTCTTGAAACCAAATAGGTTCTTTGTGTAAAAAATGCCAAACACTGCTGAAATACTTAATTACCAGAACCATATAACAAATATTAACGTGTCAGATAAACAGAGGCTAGAGAAAGAGAAGGGAGATAATGGTGATGAAACAAGATGAAGAGGAAACAATGGAAGTGATACTTACATGAATTACCAAAACCTGACAGTTCACTGCTCCAATTTTGTCAATATTCTGAAAATTAGAATGGGAAAAAATCGGTAATGAAGGTCAACAAGACAAAAGAAAATATAAAAACAGTGAAAAATGCAGACTTACCTTATAAATGTCAAACCAGTATGTCCTTTTGACAGGGTACAATACTCTCATGCCAGACAAAATTGGGCTATGAAGAACAACGCCTCTCAAGTTCGGCAAACGAGAAGCAAGATCAACTGTAGGTCCACTACCAACTGACTGACCATACAATATTAACTGTTCATCTTTAACTCCATACTCTTCCTTAAGGCACTTATAAGCTGCATCTATGTCTGCATATGTATTACACTCTGTTGGCTGTTTCAAATAAAAGAAGGTGACTATTAGAATACAAGTTTTTAGCAAGCAGTAAGATGTTCGTTCATTATGTACAATAAATCAGAATGACATGACTGCTCAAATCTTGATACACATTGAACATAGCCAATTAATGAGAGAGCCCGACAGTACTAGCAAGAATTTAACTAGTGTGTAAGATATCAAAATTAAGGATTAAAAATAGAAGCCTGAAAACATTTCTATCAACCAATACATTTAGATATTATATAATAAAGAAAAACTGCCCAACAGGCTTATTACACTCAGAGCAAAACTATTGCAATAAAATGAACACTGTTCTATTAGCGGAAAAGGAGGAAAGGATTGGCCGAAAGATAACTGTGTAATTATTTAAAATGCCCATTATGATAGTTGAATTGCTACAGCTAATATGAATAAAGGCAACTTTTGCTCCTGAAATTGGCAACTAGAGAAGAGAAGCAAAGAGACCTACCTTTCCAGTTGATTGTCCATAGCCAGAATAATCATACCTAGAAAAGAATGAGTGACATTAGGAACAGAAAACAAATGAATATATATATGATAAATGGCTAGACTAAAATAGACCTATCAAGCAAAAAGATGATAAAACATTTTCTTTTCAGGAACTCTAATTATCTGTACAATCATGTCATGTCTAAAAACAATCCCAAGAATAATTTATAGGATAAGATATCTAAAAGTTCCTTTTTGCATTATAATTCACAAAACTTTGGAATGCGCTATACATCTAAGGATTGAAGACTCCCTTGATCAGTTTCTTCTACAAAAGTCTCCACAGGAGAATAATATGCTCAGTTATTTAAGTTCAATAGATAATGCAAAGTCAGTGCCTGCTTTGAAAGCAAACTTTTCTAGTTTTCTCTTGGAAAAATTTTATCTACAAGGAAGCATTAAGCTTGCTTTTTAATTTTTAAAACCTTCCTGGCTGTTTACATAGTTATGGAGAGCACCTACAACAAACATCAGAAGTTTGACAACAGACAGAAGACAATCATTTCCAAGCTGCCAACCTTGTTATTTATAAGAACAAGAGGACGCATATCAGCTTAAGTCACAAAGAAATTTGAGTTACCATATCAGAGTTAATAGTTACCATAAGGCAACATTCAAAGATCCAACTTGACAGTACAGCAATTACAGCCCTAAAACACTAAACTACCGCTGAAAAACTTCTTATAAATCATTTTCTAGAAGTAGAAACAGGGCCTAAAAGAACTTCCTTACAGAAGTGATTGATTATTAAGTCAGTAAGAAAAGCTAGCAAATATTATTATTTGCATTGTTCATACATTTGCATAACATAATCTAACATAACTGAAATAACATAATTAATAATTATCAGTCATCACTTTGGAGGTTAGGTGATAATAATTTAGTTGCTACAACTTTGCAGTCCGCCCAAACAGCATGGAGTTGTACTCTGACCAATCAACTACACAAACAAGAAATTTGACCTTAAAAAGGAGAATGTTTCCTTCTCTTTTCTTTCGCTTGATCCCAATTTTGCACCCTGACCAATCAACTGTACAGACAGTATGGCTTGAGCTAGTTGCATGGGATCCTAAATTTGACCTTAAAAAGATAATGTTTCCTTCTCTTTTAGCACTTTATCCCAGTTATATGTCATCAATAAATTCTGTAGTATATCTTTAAGTCGTAGTAAAAACTTACATGTGACCACCTAATTACACAAACAAACCTACCTCCATTTACATTTTTGTCCACTGGCATGACAAACACTATGCTCATCATACTCATACTGCAGTCCGAGTTACTAAATATCTAGCTTTTCCAAATGAACATAGATAAGCAACAATGAGAAGATCCCATCAACTTCAAGGATTGATGGTAAATATAGAATAAAAGTTCTGGATGTGGTAATGGCAGAGAAGGAAGGAACAGAAGCAGAATAATTCATAAACATGGGAATTTATAGGAAAATAATGCAGCAGCATAATAGAACCTAATAATCAAAGGAAGTCAAGATTGCATTGTTCCACAGTCTACAATAGGACACAATAAATTTAAGCATCCCTAATAGTATTCAGAAGCATAAAATAAAAGCTAGAATATTCAAAACTTGAGAAATGTCTCTTCAGTTAGTCATAATGCCTCAATAGTAACATAGGGCTATTATGAAGGTGTGACCTATATTCTATAGAAACAGAACATCCAGTTAAAGAACTACACACTTCTCGAACATTCTAATCATGTGCCTACAGTTTTTCTTTTTTCTTTAACAACATTGCCTGCATGTCACTGTCCTTAGGTCTTCGGCATTAACATCGAAGCACTATTTGCAAAAATGTATAACCAATAACATAAAGCTTCTCAATAACAAGCAAGTAACCGTAACTAATATGACCCTGCCATAAACCATCTTCTTCAACATTGCCTTCAGTCCACGATCAGTAAACAGAAAAAAAATATATATATCCCAGAGTATTTAAATCATGTTTGAACAGTATCCATGCTCAATAATATTGCAAAATTCCGCACATTGAAGAAACAATAGAAGGAAAGGAGAACAAATAACCGGTCACTCCTAAGAAACTTTAACTCAACAACATCGCCTTCACCAGTAACTCTTTGACCAAGTCTCTCTTTCTCCTATATTTTTTTTTATTCTCTCTCTCTAGACTGCACAAATGAAGCCAATTAAAGTAAAACCATTAGCTCAATCTTACAACATACCATAATCAGCATAACTTTCACTTACTGATAACCAGAATCTCTGTTCTTCCCCTAACTAGCTTCAACCTCAATAATACAGCTGAACATGAGGCAAGCAAGTTCCACTTCACCAGAATTTTCCAACACTTATAGAACCCTAAATCCCCCAAAATCACAAGCAAATCAGACCAAACCCCAACGAACTACTTTACTAAGCTAAAAGAACTCTAATACAATTAAAACAGTAAAAGCCTAGGAAGCCAACTTAAAATATCATGTTCTATATGTTGCAAAAATTATGAAAGAAAATAAAAATACCCCATAAGATTAACCCGCAAGCGATTACACAACTCGACGAAAAGCTCAAACATTTGTCCTAAATCAGCGGCATTTCCATGAGAATACAAGAGAGTAGCGGAAGCCTTGGGGTGTTTTATATGGACGGCGACGATGTCGTTCCCGCGGCGCGTGCGTAGCTTCAAGACGTTGACACTGTCCCTCCTCGGTACCTCTGGTATGTAAAGCTGACCAGCGCATAACTCGTCCTCTAGCACTCTATATGACGGCGGATTTGGCGGGAAGAACGCAAATTTCGCGGCAATCGAAGACGTTACTCCTCCCATCTTCTTCTTAGCACCAAACGTTGTTCATCCTTCATTAAAATTACCAAAATAAGTCACCCTCCTCAGAAACCTCAAATCTTAATCACCAACTTCCAATCTCCTTCAGATCTTTTTCATTTCATTTAAGATAGAAGGAAAATGAAAGAGAAGGAAAATGAAAACGAAAAAGGTGGCGCGTGGAATGGTAATGGAGGCGCGTTGAGACGGGAGCTGCCGTAACGAAGCGAAGTTTCTTTAAATGTTTTGAGAGCTGGGAAATGTCAGCTAAATGGGATTTTATCCATTAAAAGGGAGGTAGGAAAAAGCAGGAAGGCGCGTGGGCGTGAGCGTGAGCGTGGGTATAGGAAGGGTCGCCTGACGGCGACTTTGACAAATGATATGCACATGGCATGTATGTATGTATCTCTTTGGATCTTTAGTCACTTCGCTAGAATGATGGCCGCTTTGCATGGATCACTTTTATTTTAATAAATTCAAATAAATAATTAAAATTAAATATTGATGTTCTCTTCTGCTATGTTTGAGAATATGTTTTCATAATTTAGACTAAATAAAATATATATCTGAAATTCGATTTGAAAAATATTTATGACTATTATATTTATAATTTACATTTTCTTGAATTTTAAATATTTCCTATAGATAAAGACCTAAATTAACTAAATTTAACTACATTGTTATGACTTCTACTTACCAAACGGTTGAAGATTAAAAATATAAACTAACCTTCAACGAATAATTGGTTTGTTTGAAGTAATAAAACTCCATTTTGACTTATAAAACAATGTTAAAAAGATTTTGGTTCTCGTAGGATAGGTTTAGATAGATAATACGTTTATTTACAATTAGTGTAAAAAATAGCAGTGACGATAAAATTAAATACGATAATATTACTATAACGTAAGATAAAAAATAAACTAAACATGTTACATCACACTCCACCACTTATCCAAACTAACCATTAAACCCTACTCTACTCTAAATTTAATGGACTAATAGTTTCACCAAACACAGGGAGGTTTTAAACTTAAACCGGAGATTTCAGTCAAAAACATGGTCCAAAAAGGTCGGACTTATTGGGCCAGGCGTCATAGGTCTAGTTTCCATGTTTCAACCCAAAAACAACTTGCTTTTCTTCTTTATATCATTTTTATTATTCATGTTGGAGATTCCCTTTATTATCATATCCAAAGTCTTCTCATCAAATGTAATGTACCCCACACTAGTTGCCCAATTCCATTTGCGACTTTTTAACACTTGACCGTACCAAAATGCAGAAAGAAGATGAAGACATCAGCCATTGCTTCAACCCTTTCTTTTCAACCTAATTTCAATTCTGTTGGTCTCACTTATGATTGAAGTATATGTATTTTTTTATCATCTTTAACACTCACTTTTTTTATGTATTTAAATTGCAATTTAATACTATTGGTAACAATAAATAATTCTCTTGTCGTAAGTACTCTTCAAAAAAATAAATGAATAATCATAAAATATATTTTATTTCATAAACAAAGATTAAAGCTTTAAATTCATTATGAAAGAATAATTTAAGTTGATTATAGACACAATAAATATGAAGTGTAATTACTTCCAGCATTATTGTTTTGTGGATAGTAAAATTCCAAGAAATTTGATAATGAATATTAGCAGCGGAGAGAGTCAAAACCTGGCCACATTATTGCATTATTTAAGATTGCTATTTAAATCAGTGGTACTTACTGCTTAGTGCTATTTAAGGAACCAAACCCTTTTACCATGTTTATCTCGATTTTATATCAATAACGAATATTGACAGTGGAGACAGTCCAATTATATTTCTTTTTATAGTCTCGTGTTTCACACTTCCATTTAATATTCATATTTTACACTAGTATCAAATACATATATATCTAAATATAATCTTTAAAAGTTCTCCAAATACAGTAAAATATTTAGAAAATTTTTAATAGACATATTTGCCTCTCACACTTTAACCCAAATATAAGTAACATAAGATGGTGGTCAGTGAAATCTTGGGATTAGTTTGTAATGGCAGAATTTTGATATTGTCATGTTTTAAAATTTGTCAATTTTATATGTTTGATTAAAAGTTTAATTAGCATTGTTGTTTAAGTTTTAATAGAGCTTCCTTTTAGTGTTAGACACATATCTAAGATACTGTTCAAGAATTTTCAAAATATGAAAATAAATTTATAAATTTTGAACATATCTATATTAAATACTTACCTATCTCGATACACAGAGGTGAATCCAGGGGACTGACAAGGGACCCCGATCTCTCTTAAAATAAAAATTATTATTTTGGTCCTTTAAAAATTTTAAAATTTAAATTAGTAAATATAAAATTACACTTTACCCCTAAAATTATGAAAATTTAATTTAATCTTTTAAAAATTATAAAGATATAGACTATTAAAAATTAAATTTTCATTTCGGCCCTCCCTAAAAAAAATTTTCTAGCTTCGCTCCTGTCGATATAGACACTCAAGCCCATATAATGTAGGTTAGACGAATAGCTTCTTGTTTTTAAATGTTGCATTTATTAGTAATCTTTAATATTCTTTTTGTTTTTCTTTTCCATTCAATAAAATTTTCGTTATCATTCTCACCGTATTATTTTTTTATGCATGAGAATTCATTTTCATAAAAACAAATCTCATGCAAGAGGTAAAATATAGATACTCATTTTTTTGTTATTAATGTTTCTATTAATAGTAGTATCTGAAAATATTGTTTCTTGTAGGATCACTTTATGTTGAGAAGATTAGCAGGATTCGTTGGTTTGCCCCATAGCTGGAATGTCTTGGAGAGCGTGGCTTAAAAGCTCATATAAGAATATTATTAATAATTTTACTTCTTAACATTTCACTAGAACGTAACTATTTTTTTGTCTTTCCCTCTTCTCATTGACTAAACCGTGCACTTGCACTTAAGTTTGTATGTAACATTCCCTTTGCTAAAATAAGTTACATGAGTGTAACTTCTAGTAAATTACCATTATATATATCCACTATATTCATAACTTCTCTCCTATTATCCGATCGAGGCAAGTCATGATGGGGACAAGTAAGAGCGGTAGACTCTTGCAAATGAAATGTACAAGAGAGAAATATAATTTGAGCTAGGTGACGGTGGAGACATAAGCTGAGGCAAATGTTACGACGAGCGAAACTATCTGATAGAGAGACAAATTGGGCATCAACCGAGGCATTGAGGTAGTTCTAAGACGAGCCAAACCAGTGTCATTCCAAGGACGCGACGAGGGCATTGTGAGAATGAATAAGGGAGAATGTCACAGGCCACAGATCAAAACCTGTGACAAATGCACATAAAGCGTCCCAAGAAGGTTAACTAATTAAATAGGGCTCATTTGGCCCACTTCAATTGGCTCGATTCGTGAAACATATGGAGAAACTCATCTACTTGAAGCCTTAGTAGCCTAATGAAACACTCTAGTAAAACTAATGTTGTCAAGGTAATTATTGTAAATCTTAAGGGATAAAGATGTATAGAGTTTAAATCCCTTAGGAATCTCATATTGTAGATAGGCACTAATCTTAACCGTTGATGTAATTCAATTTATACCATTAGATCTAGAGGAGCTCAACTATAAAATGTTGGCTTAATCTATACCATTACGCTAATTTTAGTTTGTCTTTTAACATAATTTCTCTAAGCTTTTAGGTGAGGGCTATAGAAGACGAGTTAGCGAATCTGACACTTGTTGATGGGGAGGATGAAGCGTTTGTGATACAGAAGAGGAGTTCAAGTTCTGTTTAGTGGGGTGTTGCCTAGCAGATAGCGTGGTGCATTTCCCCTCGTTAAGAAATACTTTGGTTGATTTATGGCACCTTATTGGTGGAGTTTTTATTAAAGATCTAAGAGAAAAGCGAGTTTTATTTTATTTTTTTTTATGAAATGGATGTGCAATGTGTTTTGGAGGGAACACCATGGTTCTTTAACAATCATTTATTTTTGCTGCATATGATCTAACTAGAGGAGGACCCTATCACGTTGCCAATATTTTCCGCTGAGTTCTGGGTACAAACTCATGATCTGCCTCTGAGTCTAATGTTAGAAGTTATGGTGCGGCAGTTATGAGTGTTTCTAGGTAGTTTTCTTGAATATGATACAAAGATTTCTTTGTCGGCTACAAAAAGATTTATGCAGATTAAGGTCTAGTTGGATGTTTGCCTTCTATTAAAGTACAAGAAGAAAATTCTATTAGGCGTTAGTCGAACAGTTTATGCTCGGTTTCAATATGAAAGACTTGGGCATAGGGAGAGCTTTGGTCCATTGAGGGTGCAAATTGTAACACCCCTCACCCGTACCCAACGCCGGGATAGGGTTCGAGGCATTACCAGGACTTTACATTTTGAAGCATACTAAATTGGGTCACCAAGCTTTACTCAAATTTTAAGCTTTTCATCCAACAACTCGTCCCTTATATAGGCCTTCGAGGCCTATAACATACCTAGAGGCAGTGCGGGACAAATTTGGGCACATTTGATAAATCTTGGGCTCCTTAGAAAATTTTCCTTACCATAAGGTGTCACACGCCCGTGTAGATGGGCCGTGTAGGTTCACACGCCCATGTGGCTTGGGGCACGCCCATGCCCTTCAGCTGTGGGTAATACTGACTTATCAACACGGCCATGGCACACACTCGTGGTACCTGCCCATGAACGATACTGTCTTTTTAACACAGCTTTAGTGCACGCCCGTGTGGCCTACCCGTGCACAACTTTGAGCTAAACAGCCATAGCATACACCCATGGGAGGGAGCCGTGTGTCTAACCATGTGGACTCTAATAGGCTATTTTCCAAGCCTTTAGTCACCCCTTTCTACTACTTGTGTTTAGCAGTTACCAAGTTTGAAAGAAAACACAATTATACACTTAAAAATAATCTTGATAAAACTAATTGTATGGAAACCTCATATCCTTGGTTTCATACAAGATAGGTTATTTCTTATTTAGTGTTTATGGGTTCCCATATCACTTTAATTCATCCGAAATTAGCTCGTTCATGTGACTCATTGCCAATTGGTAACAACCCATCACTTGTAAATAAAACCATACATAAATTTGTAAGTTATAGCCTACTTCAATTAAGCCAATTTTTGTGGCCATATACAAAGAAATAAACATATTTTTACATGCTTTCATTTGGCAAATCAAATGACACATATAACAAAATACTCAAAAATACTATACATGCCATTGAAAAAAATAAACAAAGTCTCTGTACCAAAGCTTGTCTAGTTGATAGTGTATTGACTCTCCAATTTTCTTCCAGTCCTTAAGAGTCATCGAGCTCTGTAAGACAGGGAAAAAGAGAGAGATAAGCATTTGCATGCTTAGTAAGCTCGAATAACTGAAAAGTAAACTTACCAATTAATTAATATGCATCCATTATAGATAAGGAAATCAACAAGTATAAAATAGTTCCCTATTACGTCAACTCAATCAATGAGTTAGTAACATAACCAAGCATCTTATAATTTAACTCGATGAGCTCATCATTCAACGTCTCATTTACAAAAACATCCTATGTTAATCTCGTTGAGTTTTTAGGAAATCTCGATGGAATACCCAATAACTGTCAATTCATACGAATGATCATTCCATATATGCACTCTCGTAAACCTCACATCTTATGGGGGATTATCAGTCCGGGCTAAATCCCCCATTTCATGAACTCATAAAGTGATGCCGGGATTACCAATCCAGGTTAAATCCCTTATAGCAACAAACATCCTTAATGAGCTCAGATCTGAATTACCAGTCCAGGCTAAATTCAGACCCTAATTGGATTACCCGTCCGGGCTAAATCCATAATGCACACATATTCTTCGAGAGGCTTGATCATTCAAGGAATACCCGTCTGGGATAGATCCTTTTCATACTTGATATCACGGATTACTCATCCGGACTAAATCCTTACTGTAACACATGCAAGATCTCGTTACACATATCAATCAGGGTTTATCCATCGAATTCCCTTTGTTAACCTCAACCGAGACATTTTTCTCATGTTACCATCAAATAGGCATTTCTATGATATTTCATACTAATAATAAATGCAATCATCATGCATTCATAATCATTCAATTATGCATATTAGAAGTTTACTTTAAGTTATCAGAACTTACCTGGTATTCTTTTTGGAGTTGTGTTTCGGTTATTCCGAAACCTTGCGTTTACCTCAATCGACCTCCGAAATTTGTTCCTCGGAGTCTATAACAACAAAATTATATTATTAATACCCCACATTATGTATTACAAGTTTAATATCTACCCTGATCCAAATGACCATTTGCCCCTAACCTTTGACATTTTTACTATTTAGTCCCTAGGCTCGTATAATAAAACACATGCACTTTTTATCTTACCCAAGCCTAACCGAACACTTTTCCTTCTTATTGTAGCCCAATTTTCCATTATTTTCTCATTTCTACAACACATTTACATCTTTTTCAAAATAGACCCTATAAGGGTTTTTTCATGAAAATCAACTAGGAAAAGATGTTTAACACACATTCATCTTTCATATTCCTCCATAATCCATCAAAATACAAATAACTCATGCATGGGTAAATTTTTAAACATGAACCCTAGCATGAAATATGGGTAGAAATGGAAAGAGCAAGCTATCGGGATTTCAAAAATACAAAAAACATGAAAAACGAGGCTTGGGAGCACTTACTATTAAGCTTGGAAAGCTTTAAAACCCTAGCTATGGAAACCCTTGAAGTTTCGGCTGGACAAGGAAGAGAATGGGCTGATTTTGGCTTGATTTTTCCAATTTTATTTCATTAAAATACCAAATGACCAAAATACCCTTATGCTCTTTCTTTAAAATTTCATCCATGTAAGTCCATTTTTGTCCAAAAACTTAGAATTTGGGCAATTGGTCTCAAAGACCTTCTAATTCATAACCCAAAGCAATTTCATACAAATTGCTTCTAGAATTCAAGTTTTGTTATTTATTCAATTTAGTCCCTAATTTTTAATTGAACACCTTCCTCAAAGAATTTCTTCATGAAACTTTAACATATGTATATACTCATATTCTAGGCCTTATAATAATCATAAAATAAGTATTTTGATGTTGGATTTGTAGTCCCGAAACCACTATTTTGACTAGGCCCTATTTCGGGATGTTACACAAATCAATCTGGAAAAAATCCAATTTGGATGGGATATCTCTTTGTGAGAACTATTTAAAAGAGGCTCATCGATGGTGATTCAATGGTTATGGGAATCAAATGGTTCCATGAGTCAAAGGGTGGATAAGGAAAGGAGACAGTTAAGGCATAATTTTGGGGATAATGCTACCAATTTGTATCCCAATCATAATTTAGAATTAGTGGAGTCTACCATATACCAATCGGTTAGGGATAGGATGGGTGTATCTCACTTGGATACTAATGTGAATGGAGGTGGACCTACTAATCTTGGGCATATAGAAATAGGTTCAAATGGGGAAGAATATTCCATCCAATACGTTGAAGGGAAGAAACGACATAGAGTGGTGGGGGAGGTTCCCACCGATAAAATTAAAGGCAATAATGGTGTATCGGAATATGGTTATATTCGATTGGCTAGCTCTGCTATGTAAAGCAGCCAGATGCAATAAAAATCGTAAGCTGAAATGTTCATGGTTTGGGGAGGCTATGGGAACTATGTCGTCTTAAGAATAAGTAGAGAGAAATATGTCCCCAGATTTTATTTCTAATGGAAATAAAAATCAATGCGTAAAAGATGGAGATTGTTAGGAGGAAATGTAGTTATGCAAATGGTATTGATGTGGGAGCAATGAGTTTTAAAGAAGGATTGTTACTAGGATGGAGATAGAATTGTACAGTTAATCTACGTAGTTATTCTTAATATCATATCGATGTTGTATTCATAATGATCAGGAAAGAGTAGTATGACGCTTCACGGGTTTTTATGGTAATCTTGAGGAATGGTTAAGGAGTATTTCATAGAATCTGATTCGTCAGTTGGATTAGAATCAGCCTATTCTGTGGTTAGTAGCTGGTGATTTCAATAAGATAGCTTATTCTTTTGAAAAGGGAGGTGGTAGATTGCATCTAAAAAAAAATATAGAGGCTTTCAAAATTATGTTACGAGATTGCTATTTGAGTGATCTAAGGTTCATAGGGCGTAGGTTCACATGGAGAGGGGTAGATTTGCAGCAACCAATATTAGAGAAAGACTTGATAGAGGTGTGGCAAATCCAACTTGGTGTAGTTTATTTCCAGATTACTTTGTCACACATTGGACGCACTCGTTATTTGATCACTATCCGATTGTGATAAACACAATTAGTCGACAAAGTTGGCTGCAAATGGGTCAGGGTCAATTTCATTTTGATGCAAATTAGTGTTTAGAGGATTCGTGTGAGAAAAAAATTTACAATTACTAGTCATTTCTACGGATGCTTTACCGATTAAATTAAATGGTTTTGGGAAAACATTACGAAATTGGAGTCGTTGGGTTAAAAGAAGCAGAGTAGCTAATAAACAAAGGCTAGAACTTAGAATAAATGAGTTTTATATTAAGGAGCTTGATGATGATATCCTTATCGAATTGACAGATATCCAAATTGGGCTAAATTTGGAAGATGATAAGGATGAACTGTTTTAGGAACTGAAAGCCTAAGTTAACTGGCTTTCGACTAGAGACAAGAATACCACTTTTTTTATAAGGTAGCTTGTGGTCGAAGGAAGCAGAATAGGATTGTTGGCATTGAAAGGGAATGGGTAACTAACGAGGAAGAGGTTCTGAAGATTGCCTCTAAGTATTTCATGGAATTTTTCACGGTCTCAGACGAAGGGGATGCTTTTGGGATTTATGCCAACATCTAAAGAAAGGTGGCACTAGAGATGAATGTGGATTTGCTACAACCTTTTCTACCTGAAAAAGTGTGGGTTGCTGTTAAATCTATGTTGCCTCTTAAAGCATCAGGGATTAATAGGAACCCTACTTTATTTTATCAAAAATATTGACATGTCGTAGGTAATGATGTTACAAACTATTGCCTTGTGGTTCTTCGTGGGGAAATTACTATCGACGAAATCAATAGGACTCATATTATTTTGATTTCGAAGGTAAATAATCCTTGCAATATGACATAGTTAGGCCTATTAGTTTATGCAATGTGTTATATAAGATTATTACCAGGGTAATAGTGAACATAATAAGTGATCTGTTGAGAGAGTGTGTTGATGAAGCTCAAGGAGATTTTATTCCTAACAAGTAAATTCAAATAATGTCCTTGTTGCATATAAAATATTGCACTCACTCAAAGTGAAGAGATTAGGTAAACTAGGAAATTTTGCGCTTAAGCTCGACATGAGCAAAGCGTACGATAGAGTTGAATGAGACTTTGTAGTAGGGATAATGGTACACTTGGGTTTTCATAAAAATTGGGTGAGGCTGATTATAAGATCTGTTTCCTTTGTTTCTTATACGATCGGGGTAATGGCAGCATTAGTGACTCTTTTTTTCCCTTCGTGGGGTTTGCGTCAAGGTGATTCCTTAGTCCATACTTGTTTTAATTGTGTGTTGAGAGGTTTTCGACAATTCTTAATGAAGCAAAAGTGGTAAGGCGAATAAAGGGGGCGTGTATAAGAAGGGAGAGACTACCAATAAATCACATCTTCTTTGTAGATGGTTGTGTTTTATTTGGTGATGTTTCAAAGGAAAGAGCTCAAAATATAAAACAGATCATTTCTGAATATGAAAAAGCTTCGAGACAAAAGGACAACTATGAAAAATTTCTTTTTTATTTTGGAGTTAATATAGATTTGAATGTCTGAGATGTTGTGGGGAGGCTGTTGGGCTTTCGGATTTTGAAAAACCCCGAGAAGTATTTGGGATTGTCGATGATGGTTGGTAGAAGTAAAAAGTAAGCGTTTTCTCATTATTTGGATCGTTTTAGTAAGAAGGTGGAAGGTTAGGGTATAATATTTCTATCCATAGGTAGGAAAGAGGTTTTTATAAAATCCGTATTGCAAGCTCTACCCGTCTATGCTATGCAATGTTTTTTTTTCCGAATACACTTTGTACCCAGTCAAAAAACATTCTTAATAAATTTTGGTGGCAGAATAATAAGACGCTTCAAGGTATACATTGGTTTGTATGGCACCCATTTTGTTTATTGAGAGCGAAAGGAGGGTTGGGTTTTTGTGATTTATCCAAGTTCAACATAGCATTATTGGCCAAGCAGTGTTGGCATATTGTTACCCATGGTGATTGTTTATTGGCAAAAGTTTTAAAAGCTAGATATTTTCCTCAATCAGATTTCATGCCAGCAAGGTTAGGATCTTATGCTTCTTTTACCTAGAGGAGTATTTTAAGTGTAAGAGGCCTGATTGAAATAAGAATTGGTTGGAGAATTGGCACGGGTAATAGTGTAAACATCTGGAACAATACTTGGATTACTGGGCCAGGGAATAGGAAAATACAGTGTCAAAATACTGTCTCACAACTAATCAATTTTGATATTTGTACCTAGATTGAAGACCGCGTTAAGGCCATTCTTAAGAGCAACCAAGCTAAGGAGGTGTTGATGATTCCACTAACACAAATGGACTGTCTAGATATGTTGGCCTGACGATATGAAAGATCATGTGAGTATGCTCCAAATAGTGGTTACAAGTTGTTGCTTGACCAAGAATTACATGCTAGGACTTCCTAGTCTATGGATTTACCTAATCTAATTACAATGCTATTTACAATACTATAGGCTTTACATCTTCCAAGGTAAATCAAAATTACATTCTAAAGACTTATACATAACTTTCTACCTACATTCAAGAATTTATCTAAACGTATGATGCATGTTGATGAATTATGCCCTCTATGCATAGAAACTGAAGAATATGTGAACCACCTTTTGAGGTCGTGTGTTGTCTCAAACAAACACTAGCCTCTTTGAAAACAATGATGTAACACCATTAACTCGTATCCGACGCCGAAACAGGGTTACGAAGCATTACCAGACTTATAACTTATAAAATCAAACATTTCATAAACAATTATCATTCAAAACAAAAACCATTCAAATTCATTCATATAGTTCGTAACACGAGCCCTCAAGGCTTAAAACAAGCATTAGAAGTGGTTCGGGATTAAATGGAGTACTTAAGAAATTTTTAGAAAAACATGGAAAATTTTCAAACTGTAGGGGACACACGCCCGTGTGACCAAGCTATGTGTTTCACACGGCCATGAGACACTCCTGTGTCACAGGCCGTATGGACATTTGAAATGGGATCACATGGCCGTGTCCCAGCCCGTGTCTGACCCCGTGTAACTCACTGTGTAATGACCCAAAATTCACGGGTATCGAAAAAGTACATCATTAGGTCTCCGTCTTAGTGAATTAGATTCATAAATAATTAGTAGAAATATTTATAAGTCTAATAGCGTGTCTAATTACGTTTTAATTAGGTGAATTTAGTTTAATATTGGAGAAAATAGAAAAAAAGAAATTAAATTGAATTAAAGATAAAAGTTGAATTATAAAACAATAAAAAGTAAAAAGGACTAAAATGGAATTAAGCCAATTTGCTATAGTTGAGGCGGCATAAGAGAATAAAATCTAAGCTTTTATTTGTTTTAAATTATATAATTAATGATATATAAATATAATTTATATAATATGAATTTATGATAATTAAATTATAATGATATTATATTATCAAATAAATTTATGCCAATTGTGTGGATATGATAAAATACATGTGTAATGTTAGTATTTATACAATTGTAAAATATATGTATATTTTCTTAAATAATAAGTAAAAGATATTTATTAATTATTAATTAAATTATTATATTATAAGATTTTTATTTGATAAATTAATTAGATTAAGACAAATGTATGGTCTACAATTAATACAATTTATACATGTGTAAAAATCATATTATTACAATTGTAACATAAATAATTAAATTACTTATTATTTAAGTTAAAGATATTTATTAAATTAAATAATTAAATTATATGATTTTTGTATAATAAATTAATTGAATAATGATAATTGTAATAAGAATATTAGTACATTTTTATAAAATAATTTGTTTACTTAATATTAAAGTAATAGATAATTAGAATTAAATTATTAATATAAAACAAATAAAATAAATAAATAAATAAAAGTAAATAGAATAAAACGAAAGTAAAGGAAAAAGAAACAAAAGCCAGCAAACAGAATAAGAAACAGAGAGCATTCGAAACAGGGGAATAAAAGGGAAAGAAAATAAAAGGGGAAAATTGGATTTTAAAGTTTCAAGCTTGTTTGGCAAGCTAAATTTAGTCATTTTCTTTTAAATTTGATGTTTTAGAAGTCTTAAAATAAGGTTTTGATGAAATTAATTTGATAGTTTGAAAGTTTATAAGCTTTTAAACAAAGTTCATGTTGAAGAAAAAGATAAATTAGGGATTTAATTGAATAAATTTTAAGTAAGAATTAGTAAAAGGATTACATTGTAAAGTAAGCTAAAAGTTTTGTATTAGAGGATTAAATTAAAATAAATTTTAAATTAGGGTTATATTATGAATACTTGATAGTTAGGATGAATATGGAAGAAAAATGAATAGAATTGAAGTATGAAATAAATGAAACAAATAAAAGAGTCAATTAGGATTAAATTTAAAATTAGGCATAAATTGAATAGAAATTTAATTAATTATTTAAATTAATGTTGTAATTAATAATGTAAATTGTTATTATTATTTTTATTTTTGTAGCTAACAAGGAAAACGAGGCATCGGCATCTAAAGGAAAAGAAAAGATCGTTGAGGAGTAAACTCGTATTCCGGGTTTGTATTACTATAACTCAAACTATTTATTAAATGTATATTAAATTTATAGTTATGGAATAATTAAGATAAGGTAAGTATTATATTTGAAATTAAATGTGAGTATGTGTGAAAATTAATTTGTATATGAATTAAGATAATTGATGTTTGAATTGATTGAGTATTGAAAATTTTTGTGTAAATGAAATTGAAATTGGAAAAGTAAAATAATACCCTATTAACTTGTCAGACTAAATTTGATACAAATGGCATGCCATTGGATTTGTGATGTGATGATGAGATTTGTAGTTCGACCAAGAAGATGTTTCTGTTATTATATACTTCGGTTTATCCGAAGAGGCATTTAATGCCTTATTGGTGTGTTTGGGAGGATATAATATATTGGTGTGTTTGGGAGGCTATATTATACTGGTGTGTTACGGAGGATTTAAAATATTCCAGGTGTGTTTGGGCTAGATATTCTGGTGTGTTTGAGTGGAATCCGCGTATCTGTCAGAGTCCGAGCCTTGTTAATAGGGTAAATAATTGAAATGAAATTTTAAAAATGAGATTAATTGTTTTGGCACTATTGAAAAGTATGAGAAAGAATGTATGAGTTAAATTATGAATTGAGTTAGTATGTGAAAAATGAAATATGAATTTAAGAGTTATGATGTAATATAATTATATATAATTAGTTTAAAAGATTATAAAGTTTATGGTTGATGTTTGTAATTTATTAATGTTAAATAGTTTTGATTTATAGTAATACCACTGAGTATGAAATACTCAGCGTACGGTTGTTTCCGTGCGCAGGTCATTAGAGTTTTGGATCCGGTCCAGCATCTAAAACAAACCCGACTCCAATAAGAAGATTTTGGTGATGTATTTCTTCCTTTTGTTAAGTGGCATGTACTAGGTAGTTGAATATGAATTATGTATATGCATTTAAGTTAAATGATTTTGGTTGTATATAAATGATTATAATGTTTTGGATTATGAATATGATATAAAGTTATGAAATGGTAAATTTAGTACTAAATAATTGAAATGAAATAAAAGTTATTAATTATACATATATACTAACATGTTATTTTGTTTAAACTAAAGTTTTAAATTATTATTTTGATAAAATTGGACGATTGGAGTATACCTGTAATACCCCTACCCGTATTCATTGCCGGAATAAGGTACGAGGCATTACCGGAGTTTACGAATTAAATTTTTTTTTTATATTCAATATAGCCCCTTTATAGATATCTAACATTCCCTGAAATTTTAAACCAAAAACAATCAATATCAACCAATCCAATTTAACATATTTTCAAGATAAATTCATGCATATTTATAAAATAACATCATCACATACCCAAAATCAGGTTTGTTAACCATACCAATGGCTAACTCTACATTCATTTCCTAACTCTACATTCATTTCACAGAATTATTTACTTTATTAGCTTATACATGCCATTGATTTCCAAAATAAAGTTTCTTTATATACCGAAATCCTGAGGTTAATAGTGTGATGTGTCTCCGACCAAATCCAACCTCCGAGCTTTTAACACTACAAAACAGGGAAAAAGGAAACGGGGTAAGCACTTTGTGCTTAGTAAGCTCATGTAACAAGAATTATACTTACCTAATATTTTCAATACAATGCAATAAATATTCATATATCCATTCAATGCATTATTACCCTAACATGCACAAACTCCACATTCACGTTAGTCCAATAATTTCCATATATCAATAATATATACCATGATTGATGAGCTCATCAATACCATAATTTTCATTCCCTTATTATTTTTCCATATTTATCCCGTTGAATTTTTTGGAATTTTCGATGGATTTTCAGAGGTACACTTTTAGTGTACAATTTCGGGTCCGTCAATTCATATTCATGTGCGTACTTTTCCATTTCAGAGAGCACACTCCCGCGAACCTCAACCTTGCAGCGGGATTACCAATCCAAAGCTAAATCCTCGCAATATAAACTCATAGAGTATTGTCGGGATTACCAATCCAGGCTAAATCCCTTACAACGACAATTACTCTAATGAGCTTGGATCTGAATTACCAGTCCAGGTTAAATTCAGACCCTAATTCGGATTACCCGTCCGAGCTAAATCCATTTTACACATATTCTTCAGGAGGGCTATATCAAGATAGGATCACCCGTCCGGGCTAGATCCTTTTTACCGTCAATTCCTTTTCAGAGATCCATCGAATTTTCCTTTCATTCAACTGAGATTTCTTCCCATTTTATCAAATATATCAATGTTTCATAAATTTTCATACAATGAACATTCAAATCATTTTCACATAAATAACATACAATCTCAAGCATTTAAGAATCTAATTCAAGTTACACAAACTTACCTTGATACTTGTTTGTAAACAATAAAAATCTACTAATCCCAAACTTTTTCCTTTCCTCGATCTAGCTTCGTATTTGAATCTTCCGGATCTAAATAAATAAATTTAATTATCAATTTAATACATTTCATGTTCATATGCAACATTCTCTATAATTCAACTATTATTTATAGTTCATTCAAAGCTGTCTACTTGAGTCATAGTCACTAAATTATTTATAACTTGAGCTACGGAACTCCAAATTAAGATCCGTTAATTTTCCCTGAAACTAGACTCATATATATTTTTACCATAAAATTTTCAGAATTTTTAGTTTAGCCAATAAGTACAGTTTATTCTTTAAAGTCACCCCTGTTCTGCTGTCGACAGTTCTGACCCTTCTTCACTAAAAATTAATTATCTCTTCATACAGAATTCAAATAATGTTCTCGATTGTTTCTATTAAAAATAGACTCATTAAGGATTATATAAATATAAATTTAATCCCATAATTTTTTTTCTTAAATTTTTTATGATTTTTCAAAGTCAGAACAGGGGAACCCGAATTCATTCTGACCTTGTCTCACAAAATTAATTATATCTCAAAATTTACAAATCCATTGCTTACACTATTTCTTCTATGAGAAACTAGACTCAATAAGATTTAATGCCATATTTTTTTCATCTTCTAATTTGATTTCTAAAATTTATGGTGATTTTTCAAAGTTAGTCTACTGCTGCTGTCCAAACTGTTTTTGTGCAAGCTGTTTATTACCATTTTTCCCCTAAGCTTTTAATAAATGATAATTTCGTCCCTACTCAATTAGCCTCACAATTGAGCTGATTTTTCTCAATTAACATTTTATTATATCACCTTAAACTAGTTTGCAACCTTTAGGAATCAGAATTTCAGCAATAGACTTTAATTCCAAGCATTTTCACAATTAGGTCCTAAAAATCAATTTCTATTGAAATTACCTAATAAAATCATCTCATAAACAAATTAAAGCTTTAATTTCATTCTATTTCATCATAAACTTACAGCACTCAACCATGGTGACTTTCCATTTCATCCATGAAATCAAAAACTAATGAATTTAATAGTAGGACCTAGTTGTAAAAGTCTTAGAAACACAAAAATTACAAGAAAAAGGCAAGTATTAACTCACTTGGTGCAAAAATTATGAAATACCAGCTTAGAGAACCCTCCTATGGCGTTTTTAGTTGCTGGAATTGAAGAGAAATGAAGAGAAATCTAGATATTTCCTATTTAGTCCTAGTTTTATTTAGTTAATTTTGCAATATTCCAATTTTACCCTTAATTTATCAATTTTTCTGCTGATTTCATACCCTTGCCGTCCAGCCCAAATAACGTTTGGGTCAAATTTCCTTTTAAATCCTTTCTCATTAGACTTTTAAGCTATTTAATCATTCTAGCAACTTTTACACCTATTACAATTTAGTCCTTTTCATTTAATGACTACCCAAACATTAAAATTTCCTAACGAAATTTTAATACCACATTACTAAATTTTCATAAATATTTATAAAATTATTTTCGACTCAGTTTTACGAGATAGAGGTCTCGATACCTTGTTTTTACCCAATTTATTCAATAATTTCTTTTTCTAACTAACCACTAAATTGGTAAAATTTTTCTATCAATATTTTCATACGATTTTCCTATCATATCAATTTTCATGCAAAAATATTGAAATAAATTTCTCTTTAAATCGGATTTGTGGTTACGAAACCACTGTTCCGATAATTTTGAATTTAGGCCATTACAATACCTAATCATTGGTTGGAGTATTAATATTGGATTGTTTTGGGTTTGATGTTTGCAGGGGGTTTTATGGAAAAATAAGCAGAAATACTGTCAAAATTTTATAATAAAAAAAATTGCGAAAAATTTCCGGAGAATTCGAACATGTTCCGTTTCACTTTTAATTTACGTTTTGGCTTCGAGCATCTATTATTGGGACTTAACTATTAAATTATACTATGAATGTTATTTTATTTGTGAATTATTTTGTAAGTTGTCTGATATGTTTGCTAATACCTCATAACCCTATTTCAGCGACGGTTTGGGGTTAAGAGGTGTTACCCACTGACTTGGGTCACACGGCCAGACCACAAGCCCGTGTGTCAGGTCGTGTACCCTTCAAAGTGGCCTCACACACCCATGTGCCAAATCGTGTGCTAGGCCATATGAAGCTACTGATTTGGTTTCTAAAAAAGTATCAGGGGACACACGGTCGTGTCACTTGACCTTGTGTCACACACGGCTGAGATACACGCCCGTGTCTCTGCCCGTATGGACAAAAATACACTATTTTCCAAGCCATTTTTCTCACCCAAATTTGCATTAACCTAAACACATCAAATAGCATATGACCATATCATCAATAAGCATTCAAATTAACCAAAATTCAAATTTGAAACATACAACTTCATTACCATTAATCTAAGTGCTCTTAGGCATCACAATTGGCCTTTATATAACATGCAAATATCACCTCCAAAAGCTACCTAAATGGTCAAATGCATATATGAGACATTGTGCCTAGAATTTAGCATGAAATTTCATCTCAATTCCAACCATTTGGTACCAAAACTCAATTTCACAAGAAAGTCATTCATATAATAACTATACACCACAATTCACAAGACCATATATACATATATACATTTCAAAATATATGATTACTTACTAGCCAATTCAAATGACCAAAATTCATCAAGACATAAAGGCTACCTTAGCCAAAAGACCTATACATGCCATATAACCAAAATACACAAAGTTCAAAAGTACCAAAACAACGGTTGGATAGTGTGATGAGATCTCTGATAACTTCCAATCCAAGCAAGCTTCGAAATCACTATAAAACACAAAAAAGTAAACAGAGTAAGTTATTAAGCTTAGTAAGCTCATATGGATAATAAGTACAACTTACCATTCATTCACAATTTAAAGAAACATAAGTAAACAAAGGTAAGTTTCAATCAATCCAAAGGTTAGCACTTAATTATAACCTTGTTAGTCATGTATGAATACATCAACTATGAATTACTCGTCATACTTTTCACAAATACTTGAACTGGTTCGTATCATCTCTTATATCCTCGTACCATCTTCTTTACCTGTTGAACCATTTGGAATACTATCGGATACTAAAGATTCTCACACACTAAGTGCCAAATATGTGGTTAAAACCACCTCTATCTCATATCTCATATAGATGCTTACTTTCGAGCTATCACTGGGTCTGCTCACACAAGCTGTCGGTCAAGTCGTAACTACACAGTGCTGCTCACACAAGCTATCGAGTAACCGCAACATAGGTCAAAAAACTCAGCCACCGATAGAACGTATGAACTAGCACCCAAAACACAGTAACCCCTAATGACATGTCATTTGTATCCTATCTATTCCTAAGGTTCAACCGGGATTTCATACGTTGCCAAATCTTCATCAAATATTTTCGTGAAGTCGTATTCATCAAGAATGCAATAATAAAATATTTAAAACACAATTACTTTAATGCTTATTAACATACGAACTTACCTCGAATTAATATAGAGAAAATCGACCGATCAATCTACTACTTTGTTTTTCCCCCGATCTAATTCCTAATGTGGCTTTTCTTGATCAATTTGACAAAGATGAAGATGGCTGAAACTTCAAGCTCAAAAATGGCTAGGCTTTTCTCCTACATTCGGTTGAGATCGGAAATAAAAGATGAAAGCTTTGTTTTGGTTTTATTTATTTTAAAATTAATTATCTTTTTACTAATTTACCGTTAAAAACATTTATATTTACACAAAATGCCAAGAAAACATCCTCCAATATCTCACTAATGGGTTAATAACCACATAAGGACTTATACTTTAAGGTTCTATAGCTATTTAATACATTTAGCTACTCAAACACAAATTTTGCACTTTACACGATTTAGTTCTTTTTATCGAATTAAGCATGCAAACGTTAAAATTTCTCAATGAAATTTTTATACAATCATACTATCATGTTTTAAACCTCAAAATAATAATAAAATAATTATTTTGACGTTAGATTTGTGGTCTCAAAACTACTGTTCCAATTTCACTGAAAACGAGCTGTTACAAAGGATGTTACATGTGTCACAATATTCAAATTATAAACAATGACTAGTAATGGGTTTTAATCAGTTGGATGATAAGGAAAAGAAGGTACTTGTGATTGCTTACTGGGCAATCTGGCATGCTTGGAATAGGTTCGTTCATGATGGTATTACGCCAAATATACCGGAACTAGTGGTATTCATTAAGGGTTATCTCATGGAAATAAAAGCCTTTGAGGGGTTAAGTCCTTCCTCATTCATTCCTAGATAAGAGATTTGGGTATCTCCAGACATAGGAAACATAAAGCTAAACTATGATGCTTCTTTCAATACTAATACCAATATTCCTATTTCGGGTGTTTTAGCTAGAAATGAAAATGGGGAAATTCTGGTAGCTTGCACTTACCCGCATTTTGGCGTTACAGATGCTTTCATAGCTGAAGCACAGGTATGCAAACAAATAATGACCTTTGCACAAAAGCTTAGGTTTAGATCAATACCTGTGGAAGGCAATTCACTCATAGTCATGAAAAAATTAAACAACACAGATTCAGATAGATCAGTACTGGGTCTGATTATTCAAGACATTAAGAGGAAAGTGAGAGGTTTTAATAGTGTTACCTTCAGATTTGTTGCCAGATCGGCGAATACAACAACTCATGTTCTTGCAAGAAGTGGGTGTCGCCTTCTAGCACCACAATATTGGATTAAGGAAGCTCTTTTAGAGGTAGAGTGCGCAACGACTCTAGATTGACAAAAATGGACGTCATGGAGCTCCAGGGTTAGTTTTCAATGGTTTTGGCTTTGGATTTTGGAGATTACAGTATCTTTCACTCCAAAAGGTTTCCAAGGCGAGATTTTCTTGCGTTTCTTCTCTGATTTTTCATGCAGATCCTCGCTGGGGTTGTGTTTACAAAAAGATTAGGGTAAATTACACCAACAGTCACCAAACTTTGGGGTAAATGACAAAACAGTCACCTAGGTTTCATTTCAGTCACTTAACTTTTAAAAAGTAACAAAACAGTCCTTTTTGCCGTTTTCCATCACAGACGTCACGGTAAAGTGACATGGCAGGTGACGGAGTCCTAGCTGTCAACCTTAAGTCTAGCTGGCTGGTTACTAACACTTTAATAATAATACCAGCACCATTTTAGGGTTTGGAAAAAAGGAAAAAGAAGAAGAAGAGAAGCAGGAAGAGAAGAAAAAGAAGGAGAAGAGGAAAAATAGATATGCCTGAAGTGATTCCGATGTGCTTTTGTAGAGACCCAACCAAATTAAGCATGTCTTGGTCCAATGACAACCTAGGTAGGAGGTTTTTTGGGTGTAACAAATTCGGCAGTCGATTTCGAAAACCATGTTGATTTTTCAGCTGGTTTGATCCACCATTGACGCCCCGTTCAAGAATGGTGTTGTTGGGTCTTCTGAAAAAACTGAGGACATTGGAGGATGCAAGGAAAAGGGAGAGAAGAACCTGGTTTTTGGTGCTTGTAATTATTACTGTTTTGCTGTTTTCAAAACTTTAAAAATCATTTTATGTTAATTGAAAACCAGCTTATGTTTTGTAATTTTGTTGCTGGTAAATTGTTGCTTATGGTGGTATAGATGGCTGTTGTTATACATGGCTAAGCATCTCATGTTGTTTACAAACACTTGAATGAAATGGAAAATTTTTGTTGATTACAAATTGTGTTGGAATATTTTTGTTGCTTAACATGTGTAAAAAATGGCTGCTGGTATACATAGCTAACCAACTCATGTTGTTGTTTACAAATTGCTTAACATTTGGTATACATGGCTGTTGGTTAGAAAAGATAACAATTGATATACAAATTTAACAGTTGGTATACATGGCTGCTAGTTAGAAAAGATAACAGTTGGATAACAAATAGCATGATAAATAGCTCATATATTAAGGCCAATATGCCAAACTGTAAACTGTTTACAAAAGGAATGAGGGGCAAAATATTGCCAAATTTTCCTACAATTCATTACAATTGAACAGATGTGAATTGTAGGAAAATTTACAAAAAGATTCAGTGGCTATGCCTAAGTTTATCAACGTAGCAACCATAGGCAAATTTCTCAAAAAATTATCTGCCTAAGTTAATAATCAGTAGCAGGCAAATTTACACAGTTTTAAAAGGTTAACAAAATGCAGTCTGTTCACATCATTATCAATGGTCTATCATGGATGACTCTTGAGTAGAAGGCATCCATCTAACAGTGGTTGTGGTTGATTTTCTCTTTAATGGGAGCTTTTGTCTTGAGGTAGTTTCTTGATGAGTTGGGGCAGTAGGTAATTGAGTTGGGGCACCTTGTTGAGTTGAGGTACCCTCTTGCTGACTTGGGGTAGCCTCTTGCTGGGTTCGGACACCAACTTGATGTCTTTTAACCTACAAGAATAAAAGAAATGTGAAAAACAAACAAATTCATAGATAGAAGTATATTATAAGTTAAGGCAAATTACTTATTGGAATGTTTTGGCCAACTTCCCCTTTGCAACTCCTCTTATTGTGGCCTATTATTTTGCATTTACTGCACCTCATCTCCACCCCTCTCTTGCTCAACATTTCTGTTGCTTGTGGTTCATCAGGTTCTTTCCTTCTCACTTTAGTAGGTCTGCCAGGTGGCCTTCTTAGTGGAGGAGGTAGTATTGGTAGCATGTTTGACAAAGAGGCCCATTGTTTAGGACCCCTTACTGGACTTACAAAGTTGGAGTAAATTTGAATCTGGGTTTGCTTCGTGTGCCAGGTTTGTACATAGGTCTCTGGAAACTCATTTTTTACATGAATGACAGCTAATGCATGCATGCAAGGGATGCCAGTGAGATCCCAATTCCTTCAGGAGCAGGAATTCTGAACTAAGTCCACCACATACTGGCTGCTTGGACCACATTCAACCTGATACTTGTCCCCACCAGCATGTGATGGAACACACCTAAAAAACAGTGAGCATACTTGGTTAAAATATACAATGACACACCCCCCTAAAAAAGCAGTCACTACATACATATTATAGAAATAACTCATTGCATGCATATTAAAAAATAGGCAACACACCAACAATCATTGCATGCATATTAAAAAATAGTCAACAGCTTTCCAACAATCATTGCATGCATATTAAAAAATAGTCAACAACTTTCCAATAATCATTGCATACATATTAAAAAAAGTCAATAGCTTTCCAACAATCACTGCATGTGATCAGCAACATTAAGTCAGAATATAGGCATTATAAAGAATCTTTACCTTAATGAATCTTTTATATTTACATCCAGCTTTTTCTTGATCTTTGGACACAAAGTTCCTTTCCATTTGTCAGCTTCTTCTTTCTTCTTGACAATAAGTAACATAATCTTGGTCCTTACTATTTCCATCATGGTCAGAATAAGTTTACCTCTTGCTTCCAGTATCATCTGTCCATAAACCACATAAATGATTAGTGAATTGCTAATGATCCGTAAGAAACATAAAACATAGGGATTTACCTTGTTAAATGATTTAGATAGATTATTCACCAACATGTCAGAATGGCTCCTAATTGAGAAGTGAGACCTTGACCAGTGAGCAGGGTTTTTCTTCTTCAACCAGTCATAAGCATGGTGATTGGTTTTTCTCAGTTCATCCATGACATCATCGAACTCTCTTGTAGTGCTTGCTCTTGCAGCTTTCCAAAGCAAATCTTTCAGCTCCTTTGTTCAGAAACTAGCATTCTTGAAATTAGAATGTAGGTGTCTAACACAGTGCCTTGTTTCTGCATTAGGAAACAACATACATGTTGCTTCCAAAAGTCCCTGCAATTAGGAAAAAAATAATTTAATTCTTTGACAAACCTTAAATAGAAACAGCATAAATATATATATATATATATATATATAATAGAGTTTTACCTTTTGTTTGTCAGACATGAAAGATACGTGGTACGAGCTCACAATTTCCAAGTCCATTGCAAGCAACTCCAAGAACCAAAGCCATGATGCTTGGTTTTCACTTTCGACAGCAGCATATGCAAGTGGATAGATGCCATTATTTGCATCTATCCCAACAGCTGCAAGCAAGTAGCCACCATAGTAGCCCTTTAAGAAACATCCATCTAAACCTACTATCCTCCTACAACCAGCCCTATAGCTATCTTTGCATGCCTGCAAACAGACATACATCCTTTGAAACAATCTGTTATCCAAATAATAGATTGTTGTTGTTCCCTCATTTTGGGTCCTAACCTCCAATAAGTACTCATAAATCTTCTCATATTGAGCCTTATGAGCTCTTTCAATTAATTCCAATACCCTAAGTTTAGCCCTCCTACATTTGGTTAGTGAGACCAAGCAACAAAAATCTCTTTTGACATCTTACTGTAATGATTTCAAAGAATAATCAGAATCAGCAATGAATTTTTCTTTATACTGTTCACCTATCCAAGCTGAGGTTACATTCCTATTTTTATAGACTTTAGAACAAGTATGGTTAAGGTTTGAACCCCTAATTTGCCAAGTCTAGTCAGTAGGGTCATTAGGGTTTAGCCGAGAAGCCCATATGAACCAAGAACATTTTTCATTGCAGACTGCCTTTAACCTTCTTAAATCATTTTTGGAAAACTTAATAAAATGACTATTCAACCTACCATACTGCTTGGCAGCTTCTTTTAGACCGTGTTTAGACTTAAATAACATTCCAATCTCAAGTCTAGGATTACTCATGTCATTCTCTAGGTTGAACTCAGGCCAATTTTGGCCATCTGAGTCAGATCCATGTGCACTATCTAACCTCCCAGAATCATCACTATCACACAATTCATCTACTCGTATACCATCCATGTTTAAACCATCTAAAGTAACTCTTTCAGATGCATCACTATCACTACCAGACACTTCACTACCAGACACATCACTACCAGACACATTTTCTTCATTCTCATTAAAATTGTCATCAATTAAACCTGCCAAACAAAGTATTCATCAATAAAGGCAAACAACATAGGCAAACACTTTAACCATTTTTGTCAGACAATAACCAATACAAAATACCGAATAATTTAATACAAACACTTCTGTCATGCACATGACAGACAACAACTAATACAAAAATTAATTTAATCAAACACAACCATTTTTCTCATGTACATGGCAGACAAAAATAGGCAATAACCAGTACAATAAAGAAGGTAAATAACAATAGGAGCCTGGATACAAACAATGACAGATATACACAATAAACATCAGTTTAATAATGTATAATTTAATGGCAGATACAAACAATGGAAGATATACACAATAAATATCAGTTTAATAATGTATAATTTAATGGCAGATACAAACAATGGCAGATATACACAATAAACATCAGTTTAATAATGTATAATTTAATGGCAGATACAAACAATGGCAGATATACACAATAAACATCAATTTGATAATGACATTCATACAATGACAGATACAAGCAATGGCAGATATACACAATAAAGATCAATTTGATAATGGCATTCATACAATGACAGATACAAACAATAGCAGATACACACAATAAAGATCAGTTTGATAATGGCATTCATACAATGGCAGATACAAACACATCAAAATCAAAATCGAAATAACCTTAAACAATGGCAGACACAATACAGTACACATTATATGTCATAAACTTTAAAAACCAAACCCTAATCTGTCATGCACATTAATAACAAATAAAATCAAAATCGAAATAACCCTAAATCGAAATCTAAATTAAAATCAAAATCAAATTCTAATCCTAGATTGAGATCGAAATAGAAATTGAAATCAAAATCAAAATTAGAATCAGTAAGTGTTTCAAAATTGTAATCAAAATCGAAATAGAAATCGAAAGCAAAATCAAAATCGAAATTAAATTTGAAATCAAAATATCCCTAATTAACCCTAAATCGGAATAACAGCATTGAAATCCAAAAAATTTAAAACTAAATGCAAGAACTTACCCGTTAAAGTAGATGTAACAGCACTGGTAGCTTCCCTTCTACTGCCCATTGTCTCTGACAATCAAAAACTTCTGGTTCGTCTTCTTTTCTCCCTAAACAAAATAAACCACCCTAAACCCTAAAACTTATACCCTGTTAATCGATTATTGAACCGATTTCTAACCCCAAATCAATTCCCAATTCAGTTTAAAACCTAAAAAACCCCAAATCCCGATCAAAATTTCCCAAATAGATTTTCGTTCCCCCCCTCAAATCCCCCTAAAGCTAATTTGTTTCTAACCCTAAAACATTAACCCATTAACCCTTCAATTTTTTTACCTAAACCTGTCCCAAACCCATCAGCCGTCGCCAACGTGGCAAGTTAACTTGCCACATCAGCGGTTAACTTGCCACGTCAACAATCCCGTTAACACCCTAACGGTAACTGTTAGTTAGTGACTGTTTTGTCACTTTTTTATAACGTTAGTGACCATTTTGTTACTTTTTGAAAGTTAAGTGACTGAAATGAAACCTAGGTGACTGTTTTGTCATTTACCTCAAAGTTTGGTGACTGTTGGTGTAATTTACCCAAAAGATTATTCAGATTCTAGCTTCATTTGTTACTTATAGTTAAGGGAAAGGGGTTTCTTTACTGATTAGGGCTATTTGTTTTATTTTAATTTATTTTCTTCTATCGGGTTATGTTTTTCTTTATTATGATTTGATATGGTTTGATGGAACACATTAGTTCCAAGACTCTGTGTTTTTTCACCCTCTCTTTATTTAATTAAGGCCAACTTTCACTCAAGAAAAAAAATACTTTTTAGAGTATTTATTCAGACATTTGGTGTATTATTATTCTCTTTTAGCTTTTCTGTTTAATATAAAAAAAAATTTCTTTTCAAATTTACTTTATGATTTATTTTTGGTACATTGAAGAAATTTCATGAGATTTCATATCTCCAAAATAACCTCTGCCTTTCCCTCTCCATTTTTGCTCACAATCTCCCGTTCTCGACTCTCAATCTAAAAAGAATTTGCAACCACCTTTCAACTTTACCCGCAAAATCATCTTCTTCCGCTGCTCGTCTGTTTAAACCCTAAAAGCTATTTAAGAAACATGTCCTTAGTTTTTTTCCTACGAAAACAGGAAAGGAAATCTGCCCTTACCCTAATTGTTGTTATTCCATTTACTAAGGGATTCATGGCCTCAAAATAACGAATGAATTTTTTTTTGTCAAAGCCTCATCTCTCTCCTCTCCTCTCCCCTTCGTTTTGTTTTTATTTTCTTTTATTTAGAACATAAAACACATGCATGCACTCAAAAGTTTCGAAATTGAAAAAAAAAAGAGTTTGTAAAAATAATTAAAATTTTCTTTTGAAATATTCCAAAAACATTGAGAATTTACCATTATTAAATAAAATATAATATTCATGTATTTAAATTTTATAATATATTTTTATTTTTAACAAATATTAGGATTATATATTTAATAATAAATTGTAATTGATATTTTTAAATATTTTTAATTTATAGTGTTAGTTGAAAGCAAAATTGTTTCAAATTTCTCCTTGATATATTTTTTAAATATAATAATATGCATATAAAATCATGTCTATATAAAACTTGTTTCGAATAAAAAATTATGTATATATAACATTTGCAAAAATCCATTGAAGTAAGAGAAAATCAAGTAGTAACTTTTCAATCTATATGGGAGAGTAACTTTCCCACCTTTTATCATGAAAATCACATTTTCATATTTATAAGAAAATAACTCACAAGGAAAATTAAATTCCAAGAAAAGTAAATAAAATTTGAAATATTAAATGTTGAAACCACTTTTCAACTAACTAAATTTTCAAGAAAGTGACAATTTTCGATTGCACCAAAGGCTACCTTAAATAATCAATTTAGATTTAAAGGATTAATCATATTAAGCTGTAACATTTGAAAATTAATAGAGATCAAAACATAAATAATAAACTATTAATATAGGATTTAATTATAGAAATTTATAAATTAAGAGAGTTGAATAACAATTAAGTTATAATAAGTAACAAAAAGTTAAATAGTTAGCGTAAAATTAGTTACGGAATGAAAATAATAATAAAATATTTAATTAACTCAAACCATATGGAAGATAATAGAATGGTGCACCAATGTTTTATATATAATCATGCACACATGCAGTCATATAAAGAGACACTTTTCACAAAATTAGAGAGCTCCTAGTCCCCATTTAGTGGGGTTTGAACATACATTTAAAGACGCGGTTGTAGAGTAGCTGTAGTATCCAATTTCGCCGCAGTGAGTGTTAGATTTAGTCAAACCTAACCACAAAACAAAAGTCCAAGTCTTCTAAGTCATTGTTTCGACCACTCCCCTAATTTCCTAGAGCTGAGCTGAGGCAATCTAATCCTTTTTATCGAATATACACATCAATCATCATTTCCCTTGTTCTCTGAAGATGGATTCATCATCACATCTACCTTTGTTTTCCATATTATTCGTCATGCTCGGACTTACCGTCTCACAAAGCACTAATATCACAGGTATGTATGAATGTACTTCTCATTCGACTTTTATGCTTCCCCTCCCCTCCCGTCCTGAATCTGATTTTATTTATTTTTACTCATACCGTACAACACTTGATTGCCTGAGCTGCAAGCTTAATAACTTCCTCTTGATTTTGGGTGTTTATTGCAACACAAGTGATTATATCCGATTTCAATCTATTACAAAAGCCTCTCTAAGGTCCTGTTTGAAATTCTGCTTGCTTGGATCCTTTGCTTGTCTTGTCACTGTTCAGATACCGCTTTTCCATGCATCAGCCGCAGCAGTAGGTTATTGTGAAAGTTCTGGCCTGCATTATGGTTTCTGACTTGAAATTTCTCTGTTTTCCATATTCCCCATGTCAACCGTTGCCAATCATCCCAACCATTCTTTCCGGCTTCAATCCACCTCTTTGATCCAGTTATATAGGCTTATGTATTAATGATTATTTAAATATTCAAGACTAACAAAGAAAGGTTGATTGTTGCTTCTTCTTTTTTTGGTGTTGATTTAAATCCATTTTCCGGTTTTACAGGTGCTCATTCATCAACGTTTACTATTGTAAACAATTGCAACTATACAGTTTGGCCAGCGGTAGTGTCTGGTCCTGAATCTACACAAATTTCCCCTTCAGGTTTCATTCTTCAACCAGGCGAATCAACATCTATTTCTGTTCCACCGTCTTGGTCAGGTCGGATATCGGGTCGAACTCATCGTGGTAACGACTCTTCTGGCAATTTCTCTTGCCTCACTGGGGACTGTGGCACATCTATACTAGAATGTTCTGGTCGTGATGCCACCCCTCCTGTCACCCTTGCGGAGTTTACACTTGGTCCTGTTGGGACATTGGTTTACTATGATGTTAGCCTTGTTGATGGATACAATCTACCATTGATGATATCCCCACATAATGAAACTGGAGGTAACTGTAACTCAACTGGATGTGCTGCGGATTTGAATGGTGACTGTCCTTCGGAGCTTAAGGTTGTCAATGGGAGTGAAACAGTTGCATGTAAGAGTGCCTGCACTGCTTTTGGGGCCCCCCAATATTGCTGTGAGACTACAGATACGTGCAAGCCTACTTCCTACTCACGATTCTTCAAGAGTCGGGGTCCTACTGCTTATAGCTACACCCAAGATGATGCAAACAGTACCTTCAGTTGTTTTGCTGCTGATTATGACATCACTTTCTGCCCATCCCCTTCCACCAGGTAATAAATCCATACCAATTTCAATATAAAGTTTTATTCCAACGGAGGATGGAATCCGGAAATATTTTTTCAATGATCCTTGCTTGCTTTTGGTTTTGGATCAAACATTGAAAACAGGACTAATGGAAGTGCAGCGAAAAGAGTGGAGAATAAGAAAGGTTGCCACAAGTGCAATGCTTCCGGTGGAACCTGCGGTTCCGACAGCAACAATCAAACAATCTGCCACTGTCCCTCTGGATTTTACAGTTTGCCAGAGCTCGAACAATGTCTCGGCCTAGCTCCCCTCCCAGGCCCAGTATCAGCCCCAACATATAGCCGACGCCCAGGTATGTAGTTTTCCACTTCTACAACTTGACAAAATTTTCTATTATTACTACTGCTAGCCACTAATATGGTTCCTAATATAACCTATTAAATTGCTATTATTTAATTTGTAATAGGATTTTTAATTAACCCAATAGTACCAGCTTTATAATATTATGAAGTATTACTATTGATAAAAACTTAATCGGAATCATTAAAATTGTGCAATAACAAATGTGTTGCTTTACGTGGTATATTGTTTCTTGTAGGTGGGTCCAATTTGAAGTTGACATATTCAATATTAATAGGTACGAAACAATTTTTGGGATAATAATGTGGTTTGAATTAACTATATATTTACTACGCACACAAAACACACAATTTGGTAGATAATAACTACCACTATAATGTCTTACAGGTTGAGGTTTATTGGGTAATAATATGTGGTTTTATTGCTACTATAATTAATTTTTAAAGTTGGAATCAAAATCAGCATGTCCAATCCAAAGTAATATTTTATTAATTAAGATTTACGATAATTAAAATGTATAATTTTAAAGTATCTTTTAATTAATATAACTTAATTAGTTTTAAAGAAATATATATATTTTGTCTAACTTATAATGCTTTTCTTTTAAATTAACACTGATACTTTCTAACAGAAGTTATATGCTTTCTTTTGAGATTTTTGTTTAACTTTATTCATTACCTTCTTTTATTTAACCAATATTTTTACTTAATTAAATATTATATTTCATCTTTATTTATGAGTTAACAAAATTGACTAATGATTCATAATTCATAAACAGGATCGGCTATTGTTGGGATTGTATTGATTTTTACCATTTGCTACTTTGTCCTAGGTTCAAAAGGAAATTATTATCAAATTATCTCCACCAAATAAAGATGAATGATAATGCTAGGATTGAGGCATTCATCATAAAGTTTGGCTCCTTTGCTCCAAAGCGATACTCTTATGGAGAAATAAAGAAAATGACAAATAAATTTAATGATAAATTAGGTCAAGGAGGTTTCGGAAGTGTATATAAAGGAAAGTTGCCTGATGGTCGTCTTGTGGCAGTTAAATCCCTAAATGAAACAAAGAGCAATGGAGAGGATTTTATGAATGAAGTAGCCAGTATTAGCAGAACTTCTCATGTTAATATAGTGACTTTACTTGGCTTTTGCTTTGAAAGATCGAAGAGAGCTTTGATTTATGAATTCATGCCAAAAGGGTCGTTGGATAAGTTCATTTATAGTCAAGGAACGGATAATCAAGGTCATCAATTGGAATGGAAAACTTTGTATGATATTGCCTTTGGAATCGCTAGAGGACTTGAGTACTTGCATCAAGGTTGCAATACAAGGATCTTGCACTTTGACATAAAGCCTCATAATGTCCTTTTAGATGAGAACTTTTGTCCCAAGATCTCTGATTTTGGCTTGTCTAAGTTATGAGAAAGAAAGAAGAGTGTTGTATCAATGACAGGTGCTAGAGGAACTACTGGATACATTACTCCAGAAGTGTTTTTTGAAATTTGGGAGGAGTTTCTCATAAATCTGATGTCTATAGTTATGGAATGATGGTCCTTGAAATGGTTGGAGGTATTGATGTTGAAGTGTCTCAAACTAGTGAAATATATTTTCCTTCATGGATTTATAAGCATCTTGACCAGTCTATGAACTTGAATCTTAATGAAGAAATAACAGGAGAGGAAGAAGAAATAACAAGGAAATTGATTACAGTGAGTCTTTGGTGCATTCAGACCAATTCATTAGATCGACCGTCAATGACTAGAGTGATAGATATGTTGCAAGGGAGCATTCAATCATTGGAACTTCCTCCACGACCCACCTAAAGATGTTGCAAATTTTTTTGTTAACTTGAGTTAAAAGCAATCATAATTAGATATGAAAAAATGTATATATATCTTATAAATTTTTTAATGTTAGTTTTTTATAACATCTTTAATGTTAGTTGTATAAACATAAATATAACACATATTATTAAATGTGCCCAAATTTTAAATAAATATAATTTTGTGTTCCTTTTTTTTATATAAATAATAACAATTACATCCATTAATACCTAAGGGAAGACAAAGTCAAGGGACTTAAACCGTCCCACCAACAAAAACAACAAAAAACTTTAGAAAAAACCAAAGAAAAATAAAAGAAACAACCTAATATCAAAAAGTAAACAAGGAAAGCTAAAAACCCATCACCCTCCTCCCTTGCATACCAAACTATCGATGAAGCCAATTGAAGACCTCCTTGAAAATCTTTCATCAACCCTGTTGTATCTAAACACATTAACTAATTTCAGAGAAAAAAGTCACTTTGGTAACATCTGTGGAGTACATATAGCATAATCTCCAAACACCAAAGTTAAACGTTGCCCCAGTTAGGTACGAGACAACCATCTATGCTAATCTACGATCACCGTTTGGTCCACTGTAACCGGTGCTTCCTCCATCCAGTACCGTGGCTTTGAAATTAGGTCCTTCACTAGTTAAAACGTGTGCCATTGCATTTGCCTCCTTTTCATGGTCGTGAAACTAACTATAAATTCGACTAAGGCAAGCGCACTTATCGAATAGTAGTATAGTTGTGGTGAGGCCGAAAATATCGTATCCACGAGGACTAAAAGTACTAGTAATTACTCTCTTTTTATTATCTAGCCTAAGAATAAGGGTGTTTACTTTATCTAAACTAGTTAACTAAACTAAGGATGCACAGAAAGTAAATTGGAGAAATACTTTTGAGAAAACTAATTAATTTAGACAATACCCAAGGAAGAATCCACCTAGACTTCACTTGTTATTTGACTCTAAACTAGACGATTTATTCACTTGACTTTATTCGTAGAAATCCCTAATTTATATTATTATCTCTCTCGAGACTAACAACGTCTAACCCTAAGTTGATTAATTGAAATCTCTTTCTAATTAAAACCCCTAGTGTTGTATTAACTCGATCTATGGATTCCCTTATTAGGTCTGACCCTAATCCAGCAGATTTATATCGCCCTATATCTAGGGGTGCAATCAACTCCGCTTAATTATGCCAGATCTACTCTTAGATAGAGACTTTTGCTCATCTGAATAAGCACATCAATACTTGAATCAATATCCTGGAATATTAAAGCAAGAATTAAGAATACATAATTAAGAACAAATCAAATATTTATCATATGATTCAGAAAATAATAACAAGATCCGTCTTAGATTTCATCCCCCTTAGGTATCTAGGAGGTTTAGTTCATATATGTAAAAGACAACATCTCAGAAGAGCAATAATAACAAAATATAAAGAAACCCAAAAACTCCTAAAGGAAATTGAAGGGATATCTTCAGCCTTGAAGGAGAATCTGACTTCTGAGATGGATCAATCGGCTTTCTTCGAGTAATTCCTTACTTCCAATCCTGTGTGTCCCCTTTAATCCTCCTCTAGGGTGTTTATATAGGCTATAAAATGCTTCAAAACCCTCAAAAGTGCCCTTTTCCGAATAGAATTAGACTTAGGCTCAACAGGGGCACGGCTGTGTGCCACGCCCGTGTGCAAGTGTTTTAAACCATGTTGAGTCTGTTAAATAGACACGGGCGAGTGATCTACCCATGTGAGGAAGTCCAGGCCATGTTGATTTCCCACGTTGACCCATTTTCTCTTGGCTCATTTTTTGGCTCTTTTTACTCTCTTATGCTAACCTAAGTATAAGACATGAAATTAAAGGATTAGGAGCATCAATTTCCACAATTCTAAGGATAATTCATCCAAAAATGTGCTAAGCATGGGATAAAAATATATATAAATTATGAATTATCAAATACCCCCACACTTAAGAGTCTGCTTGTCCTCAAGCAAAATCCTTAATTCATAATTAAGAATTCATTTCTCTCAACTTATAAATTCCTATCAATAATATCTCAAAATAATTCATAAGTAACGTTACATTGAGAGTTCAACTAGAAGATCATTAAAGTTTCAAACATTCCAAGTTGAGCATTTTACCACGAAAACATAGGTATCTCCTTTCATCTAAGTAATCACCTTTAATTTAAAATATCGCAGAGTTTAATATCCTCACTAAAGGTTCACTCAAATCACTCGAGGTGTTTAAGGACAAGAATTTTAACACTTAACAGTCAATATGAAAAATTATTACCATAGGCTTGTGTGAAAATCAAATATTCACCACTATATATTGAGATGATACATCAATCAAAAGGTCTTTAAAGGATTGTAACGTGGCTTTGGTTAGGGGGTGTGTACATAAGCTGAAAGAGAAGGTTAGAATCAAGATTGAATTGAAAAATTACCTAACTAGAAAAATACTAAAACTGACAAATTATATTCCTAATTAAATGATTCTAAAATTGAGCTTTTCTTCATGGATAACTTCATTTTAATCCAAGTATTACATAATTAATTTCAGCAACTTTGTTTTTTTTTTTGAGAACAAATCACATAGAATTTTGCTAACTATCAAAAATAAAACATAGCTAATTTATTCAAACCAAATCTCGAAAAAAATAGGGATCAAATTAATTGAGAGGGTTTCAACAATAATGGGCTATGGGTTAATATTGAGGGTGGATCAATGAATGGCTTGTTAGGCTCAAGGGGGTTCACTAAGAGTCAATTATGAAGGTATGCTTTTATGGAGTGAGTGGGTTAAACCTAAGTGCCTTTATCATCTTGACATATCAAATCAATGGTGTGATCTTGACCTACATAATCAAAGCAAGTTCTAGAATAACAAATCAATATTGACGCACTCATAGCAACAATAAAAGTGAGCATGAAAGAAATAATATATGCTTTAAAGGCTCAAGATCTCACAAGAATTATGACTTTTTGATGTTAATCCTGTGAATTTTAACTTCAAGATAATACTTAAACTTAGGGAAATATCCTAAAAAATTTTAAATTCTCAAAAATCAACTTATCATGCTTGATTCTCTAATTACTTAAAGTTTACACCATCAATGCATAAATACCTATGTTTTAATTCAAGACATATCAATAAAAATCATAAATTAATCAAAATTCATTCTAATAGTGATATGAGTGAGTTACATGAAAATAAGACAAAATTTAGGGATTTTTCTGATAGTAATATAAATAACCCCCCCCACACTTAAGATGTACATTGTCCTCAATGTAGAAATATATATAATAGCAATATAAGCATAATATCAGAAGAGAGGAAGAGAAGCAAAATTGCCTTGAATTTTCGGGATGAACTCCTTAGAAGAGCGAAAGTAAGAATTATAGATAAGGCTATAATGAAAGGCATGGTTCTAAGTTACTAATAAGAAAATAAACACCACTGTGGAGGAGAATTAAGGGATAATTCGATAATAAGCATAAAGATAAGCAGAGTTTAAAATATAAAACATAAGTTTTCAAAAATAAATAAAGGAAGATAAAATTAAAAAATAATAAAAATAATAACAAAATAAAGGGACTTGGATCACACGGCCGTGTCACACGCCCGTGTGGTTCGAGTTCAGCCCGTGTTTTATCGTGAAATTTTTATTGCCCAATCATCATATGTCCTGCGGACATGCCCGTGTGTCCTAGCCTTGTGGTTCACACGGTCGTATCGCACGACTGTGTACGATGTTGTTCGCTTCTCTCACGTCTGTGTTTATATGCGCAAGCCCGTGTTGTTTTGACTGTTTTGACCATGAGTGATGGGCACGGGCATGTCACATGCCCGTTTTAATCTCAGTTTCTACCACGGCTTATAGACACGAGCGTGTTACACGCCCGTGTAGATTTGGCAGAATTGCCCACGGCTATGTTGCATAGTTGTGGCAACTTATCAAATCCCATGTTTTGGGAAAAATTTTGCTCTGTTTTTACACGGCCGTATCGTACGGCCATGTCGCCACTCGTGGTTTGAGTACGGCCTAAGGCACACCCGTGTGCCTGGCTATGTGGATTTGGACAACCTGTGTTCAAGGACTCAGTTAATGATTTAGATGTTAGAAACTAAAATTTTAAAAAAATCAACACCGTTAGTGCTCGGGTTGCCTCCCAGAAGCGTTTATTTAGAGTCTAAGCTCGACTTTACCTTGTGGGTGTATTTAGGGAAGTTCGCGGAGCCGTAGCTCCTATCTATTGTCTTTAAAATTTTCACCGTTATAAAGTTTGAGACGATGTCCATTTACCTTGAAAGTTCCATGTGATGGGTGACTTACCTCTACTGTACCATATGGAAAAACAGTTTGGACTACGAAAAGGACCTGACCATCGTGATTTAAGCTTCCCAGGAAATAATTTAAGTCTCGAGTTATATAATAGGACAAGATCTCTAACTTCAAATTGTTTGTATTGCCTTAAATGAGCGTCATGGCGGCCCATCGTTACTTCCTTATATAGGAGTGAATTCTTGTATGCATTGGCTCGCCACTCATCTAACTCGTTCAACTGCATCAACCTGTTTTCACCTGCAAGTTTAGGGTCAAAGTTTTGAAATTCTATAGCCCAGAATGCCTTGTGTTCTAGCTCAAATGATAGATGACAACTTTTTCCATAAACAAGTTTGTACAGTGATGTTCCTGTGGGGGTCTTAAAAGTAGTTCTATAAGCCCATAAAAACATCATCTACTTTCATTGCCCAATCCTTCGTGTTTGATTCTACTGTCTTTTCTAAAATACGTTTAAGCTCTCAGTTTGTTACTTCAACTTGTCCACTAGTTTGAGGATGATAGGGGATAGCTGTTCTGTGGTGAACTCCGTATTTCTTAACGGTCTTATCAAATTGGATGTTACAAAAATGAGTACCCTTATTACTGATAATTGCTCTAGGTGTTTCAAATCGAGAAAAGAGTTTTTTAAGGAATCGTACTACCACTCTAGCATCATTAGTGGGTAAAGCTTGGGCTTCCACCCATTTGGACATATAATCAACAGCTACTAAGATGTATTTATTCCCAAATAAACTAAGAAATGGACCATTGAAGTTAATACCCCAAATGTCAAATATTTCACATAAAAGCATATAAGTTTAAGGTATTTCATTACGTTTGGAAATATTACCTGTCCTTTGGCATTTGTCATAGGAAGTAACATACCTGTTGGCGTCTTTGAATAGCGTAGGCTAATAAAAACTTGATTCAAGCATTTTATGTACAGTCTTAGTTCCACTATAATGTCCTCCAGTCGGTCTTGAGTGTCAATGTTCCAAGATCTTCAATGCTTCTGACTCTGTAACGCATCTCCTAATGACTTGATCTATACATATACGGAAAAGAAAAGGGTATTCTCAAAAGTAATTTTTCACATCCGTAAAGAATCGTTTCTTTTGCTGATATGTCAACCCTTTTGGGATAACGTTAGCGGCTAAAAAATTCGCAATGTCTGCAAACTAAGGTACTTCAGAGTCAGAAATAGCAAAAAATTGTTCTTCAGAAAACGAATCATTTATTTCTACTTCATCTAGCTCTTTAGTACTTGAATTTTTAAGCTTGGAAAGATGATTAGCCGCGAGATTTTCTGCTCCTTTCTTATCTTGAATCTTCAAGTCAAATTCTTGCAATAATAGAATCCATTGAATGAGTCAAGGTTTTTCATTAGTCTTAGTTAAAAGGTAGTGAAGAGTAGAATGGTCAGTATAAATGACAACTTTAGACAATATTAGATATGGCTTAAATTTATCGAATGCAAAAACCACAGCTAGCAATTCTTTCTCCGTGGTGGTGTAGTTTTTTTGTGCGGCTGTCAAAGTTTTGCTAGCATAATCAATAGGTTGAAAATGCTTATCCCATCGCTTTCCCAAAACTGCACCTACTGCAAAATCACTCACATTACACATTAGTTCGAAAAGTGAATTCTAATCAGGTGCAATTATAATTGAAGTATTAATCAATTTATCCTTTAAAGTATTAAATGCTTCTAAACATTCCTGATCGAAATTAAATGGCACATCGTTTTCTAGTAATTTAGTCAAAGGCTTAGCTATTTTAGAAAAGTCTTTAATAAATCTTCTATAAAACCTAGCATGTCCTAAAAAGCTTCTAATAGCCTTAACAGAACTAGGGGGAGGTAGTTTTTTAATGGTTTCAATTTTAGATTTATCAACCTCAATCCCTTTACTAGAAATTTTATGCCTTAACACAATACCTTTTTGAACCATAAAATGACATTTTTCCCAGTTAAGCACAAGGTTCGTTTTCTCACATCTTATTAAGACTCGTTTTAAATTTTTAAGGCAAAGATGGAAAGAGTTATCGAATACCGAGAAATCATCCATAAATACCTCTATGATATCTTCTACGAGTTTGTCAAAGATAGCCATCATGTAGCGCTGAAAAGTAGCAGGAGCATTACATAATCCAAAAGGCATTCTACGATAAGCAAACGTACCGTATGGACATGTAAATGTTGTCTTTTCCTGATCTTTAGGAGCTATTGGTATTTGAAAATACCCAGAGAGCCCGTCTAAGAAGCAATAGTACATGTGCCTTGATAGTCTTTCCAACATTTGGTCAATAAATGGCAGGGGAAAGTGATCTTTTCTCGTGGCATCATTCAGCTTCCTATAGTTAATGCAAACTCTCCAACCTGTGACTGTCTTTGTTGGAATTAATTCATTCTTCTCATTGGTTACAACACTCATGCCTCCTTTCTTAGGAACAATCTACACTGGACTAACCCAAGAACTATCAGAAATAGGATAAATAATTCCAGCATCTAGAAGTTTAATTACCTCAGCTTTAACAACTTCTTTCATGTTGGGATTCAGTCGTCTTTGAGCTTGCACACATGACTTATATTCATCTTTCATTAAAATTTTGTGGGTGTAGAAAGAAAGGTTGATCCCTTTAAAGTCAGAAATTTTCCACGCCATGGCCCTTTTATACTATCTTAATACTTGGAGTAATTTATCTTTCTTCTTAGGTTGCAAGTTAGAAGCAATAATCACTAGTAATGTAGAATTATTTCCAATGAATGCGTATTCCAAGTGATTTGGCAATTGTTTAAGTTCTAGTTTTGGAAGTTCTTCAATGGAGTGTTTTTGTTTAAGTTCATCGTTTACCTTAATACCCTCATATTCTGCTTGTCTTAAGGAGGGTTCATTGGAATTCAGTTTAGCTTTTATCTTACTTATCTCAGAATCATCATCATCTACCTCTTCTCATTCGGCAAGACACAGTTCTAACGTGTCCTTATGTATGATTTCTTGAAAGGAATCTTGAGTAGCATGATCAATAGAGTCAATAAAATAACATGAGTTATCCTGTTCCCTAGAAAATCTCATGGCACCATAAATTTTAAAAACAATCTCTTCGTCACCTACTCTAAGTACCAATTTACCATCACCCACATCAATAACAGCCCTAGCAGTGGCTAAAAATGGATGCCCTAAAATTAAAGGTACTTCAACATCTTCATCCATGTCAAGCACAATGAAATTAATAGGGAATATAAATTTATCTACTTTTACAAGTACGTTCTCTATAATACCCCTAGGATATTTAACAGACCTATCAGCTAGTTGAATACTCATTCTAGTGGGTTTAGGTTTCCCAAGACCAAGTTGTTTAAACATTTTATATGGCATCAAATTAATGTTAGCGCCTAAATCAGCTAGTGCCTTCTCAACATTTAAACTATTAATTAAGCAGGGAATAGTAAAACTTCATGGATCTTTCAGTTTGGTTGGCAGTTTATTTTGGAGTATGGCCGAGCACTCCTCGTTAAGTTTCACTGTGGATAAATCTTCAAACTTCCTTTAATTTGTTAGAAGCTCCTTTAAAAATTTTACATATGTAGGCATCTGCGATATAGCTTTAACAAAAGGTAAGTTAATATGCAGTTGTTTAAAAAGTTCAAGAAATTTACCAAATTGTGCATCCATGCAGTCTTTCTTCAACCTTGCTGGATATATGATTGGTGGTTTATATTCCTTTGGCATTGGATTGTTATTGTTTTCGGGTTTTACCTCCTCTCCTTCGTTTCTGTCAACTTCTTGTGGTGGTTTCTTTTCAGATTCAGCTAGCACTTTCCCACTCCTCAGTGTAACTGCTTTCACATGCTCTTTTGGATTGGGTTCGGTGTTACTAGGTAGACTTCCTGGTGGTCTTTCTGAAATCATCTTAGCCAGCTGTCCAATTTGATTCTTGAGCCCTTGGATTGATGCTTGCTGATTTTTAAATGCAGTCTTAGTGTTCTAAAAATGGGTTTTCGCTACTGAAATAAATTTTTTCATCATCTCCTCAAGGTTTGGCTTTTTCTCTTGCCGGTAAGGTTGTTGTTGGAAGCCTGTAGGTTGTGGTGGTCTCTGATTCCCTTGGCCTCTCCATGAGAAATTTGGGTGGTTTCTCCAACCTGTATTGTAAGTGTTACTATAAGGATTGTTTTGAGGTTGAGGATTATTACCCATATAATTCATTTGTTCGTTCTCCATGTTGTGGCTGTGGGGTGAGTATTCTGAATTGCTCATTCCACCTCCACTTGCATCGTACTGCATTACTAGATAACCTGTGAAAAACCAAGTAAACCATCAATTTTTCTATTCAAGAGTTCTACCTGATTAGAGAGCATAGTAACCAAATCTACGTTAAAAACGTCAGTCACTTTCGTTGGCTTTGTCCTCATAACTTGCCACTGATAATTATTCAGTGACATTTCCTCTATAAACTCATAAGCCTCTTCAGGTGTCTAATTATTGATTGTTCCGCCAGCAGCCGTGTCAACCATCTGTCTAGTCGAGAGATTCAGCCTGTTGTGAAAAGTTTAAACCTGTAGCCAAAGTGGTAACCCATGCATCATAAAGTGTTTCTAAATCCATTTATACAAAAGAAGAAATATCATTCCTTAATTTAGCAATTTTAGCCGGTGGGAAATATTTAAGTAAAAATTTTCCCGTCATTTGTTCCCAAGTAGTGATTGAACCTCGTGGCAACGAGTTCAAACCACTGCTTAGCCTTATTCTTCAATAAAAAGGGAAATAACAGAAGGCGAATGAAAATGCCATTGATTTTAAAAGTGTCGCAGAGCTTTAGAAAATTTTCCAAATGAGTGTTTGGATCCTCGTCTTGCAAACCATCAAACTAAACAAACTATTGTATCATTTGAATCGTGTTAGGTTTCAGTTCAAAATTATTTGCAACAATAGCAGGTCTAACTATACTCGATTCGGCTCCTGTTAAATTAGGTTTAGCATAATTATACATAGTACGTAGAGCAGGATTTTAATTTACTGGGTCTGCAGCAATCACAGGAGGTAGCGGATTTTCTTGATTTTCAGCCATCTCCTCGATTTTGGTGTAAATATCGTCCTCTCGCTCTTCCTTTATGTACTGTAGGCTTCGCCTTATTTCTCTTAAGTTTTTGCGAACTGTACTCTCGATCTCACTATCAAAAAGTAATAGTTCCGACGGGTTTCTTCTAGTCATAAACTATAAAAACCTGTCAGAAGAAAGTAAAAGAAAATTTAGTAATATAAACAAAAATAAAATAAATGACTAAAGTAATAAAAATTAAGTGTTCCTAATATCTTAGTCCCCGGCAACGGCGCCAAAAATTTGGTGGTCGTGAAACTAACTGTAAATTCGACTAAGGCAAGCACACCTATCGAACACTAGTATAGTTGTGGTGAGACCAGAAATATCGTATCTACGAGGACTAAAAGTACCAGTAATTACTCTCTTTTTATTATCTAACCTAAGAATAAGGGTGTTTGCTTTATCTAAACTAGTTAAATAAACTAAGGATGCACAGAAAGTAAATTGGGGAAATACTTCTGGGAAAACTGATTGATTTAGACTATACCCAAGGAAAAATCTACCTAGACTTCACTTGTTATTTGACTCTGAACCAGACGATTTATTCACTTGACTTGATCCGTAGAAATCCCTAATTTATATTATTATCTCTCTCAAGACTAACAACGTCTAACCCTAGGTTAATTAATTGAAATATCTTTCTAATTAAAACCCCTAGTGTTGCATTAACTCGATCGATGGATTCCGTTATTAGGTTTGACCCTAATCCAGCAGATTTATGTCGCCTTATGTCTAGGGGTGCAATCAATTCCACTTAATTATGCTAGATCTACTCTTAGATAGGGATTTTTGCTCCTCTGAATAAGCACATTAATACTTGAATCAATATCCTGGAATATTAAAGCAAGAATTAAGAACACATAATTAAGAACAAATTAAATATTTATCATATGATTCAGAAAATAATAACAAGATTCGTCTTAGGTTTCATCCCCCTTAGGTATTTAGGGGGTTTAGTTCATATATGTAAAAGACAACATCTTAGAAGAATAATAATAACAAAACATAAAGAAACCCAAAAAATCCTAAAGGAAATTGAAGGGAGATCTTCAGTCTTGAGGGAGAATCCGGCTTCTGAGATGGATCAATCAATTTTTTTCGAGTAATTCCTTACTTCCAATCCTGTGTGTCCCCTTTAATCCTCCTCTAGGGTGTTTATATAGGCTATAGAATGCTTCAAAACCTTCAAAAGTGCCCTTTTCTAAATAGAATTAGACTTGGGCTCGACAGGGAAACGGTCGTGTGCCACGCCCGTGTGCAAGTGTTTCAAACCATGTTAGAGTCTGTTAAATAGACACGGGCGTGTGATCTACCCGTGTGAGGAAGTCCAAACCGTGTTGATTTCCCACTTTGACCCATTTTCTCTGTTTTTGACTCTTTTTTAGCTCTTTTTACTTTCCTATGCTCACCTAAGTATAAGACATGAAATTAAAGGATTAGAAGCATCAATTTCCATAATTTTAAGGATAATTCATCCAAAAATGTGCTAAGCATGGGATAAAAAAATGTATAAATTATGACTTATCACCTTTTTAGCTAAACGAAAAGTAATTCACTAAAAAAAACCCATATTTACCTCAATGTCTTGAATAATCGAACTTAGCATCGATCTATCCATTATGTAGAAGTTTTGTAATAGCCCGTTTTTAGTCAAATCGGAACAGTGGTTTTGGGACCACAAATCTGAGGTCAAAATAATTATTTTATTATTATTTTAATATTTATAGCATGATATTATGATTTTGTGAAAGTTTCATTAAGAAATTTTATCGTTTGATTGCTTAATTTGATAAAAAAGACTAAATTGCGTAAATTGTAAAACTTGTGTTCTATTAGCTAAAGGTGTCTAATACTATGGAATATTAAATTGGAGGTCCTTAAGTGGTAATTAGACCATTGGTTGCTTAAGTGGACATTTATGGACATGCATTAAGTGATTTTAATGTTTTATAACAAAGGTTAAATGTGTAATTCAATAAATAACTTAAGTAAAATAGCGTAAAATTTAGATATCATCTTCTTTATACGATCTTTCCACTGAATTTTGAAAAGATAAAAATCCATAGCTAGGGTTGATATTCGTCCAAGCTTCTCTTGCTCATTTAGGTACGTTTTTTATCTCGTTTTTAATGATTTCTATGTTTTTGAGATGTTGCAGCTTAATCTAGCTAGCCCAGGGACTAATTTGCAAAATTTTTAAAGGTTTAGGGTTTTATCATTGATGAATCTATATGTACCTTGATATTTGGAGGATAGAAAATGCATGGTTGTTGTTAGATAAACAACATTTTTAAAGTGATTTTTGACAAAATTATCATTTAGAGATTAAATTGAGAAATATGTAAATTTTTTGGTTAAAATGTGAGATAAATGAAAAATATGGGTTTCTAAGGACTTAATTGAAATTCAGCTAGCATGGGTATAAGTTGAATTTCATGAATTTGCATTTTTATGAAATAAAGACTAAATTGTAAAAATGTTGAAATATTAGAGGCAAAAGTGTAAAGTTACCTTAATCTGTATTTTGGACTAAATTGAATAGAATAATGATTGAATTAGTTAAATTTGATTATATATAGATTAAGAAAAGTGAAATTCAGATTTAGATCAGGGGGAAAACAAGGTTTTAGACTAGTCAATCCGTTCCATCGTTTTAGCGATCGAGGTAAGTTCGTATATAATAAGCATTGTTGTAATTATGTTTTAAATGCTTTAATATTGCATAAATTGTGAATACAACCTTGTGGACATATTCGACAACGATTCGGAAAATGTGAAATCCCGGTTGAACCTTAGGAATAGTTTAGGATACAAATGACATGTCATTAGGGGTTATGTGATTTGGGTGTTGATCCATACGTCTTACCGGTGGCTGAATTATCCGGCATGTGTTGCGGATTCTCATCAGCTTGTGTGAGTAGCACCGTGTAGCTTCGTCATGACCGTCAACTTGTGTGAGCAGACCCGTTGATAGCTCGAGAGTAAGCATTATATGTGATATGAGATTGAGATAGTTTCGACTATGTATGTGGTACATAGGGTGCGAGATTCCCGAGTATCCGATGGTATTCCAAATGGTTCAACAGGTATATCGAAGTTATGAAATGGTGAAAAATATATACGCATCGTGTAACGACCCAAAATCCGTGGGCACAGGAAAGTGTGTTATCGGGCCTCCGTCTTAGTGAAATAAGTTCAAAAATAATTATTAAAAATATTTATGAGCCTAGTAGTGTGTCTAATTAGGTTTTAATTAAGTAAATTTAGCTTAATTTAGAGTAATTAGCAAAAAGGATTAAATGAAATAAAGAGTGAAAGTCTAATTATAGATTAAAAGAAAGTAAAAGGGCTAAAATTACAATTAAGCCATTTAGCATAAGTTGAGACAACAAACATGTTAAAATCTAAGATATTTTAGATTTTAATTATGTAAATATATATAATTTAATTATTAATTATTATTTTTATTTAAGTATATAGATATTTATTATTTATTATTATTCTATTAAATTATAATTTATATTATTAAATTTTGATTATTATTATTAAAATAAATTAAAATAAAGACAAATGTATGGTGATTAAATTATACAAGTGTAATTCATATATTTATACATTTGTAATATATTTATTTAATTACTTTTTATTTAAGTAAAATATTTTTATCATATTAAAATATTAAATTATATAAACTAAATAAAATAAGGACAATTGGATGGTGATGATAATAGGCAAGTGTAAAATATATGTGTGTCCAATTGTAATATATATATTTGTTATTAAATAAGATATTTATAATTATTATTATTATTATTATTATTATAAAGTTAATAAAATAAAAGAATAAAAGAAATGAAATAAAATAAAGTAAAGAAGAAATAGAGAACATTTCGAAACAGAACAGGAAAGAAAAAGGAAAGAAAGAAGAAAGGGAAAATTAAGGTTTTAAAGCTTGAAGTTTAATTGGTAAGTTTAATCAAGTCCTTTTCTTATAAATTTGATGTTTTTGGAATCTTAGAGTGAAATGCTCTTGAATTTAAGTTGAAATTTTGAAAGTTAATAGATTCTTGAGTAGGGTTTATGTTGAACAAATGATGGAATTGGGGGTTTATTTGATAGAAATTTGGATTAGAATTGAACAAAGGATTGAATTGTAAACTAAGCTATAAGTTTTGAGTTTTAGGGATTAAATTGAAATAAATTCGAAATTATGAAAATATGATAAAAATTAAGTAGTTAGATGTGAGTTTGGTAAGAAATTGAGTAGTAAAAAGGTATGAATTGAGAAAGAAAAATATATAGGTTTAGCTGGGATTAAAGTGGAATTAAAGTAAAAGTTAGATAAAAATTTCAGCATTTAAATTGTGTTATGCTAATAATTGTGAAACTATTTTAATTGTTCGTAGCTAATATCGAGCCTGAAGCATTGACCCAAAAAAGAAAAGGAAAGATCGTCGAGGATTAAATCCGAAAAGAATTCTGGTTTGTATCACTATAATTCAAGCTTTATAATTAATATGTGTTTAATTTAATATGAATATGTGGTAAGTATTTTAAGGTAAGTATTTAATGAAATAATAAAATTTGTGATTGGGTATTAAAATTGAGATTGATACTGAACTGAATTATTGGATTCTGAATATTGTTTTGAATGCCGAATTGAACTGTGAAATTACTGAATAATGTTACGTATATTGCATTGAACTGTAAAATTTCTTATGAAGTAAATTACTGTATTACTGTGAAAATTGATCAAAATAATAAATTATAATTAATATTGAATCGAAATGGAAATTTCACTAAAAAATGATTTAAATACCCTATTAACTAGTCGGGCTAGTCGGATATAGTTGGCATGCCATAGGATATGGAAGAGTAAGGGTTTTTGCCGGCTTACTGATCAGGCACTTATGTGCCGACTACTGTTACTATTACCGTTATTGTTCCCTATTCGACACTTTGTGTTTCAAATCATATCGTTCTTATTATGATTCAACACTTTGTGTGTTGAATAATGTTCTTATATCGCTATCGCTACCAAGTCTCGATTCTTGATTAGATATTGTATACCGTTAAGGCACATTGTGCCGTACTAGTGTGTTGGTTGGAATCCGTGTATCTGCCGAGTCTGAGTGAAGTTAATAGGGATAAATGAAATAAATCTACTGATAAAACTAAATTTGAATGATATGTCCTATGTGAAAGTTGAGAATTGAAATAAAGAAATAAGAATGGTATATATATAATTGAATGATAACATGAAAGATTGAATTGTTCATTAAGTGATGATAATTGTAATGTAAAAGTATGTGTGATTTAATGTATTTAATTATAAACTAAATTATAGTGATACCATTGAGTATATGCATACTCAAATGCAGTTGTTTCCGTCTTGCAGTTGTAGAAGTCAAATCTTGAACCAAACATCCAAAGCCGATTCGACTTCACAAACTTTTGGTGATGTATATTTTCTTTTGGTAATGTGCCATGTACTTAGGATGTGTATAAATGTTATTATGTTTTGAATATAAATGGTTTAAAATATTAGTATTGCAAATTTAAGAATTATAATGAAAAGTTTATTCATTTCAATTTAATTAGCACAATGATAAATTTAAATCAATATTATATTGATTAAGTTGATTAGAAAGTAAATAGAATAGAAAATGAATATGTGAAATAAATTGGTTGAATTGGTTATGTTTGAAATGGATATGGTTTTAATTGCGGGGGTTTTATGTAAAAATAAGCGTAAATGTCATTTAAATTTATAAAAATATAAAAATAAAAATTTAGAGTATTTAAACGAATCCCGTTTCACTTAAATGTATGTTTTAAACTTTGAGAGTTCGATATAGGGATTTAGTAATTAAATTATGCTCTGAATGTTATTTTCTTTGTGAATTATTCATAAGTTGTCTGATACGTCAGGTAATGCCTCGTAACTCTATTCCGGCGATGGTTCAGGGTTAGGGGGTGTTACACATCGGTATAGTTATGTACGGAAACTATATGAGCATTGAAACTATGGAAGTTATGAGATCTTGATTAATTATGTGATTGAATATATGTTAACATTATGATTAAATGTTTTGTAGTATAATATGTTCATATTACTTGAATGGTAATCGGTGAGCTTTGCTTATTATTTCATACGAGCTTACTAAGCTTTATAACTTAATTATATTTTTTTCTGTGTTTTATAGTGAAATCAAAGCTAGCTCGGATTTGGGGATTGTCGGAGATCGCATCACACTATCAAACTATCACTGTGGTACTTTTGAATCTATGTTTTTGGATATATGGCATGTATAGGAACGTTGGTCATTTTGGTATATGTTAGTTATAGATTTGGCCATTTGAATTGGCTTGCAAATGATAAATTTTGGTTTTGGTGTATAGTCATGTGAGTTGGCTTATTTTGGTTGATTTGGTTGTGTATATATATGTACAGGGCCTTTGTTATGCATTTGGTATTGCTTGTGATTTAGGTAAAGTGATGCATAAATGAAAGTGAACATTTAAGTGAATTGAGAATGTGAAATTGGTATGATTGGAATAGTATATTACGGTACATGTGTGCTTTATTGATGTTGGTATTGAAATAGCATGAATTAGGCTTGATTGAGGTGGTTTAAATGCCTATTTATGCCTTGTGTTGGTGCTATTTGGTTTAGTGTAGGTGTATACAAATTTGAGTGGCAAGATGGCTTGGTAAATTGCCTATTTTTGTCCACACGGGCATGTGTCTCAGCCGTGTGTGACACACGGTCCGATGACACGGTCTTGTGTTCTCGGGTGTTGAATTAAAAATGAAGTCAGTATGCTCCACACGGCCTAGCACACGGGGTGTTATTTGGCTGTGTGGCATAAGTCAGAATACCCTACAGGTTTGGTACGGCCTAGCACATGGCCTGACACACGGACGTGTGTCGCCATTTATTAGGGCACACGGGTGTGTGAGTTGGCTGTGTGACCCAAGTCAGAGAGTTACACGAGCTGGGACACGACTATGTGATCCTATTTTGAATGTCCTCATGGCCTGTGCCACGGGCATGTCTTTGGCCCTGTGAGACATACGGCCGAGCCACACGGGCGTATGTCCCCTATAATTTGAAAATTTGTCTAAGTGTTCCAAAAATTTTATGAGTTATCGTTTTAGTCCCGAACCATTTCCAATGCATGTTTTAGGCCTTGTAAGCTCGTATTAGGGACATTATGGTTGATTGTGAATGATGTTTATTTGAAATAGGAAAATGTATGAGAAATGCATGTTTAATTGTGTAATAAGTCTGGTAATGCTCCGAAGCCCTATTCTGGCATTGAATACGGGTGAAGGGTGTTACAAGTTTAATTTCTTAATCTTTGCAAGTGAATTCCTCTCAACTTGGACCAGATGAAACCTTAATTCATGCATAAAAATGTCAACCCGCGCATGTTCTTTCTTTTACTACAAATGCATTAGCAACATCTTGATGTGGGCAACGCTCCTATAATCTGTCCAAATGCACCTCTTACTAGAATCCCAGAAGTAGAGGTTTTTGACACAACATTAAAATATGCATCAAAATTTAACTTTATGTAGCTCGGATCTAGTGGCACCGATATTTCCTATTTACGTAGGAACGTAGTTTGCCTTAGCTCCTTAATAGCCTCAATTTCTAGCAAGTATCCCATAATAAAGCTTGTCAACTTCTTTAATGTATTCCTAAAACACTTGTGAACCAGTTTGTTTTGTGTGTACTAGATAGCCCTATAAGAAATTACCATCATCTTTTTAGATCTGATATTTGCATTTATAGAAGCCTTTGTTAACCACATTCTATAATCTGAGTATTGTGAAGCAGGGAGCACCACAACCTTCAGGTGATTCAACATTTGCTTACAGACAGAATAATACCGCAATAGGTGATCAATCGTTTCTTTAGCTTCGTTGCACAAATGGCACACATTAGCAATCTGAAACTTGCTCTTGATAAGATTCCCAAAAGTTGGCAGAAAATTATTAACGAATTTCCACATAGAAATTTTCACTTTTTCTGGGATTTATAACGCCCACATCTTTGTAAAAAAATATTGTAATTGTTTAGGCATATCCATAAAGTAATAATCCATGTTCTGTAGCTCTTCTTCTAAGAGCAATTTGTAACTGCTCTTAACGGAGTATTCCCCTATCCCTTCAGACCACCATACAACCGTATCCGGAGGTTTCGTCTGGGCAAGTGGAATTGTAAGAACTTTTTCAGCTTGATCAACATCAAAGAGGCATCTAACTCTTCCTTCATTCCAAGTACAAGAGTCTGAATTGATCAAATGTGCAACAGTAGAAAATCTGAAATCGATATTTCGATGTATAATTCTCTCATTTCTAGGTTTAGGAACATGCGAGCCATTCTAGATGTTCACCCTTTCTCCCGTACCAATTCCCCAACTAGATCCCTTCTCTATTAATCTCTTGGCACTCAAAATGCTTTTCTAGGCAATTTAAGGGTAAGTACCATAGCATAATCAACATAATATAACAAGTAGGAGTCAGGTTTAGAGGCTCATTGAAGAACTACATTTACTTTGACCTGGAGTTTTTATTTCGATTGTCTTTCTTAACTCAATAGTAGGAACTATTTAAAAAATCATAAGATTTTCATTAGAATCCTCATTACAGACATTTTACTAACATTTCAACTACATGCAACCCCTATGCATGGTATTCCTGCAATACTCTTCCTTTCTATAATCATAACGTGCAAAGATGTAAGACTTGCCAGAATATAGAATCATCTTGTAACACCCCCAACCCGTATCTGTCGTCGGAACCGAGTTACAGATCATTACTAGAATTTACAGAACAATTACAGTTAATTCATGTCATTTATTATTCATATTCGAAACCAATCATATTTAATCGTATTGTCCCTTATATGGACCCTCGAGGCCCCATTTAAGTACTAGAAACAGGTCGGGACTATATCGGAAACTCGGAGAATTTTTTGTGAAATTTCAAAATTTTTCTTATGTACAGGGATCACACGCCCGTGTCTTAAGCCGTGTTACAGAGCATTACTAGAATTTACAGAACAATTACAGTTAATTCATGTCATTTATTATTCATATTCGAAACCAATCATATTTAATCATATTGTCCCTTATATGGACCCTCAAGGCCCCATTTAAGTACTAGAAATAGGTCGGGACTATATCAGAAACTCAGAGAATTTTTTGAGAAATTTCAAAATTTTTCTTATGTACAGGGGTCACACGCCCGTGTCTTAAGCCGTGTGCGCATTCGATGTGAGGCACACGGTCGTGTCCCCGCCAGTGTCCATACCCGTGTAATTTTCTGACTTGGGTTACACGGTCAGCCACACGGCCATGTGCTAGACCGTGTATCACACACAGCTGAGACACACGCTCGTGTCTCTGCCCGTATGTTTTTAATTCGAAGCATTCTATTTCTAAATTTTCAAGATACAGATGACACACGGCCAAACCAATTCAAGACATTAAAATCACACCAAAACCTATCTTATGTATGACATTTTAGTTCATATGTTCAAGGGTTTAAACTTACCAAATTCACAATTATGTTATTAGGCAAAGTTTGTATCAATTATACCAACTTAAAACCATTTATCAACTTGTTTATATACTTCCCACTTTGTCACTATTTCAACACACATCAAACATAATAAAGCTTTTATAATTACATCATAGTATGCTTAACGCTAACCATTCCAATGGCTAGTTACAACCAAAATATTTCATCATTTGATCTATTTTAGCTTATACATGCCATTATACCAAAAGTAAACTTGTTTTATATACCGAGAAGTCTGAGGGATAGTGTGATGTGTCTCTGACCAAATTCCAACCTTCACGAGCCTCCGAGTACCATAAAACAGAGCAAAGTAAACAGAGTAAGCATTTTAATGCTTAGTAAGTTCGTATAACAATAACTTAACTTACCAATTATGTTCATTTTAAGTAAGCATAAAAATCATACATCCAAATCATTTTGACCAATTGTTTAATCATATGCACTCCTCAAATCGGTTAGTCATGTAATTCATATGAATTTCCAAGAAAATAGAGATGAGCTTATCGAACATCAATTTTCAAGTAATTCAAGAAATTTTCGAGATATAATTCATTTTATTTTTATATTTTCTCACATTAGGAATTTATCCATTAAATCATTGAAATATCGATGGATACCCAGGTAGTACACACAAGGTGTACAAATAAGTGATTCGTCAACTCGTATTCAGGGGTACCTATTACGGTACATAATCAAGAAGCACTCTCTCGAGTTAAATAACAGGATGCTCATGTGAGCTATGTAACATGAAGCTTATCTGGGCTAAAACAGGAAACTCATAAGAGTTTAAAACAGGAAGTTCATTGAGCTTAACAGGTAATTTCGAAGAGTTATTAACAGGGAGCTCCGAATAGCATATAACAAGAAGTTCAAGCGAGCCATAACAGGAAGCTCAAGGAGAGCCTATATCAGGACGCTTATAAAGAGCTGTGTTTGTGTCCACAATATATATGTAGGATCACAACTGATCATATGACAGGATGCTCACAAAGAGCTGCAGTAGTCCACAATACATGCAGGATACTACCGATCAGGATGCTCGCAGGAACTGAAAATATGTAATAGAAAACTCAAAAGGGCTTATAACGGGATGCTCATAAGAGCTATGGTGCATCCGCAACATATGCAGGACCACAACCAATCGGGAAATCCTGTATCCATCGAATTTCATCTATTCAAACGAGATTTACTATATAGACAAAATTAAGCATTATCGGATTTTATGATTAATTTTATTAACATACCAATTACACAATTCAGCATACATAAATACAACATTTAATTCAAGTATGTAATATACAAATTATAGTTACACAAACTTACCTCGATACTTGTTCGTATTTGAGAATCTACTAATCCAATACTTTTTGTTTTCCTCGATCCAATTCCATATTAGGTCTATCCGGATCTATATAAATGAATTTAACATCAATTTAATAAAATTCACATTCATTTCCATTCAAATTCACATCTTATAAAAAATTACCATTTTGCCCCTATACATTTCATTAATTCTAAATTCGTCCCTAGGCTCGGAAAATGAAATTCATGCAATTTAATCCTTATTCCAAGCCTAATTGAACTTTTCATATAACATTTACAGCCCATGTATTTCACAAAATTTAGAAATTTTCCATGAATTTTACTACTTTACAATTTAGTCCCTAAATCATAATTTCATCAAAATTCACTATGTAAAAGTTATTTATCTATCAACAATCTTTCATTTTCTACCATAAATTTCAAAATTTTAGCATACTCATCCATGGAAAAATTTCAATACTTTGATATCTTTACAAATTGATCCCCATAATAGATAGATGGTTACTACGTTCTCGGAAATATGAAAATTACTAAAAACGGGACAAGATTACTTACCCAATTAGGCTTGCTTGATTTCCTTTCTCTTTCCTAGGGTTTTCATAGAAATTTTTGGGGAAGATGATGAAATAAACTTATTTTATTCATTTAATTAATTTATCATCTTTTAATTTATTCAATTTTCAATAGAGTCCTTTTCTTTTTCTAATTTTCCATGGATGATTCATCAAAAATATCTACTAACCCTATTTAATGGTCTAATTGCCATATAAAGACCTCAAGTTTTGAATTTCATAGCTATTTGGTACCTATAGCTACTAGAGCTCAACTTTTACATTTTATGCAATTTGGTCCTTTCTATAATTAAACATGAAATCGGTAAAATTTTCTTATCAAAATTTTCATACGTCTTTCCTACCATAATTCAGACCATGCAATATTATTAAAATAAATTTTCTTTCTGACTCGAATTTGTGGTTCTGAAACCACTGTTCCGATTTCACTGAAAACAGGTTGTTACACATCTACTATTTAAAGTAGATCTTATTTCGATCTTAATGAAAAATAAAATGTTGAGGCTAGAGAGAAGAACTTGAATATTAAGCAAAAAGAAAAACCATCTAAAATGGTCTTCTCCTATAAATATACTCTAAAACCTCTTGACTTCTCTACCAAATCCAAGGTAGGTAAAAGAAAATCAGGTGAAGGTTAACCTTACTGTTGACCAGTCATGGGAAGGGTCAAATCAATCTAATTAACTCCTATTAAGAAATGGTCAACCATGCTTCTTGTGATGATTTGTTTAGTTGGCTTGTTTTAGTATACAAGCAATATTTCGTACATTTTGCTTTTTACTCTAATCTTTACTTCTATTGTTGTGAAGTCCCAACAACTCCCAACCAACATGATATAAGATTCAATTGAATAGTACTCATGTAAATCGGACGTGACGATAACTCATATTAAGTTTGATATTAAGGACAATTAATTCTCCTACAGGTTCCTTATACACCTAAGAGAATCTTAGTGTTCAAACCCAACTTTAGTGATGCAATCGTTGAGAGCACCAAAAATATCCTATCCCTATAAAATATTAAAAATAATAAAAAAATAGTATAAGGGAAGTAGGGTCAAATCCTCAGGGACCAGATTTGCACAATTGCTTGTTTCTCGAAATCTTGGTTAAAATCGTGCCCAAGAAAACCTGCGTACCTGGAAAAAAATAAAAAACAGAATTAAAAGTTTTGATCTGGGAAAAAATAAAATAAAAACAGAATTAAAAGTTTTGATTGAAATTCTTAAAATTAAAATTAAAATAATAGAAATAAATAGAGTTGAGGAAAATGTGTTATTATGGAGAGATTCCAGCCTCCGGTTGTCTCGATCCGCCTTGGGTTCAATCCTCGGCTTTTAGGTGATCCTTCTCAAACATCAGGCTAACAGGATGGAGAATTATGTTACCACAACACACCCAATAGTTTACCTACCAACCTTACTCATCTTCTCAGATTCGCCGCTTTTCAGGGTGTGACAAGATTCCCATGACTTCTTAAAGAAAATCTGTAACAGTCCTATTTTGACCATAATCGGAATAGTGGTTTCAAGACCATGTATCTGAGTTAGAAAAATATTTTAATATTATTTTCCATGCCTATTATAAGTGAATTGACATGTGTGAAAGTCTCGTGTAAAATTTAACTGTTTGTGTGCTTAATTTGCAAAAAGGACTTAATCGCGTAAAATGTAAAAGCTATGTGCTAGATGTTAAAAGTGCCTTTTTGATTTGGCTTTATAATTGTGAAGTCCTTATGTTGTAATTGGACCATTAACATGGTTAATGGACATTAATGGCCTTAATATATGTGTTTTGGTAATGTTTTTATTAAGGTTAAAAATGGAAATTTATAATTCATGTTAATATTAACTTAATGTAAATGAAAATGGCCATTATTATCCTTGTTCTTACCGAAAATACAAAGAAAATAAAAGATAAAGAAGCTTTAAGCGTTCGGCTAGGTTAAAGCTCAATTGAGCTATGATTTTTGATCGGTTTTTGATAATTTCTATGTTTTTGTAATCGTTGCTTCGTATACTATCGAACCCATGCTTCAATTTCTAATTTTGGTGATAGTTTTGAAATGTGCCATTGATGAAACTATGAGCTTTGTGATGTTAGTTGATGAATTATGGAAGCTTGATGTTTGGTTTAAATGTGTTGTCTTTGAATTTTTGATGAAATTGAGTAATTTGGGCTAAATTGTAAAAATATTATTTTGAGGGACTAAAATGTGAAATAAATTAAATGTATGGACTTGTATGAGATTCATGAAAATTCAACTAAGCTTGTGTACAAGCAAATTTTGTGTATTTTGTGATTTTTTGAATTAGGGACTAAAGTGTCGAAATGTGAAAATGTGGGGGCTATTTTTAAAAATACCCTAATTGTGTGTATATGGATTGTTTTGAATGATTTGGTGAATAAAAGGGTTAATTTTGAATACATATAGATCAAGAAAAGAGGAATTCAGACTTAGACCGAGGGAAATTGAAGATTATAGAATAAACAGTCCGAGTCGACAAATTTCGAGTACGAGGTAAGTTCGTACTTAAAATATGATGTTAAGTAGGTTTCAATGCCTTTATTATACATGGATTGAATATAATTGATTCGGATGAATATGATGATGAATCGAAAGTATTTGGCACTAAGTGTGCGATTTAAACTAGCTTCAGCTACTTGAGGCACTAAGTGTGCGATACCGACTTAGTCTCGGTTAATTGAGATAGCACTAAGTGTGCGGAATCGTTTTAGCTTTGGCTAACCTTTAAGAACTAAGTGTGCGGATGTTTAAAGTATCAGTAATCTTTGGGAAGTGTTAAAGTGTTCGAACAAGAGGTGAGATTGAAAATGAATTAATATGAAAATGATCAGGTAAGTATGATACCTATGTGGTAGATGATATTATGTTTATAAAGCTCATTGAATTGGTAAGAATTTATAGATTGTGTTGGTATAGATTTTCTAGGTGAATTGAGAAATTGTAAATACTTAAGTGTTGATGATTTATGTTTTATATATTGTTGATGATTTTAGTACGAGCTTACTAAGCTTTTGAAAGCTTACCTTGTGTGTTTGCATTGTTTTATAGATATCAACGCTACTACAAGCTCGAAAATCATCTAAGATCGTCACCACACTATCGAACCTCATTTTGGTACTTTTGAAAATGCATATTTTTGAAGTATGGCATGTATAGGCTAGTAGTTTGGGAAGTATGTTTTGTGATGTATATGCTTAGCCATGTGTTTTAGCTAATTTTTGCTTGAACTCATAGTTGTTAATGACTTATGGTATGTGATGATAAGTTGCAAATGTGGTACGTTTTAGTTGTTAAGTAGTGGTAAGTTTAGCCTGAGATTTAATGATGAATGGAAGGAAATGTTTTAGCATGATCTTATCTCATGTTGGCATGAATCTGGTAAGGTGTATGAGTAAGGATTTGGGTGAGTATAATATGATATGATTGGTTTATATTTTAGTGTTGAAATTGGCTAAAATGGTGGTGCAATTATGCATGTTTTCTTTGCTTACAGGTTGACCAAATTAGGGTGGCAAATTGGTTGTTCAAATAGCCTATTTTTATCCACACGGGCAGAGACACGGGGGTGTGTCTCAGCCGTGTGCGACACACGGCCATGTTGCACGGTCGTGTGTCCTCTGGGGTATCCTAAAATTGTAAGTCAGGCTCGAACACGGCCAAGACACACGGGCGTGTGGTCTGGCCGTATGACCTTAATTGGTATGCTGACGTCACAAACAGAATACCCCCATTTTTGGCACAGCTTAGCACACGGCCTGGATACGGGCGTGTGATAGGAACACTAGCTGGACATACAGACATGTGGTCTAGCCGTGTGATCAAGTCAGTATGTATGGCCTATTTTGCCACGGCTTAGACACACGGGCGTGTCTAGACCGTGTGAGACACACGGCCTGTTCACACGGGCGTGTGACCTTTTAAAAGTTGAAAATTCTTATAAGTTCTGAAACTTTCATTTGTTGTCAATTTGGTCTCGAATGCATGTTTTAAGTATTGTATACTCGCTTTTACGATCTTATTGAATGTGAATGTATAAGATTTACTGCAATGAAATGATATTTGATATTCAACTATCCTAAATTGTGTTATGGACTAAGTAATGCCTCTTAACCTATTCTGGCGACGGATACGGGTTAGGGGTGTTACAAAATCGAGAAGAAATTTACTTCTAAAAATAACAATAAAGCAATCTTGCACAAAAGCAATCTTGCACAATCAATGACCTTAATGAACAATGAAGAGGTCTTTATATATGCTAGCTAATTACATCCAAATAAAACTCAAGTATAATGAAACTCTAATTAATCTAAACAAGAAGTAGTTTTAGTATAACTAAACATTCTTGTTGACTAAGAAACATAAAATTGTTAAACAACTTTAAATACTTAAAAATATCTTAAAATTCGGAAGAAATAAACAATAAAATAATAAAACTTAATAAATTCAATATTGGGTTCATAAATAATAATAAAAAATTAAGCTTAAAAATAGAACCCAATAGGATTTAAACTCAAATTAAATCTTGAAATTCATAATTTCTCGTAATAGTCATGTCCAAAAATGTTGCTCGCGCAATCTTCAGTAAAATGATCATAACTTGAGCTCCCAAACTCGAAGTCAAGTGATTCAAAGTGAGTTTTAAATCTAAGAGATAGCTCTTCAAATGCTACATATCAACCCATAAATGCTCAGGTCCCATCCAAAAATTCATTGCAAGTTGATTGATCATTTGAGCTTGAAAATTGACAGGTTGACTGAATTTGCTTTAATAAATTTCACCTCATCGTTGCATGTATCATTTAACTAGAGAGAGGATGGATAAGAAAGAGGGGAGACACCTAGAAAATAGACCACTATGGTATACCTCTGCCTAGAGGTGGCAAGCAAAAAGGCAAGAGATGGTTATTATGCCAACCAAAAAAGAACAAGGACAAGCCTTATGGTTATTATGCCAACCAAAAAAGAACAAGGACAAGCCTTACTCTCGATGGAGAGAAGTGTGAGCGTCCCCGGTCAAGGACCAAGATAGAAGCATTTTACTTGAGAGAAAGAGAGAGCTTTTTTTGGATGTTAAATTTCATGACACAAAGTTCAATTTAAGTTCAAACAAAACTTTCACTATAAATTCATATCTGTAAAAGCAAATGATCCCAATGCTAGATTAAAATTTATAGGTCTTAAGCTACAATTTACTACGATGTTTGTATTGGTGTCTTTTTGTGTTGTATTCATGTGTCGGTAGAGGTGTGCATGGGCCGGGCTACCTGGCCCAGACCGAAGGCCCGCCCGAAAAATGGGAGGGTTCGGGTAAAAATATAGGCCTGAAATATGGGTTTGGATAAAAAAACGAGGCCCGTTTAGAAAACGGGCCGGGCTCAGGTAAAACTTTTTTGGCCCGAGCTCGGCCCGGCCCGGCCCAAATTATATACTAAATATATATATTTTTTTATTTTTAATCATTTTTACATTTTATTTTCAATTTTAGTATAATCACTTTTTATTATATTTTCAATTTGTGTATTATTTTAAGAATTATTTTAGTATCATTTTTTATTTGTTTCTTATTTTAATATTTTTTTAAATGTATTTGATTTATTATATTTTAAATTTTTTTATTGAATGAAATAAGTTAAAAAATTTAATATTAGCCGGGCAGACCAGAAGCTTAACAATTTTATTTTGGGCGGGCTTAGATAAATTTTTAGGCCAATATTTAGGGCGAGTCAAGCTCGGGCTTAAAAAGCGAGGCTAAAATTTTGTTTGGGCCTGGCCCATGTGTCGGTGTCTTTTCATGTTGAAGTTGTCTTGAGTAATCGGGCAATCCGCGTATTGTGTCTAGTGTCTGCTTTTAGTGTTAGCCGTGCAGTTATGAAATGTGTTAGAAATTTTCAACACAATTATAACAGATCTTTATAATAAGGTACATACTCTTTGTAGAATTTTAAATTTTAAAATTTTTATTTTTTGGGTTTAAAAATAAATTTAATTATTAGCATGGTAAAAAATGTTAATATCATTGGTTTTGGTATGAAAATAAAATAAATTTTAATCTCTACGTCTTAAATCTTAAAAATAAAATAAAATAACGTTATGAATCTAAAATCTGTACGTCTTAAATCTTGCACTTTATATTATTTTTAAAAATGATTCGGTATCAGTAGTATGAATGGAGCTTTTACTACGACAACGATAAATTGGAACAGTGCAAAATTCAGGTCACAATGTAAATCACGCTGCATGAGTCTTTTCAAGTCAACTTTATAGTCTAAGTCTTTCTTTTGATAAACTTGCCCTTTATTTAGACCCAATCAATCCTTTCTATCTGTACTTCCCTAATTTGCCTTGTTCTGTTTTCCATCAATCCTCAGAAAAGAAAAAAAGAGAATGATTTATCATTGCTTCTCATCATCATTACCTGATCTTCCACTTCGTCTGTACTTTTCCTTATTCTTCATCATCTTCGGTTTTCCTCTTTCACTAAGCGATCATGATCTGTACCAGAACTGTCGCGATGCAGTCTTCAAATGCGGGAATATCTCCGCCGGATTTCCTTTCTTTGGTGGCCAACGAGCGATGGAATGTGGACGACTCGGTCTCGAGCTTCGCTGCGACAACAAAAATACAACAACGATCGTAATTAGTGATATAGAATATCGGGTTCTGGCCATCCATCGGGATCGTCATATTCTAAGGATTGCGAGGCAAGACCTCATCAAGTACGATGGCCTTTGTAGCCCTCAAATTATCCCAACTCGGAATTCGGTCCTCGATTCCGAGCTGTTTTCACCTGGTCTTGGTTATGCCAACGTTACTTTGTTTTACGACTGCCAATCTTCCATCTCCTCAAGCAGTACTCTCGGGTTCTTCCCTTGCGATAACGCCGGTTCCATTTACAGTAACGTTTCCGTTGCGACGCGAAGTAATATCCGACCGAAGAGATGCTCGGCTAATGTTACTGTTCCGATTCTTCGATCTTCCCTGGAGGGATCACTGAATTCTTTGTTGGGGTTGAAAGAAGCCTTGAAAAGAGGAGTGGAAGTAGAATGGTATTGGAAGGACAGCGAAGCTTGCGGGAAGTGCAATGATTCCGGCGGAGCCTGCGGTTTCTTTGGGCCGGCGGAGAATCAAACAGTGTTCTGCTATTGCCCTTTCATGTTTGACAATTCGCACGATGACGGACAATGCATTCGCGTTATTTCTTCACCATCCCCAACGACTGCCCGAGGTATGTAATTTTTATACCTTTAAAAATTCTTTGTTCAAGTCTCACTATTTCAAAATGATTAAAAATGATGTTATCAAAAATTTCTATTGGATTAAACTTTAATAATTAATTAAAATCTGTTTTATATACGGTTTTATGGATATTATCTTATTAGAATAGTGACATTATTGATGAATAAAAAGATTACAAGTTATAGAAAAAACAATACTTGAGTCCAAACAACCCAATAACGTCTAACCAGCAAAGCATAAAGAATAAGAACACCTTTTATATAGATACAAGACGACACCTAGTGAACTGCAACGGATACCCCATAACATCAAGCAGCCAACCATTGTTAAGGCAGACAGCTTACGGGATCTTGAGCTTTTACATTACCAACCGTCACTGTCTGGTTCAAATGCATCAAAACTATTTATATTAAATTAAAATTTCTCATCTCAAAATTATGTATTTAAAACATAAAAGATTTTTTTTTAAATAGTATATAATAAATAATTAAATATATTTTTTAAAATTAATTAATAATAACAAATGAAATGTATATAATATTAAAATAAAAAATAGATTAAATTTTAATAAAATGAAATTTAAACATGTAAATATATCAGATTAAGAATACATAAATATTTTGATTGAGTTGGTGTTGCCAGTAACTAGATCTAGACTTCATCATGAGCCGAGTTGGGTCGATGCAAAATTTTAGATCTAGGCCTACCTCGACTTGAAAAGTGGGTCTAAAATTTTACCTTAGCTCAACCCATATTAAAATGCTAAACTCGAGCCTAATCGACCCAACCCAACCCAACCGTATTATTTTTATATAAAAAAATTTTAAAAATATAAGACATCAAATACACTAAAAATATTAAAATAAATGTTTCTTAAAACTTGAAAATACAAAAAAAATTATAGGCATATAATTTGGGCTGAACTAGGCCTAGACCAAAAAATTTATGTCTAACCCCCGACTTGTTTAGAAAGTGGACCTTATTTTTTATCCAAGCTAATTTTTCGAACATTTTTTTTTCAAATCCTCCTAATTTTTGTACGGGTCTTTGGACTTACGCCGGTGACCTGACCCATGATCAAATATAATTAGATCTCGTCTCAATTGTTAAATTACTAAAATATCATTATTTTAACAAAGAAATAAATATTAATTTGAAGTGTTATATATATTTTATATAAAATTTAAAAAATAAATGCTTATAATAAAATTGGTATGTAAGACATCATAATAACACTTCCAACTTTAGGATTTCGATAAAAAGTAATTTTTATAATATTTATAAAACAAATATACAACACAATTGTTTCATTATATAGAAAATTATCTGAATAGCCGAATAAAGGAATTTTGGGCTTGATAGCCACTCCCCTGAAAAACTGCAAAGAAGACGATTCGCTACTTCCGAATCGCTGCATCCAGCTCCTCCAGTCTCCTCGATTGGCCCCCTTCGCCGTTGTGATCCCCTTAGTTCACTATTTTATTGTATATAGAGTCGAGTGCCTGTCTTTGATTCGGGTTTGGATATTCTACCGTCTTTCCTGCCCCTCTCTCTCTTAATCAAAAGCCCCTAAACCAGTGAGGGTACTTTTCAAGTTAGTTGAGAAGTAGCCATTTGCTTCAAACAGGCACCTTGGACTAGTCTCTTAAATTACCGAGACCCATACATACAAAGATCTAAACATGACAAACTAATATTTGTTAGGTAGGCATCAGCATTGGTTTTAGAGGACAATTCAACACCAAAACATTCTGTATGTAACTTTTATCCATTCCATTAATATTTTTATATAAATAAATTTATTGAAATAATGATACATCATCAACAAAAAAGTTATTTCAACTTTTTTGTTTTTATTTTATGATTTATTATTATCCAATTCAGTACGTTTATTTTATCAAATATAAATCATACTTTGCTTTTTCCTCAAGAAACTCATTATACTGGTTTCATTTGAATTTTGTTAGAATCTAAAAAAAAAATATGTTGGAATTATTAAAATGATTAAAACTGCAGAATAAACTAATTTACTACTTCTGCCATATATTTTACTCGCAGAATCCAAAGCTAAATCGAAATCGAGGCTGAATCTAATATTTATAGGTATGAATCAATTTGTTCTACTATCAAAATTTCTATTCATCAAATGTTTTGTTATTTAAATTTAGTTGAATAAAATGTTTTTAAATTATTCTTTTTAAAAGTAATTTTACTTTCTTTTTTTATTATTGAAACTTGGTTTTCTTATAGGCTTTTTTTTTTACTATTATCTGAAAGTGGTTTCTCATCTGAGTGATAATGTACTTGAATCAATTAACTAGTTTGGATTTGAATTATAATTTTACAAAAATAGAACTAGTAACCTTCAGTTAGTGGGGGAGAGAGGGAGAAGGGTTAGAGTAAATGTGCTCATAGATTGAGTTGGGCCGAGTCTAATTATAATATTAATATACTTTATATTTATCTAAACTTAGTCCAGCTCATTATAGTCTAAAATTTTACTCAAACATACCCATATTTGCAAAAAAATTAATCCAAACCCATTTTAAACTCGTCCATATTATTTTTAAAATATTTATATTATATTATTTTAATATTTAATTTTTATTTTTTATTGAAAATTTTATATAGTCATTTTAACATTATTTTAATGTTTATGTTAGAGTAGTATTATATATTTAGTATAAGTTCATTTTTCAATGTGTTATAACTTACATAATATATAAAAATAATATAAAATATTATAAATTTAAAATGGATCCGATTGGGAGCTTAAGCCTAATTCATATTTTAAACGGACCTAATTTTGTTACCCAATTTAATTTTTTGAGCATAATCCTTTTACCATAACCCTCTCAAATTTCAGACAGACTTTCGGGCCTAGGTGAGTAGCTTGGCTTATGAATAGATCTAGGTACGGGTGAGTGATGGTGAGGGGAGGGATATTTTTTATTTTATTTAACATTAATATAATTATTTTTATTTAATATTATTATAATTTTTTATTTAACTAGATTTTAATAAGGTGCTAATGTGGCACTTCTTGATTGGCTCTACCTTTTTTTTTTAAAAAATGGAGTGTATCAGTAAAGGCCAACTGTGGTTATGAATAAAGTTTAGATTAAAAGGCCTCTTATTGAATTAAGCCTATTATTTATTTTAAGATTTTTTGTTTAACTCTATTCATTGTTTTTTTTAAGTAATAATTTTTTTACTTAATTAATCTTATTGATATTCATTTATAAATGATTAAGTAAAAGTTGATTAATACACCATGAACAGGATTGACGGTTGCTGTAACCATCACCGTTGTATTGGTTTCTGCTATATGCTTCTTTGTGTTAAGGTTAAAAGGGAAATCACCATCAAGTCATCTATGGAAGGGGAAGAAGAACGGCAATGCTAGGATTGAAGAATTCATTGCAAAGTTTGGTTCTCTAGCTCCGAATCGATATTTTTATGGAGACATTAAGAAAATGACAAATAAGTTTAAAGATAAATTAGGTGAAGGAGGGTATGGTAGTGTATACAAAGGAAAATTGCCGGACGGTCGTTTCGTGGCGGTCAAAATCCTAAGTGAATTCAAAGATAATGCAGAGGAATTTATGAATGAAGTAGCCAGCATCAGTAGAACTTCTCATGTCAACATAGTGACTCTTTTGGGTTTCTGTTTTGAGAGATCAAAAAGAGCTTTGGTTTATGAATTCATGCCCAATGGATCTTTGGACGGGTTTATTTATAATAAAGGACCACGTAGTCAAAGTTGTCAATTAGAGTGGAAAACTTTGTACAACATTGCAATTGGCATCGCTAGAGGACTCGAATACTTGCATCAAGGTTGCAACACTCGGATCTTACACTTCGACATTAAACCTCACAATATCCTTTTAGATGAAAACTTTTGTCCCAAAATCTCTGATTTCGGTTTGTCTAAGTTATGTGAACGAAAGGAAAGCATTATTTCAAATACAGGTGCTAGAGGAACTGCTGGATATATAGCTCCTGAAGTGTTTTGTCGAAATTTTGGTGGTGTTTCTCATAAATCAGATGTCTACAGCTATGGAATGATGCTCCTTGAAATGATCGGAGGAAGAAAAAATAAAAATATTGAGGGTTCCCAAACTAGTGAAACATATTTTCCCTTATGGATATATAACCATCTTGATCAACCCATGAACTGCAATCCTAATGAAGTAATATCTGTAGAGGAAGAGGAAATAACAAGGAAACTAATCATAGTGAGCCGTTGGTGCACTCAAACCAATCCAGTAGACCGACCATCAATGACTAAAGTATTAGAAATGTTGCAAGGAAACCCTCAATCATTAGTACTTCCATCGCAACTCACCTAAAAATGTTGCAGACTTGTTGTTAACTTGAGTAATTTGTTCATGTTGAAGCAATTTTGGGAAAATGTTCATTTTGATCTCATGTTTTTTTAGTGTTAGTTGTGTATATAAAAATAGAACAATTTAAATGTGTAAAATTTTAAACATAAATCTATAGTATACCTATATGATATTATGCTTATTAAACATATATTTTGTGGAAATAATTTTATAAATATTAAAAGATGATTGAGAAAAACAGAAAAAATCCTAAAAGGTTTTGTCTTCATAAATCACAAAACAGAATGGAAGATACATGGATTCCATTAAAAAAAAAAAAAAAAAGGCAAAGATAAGATTTGATTGAAGATTCGTAATAGAAACCTAAATCTGGGAATAAAATTCAATGTTCCCCTTTTATAGGAATGACAACAAGTTGAATACTTATATTTTTGAATTATTGAAATCCAAATACGAAAATATGTTGAAATATTTGAATTCATTTATTATCCATAAATTATTCTAGTATTATTATCTAATCTCAAATTTAAAATTAATATATATTTATACTACAATAATGTTTTAGAGAAAAAAAGCTTAGGTGGCATGCTTCAGTATTTGACAAGTGGCATTATATTTATATATAGGGCACATTTGTATTCAATATGTAAAAATGAAAAAAAGAAGTTGTGTCAAAATGTTTGAATATTATATGACAACAATTATATTTTTAAAAAATCACTTTTTATATTATTTTCTTAATTTTCGTATATTAAAAATAGAGAAAAAATAATGAAATGATTTTAAATTTGTTAAATTAATTATTTTTAATTTTTTTCTTAGTGACATGACTAAATTAAATTTCTTGAAAATTTTAAATTAATTGCAAACATATTCAGTGATATATGAAATATAACTTTACATATTCAACAATTTAAAAGTACAAAAATAAATTAAAAGAATTTTGAATAAAAATAATATCAAACATATTCAATAACTTCACATTCTTTACGCTATAAATAGTGAAATTGCATAATGTTTACAAATAAATTTATTTTATTTTATTTTATTTATTCTTCACCCTAAAAAAATAAAATCAATACAAATTTATCACAATACAAACCATTAATATTCTGAAAGTAAAAATTTTATATCATTTTATTTTACCTTTTCATTTATAATAATTCGAAAGGTTAAAATTTTTGCAACTATTTTTTAATAAATAAATGTAATATACTTTAATTGATACATATAATTAAATTTGTGCATTGTATAACGCCCTCAACCAGATCCGATTCACCGGGTCCAGATCTTGAGTGTTTCTACGCATAATACTTAAAAAGATCTTGTCAAGCAACTTTGCTATAAAGGATATGGGTGTAACAAATGTTGTTCTTGATATTAAAATAACCCGAGAGGAAAGCACTATAACTTTATAACAATCACATTACATTGCAAATATGCTTAAAAAATTTGATCTTTTCAATTATATATTAGCATCTACACCCATGGATCCTCAAATAAAATTAGTATCTAATGCTGGTAGGAAAATTGGTCAATTGAATTATTCAAGTCTGATTGATTGTCTTATGTACATAACAAATTGTACAAGACCAGATATTGCATGTGCTTTTAGGAAATTGAGTAAGTACACGAGTAATCCAAGTATTTTGTTTTAGCAAGCTGTAAATTGAGTACTTAGGTACTTAATGAGAACTCTTAACTACGGGTTGTGCTATAATGGGTATCCTTCAGTTTTAGAAAGGTATTCGGATGCTGGTTGGATTACAAGTTTGGACTATCATGCTTCTACTAATGGATGGATCTTCATTCTTAGTGGATGTGTTGGTTCTTGGGGTTCCAAGAAACAAACATGTATTCCACCATGACAACTAAATTTATTGCATTAGTTGCTACATCTAGCGAATCAGAATGGTTAAAAAATTTGCTTTATAATTTATTTCTATGGCCTAAACCAATTTCACCTATTTCTATTCATTGTGGTAGCGAGACTACTCTAGTAAATGCATATAGCCAAGTATAAAATGGAAAGTCTAGACACATTGGATTAAGACATAGCTATATCTGACAATTAATCTTTGATTGAGTGATCACTATTAATTATGTGAGGTTAAGTGAAAACTTGGTGGATCCTTTGACAAAAGATCTTGCTAGAGATGCAGTCAATAATACCTCAAAAGGGATAGAACTCAAGCCTATTAATTAGAGTCACCCATGATGGAAACTTGACTTAATGCTTAGTATAACGTCAAGTCTTAAGTTCAATGAGACAAAGTACATAATTAGTATGTAACTGCTAGCACTATAAATAAACTCATCTTAAGATTAAATTGCTAGGTACCCGTAATGATAAAGGGAAAGATTTGTATTGTACTTTTAACGGACCCATAACATAAATATGTTAGAGTGTTATAATTACTAAAACACTCTTGATAAGATCTACCTATGTGAGTATAAAGTGTGGCCACTTTTAGGAGCACAAGGGCATGGCTGTAATAACATTTGTGAAAAATAAAAAAATAAAATAAAAAAAACACACAGATTTTTACGTGGAAACCCTTTCGGGAAAAAAACGACGGGCAGAGGAGAAGAAAATTCACTATGCCGAATTCGAATCATTTTACAAGAGGAATAGACTATGTCTATTTATAGGCTTGTAAATCCATATTCTTATGTTTATTTATAGGCTTGTAAAGCCATATTCTAGTAAGACTAAAACACCTTATTCTAATCAATATCAAATAGATGATATTTAATAAGGTTTAAAAAACTTTGTTCTAAAAATAAAATAAAAGAAGTGTAATTCTATATGGATTCTTCTTTTATTTTATTTTACCACTATATTTTATTTTATGCAGGTTTATATATAGTGTAAAGGGTGAGAAAAGTGGTCTTAAAATGGCCTATTTTTGTCCATATGGGTAGACACACGGGTGTATGTCTAGACCGTGTGTTACACACGGCCTGGTATATGGGCATGTGATTTGGTCGTGTATCCCCTGCACCTTAATAATAAGAAACAAAATACTCAAAATTGAGCACACAGGCAAAGACACGGGCGTGTGTCTTAGCCGTGTGGGTGACACAGCTTTGGACACGGGCGTGTTACACGGCTGTGTGAAAACTGCACCTAATTTATGAAAATTAAATTAACCACACAGCCTAGCACACGGGCATGTGATTTGGCCGTGTGACCTAAATTTCTTCATGCCTTATAAGTCAGAGAGTTACACAGGTTAGGGACACAGTTGTGAGCCACACGGCCTAATCACACGGGCGTGCCTCTAGACCACACGGGCGTGTGGGCATTGTATATAAGGAAAATTTTATAAATTCGCATAAAATTCTTAGGGTTTCCGATTTAGTCTCGAATCGTTTCTACTGTTTATATTGGGCTTCGAGGGTCCATTTAAGGGACTATAGGATTATTATTGAATGTGAATAGTAATTTTGGCTCTATTTATTTGTAAACCCCGGTAATACTCTATAACCCTATTCCGACGATAGATACGGGTTAGGGGTGTTACAAAACTTATAGCCATGGATCAGTTGTATGGAGATTAGGATGTGTTGCACAGTGAAATCTAAGGGTGGATAGCCGCAATGCAAGAGTACGTTCCAGGGATAGTCATTGAGTTGTAGGCATTGCCTTATACGATTGGGATAACCTACTACATCTGGGGGAAAATAACTTTTCACTGGATGTTTTGGATGTTTGATCCATGAATTTGAGACTTTCCCTACTGTAACCCGCTTGTGCAGATAGATGTGACCTGGCTGTATAGGAAATATACGTAGATCTTTCTCATTGTAACTGCACAAGATGGGAATTGGAACTTTCTACCGATAATGTTTGCCATTGTTGAGGAATAGAACATGGAGTCATAGGACTTTTTCCTAGAGAACTTGTAGAGGTATGTTGTCACTCAAGACAACATTTGCATCATTCTTGATAGATCAAAGGGGATAATTGCCGCAATTAGGCATTTCAGGTCTTTTGTGGAGATCCGTATATTGTATCAGGCACATTGCGGCGAACTTCCACAAGGAATTCAAAAATGCAGATTGGCACAAACAAGTTTTAAAGATGGGTAATTATTTGTCTCAGTTTTTTTCCATATGTTTAGAGTTTCTGAAACAACACGTAATATGTTGTAACGGTTTAAGGTACGAGCTAGAACCACATCGGTTCAGACAGAGACTAGCTAACCTCTAAGCTGATATGTAAGGTCAAATGAATACTTCGTTTTACCAATATAAAAATTTGTGTATTTTTAGGTCTAAAATATAGGTGCTGCCAATTGCGTAGGCGACACCCAGAAAAATTATTTTTTTAAAAAAATATGATGTCTTGATGGTAGAGGACAGGGGTGCCGCCGATTGGTTAGGCAGCATCGATTTTAGACTGTTCACTTTGCCTAGATTCGTAAATATTAGGATCATTATCCTATTTTAGTATTTATTTTATTTTTATATTAGTTAGATAAAAAACCTTTATATATTCCTTAGATACTTTTTTCAAGTGTCTTTTTCTCCTATTCATTTTTTAAGGAATTATTTAAAGATTTATCATTAAGTATGAATGGAAGATTTATACATAGGAATAACTTATATTAGAATGATACTAAAATTTAAGGTTTTAGGCATTAATAAAAAATTAAATATATGAAATTATTGTTATACACCTATTCATGTTCAACCTGCTCTCCAACTTTAGAGTTTTTAAAAAAATTATATATAAGTAATTAAAATAAAAAATCAAATAATTTATAAACTTTAAATCTTACACAATTCTTATTAATGAAGATTCAATGACATAGAAAATAATTTAAAATGGAAAAAAAATCCATTGTCTAGAAACTAATATTTTTAAAAGAAAAATTGATTGCAAAAAAATTAACTTAAAAGAAAAGCAAAATGATTAAAAATTGTAAAATAAAAAATATGTTGGTTTATAATTAAAAAATTAATTATTTTAAATAAATTGAAGAAGATAGTAAATATAGATCAAAATTTAACGATGCGAAACTATTTTATTAATGACTGAAAATTATGTTTTTCAGGAGTTATATATATATATATATATATATATATATATATATATATATATTACATAAACCTTTAGACTTTTTACTACCCATTGATAAATTAGAAGCGTGCAAAATTCAGCATTAACGTAAATCATATTACATGAGTCATTTTAAGTAAACTTCATTGACGAAGGCTTTCTTTTGATAAACTTACCCTTTACTTAGAGCCAGTCAATCCTTTCTCCGTGTACTCTCGTCATTTCCATAAAATCTCAGAAATTTTTTTAAAAAATGAATAATCTTTGGTTCTCATCATCATCATCATCATCGCCATTACCTCGTCGTCCACTTCTGTACTATTCCTTACTATTCATCATGTTTGGGTTTCCTCTTTCACTAAGCAATCATGAACTGTACGAGAACTGTCGTGATACAGTGTTCAGATGCGGGAATATCTCCGCCGGATTTCCTTTCTCTGGCGGTCAACGAGTGTCGGAATGTGGACGACACGGTCTCGAGCTTCGCTGAGACAACAACAACAATACAACAACCATCGTAATTAGTGATATAGAATATCGGGTTCTGGGCATCCGCTGGGATCGTCATATTCTGAAGATTGCGAGGGAAGACCTCATCAAGTACGATGGCCTTTGTAGCCCTCAAATCGCAACTCGGAATTCGGTCCTTGATTCGGAGTTGTTTTCACCTGGTCCCGGTTATGCCAACGTTACTTTGTTTTATGACTGCCAATCCTCCATCTCGTCACGCAATCTCGGGTTCTTCCCTTGCGATAACGCCGGTTCCACTTACAGTAACGTTTCCGTGGGGATACCGAATAATATCCAGCCGAAGGGATGTTCGGCTAATGTTACTGTTCCGATTCTTCGATCTTCCATGGAGGGATCACTGAATTCTTCGTTGAGGTTGAAAGAAGCCTTGAACAAAGGAGTAGAGGTACAATGGAATTGGAAGGATAGCAAAGCTTGTGGGAAGTGCAATGATTCCGGCGGAGCCTGCGGTTTCTTTGGGCCGGCGGAGAATCAAACAATGTTCTGCTACTGCCCTTTCATGTTCGAGAATACGCCCGATGACAGACAATGCCATCGCGTTGTTTCTTCATCATCACCAACGTCATCTGCCCGAGGTATGTACTTTTTATCTGTATTGGTGTTGATAAGTAAGATCAGACTGGATTGCAACCTGAATTAAAAAAAAAAAAAAAAAGAATCTTTATTCAAGTTTATTAGAATTTTGATTTCATTATTTCAAAAATATTAAAAATAATCTTATCAAAAGCCTGATACATAATCCGACAAATAACAATAAATGAAGCAAAACAACCTCAATGACATCAAACTTGAATATTTTTATTTTATTTTTATATTATGAATCATGTAAAATAATTTAATTCATTTAATAACGTATTATCTTATGATTTTATGTACTTTCAATTTTTATATAATAATCACTCGTTATGATAACTAAGTTTTAGTAGAATTAATATTTTATGTTTTATTTTAACTATTTACAACAATTTTTCACTTATAATAACAATAATAACAATAATTATGGAATACATTTTATTAAATTAATTTTCTGTAATAGCATTTATTGTTTAAATAAATATATCATAATTAAAATATTTAAATTTCACATTTAAAATCTATTAATAATATTTTATTAAATGAAAATAATCTTTAATGAGTGAATTAAAGATATCAATTCAATAAACTATTAAGTTCCACGATAAATATTCTACTATAAATTTGGAACATCATAAATTTATAAATTGATTACTTGAATTTAATAATTTTATGATAAATTAGTTTATTTAATTAGATAACTCATACTGATTAATTGAACTTGTTTAAATTATGAACTTTATAATTAATCATGTGAAAGAATATAAAATAAAATATATATAAAAGTAATAATGCATACATCTACTATATGTCTTTTAGTTTTGTTCATTTGATTCTCATTTTCTTTCCTTTTAACATAATTCTCATTTACTTTATTTAATGAAAATTCATGCTATAAGTTTTATTGTAAATTTATAATAATTAATTTTATATAACAATATATTGTTATAAATATATAACAATCACTTCAATATAACGGACAAAACCTTCATAAATAAATATGATTATTATAATAAAATTTACTATATAAAAAATTGTTATAAATAATTACTTTTAAAAGATTTCGAATCATAATAAATTAATGCAAGAATTAAACTTAAAAATCCATTATTTTCAATTTTTTAATTTTTTTAAAAGTTAAAAGGATTCGAATAAATAAAACAACTATTGTTTCTTGAAACTAAACGCACCTGATTTCATTAAAAATGTTTTGTAAAAATAAAAATGATAAAAACTAGTATTTTTAATTTTAGATGAATTGACCGATTGAATCTTAGCTCAATTAGTATAGATATTGTTATCAATGTAGGAGGATGTGGGTTTGAGTGTGCTGAAACGCATTTATCCTCCTATTTATGATTTGGGGAAGAACTATGGATAGTTCTAGATATTGTGTAAAAAAAGAACAGATATGATCAGAATCTATCATGAGATTGTTCAACAAAAAAGTTTAGATGAATTGATCCGGTTCAAATCCATATAAATGCAAAAAATTCTCTCTTTTTAAATTGTTTTTAATATTAAATCAGGTATCCTAATTCAAATCTATGAAATGTAATTTTATTTTATTTTATTTCTATTTGAGAAAAATAGTTACTAGATATATTTTCATGTTTTAATTACTATAAATACTTTTTATTTATCAAACGTGTTTTTTAATTTTTAAAAATAGAAAATGGAAACTATTTTTGAAAATAAAAATAGAAAATATTTTCAAAAATCAAATCTTATCATAAATATGTTAGATATAGTAGTAAAATACATTTTATTTTTAAAGAAAGACACATTTAAATTTTGAAGAGAATAATATTAAGAAAAGTAACTTTAAATATGAATTATAAAATAGACATGAAGATAAAAAAAAAAAGGGAGAGAAGAAAATATGCTTTTAAAATAACATCTTTGAAATATACAAAACTTTACCAAAAAAGACATTTCTTACGTCATTGTCAATCATTCAAAGCAATAATAACGTATTAATCAGCATTAATTTTAGAGGAAAATTCAACACCTAAAATTGTATATATATAATTTTGATCCATTCATTTAGATTATTTTATATGTCAATGAATTTATTAGATAATGATACGTCATTTTTATAAGATAATGATATATCATTGACAAAGATGTTATTTGGATTTTTATTTTCTGGTATAATAATAAAATTAGTTTTAATATTTAATTCTTTTAGCATTTTTTATATTTTTTACTTGATTACTTTTATCTTTAATTTTTAAATTTTAATTAAATTATTATTTTTAACTATAAAGTAATTGAACTATTAAAATTTTAACACCGTTGATGAGGTTATTTGTATAACAGTCTATATATATTTCATAAGAAAATTTAAAAAATGTAAAAATTAAAAAAATTCATATTTAAAAAATTATATTAATAATAAAATATATGTGAACTATCATGTGAGGTGTAATATCAACGCTGTTAAAATTTTAACCTAATCAATTTTTATTAAAAAAACTAACATTTAAAGATTAAGAGTAAATAATAAAAAACAGATTAAAGTCAAATCAACTATAAAGATAAATATTTTTCACTAAATTTATTATTATATTTATTTATTTATTTATGATGTGCTATCATCTATTTAGCCAAACATATATATATTATATTACAAGATTTTAGGTTTTATATGAAATGAGTAATCATTTTATTGATATGTGAGAATGTGTTATCGACACATGCTAAACATTTTATCACAACATGATTACTAACTAAAATTTCTAAATCAGAATTGGTTAAAAGAAAATATCATAATTGTAGAAAATAGTGATATATTTTAATGTATCATATATTTTTTCCTTTTATATTATTTTTAAAATCTACTAAATATAAGATTTAAGTATTGTATGGATTTTTTTTAAATTTATTTCGTTATGTTTCATCCTCATTTTAATTATTTTAATGTATCAATGAAATAAATTTGGGCTTCGAACAAATTAAAAACTTCAACAAAACCAATGTTTTATTCTATTGAAAATTCAAGTGTGATGCACGAATTAATCTACATGAAAAAAATGCAAAATATAGGATAAACTATGATATACACGTTGAGTTTATAGAAAAAATTAAATCATAATTCATAATTATTGTAGAAATATAGATACTAATTTGAAATCATTAATAATAGCAATAAATTTTCATTTTTAGAGTATTTAAAATGTTAAGTGTTTCATATTTAAATCTAACATACTTACCAATTGAGTCTTAACTCGATTGGGATTGGTATTGTTGTCAGTGTGAGAGGATGTGGGTTCGAGTGTGATGAAACGCATTATCCTCTTATTTAAGGGCTAGAGAGAGGTTATGGATAGTTATAAGCATTGTATCAAAAAGAACAAATATGATAAGAACATACAATAAGATTAATATTTAAAAAAATCCAACATCCCTTGCAATATAATCTCAACTCAGTATGATTCCTAAAGTTATGCAATGAAACAAGTATTAACAATAATTCATATTTTTAAATTTAATTAAAATTTCCTTGCTTTTTAAAAGATTTCATTTATAGTTTGAAAAATTATATCTTTAAAATCCATTTTAAGCCATTTTAAAAACACATTTAGGAAAGGGTAAAGTTATTTGCTCATTTAGTCCATGATCTTTTATCGTTAGTTGATTAGATTTTTTATTAAGTCTTTTAAATTGATTTTTTACTCCTTCAAAATTTTCATTGCTATATTTTATTTGCAGAATCCAAATCCAAATCCAAATCTAAATTTAAATCGAGGCTGAATCTAATATTTATAGGTATGAAACACTTTGTTGTTACGACAATATCTATTCATGAAATCTTCTGTTATTTGCTTTAAGATTTCTTGTTTGGTTCTATTCAATGTTCTTTTAACTGATAAAAGTTTTTACTTACTTCACCTTATTCATCTTCATTTATAAATGATTTAGTAAAAATTGATTAATAATGCACCATGAACAGGATTCACGGTTGTTGTAACCATCACCATTGTTTTGGTTTCTGCTATATGCTTCTTCGTGTTAAGGTTGAAAGGGAAATCACTGTCAAGTCATCTATGGAAGGGAAAAAAGAATGACAATGCTAGGATCGAGGAATTCATCACAAAGTTTGGTTCTGTGGCTCCGAATCGATATTTTTATGGAGATATTAAGAAAATGACAAATAAGTTTAAAGATAAATTAGGTGAAGGAGGATATGGTAGCGTATATAAAGGAAAATTACCCGACGGACGTCTCGTGGCGGTCAAAATCCTGAGTGAATTCAAAGAAAATGGGGAGGAATTTATGAATGAGGTAGCTAGCATTAGTAGAACTTCTCATGTCAACATAGTGACTCTTCTTGGTTTCTGTTTTGAGAGATCAAAGAGAACTTTGGTCTACGAATTCATGCCCAACGGATCTTTGGATGGATTTATTTATAATAAAGGACCACATAATCAAAGTCGTCAATTGGAGTGGAAAACTTTGTATAACATTGCACTAGGCATCGCTAGAGGACTTGAATACTTGCATCAAGGTTGCAACACCCGGATCTTACACTTTGACATAAAACCTCACAATATCCTTTTAGATGAAAACTTCTGTCCTAAGATCTCTGATTTCGGTCTATCTAAGTTACGCGAACGAAAAGAAAGTATTATTGCAAATACAGGTACAAGAGGAACTGTTGGATATATAGCTCCTGAAGTGTTTTGTCGAAATTTTGGCGGTGTTTCTCATAAATCTGATGTCTACAGCTATGGAATGATGCTCCTTGAAATGATAGGAGGAAGAAAAAATATAGATATTGAGGGTTCCCAAACTAGTGAAACATACTTTCCCTCATGGATCAATAACCATCTTGTATGAACTTCAATCTTAATGAAGTAATAGCTAAAGAGGAAGAAGAAATAACAAAAAAACTAGTCACAGTGAGCCTTTGGTGCACTCAAACCAATCCAATAGATCGACCGTCAATAACTAAAGTGTTGGAAATGTTACAAGGAAGCCTTCAGTCATTGGTGCTTCCGCCACAACCCACCTAAAAATGTTGCAGACTTGTTAATTGGAGAAATGTTCACGTTGAAGCAATCTTAAGTAGATTTGGCAAAATGTACATTTTGATCTCATGTTTTTTTAGTGTTAGTTGTGTATATACAAATAGAACATATTAAATGTGTCAAAATTTTTAAACATAAGTATGTTATACATATATATATGATGGCATGCTTATTAAATGTATTGTTTGTGGAAATAACATTATAAATATAAAAGATTATATTGTTAAGAGGAATAGATATAAATTTGAGAAGTTTTATTTTATGAATTGTACTGAAATCTATTACATATTTTAACCCAAAATTAATTAATACAATTTTCAGTAGTGAGATCAATTTGTTGATCACTTTTAAAAGCATAGAGATTTTGCGGGATTTTTCTAAATATGATACATATAAGAATGTTTAAGGGTTAGTAAAATTCATTTCGACTTGAAAAAAAATCAAATTTTAAATTAGTTGATTCAAGTTAAATAAGTCATTTGAGTTATTGAGTCAATTTAAATAAGTATTTTGAGTTATTCGAGTTGAATTTGAAAATATCCTAATATTTAAAACGATGTTGTTTTAAGGTCTAGTTTTTTTCACTTTGATGAAAATACTCTTTTAGCCCTTATCAATTCAAAAATTTATAAAACAAATAAAAGTAAAATTTATATAATATAAAAATATAAAAATAAAAAATAAATTAAAAATTATTTTAAAATATCAATAACAATTCATAATTTTGAAAAAATCTTAATTATAAAAATAAAAATCTTAAAATTTGTTATTTAAAATTAAAAAGAATTATAATTTTCTTTCCAAAATGTACTAAATATATAAAAATAAAAATCATATAATATTTAAATTCTAAAAATTTCAAAGTTTTTTTGAAAGAAGTTATGACATTTATACGATCTCAAATTTATTTACTCTAGCTTAGAATTTAGTATTGCCAACAAGGTTTTAATTTAAATTTTTTATTTTAAATTTAAACCAAATAAATTTATTCAACTTAATTGAATTTGATTTTATTAAATCTAATTAGTAAAAAATAAAAATTTAATTTAATTAATAAAATAAGATACATTAATTCGACTAATTCAAGTTGGATTCCATACAATTCAACACATAATAATTGATCAATTGTAAGTTGTGTGTTCTAAATTAATGGCGGTTTTCGGGATATTCATCAACAATATTCCCCCTAAACTCCATTAGAAGATAACTGATATGTGTAGTGGTCAATGCTCATCCAAATGAGTCCTTTCAAAAATGTGGATGAAGTGATAAAAGGGTTAATAGTGGTGCAAAGATAGTTGAAGTGAGATTGTAATCCGGACACGTTTTCCTTGTAAATAACTTTGTTGTCAGTGGGAGTAGAAATTAGAGGAAGAGGGGTTGGTGAAGGTTAATCGGAAATCCACCAACATGGTGTTAGGTGTGGGTCCCACTATGTGGGAAACCCATAATTTCTGCCACATTTTATTGTCTCTTTTTGGTTTTGTCAAAAGCCATTTTTGGGGGGCTTTTAACGGGTGATGTGGGAAGAAATTTTTGCAGAGCTAAAACAAAAAAAAAAAAATCTCAAATTAAAACAGAGAGAAAGAGAGAAGAAAATTTCAGTTTTTCAAGTTTGGTGCAGCAGTGATCAACTCTTCGATTGAAGGTTCATCCGTGGTTCGATTGAGCTGATTTTTGGACAGCAGCTAGGCGATAAGGTGTTCTTGACTTTGTACGGTCGGATTTTTCATCCGAGTCTTGTAGCATCGAAAATACCCATTTTTCAGCAGCTGCGTTTTTGGTGATATTCTCTCATTTTTCTCTCTTTTGCTAAAGATTATATATTGTTAGCCTTGTTGGAGTTGAATGCTTGTTGTAGGCTTGATATTGTGATCTTTTAGTTGAACATTTGATGATAGTGGAACTCTTGATCGGACTCTAAAGTCCCGTGGTTTTTACCCTTGATTTAAAGGGGTTTTCCACGTAAAAATATCGGTGTCTCTATTTATTTTTGTTTTGGTTGCATTAGTTGATTTGTGGTTGATTAAGGTTGCTAGAGAACATATCTTGTGCTATTGTGCTTGCCATAATTTTTGACAGGAGTTATAAGGAGAGAAAGAACACCGGTTGTGCTTTCGCTTTGTTTCGGTTGTTCGGTTTCTTCCCAACAAACTGGTACCAGAGCTTGGTTATTGTGTCGATAATTATGGAAATTAATACGAGCAAGATGATTATGTTGAATGGCACAAATTATCAACTTTAGCGGAATAAAATGAAGGACTTGTTGTTTGTGAAGGCTTTGCATCTTCCGGTCTTTACTACTCAAAACCCGATTCGAAAAGTGATGAAGAATGGGAATTTGAGCATCAACAAGTGTGTGGCTTTATTCGGAAATTTGTTGAAGAAAATGTTTACAACCACATTGATCGGAGACACATGCTCGAACATTGTGGGAGAAGCTTGAAAGCTTGTATGCTTGAGGTCGGGCAATAACAAGTTGTTTTTTTGAAGAAAATGATGGCGCTGAAATATAAAGAAGGAATGTCTATAGTGACCATGTTAGTGAATTTCAGTGTGATGAATCAGTTGTTTGGTATGGGTGTCAAATTTGATGGCGAGATTTTAGGACTTTGGTTGCTTGCTACTCTACTGACTCTTGGGAGACCTTCCGAGTCTCACTCATTAACTCTCTTGCTTGTGGTATTATTACTTAGGATTTGGCTAAGAGTGGTATGTTGAATGAAGAGGTTAGAAGAAGATCTTAGGGTTTTACATCACAGTCCGAGGTGTTGGTTATCGAGAACAGGGGGAGAAACAGAGACAAAGATGGAAAGGGTAGAGATAAAAGCCGAAGCAAGTCAAGATCGAGATACAAGAATCTTGAGTGTCATCATTGTGGTAAGAAAGGTCATATCAAGAAATATTGCTTCAAGTGGAAGAAAGAGAACAAAGGTGGTGGTGATAAACACAATCGGAATGACGATGAAAAATCGGCGTGTTACTCATGTACTCGTGAAGATCTGTTAGTTATTTGTGATGAGAATTTGGTCAACCTAGCATGCGACGAGACTAGTTGGGTGATTGATCTTGGTGCATCACTTCATGTCACGTCGAGGAAGGAATTCTTCACATCTTATACTCCTGGTGATTTTGGGGTATTGAAGATGGGTAATGATGGTTTGGTTTCGGTTATTGGTATGGGAGATGTTAGCTTGGTGAGTAACAATGGAACAAAGTTAACTCTCAAGGATGTCAGACATGCACCGGATGTCCGTTTGAATTTGATTTCTGCAGGAAAGCTTGATGATGAGGGATTCTGTAACACCTTCAGTAAAGGGCAGTAGAAGCTGACTAAAGGCTCCTTGGTTGTGGCTCGAGGAAAGAAGAGCTCAAATTTATACTTGATGCAAGCTTTGACTTCTCGAGAGATGGTGAATGTGACACTGAATGACAGCTCAACTGAGTTGTGGCATAAACGACTCAGTCACATGAGTGAGAAGGGGCTTAGCTGTTTAGCGAAGAAGAACCAACTTTCGGGTTTAAAGAATGCTACACTGAAGAATTGTGCTCATTGTCTAGCAGGAAAGCAGAGAAGAGTTTCATTTAGAAGCCATCCTCCTCATAGGAAATCAGAGTTGCTAGAGTTGGTCCATTTAGATGTTTGTGGTTCGATAAAAGTAAGATCACATGGTGGTGCACTTTACTTTGTGACTTTCATTGATGATTGTTCAAGAAAGCTATGGGTTTACACTTTGAAGTCTAAAAATCAAGTCTTTGAGGTGTTTAAACAGTTTCAAGCATCAGTTGAAAGGGAAACTGGGAAGAAGTTGAAGTGCATTCGTACTGATAATGGTGGCGAGTACACAGGGTCGTTTCATGAGTATTGTCTACGACAGGGAATCAGACATCAGAGAACACCACCAGAGACTCCACAGTTAAATAGGTTAGCTGAAAGAATGAACCGAACATTGATTGAGAGAGTCAGATGTTTGTTGTCAGATGCAAAGTTACCAAGATAGTTTTGGGCTGAAGCTTTGAATACAGTGACACATGTGATAAATCTGTCTCCTAGTGTTCCTTTGAAAGGTGATGTGCCAGATAGAGTTTGGTTTGGTAAAGATGTGTCATATGATCACCTACGTGTGTTCGGTTGTAAAGCATTTGTTCATGTTCCAAAGGATGAAAGATCCAAGTTGGATGCCAAGGCTCGACAATGCATTTTTATTAGTTATGGTCTAGATGGTGAGTTTGGTTATAGACTCTATGATCTAGTTCAGAAGAAACTCGTGAGAAGCAGAGATGTTGTCTTCATTGAGGATCAGACCATTGATGACATTGATAAGAAGGAGAAAGTGGATTCACAAGGTAGTGGTGACTTGATCGATGTGAATCCGGTTCCCCTAGACTCTTCACCAGATCCTATCCAGGATGATGTGCATGGTGATGTTAGTGGTGACCATCAGACTATAGGTGACTTTGATACTCCCATGGATGATGTTGTGAATGATCAACAACAAGCACCTATAGCTCCACCAGCCAGTTCCACTTGAAGGTCTTCCGAGATCGACGATCTTCATCGGTATTCTCCTGATGAATATGTTCTTTTAACTGACGGGGGAGAACTTAAATGTTATGAAGAGGCTATAGAGAGTGAATACAAAGATCAGTGGGTTGAAGCAATGAAAGACGAACTTCAATCCTTGCATGAGAACCATACTTTTGAATTGGTGAAACTGCTCAAGGGCAAAAGAGCTTTGAATAATCGGTGGGTTTACAGGTTGAAGCAAGAAGAGAAGTCTTCATCTCCATGATACAAAGCTAGATTGGTCGTCAAGGGTTATACTCAGAAAAATGGGGTTGATTTTGAAGAAATATTTTCTCCGGTTGTGAAGATGTCCTCTATCAGAACTATACTGAGTTTGGCAGCTTGTTATGACCTAGAGGTTGAACAAATGGATGTGAAAACTGTTTTTCTTCATGGTGACTTGGAAGAAAAGCTTTACATGGAGCAGCCAGAGGGTTTTGTTGTACAAGGGAAAGAGGACTATGTGTGCAGATTGAAGAAGAGCTTGTATGGTTTGAAGTAAGCTCCAAGGCAATGGTACAAGAAGTTTGAGTCTGTTATGGAGGAGCAAGGCTACAAGAAGACTACTTCTGATCATTGTGTGTTTGTTAAGAGATTCTCTGGTGATGATTTTATTATTCTTTTGCTCTATGTTGATGATATGCTTATTGTTGGTCAGAATGCTTCTAGAATTGAGAAGTTGAAACAAGAGTTGAGTAAATCCTTTGCAATGAAGGATTTGGGGCCAGCAAAGCAAATTCTTGGCATAAGACTAACACGTGATAGAAAGGCCAAGAAATTATGGTTATCACAAGAGAGGTACATTGAGAAAGTACTTCAAAGGTTTAGTATGGACAAAGCTAAAGCGGTGAATACTCCTTTGCTATGCACTTTAGATTGAGTGTTAAGCATAGTCCTTCCACGAAAAGGAGAAGGAAGAGATGCGAAAATTCCTTACTCTTCATAGTGGGTAGTTTGATGTACGCAATGGTTTGCACGAGACCGGACTTGGCTTATGCCGTTAGTACAGATTAGTCGGTTTCTTTCTAATCTAGGCAGAGAGCATTTGAATGCGATGAAGTGGATTATGAGATATCTTCGTGGTACTTCCAACATGAAACTTTGTTTGACAATGAGAAACCTGTTCTTGTTGGGTATCTGATTTAGACATGGCCGGAGACATTGACTCGAGGAGATCTACTTGAGTTACTTAATCACTTATGCGGGGGTGTGGCATGGCAATCGAGATCGCAAAAGTGTGTTGCATTGTCCACCACCGAATCGAGTTCATTGCGAAAGAATCAGGCGTATAAGGAGATACTTTGGATGAAGAAGTTTGTGCATGAGCTTGGTTTTACTCGGAGAAGTATGTCTGTCTTGTGATAGCCAGTGCTATTCATCTTGGCAAGAACTCAACTTTTCATGCTAGATCTAAGCATATTGATGTGAGGTACCATTGGATACGAGATGTTCTTGAAGCTAAGTCATTAGAGCTTGAGAAGATACACACTAATGATAATGGTGCTGATATGTTGTGAAGGCCTTACCAAGAGGAAAGTTTGAAGCATGTTGTTTGACCTCTGGCATGGATGCATTCCCCACATAGTTGGAGGGGGAGATTTGTTAGGTGTGGGTCCCACTATGTGGGAAACCCATAATTTCCGCCACATTTTATTGTCTCTTTTTGGTTTTTTCAAAAGCCATTTTTGGGGGGCTTTTAATGGGTGATGTGGGCAGAAATTTTTGCAGAGCTAAAACAAAAAAAAAATCTCAAATTAAAACAAAGAGAAAGAGAGAAGAAAATTTTAGTTTTTCAAGTTTGGTGCAACAGTGATCAACTCTTCGATTGAAGGTTCATCCGTGGTTCGATTGAGCTGATTTTTGGACAGCAGCTAAGCGATAAGGTGTTCTTGACTTTGTACGGTCGGATTTTTCATCCGAGTCTTGTAGCATCGAAAATACCCATTTTTCAGCAGCTGCGTTTTTGGTGATATTCTCTCATTTTTCTCTCTTTTGCTAAAGATTATATATTGTTAGCCTTGTTGGAGTTGAATGCTTGTTGTAGGCTTGATATTGTGATCTTGTAGTTGAACATTTGATGATAGTGGAACTCTTGATCGGACTCTAAAGTCCCGTGGTTTTTACCCTTGATTTAAAGTGGTTTTCCACGTAAAAATACCGGTGTCTCTATTTATTTTTGTTGTGGTTGCATTACTTGATTTGTGGTTGATTAAGGTTGCTAGAGAACATATCTTGTGCTATTGTGCTTGCCATAATTTTTGACAGGAGTTATAAGGAGAGAAAGAACACCGGTTGTACTTTCGTTTTGTTTCGGTTGTTCGGTTTCTTCCCAACACATGGCTAACACCTTCTTAAACTAGAAGAGGACGATTTATGGTTCATCTATTTATAAAAATTTAACTTCAAAATTTTTGGTAAAAGAAAATCTCAGTCAAAGACTGAAAGAAAAACTAACAAAATTACAGCAAAAAAGAACCATTGAGACTATCATCACATAACAGCCTCCATGCACTAACCGGAGGTTGCTCAAAAGTATGAAAATTGAAATATGAAACTCTATCGAACTTTGACATACGATCTGCAAGTTGGTTCGCCCCTCGCTTGATATGAATCACCTTAACCTCCAATAGTTTCTGCAAATATTACTTAATTTGGCGTAGCAGGTAAACATCCCGTCTAACATTCTCCATAGATGTTAATAACTAGACCACTAGCTCGTCCTACAGCCCGCAAAGCTCTGCCTGAATCACCGAAAAAAAAACCCAAACCGCAACTGTAACCCATAAGCCAACGCCATTAGAATTAACAGTGACCCAACCTTTCGCTAGTGGTAGCCAAATGTCATGGCTTCCCTGCGAAGATCGAGCTTTTTTCTCCGATAGCCAGCTCCAAAAGATGGTTGTCACACAAGCCCGACTGAGGCTAACAATAGTTTCAGCACTCCAAGTCGAATTTGAAAAAAGGAAATTGCATCTATACTTCCAAAGCCTCCAACAAAGTATTGCAAAGAGAGTCCCCCATTCGCACTCATTCACATTAATCTGTAACTCATTTCGTGTATTACTCATCATCCAACTTTCAAAGGAATAACTGCAAAAACTAGCACTACAAGTTACTAGGCACTAATCTGGACCAAATTGATTTAGCAATCAGACAATCTCGAAGAACATGTAACATACTGATGAAAAATGTTCAAAAATGTATTGATGTAAAGTACCCAGTTACATCATTATGATCTAAAACTAATTCACACTTTACAAACTTATAGATTACCTGCTAACTAATTAACAGACTAAACTAACTAATTAACTGTCAACCTCGTTCTCAACATTCCCCCTCAAGTTGAGGGGTGAAACAAATCCTTAACCACCAACTTGGACACTAGATATTCATATTGCTTGATTCCAAGGCTTTAGTCATCAAATCGACTAGTTGTTCAGTTGTTCCAATATGCTGCAATTGTATCTAGCCTTCTCCAATTTTTTTCTCATACAAAATGACAATCAACCTCTATATGCTTGGTGCGTTCATGAAAGACAGGGTTTGCTGCAATTTGCAATGTTGCCCAACTATCTGAAAGAAGTAGAGACTTGTCAAGCTGACTAGGATAAATCTCTTTTAGCAAACCATTCATCCATACAGTCTCTGCTACTGCTGCTGCCATGCTTCTATATTTAGCCTCTGCTGATGACCGATAAACAGTAATTTGTTTTTTCGATTTCCATTGTAACACTCCTTACCCGCATTCGATGCCGAAACAGAGTACGAGGCATTACCGGACTAAAATACAAGCATTCGTACAAAACCAAATCAATAATGTCCAATCAAATTTAAAACTTTTCCAAAAACATACATATTGTCCCTATTACCAGTTTTCGAGGCTCGAAACATGCATTAGAAATGGTTTGGGACTAAACTGAGAAGTTTGAAAACTTTTTAGAAAAATTAGAAAAATTTTCATGTAAAAAAGGGTCATACGCCTGTGTGACAGGGGACACGCCCGTGTGGCGTGGCCGTGTAGCCCACATAGCCTTGTCTCTAGGGTGTGTACCTCTCTGACTTGTATCCATGAAGAAACTTGAGTCATACGGCCTGAGCACACGCCCGTGTTGCTAGGCTGTATGGTAATTAAAATTTCACATTTCAGGTGCAGACTTCACACGGCCGTATCACACGGGCATGTTAGAGCTCATGTGTGTTACACGACTAAGCCACACGCCCGTGTGCTAGGCCGTGTGCCTAAACTTAGACATTTTGTTTCTTATTTTTTAAGTTGCAAGGGACACACGGCCTTAACACATGCCTATATGGCAGGCCGTGTGTGACACACGCTCGTGTGTCTGCCCATATGGACGAAAATAGGTCATTTAAGGCTATTTTTCTCACCCTCATATTATCCTCCTGTACAAAATCACATTTATACACTAATAAAGTCCAACCAATCAACCATTTCAAGCCAAAACATGTATATTTCATTATTTAACATAACTATCACATTCAATTTACTTTGTATACTTAATTATTCATACTATTACATAATCATTTCAACCCCTATACATGCCATATAAATCAAAAAGTTGTTTAACAAAATCTACCGAAGTAAATCTGGATAATGTGATCCTTGATGTAGATTCGATCCTCTGAATGTATATACGTCAATCTACAAGATCAATAAAAATACACAAGTAAGCTTATAGAAGCTTAGTAAGCTCATAGGCATAGAAAACAAGTCTTACCAAACAATTTATAACAATAATATAATATACAATTTCACTAATTCCTCATGTCAACCAAAAAATTAGAGATAAGTTCACTTGATTGAATTTAATGTCACTTATTAACCAATTTTAATCTCTCGGGCCCAGTTATCATTTACCTTTCTTAATCAAATTAGGGAACGATTTTGGAATTGAGTACTTCGTTTTCACAATGCCATAGTAAAATTATGGTCTTGCACATAGTCACATATCACACATCGAAGCCATAGCCCAGCCATGGTCTTATACGGATCACATATCACTCTGATGCCATATCCCAAATATGGTCTTACATAGAAGCACATATATCACCGATGCCATATCCCAGATATGGTATTATACGGAAGCACATGATCTCATCATACCGGTGCCATAGCCCAGCTATGGTATTATACGGGAGAACATATCATACCGATGCCATATCCCAGATATGGTCTTATACGAAAATCACATATCACATGTTGCCATGGTTTAACCATGGTCTTTTCCGTCAATTCATCTTAGCCACAGAACGAAAGTACTCAAATCCGTAGTTCCACTTAATTTGTACTTTTACTCAAACATTATTTCACAATTATCACAGTTTAATGTCATTCATATGTAATAATATACTATAACATCCATGAAATTTATATATCAAAACATTAAATTTAGCCATATGAACTTACCTGGGCTAATTTGCAAAAGTCGTAGAAATTCAGGAACTATTCTTACAATTTCTCTTTTCCACGATTCACCTCAATTTCTTGATCTATAATTATAAAATCATTCCCTCATTAGCATCTATTTCAATTCTGTTCTACTTCACAATTTATACCCTTTTGTTTTTAAAATTACACTTTTACCTCAAACTTTTCAATTTTTACAATTTAGTCCCTGCTTAATTTATTCATCAATTGAACTAATTCCTCTCAAATAACACTTTATCTAGACATGATAAACTACTTCACAGACATGATAAACTACTTCATAGTTTTTGACATTCAAAATTTCAACACAAAACCCTAATTACAACAACTTTCACAATTAGGTTCTAAAAATCAATTTCTTTTTAATTATCTCCATAAAATCATCACATAATAAAATTAAAGCTTTAATTCCATGCTAAATAATCATAAATTTCCAGCACTTATTCATGGCAACTTTCTAAATCATTCATAAAATCAAAAACTAATGAATTAAATAATAGGACCTAGTTGTAAAAGTCTCAAAATCATAAAATTTTCAAGAAATAATCAAGGATTGATCTTACATGTAGTAAAATATGAGAAAACAGCTTAAAGAAACCCTTCAATGGTGGTTTTTGGCTGAAGAGGATGAAGAAAATGAAAGAAACTCTAGATATTCTAATTTAATCCAATTTTTAACTATTCAATTTCAACTAAATTACCATTTTACCCTTAGTTCACACCATTTCTCAGCCATTCACTTACCTAACCGTCCAGCCCATTTTATTTTGGGTCAAATTGCTCTTTAAATCCCTCTTATTTATTATTTAAGCCATTTAATCACTTCCCACAATTTTCCATCTTATTCAATTTAGTCCTTTTTCTTAAATTAACCATCAAAATGTTAAAAATTCCTAACGAAACTTTAATACTAACTTATTAACACTCCATAAATATTTATAAAAATATCTATGGCTCAATTTATGAATTTGAGGTCTCGATACCTCTTTTTTATCTCGTTTTATCTAATAATTTCCTTTAATTCGTAAATTTCATTCATTAAAAATATTTCTAAAATTACACCTAACTTTTACTTATTAATATCTAAACGCACATGTTGGATTTAGTGATCTCAAATCACTATTCTGACACCACTAAAATTTGGGTCATTACATCCATGAAACAAAGGAATCTCCGAATTTGACATAGAACCCAGTGACAGACCTTCTAGACATGGGGACATGAAGCCCAATTTGAATCACAAAAAACAACAAGCTGTAGTTTACTATTTACAGATAACAAAATATCTTGACCAGGATTTTTTTTAATGTATTGAACCACCCAAAAAGCAGCCTCCAAGTGGGATTTCTTTGGTTTATGCATGAATTGGCTTAATCTTGAACCACAAACATAATGTCTGGTCGTGTGTTGGTCAGGTATAGTAATCTACCCAGAAGTCGTTGATATACTGTAACATCACTAATTAATTCATCTCCATCAGTCTTCTTTTGTGCAGATTCATCATACTCTATTTAAGTGAGCTTCTGATTTTGTTTAAGAGGCGTGTTTGCTAGTTTTGTTTTTCCCAATCCCATATCAACTATTAACTCCAGCGCGTACTTCCATTGATTCAGTACAATCCCTTCACCTAACCTCAACACTTCTATGCCAAGAAAATATTTTAATGTACCAAAATCTTTCATCTTAAAATTCTGGTGCAAGACCTTTTTTAGCTCATTATCATGTCAATATCACTTCTTGTAATGAGCAAATCATCAACATACACAAGCAAAACAACTATACTACCCCCTTGTCTTTTTGAAAATAATGAGTAATCATATTTGCTTTGTTTATAACCCCCTCTTAGCAATGCCTCAGTGAGTTTTAAATTCCATTGTCGCAAAGCTTACTTTAAACCATATAAAGATTTGAGCAGACGACATACCTTGCGCTCCCCCTGCTTGCGAAAACCATCCGGAATGTCCATATAAACTGTTTCACATAAATCCCCTTACAAGAAGGCATTATAAACGTCCATTTGGAAGAAAGGCCAATCGTGGATTATAGCTAGAGCGACAACAGTTCGAACAGTGACATGTTTAACGAGCACCCAATGGGAACTACACCAGCATGTAAAGAAACCACCTCACACGTACCATTAGCTTCCAAAGCCCAAGTCTCTTGTTGCATGGTATCGACCCACCTTGGATCTAATATAGCTTCAGCGTAGGTTCGAGATTCAATCAAGGTAGAAATATTGGCTGCAAAAAGATGAGTGTGAACAGGCAAATGTAATAAAGAATAAATAAAAAAATTGGATAAAAACCTGCTGCAAGAGAAGCAGAAGATCGGTTGGAACAGACATAATTTTTCATCCAAACAGACATCTTGACAGCTCGTGTGGAATGGCGTAATGGGGGAAAAGAATCATCATAAGTGGAGTCAGTAGTGGGTAAGGTTGTGGAAGAAGGAGCTGACACAACGAATGATGGGGAAGGAATAGAAATGGAAGGCAAAGGCTCTAGATGAAGGAAGGTAAAGTCAGCATCTACTGTAGGAAAAAACAAAAAAAATGGTTGGTAGGAAAGGCAAAGGGAAATATGGTCTCATGAAAGACAACATCACAATTGACAAAAAAAGTTTTAGTTTCAAGATTGAATAACAGGTAACATTTCTGAACGGGTGAATAACCCATAAACACAAACGGAATAGCCTTAGAAGAAAATTTATCTTAATAATTAGGAGTAGTAGCATAACAAAGACAGCCAAAAACTCGTAAACGGGAAAGTTCTGGAGGTTTACAATACAAAACTTCAAAAGGAGTTTTCCAATGTAACAAAGGAGTAGGAAGCTCATTTATCAAGAAACAAGTAGTTAACACACATTCGCCCTAAAATTTGCTAAGCATATGAGAATGAAAATTAAGTGACCTAGCAACGTTAAGCAAATGTCTATGTTTGTGCTCAACTACTCCGTTTTACTGAGGAGTGTGAACACACGAACTTTGATGTATAACACCTAATGTAGTAAAAAACTCTGTGCATTCGGCTTTAAAAAATTCATAGCCATTATCACTTCGAACAATTTTAATACTAGTGGAAAACTAATTCTTTACCAAGGTAAAAAATTGTTTAAGGCATACAAGGGCATCACTTTTAAACCGTAGGAAATATACCCAAGTCATTCTTGAGTAATCATCAACAATAGTTAAAAAATATATATGGCCACTATGAGTAGAAACACGATAAGACCCCCACAAATATATATGAATGAGAGAAAAAATAGTGTCAACACGAGATGTACATATTGGAAATAGAAGTCAAAGTTGTTTAGCAAGAGGGCACATAGGACACTGGTAAATGCTATCACGATTTGCAATCATACAGAAAAGATTAGACACTTTGTTCAACCTTGAAACTGAAGCATGGCCTAGTCTGGCATGCCAAAGAAATGATGGCTCAACAGAAGCAATCAAAACAATAGATGGAGGTGGAACCACACTATGCTTTCGAGACGGCTCTAGGATGTAAAGTCCACCTCGTGCCCTACCAATCCCTCTCATCCTTCCACTTGAGAGGTCCTATATAAGACCAAGTTGAATGGTGCAGGTGCCAACGTGTGTAAAGGAAACGAAAGAACCATTTGGAAGTCGAACACAATGTGAGTTCAATGCACATGCAACAAGAGATTTTAAAAATTAGAAATCAGAAAGCATTGGGCTAGTGGCTCTAGTATCCAAAATCCAATTGTGACTAGCATCAACCATACCTGCTAGGTTTGCAACAGCTCCAACAGTAGGCTCCTTATTTAACAGACTTAAAATTTGATGATACTGTACCTCAGTGAACACAGGTGCTTGTCTAACAGTAGGTATTTCAACATCCACAGTAACGCCATTTTCATTTGTAGGAGTATTAACAGAGGCATTGTTCACTATAAATCTACCATTGTTGGCCTTCTTCTTAGTGAATTTAAAATCTGCAGGATAACCAATTATCCCATAGCAGTTTTCTCTTTTGTGTCCTTTAATTTTGCAATGGTCGCAAGTTCCCGTAAATCGCTTCTTTTGTACCATATGTGCAGAGTGAAAAGAAATAGGATCAGTCCTAATATTACTGGAACTATGTTGCCGTTGGGACTCTTCTTGCATAAGTATTGAATATGCATGATTAATAGACGGTAATGGACTCATTAACAAAATTTGACTACGTACTGCATTATACGTTTAATTCAACACCATTAGAAATTGGAATAATCACTACTGTTGAATACGCTCATCATTTTTTCTGGGTTGAGCACATCCGCATGAAGGAGAAGGTATGAGAATATCATATTCGTCCTATAACATATGCAACTTGGTAAAATACACAGAGACAGAGGTAGTACCTTACAAATGTGAGGAAATTTCTCGATGCAAAAAAAAAGATTCGAGAACCATCAATTTTGTGGAATCTTTCACCAAGATCGCTCTACACTGTTGATGCACTAGACTCAAACACAATTCCTGCCAAGACGTCCTTGCTAATGGTATTCAAGATCCATGACAGAATAATGGCATTACACCGCTCCCACTGATAGCCCAACTCATCAGATATATATCTTTAGTGCAAGCCCCATTGACATACCCCAATTTATTTTTGGCTAACAATGCGATCTTCTTGGTACGGCTCCACACATTGTAATTCTTAGCTCCGAGCAATTGATACGACACTAGCAAGGTATCTGGAGTATCGGATGGATGCAAGTAAAGAGGATGATTGAAATCAATGATCGACTCAGAGGGAGTCACTATTTTCAGAAGGATAACTCGATGAGCAGGATGCCAGAAACCAAAAAAACGAAATGAGCCCTAGATAAGCAACAAAGTTCTACCCCATTACTGTATTTGGGCCTATAAAACCCAACCAAGAATGGCTAAATTAATTTTTCCAACCCAAAACCATATCAAGGCCAATCTTACAAAACGAAATAGACTGAATTGTCTGGAAATAGTTCTTAAGCAACTGAGAATGACCGACGACTATCACGGATTGCCAGAAGAACAACGATCACCGGAGCTCTGATACCATAATAAAAAAATTCAAAAATGTATTGATGTAAAGTACCCAGTTACATCATTATGATCTAAAACTAATTTACACCTTACAAACTTATAGATTCCCTGCTAACTAATTAATAGACTAAACTAACTAACTAACTGTTAACCTTCTTCTCAATATATACTTTCCTCATGATGTCTGCGAAGGCTACAAGAGGAATCGATCGACAGGCCTTTCCTTACCCGTTCCATATTTGTCAAGAGGCTATTACATAATGCTAACCACAAAAAATTTTGAACTCTTTGTGGCACCCGTACTTCCAAATTACTTCCCATTTAGCAACCTTATCATTCCAATCTGCCTTGGCTAGAAGAGAATAAGTATCTGATAAAAAAGAACAAGCCATTTTTAAAACTTGACCAAGCAAACATGTCCTCTTCAGCCATAGGATTTGGTAGAGGAATAACAGTAACGTACAACATGGTCGAGGCTTCCAACAAATGCTGGAATTTATGCCAATGCCAATTTCCATTAATACCAACCATATCAGAAACACAAACTTCAAGATTTGGAGGGTCGGATCGAGTGAGATTTACAAGAGGGCCAAGAGCCGAAATCCAATTGTCTCTCCAAAAACAAATTCTCCTTCATTTTCCCACTCCCCGAAAAATATTCGTTTTTAACACATCCCAAATTTTTGCCAAAAATTTCTCCATACAAATGAACATTTTGTTCTACGAATATGTTCTGGGTACCCAACATCAACCTTAGGCTTGCTTTGATGATCCGAACCCAAAATGCTTTAGGATTATTAGGAAGGTTAAAGCCTATTTTAAGAAGAAAAAAACTCATTCTTATAAGCAAATCTTCAAAGACCGAGACCACCCGATGAGATTGGCTGACAACAATCCCTCCAATTCACAAGATGCGGTTTTCACCTTTCATCTGAAGAATCCCAAAAAAGTCCTAGGATCAATTTCTCCAAAATGTCGCAGAGTTCTTTAGGGATCAGAGTTGTCTACATGCAATAATTGGGAATAGCAAAAATTATCGAATTAACGAAAGTAATACGACCAGCCATCAAAAGGAGCTTTGAGTTCCATCCACTAAGCCGTTCTCGAATTTCATCAACAAGGAACTAAAAGGTACTCTTAATGACTCTTTAATGAAAGAGGGGCATCCCCAAATGCTTTCCTAAAACATCGACCCTTTGAAAACCCAAACTTTGGCTAATCGACCATGCCACATGCCTTTGACATTCCCCGAAAAATAAATCTGATTCTTTCTAGCATCAACTTTTTGGCCCGAATAAGCTGCAAATTCAGACAAAATCTCACTAATTAAATTAGTTTGCTCCTAATCTGCTTTGCAAAACAAAATAAGATATCAGCGAAAAAAAGGTGAGATATTGGTGGAACATCTTTTGACAATCTAATAGGCTTCCACTTACTCAACAGAACAACTGAGATAATCTTTTGCCCAAGCTGCACCATACTTTTACAAAAAATGCAGAAAAAGTGGATTACCTTGACGAATTCCCTGAGTCGATTTAAAGCTTTCAATAATAGAACCATTCCAGAGAATTTGCATAATAGTCGTAGAAACACATTTAATAATAACACAGACAAAATGATGAGGAATTTGAGCATCAATGAGGGACTCTTGCAAGAAGTTTCACTTAATCTGGTCGTATGCCTTCTTAAAGTCCACCTTAATTGACATCCAACCCACAAAGCCTTTATAAATTTTCATAGAATGAATAACCTCCTAGGCGATCAAGATATTATCATTTATCGATCTACCTGAAACCACTTTACATCATTATTCTTGATGCTCACTAAATCATATTTAAGCTCAGGTTCAAAGAAAACTTATCAATCACATAACCTAATAGAAAATATACTAAAAACACTTTCAGAAATTAACAATGATAAATGAAGGATGAAGACGAAGCTTTTCCGATTAGTGAATCTTGAATCATATAATGATAGATGAAGTTTAGTATTTAATGCTTTTTATTAATCATATATATAGTTATTTGTTTTTAATTCAATTCAATTCAATTTTTTATTTAGTTTTTCACACAATGTTATATTATTCATATAGGATTGATGATTTGGAAAAAAATTCTACGTGCCAAATTTTAATTAGTTGGTTTAACAATTCACCGACGATGTAACACTTCATTCCCTAATAAAACATATATTGATAATTTAGGTACTACATTAGATATTTTCAAAATATAAGTACCACATTAGACATTTTTATAAAAATATATGTGTCATGACAAAACATATTTTGATAGTTCAACTATATTAGACATTTTAAACTACAAATATAACCTCCTTCATCATTTTATAAAAGTACTAGAATAAAATGTGGACAAGAAAAAGATGAGAATGAATGTATATTTGATCCATCCCACTTAAGTATGTTTTTAACTTTAATAATCAAATCAATGGCTATAATTCACCCAAACTTAAGTGAGTGAAAGTGGATTGTGGATAAAAGGTTAATCCACTAACAAGTTTTTAATTATTCTCAAGTCCTAGGTGAATTGCATATTAAAGGCCAAAAATTTTACCTTAATCCAATCACTCTAGTTTTGTCATCTAACAAATTTTCCCTGTACTGTTTTCACTAATTATACAAACAAATCATTTATAATTCTATTCCCTAGTCAACTCATAAACTTCTCAATTTAGCACTTGGACTGTCTCGGTTTAAGAAAATTTAGCTCCAAAATTAAATTTTTGACATTGACGAAAATCGAGTGGATTAAGTTACTACTAAAATGTATGTCGAAACCTTTTTTTTAAAAAAATTTAAAAATGATGGATCGACTTTTTGGAAATCGAAAACGGAGTCGCCACCAATCTTTTCTTGTTTAGGTGTGATTGGATCACCTAGAAATTTGGGTTGTTTTAATAAAACATATTGGTTTACTGAAACAATGATTTTGGTCTACGAAAATATGAAAAAATAGGCTCGGGAGTCGGTTACGTATGAGGAAGGATTAGTACCCTCATTACACCCAAAATTGGTACCAAATCGATTAAATACTGTCCTTTTGTCTAAAATTAAAAATGTTTTTGAAATGTGGTTCTTGTTAATAACATTTGAATAACCCGAGTCCATTGCTAAAAATCTTATTATTTTGATGTTCGAAAATTTGTAATTCGAAAATAACAAAAGGATGCCCAACTATTTGGTCCAACGAAAAATCGACACCCAGCACAGTAGGGCACGATTCCTCGAATTTCCAAACATTGACCATTGCCTCACCTTGGAAGATACAAGTGAAATCCCGGAGAGATATTCGATTGTTTTGAGCAAGTGGGAAATTGCAGCCCAGCACGATAGGGTATTATTTCCCGAATCGTCAAATGTCGAATATCGCCTTTGTTTTTAAAGGGTTTTTAGAAAACGTCAGTGAAACTTCGAAGGAATCTTCGACTGTTTAAAAAAAACGAGAAATCACAACCCAACACATTAGGGCACGATTCCCAAATTATCAAACACCGAGTATTGTCTTCGTTTTGGAAGGTTTTTAATAAACACGAGTGAAAACCTAAAGGAATATTCGGTTGTTTTGAAGAAACGAGAAATCACAACCCAATACGATAGGGCATGATTCTCGAATTACCAAACACGAAATATTACCTCGCTTTGAAATTTTATTTTTTTTAATTTTTTTAAAAAGGGGAGTGATTATGGAAACAGACTTGCAACGTATTTATTTGATTCATTTGAAGCAAAGAAAATGAAATGAATAATTTCAGGCAAATAGGTTGATATCAGGCAAATAGGTTGGCAATCTCAATCATAATATAATACATGAGGATGCAAAACAAAGTAACAAATATGGATAATATATATCAATAATATATCATACAAATTTTTGAAAAGTACAAACACGAAAATCAAAACATGCCCAATGATAATAATTTTACCACATACACTATTTAACGTTTCTAACTAATGGTTAAATAAAAATCTATTTTAAGAAAAATATTTTAAAAGGTAATAAAAATATTAAAACAAATAAACTTGAAATGATCAATTTAAAGTAGCTAAATTTTATATATATACATAAATAGATAATACACGCAAAAAATTTACAATAGATCGTAAAATAAATAAAAATAAAAATAAATAATACATAAAGTATATAAAGTTTAACATATGAATGAGCTTCAAAATAAGTATTATAAGAGAAAATTTAAAGTTAGTGTTATGCAAAATAATTTAAAACCAAGATTCAAAAATGTATATATATATATATTATGTGCATAGCAATAGTAATGTGTACCTATATAAAATTTTAAAACGAATAATGTACATATTAGCAAGTTGTAACATAAATGAATTATATAAATGCAACCATGTAAGAATATACAAAAGAATATACGAATGACATACTATATAATATAAATCAATAATTATACAAAATAATTTGAAACGAGATTTACTTACCAACAATTAACAAGATCCATAAAGCATAAAACTTAATATAAACATTGTATATATAAAAAAGTAATATAGGCAAGTGTTTGAAATAAACAAAGTATGATTTGAAATTGGGAAACAAATGGTATACATAAATAGATTTAAAGGAAAAATATAAACATGTTTGCAAGGGAATTCAAATAAGTAATTCAATTAAATTATGTATATATACATATATATATATATATATATATATAAAAATAAAGAAAATAAAATAAAATAACAAAAATGAAAAATGAACAAAGGGAATACAAGAAATTCAAATCAACCTTTTTTTTTCTTTGGATTTTTGATCTCTATGTGAAAATATAATGTTTTTTTTTTATCCAAAATTTTTTCTTTCAAAAATACAATTGTTTCCTCTCTTACAATGGACTCTTGGTTTGGCTTTTATAGCCATTTTACATACATTCTTTTTATAATTTTACGTCTCTTCTCTATTTGATGGTATAGGTGCAAGTGGGAGACAAGGTGGTGGAGTAGGTGTAAGTGGGAGGCAAGGTGGTGGAGTAGGTGCAAGTGGGAGGCAAGGTGGCTAAGGTTTTGTCTTTTTTTTTTTTTTGAAAGTAAGTTTAGGTTGTATTGAGTTAGGGTTTTTATTATTTGGGCTTAGTTTTGGGTTTTATTTAGTAATTAGGTTTGTGAATTGGGTAGGATTTAGGTTTGATTTTAATTTGTTGGGCTGGGTAAATTTAGGTCTCTACAACGTACATAGTCTTCCAATATTTTCGGTTCCTTCTTTCATGTGTTCCTTTACAAATCTAAAATGGTATATATTGTTGCATGGGCTGCTGATTGGACCCAAAATTTGTTACTTTGCCTTCCCCTGGTAAAGAAACCTTCTCCACAAGGTTCCAAGCTGGAAAATTCTTCAAAATTTCGTCCTCTTCTTCTCATGTAGCTTGGCTCTCATTTGCACTATTCCATTGCACCAGCAGTTGAGCTTCTGCCTGATTTTCTTGTAACTTGACCTTGAAATCTAGTACTGCCAATGCCAGCCTCGTTAATTTTTGTCTCTTTCAAATGGGATAGTGAAATCGATTCGTGCATCATAGTGGGCCTGAGCACTAATACCTCATTTTTTATGTTTGATCTCAACCCAGATAAGGAACATTGAGCTAGGAAAGTTTCAGAAAGACTCATTGTATGGAGTGCCATTTCTTCAAACCGTGCTTGGTACTCTTTGACAATTAACGTCTACATGATTTTGGTTAATTGGCATTCAAGCGACTCAATTTCCGTCCAAACAAATTAGCATCCACTAAATTACTCCACTCGACTATTTGTCTCGTTTGCATTCATCAGAACCACTTCTTCGCCGGTACATCCATTCAAAACGACTTGATCGTAACTTAATGGTGGTCCTCAATGGGATTGAGGTGATGACGTAGAGTATAAAGATATGGTTATATATATATAAAAAAATGTACTGTTTATATATCTAATAGTTATCTCAAAATAAATGGTTCTTTTTTCAAAAGAAATATAAGGTAGAAATAATAAATAAATAAATAAATTAGAGTTGAATATAATTAGATTTAAGATTCGTGTTTAGAATAATAAATTTAGCATGTAAATTTAATTCCAAAGCCGATTCATATGTAAATTACAACATTAGAAAACATGGTAGTACGTTGGGGCTAGAGCTGATCATGGGTTGGGCGGCTCGACCCAGCTCGAAGGCCCGCTCAAAAAATAGGAGGGTTTGGGTAAAAATATAAGCCCGAAAAATAGGCTTTGACAAAAAAAGAAGCCCATTTAAAAAATGGGCCGGGCCTCAGGTAAGAGTTTTTTGGTCCTGGTCTGGCCCGGCCCGGCCCGAATTATATATTAATATATATTTTTTATTTTATTTTTAATCATTTTAAATTTTTAATATAACCATTTTTTATTATATTGTCAATTTGTGTATTATTTTAAGAATTATTTTAGTATTATTTTTATTTATTTTAATATTTATTTTATGTTTTTAAATATATTTTATTTATTATATTTTTAAATTTTTTTATTTAATAAAATAAGTAAAAAAATTATTATGGGCCGAGTCGGGCCGGACTCGAACTTAACAATTTTATTTCGGGCCATCCCAGGCCTAGTATATGGGCCTAAAATTTTATTTGGGCCCGGCCCGGCCCAGCCCGAAATCACCTCTAGTTGGGGCTCGGCTGCTATTTAGTTACGTCGCTGTATACAAGATTTTTCATTGGAAATTCAAAAATGAGACAATGCCTTACTGTTGTTGGAAGCTAAAAGTCTTAAAAGGTATAGTGTATGGTCAAAGTCTTCGTTTTGATAATTTCCTCGAAATTCATTTGAGTTGAGCTCAGACAATAATCAATCCTTTCTTTTTATTCATCATTTGACTTGTTCTCTGAAAATCTGAAAACAAAATGACTTCATCATCATCTGAACTTGCTCTTCTTTTGCTTTCCTTATCATTCATGCTGCTTGGGGTTGCTGCTTCACAAAGTAATAATACAAGAGGTATGTCTGCATGTACTTTCCATTTTAGAGCTTTTCTTTCTGGGTAATGGTAATAAGATGAAGATAATGGTTGCATGCATCTGCCAGTTTAATAATTTGGGTGGTTAACACAAGTGAGTATGTCCTTTCCTGTTTCAAGGCCTCTCTCAGTTTGCCTATTCACTGTCTGCTTGGACCCTTTGGATGTCTTGTCCCTGTTCAGATACCCCTTTTCCACGCCATTAGCTGCGGGAGGTTATTCTGGAAGTTTCGGCCTGCATTATGATTTCTGACTTGAAATTTCTCTGTTTTTCCCTCGTTTTCCATATTCCTCGTAGAACCATTGCCAATCATCCCTATCATTCTTTCCATCTTCAATCCACCCTTTGATCCAATTACCAATGCTTCAAGTTAATATTTTGAGTTTTGACCCATTAACGTGAAAAAAATTTAAGCTTGCATCAATGGAAAAAGAACAGTTTCAGATTTTAGAACTTACGTAGATTTTTTTGAACTAATAAATATAAAAAAAATTTAAAAAGAAAGAGAAACAGTCTAGATTTTAAAGAAGCCAAATTGCTAAACCAGAATGTAATTAAAAAAATCAAAATCCAGACATGCAAATTTCCCTTCAAGTTTTCTTAGAAGCCAAACATAACCCAGAAAAAGAATCCCATCTTTTTGAAAAGAAAAGAAAAACCATTCAAGATCTAAACTTTTCCTTCCTTATCCTTTATCCACTCTACTTTCTCATCACCCAACTACACACACAAGCCAAGTTAAGCTTCTTCTTAAGAAAAGCCTGATAATCTTCTACATCTGCAGGAATATTGTTGTTATTATTATTTTCTAAACACCCATTCTTCAGCTCCTACTTAGCTTCCTCCTCTTCTTTTTCTTCACGTTTCTTATTAAATTCTTCTCTAAGGAACTGCTGAAAAGCCCACTCTGAAGCATTTCGGTTCATTTCAGAACCGAGGTGTTTATTTCTATCGTCGTCGCCACCACCAGCAGCGGAAATGACGGCGGATGAAGACCAGTAGTGATCGGGGATTTCTTCAACGGGGAAAACTCTATCCATTGTGATTGGTTGGGTCGTTTGGGGGGATTTCTTCAACCGACCATATTAAATTAGATTATTTGTATTGTTAACAAATTTCAATTTCAACTTGTTTCTCGAGAAAAAAAAAAGGTCTATTTCCATTTTTGGGTTTAATTTTTTCTCATTTCGTTGAATTCGCCGATTTGAAATGGGTATTTGCTGAACTTCAACGGGGGTTTTTGAAAATTTTTAACTTCAATAATAATAATAATAATAGTCAATGTTAACAGAAATTAAAGCTATAAACAAAATCCAGCTGAATAAAAGCTTTGAAAACTGTCGAGAAAATTAAAAACTTACCGATGAAGAACCTAATAGGGCAGATTCAGAGGCACCCATTGATGCAAGCTTCAATTTTCTTTCACACTGAGTCGGATTAATGGGTTAAAAGATTAACTTAAAATTTTGTAATTTTTAAAAGAACTAAAAGAATATTTTTTTTATTTTGTAATTTTTTCAACAGAATATCTTAGATATTAGGTGAAAAAAATATTAATAATTTTTCTAATAACAGTGACAAAATTAATAAAAAAATTAAAGGAGTAATTTCGCCGCAAACAGCATTACTTTTCTGTGTTATTTAGTCAAATCTATTTTGAAAATCTAACCACAAAATTATTTTAGTGGACTGAATGATGAAATCAAATAATCATATTTGTCCACAGATCAGATTGGAAAGATTCGGGAGCTGAAACCTTTTCTTCATTTTAATTTCTAATTCAGCCGGAATGTCTAATTCATGAAATTACAAAATTTATACATTAAATGGATATATACCCTATAGTACTTGTTCAATCCAAAACTGAAAACCCACACCAAGTATCAATGGATACGAAAAAGTTGTATGCTCTTTGACGCCAAGTAGTCTAGCAATATTCTTGCAGCAGACGTGTGCGGAAGACAAGCAGGAGGTGATCTATGTCCAAATGGACTGTGTTGCAGTCAATTTGGGATGTGTGGCAGCACGTCTGACTACTGCGGAACTGGCTGCCAGAGCCAGTGTAGTGGCAATGATATTGGCAGCATTATCACTCAACACCTCTTTAATCATATGCTTAAATATCTAAATGATTCACGTTGTCCTGGCAATGGTTTCTACACTTATAGTGCTTTCATTATGGCTGCTCGATCTTTTAACGGATTCAGCACAACCGGAGATCTTACAACCAGAAAGAGGGAACTCGCAGCTTTCTTAGCTCAAACCTCTCATGAAACAACAGGAGGATGGCCAAGTGCACCAGATGGCCCATATGCATGGGGATATTGCTTTATAAGGGAACAAAACAACCTCCAAGAATATTGTCTTCCTGGTGTCTGGCCATGTCCTCGTGGAAGATTGTATTATGGACGAGGACCCTTCCAATTGGCTTAGTAAGTTTCTCAGTTTCTCAACTAATGAAGTACTAGTTCATGATGTTGTTGACTGACTCAACACAACTTTCACAATTTAATTTCCTCAGCAACTTCAACTATGGGCCAGCTGGAAGAGACATTGGAGTAGACCTAATAAATAATCCAGACCTCGTAGCCACCAACTCGACTATATCCTTCAAGACGGCCATTTGGTTTTGGATGACCCCGCAAGAAAATAAACCATCAAGCCATAACGTAATTGTCGGGCAATGGACACCGTCTGCTGCAGAAAGGGATGCAGGTTGGCTCCCTGGCTATGGAGTCATCACTAACATAATCAGTGGTGCGCTAGAATGCGGTCATGGTCCTGATGACAGCGTGGCGGATAGGATTGGTTTCTATCGGAGGTACTGTGACATATTAGGTGTAAGCTACGGGAGCAACTTGGATTGCTATAACCAAAGGCCTTATACAAGCGGGCGATCCCAACGTAGGTAATAAATGCATGTCAATCTCAACATAAAGTCTTATACGAACCGACGATCTCAAGGAAGTGGTGATTGTTGATGTCACCACGATAGGTGACATTAGCAATCAACCCTTTTTTATATCTCTTCTCTGAAAATTTTTGAAAAAAGAAATTGGATTCTATTTCTTTCTGCCTCTTTTTCTGTTTTGCTTAATCTTGCGTTTCTTGTTTCACCACCCAGTCCTAGTCAACTGTACGAGAAGTGTCGTGATGCAGTGTTCAAATGTGGGAATATCTCCATTGGATATCCTTTCTCCGGAGGTGATCGAGAACCAGAATGCGGACATCCTAATTTGGAGCTTCGCTGTGACGATTTTACTAATACTACTAAGATTGAAATTGTTGGTATTAAGTATAAGGTGTTGGACATTCATCATGAAAGTCGGATTCTAAGGATTGCGAGGGAGGACTTCATCAAGAATGGCTCTTGTCGTCCTCAAATTCCAATTCAAGATTCGATCCTGAATTCTGAGCCGTTTGTTCCCAGTTCTCGGAATACCAATCTTACTCTGTTATATGATTGCCAATCTTCATCGAGTCTTGGAATCTTCCCTTGCAATTCTTCTAATTACAACAATGTTTCCATAACTACAGATAATATCCGTGGAGATGGATGTTCAGCTAATGTTAGAGTTCCTGTTCTTCAATCTTCCTGGGAAAGATTTCGAAATAAAACCTTGGATTTGGAAGAAGCACTGGAAACAGGATTCGAGGTGCAATGGGAGGAGGATATGGAAGCCTGCCGGAAGTGCAATGCTTCGGGTGGAGGCTGTGGTTTTAACGATTCAAACAATCAAACATTCTGCTACTGCCCATCAGGATTTGAGAGTTCATCGGATCCTAACGAATGCCATCGATCCCATCTCCCACCATCTCCAGCCTATACCAAAAACAACACTAATACCAAAAACAACAATAATACCAAAGGTATGTATGTACTTTCCATTTACGTAATTAAACAATTTTGTTTATCTAATCTGAAATATTACATAATTTTTATATTATGTTAATTTTACAAAATTAAATGAATTACTTATTATAAAATCTTATAAAAATTTAATTATTATATATAATAGTTGAAATTTATAAAATCTCAAAATACAAAAACTTTTAATTAACAATAATATATAATAAATAATTATAGTTTGAAACTAAATAATAATAGCACAGGATGAAATTATAATGAAAAATTATATTAAATAGTAGGTAAAATAAAATTTAAACACGTAAATATATTAAATTAATAATATTAAATTCAATATAACTATTTATTATATTGGTGTTATTAATGTTGAGTTAATGCCAAGTGACACCAACTTAGTAAGGGATTTAAATAGTAGTAAATATATATATTTATATATTAAAATATAGATATTTTAGTAAACTTTTTGGACGGGATAAAACTTGCTCTCAAACCTGCCCTTATTAGGTGAGGGTGAAACTTGATGGATTCGAGTTATTTTACCATGTAAAATTATTGACTAATCAATTATTCAATTAATGTATACTAATATAAAAATTAATTGAGTTAATTAATAATTTTACAATAATAAAAATAATGATTAAAAGCATTGAAGTAATTGTTTTTCCATAGGTGTTTTTAGAAGAGTGGAACCAAAAAAGTTTATTGATAGTATTATTATTATTTGTTGATACCGGGATGAAAACGAGAGAGAATAAGGAGGAGATCAAGTGATGCAATGGAGATCGATTCATTTATAAAGGTCAAGAGCCGGAACAAGAACAAGGGGATAGGTTGATCAAATAGATGAATATAGAGAATAACCTTAGGATGCTAAAAAGTCGATCTTTTATTTGTCGTTTCAGAAAGTATTTATAAAAGAGGTCCCTTTGTTTGCAGGTATGATGTCTAATGATATGCATTTGATCCCACTAAATGCATAATAGATATCATGAGATTTTATCAATATAAGATAGCTAAGCCTAAATAGACTTCTTATTAGAATAGTATTCACATTTTACGTTGATGCAGATAACTCTTTAAGGTAAAATGGGTGATCACATTTAGAAATAATGGATGAGAGGTTTGTCTAAATGTTATCTTAGAGGAAGCTAATGCGGAGTCAACGATGCCTTTAGTACTGACATGTGTCTTGTTCGACGGAGGGATATGACATTATTATTATTAAAAACTTCTTCCTATTTCAACTATGTCCACCCATTGTAGTACCAGATTATTTGGTTTTATTATAATTTGACAAATTCAACATGGCATTTATTTATTTTCTGTTTGTAATATTCTTTCTTTCTTAAAGAAAAAGGTAGTAATATTACTTTGGTGTGAATGTTTTAACCCAAAAGAATATTGTTGAAACTATTTGAATGATTGAAATTGTAAGTAACTAATGTGTGGTATATTGTATTTAATAGGTGGGTCCAAATCCAAGTTGAAGCTGGCTCCAATTTTAATAGGTATGAAACATTTTTTTGTGGTTTGAATTAATTATATATCTTCTACTCACACACGATCACAACTACTATAATGTCTTATAGGTTGAGGTTTATTGGGCAATAATATGTGGTTTGATTGCTACTATAATTAATTTTTTAAAGTTGGAGTCAAAATATCCAAAGTAATATTTACATGTACTCACTATTAATTAAGATTTACTACAATTAAACTTTTAGGATTAAAGTAGGTTTCAATTAATATAACTTAATTGGTTTTAAACAAATATAATCAGGGCAAATCCAGCAATTCATTATTGAGTGCCAAAATAAAATTTTAAAAGTTTAGGAGACCAAAGTTAAAAAAAAAGATTAGTTTAAAAGAGACTTAAATTAAATATCTCACAAATAAAACGGGCTAAAATAAATATTTTACCTTTTAGCTAAGGCGGGAATGTCAAAGCCACTGCATGCTTAGTGCTTATAATGCTTTTCTTTTAAATTAACAATGATACTTTATGTGTTATAACTAACAGAAGTTTAAGGGTTTCCTTCAAGATTTTTCTTTAATTTTATTCATTACGTTCTTTTACTTAATTAAATATTACATATGTGTTAATAAACAGGATTAACAGTTGCTGGAATTGTATTGGTTTTTTCCGTTTGCTTCATTGTCCTAAGGTTCCAAGGAAAATTATTATCGAATTATCTCCAAGGAAATATTAACGACGATGCTAGGATTGAGGCATTCATCACAAAGTTTGGTCTTTTTGCTCCAAAGCGATACTCTTATAAAGAAATCAAGAAAATGACAAATAAATTCAATGATAAATTAGGTCAAGGAGGTTTTGGACGTGTATATAAAGGAAAACTACCGGATGGTCATCTTGTGGCAGTTAAATTCTTAAGTGAAATGAAGGGAAATGGAGAGGATTTTATGAATGAAGTAGCTAGCATTAGTAGAACTTCACATGTTAATATAGTGACTTTACTTGGTTTTTGCTTTGAAAGATCAAAGAGAGCTTTGATCTATGAATTCATGCCCAAAGGATCATTGGACAAGTTCATTTATGGTCAAGGATCAGATAATCAAAGTCGTCAATTGGAATGGGTAACTTTGTATGACATTGCACTTGGCATCGCTAGAGGACTCGAGTACTTGCATCAAGGTTGTAACACAAGGATCTTGCACTTTGACATAAAGCCTCACAATATCCTTTTGGATGAGAATTTTTGTCCCAAGATTTCCGATTTTGGCTTGTCGAAATTATGTGAAAGAAAGAAGAGTATTGTATCGATGACAGGTGCTAGAGGAACTGCAGGATATATTGCTCCAGAAGTGTTTTTTCGAAATCTAGGAGGAGTTTCTAATAAATCTGATGTCTATAGTTATGGAATGATGGTGCTTGAAATGGTTGGAGGTAGAAAAAACGTTAATGTTGAAGCGTCTCGAACTAGTGAATTATATTTTCCGTCATGGATTTATAAGCATCTAGATCAATCTACAAACTCGAATATTAATGAAGAAATAACAGAAGAGGAAGCAGAAATAACAAGGAAATTGATTGTAGTGAGCCTTTGGTGCATTCAAACTAATCCATTAGATCGACCGTCAATGACTAGAGTATTAGAAATGTTGCAAGGAAGCCTTCAATCATTGGAACTCCCGCCACGACCTACTTAAACATTTTTGTCAAGTTGAGGAAATTGTTCATTAAACATGTTTTTTTTTTTTTATTATTAAACATGTAGTGTTCGTGAATTTAAGAGAGTTATAAATATGGGAAAATGCAAATAAGGGAAGGCAGAAGATATGAGGATCTATTTGATGATTTCTGATAGAACCTATAATTGATTAAACAAACAATCGTTCGAAACGTAACCTGAAATTTGATAGGTTTTTTTAGAATACTTTTTAATACTACCTGCCAAATTGGAAAAATAGCAAATGCTTATGACTTGGTGTTTATTCATGTGGGCAATGTGTATGATTTTGTTGAAAGTGAAAATATCGTGAAAATGATATTGAAAATATTGAGAGAAGTTTCAAAGTGTCATCTTCAGGGATGTAAATCAAATTTCTCAACAATGGAAGGTTTTATCCCTCGGGGTATAGTTTTGTCTCCCTTTATGCAGAGAGCAATTTACGGTTCACAAAAGGGAATGTTTGACCATATGTGGACGTATGACCACCCCATCAAGAGGCAACGTAAGTGTCTCACCCTTCATGAGATTCAAACCTTTGACCTACTGTCGATGTTCCCGAGAATGACATTTCAAAAACTTCTCTTAGAGTCCCTCCTCAACAATAATGATAATATTAATCTCAAATAAATTAGGTTTTGATAAGAAAAACCAAAAAAATTACTACCGTCCATGATTTGACTATATAGTCAATATAAAACAACATCAATAGTGGTATTAGTAGGGTGTACTTCAACCAAGTTTGACTCCAAATTTAAAATTTAAAATTTGTTTCAATCTTTAAAGTTTAAATTTTGGCTCAATCTTGGTGGAGTTTTAATTTTAAAGCTCAATTTTGATTTAAGAACAAAAAAATGAGCTTGATTGTCATGTTGATTATTTGTGCATAAGTAAAAGTTTGATTATAGTCATGAGCCAAGTTTTCTTTTTGGGACAAATCAACAGGGGTTAATGCCTTGAAAAGTTAAATTATAAATGCCTTCCATCCTATTTTAGTATGTCGGCTTATTATATTCCGCCATTTTTTGTCACTTTCAAAAAACCTACAAACAAAAATATTATGATTTTTTAGTGTAATAATGATAGAGCGAAGTGTGAGAAGTCTGGCCTGAATTTTACTGGCAAATTTGTAGCTTCAAATGGACAGAAATTGAGAGTCTCTATGGTCCTGACCGATGGCAGCTCCGCCAGTCATGCTATTTCACCTGCAATGGACAATGCAAAAAGAGAAAGTCCAGTTGGAGAGGAGATCCAATATTTGAATTCTTGATTGATGATTCTACAAATTGTGAAAAGGGAAGGTGTTCATTATAGAATCATGAAGATTTTAAATGTGACTTGCTCAATAGCTTAAGTTACTCAAATTTGAGCTCAACTCAATAATGATTAAATCAAATTTGATTTTTTTTTTGAGTTGAACAAAAAAACTGCAAGCACCTATTTCGTAATGGTATTTGATCCATGTTTTAATAAGATCTTTGATTGTCCGATATTTGATTTTCCTATTGAAGCTTTTGTCTTCTTCCTATATTATGAATTTGAAAAAAATATAAAATTATAAAAATCATAAAAAACATACATAATTTGAAAATAAGTTTGAATTCATCATTAATTTAATATTAAAATAATTTTATAATTAAAGAATTATATTAAAATTTATATATTTTATACTTAAATTTTAAACAATAAACGATATTTTTAATTAATACATAAAATTAAGGCCAAACTGGATCAGCCCAAAATACAAAATAATTTATCCAAGATCCAACTGGAACAGAAACAAATAACATGAGCCCTGTCCATCTATGGTACAATTTCAACATTTTTCCTTGGAAATTTAGTCGATAAAAGAAGAGAAAATTACTTTGGACAGTTACGTAATGCTGTTGGACAGCTAAGAGTCTTAAAGGTCGTTATTATAGTCAAACCCTTCTGTTTTGACAATTTCCTCGAAATTCATTTGAGCTTAGCTGAGACAAAAGTCAATGGTTTCTATGTATTCATCATTTGACTGGTTATCTATCTCTTCTCTGAATTTTTTTAAAAAACAAATTGAAAATGAAATCATCATCATCTGATTTTGCTCTTCTTTTGCTTTCCTTATCATTCATGATGCTTGGGGTTCCTGTTTCACAAAGTAATAATACCAGAGGTATGTATGCATGTACTTTCCATTTTAGAACTATTCTTTTTGGGTAATGGTAATAAGATGAAGATTAGGGTTGCATGCATCTGCCAGTTTAATAACTTCCTCTTGAGTTGGGTGGTTAACACAAGTGAGTATGTTCTGTTTCAAGGCCTCTGTCAGTTTAACTTATACACTCTCCTGTTTGAAACTCTGCTTGGATCCTTTGTTTATCTTGTCCCTGTTCAGATACCTCTTTTTTTTTTTTGTATATATATATATATATATAAATATGTTTTGTGTTGATTGAAATTCCTTTTCCTGTTGCACAGGTGATCGTCTATCGATGTTTACTATTGTAAATAATTGCAGCTATACAGTTTGGCCAGGGGTGATAACACTGGCCGGAGCCTCACAGAGTTTTCCTACTACAGGTTTCAGCCTTAATCCTGGCGAATCAACATCTATTTCTATTCCAAGATCTTGGACAGGTCGGATTTGGGGTCGAACTCTTTGCACTCAAGACTCTTCTGGCAATTTCTCTTGCCTCACTGGGGATTGCGGCACATCTAGACCAGAGTGTTCTGGTAGGGTGTACAGGACCCTGGCAACCATTGCAGAGTTTACTTTCGATAGTTCTGTGGGATTCGATTTCTATGATGTTAGCCTTGTTGATGGATTCAATCTACCATTGATGATATCCCCACATGGTGGAACTGGAGGTGACTGTAACTCATCTGGATGTGTTGCGGATTTGAATGATGACTGTCCTTCGGAGCTTAAGGTTGTCAATGGGAGTGAGACAGTTGCATGTAAGAGTGCCTGCTCTGCTTTTTTGGAACCCCAGTATTGCTGCACTGGAGAATATAGTTCTCCAGCTACGTGCCAGCCCACTTCTTACTCACAATTCTTCAAGACTGCGTGTCCTACATCTTATAGCTACGCCTATGATGATGATGCAACCAGTACGGCCACTTGTGTTGACGCTGATTATGATATTACTTTCTGCCCTACCCCTTTCACCAGGTAACAAATGCATGCCAATTTCAACATAGAGAACGGGCGATCCTAAGGCAATGGTGTCTGTTGATGTCACCGGTCCGCGGTGGCATTGGCAATCAACCGTTTCTTCCATCTCTGCTCTGAAAATTTTTGGAAAAGAAAATGATTTCTCTTTCTTTCTGCCTCTACTTCTGTTTTGCTTATTCTTTGGTTTCCTGTTTCACTACCTAGTCCCGATCAACTGTACGAGAAGTGCCGCAATGCAGTGTTTAAATGTGGGAATATCTCCATTGGATATCCTTTCTCCGGTGGTGATCGAGATCCAGAATGCGGACATCCTGGTTTGGAGCTTCACTGTGACGTTTTTACTAATACTACTAAGATTGAAATTGTTGGTGTAAAGTATGAAGTGCTGGACATCCATCATGAAATTCGAATTCTAAGGATTGCGAGGGAGGACTTCATCAAGAATGGCTCTTGTCATCCTCAAATTCCAATTGAAGATTCGATCCTGAATTCTGAGCCATTCGTTCTCGGTTCTGGAAATACCAATCTTACTCTGTCTTATGACTGCCAATCTACATCGAGTCTTGGAATCTTCCCCTGTAATTCTTCAAATTACAACAATGTTTCCATAACTACAGAGAACATTCGTCCAGATGGATGTTCAGCTAATGTTAGATTCCCGATTCTTCAATCTTCCTGGGAAAGATTTATAAATGATTCCTTGGATTTGGAAGAAGCATTGGAAACAGGATTCGAGGTACAATGGAAGGAAGATACGGAAGCCTGCCGGAAGTGCAATGCTTCTGGTGGAGCCTGCGGTTTTGACAAGTCCAACAATCAAACATTCTGCTACTGCCCATCAGGATTTGTAAGTTCGCCGGATTCCAATGAATGCTATCGATCCCATCTCCCACCATCTCTAACAAATACTGGAAACAATAATACCAGAGGTATGTATGTACTTTCCATTTATACAATTAAACAAGTTTTTCTATTAACGATACTTGAATGTTATTTTTCTTTCCTCAGACTTTTAACACTCCAAGCTAATTTGAAATATGACATCATATGTTCTTATCAATAGCAACAAGTACATGGGCACACATAAGATCCCAACATGACATTGTTAATATTATTGTCCAAAGACAAAATTATATTAATATTATTATAAACTTTATCCTATTTCAACTATGTTGACCCACTGCACCACCAGATTATTTCGATTAATATATAATTTGACAAATTCAACGTGTTATATTTATTTTCTGTTTTAAGATAGTGTATTTAATTTTTCTTTTTTTCTTTTTTGAAAAGCTAGTAATATTATTTTGATGAAATTATTTAAATGGTTGAAATCTTAAAGTAACTAAATTATTGCTTTGTGTGGCATATTGCAATTTAATAGGTGGGTCCAAATCCAAGTTGAAGCTGACTCCAGTAATCATAGGTATGAAACTGTTTGTTGGGTAATAACGTGGTTTGAATTAGCTATATATCTTCAAAGCACACACAAAATACACCACTTAATAGATCACAATTACTATAATTGTAGTGTTGAAGTGGCTTTTAATTAATATAATTAAATTGATTTTAAATAAATAAATATATACTCTTTGTATAACTTGTAATGCTTTTCTTTTAAATTAACTATCATACTTTTAACCAAACTTTTATGATTTCTTTTTAAATTTTTCTTTAATCTTATTCACTGCTTTCTTTTATTTAATCAATGTTTTTTTTTTACTTTAATTGAATCTTATCTATTGAGCTAGCAAAATTGATTAATAATTCATAAACAGGATCCGTTGTTGGAGTTGTATCGATTTCTCTGTATGCTTCATTGTCTTAAGGTTCAAAGGAAAATTATTGTCAAATTATCTCCGTCAGGGAAAGATGAACGACGATGCTAGGATTGAGGCATTCATCACAAAGTTTGGTCCTTTTGCTCCAAAACGATGCTCTTATGAAGAAATCAAGAAAATGACAAATAAATTCAATGATAAATTAGGTCAAGGAGGTTTCGGAAGCGTATATAAAGGAAAACTATCCAACGATCATCTTGTGGCGGTTAAATTCCTAAGTGAAACGAAAGGAAATGGGGAGGATTTTATGAATGAAGTAGCTAGCATTAGCAGAACTTCCCATGTTAATATAGTGACTTTACTTGGTTTTTGCTTTGAAAGATCGAAGAGAGCTTTGATCTATGAATTCATGCCAAAAGGATCATTGGATAAGTTCATTTATAGTCAAGGATCGGATAATCAAAGTCGTCAATTGGAATGGGTAACTTTGTATGACATTGTACTCGGCATTGCCAGAGGACTCGAGTACTTGCATCAAGGTTGTAACACAAGGATCTTGCACTTGGACATAAAGCCTCACAATATACTTTTAGATGAGAATTTTTGTCCCAAGATCTCTGATTTTGGATTGTCTAAATTATGCGAAAGAAAGAAGAGTATTGTGTCGATGACAGGTGCTAGAGGAACTGTTGGATATATTGCTCCAGAAGTGTTTTTTCGAAATTTGGGAGGAGTTTCTCATAAATCCGATGTCTACAGTTACGGAATGATGGTTCTTGAAATGGTTGGAGGTAGAAAAAATATAAATGTTGAAGTGTCCCGAACCAGTGAAATATATTTTCCATCATGGATTTATAAGCATTTCGATCAGTCTACGAACTTGAATATTAATGAAGAAATAACAAAAGAGGAAGAGGAAATAATAAGGAAATTGATTGCAGTGAGCCTTTGGTGCATTCAAACCAATCCATTAGATCGACCGTCAATGACTAGAGTAATAGAAATGTTGCAAGGAAGCCTTCAATCATTAGAACTTCCACCACGACCCACCTAAGATGTTGCAAATATTTGTGAACTTGAGTAATTTATTCATGTTGAAGCAATCATAAGCAAATTTAAAAAATTATATATTTTAATTTCATAATTTTTTAACTGCTATTTTTTCAATATATTTTAACAAATGCTGGATTCTGATATATTTAGTGTATAATAACAAGTCAAGAATCATCATCTCATTACAAGTTAATCTTGTACAGTACGCAAAATAACTTGTTGGCATGCCAAATGTATCCTATCCTATGTTCATTTGGGCTCGATAAAAGTAATGATATAACATTTTACAATTCAATTCACTTTCTCACCTTGTACCAATTTGCAACAATTTAAGTACATATACATATACATATTGTAGCACCCCTAACTCGTATCAGTTACCGGAATAGGGTTACGAGGCATTATTGGACTTATACCTAGTATTTGTACAAAATCGAGTCATAAATTTTCATTCCAAATCAAAAATTTTCAAAGTTCACTATAAAGTCCCTAATATGGACCTACGGGGCCCAATACATACTTTAGAAGTGATTTGGAACTAAACCGGTAACTTTGGAAAACTTTGAAAAAAATTTCTTAAAATCAGGGGCACATGCCCGTGTGGCCTGGGACATGGCCGTGTGGCCAGCCCGTGTGGAATTTTGACTTGCAATTTCTTAAGTGTTAAAGAGGCACACGACCTGGGCACACGCCAATGTGGCTAGGCCGTGTGGTAAATTGATTTTTCACCATTTTTAAGCCATTTTCACATGATTTTGACACACGACCATGCTTGAAACCCACGTCCTTCACACGACCAAGACACACAGCCATGTCTTTTAATCGTGTACTATCCTAACTTCACATTTAAGGATACAGGGGATACACGGTCATTTCACACACCCATGGGCTTACCGTGTGTCACACACGGCCTAGACACACGCCCGTGTATCTAACCTATGTAGACAAAATAAGGTCATTCCTAGCCTTATTTCTCACCCCAAACCAAATCATTTACCTGCATGAAATCTTACAAGTATACGCCAACCAATTCAACCAATTACCAATACTCAAATCAACATGTTTCTATATTAATTCACATCATATCCATCTCAAACATGCATTACTAACCACTTTAATGACTTAATTAACCAAAAACAACTCATGATACAATACCATACCATATCATCAGTAAAACATACATTACTAGCCATTCCAATGGCTAGTCACTTTCAAGTATTTACATATTAATCTGTAATAGCCCGTTTTTGGGTCAGATAGGAATAGTGGTTTCGGGACCACAAATCCAAAGTCAAAAATATTTATTTTATTATTTTAATAAGGTTTACAGTATGATATAATGTTCGTGTGAAAATTTTGTAAATAAATTTTACCATTTGAGTGGTTAATTCGATAAAAAAGACTAAATCGCGTAAAGCGTAAAAGTTGAATTCTATAAGTTAAAGGTATTAAATGGCTATGAAATTAAATAGAGAAGGTCCTTATATGGTAAATAACCCATTTATGAGATAGCGGAGGTTAGTGGAGTGGCATTTGGTGTATTTAGTAATATTTTTAAAGGGTAAAAAGGTAAATAGGTAATTAAAGTTAATAATAAATAAAATAAAAGCCAAAACCATGTTATATTTCTTCATCTTCCACCGAATATAGAGAAAAGAAACAGCCATGGTTTTTTTTAGGGTTCGACATCTTCATGGCTCAATTTGTCAGTGTTTTGTCGGTTTTTGATGATTTTTATGTTTTTGTGATCGTTGCTTCGTGTTCTAGGTAGCCCGTACCCTAATTTCTGAATTTTTTGATGAAATTGTGAGTTTCCATTGATGATATCTTGATTTTTTTGAGTGTTGATGATGGAAAATAAATCATTGTTGTTAGATTAACAAGTTTTATAAAGTGATTTTGAGTAAATGTCAATTTTGGACCAAATTATATAAGGTGGAAATTTAGTGGTTAAAATGTGAAATAAATTGAAAATATGGGCTGATAGTAATATATGGAAAATTCGGCTAGCTTGGGTTTGTGTTTAATTTCATGAAATTGTGATTTTAAGTGATAAGGACTAAATTGCAAAAATGTGAAATAATAGGGGCAAAAATGTAATTTTGTCAAAATGTGTAAATTGTGTTAAATTGAATGAGATGTTGATTAAATAAGTAAAATTTGATATTATATAGATTGAGATAATCGAGAACTGGATCTAGAAGGGGGAAAAACAAAGTACTAGACTAATTGATCCGTTCCATCGTTTTAACGATCGAGGTAAGTTTGTATGTAATAAGCGTTGTTAAATTTATGCTTTTAATGCTTTGATATTATATAAATTGTATATACGTGACTATTGTTATGTTTAACGACATATCGACTAAACAAAAAATGGCACTTAGTGTGCGGTTCGAAATAGCTTCGACTAAATGTGGCACTTGGTGTGCAAAACATTAAGAATGGCACTTGTTGTGAGAGATATTGAGTATGACACTTATTGTGCAAGACATCGAAGATGCAACGACATTACGTGTATGTATGAAATGGTAAGGATTGGTACATGTATGTACATGAGTTATGATGCATCTTTGTAACGAAGTAAATAAGTAAGTCATGTTTATGAGAATGATTTTGTGATGACCTTGTGATTATGGGTTCATGCTTATGTTGTATAAATATGTATTTATACCATGATGGTTGAAATGATTGGTGAAGGTGTGATGAGCTTAGTTATCATCATTTTTGTACCAAAACTGTTTTGGACAGTAGTTGTAATCCAACTTTGAAAATTCACCAAAAATTGTTGAAATCGATTTAGAGGATGAATAAAATATTAAATTAGAGCTTATTGAGTCTATTTTTACATAGAAGAAACGGTGTACGCAAAAGAATTTCATATTATGAGATATTTGAATTTTTGTGAGACAGGGTCAGAATAATCTCGGAATCCCCTGTTCTGATTTTGGAAAATCATTAAAAATTGTACAAAAATAATTAGGGGTTACAGTTTATATTATTAGAATCTTTGATGAATATTTTTTCTAAAAAAATAAACAAGAACATCATTCAAATTCTGTATGAGGGTATAATTAATTTTTAGTGAAGAGGGGTCGGAACTATCACACAGTGAAAAATGGGTAACTTTGAAGAATAAACTGTACTTATTAGCTAAACAAAAAATTATTTAAATTTTATGGTAATAAGATATGTGAGTCTAGTTTCAGGTAAAATTAACGGATCTTAATTTGGAGCTTCATAGCTCCAGAAATAAATAATTTAGTGACTATGACTCGAGTAGACAGCTTGACTGGAATTTGAACAAATAGTGGAATAATATGCAATTATAATTGTGATACCTTGAGAACATGTTGTAAGAATTTGGAAAAAGCATATTAATAAATTGCTTATTAGTTTTCATATGAACTTACTAAGCTTTATAGCTTACCCCCTCCCTTTTCATCTCTTATAGGTTTATATAGCTAGCTCGGGTTGGAGATTGCTAAAGATTCAATCACACTATCAAGCTATCATTTGGGGTATAAGTATTCAAATACTTAAGTCTATGGCATGTATAGGGGCTCTATCATTGTAATTATGTCAATGTTAATGTGGCCAAATGTGTTGGCCTATAATGGTTATAGTCTAATTTATATATAGCCATGAATGATGGCTTATGCTGATCATATGATTATTCATGTGTATTTGCCAATGTTTTATGGTGTGATCATGTTGTTTGATATGAATGAATGTGTGCATACGACTTAAGTACTTGGTGATTGATTTTGGCATAATTGGCATATGGATAGATTATAGCATAAGTGTGAAATGTGAAAATGTATTAATGATAATCTCGGTATGAAAGTTGTTATGATTAATCTTGATAAAGTATGATGCCTTGTGTATGCATAAGTTGTTATGAGAATGTCATGCATAAGCCATATTTACAATTATTAAGTGTTCATTTATGCCCTGTTGGATGCCATTGAGATATGTGAGTGTGCATGTGTTGTGAGGGTGGCAAAATGGCTTGGAAAATAGCCTAGCACTTGTCCACGCGGGTAGACACACAAGCCTGTGTCTAGGCCATGTGTGACACACGGTCTGCCCCATGGGCGTGTACTTTGGCCTGTGCCCCTACTTTGGTGATGACGTCATAAACAGAGAGTTACACGGGCTGAGGACATCAGCGTGTCTCAAGCCACACGAGCGTCTGTGACCACACGGCCTACCCATACGGGCGTGTGACCCTGTTTCATGATGAAATTTTCTAAGTTTTCCCAAAAGTTTTCAAAGTTTCCTGTTTAGTCCCGAATCATCTTCAATGCGTGTTTAGGGCCTCATAAGCCCATTTAAGGGACGTTACACATGTATTTGAATGAAATTTTATGGCCCAATTTTATGTGATTGTGTATGTTTAAGTCCGGTCCCGGCCTCGGACATGGGTAAGAGGTGTTACATAATCATTGCGCATTTAACCTATACATGCCATTATAACCACAATTGTTATACCTTTTCTACCAAATTGGAACGATGGATAGTTTGAGTGATCTCCACTGAGCTTCTAATCTGCCGAGCTTCTAATCCAACGAGCTTCCGATATACTATAAAACATGGAAAAATAAAACGGAGTAAGCATATAATGCTTAGTAAGTCTGTATAACTTGGTAATTAACTTATCAACCACTCTTACTCAAATTAAACATGCAAGTAACAATTATACCATTTGTTCTCAAGCCCTATCACACATTCTTATCACCCATGTTAGTCATATGATTCATGTAAACCACAATAAACACATATACAAGCTCATCCATATTCAGATTTTCATACACATATGTTTTTCCACCTCATGTATTCATATAACATGTTTGACAGTTATTTTCATGTATTTCAGATACATTTCATATCATTTCATCTCAATTTCCAGTATATTTCTTGCAGAACTTTATTCAAAAATCGATTGAAGTACTGATAATCACTCGGGTGATACGCTCAAAGTGTAGCAATATATTTTCATGAATGAATGTATTCATCAAACCATTCATATTCAAACATAAACATCTCATATTTACATATTCTATTTCATGTAACATCATTTTATATTTTCCAAATGAACACATGTAACAATCTATTTTCTTTTCATGTCATGATTTTACCCGTTGAATCATTGAAAACATCGATGGATATTTCCTTTTCGAATAGTACACTCGAGGTGTACATTTCTTTTTCAAATGGTACACAGAAAGTATACCTTTCCTTTTCAAATGATATACACAAAGTATACCTTTTCAAGTGTACACACAAAGTGTATATAGCCTTTTCATGTGGTATACACAAAGTATACCTTTCCTTTTCACATTCGATAGCCGAAGCTATCCCTTTTCACATGGTACACACAAGGTGTACATTTCCTTTTCATAATGAGATCAAAAGATTACCCTTTCGGGATAACCTTTCTGCAACACATGCAAGATCTCATTTCATATCGGTAATCACCTTTATCCACCGACTTTCATTTATTCAAATGGGATTTAGCATTTATCAAGAAATTGTTGGATATATGTCCAATCTCATAATTTTACGCATTTATGTAATTTACATTTCACATTTAACTCAAGCTCAACAATGACATTTTAGTCTTTGATCACTTTACAAGTATTATCATTTATTTCAAACATTATCAATCATCGGGCTTTATCGGATATATAATCATTTCCTATGTACATTTATAAAATCATAAATACAATTCAAATCAAGCACAAAGACATGCATAGCTAAGTTATACAAACTTACCTCGATAGATGTTCGTATACATAAAGTCTATTTATCCAGCATTTTCTCCTTTCCTCGTTCTAACTCCACATTCGATTTATTCTGATCTATACGAGTAAATTTGACATCAATTTAATGCAATTCAAACTCAATTTGGTCCAATTTACACTTTAGAAAAAATTACCATTTTGCCCTAAACTTTTAAAAAATGACGATTTCGTCCCTAAGCTCGGAAAATAAAATTCATGCAATTTACTCCTTATTCCAAGCCTAATAAAAATTTACATATAAATTTTACAGCACATGCATTTCAAAATTTTTAGAATTTTTCCAAGAATTTCACTACTTTTCAATTTAGTCCTTACACATGTTTTCACTAAAAATCACTTTGTAAAAGTGATTTCTCTATCAATAACCTTTCATTTTCTATCATAAACTTTCAATTTACAGCATATTCATCCATGGGTAATTTTCTAAACTTTGATTTCCTTTCAATTTAATCCCCCAAATAAAGAAATTAAGCTTTCTCGATCATAAAAATATGAAAATCATTAAAAACGGGACATAGAACTTACCTAATTTGGCCATGAAAGCTTTCTTTCTCTTTCTTAGGGTTTCCATGGAATTTTGGGGGAAGAAGATGATAAAATGATATCTTTTTCATTTAATTTAATTAATATCATTTAACTTTTCCACTTTTCAATTTAGTCCTTTACCTTTTTCTATTTTTCCATGGACAATTCACTAAAATATCTACATGTTTTTCATCAATAGTCTAATTGCTATATAAGGACCTCTCATTTTGAATTTCATAGCTATTTGATCCTTATAGCTTTTAGAATTCAACTTTGACATTTTATTCAATTTAATCCTCTTTGCAATTAGACACATAATCGATAAAATTTTTCTATAAAAATTTTCATGCCATATTTCTATCACAATATCTATCACTTTATGAAATTTAAATAATTTCATTTTTCGAGCTCAAATTTGTGGTCCCAAAACCACTATTCCGATTTTTACCGAAAATGGGTTGTTACACATATATATTAACATCCCACGATTCAGAAATCAACATAATATTACCAATTATATCAAATTAAACTGTATGAACTTTGATAAACCGTAAATTATACATATTTTTATCCCATGCTTAGCACATTTTATGAATGATTTCTCCTTAGATTTGGTGAATTTGATGCTCCTAATCCCTTAATATCATGTTTTATACTCAGGTGAGCATAGGAAAGTAAAAAGAGCGAGAAACAGGCCAAATACGGAGAAAATGGGCCAACACCAGAAATTAACACGGCCTGGACTTCCTCACACGAGTAGACCACACGCCCGTGCCTATTTAACAGGCTTAACCACGGCCTGAAGTAATCGCACACGGGCGTGTCACATGGCCGTGTCCCTATCGAGCCCAAGTATAGTTTGATTCAGAAAAGGACACTTTTGAGGGCTTTTAGGCATTCTAAAGCCTATTTAAACACCCTAGAGGAGGATTAGAAGGGAAGCGCGGAGTAGGAAGCAAGGAATTACTCCAAGAAAGCCGATTAATGCATCTCAGAAGTCGGATTACTCATCAAGACTGAAGATCTCTCCTCAATTTCCCTTCAGGAGTTTTGGGTTTTCTTTATGTTTTGTATTCATTATTCTTCTGAGATGTTTTCCTTTTCAGTTATGAACTAAATTCTCCAAATACCTAAGGGGAATGAAACCTAAGATGAATCTTGTTATTATTAATTGAATTGTATAATAAATATTTGACTTGTTCTTAATTATGTGTTCTTAATTCTTGCTTCGATATTTTAGGATATTGATTCAAGTTTATGCGTTTATTCAGAGCAACAAAAGTCCCTGTTTAATAGTACATTTGTCATAATTAAGCGGAGTTGATTGCGCGCCTAGAGATAGGGTGACAAGATTTTGTTGGATTAGGGTGAAACCTAATAAGGGAATCCATAGATCGAGTTAATGCAATTCTAGGGAGTTAATTAGAAAGAGATTTCAATTATTCACCCTAGGGTTAGACTTTGTTAGTCTTGAGAGAGATAATAATATAACTTAAGGATTTCTAAGGATCAAGTCAAATGAATAAATCGTCCGATTCAGAGTTAAATAACAAGTGAAGTCTAGGTGAATTTTTCCTTAGGTATTGTCTTAATCAATCGAATTTTCTAAAAAGTATTTTCTCCAAATTTCTTTTTGTGCATTCTTAGTTTAGTAATTAGTTTAGATAACCAAATCTCTTAATTTTTAGGCTAGATAATAAAAAGAAAGTAATTACTAGTACTCATAGTTCCTTTGGGTTCGACAATTCGGTTTTGCTAAAGCTATACTACTGTTCGATAGGTACACTTTCCTTCATAGTGATAATAGTTAGTTTCAAGAATGATTAATTACAAATTTATAAACTTATCACGAAAAATCACGATCAAGTTTTTAGGGCCGTTGCCGGGGAACTAAGATATTAGGAACACTCGATTTTTATTACTTTAGTTATTTACTTTTATTTCAATTTAAATTTTATATTTATTTTACTAAATTTTCTTTTTCTTTCTTCTAGTAGGTTTTTTATAGTTTATGACTAGAAAGAACTCGTCAGGACCATTACTTTTTGACGAAGAAATTGATCGAACAGCTCGCAGAAACCAAAGAGAAATAAGGCGAAGCTTAAGATACACAGAGGAAGAGCAAGAGGATGATATTCAAACCACAACTAAGGAGATGGCTGAAAATCAGGAAAATTCGCTACCTCCTGCGATTGCCGCCGATAAAGTAAATCAGAATAATGCTCCACTCACTATGTATGATTATGCTAAGCCCAATTTAACAGGAACTGAGTCAAGTATAGTTAGACCTACTATTGCTGCAAATAATTTTGAATTGAAACCTAACACGATTCAAATGATACAACAATTTGTTCAGTTTGATGGTTTGCAGGACGAGGATCCAAATGCTCACTTGGAAAACTTTCTGGAATTCTATGACACGCTTAAAATTAATGACATTTCTGATGATGCCATTCGCCTTCGGTTATTTCCCTTTTCACTGAGGAACAAAGCTAAACAGTGGCTGAACTCATTACCACAAGGGTCAATCACTACTTGGGAACAAATGACCAAAAAGTTTTTACTAAAATACTTTCCATCTGCTAAAATAGCTAGATTACGTAATGATATCTCTTCTTTTGTGCAGATGGACTTAGAAACACTCTACGACGCATGGGAGAGATACAAGGACCTACTGCGAAGGTGCCCTCACCATGAGTTACTGTTATGGCTGCAAGGTCAAACGTTTTATAATGGTGTAAACCCCTCGACAAGACAAATGATTGATACAGTAGCTGGTGGAACCATCAACAACAAAACACCTGAAGCAGCCTACGAATTTATTGAGGAGATGTCATTAAATAACTATCAGTGGAAAGTCATAAGGACTAAGCCAACCAAAACAACAGGCATCTATAACGTTGATGCAGTTAATATGTTATCAAATCAGGTAGAACTTCTAAATAAAAAGATTGATGGTTTACTTGGTTCTACGTAGATACATCCAGTGATGAGGTGTGATTCAAGTGGAGGAAGCATACATACAGAATATCAACCTTTCAATCCTACAACCGAAAAGGAACAAGTCCACTATATGGGTAACAATAACTCTAGATCCCAAAATAACCCATACAGTAATACTTATAATACAGGTTGGAGGAACCACCCAAATTTCTCATGGGGTGGCCAAGGAAATCAAAGGCCGCAAAACCCTCTGGGTTTTCAACAACCACCTTATCAACAGGAAAGGAAACCAAATCTTGAGGAGATGCTATCCAAATTCATCGCAATGTCTAAAACTCGTTTCTAGAATACCGAGACAGCACTTAAAAATTAACAAGCGTCGATCCAAGGGCTTGAAACTCAGATTGGACAGCTCGCCAAGTTGATTTATGAATTGCCACAATGTAGCTTGCCAAGCAACAGTGAACCCAATCCAAAAGAGCATGTAAAAGCAGTTACACTAAGGAGTAGGAATGTGTTAGCTGAATCTGAAAAGAAGCCACCACAAGAAGCTGAAAGATACAAAGAAGATGAGGTAAAACCCTAAAAAAATGATGATCCAACGCCAAAGGAATATAAATCACCAATCCCATATCCGGCAAAGTTAAAGAAAGACCGCATGGATGCACAATTTGGTAAGTTTCTTGAACTTTTTAAACAACTGCATATTAACTCACCTTTTGTCGAAGCTATATCACAAATTCCTACATATGCAAAATTTTCAAATGAGCTTCTAACAAACAAAAGGAAGTTTGAAGACTTATCTACAGTCGAACTTAACGAGGAGTGCTCGGCTGTACTCCAAAACAAACTACCAGCCAAACTGAAAGATCTAGGAAGTTTTATTATTTCCTGTTTAATTGGTAGTTTAAATGTTGATAAAGCACTAGCTGACTTAGGCGCTAGCATTAATTTGATGCCATATAAAATGTTTAAACAACTTGTTCTTGGGGAACCTAAACCCACTAGGATGAGTATTCAACTAGCTGATAGATCTATTAAATATCCTAGGGGTATTATAGAAGACGTACTTGTGAAAGTAGATAAATTTATATTCCCTGTTGACTTTGTTGTGCTTGACGTGGAGGAAGATGTTGAAGTGCCTTTAATTTTAGGGCGTCCATTTCTAACCACTGCTAGAGCTGTTATTGATGTGGGTGACGGTAAATTGGTATTTAGAGTAGGTGACGAAGAGATTATTTTTAAAATTTATGATGCCATGAAATTTTCTACGGAACAGGATGACTCATGTTATTTTATTGACTCTATTGATTATGCTACTCGAGACTCTTTTCAGGAAATCATACAGAAGGACGCAATGGAACTGAATCTTGCTCAAGGAGTGGAGGTAGACGATGACTCCAATGAACATTCCTCAAGACAAGTAGAATATGAGGGTATTAAGGAAAATGATGAACTAAAGCAAAAACCTTCTATTGAAGAACCTCCCAAACTAGAACTTAAACAATTGCCAAATCACTTGGAATATGCATTCCTTGGAAACAATTCTACACTACCAGTGATTATTGCTTCTAATTTACAACCCGAGGAGAAAGAGGAATTACTCCAAGTATTAAGAGAGCATAAAAAGGCCATAGCTTGGAAAATTTCTGACGTTAAAGGGATCAGCCCCTCTTTTTGCACCCACAAAATTTTAATGGAAGATGAATATAAACCATGTGTGCAAGCCCAAAGATGACTAAACCCCAACATGAAGGAAGTTGTTAAAACTAAGGTAATTAAACTCCTAGATGCTGGAATTATTTATCCTATTTCTGACAGCTCTTGGGTAAGCCCAGTACAGGTTGTTCCTAAGAAGGAAGGCATGACTGTTGTAGCTAACGAGAAGAATGAATTAATCCCAACAAGGACAGTCACAAGTTGGAGAGTTTGCATTGATTATAGGAAGCTGAATGATGCCATGAGAAAAGATCACTTTCCCCTTCCATTCATTGACCAAATGTTGGAAAGATTATCCGGGCACATGTACTACTGCTTCTTAGATGGACTCTCTGGCTATTTTCAAATCCCAATAGCTCTTGAAGATAAAAAAAAAAAGACGACATTTACATGTCCATACGGTACGTTTGCTTATCGTAGAATGCCTTTTGGATTATGTAAAGCTCCTGCCACTTTTCAGCGTTACATGATGGCTATCTTTGATGAACTTGTGGAAGACATCATGGAGGTGTTTATAGATGATTTCTCATTTTTTAGTAACTCTTTCCATCTTTTCCTTAAAAATTTAAAACGAGTCTTAATAAGATGTGAGGAAACAAATCTTATGCTTAACTGGGAAAAATGTCATTTCATGGTTCAAGAAGGTATTGTGTTAGGACATAAAATTTCTAGTAAAGGGATTGAGGTTGATAAATCTAAATTTGAAGCCATTGAGAAACTACCCCCTCCTAATTCGGTTAAGGCTATTAGAAGCTTTTTAGGACATGCTAGGTTTTATAGAAGATTTATTAAAGACTTTTATAAAATAGCTAAGCCTTTGACTAAATTACTAAAAAAAGATGCTCCTTTTAATTTCGATCAGGAATGTTTAGAAGCATTTAACACTTTAAAGGATAAATTGACTAAAGCTCTAATTATAATTGCACCTGATTGGAACTCACCTTTTGAACTAATGTGCGATGCAAGTGATTTTGCAGTAGGTGCAGTTTTGGGACAGCGAAAAGATAAGCATTTTTAACCTTTCTACTATGCTAGTAAAACTTTGGCAGCCGCACAAGAAAACTACACCACCACGGAGAAAGAACTGCTAGCTGTGGTTTTTGTATTCGATAAATTTAGGCCATATCTAATATTATCTAAAGTTGTCGTTTATGCTGACCATTTTGCTCTTCGCTACCTTTTAACTAAGACTGATGCAAAACCTCAACTCATCCGATGGATCTTGTTATTGCAGGAATTTGACTTAGAGATCAAGGATAAGAAAGGAGCTAAAAATCTCGCAGCTGACCACCTTTCCAGGCTTGAAAATTCAAACACCAAAGAGCTAGATGAAGTTGAAATAAATGATTTATTCCCTAAAGAACAATTTTTTGCTATATCTGATTCTGGGGTATCTTGGTTTGCCGACATTGCAAATTTTTTAGCCGCTAACATTATCCCAAAAAGGTTGACACATCAGCAAAAGAAGCGATTTTTTACTGATGTGAAAAACTACTTTTGGAAAGATCCTTTCCTGTTCTGTATATGTACAGATCAAGTCATTAGGCGATGCGTTACAAGGACAGAAGCATTAAATATCTTGGAACACCGCTACTCAGGACCAGTAGCAAGACATTACAGTGGAAATAAGACCGCACATAAAATACTCAAATCAAGTTTTTATTGGCCTACCCTATTCAAAGATGCCAACAGGTATGTTACATCTTGTGACAAATGCCAAAGGACAGGTAATTTCTCCAAACGTGATGAAATGCCTCAGACATATATGCTTTCATGTGAAATATTTGATGTTTGGGGTATCAACTTCATGGGTCCATTTCCTAGTTTATTTGGGAATAAATACATCTTAGTAGCTGTCGATTATATGTCTAAATGGGTTGAAGCCCAAGCTCTGCCTACTAATGATGCTAGAGTAGTGTTACATTTCCTTAAGAAACTTTTCTCTCGATTTGGAACACCTAGATTAGTCATTAGCGATAGGGGTACTCATTTTTGTAATACCCAATTTGAAAAGACCCTCAAGAAATACGGAGTATACCACCAAATAGCTACCCCTTACCATCCTCAAACTAGTGGCCAAGTCAAAGTGGCAAATCGAAAACTTAAACGTATCCTAGAAAAAACGGGAGAATTAAACAAGAAAGATTGGGCAATGAAAGTAGATAACGCTTTATGGGCTTATAGAACTGCTTTTAAGACCCCCATAGGGACATCACCTTACAGACTTGTTTATGGAAAAAAATTGTCATCTACCATTTGAGTTAGAATACAAAGCATTCTAGGCTATAAAATTTCTAAACTTTAATCCCAACCTTGCAGGTAAAAATAGGTTGATGCAGTTAAACAAGTTAGATGAGTGGCGAACCAATGCATATGAAAATTCACGACTATACAAGGAAGCAACGAAACGCCGCCACGGCATTCGTTTAAAATAAAATAAACAATTTGAAGTTGGGGATCTTGTACTATTATATAACTCGAGGCTCAAATTATTTCCTGGGAAGCTTAAATCACGATGGTCAGGTCCGTTCAAAACTGTTTTCCCATACGGCACCATAGAGGTAAGTCACCCATCACAAGGTACTTTCAAAGTAAATAAACATCGTCTCAAACCTCACAATAGTGAGAAATTTAAAGATGATAGAGAGGAGCCATGGCTCCACGAACCTCCTTAATTATACCCATATGGTGAAGTCGAGCTTAGACTTTAAATAAACGCTTCTGGGGAAGCAACCCAAGCACTAACAATATTACTTTCTTTAAATTTTAGTTTTTAACCTCTAACATATTAACTGAATCATTGAACGCTGGCTTTCCAAAACCACACGGTCAGGTACAAGAGCGTGCCTTATGCCGTGCGTACACCACGGGAAATGGCATAGCCGTGTGAAAACAGGGCAAATTTTTTTCACGGGATGCAATAAGTTGCCACAACTATGTGACATGACTGTAGGAAAAACTATCAAAACAACACGGGCGTGCGGCACGCCCGTGCCCCACACTCGTGGTCGACACTGTCCAAATAACACGGGCGTGAGCATAGGTACACGGGCATGGGAGAAGCAAACCACATCGCACACGGTCGTGCAACACAATTATGCAGCCACACATCCTAGACACAAAGGCGTGTCCTCAGACCGTGTGATGATCTCTCAATTCGTGACAAACACGGGCTGTACACGAACCACACGAGCTTGTGATACAGCCTTGCCACTTTTAAAATTAGATTATCCCTCTTATTTTATTTTTTTACCTTTATTTTTATTTTTATTTTCTTTTAAAGACTCATTTGTTTTTAAACATGGCTTATCTTTATGATTATTATCAGATTATTTCCTTAATTCTCCTTTTATCCCTCAGAATCATGCTTTCCCTCCAGTTTTATTTCCATTTCTCGGTCTCGCTAATCCAGGGATTTCATCTATTCATAACTTAGGAAGTTTCACTTCTCTCCCTATCTTATGATCATATATTTATATTTTTCAGTACATCTATTTTTGTACATTGAGGGCAATGTACATCGTAAGTGTGGGGGGTTATCTATATCTATATCAGAAACAATCCCTGAATTTTACCTTATTCTCATGTGATCTTCTCATATCATTATTAGAATGAATTTTGATTAATTTATGATTTTTATTGATATGTCTTGAATTAAAACATAGGCATTCATGCATTGGTTGTTTAAACTTTAAGATATTAGGGAATCAAGCATCATAAGTTGATTTTTGAGAATTAAATATTTTAGGTTGTTTCTCCAAGTTTAGGCATTATCTTGAATTGAAATTCACAGGTTTAAACATCAAAAAAGCCATAATTTTTGTGAGATATTGAGCCTTCAGAGCATCTATTAATTCTTTCATACTCACTTTTATTGTTGCTTTGAGTGTGTTAATATTGAATTGTTATTCTAGAACTTGCTTGATTATGCATGTCGAGACCACACCATTTGATTTGATATGTCAAGATGATAAAGGCACTTAGGTTTAACCCACTCACTCTATAAAAGCCTACCTTCACAATTAACCCTTAGTGAACTCCCTTGAGCCTAACAAACCATTCATTGATTTACACTTAATATTAACCTATAACTCATTATTGTTGAAATCCCCTAAATTAATTTGACCCCTATCTTTGTCGAGATCTGAGTTGAAATAGTTGCTTAGCTATGTTTTATTCTATGTTGTATTTGACTTGTTCTTAAAAAAAAAACCATACATACATATTTACATATTAGTAGTAATTCGATATTCTTGAGCCTAAGTGTTTAAAATCCATATTCTGAGAAGAAGCTCACTTGTGCACAATTAATGTTTAATCATTTTTTCTAGCTAAGTAATTTTTAATTCAATCTCGATTCTAACCTTTTCTTTTAGCTTGTGACCACACCCTTTAACAAAAGCCACATTACAACCCTTTAAGACCTTTTGATTGATGTCTCATCTCAATATATAGTGGTGGAGATTTGATTTTCATGCAAGCCTATGGTAATAACTTTTCATATTGACTAATGAGTGATTCATTTGTTGTCCTTAAACACCTCAAGTGATTTGAGCGAATCTTTAGTGAGGATGTTAAACTCTGTGATATTTTGAGTCAAAGGTAATTACTTAGATGAGGGGAGACACCTATGTTTTCATGGTAAATACTCAACTTGGAATGTTTGAAACTTTGATGCTCTTTTAGTCGAATTTTTAATGAATGATTACTTTTGGATTATTTTGAGATATTATTAATAGGAATTATAAGTTGAGAAAATTTTATTTGGATTGTGAGTTGAGGATTTTGCTTGAGGACAAGCAAATGCTTAAGTGTGGGGGTATTTGATAAACCGTAATTTATACATATTTTTATCTCATGCTTAGCACATTTTATGAATGATTTATCCTTAGATTTGGTGAATTTGATGCTCCTAATCCCTTAATTTCATGTTTTATACTCAAGTGAGCATAGGAAAGTAAAAAGAGCGAGAAACGGGCCAAAAACGGAGAAAATGGGCCAACACGAGAAATAACCTGGCTTGGACTTCCTCACACGGGTAGACCACATGTCTGTGTCTATTTAACGGGCTTGACCACTGCTTGAAGTAATCGCACACGGGCGTGTCACACGGGCGTGTTCCTGTCGAGCTCAAGTATAATTCGATTCGGAAAAGGCACTTTTGAGGGCTTTTAGGCATTCAAAAGCTTATTTAAACACCCTAGAGGAGGATTAGAAAGGAAGCGCAGAGTAAGAAGTAAGGAATTACTTCAAGAAAGCCGATTGACCCATCTCAAAAGTCAAATTACTTATCAAGACTAAAGATCTCTCCTCAATTTCCTTTCAGGAGTTTTAGGTTTTCTTTATGTTTTGCATTCATTATTCTTCTAAGATGCTTTGCTTTTTAGTTATGAGCTAAATTCCCCAAATACCTAAGGGGAATGAAACCTAAGACGAATCTTGTTTTATTATCTGAATTGTATGATAAATATTTGACTTGTTCTTAATTATGTGTTCTTAATTTTTGCTTCAATATTTCAGGATATTGATTCAAGTTTATGCGCTTATTCAGAGGAGCAAAAGTCCCTGTTTGAGAGTAAATTTGTCATAATTAAGCAGAGTTGATTGCACGCCTAGAGATAGGGTGACAAGATTTTGCCGGATTAAGGTGAAACCTAATAAAGGAATCCATAGATTGAGTTAATGCAATTCTAGGGAGTTAATTAGAAAGAGATTTCAATTATTCAACCTAGGGTTAGATGTTGTTAGTCTCGAGAGAGATAATAATATAACTTAGGGATTTCTACGGATCAAGTCAAATGAATAAATCGTCCGATTCAGAGTTAAATAACAAGTGAAGTCTAGGTGGATTTTTCCTTAGGTATTGTCTTAATCAGTCGAATTTTCTAAAAAGTATTTTCCCCAAATTTCTTTCTGTGCATTCTTAGTTTAGTAACTAGTTTAGATAACCAAATCTCTTAATTTTTAGGCTAGATAATAAAAAGAAAGTAATTACTAGTACTCATAGTTCCTTTGGGTTCGACAATCCGGTCTTGCTAAAGCTATACTACTGTTCGATAGGTACACTTGCCTTCATCGTGATAATAGTTAGTTTCAAGAACGATTAATTACAAATTTATAAACTTATCACGAAAAAGCACGATCAAACTTACCAAGGCTAAACAACAAATATGGCAATTACCCTAATCAACAATTTTCTCTTTTCTGTAGTTAATTATCGGTTCTTGATCTATACAGTAATTTTTATTTCAATTATCAGTCCCAATTATATTATAAAAGCCCATTTAATGCATATGACTTTTTAATTGTCATTTTTCACAATTACCCTAAACTTTTATATTTTTATTTAATTTAGTCCCTAAAACCGGAACAAGCTTAATTTCACAATTGATCCATAACCCATATTGCTGAATTTATTTCCATCCTTAATCAGCCCTCTAGATCTGAAATTTCACAAGAAAACCATGCCAAATTTAATATATTTTTAATTTAATCCTTGAACTTAAAAATTATACAAAAATCACTTTACAAAATAGTCCTATTTCAACATCAAGCTTCAAACTAAACCATTATAAACTAAAAAAAATCACTTTACAAAATAGTCCTATTTCAACATCAAGCTTCAAACTAAACCATTATAAACTAAAAAGCTTCAAGAGCATCAATAACAAGCTTTCGAAACTCTGACAATATTTCAAAATAATCCCTGAACTAGATAAATTAAGCTATAACGATCTCAAAAATATAAAATTTACTAAAAACAAAGGATACAAGCAAAGCCAAAGCTTGGAGGTTCAATGACAATGGTGTTCGGTGGGGAGAAGCAAAAATGAAAAAGATGAAGAATGTTTCATTTGTTTTATTATTACTAACATTTATTTAATAACATAATAATTATAAAACTTAATTTATTATGCACAATACCGTCCACTATCTTCAACAATAGTTTAATTACCATTTAAATACTTCCAATTACTTTTTTATAGTCAATTAGCCCTTTTAAACTAATAGTGATTGGCTTTTGCAACTTAACCGATATAGTCTTTTTTCTTTAATTAACTAGCCAAACATTAAAACTACTGAACCAAATTTCAATACACCAATGTGGTAAATCCGTAAATATTTCATAAAAATATTTAGGGGCTCGGTTTACAAAAAAGAGGCCCCGATACCTCATTTTTCAAAACCATTTAACTTTACGGACAAACCACTTGTACTTAAATATTTATTGAATTAGCAAAAAATTATTAAATCAAAATTCAATTTATTATTATATTTGACTTGTAAATATTAAATAACTAATATTTACGGACTCTCACGTAGGAATTGTGGTCTCAAAACCACTATTTCCAACACTATTGGAAAATGATTTATGGTTAAGGATCGGATAATCAAAACTGTCAATTGGAATGGGTAATTTTGTATGGCATTGCACTCAGCATCGCTAGAGGGCTCGAGTACTTGCATTAAGGTTGTAACACAAGGATATTGCAATTTGACATAAAGCCTTACAATATCCTTTTGGATGAGAATTTTTGTCTCAATATCTTCGATTTTGGCTTGCCAAAATTATGTGAAAGAAAGAAGAGTATTGTATCGATGACAGGTGTTAGAGGAAATGCGGGATATATTGCTCCAAAAGTGTTTTTTTCGAAATTTAGGAGGAGTTTCTCATAAATTTGATTTTTATAGTTATGGAATGATGATGCTTGAAAAGGGTCGGAGATAGAAAAAATATTAATGTTGAAGCATCCCGCACCAGTGAAATATATTTTCTATCATGGATTTATAAGTATCTCTATCAGTCTACGAACTTGAATATTAATGAAGAAATAACAAAAAAAGAAGTAGAAATAACAAAGAAATTGATTGCAGTGAGTCTTTGCTGCATTCAAACCAATCCATTAGATCGACCGTCAATGACTAGAGCATTAGAAATGTTGCAAGAAAGCCTTCAATCATTGGAACTTCCCCCGCGACCTAATTAAACATTTTTTTGGAAATTGTTCATTAAACATGTGTTTATTATTTTTTTAATTTATTAAACGTGTAGTATTAGTGAATTTAAGAGAGTTATAAATATGGAAAAATGCAAATAAGGGTAGACAGAAGATATGAGGATCTTTTTGATGATTTCTAATAGAATCTATAATTGATTAAACAAACAATCATTTGAAACATAACCTAAAATTTGATAGGTTTTCTTACAATACTTTTTAATACTACCTGCCAAATTGGAAAATTAACAAATGCTTGGTGTTTATTCACGTGGACTGTGTATGATTTTGTTGAAATTGAAAATATCGGTGAAAGTGAGATTGAAAATACTGGGAGAAGTTTTTTAAATGTTATCTTTAGGAATGCTAATCAGGTTTCTCAACAATGGAAAGTATTGTCCCTCAGGGGAGGGTTTTGTCTCCTGCTATGCAGAGAGCCATTTACGATTCACAGAGGGGAACGCTCGACCATATGTGGATGTACGACTACTCATCAAGAGGCGATGTGAGTGTCTCACCCTTTATGAGATTCAAACCCTTAACCCATTGCCGAGGTCCCTAGAAATGACATTTCGAAAACTTCTCTTAGAGTCCCTCCTTAATAGTAACGATAGTATTAGATTCAAATAATTTGGATTTTAATAAGTGAAACCAAACAAATTGTTACCGTCCTTGATTTGACTATACAGTCAGTATAAAACAACATCAATAGTGGTATTAGTAGGGTGTACTTCAACCAAGTTTGACTCCAAATTTAAAGTTTAATCTTTAAAGTTGAAAATTTGGTTCAATCTCCTAATTCTAATTTAAGATGAAGATTTTTTATCTAAAGAAGAAAATGAGCTCGATTGTCATGTTGATTATTTGTGCTTAACCTTGAATTGAAAATTTTCAATAATAATAAGTGAAAGTTTGATTATATTGTTTTATTTTTGGTACAAATCAAGAGTGTTAATGCCTTGAAAAGTTAATAAATTATAAACGCCTTCCATTCTAGTTTAGTATGCCCGCTTATTATATTCAACCATTTTTTTGTCACCTCCAAAAACACCTACAAAAAGAAATATTATGATTTTTTTCGTATAATAAGGATAGAACGAAGTGTGAGAAGTCTGGCCTAAATTTTATTGGCAAATTTGTAGCTTCAAATGGACAGAAATTGAAAGGCTCTGTGGTACTGAATGATGGTAGCTCCGCCAGTCATGCTATTTCACCTGCAGTGCACAATGTAAAAAGAGAAAGTCCAGTTGGAGAGGGGACTTTCAACGAGATCTGATATTTGAATTCTTGATTGATGATTCTACAAATTGTCGAAAGGGAAGGCGTTTATTATAGAATCATGAAGATTTTGAATGTGACTTGCTCAATAGTTTAAGTTACTCAAATTCGAACTCAATTCGATAATAACTAAATCGAATTCAATTTTTTTCTTTGAGTTGGACAAAAAAACTGCGAGCACCTATCTCGTAACGGTATTTGATTCATGTTTTAATTAGATCTTTGGTTGTTCAGTTATACGGTATTCGATTCTCCTTTTGGAATTTTTATCTTTTTTCCTATATATATAGATTTAAAAAGAATTATAAAATTATAAAAATCATACATTTTTATAATTTGAAAAAAAATTCGAATTCATCAGTAAATTTTATTAAAATAATTTTATAATTAAATTATTATATTAAAATTATTATATTTTATACTTAAATTTTCAATAATAAACTATATTTTTATTAATATATAAAATTAAAGCCGAACTAGATGGGCCCAAAATACAAAGTAATTTATCCAAGATCCAACTAAAACAGAAACAAATAACATGAACCATGTCCATCTATGCTACAATTTCAACAATTTCCCTTGGAAGTTTAGTCGATAAAATAAGAGAAATTTCCTTTGGACAATTACGTAATTCTGTTGGGAAGCTAAGAGTCTTAAAGATCGACTTTATAGTCAAACCCTTTTGTTTTGACAATTTCCTCGGAATTCATTTCAGCTGAGCTGAGACAAAAATCAATGGTTTCTATTTATTATCATTTGATTGGTTATCTTACTATCTCTTCTCTGAAATTTTTATAAAAACAAATTGAAAATGAAATCATCAGCATCAGCATCATCAGATCTTGCTCTTCTTTTGCTTTCTTTATCATTCATGGTGCTTAGGGTTGCTGTTTCACAAAGTAATAATACCAGAGGTATGTTTGCATGTACTTTCCATTTTAGAACTAATCATTTTGGGTAATGGTAATATGATGAAGATTAAGGTTGCGTGCATCAGCCAGTTTAATAACTTCCTCTTGGGTTGGGTGGTTAACACAAGTATGTTCTGTTCCAAGGCCTCTCTCAGTTTAACTTATAAACTCTTCTGTTTGAAACTCGGCTTGGATCCTTTGCTTGTCTTGTCCCTGTTCATATACCTCTTTTTGTGTGTGTGTGTGTGTATATGTTTTGTGTTTATTTAAATTCATTTTCCTGTTGTACAGGTTCTCGTCCATGGATGTTTACTATTGTAACTAACTGCAGCTATACAGTTTGGCCAGGGGTGTTGACAACGGACGAAACCTCACAGAATTTTCCTACTACAGGTTTCAGTCTTAATCCTGGTGAATCAACATCTATTTCTATTCCAAGATCTTGGAAAGGTCGGATATGGGGTCGAACTCTTTGCACTCAAGACTCTTCTGGCAATTTCTCTTGCCTCACTGGGGACTGCGGCACATCTAGACCAGAATGTTCTGGTAATAGTTCTATCTAGACCACCCTTGCAGAGTTTGGATTCAATGGTGATCAGGGAGATTTCTATGATGTTAGCCTTGTTGGTGGATACAATCTACCATTGATGATATCCCCACATGGTGGAACTGGAAGTGACTGTAACTTAACTAGATGTGTTGCGGATTTGAATGGTGACTGTTCTTTGGAGCTTGAGGTTGTAAATGGGAGTGAGACAGTTGCATGTAAGAGTGCTTGCTTTGCTCTTGGGGAACCCCAGTATTGCTGCACCAGAGATTATGATTCTCCAATTACGTGCCAGCCCGCTTCTTACTCACAATTCTTCAAGACTGCGTGTCCTACAGCTTATACCTGCGCCTATGATGATGCAGCCAGTATGTTCACTTGTGTTGATGTTGATTATGATATTATTTTCTGCCCTACCCCTTCCACTAGGTAATAAATGCATACCAATTTCAATATAGAGAACGGTCGATCCCAAGGTAATGGTGCTTGTTGATGTCACCAGTCCGTGGTGGCATTGGCAATCAATTGCTAACCGTTTCTTCCATCTCTGCTCTAAAATTTTTTGGAAAAGAAAATGATTTCTCTTTCTTTCTGCTTCTACTTCTATTTTGTTTATTCTTGGGTTTCCTATTTCACTACCCAGTCTCGATCAACTGTACGAGAAGTGCCACAATGCAGTGTTTAAATGTGGGAATATCTCCATTGGATATTGATAAACCTCAAAAGTAACATATTTTTATCCCATGCTTGGCATATTTTTGGATGATTTATCACAAGCTTTAGTGAATTCGGTGCTCCTAATCCTTTAAATTCATGTTTTATACTTAGGTGAGCATAGGAAGGTGAAAAGAGCAAGAAACGGGCCAAAACGGACAAAAATGGCCCTAATTCAGTGTTTCATACTGCCTAGACACTTCAAAACGAGTAAATCACACGCCCATGTGTCACGGCCGTGTCAGCATTAAACCAAGTCAGGATTGCACACGGCCTAAGCACCCTCACATGGGCGTGGCACACGGCCGTGTCCTTATAGAACCCAAGTATAATTTTATTCGAAAAAAGCTCATTTTGGGCTATTTTGGGCATTCCAAAATCTATTTAAACACCCTAGAAGAGGATCAAAGGGGACACGCGAAGTAGAATGTAGAAAATACTCAAGGATAGCCATCGAAATCAGCTCGGAAGCAGGATCTACTTAAAGACTGAAGATCTCCATTCAATTTCCTAGAAGTTCTTTGGGTTTCTTTATGTTCTATTGTTTTCCCAATTTTGAGATGTTTTCCATTATTATAAACTAAACTCCCCAAATACCTAAGGGAGATGAAACCTGAGAGAGATCTTATTACTATTTGATTTATATGATAAATAGTTGTTCTTATTCTTAATTATGTGTTCTTAATTCTTGTTTTAATATTCCAGGATATTAATTCGGGTTTTTATGTGCTTATTCAGTGGAGCAAAAGTCCCTGTTTAAGAGTAGATCTTCCATAATTAAGGGGAGTTGCATGCAATCCTAGAGATAGGACGACACAAATCTGCCAGATTAGAGTCAAATCTAATGAGGGAGTCCATAGATCGAGTAATGCGAAAATAGGGGTTTTAATTAGAAAGAGATTTCAATTAATCAACCTAAAGTCAGTTGTTTTTAGTCTCGAGAGAGATATTAACATAAATTAGGGATTTCTAAGGATTAAGTCATGTGAATAAATCGTCTAATTCAAAAGTAATAAGTGAAGTCCAGGTGAATTCTTCCTTGGGTATTGTCTTCTCCATCGGTTTTTCAATAGTATGGTCCAACTTTTATCTCTATCGTAATCTTAGTCAATTAGATAATTAGTCTTAGTTTAAAACATCCCTTAATTCTTAGGCTAGATAATAAAAAGATAGTAATTACTAGTACTTTTAGTCCTTGTAGATACGATATTTCCGGTCTCGCCATAACTATACTACTATTCGATAGGTGCGTTTGCCTTAGTCGAATTTTTTTAGTTAGTTTAGTGACTATCAAGTTTTTGGCGCCGTTCCCGGGGACTAAGATATTAGGAACATTTGATTTTTATTACTTTAGCCATTTTTACTTTTATTGCAATTTACTTTTTGTTTTTTAGTTTAATTTTTCTTTTGTTTGCTTCTGGCTAGTGTCTCTAGTTTATGACTAGGAGGAACCCGTTAGGACATTTGCTTTTTGACAGTGAGATCAAGAGCACAGCTCACAGAAACCGAAAAGAAATAAGGTGAAGCTTACAATACATAGAGGAAGAGCGAGAGGACAATATATGTACTACAATCGAGGAGATGGCTAATAATCAGAATAATCCGCTACCTCCTGTAGTTGCTGCAAATCCAGTAAATCAGAATCCTGCTCCTCGTACTATGTATGATTATGCTAAACCTACTTTAACAGGAATTGAATTGAGTATAGTTAGACCTGCTGTTGCTGCAAATAATTTTGAACTGAAACCTAACACGACTCAAATGATACAACAGTTTGTTCAGTTTGATGGTTTGCAGGACGAGGATCTAAACACTCATTTGGCAAATTTTTTAGAATTCTGCGACACCTTTAAGATCAATGATGTTTCTGACGATGCTATTCACCTTCGGTTGTTTCCCTTTTCATTGAGGAATAAGACTAAACAATGGTTGAACTCGTTACCACGAGGGTCAATCACCACTTGGGAACAAATGACTGAAAATTTTTTACTTATATATTTTTCGCCGGCTAAAACGGCAAAGTTAAGGAATGATATCTCTTCTTTTGTGCAGATGGATTTAGAAACACTTTATGATGCATGTGAGAGATAGAAAGATTTATTGAGAATGTGCCCTCACCATGGGTTACCCCTTTGGCTACCGGTTCAAACTTTCCATAACGGTTTAAACCCTTCAAGTAGGCAAATGATCGACGCAGCTGCCTGTGGCACTATCAATAATAAGACACCTGAAGAGGCTTATGAGTTCATAGAGGAGATGTCACTGAACAATTATCAGTGGCAAGTTATGACGACAAAGCCAACCAAGGCAGCTGGCGTTTTTAACATCGACTCGGTTACTATGCTATTAAATTAGGTAGAACTCTTGAATAAAAAGATTGATGGTTTATTTAGTTCTGCGCAGGTACTTCCAGTAATGTAGTACGATACAAGTGGAGGTGGAATGAGCAATTCAGAATACCCATCCTACGGCCCCAACATGGAGAACGAGCAATTGAACTATATGGGTAATAATTCTCAACCTCAAAATAATCCTTCCAGTAACACTTACAATGCAGGTTGGAGGAATCACCCAAATTTCTCATGGGGAGGCCAAGGGAATCAAAGGCCACCACCCTCTCCAAGATTCCAACAACAACCTTACCAGCAAGAGAAAAAGCCAAACCTTGAGGAGATGATGACAAAGTTTATTTTAGTAGTAGAAACCCATTTTCAGAACATTGAAACTGCACCTTAAAAATCAACAAGCATAAATTTAAGGGCTCAAGAATCAAATTGGACAGCTGGCTAGGATGATTTCAGAGAGACCACCAGAGAGTCTACCTAGTAACACCGAACCCAATCCAAAAGAGCATGTGAAAGCAGTTACATTAAGGAGTAGGAAAGTGTTAGTTGAATCTAAAAAGAAGCCACCACAAGAAGCTGACAAGAACGAAGGAGAGGAGGTAAAACCCAACAACAATGAAAATCTAGTGCCGGGGGAATATAAACCACCAATCTCATATCTAGCAAAGTTGAAGAAAGACTGCATAGATGCACAATTCGGTAAATTTCTTGAACTCTTTAAACAGTTGCATATTAACTTACCTTTTGTTGAAGCTATTTCGTAGATGCCTACATACGTAAAATTTTTAAAGGAGCTTCTAACAAATAAGAGGAAATTTGAAGAGTTGTCAATAGTAGAACTCAACAAGGAATGCTCGGCCATACTCCAAAATAAACTGGCAACCAAACTGAAAGATCCAGGAAGTTTTACTATTTCCTGCTTAATTGGTAGTTTAAATGTTGAAAATGCACTAGCTAATTTAGGCACTAGCATAAATTTGATACCTTACAAAACGTTCAAGCAACTTGGTCTTAGGAAACCGAAACCTACTAGGATGAGTATTCAACTAGCTGATAGATCTATTAAATATTCTAGGGGAATTATTGAAGATGTACTCGTAAATTCATATTCCCTTTTGATTTTGTTGTGCTTGAAATGGATGAGGATGTTGAGGTGCCTTAAATTTTAGGTCACCCATTTTTAGCCACTACTAGGGCTGTTATTGATGTGGGTGACGGTAAACTTATGCTTAAGGTAGGTGACGAAGAGATTATTTTCAAAATTTATGATGCCATGAGATTTTCTAGAGAACAAGATGACTCTTGTTATTTTATTGATTCTATTGATCATGCTACTCAAGATTCTTTGTAGGAAATAGTACATAAGAACACGTTGGAACTGTGTCTTGCCCAATGAGAGAAGGTAAATGACGATGGTTCTGCGATAGGTAAGATAAAAGCTGAACTAAATTCCAATGAGCCTTCATTGAGACAGAAGAGCTATGAAGGTATTAAGGTAAAAAATGAATTAAAATTAGAAGCCTCTGTTGAAGAACCTCCTAAATTGGAATTAAAATAACTACCAAATCACCTAGAATATGTGTTTCTTGGAAATAATTCTACATTACCAGTAATCATTGCTTCAGATTTACAGCCAACTGAAAAGGACAAATTACTTCAAGTATTGAAGGTTCATAAAAGAGCTATAGCTTGGAAGATTTCTAACATAAGAGGGTCAGTCCTTCTTTTTGCACACACAAAATTTTATTGGAAGATGAATTTAAACCTTGTGTACAAGCTCAAAGACAACTGAATCCTAACATGAAAGAAGTCGTAAAAGCTGAGGTAATTAAACTCTTAGATTCTAGAATTATTTATCCTATTTCTACCAGTTCTTGGGTGAGTCCTGTGGAGGTTGTTCCTAAGAAAGAAGGCATGACTGTTGTAGCTAATGAGAAGAATGAGTTGATTCCAACACGCACAGTTACGGGATGGAGAGTTTGCATTGATTATAGGAAGTTGAATGATGCCACGAGAAAAGATCACTTTCCCTTACCATTCATTGATCAGATGCTGGAAAGATTATCTGGGCATATGTATTATTGCTTCCTAGATGGACTTTCAGGTTACTTCCAAATCCCAATAGCCCCTGAGGACCAAGAGAAAATGACATTCACATGTCCATACGGTACGTTTACTTATAGATGAATGCCTTTTAGATTATGTAATGTTCCTGCTACTTTTCAGCAATGCATGTTGGCCATCTTTGATGAACTTGTAGAAGACATTATGGAAGTATTTATGGACGACTTCTCGGTATTCGGTAACTCTTTCTATCTTTGCCCTAAAAATTTAAAACGAGTTCTAATGAGATGTGAGGAAATGAAACTTGTGCTAAATTGGGAAAAATGTCATTGTATGGTTTGTGAAGGGATTGTATTAGGCCACAAAATTTTTAGTAAAGGGATCGAGGTTGATAAAGCGAAAATTGAAACTATGGAGAAATTATCTCCCCCTAGTTCAATCAAGGTTATTAGAAACTTTTTAGGACATGTGGGATTTTATAGAAGATTCATTAAAGATTTTTCTAAAATAGCTAAGCCTTTAATGAATTTACTAGAAAAAGATGTACCTTTCAATTTCAGTCAGGAATGTTTAGAAGCATTTAATACTCTTAAGGATAAATTAATTAATACTCTAATTGTAGTTGCACCTGATTGGAATTTACCCTTTGAACTAATATGTAATGCGAGTGATTTTGCAATAGGTGCGGTTCTTGGACAGTGAAAAGACAAGCATTTTCAATCGATCTATTATGCTAGCAAGACATTAACAGCCGCACAAGAAAATTATACGACTACTGAGAAAGAATTGTTGGCTATGGTTTTTGCATCCGATAAATTTAGACCATATTTAATATTATCTAAAGTTGTCGTTTACACTGACCCTTCAGCACTTCGATACCTCCTTACTAAAACAGATGTAAAACCTAGATTAATAAGATGGATTTTGTTGTTGCAGAAATTTGATTTAGAAATTTAAGATAAGAAGGGAGCAGAAAATCTTGCAGCAGATCATCTATCTAGATTAGAAAACCCACATCTCAAGGAGTTTGATGAATATGAGATAAATGACTTATTCCCTGAGGAACAACTCTTTACTATATCTGACTTTGAGGAACCTTGGTTTGCAGATATTGCAAATTATTTAGCTGCTAACGTTACACCAAAAGGGTTGACACATCAGCAAAAGAAACAATTCTTCATTGATGTGAAAAACTATTTTTGGGAAGATCTTTTTCTTTTTCATATATGTGCAGATCAAGTGATTAGAAGATGCGTCACGAAGTTAGAAGCAATTGAGATCTTGGAACATTGCCACTCATGACCGACTGGAAGACATTATAGTGGGACTAGGACCGCAAATAAAACGCTCGAATCAGGTTTTTATTGGCCCACACTATTTAAAGACGCCAATAGGTATGTTACTTCTTGTGATAAATGTCAACGAACGGGTAATATCTCTAAACATGATGAAATGCCCCAAACGTACATACTTTCATGTGAAATATTTGATGTATGGGGTATTGATTTCATGGGTCCATTCCTTAGCTCATTTAGGAATAAATAAATATTAGTAGCCGTTGATTATATGTCTAAATGGGTGGAAGCCCAAGCCTTACCAACTAATGATGCTAGAGTGGTGGTGAAGTTCCTTAAGAAACTTTTCTCTCAATTTGGAACACCTAGAGCAATTATCAGTGATAGGGGTACTCATTTCTGTAATGCTCAATTTGATAAAACCCTTAAGAAATATGGAGTTCACCATAGAACAGCTACCCCTTACCATCCTCAAACTAGTGGACAAGTCGAAGTCGCAAATCAAGAGCTTAAACGTATCCTAGAAAAGACTGTAGAGTCAAATAGGAAGAATTAGGCAAAGAAAATAGATGATGTTTTATGGGCCTATAGAACTGCTTTTAAGACCCCGATAGGAACATCACCTTACAGACTTGTTTATAGGAAAAGTTGTCATTTACCGTTTGAACTAGAACATACAGCATTCTGGGCTATAAAATTTCTAAACTTTGATTCCAAACTCGTAGGTGAAAAGAGATTGATGCGGCTGAACGAGTTAGATGAATGGCGAGCTAATGCATACGAGAACTCACAATTATACAAAGAAGTAATGAAGCGCTGCCATGATGCTCGTTTAAAGCAACACAAGTAATTTGAAGTTAGAGATCTTGTCCTTTTATACAACTCAAGGCTCAAATTGTTTCCTGGGAAGCTTAAATCAGGATGGGCAGGTCCTTTCGTAGTCCAAATCGTTTTTCCATATGGCACAGTAGAGGTAAGTCACCCAACCCAAGGCACTTTCAAGGTAAACGGACATTGTCTTAAACTTTATAGCGATGAAGATTTTAAAGATAATAGAGAGGAGCTACGGCTTCACGAACCTACCTAAATATAGCCACAAGGTAAAGTCGAACTTAAACTCTAAATAAGTGCTCCTCAGGAGGCAACTCGAGCACTAACCCCACTAAATAACTTTAGTTTGTCTTTCTATTTTTTTATAATCTAACTGCAGGTATTTTTGGTATACACGGCCTGGCACACGGGCGTGTCCTAGGCCGTGTTCTCACCACGGGTACTAGACACCGGCGTGTCCATGGCCGTGCTAAAACAGGACAAACATTTTCCCCAATACAGGATGACACACGAGCTGTGTTAAGTAGCCACGGCCATGTGATACGGGCGTGTGTACCACACGGATAAGGGACACGGGCGTGTCCCAGACCGTGATGAAACTGCACTTTAATTCCTTAAAAAATCAGCAGAGGCACGGCATGCGTTAAATCACCACGGTTGTGCCCAAAAGCCGTAGAAAATCCTGATTACGAGACACGGGCGTGGTAGACCTAACACGAGTGTGGGAGAAGCGAATGAATCACCACATGGCCATGCGATGCAGTCGTATGGGCCACACGGCCTAGATATACGGGCGTGTCCACAGACCGTGTGCGATACTGACTTAAATTATCAGACCATAAGCACAAGTTATGAACACGAATGTGTCGGACTTAACACGGGCATGGGAGAAGTGAACGAACGTGCACACAGCTTGGGGGCACGGGCGTGTCCAAGGGACCGTGTGCGACACTGACTTAAAAGTTCACGAAAAACACGGGCTAGGAGCTTGCCACACTGGCATGGGCCACGGCTATGTGGCCCAAAAAGGGGCTTACACGACCATGGCCCCCTTTTAATCCCCTCCTCTAACCCTAGTTTCTTCCCATTCATATAAAAACTCATTATTTACCCTTCACTATTCCCCCATCTTCTTAAACCAGCCCTATTCCCCTTCTCTATTTTCCCTCCCCCTTTCTTTCCCCCTTGTCCCTCTCCCTTTCTTTCCTCCTTCTTCCTCTCTGTTCCTTTCATTTCCCCTTTTCTCCTTCCCTTCTGACTACCACGAGCCACCGCACGCCATCGCACGCCACCGCGCCCCACTACTGACCACCACTCTCGGTTTCCACTCTTGCACATCTAGCTCCTTCATACTATTTTAATCATCCCTATTATGTTGATTATTACTATTATTACTCATAGTTATTTATCATTGTTCTATCTTTTTTCTATTTGACTGATTTATGATTATTACTATTGCTTTAATGCTTTTGTGATTCTTCCTTAGTTATTGATTCAGTAAGCTTTGGACACTCGTAATATGCTACATAGATTTTAGGGCCATTTGTTTTATTGAGTAAATTCGTAGTTTGCTTATATATTTAGTACTCACTTAGTTAGTTTTTTTTTAGGTATTATGATTCTACTTATTTCGTCTGCCTGATTAAGTTGCATTTGGATGTTTGTTCTTATTCGTTTGGTTACTATGTTGATTCGAGTCATGTGATTACTTTTGCAGAAACCTATAACGAACACAAGAGGCAAGAAAACTGCCATCCCCACTTCAAAAAAGCAAAGTGATCAGGTGCAACCTCCTCCGGTCCCACCACTGAGATACGTCATCTATTCCTTCAATTTCCACCAAGGCCTTAGGAGGAATTATTTTAAATTCTACGTGCCCGACCCCTTAGTGTGGGCTGTTGCATCGATTGGGCCGCATTAGAGTAGGTCCACCTTACTGATTCAGTTTGGGCCCTCCTCGCTACCACTCCGTAGGACCACTTCTTTGACATTATTGAGCCGACTTACCTGAAACTCACCTTGGAACTGTGCTCGACGTTTCAGCTGCAAATAGTTATGGCAGAGTACGACGACCTAGGCACAGTCCAATTCCATCTTAGCAGTCTAGTACGACAATTAAGTGTCCCAGAATTCTTAGTGGCCCTAAGACTTTATACAGATGAATTTATGGAGGACGACAATTTTCTTCATCTCTACCGTCACATCCACTACGCACCTTCTTCTTGTTGGGCAGCCCTCATGCCTGCTACCAGCATCTATGATCCCAGCAGCTCCAAGGCATCGGCTCTCTCTCCGGTATTGCGATACCTTCACGCCATTTTTGCTCACACCTTAACAAGGCAACGAGAGAGCACAGGAGTCGTTAACACTCACGACACATACTTTTTATGGAGCATGAGGCAATGGCATATTTTCGATCTAGCATACTTCATCGCCCTTGCCTTTCGGCATCAGACAAAACAACACCGAAAGGGAGTCATCAGCATTGGCGCTTATGTGACTCATCTAGCTTGATACTTTGGGCTCCTGAACACATCAGCACAATCCTCATCGCTCACACTCATCGACCAGATGTCTCCACAAGGCATCCAAAGTATGCTCCACATGAGGATGATAGAGCGTCATCGCGGGTTCGATCCTCCTCAATACCGACTAGCCCGAGCCACCGATGAGGACGACCCTGAGGATATTCCTGACGATATCCCTTCATTTCATGACGACCCACCTACTCAGCCACCGCTGAGTCACCGACTAGTTCATACGGCTGCTTCATTAACAGAAATTTCTGCCCACCTAGATTGATTTGAGCAATATTACACTCAGCGATTTGACAACATAGAGGCAACTCTGCAACAGATTTTTCAGTATTTCCACATTTCGCCTCCAACACCACCATCTCACGATCCAGTTGCCGATGATGACTTTTGAGTCCATTTATTTTTTACTTTATTTTACTTTTGCTTTTGTTTTTATTTTCCTTTTATTTTTATTTCTATTTCCAGTTTTCATGTTCTAAAAAGACTTTGATTAGTATATTTTGAATACCTCAATTTTATGGTTGTTTCTCTATGAATAACCTTAACGACCCCATTGATATAATACCCTAAACCATTATTGGTGACATCATAGTTTCAAAAGGTTCAGTCGATTGGTGCTACTTAGGAATATACAAACAGACCTATGAGAAAAGAAAATGCACAACTGCCATGTCCTGCTCAACCACGACCATAGCCACCACGACACCGACCACCACGATAACCTCTTCGCTTGGCACTGTGATTGTGGAACCCAACCTCTACCACCACTTTCACCTCTGTCTAATGTCACATGCACATCGTTTCCAATGTCTCTAAACCCGCTTTCACTCTTTCAAGGACTACATCCAAATTCAAGGCAGTTTCACTTTTCCCCCTCTTCTATGATATTATGCTTATGTTATTATTATCTATCTTCGTACATTGAGGACAATGTACATCTTAAGTGTGGGGAGGTTATGATATTATGATTATCAGAAAATCCCTGAATTATATCTTGTTCTTAAATAATTTTCTCATACTACTATTAGAATGAATTGTGATTGACTTATGATTTTTATTGATATGTTTTGGATCAAAACATAGGTAATTGTGCATTGATTGTCAAACTTTAAGGCAGTAGAGAATCAAGCATGATAAGTTAACTTTTGAGAATTAAAATTTATAGGTTGTTTCCCTGAATTGAGGTATTATCTTGAACTTCTAAGTTTACAGGATTGACATCAAATACCCATAATTTTTGTGAGATTTTGAGCCTTTAGAGCATATATCCTTTCTTGCTCACTTTTATTGTTGCTTATGAGTGTGTCAATACTGATTTGTTATTCTAGAACTTACTTCGATTATACATGTCGAGACCACATTATCGATTTGATATACCGAGATGATAAAGGCACTTAGGTTTTAACCCACTCACTTCCTAAAAAGCCTACCTTCATAATTAACCCTTAGTGAACCCCTTTGAGCCTTAAACACCATTTCTTGATATTTTCCCACTAAAAGTTACCTCACAATTTAACCTTTTTTGATTCATCAAGAATTTCTCCTTTTTTATTGACCCCCTTTTTATCGAGATTGATTTGATTAGTTACCTAATGACTTTCGTCCATTTCAGTTGCTGAATTATTTCTCAGTATATACTCGATACTTGTTCTTATTCTTAAAAAAAAAGGGCATATTGTATTCATAAAATTTCATTTTGATTACAAAGAGCTTGGATAAGTTAAAGTTTTATTATCAAGGAAAAAAGCTCACGTCACTAGTTATGGATAGATTTATTTTGGCACTTGTTTGTAATTTAGTAATTGGCTTCATTCTCTAAGTTGGGTAATTTATTAAATTAATCTCGATTTTAACCCTATTTTCAGCCTTTATCCACACTTTTAACCCAAGCCTCATTACAACCCTGCTAAAGACCTTTTGATTTGTGTATCATCTCATTTATAGTGGTGGAGATTTGATTTTCATGCAAGCTTATGGTAATAACTTTTCATGTTTGACTATTGAGTGCCTGATTATTGAACCTTAAACACTTTGAGTGATTTGAGTGATTTGAGTGAATCTTTAGTGAGGATGTCAACTTTTGTTGATTTAGAATTAAAGGTATTTATTTAGATGATGGGAGATACCTATAATTTTATGATTGCTCAGCTTGGATTACTCGAAACTTTAATGTTCTTTTAGTTGAATTTTCAATGTACGACTACTTGTGGATTATTTCGAACATTATTGATGAGAATTATAAGTTGAGAAGAATTTATTTTAATTGTAAGTTGAGGATTTTTCTTGAGGACAAGCAAATATGTAAGTGTGGGGATATTTGATAAACCTCAAAAGAAATATATTTTTATACCATGCTTGGCATTTTTTTGGATGATTTATCACAAGCTTTAGTGAATTTGATGCTCCTAAACCTTTAAATTCATGTTTTATACTTAGGTGAGCATAGGAAGGCGAAAAGAGCAAGAAACGGGCCAAAACGGACAAAATGGGCCTAATTCAGTGTTTCACGCGGCCTAGGCACTTCAACACGGGTAATCCACACGCCTGTGTATGACATACAGGTAAACCACACGCCATTGTGTCACGACGTGTCAACATTAAACCAAGTCAGGGTTGCACATAGCCTAAGCACCCTCACACGGCGTGGCACATGACCGTGTCCCTGTCGAACCCAAGTATAATTCTGTTCGGAAAAGGCTAATTTTGAGCTATTTTAGGCATTCCAAAGTCTATTTAAAAACCCTAGAAGAAGATCAAATGGGACACGCAGAATAGAAGGCAGAAAATACTCGAGGATAGCCATCGAAATCAACTCGGAAGTAGGATTTACTTCAAGACTGAAGATCTCCATTCAATTTCCTAGAAGTTCTTTGGGTTTCTTTATGTTTTGTTGTTTTCCCAATTTTGAGATGTTTTTCATTATTATGAACTAAACTCCCTAAATACCTAAGGGAGATGAAACCTGAGATAGATCTTATTACTATTTGATTTATATGATAAATACTTGTTCTTATTCTTAATTATGTATTCTTAATTCTTATTTTAATATTCCAGGATATTAATTCGGGTTTTGATGTGCTTATTCAGTGGAGAAAAAGCCCCTGTTTAAGAGTAGATCTTCCATAATTAAGCGGAGTTGCATGCAATCCTAGAGATAGGATGACATAAATCTGCCGGATTAGAGTCAAATCTAATAAGGGAGTCCATAGATCGAGTAATGCGACAATAGGGGTTTTAATTAGAAAGAGATTTCAATTAATCAACTTAGAGTCAGTTGTTTTTAGTCTCGAGAGAGATATTAACATAAATTAGGGATTTCTATGGATTAAGTCAAGTGAATAAATCATCTAATTCAAAAGTAATTATTGAAGTCTAGGTGAATTCTTCCTTGGATATTGTCTTCTCCATCGATTTTTCAATAGTATTGTCCAACTTTTATCTCTGTCGTAATCTTAGTCAATTAGATAATTAGTCTTAGTATAAAACATCCCTTAATTCTTAGTCTAGATAATAAAAAGATAGTAATTACTAGTACTTTTAGTCTTTGTGGATACGATATTTCCGATCTCGCCATAACTATACTACTATTCGATAGGTGCGCTTACCTTAGTCGAATTTTTTTAATTAGTTCAGTGACTATCAAATATCCTTTCTCTGAAGGTGATCGAGATCCAAAATGTGAACATCTTAGTTTGGAGCTTCACAGTGATGTTTTTACTAATACTACTAAGATTGAAATTGTTGGTGTAAAGTATGAGGTGCTGGACATCCATCATGAAAATCGAATTCTAAAGATTGCAAGGTAGGACTTCATCAACAATGGCTCTTGTCATCCTCAAATTCCAATTCAAGATTCGATCCTAAATTCTGAGCCATTAGTTCTCGGTTCTGGAAATATCAATCTTACTCTGTCTTATGACTGCCAATCTTCATCGAGTCTTAAAATCTTCCCTTGTAATTCTTCAAATTACAATAATGTTTCCATAACTACAGAGAACATTCGTCCAGATGGATGTTCAGCTAATGTTAGAGTCCTGATTCTTCAATCTTCCTGGGAAAGATATCGAAATGATTCCTTGGATTTGGAAGAAGCATTGGAAACAGGATTCGAGGTACAATGGAAGGAAGATACGGAAGCCTGCCAGAAGTGCAATGCTTCTGGTGGAGCCTGCGGTTTTGACAAGTCCAACAATTAAACATTCTACTACTGCCCATCAGGATTTGAGAGTTCACCAGATTCCAACGAATGCTATCAATCCCTTCTCCCACCATCCCCAACAAATACTGGAAACAATAATACTAGAGGTATGTATGTACTTTCCATTTATACAATTCAACATGTTATTTATTTTCTGTTTTAAGATAGTAATATTAATTTGATGTGAATGTTTAACGAAAAAAAAAAGAGTTGAAATTATTGAAATAATTGAAATCGTAAAGTAACTAAATTATTGCTTTGTGTGGTATATTGTAATTTAATAGGTGGGTCCAAATCCAAGTTGAAGTTGACTCCAATAATCATAGGTATGAAACTATTTGTTATGTAATAATGTGGTTTAAATTAACTATATATCTTCTAAGCACACTAAATACATCACAACTACTATAATTGTAGTGTTGAAATAGCTTTTAATTAAATTGATTTTAAATAAATATATATACTCTTTGTATATCTTTTAATGCTTTTCTTCTAAATCAATAATCATACTTTTTTTGTAACTTTTATATTTTTTTTTGGTAAACTATTAAAATAGTCACGTTTGTTTGTCTCAGGTTACATTTTAATCACTTATATTTGAAATATTACGTTTTAGTCACTTACGTTATCGTGTTGTAACATTTTAGCCACTGAGTGTTAATTGTAGTTAATAGTGTAACAGTAAGCTGATTTGACACGTTAAATCATCATTTCAAATGAAAATTTTAGGTTAAAATTTAGCTCTAAATGAAAAAATATAGGGACTAATTGTATGATTTAATCTACAATTTTTGTTTGAAATGATGATTTAACGTGCCACGTCAACTTATCGTTACACTTTTAACGACAATTAACAGCTTAGTGACTAAAATGTTACAACACGTTAAGGTAAGTAATGAAAATGTAATATTTCAAACATAAGTGATTAAAATGTAACCTGAGATAAACAAAAGTGACTATTTTGATAATTTAACCTTTCTTTTTAAGTTTCTTGTTCCATTTTATTCACTGCTTTCTTTTTATTTTAACCAATGTTTTTACTTTGAATCTTATCTATTGAGCTAGCAAAATTTGATTAATAATTCATAAACAGGATCTGTTGTTGGAGTTGTATCGATTTCCACTATATGCTTCATTGTCTTAAGGTTCAAAGAAAAATTATTATCAAATTATCTCTGCCAAGGAAAGATGAACGACGATGCTAGGATTGAGGAATTCATCACAAAGTTTGGTCCTTTTGCTCCAAAGCGATACTCTTATGAAGAAATCAAGAAAATGACAAATAAATTCAATGATAAATTAGGTCAATGAGGTTTCGGAAGTGTTTATAAAGGAAAATTATCCAATGGTCATCTTGTGGCAGTTAAATTCCTAAGTGAAATGAAGAGAAATGGAGAGGATTTTATGAATAAAGTAGCTAGCATTAGCAGAACTTCTCATGTTAATATAGTAACTTTACTTGGTTTTTGCTTTGAAAGATCAAAGAGAGCTTTGATCTATGAATTCATGCCGAAAGGATCATTGGACAAGTTCATTTATAGTCAAGGATCAGATAATCGAAGTCGGCAGTTGGAATGGATAACTTTGTATGACATTGCACTTGGCATCGCTAAAGGACTCGAGTACTTGCATCAAGGTTGTAACACAAGGATCTTGCACTTTGACATAAAGCCTCACAATATCCTTTTAGATGAGAATTTTTGTCCCAAAATCTCTGATTTTGGCTTGTCTAAATTATGCGAAAGAAAGGAGAGTGTTGTATCAATGACAGGTGCTAGAGGAACTGCAGGTTATATTGCTCCAGAAGTATTTTTCGGAATTTGGGAGGAGTTTCTCATAAATCCGATGTCTATAGTTACGGAATGATGATTCTTGAAATGGTCGGAAGAATAAAAAATATCAATGTCGAAGTGTCCCAAACTAGTGAAACATATTTCCCCTCATGGATTTATAAGCATCTTGATCAATCTATGAACTTGAATATTAATGAAGAAAGAACAAAAGAGGAAGAAGAACTAACAAAGAAATTGATTGCACTGAGCCTTTGGTGCATTCAAATCAATTCATTAGATCGACCGTCAATGGCTAAAGTAATAGAAATGTTGCAAGGGAGCTTTCAATCATTAGAATTGCCGCCACGACCCACCTAAGATGTTGCAAATATTTGTTAACTTGAGTAATTTGTTCACAATGAAGCAACCATAAGTAAATTTAATAAATTATATATTTTGATTTCATAAATTTTTAATTGATATTTTTTAAATATATTTTAAATGTTAATTGTGTAAACATAAATTATTAAATGCATAAAAAATTAAATATAATTTTTTTTGTGTTTATCAATATTAACTTTGAGTTCATTAAATGTGTTATATTTGTATATTTAATAGAGGTAAAAGTATCATGGAAGTCCCTGTACTCGAGTTGGATTGTATTTTGTCATTGCTACTCAAAAAATGGGTAAAGTAGTCATTGCACATTAGATTAAAAACAAATTTGTCCTTTCATTAAAAATATCAATATATTTGTATAATTAAAAGATAATATGATTGACGGAATAATCAAACGGTGATATGCTATGTTACAATTATTCTATGTATCTAATAATTATGCTACTATAAATTGCAATAGTTAATTGCAATTTATTTTACAATTAAATCGGTTGACTTGGTTATTATATTATCGTATTTTGATTTAATTAAATATTTATTTTTTAATATCTTTTAAGAGATTTCAGGCAACAATTTTTAGATTAATTAGGAGAAATTTAGCTAAGGAATGATAATCTGAAGTTATCTAATATGATTTTATTTTCTTATTTGAGACATTAAATCAAGAAGTTTAAATTAAAAAAAATCTCTACTTTAATTAAAAAATTAAATAATAGGTTTGAAACCTATCGGCCCGGTTTTTTTCATCTCGTCCCTAAATCCAAACGTAACGTCATCTCTTAGCCGTTCCACTAATTCCCAAGTCAGTGACTCACTCTTCCCTCTCATTCTCAACCTCCAATTTCTTTCTTACTTTTTTTTTTTTTGGTTTTTCATTCTTAAATTTCTTCTTCCGATTACTTTTATAAATCTATTTTGATCTAAATTATTCTGTTTATTACTAAATTTGATTTCATACTCTAAATTTGAAAAATTCATAGTTTTCAAATTGATTGCTGAGAAAAAGAAGGAAAGGGAAAGAAGAAGGCGCTATTCTTTTATTTAGAATTAAATTCGTAATTGTGCAGGATGGTTTACTGTAATAATTGCTCCAGAAACGTTACTGGAGAACGCGTCGACGACGGTCTTTTGTAAGTGAATTTCTTGCTCATAAACAGTGTGGGTCTTTTTTGGAGAAAATTTCAGTTTCTTGTTCATTATTTATTTTACTTATTTATCTATTCTGTAGGTCTTGCACTTTTTGCGGGAAGGTGTTGGAAGATTGCATTTTTGCGACCGAACCTCAATTCGTTAAAGATTCATCTGGCCAAGTAATGTTTCTTTCTTTATACGTAATTTTTAATTTTGGAACTATGTTATGCTAAAATTTAGTTGAATAGATGCGAGTTAGGTTTAAGCTAGGTGATATGTAATCTTAAATTTTGTGCAAGGTTCATTGTTTTTGTCATAGACAATTACTTCTTACTAGCTATTTGTAGTTTCCTAACTATGAGAATGGCTGGCTGAATATGCCATCAAACAGAAGAAGAAATTGGCAAGCTAATCTCATTGTCAGACATGTTTTAATTGAGTGAAGTGCATTGAATTGTGGAGTTCAAGTTTTGTTTCCCTTTGTTTAGTTTGTTGATAACTTGATCTTTGCTTCCTTGTTTTTGACTTGCATTTAGTTTGATTTCTATTGCTAATTTCACTTTGTTCCCAGTGCAAACTATCTGGAAATTTTGTGAAATCTACGCAAAGTATTTCAGATTCACGCCAGCATACCATAGCTAAAGGTATGCTTTATTAAGGTGCATCTATGTTCTGCAAGAAGCTATATGTTGCCAACTTTTGATAAAGGATTATTAATACATTTCATCAAATTCGCTTTTTCAGGGTGCTCTGATTTCAAAACCTTTTGACATCTTTATTGCAGGCTCAACTTTACTTTTATGTGTAATTTCAGTTTGTTGTCATGGCTAATTATTTGTTAGCATTACACACTTATAGCAATGTGACTTATAAATATCTTGTTTCTGGTTTTAATTTCATTGTGATACAGCTCTTGATGGTATCAGATCTTTGAAGACTGGATTACTTATTGACGAGTATAGTGATGATGTTGCTAATGTTGCTTTACGGTTTTATGAAGTATGTTTTCTTTGTCTGAACTTTCATTTCAATGCTTGTTATTTTTGTCCTCCCTCCCCCCCCTTTAATATTTTAAGCTATTTTTATATTTACTGTGAAGGTTGGCCTTGAACGGAATTTCACTAAGGGACGCAGATCAGAGCTAGTACAGGCTGCATGTCTTTATCTTGCCTGTCGGTGAGGAATTTCTTCTTTCTTAAATTTGTAATGTGGTTACATGGAAATACTATTGCCTGAATTCGAACATGGTCTATTGTCTTAAACTTAAATGTGATGATTCAGCTGTTTATATCTCAGTTTAATAACACAAACATGCAGACGACTACTGATTATGTGGATAAGCACTTGCTAAAATAAAATTTTACACATATAACTTACAAATGCATATTTTCACTAAAATATAGGGTCATGCAGATGGTAGTAATTTTTACTACTTCAAACCTCTTGTTCTCATTTGTAAAATAACAAGCGTGATTCTTTACCTTCTATCCTTTTATTTATGGGAAGTATCTGATCTTTTTTCCTTTCAAATCTTTTTTGAAATTTGTCCAGTATTGGCTACTTTTTCTTCTGCAAAACACAATAAGTTGTGACTCTTTACTTCATCTTCTCATATATGTTTTTTGGTCATGAATTTTGCATGAGTTTGGCTTAGGGAAAAGGAGGGTAATACTGTAATTGATAAAGATTTTTTGTTGATTAGGATTTTCAAGAACGAGGGTAAGAGTCTTGTATTTTAGGGTTTGATATTGGTCAAACAGATGTGTTTGTGGCTGGGGTTGGAATGCAGAAAGAATATTGCTGGTCTGGAATTGGGATAGAAAATATTGGATGGGATCTCTTTCAGCTAGTGGTCCACTATTTGAAAAAAAAAACACAAAAGATTCATGCTGTGCTCGTAAGAGCCACATAAAATATTCAAATTAGCTCTACACTTTCTTGAAAATTAGATCATTGCAGAGATACACAAATCAGTCAGTGAATGAAAGAGTCAGGATAGGGAACTATAGAGGGAGAGGAATAGAGAAAGAGGGAGAGCTATCATGAGCGACATGATTCTTTTTGTATCTTCTTCAATTTAGGGTTGAATTGTTTACCCTCCTTTTTATCACTTTTTTGTTTCTTTTTGTTCTTTGAACTGTTGAACTATTTCCCTCCTCAACCATATAATTCTTGGCAGGCAAAAGGGAAAGCCATTCCTTCTTATTGATTTTTCACATTATTTACATGTAAATGTGTAAGCAATTTTCCCCCTTTCTACCCCTTTTAAACAAATTTAACTTGCTTGATAATTCTTTATCTCTCTGTTTCTGCGTGATGAATTTTTTTTTTGACCGATGTTCTGTTGTTTCTTCTTCAGTTATGAGCTTGGCTCTGTATATCTGCAACTTTGCTATGTGCTGTACCTTGCTGACTCAAAGGATCTTCCGAAACTAATTGATCCTTCAATTTTTATTCATAAATTTACAAATGGTAAGTTGCTTAATCAATTTCCGTAGATTTTTTAGTTGATTGCATGCTCCCAGTGTTTGTGCATTGAACTCAGACATGCATAATAACCAATATACTTTGCAGCTTTGATTCCAGAAGGAAATGATGAAGTTGTTAAAACTGCACGGGACATTTTAGCTAGCATGAAACGGGACTGGATGCAGGTGTGATTTTATTCAAAAGTACTTTATTTTGGTTCTGTGTATTATCTAGGTAATTTTTGGAGTTAAAACCTTACTGTAACACCAATTTACAGACAGGGCGGAAACCCAGTGGATTATGTGGTGCAGCACTGTACATTTCTGCACTTTCACATGGTCTGAAGTTTTCTAAGTCAAAGATTGTAAGTTATAGTTCATACCTTTTTGTTTGTTGCCTTCTTTAATAATCATATGTTGTTGTTCCTTTTGCTTGAAAATCTATAAGTTTTTAGTTTTTATTTATACTATTTGGTTGACAGACTTTGCGATTTTAATTTTATGATAGGGGCTTGAAATTCAGTAGATGTTTTAACTTCCAACCATGTCATGATTGTTCTCATACACATTCTAAATAAGGTCCTAACTCATATTAGGTGGTTTTGGATTAGGTTCATGTCTTGGCCTAAGCTAGAGTAGGGATAGTTTTAGATGCCTCACTGCCCTGTCTAAGACCCCCTCTACGATTTGCATTGTAGTAATATGCACATGTCCATGTTGTTATTATTATTTTTTATTTTTTATTCTTTTTCCATAAAGTAAACTTTAGCATCATGGTACTAAAAGGTGGAGACATAAAATTACTGAAGTTTAATACAATAAAAATGAAAAAGCAAAAGTAAAATAAATCCACGACAGCCTTAAGCCATAACAATACTGGATAGCTTGATATTACCATTTAGCATCTGCTAGATAATGAATTTTTGTTTTTTCAGTTTAACTTATTTCATTATATATATTTATTTATGCTTGTGGGCAGTTTAATTTTTTGTTTTTCCAATTTCTTCTTTACTTAGGTTCATGTTGATTCTTGTTTTTTTTCCCTTTTTGCTTATTATCCTCTCTCTCTCTCTTAAATTGTTGGGTTAATTAAGGTCTGTTTATCAGATAGAGGTTGTTCACATTTGTGAAGCAACATTGTCAAAGCGGCTGATTGAATTTGAGAATACCGACTCTGGAGCCTTAACGGTATGCATTTTTTTACTCGTGCATGGTAAAATAGAACTATGTGCTAGGAAATTGGTAATGGAATCAGATTGTAAATTAGAAACTGTGGAATGAAAAACCATATTCAACATGCTTACAGTAGTTTGAATTTTTTTTCCCCTTTTGATGTTGATATGACTTCCTAGCTGCATATGGTCCTAAGTAGAGCATGATGGCATAATCTGATCTATAAGGCTTGCAGTATCTTGGGCGAAAAAAGCTTTGTTGTTGTTGTAATTGTAACTTGTGTCAGTACAATTATTTTTTTCTTATGCTAGAATTTGATTGGTAAATCTTTACTATTATTACTGTTGGTGTTACTTTTGTTCACACTACAGAGTATGTAACTAATTTTATGAAAAAATTGATGCCAATTTTTCATCATTACCTCAGGTGTCATGTTGAATTTGTTGTATTCCACATCTTGTTATTTTTCCTCCTTTGTTTTCCTTGAAAATACCTCCTTTGTTTTGAACTTATGACCAGATGGAGGAATTTACGGAAAAGGAGAGGGAGCTTCGAACTAGTTCATTAACTGAAAAACAGCCAAATATTGGGTCAAAAGAAACCAGCTTAGATGCAGTGCTATGTAGGCATGTGGGGAGAAAACCTTTTGCCTATGGACTTTGTAATGAATGTTATGAAGAGGTGGCACCCATGTTTTTTTTTGTACCTTTTTTATATTCTTTTACCACTACAATTGTACTACTGGAAACTGTTTTATCATTGAAGCTGAAGTTCATGCTGTTACTGGTTGGTGCAGTTCATGAAGGTTTCAGGAGGGATTGATGGAGGGTCAGATCCACCTGCATTCCAACGTGCTGAGAAAGAGAGAATGGCAAAATTATCTATTGAGGAAAATAATAAAGTAAGTTCTGTAATTATGCCTTTTTAAAGGCTTAAGGACAGTGAATGTTGAGAATCCGAATTGTAAACACTTCATATATTTTGGATTGCAAGATTCACATCATGGACATGCAAAAAGGTTATTCTCTCACAATGCCCCCTCCCCCCTCATGTGCTAACTGATCTCTTAATGTGCTGTCATTCTTTTCAGTTTAAACACTTAATAGTAAAGAATTTATTTATTGTTATGTTGATTAACTATGATAGATTGAACTCTCAAAATCTTGTCACAGGATGCTTGAGTCCTTTCTCCTCTTGGATTTTTTTTACCTTTATTTATCATAAGGTTATCTTCTGGATTGTGAGATTCATGTGAGCATGCAGAATTATTCTCTCCTCCGTCCTCATGTGCCAACTGATCTCATAATTTGCTGCTGTCTTCTTTTTAGTGTAAAAACTTAGTAATGAAGACTTTATTAATTGTTATGTTGCTTAATTATGAGAGATTAACCTCTCTCAAATTTTTGTGACAGGACACTTGAATCTTTTTATTATTTATTATAAGGTTATCTTCTGCATAGTTTTAACTTTCATTCTTTAGCACGATATTTCATTGTTGTGGTTGTTTTTGATAACCCAGAGCATAGCCAGCAGCACGTTTGCAAGTGGATCTGAAATACCTGAAATTAGTGGTAAGTTTTATTATCAGGAGTAATCACGCATGACATGGTTTAATAATTGGACTTTTTAATCTAAATGCCCTAGATCTTTTATTAAAAGAGGTATTTTTCAGGGGTTTTAGAGGATGCAACTAACAAGGCGGCCATTGATGAGGGTGACAATGATAAGTTACCTGGAGTTGATGAAAGTGATGATGGATCGGATAACTTTTCTGATATTGATGATATTGAGGTGCAGAATAAGTCTGCTTTCTTGTATTTTGACATTGCATTGTCCATAGGAACTTCAAGAAACAAAAGTACTTCATACTCTACCCAAGTGCTGTACTAACTACATTGGTTATATTTCCTCTAATGGAATATTGTTTTAAGATGTATATAGAATTATATAAATTACATCAAGTTTCTTGAGCTTTGACTAGCTTAATTGTTTTGCTTCTTTTACTTGCATATCATCTTTTTTCCTTGCATTCATAAACCATCTAAGATGTTCTACACTTGATTTGAAGTCGACTGGGCTTAAATTCAGCTTTGATCACTGCTACCAAACTAATCCTGAACGTTTGGGTGGTTGTCTGTCTTATGCAATCAGCACCGCTATTGTATAGTTTCTTCTGAGCTACTCTGGGTCTAAATAATGGTTGATCTGTAAAGTCGAGTCTTCAGAATACAAAATTGTCAATTTGAAAGGGAAAAATGTTCAAGAACTGACTACAATTTACATAAACTAAGTTTATTGTTCAGGTCTACTCTTCAGTATTTAGAGTTTGGTTCTTCATAACTTTCTTAGGAAGTGAGTTTGGTTGGTCTGGTACAGAATCAACCATCCTGAGATCTAGTCATATAAATAGCCTTCATTGTACACCTTTTCTCAACAATATTTTTCATGCCTTTTAAACTGTTATGTCTTTATTAATGCATGCATGCATTTATGTATATGTGCATGTTTATTGTTTGAATGGCATGCATTGTGTTCTAAACTTAATTTAGAAAGTATTAGTTGGTTTCACATGTATGGAACTGCACTAAATTTTATCTTCTTACTTTGACGTCATTTTCTTATAACTCTTGGCAACTACTCCATTATTTCATTTTCAGGTTGATGGTTACCTTCACAATGAGGAGGAGAAGCATTTCAAAAAGATCATTTGGGAAGAAATGAACCGGGAATATGTTGAGGTGATTTGAACCATGACTTTGTTAAGTACAACATTATTTTGGCCTCCTTTACTCTAATCTCACAGATTAAATGCAATATTCATGCATTGGCATGTGCTCAAGTAAGGGCATTGGAAGAACATTTTGCATCTTTCTAGTTAAAAACATACATAAGAGGATGATTTCTCCTCGAAGAACAATTCAGATATATTTTACTATTGAAAAGACAGACTTTTAGATGGTTTTTCTCATACTTTTGGTCAAATTGAGCCCTGAATCTGTGAAATTGTTTGATATAATTTATTTGAGTCTCAGTTAAGTGGAAAATGCAACTCAACTTTCCTTTCATGAATTTATTTAAAAAAAAAAAAAAACCTAGCTAGTTTCAGGAACTTAATCATACTGCAATCTTTGCAGGAACAAGCAGCCAAGGAAGCAGCTGCAGCAGCAGCTAAGGAGGCTTGCATGGCCAACTATGATAAATGCCCAGAGGACCTCCAAGCTGCACAGAAGCTTGCTGCAGATGTTGCAGAACTAGTGGCAAAATCTAGAAAGGTGATTCTTGAATATCAAGAAAAATTGGAAGCTTCCTGATTTCTGAAAACTATATCAAGAGAAATGCAAGCCACCTCTTGTACTTTATTACCTATTGTTACGATAGACATGGAAGGCAATATCTAAAATGCTAAAATGAAAATGCAAAACAAACTATAAATGTTACCACACGTAATAGCTGGATTGCATGCATTTAATTCTTGATCTCTATTTCAGCTGACTTTTGCCACTTTGGCTTGATGCAAAGTTTGTCTTTCTTTTTTAATTATGAGCATAGTTCTAAGCTTAGCAATTAGCATGCTGCAAGATGTTATTCTTATGTCCAACCATGATCGTCTTTAGATTATGGTATTTCTCTTTTTAAGATATACTGTTTCCAGAATTCTTTCCTCTATTTCAGCTTGTTTTTCTCTTCTTCTTTTTTTGTTTGCTTTTGTTGTATTAACAGGAGAGGCAACAAAAGCGAGCTGCTGAAGAAAAAGATGCAGGTCCTGCTCAGACTGCTGCCGAGGCAACCCGGCGAATGCTGGTTAAGAAGGTATTAGATAGCCTTTCTTTCTTGTTTTGGCCTAAGGGGTACAGCGTGGCTGAATGGATTTGTGATTATGATGAAACTGCACTTTGAAATGGGAACATTGTAGTGTTATAGTAATTAAGATCTAAAGTAATTTTGGGTTAATGAAACTAAAACTGATAATAAACTCTCCAGATGGCTGTAAAATTGCCTCATTATTCTGTAATTTTAAAATAATAAGCAATCAAAATATTGAGGTCTTTTTTTAAAAAAGAAAAAAGGAAATCCCTTTTACACAAGATTTTACTGAGAAGAGCTTTATCTTTGTTGGAAGAGTATGGTTGAACAGGTTAAGAAACTAAATACTACAATATTGTCTCTTGTTTTTTCACCAGAAGACATCAAAATTTGTTAATAGATCACTTTCTTGGCACGTATAAACATTATGCAATTCAAAATTTTTAGGATGCCTGGAATTTGTTTGTTAAAATAATGTCAAAAGTTGCCTTCTTATTTAATCCCATCAGGCAATTACCTAACTGAGATGGAAACCTTGAACAGGAGATTAATCTGATATTCCTTTTGCTGACAATCTCAATGAGATTTAAAAGTTAGTAGACAGATTAGCTATGCCTTGATAACCATCCCGGAGTCGAACAAAGTGATCCTGAAAATAAAATGCTGATTTTGCTTGGATCCATTTGACAGGCCAAGCATTCACGCATTTCTGCAATCTACAGTGGTTGTCATAATCATGCATTTGTTTAGGTTCTATAATTTTTCAATTGTTTCATGCAGTATGGATGTTTACCTAGTAAAACCATAATTTTAGTACTTTATATGGATTCTACTAACTGAATTGCTTAACTTTTGCCTTGAATGCTTTATACTTGTATTGGTTATGTGCAGAGATTAAGTTCAAAAATAAACTATGATGCATTGGAGAAGCTCTTTGATGACCCGGTATGTTTATGCCTAATTTGTTTTAATGTTTCAAATTGATTGTTAGACCATAGACACGAACTTACAAACAAATACTTGGTAATTTATTTTGTGTCCCTCATTGTCTTTGACAAAGACTTTTTCTTTTGGGTGGTATGATACCTATGTTACTCCGACTTGGGAGTGTTGGATATGATTATTCTCAATGCGTCAACATGGATACTTCAGAGTCGGACTGACATAGGTTTGCTTAAGAGGGATTTGTTTTTTAAAAAACAAACAAACTTCATGAAGTTATCCTAAGATTTCTTTGGTATAACAGGTTACAGAGAAACCCAAGAAACAAAAAATAGAATCAAATTCTGATGAAAAGGAGGAGAAGGCTTCTAAAATTGGCAAAGAATGTGATTTAGAAGATGAATATAACGACAATGATGATGATGGATATGGAGGAATTTTTTACGGTGACTGTGAATATGACAACCAAGAATATGATTATGAGGATAATTATGATTACGATGGATGTTGAGTTGTCTTTTATCATGGATTTCGGTGAATTCTTATATTCAGAACTCTACTCTTAGAACAAAAGAAGCAAATGGCGTTAGTAAAGAGGGAGTTAAAAATGCAGTCATTAGTGATAGTTTTTACTCTGTAGTAGTATTATACAGAACCTTCTTGAGGATACACTAGGGTAGTTTGACCGTTATATTAGGTTCTAAATTGGAGTTTTCAGATAGTTTTGGCGACTTGGGTATTGTGTCAAGGTTCCTTTTTCTTTCTTCCCTTTCTTTTTTTGTCAGTCATGAAAATGTTAATATAGTATAAATTATTAAAGATATTAAAATAAAAATATCATGTGATTAGATTATAATTGTAATATATTTTAGATTGTTTTTTAGTCTAGATTTGAGAGGTGATTAAATTGGTCTTTGTACCTTACAAAAGAGAGCACAATAGTTCATTCATCAAAATTGTTATCTTATGACAAGTTTAACCTTCAACTTATATCTTTTTATTAAATTTAATGATATTTTTATAAAATATTAAAAATGGTGAAGGTCATCATAAAAAAATCATCAGAAATTTTCAAAAGCAATAAAGTTTCAATATTTTTAGAAAATAAAATGTCAGAAATAAATAATATTTAATATTTTTAAATTATTTATTGGTGTATTATATAACATTAAATAGGATGAGGGCATTTTGCTTTAAATAAGAGAGTTATCATGTCTAATAAAGTACAAAAAAACATTATACGACACCATTATAATGGATTATATTTGACTTCTCTTTGTAACCAACAAGAATTGATTTCTTTGTCCACTTTTCAAGTAGAGGAAATACATTTTGTGTAATGATTTATATTAAAGATGTTCATAGATCGGGTTGAATTTAAATAAGATGCTTTATCGTATCTAAAATATGAACTTTTTATCGTATTCAAGTTCAATTAGTCCAACCAAACCTAATAATAGTTGATAATAATTTGTTAACATTTCCTGCCAAATTGAAAAATATCAAATGTCGGTGTTCATTGGGATGGATAGTGAGAATAATGATTTTATTGAAATTGTATAAATATAGGTGGGTTTTAATCAAACATGGAAACTTTTTGAGTTTTAGCCCAATTCTCAGCTTCTCAAGTTTGACCAATAATTAGTTGACAGATGGCGTTGTATAATATTTAGCACATTTTTATATTAAGCAAGTAAAATTTATAACGTTTTGACTTTGTTAAAGTATGGCTTTTATGGAATTCCAAAAATTAAATGGCAAAAAATCAAAATTATAGCACTAAAAAGAGTTATATTACATTTGACAATTAAATTTATTTAGACTTAATTAACGTATGCGTTAACGTTGGTGGAATCGTGAGTTCTTCATGCAATACAAAAGTGCCAGGTTTTTCATTGTAATGGGCCAAATCCGTCCGGGCCCAACACAATGGCCCAATGCCCAAAACAAGCCCAAACAACCTAAAACTTTCGTCGACTGCTCCCTCCATGCCCTCATACACCCCGTACCTGCGAGTAAGCCAAAACCACAATAGCAAATGCAAACAAAAAGCAACAGTAGAGCCGTAGCAAACAGGAAATAATGAAAAATTGTATTTTTTTTCTTTTCTTATTTTCCTTCTTTTCGGCTATAAAGGCCTAAAAATTTCATTGTATTTTGGTTACAATACACGCATAAGATAGAAAAAAAAGGAGAGCAATCGAATACAAAAAATCAAGGTGTTTCTTTTTGTTTTGTTTTCTCCATTTCTTTTGCAAATCCGGTTTCGAATATAACATATATATAAATATTCTTTTTTTTTTTAAAAAAAAACCCCGAAGGTCGACCTCAATTTATTGCATCACTTAAAATAACATCATGAATTTCAACAGGATAATCCATATCGAAATCCTTAATACAATTCAAAGCCTGAGCCCACTTACAAAGAGAATCAGCAACTTTATTACAACTACGCGGGGCCCAAGCAAAATGATAACTATCACAAAAATCCAAAATTTTAATGTTCTCCCGAATGCTGTAGCCCATAGTGGATAAGTCAGCCCACCGCCTATTAAGCCTATTCACCAAGCTGGCACAATCGGTTTCAAATTCCAGCTTAAGCCAGTTCCTGGAGCGCGCAAATTTGAAGCTCTCAACCAGCGCATGAAACTCAGCCCATTCGGTTTGAACATTCTGCGCAACCATACCAGCCCGCCCGCCAAGGACAAAACCGTCGTGATCCCTCGCCACCAGCCCAAAACTCAACTGCCTACCGTTCGAAGACGCATCAAAATTAATTTTAACAGTCCCTGATCCGGCTTCTTCCAACTTTTCTCCATAATCGGTTTAGGAAGCAGCGGCTTATCCATGAAATTAAAAATTCGAAAATCCCTGCTCAACACAAGATATTCAAAGAAAGCATAAAGGGACTCTTTTTGAGATCGGGGGTTTTAGTTTCATTTGTTTTTTCTTTTCTTTTTTTTTCTTAGATAGATAAAATTTTTAGTAAAAAAAGTGGAGAAAATTTACCTGTGTTTTGGGGGTTTTGGACTGGTGCCATGGCGGAGGCAGAGGCGGAGGCGTCGAACGCCGATGAACGCCGAAATCGGTGCCATGGGCATCGTCTCCCTCTCTCCCTCTTCTCCCTTTATTTTTTCCCCTTTTCAATCTGCAGAAACATTCTAGGCTTCCCTTTTGCCCTTTTTTATGTTGAAGCGTTTAGGCTTTTAAGAGGTTTTGTCCTCTTTTAATTGGCAACACAAAGTGACGCCGTTTATGGCTTGTATTTGTAGCCTTGAAATGGAAAGGGCTAATTCGCCCCAGGTCCCTCTCCTTTGCGCAGACGCTCAATCGCATCTTGTTTGCTTATTTATTTCTTTTTAAAATTTGCCCGATAATTTGCGCGTGTTTGCGCTTTGGTCAGTGTCTCTGCTCTGCGTTTTAGAACTTGGGTTATTTCCAGTTCTAGTCCTTATATGTTGACGCGCATCACACATTGGCCCTCTTTTGATTATTTTATTTATAAACTAGCCCATTCATTTTAATTGTATTTTAATTGAGTCCTTTTAATTTGTATAGTTCATTATCTTTTTAATTCGTTTAGCATTTATTTTATTTTTATATACATTTTAAATTACTTTGACAATTCACTCTTTTTTTATAAAACTATTATCTTAAAATTACTTTGTATATCATGTTGTTGTCAAAATTTTGTATAATATTTAATTTATATTTAATTTATATTAATACATATATGATTTATGACAAAATTAGTTTTCTTTTATACACATTATTAGTCTCATGTTATTTTGCACATATAACTTCTTTTAAATCTATTTATTTGTATTTCCTTCAAATTTATTTCAGATATAGTTTAGTCTTTGAAAAATATGTTTTATTATTTTCTTGTTATTTAAGATTATTTCATATATATGTATTGTTATACTCTATATTAATTTGTCATTCTGTCATGTATGTTGTCATTTCTTTATTTTTATTATATCTTCGTTATATTGTTTACATTGTCTTTTCATTATTGAATGTATATCATCACCTTTATATAGATATGTTTTTTTAAATATTTTTGCATGTCATTTGTTCCAAATCTCTTCTTTCACAATGTTTATTTTAATATTATTTATTAGTTTTATTTTTATATATGCAAATCATTTCAAACCCTTTCATATGTTGCTCATTTATAATTTTTCATATTAAATAGTTTTCAAATTGTTTTCTTATTGTTTTGTATATTATTTGTATTACTTTGTTATAAATTTGTTTTCATACTTATATATACATAAATGTTTACTATATTATCAGCTTTGAATGGTTGAACATTATGTTTTTACACGCATTGTTGATCTTCTATTGTTTTATGTATTTCCTTTAAATCTATTTCATTGTATATTTCCTTTTATTATATATTCTTTTGTTATTTAAAGAACCTTTCATGTTTTGTATATTATTTAAGTTTTCTTTCATTTTGTATGCATATTGTCGATTTAAAATAGATGTATTATTTTGCATGCTATTCAATTCAAAATCATTTTTAATAATTATTTATATAGTATTTTATCCATGTAAATTATTTCAAATTCGAGCATGTAGTATTCGTTCATTGATTCATCATCTCTTTAATTGTTTTGTATCATATTGGTTTTATTTTGTTTGGTACATTATGTGGAAATTGTTTCATATTATTTCGTGTATATTCGTTGCACATCATTAATTCGCCTCCTTATGTATTAGTATATCAATCGCTGTTTACCCACGCTTGTAAACTTTGTTGTTTTAAATTAGTTGTTTGCTTGATTTGATTGGTTAAATAAGATTATGTTGTCTTCATTTACCAAGTGTCGCATCTTATGTCCATATTACCCCATATCATCGTTTTCCACTCAATTTTTGAAATGTGGTTTTATAAAATCCAAATTTCATGATTAATTCCGTCTTATTAAAACGTTTTAAGCTAGTTTTACAACTATTAAAAATTCTTTAAAACGAAGGCGATATTCGATTCTTGGCAATTCGTGAAATCGTGCCCTAACGTGTTAGGTTGTAATTTCTCGTTTGCTCAAAGTAATCGAAGGTCCCTTTAGAATTTCACCCGTGTCTTCTAAAAATCCTTTAAAACGAAGGCAATATTTGATGTTTGACAATTCGGGAATCATGCCCTATCGTGCTGGGTTGTGATTTCTCGTTTGCTCAAAACAATCGAATATTCCTTTAGGTTTTCACTCATGTTTATTAAAAATCTTTCAAAACGTAGGCGACGTTTGATGTTTGGCGATTTGAGAATCGAGCCCTATCGTGCTGGGTTGCGCTTTTTCATTTGTCCTAAATAATCGAATATCTCTTCGGAATTTCACACTTATTTTCTAAGGTAAGGCAATGGGCAATGTAGTGACGTAAAAATTTAGCTTTACTTGGGTCGCTAATTGTGGCGATTTAGTGAAAATTTGAAAATTGAATCTCGGTTTTACAAAAAAAAGGGGGAGTCGCCACCGATCCTTTCTCCTAGGTGTGATCGGACACCTAATAAATCATCTTTTTTGAAAAGACATTTATTTTTGAAAACTGAAGGCCAAATTTAGGTATACGTGAAAATCCAGAGAAAAATTAGGGTTCGGGAGTCAGTTACGCGCGAGGAAGGTATTAACACCCTCGCGACGCCCAAAATTGGTATATTATAAACACGTGTTGTCTTGATTTCCAAAAATGCTAGTTCAACGTAACATTTAGTCGTAATCCAATTAAAAAGACGAGAAATTTTAGTTTTCGGTTTTTTGGGAAGGGTGTTCCGTCTTTAACACGAGCCGATAAATTCCATCCAACATAGCGATGAAATTCGATGACTTAATGTTAAATCGGTACATTGCCTTGATTATTGAAATTAATTAGAAAACACGAACGAGATTTTCGAAGGAATGTGAAATAAATGGAAGAACTAGAAATATATTAAAGCAAATAACGTATATGACAATAATATTAGAAAACGCTAACTATGCATGCAAGATTAAATATAATTATAGTATCAAATATGAGAACACAATGAATATACATATAAAAATTGATGTTAAGAGTATGTACATAATATATTTTACGTATACATATATAAGTAATAATAATGTTAGAAATATACTACATATATTATTTGAGCTATACATGAAGTGATAAAATATATAATTAGTAATATTGAAGTATATACGTAATAATAAATATTGAAAAGATGTATGTACATAGCATATATAAAATATATGTATACATAATAAAATATGCAAAAGATAATAAGTTATAATAACGAAAATAATAAGTATAATAAATAATATAATGATATATGGAATGATGATATATAAAAGTATGTATACAAAAACAACGGCATATATGTACTAATATTAGTAATAAATATAATAGGAATAAAATAAATGTCATAATAATATATACACAATATGGTATTAAAATATCCATATACATGTAAGAGTATTTAAGAATATATACATAAGGTAATATGGAAATATGTACATGGAATAGTATATAAAAATATATATATATATATAACTAATAATATTGAAAGTATATATATACATAATATATGACAATGAACATATATCATACATATTAGAAATGCTAATAACATAAAAATATTAATAACACTACATAAATATGTACATGGAAATATATAAAATATATACATGGAAATATATAAGTAATATATAACTAGTAATATCAAAATATATACATGATAGTATATATAAAAAAATACATGTATATAATATAAAATGAAAAAATATATATAATATAATATTAAAATATAATAATACAACATTAAAAACATATATGATACATATAAAATACAACATTAAAAGTATATATAACATATAAAAATATATATAAAATATAATACCTAAGTATACTAAGTACATATACATATATAAAAGATACTATACTATACATGTCATAAATAAATAAAATAATTATATATATTATAATTTATAATAATATCATAATAAAAAATAATAACAAAATAGTTTGAAAATAAACAATACACTAACAAAAGGACTAAATCGAGCACAAAACAAAATTTTGGGGCAAAAATTGAAATAAAATAAGCCATGGGGCCGAACTGCAACGCATACGTGACTTAGAGGGACCAAGAGCGCAATATTCCCATTTATACAAAACGCAGCGTAGCACGGGGGGACTAAATTGAAAAACAAGAAAAATTCTGGGGCCAAATTAAAATATAAAAACTTGATTGTAAAACGTTTAAAAAGCGGAAGGGCCGATTGCGCAAATAGCCCTTTCGTTTTAAAAAACACGCGGATCCTGTCGGATCCCAAAACGACGTCGTTTTTTGGTCTGAACTTCAAAGTCAAAACGGCACCATTTTTAACTAGTATAAATAGCCTAAAAAATCCAAAAAAAAAATCATTTGGAAACAGATTAGAAAAACAAAGGGGAGAAGGGGAGAGGGAGCGATTTCCGGTGAGGAAAGCCGGCCACCGTTTGGTCACCCGAGGTTCACCGGCGCCGGACGGTGGCCGGATTTTCGAAAAGGTAAAATTTTTCTTTCTTTTTTTGTTATTGTTTACTTTATTATTTTATTATTTTATTTAGTATGTATACGTATAAAATAGAAGGCCGAAACTGAAATGAAGAAAAAAAAAAAATCACCTTAGTGTTGATATCGATGCTTGGTTATTTGGATATTTTGCTTGTATTTGAGTACTAATTAAAACTACTACTTTGATTATAAACTTGAGATACTTCTCTTGTTCTTTTGTATTTTAAACTGTCTAAAAAAAGAAAAGAAAGGGGAACCCCCTTACAGTTTTTGATTTGGGTTTTTATAACCCTTTTACACCTATTTTTTTATTGCATCTGTCTTATCTGATTGCAGGGAATGGGCACGGTGGAGGTGACGGTGGCGCATCGCATGGGCGCAGATGGGGTTGTTGGGGTGGTTCTTGGCGCTAAGCGGTTTAGGGTTTCAGAAACTGAAACCCTAAGTCAGAATTTGGGTCAAAGGTTTGGGCCTCATGTGTTTGGGCTAGGATCAATTGGGTTGTTAGTTTAGTGGGTTAGGTGCTAGTGGGCCAACCGGGTTTGGGTTAGTTGTTTGTAATGGGTAGTGATTTGTTGGGTTGGGGTTTAATGGGTTTGAGGGTTTAAATTATTGTAAGTGACCCAAAAATTGGCCTGTAACAAGCAATGTTTGGAAATTCGAGGAATCGTGCCCTACTGTGCTAGGTTTCAGTTTTTCGTTGGACCAAATAGTTGGGCATCCTTTTGTAATTTTCGAATTATAAGCTTTCAGACGTCGAAACAAGAAGATTTTTGACAACCAACTTGGATTATTCAAATGTTATTAAAAAAGAACCACATTTCAAAAATATTTTTAATTTTAGACATAAGGACATTATTTAGTCGATTTGGTACCAATTTCGGGCGTAGTGAGGGTGCTAATCCTTCCTCATGCATAACTGACTCCCGAGCTTATTTTCTCATATTTTTGTAGACTAGAATCGTTGTTTTAGTAAACCAAAAATGTTTTATTAAAATAACCAAATTCTCAGGTGATCCGATCATACCAAAACTAAAGGATCGGTGGCGACTCCATGTATTTGTTTTTCAAACAGTTGATTCCTCATTTTTTTATTAAATTAAAATTTTAAATAAAAAGGGTGGTTTCGACATTCATAATGCATATATGACAATTATTAATTACCATGTTTTACCAGTTTGCAACATAATTAACGATTTTTATAGCATAGAATTAAATTGCTAATGGTATTCATATCTTTTAGATTTTTCCTTTTTCATCTATTTATTTAATCCGATATTAATATTGCAAGCTGACAAAATCAACTATAAGTACCATTCTTCAGTCTATCAGAAACTTGAGGTAATGTGTTCCAAATCTAAATTTATGTTTCTCATTTTAAATTCAACCATTTTCAATAATGCATACTGCAATAACATAATTATTTTATTTACCATATCTTCAATAATGTTCGAAAGGAGACATACATCACCATATTAATTGATTTTAAATTCCTACACACTAAAACCATGCAATAGAGGACATTATTCAATACAACCATGGAGTGTACTTCATATTTTAGATAAAACAAGGTTGATGTCGGAACAAAGAAGAACCGATTTCTTGATGACATGACAGCGACATCATAACGAGAAGATTTTCCATGTCTCAATGACACAATGAAGGGCGTCTTGATGAGGCAGCATGCCACGTCACGACGTAGCCACGTATTCCCTACTTAATCTGCTTTCTTCTCTTAGTTAAACTTTGTTATATTTTTCCAATTTAACTCTGATTATCGTAGAGATGTTTTAGTCATATTTGTACATGAAATTCAACCTATAAATAGGCCTAATAGGAATAACAACAACAAAATTAAGAGAGAGTTTGTGAGAATTTTGAGAATTTTTTATATTTTAGTTTTTGCTGTCAAGTTTTCTTTACCTGTGATTTGTTTTATCCACGTAGATATTTGTATCCAATTTTCTCAATTTTCGTTCGTGTTCGTTGCATAATTCGGGTTCAACTCAACGCGTGCTTTACTCGATTTTTTGGTATTATTTCTTTTAAAAGTACTTTCTATTTTAACACTTTTATTTTCGTCTTAAATAATATTCAATAAAATAGTAAAATAACTTCTAATTCAAAAACAAATATTTTTAAAAATAACCACAAATAAATTTAAGAGTGTTAACAATTCTTATAAATAAAAATATAAAAACTAAATTTCAAATTTATGAAGAGTATTCTATCATACAGGGGCGGAGCCAAACAAATTTTTTTGGGAGACGAAATTAAATTGTATATTTTTACGATAGTAAAAATATAATTTTACCATTTAATAACCTATATTTTTATAAATTGTAAAGAATTAAATCAAATTTTATCATTTTAGGAGTGCCAAAGTGCAATTTTACCATTACTAGTTTAAAATTTTATAAACTATAAAGAGACTTAAATTGAAAATTTTCCATTTTAGAAGATCTTGAATTACCACTGCTGCTCTCATACATAGATAATCTAAAAAAATTATACCTATTTCTTAAATAATATATTATTAAAAAAATGTATTAAACATTGATTAAAAATTCAATACCTTTTAAATTACTACTGTCGAAACCATTTTTTTTGTAAAAGACAGGGAGTCGACTTTTATTTTAAGAATGAAAACGAAAAAAAGGGAGTTGCCACCAATCCTTTTTGATGAGGTGTGATCGGGTCACCTCGAAAAGTGGTTGTTTTCAATAAACGGTTTGATTTATTAAAACAACGATTTTGGCCTACGAAATTCAAAAAGATGGGTTCGGGAGTCAATTACGCACGAGGGAGGATTAGCACCCTTGATACGCCCAAAATTGGTACCTAGTTGATTAATTAATGCCTTAGTGTCGAAAATTGAGAACTTTGAAGAAATTCAAAATACGATCATTTGATAAAAAGTTATTTAACTGAAAATTTTTCAAGAAAAGGACATTTCACGTTAATCAAGAAAAAAATTTACATCTTGTAAGTTAGGACGCAATGTCTTAAATTCTCGAAATAAGAATAAACCCTAAAAATTTTATTTATTTTGAAAGAAATTTGACTATCTCGGTTTTAGAAAGAAATCATATTCCGTAAGTTAGAACGCGATCTTTTTTTAATTCCCGAGAATATTAAAAATTTTTAAAACGTTTATTTGGTTTGAATTTATTGAGAAAATCAAAGCCCCGTAAGTTAGGGAATGACTTTTCGAATTTCAAAATATGAAATATTGTTTATTTAAAACAACATTTTTAATGTATCGGGTAAAATGTAACACAATTTGTAGGAAAAAGATGTAAAAATAGTAATGATAAATCACAGTACTAATATGCATAACAAAATGATAATAAACACGATAATATAAATGAGTAAGCTAAAAATTTAAAATTTAAAAACCTAATAGTAAACAAAGAAATAAATAAATATTATGTAAAACAATTTAAAAAAACAATAATATTGATAATAACGATAATAATATTAATAATAATACTACAAATAATAAATAAATTGAAGTTTGAAATTGAATAAAAGGATATAAATAAATAAACAATAAAATGATAAAAAGTAATGATAAAATATAGTGTATTTAAAGAATAATAATAAGTAAATAAATATAAAAAGAAATATAATAATAGTAATAATATTAAATTAATTAATAATAAAATAATAAGTAAATAAAAACAAAATAAAATATAATAATAATAATAATAATAATAATAATAATAATAATAATAATAATAATAATAATAATGATAGTAATAATAATAGTAATGATAATAATAATGCTAAATTAACTAATTTAATAATAAAATAACAATAAATAAAAAAGGACTAAATTGAACTTTTAAACAGAAATTTGGGGCAAATCAGAAATAAATAAAAAGGAAAAGGACCAAGTTGCATGTTCGAATAAAAAAGAGGGACCAAAAGAGAAATTTTCCTTTCTCCTCCAAAACGCACAACATAAGGGAGGACCAAATTGAAATCGAAATAAATAATGGGGTAAAAATTAAAAATAAGAAAAAATTTATTGTAAAACCATAAAAAAGTGGAAGGAAGGGTAAATAATCCCTTTATGAAAAACGTGCAAATCCTAGGCCAGAACGGGTCGGGTCGCGCGGCTTGAGAATGAAACGACACCATTTTGGGGTTTAAGGACCCATGCCAAAACGACGTCGTTTTAGCCCTCTATTTAAGCAAATTTTCCAAAAAAAAATCATTTCAACATCTGTTTTTAAAAACAAACCTTCCTCTCTCTCTTTTTCTCTCTGCAGGGCCTGAGGGTTCGGTGGGAATTCCAATCGCAGGACCGCCGCTGTTTGCCGCTGTCGACCGCTGTGCACCGCAGTCAGAACTCAAAAAAAGGTAATTTTTTCTTTTTTATTATTTTTGATATATTTATATATATAAACTATTTTTTTAAAGGAAAATAAAGAAAATATAAGCGTATGTATATATATTCGAAGGAGGAAAATAAAGAAGAAGAAATAAAATAAATAAATAAAAATGAAAATAAAGACCTTAGCACGTTTTTATTTTTTTCCACTACTTGCTATTTTTTTTTTCGATTTGTTTGGTGTGTTTGAATTTGTTTTTGTATTCGATAAAAATCCCTAAAATTTTTACAATGGATTTTGATTAGCTTTTATAGCCATTTACAAACTCTTTTAAACTTATTTTAATGTTCCTGTTGTTTGTAGGTGTAACTTGAGGGCGGTGGACGTGACAAGGCAGTGGTAGCAGGCAGTGCAGAGGCTAGGACGACTCATCTAGGGTTTCAGAGACCCTAGAATCAGTTTAGGTTCTGGGTCTCTATTGGGTCATTAGGGTTTGGGCCCATTTTAGTGGGTCTGTAATTGGGTTTTAATGTTTTGGGCTGTTTGGGTTTTAGCTTAGGTGTGGATTTGAGGTTTGGGTATGGGTTTTAGTAATTTGGGTATGAGGTTTGGGTTGTAATGGGACTGTGGACTTTTGTTTTGATTTTATTTTAATTTATGGGCCCCGGGCTAAATTGGGCTTGTACAGCTGCCCCTCTTTGCTCGTTGTCGTGTAACGAGAATAAAGTAAAGACTTTTAAGAAAGACCAATTTTGCCCGATCTCGCCGAGTCTTGACTTCTTTAGTGCTCCTCTTCTTCAAGTAGTTTCATTCCAGTCCACTGCATCTTATTGTTTTGATCCGCTCCATAGCCGCTTTAGAGAGATAAGACTTGTAGTTTCAATCTACTCCGCTATAACTTCAGGGATATGAGATTTGTAACTTGTAGCTTCAATCTACTCCACTGAAACTTCAGGGAGATAAGACTAGTGGCTTCAATCTGCTCCACTGCAACTTCAGGGAGATAAGGTTTATAACTTTAACCTGCTCTATTGCAACCTCAGAAAGATAAGATCTGTAACTTGTAGCTTCAATATGCTCCACTGCAACTTCAGGGAAATAAGATTCACTATCTTCAGTCTGTTCCTACTGCAACTTCAGGGAGATAAGACTTGCAACTTTTAGTTTCAATCTGCTTCACTGTAACTTCAGGGAAATAAAATCTACTATCTTCAGTCTGCTCCGCTGCAACTTCTGGGAGATAAGCCTGGTGGCTTCAATCTGCTCCATTGCAACTTCAGGAAGATAAGATCCGTCATAATTTGTAGCTTTAATCTGTTCCACTGCAACGTCAGGGAAATTAGATTCGCTATCTTCAGTCTGCTCCGTTACAACTTCAGGGAGATAAGGCTGGTGGCTTCAATCTGCTCCATTGTAACTTAAGGAAGATAAGATCCGCCATAAATTGTAACTTTAATCTGTTCTACTACAACGTCGGGGAAATAAGATTCGCTATCTTTAGTCTGTTCTGCTGTAACTTCAGGAAGATAAGGCTGATGGCTTCAATCTACTCCATTGTAACTTCAAGAAGATAAGATCCGCCACAATTTGTAGCTTTAATCTGTTCCATTACAACGTCAGGGAAATAAGATTCGCTTTTTTCAGTCTGCTCCGCTGCAACTTCAGGGAGATAAGACTGGTGGTTTCAATCTGCTCCACTGTAACTTTAGGAAGATAAGATCCGCCATAATTTGCAGCTTTAATCTGTTCCACTGTAACGTCAAAGAAATAAGATTCGTTGTCTTCAGTCTGCTCCACTGCAACTTTAAAGAGATAAAGTCTATAACTTCAATCTGCTCCACTGCTACTTCAGGGAGATGAGATTTGTGGATTTGCTGATCTTGCTACATTGTCCTCTGAGGATCATGACCTGTAGAATCGATTTCATGGGCCTATGTTTATGTCAAATGATTAGGATGTCATGATCAGAATGAATCAAATTCTCCTAACTAGATGTGTATGAATGATATTTGCATGAATGCAGAATGTCATGAGAATGATCCCTTCTTAATGTTTGGGTTGTAATTGCTCATTGTTCATCAAGGTTTAATCACTGACGCAATATTCTATCTTCTTGTTCAACTGATATATTTGACAAAAAACTCGAAGAAATAGTTACAATTTAGACTCTTCTTTCTCAAATATTTCCAACCCTTACGTTTGGTGAGTTCTAAGTAATAATCCTGTTTCAGGTTCTTGTACTATTTAGAAGCTTTCAAAGTAATATGCAAAACTCCTTTTATGAGAGTATTATTAGTCCATCAATCATTATTTCGATGCAAAATGCTTGAAAAAGATCGTAATGACGAACATAATTGAAATTTATTAGGAACAAAATCTGAAAAGAATGGATTAATGAAAGAAAGCAAACATTGCTAGAATACAAAATAGGAGAGAGGAAAAATAGGTGCCCTAGATATCGCAGCCTGAGCTTCTCTGTACGAACTTCTTGAGATCTAGAGTAATTTGTTGATGTTCCAAGATGTAGCATACCTCCTCTTTGTTAATTCAGGGATAGCAAGACAACCACATGCCCCACATTCGATCAAAATTTGAATTGCCCTTTTCTTGGGTTTTCAATTCAAATCCCCTTTGGTCTCAAGGCGCCCTTTGCGGGTTTTCGTCTTGGCCTCTTCTTTTTTCTTTTCTTTTCTTTTTTTTTAAGTGAAATATTTCTTAATAGAATCTAAATTTACAGGATTAGGCAAGTTCTTGGCATCCATCTCGGTTAATATCAATGCTCATTCAGAAAAAACCTTCTTTACCACATAAGGTCCTTTCCAGTTTGGCATCCATTTTCCTCTGAAGCCCTTTTGTATGGGAAGGATTTTTTTCAATACCAAGTCCCTCTCATGGAATTCTCTAGGGCTAGCCTTCTTGTTGTAAGCTTGCATCATTTGTTTTTGGTACATTTAACCATGACGGATAGTTTTCAACCTTTTCTCTTAGCTCAAATTCGGTTGATCATATTGGTATTGGATCTATTCGGCTTTACCTAACTTCAACTCTAACAAAACTTGGAGAGAAGACATCTCGACTTCAATGGACAAAACTGCCTCTATTCCATTAATGGGAAAGGCGTTGCCCCAGTGGAGGTCTAGACTGACGTTCAATAGGCATAAATGGTAAATGATAACTTATCATGCCAATCTTTACAAGTCTTAGTCATTTTCCCCATGATCTTTTTTTTTTGTTTCTTTGCTCCTTTTTTTTTTTTTAGAATTTGATGATTTCCGACTTTATGACATTAGCACCTGAAGCAACTTCCACCCACTTAGTGAAGTAATTGATGACCATAAAGATGAATTGATGCTTGCTAGAAGCTTTTGGCGAGATCGGCCCACTACCATCCATGCCCTACATAGAAAAAGTCCATAGAAAAGTCATGACATGAAGGAGGCACATGAATCTTGTCTCCATAAGTTTGACACTTATGGTATTTCTTGGCATAACTGATGCAATCCCCTTCCATGGTGGACCAGCAGTACCCAAATCTCACGATTTGCCTAGCCATTGTAAAATCATTAGCATGTGTTCCTCAAACGCCCTTATAGATTTTTCTAAGATTTTCTTAGCCTCAACAGTGTCCACACATCTTAGTAGCCCAGGCATATCTTGATACGACCATGTGAAGACATCTTTGAATTCTTGAAGTAACTCAATGAGGTCTCGTTTTGTCTTGCGTCAATACAAGCTCCAACTTTCACTTCTTTTCATTCTTCCAAGATCACAATCTCTATTGTCTCTTTGTGTGGTAGAATCTGTTTTTCTTCTCGTTCTACCATCCTTAACAAATTCGGAGATAAGTTACAATCTCTGTCATCTTCAAAGTCCTAAGATCCCTCCAGACACATGTCTCGCTCAATAGGAGATTTTGGGTCAGTAGCAACGTCGCTCATGTCGTTGATATCTGGAGACCTATTTTAGGCATGAAGGAATATCCAAAGAATAAATAAATCTAAGAACAGTTATTTATGTGGTATGAATATGAATGAAATGAAGGAATAAAAGAATATTTGCTCAAAGTGAGACACAAAAATGCATTTTTATTGAAATAAAGATGTTGGACGTGAGCCTATTTCACAAAAAGATTCTTATTGCTTCCAGGCTTAAAGCAACAAGCGTGTTTTGAACATTACTCTGAATCAGCTGTAAAAACTACAAGAATCTCTTCCGCGGTCCAATTGTTCAGAACACTTCCAGGCTCATAAGGGCAAATGCCTGATAAATTTTCTCTTTCAATACCTTCTTCGGATATAGCATTGATGCTCTAATTTCTGAACATTCCTTCCGGGCTTTCAGTATATCCAAAGAATTTTAGTTCCTTATTATCCATCAGGCCTTGCACCAAGGCTTTGAATTGATTGCATTTTTGAATCTCGTAACCCTCTTCATATGGAACTCACAGGAGTTTATTACTTCTCCGGGTTTTTCCCCTAAATCCTGTGTGATTAATCCTCCTTCTACCATTTTCTTTCAAACCTCCCTCAGCGGGGTTTTTACTTCTGCTACATATATTTTGATTCTCTTCCCTGTACTCTTGATTATCACGTATATCCCTTTATCAAAATATTTGGGTAACAAATTTTCTGCACCAAATGGATCATCGAATTTCACAATACCTATTTTGATGAGTCTTTTGATTATCTTTTTGAAAGCGGTGTAGTTCTCGATCGAGTGTCCTGTGATTTTCACGTGGTACTCGAATTGGGTGTTCGCGTCGTACCATTTAGGGTATGAGGGCTACATAGGTTTTACGTACGAGGATACTACATGTGTATCAAATAAACTTTGGTACAACTCCCTATATGTGATTGGTATGGACGTGAACCAGAGTTTTTCTGAGTTTGATCTTGGATTGGGTTCTTGCCTTGGGGGATCTGATGGCTAGTAGTTACCGTCCTTAGCTGACTTACGATAATCGACTTTGAATAGCCCTTGTTATACATACTCGTATTTTTACCTTATTTTCCCTCTTCTTTGGGGCCTTTAAAGTATTGATTTGGGAGTTCCACTCTTACCGTTTTTGTTTCCGCTAGATCATCCAGATCAAGGACAACATGATTGGTTAGATTATCCCCTGAGTTAGAACTTGAACCTGTCGGGAAGTTCATCGGTGTCGAGGTACCGATTTGGTATTGGGGTCTAATGTTAACAGACACCCTTTGTGGATACGTGTTTGGTTGTGCTTGAGTGTTTGTTGGAGTAAAGCCTGGAGGATAAGCAGGGTCCTCGTTATCGTCCCCAGAATTGACCATAAGGCTCTTTCCTTTTTCTAACCCTCTACCAGCAACAGGGTTAACTGGCTCATCATATTTCTTTAGAATTCTAGCATCTGATCCCTCATATCTTGATGAATTTTGGCCAATTGCTCTTGCATCTGTATTTACATTTGCTCTAATCTCTCCAACCTTTGGTCCATTTCTTTAGTTATTCCTCGTGTATTGATATTCCAGGGTAACTGCCAAGATTTTAAGGTCCTTTTGTGAGATTTAATGTATATGATGCAATACAATTCTAATGCATGAAATGAATGCAAAAAAGAGGCGTTGATTCTGATTCAATTTTGTTGGAACAACTTTACTAAAAAAACAAATCTCTTTATATAAAATGGACACACATACTGCCTTTCCACCATACTCCAGGCGAAGACATCGATCCTTTTCTTCATGTCTGGGTGTTAAGATCAAATCCTGCAAATTTTCCAAGAGACACCTCTATTATCCCCCTTTTTTCTTGATCCAGGCCGCGACCCATTGCTCACTCATCTTCGTGATGCTCGTTAGCTTCTTTAAGAAAGTCAAGACGTTGATGGCTCTTGAATAATCTTTTTCGGCTTGAATCCTTAAGCAATGAAGCAAAGACGTGTATTTCCCATCAGATTACCAACCTTCTCTCGTTGCGTTTTCTTGTACCATATTCGGACGATCGTATTGTCTTCCTCTTTATCAAGAAATCCATTTTCCATTACAAGCTTTCTATTTAGTAACTGAACGTGAATCAACACCTCTTTTCTATTATATAAGAGCTATACAATCATAACCAAAAATGAAACAGGTTATTACAAAGCAAAAACAAGCAAGAAAAAAAATAGAGCACCTATTCGGGTGACCACTAGGGTTTGGAGTGGTTCTACCTAGGGTGGGCTCTTAAGGCTCGCTATATGCGGTTTGGTTCTAAAGTAAAGGTACTCGAACTGACAGATTCTTTTATCCTCACCCATTATAGGCTCATATGGATCGAGTTTAGTTTAGGGGAATACATTTCCCTATGGCTGCACGGAGATGAAAATCTCACGAAGACATAGGTACGGATGTATCTCGAAAGCGATCCACTATCTTATGCGTAGGTGAAAACCTCACGAAGGAATAGTTTTTCATTCCCACTTAAAAGGGTAAAATTGACCAATCATGTGATACAAATGTGCAGAAATATATCAAGAGCTCAAACCAATAAAGCATACCAAAATGATGAAGATCGTAACAAAAACGGATGAAATACAACGAGAGGATCGTAAATTTAAACCAAATTTTCAACTTTCGATAAAAAGACAAAAAGTAATCAACTCGTGGCTTGACTCATTTATTTTGCGTCCCCAGTGGAGTCGCCAAACTGTCGAAACCATTTTTTTTGTAAAAGACAAAGAGTCGACTTTTATTTTAAGAATGAAAACGAAAAAAACAGGAGTCACCACCAATCCTTTTTGATGAGGTGTGATCGGGTCACCTCGAAAAGTGGTTGTTTTCAATAAACGGTTTGATTTATTAAAACAACGATTTTGGCCTACGAAATTCAAAAAGATGCATTCGAGAGTCGGTTACGCACGAGGAAGGATTAGCACCCTCGATACGTCCAAAATTGGTACCTAGTTGATTAATTAATGCCTTAGTGTCGAAAATTGAGAACTTTGAAGAAATTTAAAATACGATCATTTGTTAAAAAGTTATTTAACTGAAACTTTTTCGAGAAAAGAGCATATTTCACGTTAATCGAGAAAAAGAATTACGTCTCGTAAGTTAGAACGCAATGTCTTAAATTTTTGAAACGAGAATAAACCCCCAAAATTTTATTTATTTTGAAAAAAATTTGACTATCTCGGTTTTAGAAAGAAATCATATTCCGTAAGTTAGAACACAATCTTTTCTTAATTCCCGAGAATATTAAAATTTTTTAAAACGTTTATTTGGTTCGAATTTATCGAGAAAATTGAAACCTCGTAAGTTAGGAAACGACTTTTCGAATTTCAAAATACGAAATATTGCTTATTTAAAACAATATTTTTAATGTATCGGGTAAAATGTAACACGAATTTGTAGTAAAAAATGTAAAAATAGTAATGATAAATTACAATACTAATATGCATAATGAATGATAATAAACGCGATAATATAAATGAGTAAGCTAAAAATTTTAAGTTAAAAAACCTAATAGTAAACAAATAAATAAATAAATATTATGTAAAACAATTTAAAAAACAATAATATTGATAATAACGATAAGAATATTAATAATAATACTACAAATAATAAATAATTTGAAGTTTGTAATTGTATAAAAGGATATAAATAAATAAACAATAAAATGATAAAAAGTAATGATAAAATATAGTGTATTTAAAGAATAATAATAATTAAATAAATACAAAAAAGAAATATAATAATAGTAATAATATTAAATTAATTAATAATAAAATTGTAATAGGCCCATTTCATTGGGACCCATACCAAAATCAAAATAATAAAATAATAAAAACAAAATAAAACTCAATAATCAGAAATTCAATGTCCATGTTACAAACCCAATTACCTAGCCCACTTACAAGCAAATTAACCCAAATAAGCTTAACCCAATTGAAACCCTACCCAATTATCCTAAGACAGGCCCAAATGGCCCAAGACATTTTTGAGCAGAAACCCTAAGGCCTTGTTTGGTTCACATGAATGGCTTTGCCATTCCTTCCTTATTCAACACAATGATCTTATTCAAGGGTTTGGTTGGCTGTAAAGCCTATTCAATGGAATAGCTATTACAGCCTTATTCCTCAAAATCAATGAATAGCAATTCAACGCCATCACTAATGAATGGCTATTCAACGCTTCCAGTAATACAAAAAATTATTTTTCTTTCCTTTTCTACCCATCTCACATCTTTTCAAATTCCCTACTCCTATCTGAGAGTTTTTCAACAAATCTATCGTGCGGTATGAAATTTCTCTGTTTTATTTAAACTTTTTCTTCTTACTTTCTATTTACCCTCACCATTCTCCCAATATACCTGTATAGAACGTTTGGAGTGAGCAAGAAGAGGGGTTTGAAAGACCAGCAGCAGCAACCATGGTGAAGAAGATTAGCGTCACAAATAAAGCCTTGATTCCAGGTTTAATGAAACCCTCAAGAATGTCCAAGGGTACTTCTTTTTAATTGTTCCAATTTCCCATTACTTTTCTTCCTCTATTTTCTTTCTGGTTTCTCAATGTTGATTTTTGATTGTTCTTTTTCATTGGATTTAGAGAAATACCTTTTGATCTTTCGAATTTCAGTTTTGATTCTGAATTCCTGTGGAAGAATTTTTCCTCTTTTGGGAGAAATTTTGATTTCGCAAAAATTTTCAATTAGGTTTATTGGGTTTAATTTGTTGTGGTTTGCACTTAGATTGAAAGCGCCTTTTGGAAATTAAAGCGAGATCTCACAAGTTCTACTTAATGGCATGACCTAGTTTTTTTTCTTTTGGAAGATGATCCTTTCATCTTTGTGCTTAGATCATAGTATTTATCTATTTTTCCCTAAAAAGTCTGATATTTTGGTTTATGTTGTAATTTGATCATGGCATTGTTGTTGAGGAATCATAGGCATCACAGGGGTTCAAAAAGGGTTGCTCATTGTCTTTTAGCATGGAGGGAGAGGCCATGGATTTGGCATATTAAATAGTTGTTTCTTCATATTAAGAAGTTAGAGAGGTAGGAGATGGTTAAAGTGGTAAAGGCAAGGAGAAATTTTGTGCTCATAAGGAAGAATTCGGTAAGTATTCCTTGAAATTTACACACACTTACTCATTTAGTTAATTGTCAAGTCGAATTAAACTAGTTGGTGACTTCAATTAAGTTGTCTGAATTTTATTATTAAACCATCAATTAGTCTGCTGTTAATTTTTGGTTAGAGCAAATAAATCATGTTGGAAATTTGAAGAAATGGTTGTAAATAAAAAAATGACTGTTGTTGGTTATGGTGTGAGTTTAAGTTATTTCTTGAATGATTTATTGTACTCTAATGCTGGTATGTGTGATGAAAATTGAAGGAAAAGTCTTGATGATTGTTAGTTGTTGAGTGAACTGTCGAGGAATGCAAACTCCATGCATGCTTGTCGAATATGACTTTTGTAATGAAATTAAGGTAACTCTTCTTTGGAATTGATTAAATATTAATGTCCTAAGCTGAAATTAGAAGATGTCATAGTTATAATTAAGATTTCCTACTGCTTGGTCTTGATTAAAATGTAAGTATTTATGCTGCTCGAAAATAGTGTAAAAATTACTGCTATCCAATTTTGTGCCCTTATTTTGCTGTCCAAAATTTGAACAAATTAATGGTTCTATTTTCATGTTGATTGAGGGTCAAAAGACAGTCCCATTTGTTGCATTATGCTATTCAGTTTTGGGACCAAATAATTCATATTCTTGGATTAAAATCATGGATTGTTCTTGTGATGAACTAATAAATTTTAATACTATTGAGTGTGTTCTTGCAGGATACAAATGCCACCGCATGCTATCGTCTTGTCTTTGTCCAAAATAGGACAAATTGAATGTGCTTGTGAGTGAGTTTTCAAAGGAAACTTTGCAAATTCTCATGTTTAAATTCTCAAGTTTGCATGCAGTAAGCTATGGTTGTAGGGTTTATAAATCGAGTTTAGTAGCTAAAATATTATTGTAGCACCCCAAACCCGGCCCGAAGTTATGGCGGATCCGCACGCCACATCAAAACGTAAAAAATTTCCATTCTAAGTCCGAAAATCGTACTTGATGTTCAAAAGATTAATTCATTAAGGGTTAAAGTGAAAGGAAGTCATGCACCGGTAGGAAACCGGAAAAGAGGTGGTGAGTCCATCGGATCGCTAAGTACCAAGCTCCTTCGGATCCAATCCTAGACATGCATACCGCCATTGCCACACCTTAACGTCATGGATATTTCTAGGAAACCGATTTGATTAAGTCATTTTTAGGAAAAGTGATTAATTTTGGAAAATACTTTCATTGCGGAAGCTTTGCTTGTTGTCGTGTTATTTTGAAATCAACTGTTGTTTTTGAAAACGCGCCCTAAAGCTATCCAATTTCAACAGTTAAAATAAATATTATCTATCTTAATAAAACATATAAAAACCATCAAAAATAAATAAGCGGCCTTATTACATTTAAAAGCCCAAAACCTCAAACGTAATTAAAAGGATGTCCAGTTCACCAGAAGAAAATCAAACTTTCAGAACGGGTGGCCACTCCGAATTCCCTCACAGCTCCAAGCCCACTATGGTTGGGGATTTCCTGCGTGGATGAAAATAAAAGGGGTGAGTTTGGGGAAACTCAGTGTGTAAGGAAAACCCATTCAAAGCCCAAGTCAGCTCAAGCCTATTGGGCCTAAGCCCATTCAGTAATGATGGTCTGGGCGAGCCCTTTCAGATTACAATAAACCGGGCCTTAGCCCTTATTCAGATAATGATGATGGCCCATAGGCCCATTTCAAAATACATGCAACATCAAGAAACATATGCAAGCCCATTTGGGTAATAGTGGTACTGGGCGAGCCCTTTTCAGATTATAATAAACGGGCCTTAGCCCTTATTCAGATAATGTATGGCCCATAGGCCCATTTCAAAATACATGCAACATCAATAACATATGCAAGCCCATTTGGGAGACTACTCAACCCACCAACCACTACACTCCACCCATACCACCATACACTCCATGTGGGATAGCTCAACCCACCCAAATTTAACACTCCACATTCTGCGCCTTTGCCGCTCAGTTAACATAAATTGAGGCAAAGCCTCTAGTACGTGGACAAGCCACTTTCAAGACTTCCTCCGTCAATATCCCAATCCCATGCATTAGATAATAACAACATGGCATGCGATAAATAACAACAATCAAACGTGCATTTAGGTCAATTTAACCCTAGGGGTATTTGGTAATTTATCTACTAGGGTAAAAGCGTAAATTTTCCACTTTTAAAGGTATTTCAGTAATTTATCTATTTTAGGGTTTTTCATGCATGTTCCTACCTTTCACGTACTAACGTAATTACGTCATCGAGGTTCTTACGAATTGGGCCCGATTGGCCCATCATTCAATTTTGGCCCATTAAGCCCAAAAATATCGAGGGCACGTAAATCATGCACTTTGCGGTCAAATTTTGCAGCTTACCAAAACATTAATCGATTTACCTCACGAGCATTCGCTTTTCTCGCAAATCTACAAAATACGGTTTTCGGCATTTCGACTTTTCGACTTTTGCCGATCTAGACTAAGAAAGAGGGTGTTAGTTACACACTGCTTTGCGACGATATGTTGACGAGATCCACACACGAACCGCCTACAATTGGATTACTAACACGTTAATCTAACTATTCAAATACAAACTACATATTAACCCCTTACAATATTCGGCCAACCACACCTACAGATCATAGTAAGCTTATAAGAAATCAATAAGCAACTCATTAACAAATTTTTGTTAATGTTTACCACATAATCATAATTTCACTGCAAGCTGTCTTCCTGAGCAATAGTCACTAAATCATTTATAACTGGAGCTACGAAACTCCAAATCAAGTGCCGTTAATTTTCCCTGAAAATAGACTCATATATCTTCTATCCATAAAATTTTCAGAATTTTTGGTTTATCCAATCAATACAAGATTTTTCTCAAAGTTTCCCATGTTTCACTGTTTGACTAATCTAACCACTCTTCATTACGAATCAAATTTCTCATTGTACAGAATTCAAAATATGTTCTTGTTTATTTCATTAGAAACTAGACTCAATAAGCTTTAATTACATAATTTATTCAGCTTCTAATTCATCTCCCACAATTTATGGTGATTTTCCAAAGTCACGTTACTGCTGCTGTCCCAAGCAGATTTATTACCAAATCACTCTTTCATACACCTATCTTGCATGCATGTTATTTAAACATGTATATCACCAATCAATCATCACATATCTATGATTTTTACTTAAGCATAATCTCCATTTCATCATTTTAAAGCACAACATGTTAGCCGATTTTTCCTTTAGCATCTAAGGCACATGCATGCTCATTTGTTTGGCTCAACTTCACATATCTTCCATTTTTCATCAAAAGAACATGAAACAACAACCATTTCCTTCATTTTAATTCATGACCAAATGCTCACAACACAACTAAAAATCAAAATATACTTCAAGAGTTAAGGTAGAATCAAGAAGAACTCATGAACCTCAAGATAGAAGCAAGGTACCAAGAACTTACCTTCAATTTTCCTCCTCCTAATGACCAAATACTCAAGAGCTTTCTCCTCTTTTTCTCTTCTCTAACTTTCAGCTATGATGAACAAAGATGGACAAAACTTTGTTCTTTTCACCCTTTTCTTTTAATAAAACTTCATATTTCATCCATTTAATTCTTTAATACAAAATACATGATATTCTTATCATGAAACATTTACCTAACCCATTATTATGAAACATTTACCTAACCCATTATCATGGTACATTTACCTAACCTATTATCATGGAACATTTACCTAACCTATTATCATGGAACACTTACCTAACCTATTATCATGAAACATTTACCTAACCTATTATCAATTTGTATCAATTTGTACCATAAATTATGGATATCAAGTGTTCATTTTGTCTACAACAACATGATGGCTAGCCACTTCATGTAAAATGGGAGGTTTGTCATGCAAATCCTCCTATTTTGCACTCCTATTTATTTGGCCACTTCAATTTAGCCTATAGCATTTTCAAACATTTTCACATAGGTCCTATTTCATAATTTCACCCCCTTTTTCTTATGGAACAAAAATTAACTAAAATTGTCGGGTTCTATCTTAAGCTTAGGCTTTCTAGAGGCCCACTAACATAATTAAACCTATGCCAACATTCACAGGATTCCCGAAAATTGGGGCGTTACAATTATGTTATTCTTACTAAGTTCGGTTGTTAGTAGTGAAGTGAAAATTTGACAATTAAATGCTTAAATGACTGCTAGAAACTACAGCTTGAAAGCTCATTATTCCAGCATGTAAATACTTATTTGAATGTGTTGTAATATATAGAGCAATTGGTCTGCTGCATGTATGAAATAAAAGAAAAACAATAGTTGTTAAATATTAGTTTTTGTTGCTGATCGAAAAGGTTAAATTCGTTGTTAAAGGGGAAGTAAATTGGTGTTAACTAAGTTGTCGGATAGGGCTAATAAAACAGTTTGAATGTGATGCTATTAAGCTGATTTAATGTAAAGTGAACTTTTTTTTCAGAAACAAGCACATTATGATTGATCTTGGCATCGATAATAACAAAATTAACTGGGCTCTCAAGGACAAACAGGAGTTTAGAGACATCATTGGGATTGTATACCGTGAGGCATGGAAAGGCCGTGGTTTGAAAGATTACTCGAAGAAGTACTGCTATTGAGTATTCTTCCAACATGTAGTTGATCAGAATGTAAATTGTATGTAGATATGTGTGTCATTTGCAATGTTTGGTTGCATGAATGTGGAGGATAATCCAATTTGAGATGAAACTTTGAAATATATATTTTATGTGCTCTTTTGATGCTTGTTTACAGTATAGCACCTTAGCTTGGAGTGACTTTCCTTACAGTTGTTTGATAAGGAACAAGTGTTTTAATTTAACTATATAAAAATATAAATGATATGTTTATAAAGATGATAATATGTTGATTTAGCTATGGTTGTAGACGAGTCTTTCAATTAACTCAATTGAAGATTATATAAACTTGATTTTTATTATATAAAAGATAAAAGAAATTTAGTAAAGGAAGAAAAGAGTGCAAGGAAAAAATAAATGGATAATGGAACATTTAGCACATTAAATATGTGTTTAAAGAAATTTAGTAAAGGAAGAAAAAGAGTGCAAGGAAAAAATAAATGGATAATGGAACCTTTAGCACATTAAATGTGTTTAAAAATAATAAAGTAGTTATATATTATTTTTATAATATTATATATTATGATTTTATTAATTCATAATTTAATAATAATATTAAGAATGTTATTAAATTATATATTATTTTATTAAATTGTATTTAATAATACTTATGTTAAAATATGATTAAATTATTTATTATTTATTATTATTTTTATTAAATTATATTAAATAATAATTTTATTAAAATTTAAAATAATAATCATTTATCTAAAAAATTCTACTAAGGGTATTTTAGTCATTTAAGTCTTTTTCCTTATGCTATTACAACATCTATTCCATTCAACCAAACACAAGAATACTATTACAACTCTATTCCATTCCATTCAACCAAACAACTGAATTATTCATTACAGGTTTATTCTATTACAGCTCTATTTCATTACAACTCTATTACATTACAGCTCTATTCCATTCCTCCCAACCAAACGTGCCCTAAGGGTTTCTTTTCCTTGTGCAGCCGCTTGTTAGCCTGGAAGCAGGCCTTTACGTCAACAAACTGCTGCTGCCTCCGTGCCAGATGCGTCTTCACGCCTCATCCCACGCGCGCTATTGCTCCTCTACACGCGCCATGCCATACACACCTGTAAAACAGAATAACAAACAGCAATTGACAGCAAAGGGGAACAGATTATAGCAAGGATTTTTTTTATTTTCTTTTCCTTTTTATTTTTATGGATTCTTTGGCTATAAAAACCGAAGGAAATGATGTAAAGGGGATCTTTTTTCCCAGATATACACACGCATACTGAAATAAAAAGGGTTACCGAAATTAAAAGGTGATTTTCTAATCCAAAGTTCTTGAGGCTTTTTGATTTTCTTTTCGATTTATTCTTTTGGTTTTTTAGTTTTTTCGCATTTAAAACAGAAAAAAGAAACAAAAGAAAGGAAAAACCTTACCGTGCGAATATGCCATGGATTTCTTCTCTTTGTTTTGTTGAAATCGAATCCAAAGAGACTCCAAGGCTGAAAGGTTCCCCCAAGATTGAGAGCACCATTATGCGGAGATGAACCGTCAGTTAGAAGGGGAAAAAGCTAGGGATTTGCTTCAGTTGTTTGAGGGAATTGGCAGATTGCCATTTAATTTCTTTTAGTTAGGAATTAACTAAAATGGTGTCGTGTATAGGGGGGAGATCCACGCGCAAGCCCGATCCACAGGTTGGATCACGCCTTGGTGTTTCGAATGGTAAATTTGTGCGACAAGTCCCTCGTGTTTGCGCAGACTTTTCGTTGATCCTTATTTACATTTTATTTTGTCACAATTTGTCCCTAGAATTTGCATGTCTTTGCAATTAGGTACGCACCTAGGCGCCATGTTTTAGGATCTGGGTAATTTTCAGTTTTGATCCCTGAACGTTCGGGCGTACTATGATTTAGTCATTATTTCAATAGTTTTTTTTATTAATTATTTTTTTAAGTTTGATTTTACTTCAATTAAGTTTTTCTTTCATCTCAATATATATATTTTTTAATATTCATTTCTTTAGAAAATTATTTATATATATATTTTGAATCGCTCTAATCATTTTTTACTTCATTTCAATCTAGTATTTCACTTACATTTGTTTTTTCTTTATTTGTTTAATTATATAGTTATTATTTTAAGATTTCTATATTATCATATTGTTTGAAATTTTTCATAATATTTAATTTAACTACCCTTATGTATATATATTAGTAAAATATAATTTATACTAAAATTAGTTTTATATTATAAACACTACTAATTCTATGTTATTGTATATATATAATTTCTTTTAAATATGTTTATTTGTATTTCCTTTTAAATTTATTATGTATATAATTTATTCTTTAAAAATACATATATTATTATTTCTTTGTTATTTAAGATTCTTTCATGTATATATAGTTTCATCGTATATTGGTTTGTTCTTCTTTCATGTATATTGTTTATTCTTTGTTATTATATTATATTTTCATTATATATTGTTTTATTGATTTTTATTATTGTATGTACATTAACACCTTTAAATATATAGGTTTCGTTTTTAAAATATTCTTGCATGTTATTAGCTCCAAATTTCTTCTTTCACAACGTTTATTTTCATATTCATTTACATATTCTTAGTTTTATTTTATATATGTACATCATTTCAAACTCAATCATGTGTTGTTCATTTTGTAAGTTTTCATATATTTAATAGTTTTCAAATTGTTTCCAAATTGTTTTGTGTGCTGTGTGTCGCTTTAGTTTTCATATTATTTCATGTATTATTGTTTTGTATTGATTATTAGCCTTTTGCACTATTATTTAAATTATATTAATTTGTTCTTTTTGTTTACTTGTATAATATTTCGTATAGTAATCCATGTTTGTAACTTTGATTTTTCTATATTGTTGCATCGTGATTCAAATTTCAATATTTTGGTTGATATTAGTTGTCTCATTTTTATTTCAAGAAAAATTAAAGCGTTTTGAGCTAAGTTCCAATTTTCCTTATTATTCAAAAAATCCTGAAATAAGGCAGTATTCAATATTCGAGAATTCGGGAAATTGTGCCCTACTGTACTAGGTATGATTTTTCGTTGAACTAAATATTCGGGTATCCTTTTATAATTTTAACGTACGAGCGTTTGAAAGTCAAAAATCAATCGTATTTTTAAAGGTATAAAGGATCGTGTCCAATCGTGCTGGATATGATGCTGCATGTCTTTGAAACGAGAGGATTTTGACAACCAATTTGAACCACACATGTGCTTTAATAATAATCATATTTCAAAATTTCTTTTCTAAAACCTTAAACATAAGGACAACGTGTAATCAATCTGGTACCAATCTTTGGGCGTAGTGAGGGTGCTAACCCTTACTCATATGTAACCGGCTCCCGAACTCATTTTTTTCAAATTTACGTGGACCAAAATTGTTTTAAAATGTTTTATTAGGTGATCCAATCACACCTAAACAAAAGATTGGTGGCGACTCCACATTTTCGTTTTAAAAGTCGATTCTCGTTTTTCTCTAAAAAATGGTTTTGAGAAAAATAATAAGTAAATAAACACAAAAATAAAATATAATTATAATAGTAATAATAATAAAAATAATAGCAATAATAATAGTAATAAAATAATAGTAATAGTAATAATAATAATGATAGTAATAATAATAGTAATAATAATAATAATAATGATAGTAATAATAATAGTAATAATAATAATGTTAAATTAACTAAATTAATAATAAAATAGCAATAAATAAAAAAATGACTAAATTGAACTTTTAAATAGAAATTTGGGGCAAATCAGAAATAAATAAAAAGGAAAAGGACCATGTTGCATGCGCGAATGACAAAGGGGGACCAAAAGGGAAATTCTCCCTTCTCCTTCAAAACGCACAGCATAAGGGAAGACCAAATTGAAATCGAAATAAATAATGGGGTAAAAGTTAAAAATAAGAAAAACTTGATTGCAAAATCATAAAAAAGCAAAAGGATCAAAAGGGTAAATAACCCCTTTATGAAAAACGCGTGAATCCTAGGCCAGAACGGGTGGGGTCACGCAGGTTGAGCATGAAACAACGCCGTTTTGGGGTTTAAGGACCCACGCCAAAACTACATCGTTTTAGCCCTTTATTTATGCAAATTTTCCAAAAAAAATCATTTCAGCACCTGTTTTTAAAAACAAACCTTCCTCCCTCCCATTTTCTCTCTGCAGGGCCTGAAGGTCAGGTGCGAATTCCAGTCGTCGGACCGTCGCCGTCCGCCTCTGTTGACCGCCGTGCATGGCGGCCGAAACTCAAAAAAAGGTAATTTTTTTTCTTTTTTATTATTTTTGATATATATATATATATATATAAACTATTTTTTAAAGGAAAATAAAGAAAATATTAGCGTATGTATATATATTCGAAGGAGGAAAATAAAAAAGAAGAAATAAAATAAATAAATAAAAAAGAAAATAAAAACCTTAGCACGTTTTCATTTTCTTCCATTGCTTGCTTTTTTTTTTTCAATTTGTTTGGAGTGTTTGAATCTATTTTTGTATTCGATAATATTACAATGGATTTTGATTGGCTTTTATAGCCATTTACAGACACTATTAAACTTATTTTAATGCTACTGTTGCTTGCAGGTGCAACTTGAGGGCGGTGGAAGTGACAAGGCGGTGGCAGCAGGCGATGCAGAGGCTAAGATGGCGCGCCTAGGGTTCCAGAGACCCTAGAATCAGTTTAGGTTCTGGGTCTCTATTGGGCTATTAGGGTTTGGGCCCGTTTTAGTGGGTCTGTAATTGGGTTATAATGTTTTGGGCTGTTTGGGTTTTAGCTTAGGTGTGGACTTAAGGTTTGGGTATGGGGTTTAGTAATTTGGGTATGAGGTTTGGGTTGTAATGGACTGTGGACCTTTAGTTTTGATTTTGTTTTAATTTATGGGCACCGGGCTAAATTGGGCTTGTACAACTGCTATTATCATAGAACTCCAATTGATATTAGAATTGTTAATTTTTCATTCATAACCTTGCCGTAATCTTATAAACATTTATTAAAATAAATATTAATTAAAAACTTAAATTACGTAAATATTTATTAAAATTTGATAATTTTAAGCACTTTTAAAATTGTTAAATAACTATATTTACAAATATAAAATTAATTCATGCTTTAAAACTAATTTAAAATATTTTTATGTATTAATTTAAAATTATTTTAATTATTAATTTCTTTTTATTTTTAATTTATATTGACTATGCATTTATATTATTTTAAAAACTATCAAGATTCAAGATGCTATATATATTTATATTGTTATGTTTTAAATTTCTCAATCATAATATTTTTGAAAGGTTACAATTTTGTAACAATATTTTTGACAAATATATATAATATATTTTAATTAATATATACAATTAAATTGGTGCTTCGCATGGGACGAAAATACTAGTTATAAAATATATTTTAATTAAAATTAATTATTACATTTGTAAATAATAACAATAATAGAAATTTAAATAATATGATTTCCGATTGCGTCTTAGCTTAATTGATATTGATATTGTTGCTAGTGAAGAGGATGGGATTTAAGGGTGTTAAAGCACGTTTATCTTCCTATTTAAGAGTTAGGAAGTAATTATAAGTAATTTTAGGTATTATATATTGCACTTTGAACAAGTGTGGGGGGCAATTTGATTTTGTTAAATCAAATACCATTTAGGAAAGCTATATAATGATTCGTCCTACAAAATTAAAATATCGGAAGTTGGGTTTGGTTTGAGCTCCGTTGTGTTTTAGTTTTAAGGGTAAATTATATTCAATGTCATTAAATTATTAATAAGTTTACATTTTGATTATTTAATTTTAAAAAGTTACAAAATGACCACTAAATTATTCGAAAGTTTTCATTTAAGTCACTGGACTGTTGAAATCGTTGTTGTACAACCTTCTCCGTTCAATTGTCCGCACCAATTGAGAGCTTTCTTTCTTCTTCTCTTTTACAATAATTCGGTGTTTTTTTCTCATGAAATAGTTTTGAACATCATGAATCTCCGAGTTAAAATCCAAACAACTTTATTCTCCGATCACTAATACCAATTGATGGATCGACTTGGATTTAAGATATGTTATTTTACTTGTCAATAGATATTGATCTATCGTACCAGTTGTCGAATCATAGCTTGAAACTCACTAGCCGGACTTAAAAAAAAAAAAAACCTAACAACTCAATGATTTAAATAAAATTTTTTGAGTAATTAAGTGATGGTTTTGTAATTTTTTAAATACTAATAGTTTAGTTAATTTTGCCTTAGTTTTAATGCCTGAGATCAGTTGGAAATAAAGATTAAACTGCTTGATTATGTTGAATTAAGCTCTTTTAGTTAATAAAGAATGAATTTGGTTCCCATGATAGTAGGATACTCGAATGAGACTCCCTAATGCCCAACCTGAATTCAAATATTTGAGAGTGAAACCCAAAAGGCGAGCATAAATGTCTGGCTTACACCTGATCCATGTTTTGGTTGTCCAGTTATAGCATACTCCAATCATCTCTCTGCAGTTTCCATCTAATTCTCCATTTCAACTTTTTGTCTTCTTCCCTATAATACATTGAATTTGGCAACACTGTAAAGTAAAGTTTCCAAGATGTTAATCTAGAAATTCCATGTATCCGCTTGCAATTTGCTGTATATTTCCAGACTTGAAGTATCACTATTCACTATCATTTACTTTAATAAAATGGTTTCAACACTGTAAGTTCACACTTAATAATATATTATTGCCATGGTAGGCTACCTAAATTTCCTTTGACTGGCACTTAATGGTGGCATATAACACAAGTTTCCTATAGAGAAATTTCAACTTGAAGTATCACTATCATTTACTTTAATAAAATGGTTTCCACACTGTAAGTTCACACTTAGGATCCGTTTTTTTACCAGGAAAACATTTTCCGGAAAATGTTTTCCTGATTTTCCAGTGTTTGTTAGCTTGAAAATAACTTACATTGGTAAAACGTTTTCAGAAACACGGGAAAATGAGAAGGGATTTTAGGGAAAATCTTCCTCCACTCTTATTTTGTTAATACATACTTCATCCGGCTAAATTATGCATTTGAGTGAAAACTGTATAATTTAGCCGGATGAAGTATGTATTAACAAATACACTTAAAACCTAGTTGGCACTTAAAATCTAGTTGGACTGCCACGTAGGACTACCGTTAGGGAGATAATAATAACATAAATGACTAAAACGTAACATTTCAAACATAAGTGACTAAAATGTAACCTGAGGCAAACAAAAGTGACTATTTTTGTAGTTTACCCATAAATAAATCATTGCAATATATGTCAAAACTTTTTTTTTTTGAAAAATGGCGTCGACTTATTTAAAAACAAAAATGGAGTCGTCACCAATCCTTTTTATTTAGGTGTGATCGGATCACTTAAAAATTTGGTCGTTTTAATAAAATATTTTGATTTATTAAAACATATGATTTTGGCCTATGGAAATTGAGAAAACGAGCTAAGAAATCGGTTACGTGCGAGGAAGGGTTAGCACCCCCGTCACGCCCAAAATTGGTACCTAATCGATTAATTAACGTCTTAATGTTGAAAATTGAAAATATTTTAAAATAAATTTTAAAATACGATCCCTTTTTATGAATGTTAATTTTAAAACGTTTAAATTACATTGAAACGAGCATCAAAAGGCTTACTCATCCCGAGATAGTAAGGCGCCACATCCCGTAAGTTAGGATGCGACTTTTAAATCTTCGGGAAAAAGTTTACCTTTAATCTTTATCGAAAATTTGTGTATTTTAAAATCTAAAAGGATATTTGGCTTTTTAGGTTTAACAAGAAAATCGAAACCCAGTAAGTTAGGGTACGATTTCTTGAATTCCCTAAACGTGAAATATTGCTTTTGTTAAAGAATCTCTTTTTCATGAATTTTGGCGAAAATTAATGCAACATTTGAAGTGATATACAATATGTGATACAATATTAGTAAATGAATCTCGATAAATGAGTAAAGCAATAAAATGAAATACATGATGTAAAAATAAACAAACATAACATAAAAAAGATTTAGGAATGGATGAAGTAATGAAACCATATGTAAAAGAGAAACAAATAATGAACAAATAAGTGCATTTTGGTAGTAAGAAATTATATGAATCAACAAATATTTATGGAGAAAATATTAGTTTTACAAACTTTGATATGTATATAAAATGTATGGGATAACAAATAAATAAATGATTATATAATAATAATAATAATAATAATAATAATAATAATAATAATAATAATAATAATAATAATAATAGAAAATATTTTAAAGTTTTGAAGTTATTTAAAAGATATAAATAAAATGAATGATAAAATGATAACAATAAGAATAATGATGTAAAAAAAGTGCTAAAAATAATATTAAATTATTTAATATAATAATAATGACTTACATGTAGAAAAGAAAATATAATAATGATGATAATAATAGCAATACAATAGCAATAATAATAGCAAAAGTAGAAATAATAATAGTAATGAAAATAATAATAATAATAATAATAATAATGAAACATGTGTATGGCAAAATACATAAGAATATAAATTTAAAATATGAAATAAAAGTATAAAGAAACAAATAAATGGATATACATATACGTGAACAATTAAAATAAAATATGATAATCTATAAAGGTAGAAATTAAACAAATAAAAGATTAAGTCAAAACTGAAAATGAAATTTAGAGGCTTAAGTGTAATAAAAATAAAAAATAAGGACTAAATCGAAACCAAATGAGATTAGAGGGGATAGATTAGGTAAAATAAATAATAGAAGGGCTAAAATGCAACGCGCGACAACAGGCAAAGACCAACAGGGAAATAATCCCTTGTCCCCAAAACGCAGAGATAATTTTAAAAAAAGAAAAAGAAAATATAAATGGGCCCAATTGAATGTTAGCGCGAAAAAGAGGGACTTAAGGCGCAAATATCCGCTCTTCGCCAAAACATGTGGATCTCTGAGGACAAACAAATCGGGTCACGGGTATGGCCTATGCGACGTCGTTTTGAGGCCATTGGATCAGACCCTAAACGACGTCGTTTCTTCACGCATATAAAAACCATTTTTTATCAGATCAACCACTCCCTTGTTAATGCAAACCCTAGCTTCTTTCCCCATTTACCCGACCCTCCAAAAAGACTAAACCCTACCTGCCATACAACCACCACAAGTGGTGACCGACAGAGGGTGGTCCACTGGTCCTCGAACTTCGTTTAGATCTGCGTTCAAGGATCTAATACCTACGTCCGCAAAGAAATAAAAAAGAAAGTATCACCCCCTTTGTTAGATTTGATTTCAACATAGAAGAAACTCCGATGTATATCAACAGTTCAAGGTTTAGGTGAGTTACTCTCTCTTATCCTTTTCCTTTTTTTGTAAATGATCCCAAAAGAATAAAATGAAAGAACAACAAGAAAGAAAATGCGGAATGTTAAAACGAATCAAAAAAGAAAAACCACATTTTCTTGCTTTAAATTTTTTTGATTAATATTGGTATTCAAAAGTCTGTGTAAAAAATATTACATTTTTTCTTCTGGCTATATATAGCCGAATACATATTATTATCGTTTTCTTCTTGTTTATTTTTGTCACTGTCTGCCTTTGCGTGCTGCACCGTTTTTGTTCTTCTTTTGGGTCTGTTTGTAGGTTAGGGGAAGGTCAACGGGTGGGGCTTCTGTTTTGGTACAAGAGGACAAGAAGAGCTGAGCCTCGGGCGTTGGACGTGCCGATGAGGCACGTGGGGTGTGCGACGCTAGGAGAAACTAGGGTTTCCTGCTAGCTGAGACTTGTTTGGGCATTGGGCCTATCGGGCCATCGGGAATTGGGTTAGGGGTTTAGGATTTGTTTGTAAAATGGGTAGGATTTGGGTTTGTATTTGGGTTTTTGGGTTTTTTTTTGTAAATGGACTAAACTTGGACATTTTATTTTGGATTTTGGTTTTTTTGTTTTGGGCCTCGGGATAAATTGGGCCTCTACAGCTGCCCCTCTTTGCTCATTGTCATGTAACGAGAATGGAGCAAAGACTTTAAATAGGGTCAATTTTGTCTGGTCTTGCAGAATCTTAACTTCTTCGGTGCTTCTCTTCTTCAAGTAGCCTCATTCTAACCTATCGCAACTTCAGTGAGATAAGATTTGCAATGATCTGCTCTACTGCAACTTTAGAGAGATAAGATCTGTAATTTACAGCTTCAATCTATTCCACTGCGACTTCAGGGAAATAAGATTTGAACTTCAACCTACTCCACTGCTACTTCAGGAAGATAAGGCTTGCTATGATCTACTCTACTGCAACTTCAGAGAGATAAGATCTGTAATTTATAGCTTCAACCTGTTCCACTGCAACTTCAAGGAAATAAGATTTGTGATTTATAGCTTCAATCTACTCCACTACAACTTCAAGGAGATAAGACTCGTGAATTATAGCTTCAATCTACTCCACTGCAACTTCAGTGAGATAAAATTTGCTATCTTCAACTTGCTCCACTGCAACTTCAGGGAGATAAGGTTTGTAACTTCAATCTGCTCCACTGCAACTTCAGGGAGATAAGATCTACTATCTTCAGTCTACTCCACTGCAACTTTAGAGAGATAAGACTTGCTATTTTCAACCTGCTTTATTGCAACTTCCGGGAGATAAGGTTTGTGGCTTTGATCTGCTCCACTACAACTTCAGAGAGATAAGATCTTCATAATCTGTAGTTTCAATCGATCTTGCTACACCGTCCTCCGAGGGACACGACTTGTAGAATCAATTTCTTGAGCCTATGCTTATGCCAAATGATTAGGATGTTATGAATTAATCAAATACTCCTAACTAGATGTGTATGGATGACGTTTGCACGAATGCAAAAAATGTCATTTTTTAATACTTAATTTGGTTTTACTCATTATTCATCGAGGTTTTATCATTGACGTGTTACTTTGTCCTTTTTCTTTAACTGGTATCTTTTGCAGAAAACCAGAAGAAATGATCACAATTTGGGCCATTCTTTCCCAAATGTTTCCAACCTCTTGAGTAATTCAAACTAAATAATCCCATCTCAGGTCTTTGTATCATTTAGAAACATTTCAGAGTAATATGCAGAACTCCTTTTTGGCAATATGCAGAACTCCTTTTTGAATATCATTAGTCCATTAATCATCATTTCAATGAAAAACACTTGAAAAAGATTATCGCAATAGACAAGATGGAATTTTATTAAGAGCAAAGCTCAAAGCAAATAAGATAATCAAGATAGCAAATTATAATCAAGATAGCAAATTTTATAAAATGAATAAAACGAAAAAAAAGGCGCCCCAGATATCGTAGCATGAGCTTCTTTGCACAAAACTTCTTGAGGACTCTTTAAACTTAGTACGTGTTTAGAAAACCACGAGTACTTTATTGATGCCCCAAGATGTAGCATCCCTTATTCTTGTTAATTCAGATAAGACAAGACTACCGTATGCTCCATCTTCGATCAAAATTTGAATTGCCCATTCCTGGGTTTTCAACTCAAAACCCCTTTGGTCTCAAAGCGCCCTTTTGCGGGTTTTCGCCTTGGCCTCTCCTTTCTTTTCTTCTTCTTCTTCTTTTTTTTTTAGGTAAAGTACCTCTTGACCAAATCCAAATTCATGGGATTAGGCAGGCTTTTGCCATCTATCTCAGTCAAGATCAGAGCTCCTCCAGAGAAAGCCTTCTTCACCACATAAGGTCTCTCCCAATTTGACATCTATTTTCCTCTGAAGTCTTTTTGTATGGGGATGATCTTTTTTCAAAACAAGGTCTCCTTCTTGGAATTCTCTAGGGTGAACCTTCTTGTTATAAGCTCGCATCATTCGCTTTTGGTACATTTGACTATGACGAATAGCTTTCAGCCTTTTTTCTTCAATTAAGTTCAACTGATTGTATCGAGACTGAATCCATTCTGCTTCGTCCAATTTTAACTCTGATGAAACTTTGAGAGAAGGAATCTCGACTTTAATGGGCAAAACTGCCTCCATTCCATAAACCAATGAAAAGGTGTTGCCCCGGTAGAGGTTCTGACGGACGTTTTATAGGCGTAGAGGGTGAATGGTAATTTCTCATGCCAATCTTTATAAGTCTCAGTCATTTTCCCCACAATCTTCTTGATGTTCTATTGGCTGCTTCCACTACACCATTCATCTTTGGGCGATATAGAGACGAGTTATGGTGTTTGATCTTGAATTGGCTATAGACCTCTACTATTGTGTTGTTGTTCAAGTTCAGTGCATTGTCTGATATAATCCTCTCAGGCATCCTATATCGACATATGATTTCTCTCTTTAAGAACTTGCTGACTGCTGACTTTGTGACGTTGGCATAAGAGGTGGCCTCTACCCATTTAGTGAAGTAATCTATGACTACAAAGATGAATCGATGTCCATTAGATGCTTTTGGCAAGATCGGCCCTATGACATCTATACCCCACATAGAAAAAGGCCATGGAGAAGTCATGACATGAAGAGGTGAAGGAGATACATGAATTTTATCTTCATAAATTTGGCACTTATGGAACTTTTTGGCATAATTGATGCAATCCCCTTCTATAGTGGATCAATAATATCCGAATCTTATGATTTTTCTGGCCATTGTGAAACCATTAGCGTGTGGTCCACAGACACCCTCACGGACCTCTTCCAAGATTTGTTTAACCTCGACAGTGTCCACATATCTCAAGAACACCTGATCCTTCCTTCTTTTATAGAGGATTTCTCTATCTAAGACATAGTTACTGTCCAACCTTCTCAATTCCCTTTTATCATTCCCCGTCGCTTGGTCTGGGTATTCACGATTCCTCACATATCGTAATATATCTTAATATCAAGGGTGATCGTCCTTTTCTTCTTCTTCTTCGATATTGTAACAATGAGTCGGAGTCTCACAGATACTCATCTGGATAGGCTTCATATCCTTTTATTTGTTTACTTTGATCATAGAAGCTAAAGTTGCCAAGGCATCAGCCATCTGGTTTTCATCTCGTGAGAGGTAGCAGAAAGTGATATCGTCAAACTCATCAATTAACTTTAGAACCAGCTTTTGGTAATCGATCAACTTAGGGTCTCTTGTCTCCCATTTACTTTTGAGCTGATAGATCACTAATGCAGAATCCCCATATACTTCTAGCACCTCGATTTTGAGTTCAATGGCTGCACGGATACCCATGATGTGTGCTTCGTACTCCGCCATGTTATTCGTGCAATCAAAATCCAATTTACTAGTAAAAGGATAACGATCTCCATTTGGGGATACCAGAACTGCCCCAATTCTGTTACCCACAGCATTGGAGGCTCTGTCAAAATTCAGTCTCCAAGGATGATCTTCTTGAGAGTCTTCTTCAATGGTTGCAACATATATTAGATCTTCATTTGGGAAATCAAAGCTCAAAGGCTGATAATCTTCTAAAGCCCTACTGGCCAAAAAATCTACTATTGCACTCCCTTTTATAGCTTTCTGGTTCACGTAGACTATGTCAAACTCAGAAAGCAAAATTTTCCAACGAGCCATTCTTCTGTTCAAAGTATTTGACTCCATCATGTACTTTAGAGGGTCTAATTTTGAGATGAGACAAGTTGTGTGGTACAACATGTACTGTCTCAGTCTTCGGGTTGTCCAAATCAAAGCACAACATAATTTTTCGATTGGCGAATATCTTGTCTCACATTTAGTGAATTTCTTACTGAGATAGTATATCGCTTTTTATTTTCTTCTTGACTCATCATGTTGGCCTAACACGCATTCTATGGAGTTTTCGAACATTGCCAAATACAGTATCAGTGGCTTATCTGGGCAATGTGGCATCAGCACTGGGGCATTGGCCAAGTAATACTTGACCTTATCAAAAGTTCTCTAGCACTCCTCATCCCATACACCTGAGTTGTGTTTCCTAAGGAGATGGAATATCGGGTCACATTTCTCCGTTAGTTGCGAAATGAATCGGGCGATGTAATTTAGTCTTCCTAGGAAACCTCGAACTTCTTTTTAAGTGCGTGGCAGAGGTAATTCTTGTATGGCTTTGACTTTGTCTGGGTCAATCCCAATCCCATTTTCACTGACTATGAATCCTAGCAGCTTTCCTGACCTGGTCCCGAAGGTACATTTTGCTGGATTGAGCTTTAGCTGGAACTTTTTTAATCTTAAGAACAATTTCCTCAAGACTTGTACGTGTTCTTTTTTTTTTTCTGGATTTCGCAATCATATCGTCGACGTAAACTTTGATCTCCTTGTGCATAATATCATGGAACAGAGTTACCATGGCTCTCTGATATGTTGCTTTTGCATTTTTCAGTCCGAATGGCATCACTTTATAACAAAACGTACCCCACATGGTCATTAATGTAGTCTTTTTCATATCTTCAGGATGCATCTTTATCTGGTTGTATCCTGAGAAGCCATCTATGAAGGAGAAAAGTGAGTAACCTGCTGTGTTATCCATTAATATATCAATGTGAAGCAACGGGAAATTATCTTTTGGGCTAGCTTTCTTCAAATCCCGATAGTCCACACACATTCATACTTTCCCGTCTTTCTTAAGAACGGGGACTATATTGCCTACCCATTCTGAATACTTAACCATTTTTAAGAAACCGGCATCGAATTACTTCTTGACCTCTACTTTTATCTTCAATAGAACATCGGGTCTTATCCTTAGGAGTTTTTGTTGAACTGGCTTGCACTCTTCCTTTATGGGGAGTCGGTGTACTACGATATCAGTATTCAAACTGGGCATGTCTTGATATGACCATGCGAAGACATCTTTGAATTCTTGTAGTAACTCAATGAGGTCTCGCTTTGTCTCTACGGTGATACAAGCTCTAATCTTTACCTCTTTTCCCTCTCCTACGCTCACAATTTCCACTGACTCATTGTGAGGTAGGATTTGTTTCTCATATTGTTCTACCATTCTTAACAAATCGGGAGATAGGTTACAGTTTCGGTCATCTTCAAAATCCTGAGAATCCTCTGTATACATATCTTGCTCAAAAGGAGACTTTAAGTCAGTAGCAACGTTACTCATATCATTGATATCTGGAGACCTGTTATAGGGATGAAGAAAAGTCCAAAGAACAAAAGAATCTAAGAATATTTATTGGTGGTATGATTGTGAATAAAATGGAAAGAATAAAGAATATTTACTCAAGATGAGATGTAAAGATGCATTTTTATTAAAGTAACGATATTGGACGAAAGCCTATTTCACAAAATGATTCTTATTACCCCTAGGCTTAGAGCAATAACCTTGTTTTGTACATTACTCTGAATTAATTTTAAAAGTTACAGGGATTTTTTCATTGGTCTAATTGTTCAAAACGCTCCCAGGCACGTATGGGCAAATACCTAATTGATCTTCTTCTCTTATTTCTTTCTTGGATATGGCATTAATGCTCGAATTTTCCAACATTTCTTTGGCAGACCCTTTCCTTGTCGATCTTCCTTCGGAGTAAATAGTCCCTCCCGACACAAATGTTCTAGATATATGAGGAAAGGTCATTGGCTCCCATTTAACCTCTTCCCCGCTTAAACTCGCTCTTCTCTTTTCTTGTTTGTTCTCTTTCTCCTTTTTCTTTTGCTTTGCATCTGGCTTAAACCCTAAGCCAAAGCAGTCTCATTTGTCCATGAGCATGGGTGTCTTGATCCTTCCTTGTAGGCTTCTTCCAAGCCCCCTCTCTGGCAAAGCTCCTTTCTCAACCGTTAGTTGTAAGCCCATCCTTGTAGTCTTGGAGATTTTAGACGTCGGGACCTTATTTCTTTCGACAATAAAGGTCGCATTTACAATTTCTAACGATCGAAAGGAACATTCTATTGCTTCATCATCTGTCTCCACATATGGCGCATCACTGGTAACAGATGCAATGATATCTTCTTCCGCATTTATGGTTGCCAATCGGTCTTCCGTTATAAATTTGAGCCTTTGATGTAACGATGACGGCACTGCCCCCGCTGAGTGAATCCATGGCCTTCCCAATAAACAATTGTAAGAGAGCCTGATGTCCATCACCAAGAAATCTATATCGTATGTGCTTGGACCGATTAAAAGGGGTATTTTAATCCTCCCCATTACTTTTCTTTCGGTGCCTTCAAATGCCCTCACTACATTTTGGCATGTCTTCATATGGGAACTATCCACTGGCAACCTATTTAATGTGGATAGGGGTAAGACGTTTAGTGCTGATCCATTATCAATCAATACCCCCAACAATGTGTATCCTTTGCAACGGGTGGTGATGTGCAGAGCCTTTGTGGATCCCATACCTCCCAGTGGTATTTCGTCATCATTAAAGAAAATAAAATTGTCGGCGCTGATGTTATTTACCAGACGATCAAGCTTGTTGATTGAGATATCATCCGCAACATATGTTTCGTTTAACACTTTCATCAATGCACTGTGGTGCGTCTCTGAACTCAAGACCAAAGCTAGTACCGATATGTGAGCTGGTTGTTTGTACAATTGTTCCACAATGTTGTACTCGCTGTACTTCAAGAACTTTAAAAATTCCTTAGCCTCCCTTTCAGTCACCGGCTCATTGACTGGTGATTCAAGTCTGGTTGTCTTCTCCTTCCTTCGCTCGACTCTTGGGGTCTTTTCTTTAACAATTTCGGTCTTTGTACTCACAGGATCATAACATCTCCCACTACGTGCATAGAAACCTACATCTTGGCTCTCTCCTGAAGTACTAGCCGAATTCTCCTCCCCGGGATTGTCACGTTGCAGTCATAGTTTTAGAGAACCCTTTTACTATCCTTGTAGTGAAAGGATACGGGTTTATGAATTATAACTCTCGGCACCATTTGTTTTCTTGCTTCATTGTTCCTTGGTCGCGAAATGATCACCGCAGGGTGATTAACTCTTTGGACCCCTTCTGTTGTTTCCTATTCTAAGGCGTAAACCTCTCATTCTTCTGATCCTTTGATTTCTCAATAACATTCCATCTTTTTATTGTCCATCAGATTTTGCACTATGGACTTGAACTTATTGCACTCTTGGATGTCATGGCTCTCATCGGCATGAAACTCACAGTATTTTCTTGTTTCTCTGGGCCTTTCCTATGAATATTGTGCGATCAGACCTCCACTGATCATTTATTTCCAAACCCAACTCAATGGGGTTTTTACTTCCGCTACGTCAGCCTTGATTCTTTTGCTCCCACTCTCGACTATCGCGTTTACCCATTTATTAGCATGATCGGACAACGAATTTCTTGCTACGTTGGGTCCTGGTGGGTCGCCAAACTTCATGATACCCATTTCGATAAATTTTTCTACCAACTTTTTGAACACCGTGCAGTTCTTAATCGAGTGCCTCGCTACCCCTGCGTGGTACTCACATTGGGCGTTTGCGTCATACCATTTTGAGAATGGGGGTTACATAGGCTTCAAGTAGAAAGGTGACACCACATGGGCATCGAATAAGCTCTGATACAACTCATTGTATGACATTGGGATAGGCGTGAACTGGACTCTTTCCGTGTTAGGCTTTTAGATAGAATCTTATCTTACGGAGCCCTGATGGCTAGTAGTTACTGCCCTCGGTTGGCTCACGGTGATTGGCTTGGAATAACTCTTATTGTACATGCTCGTGTTGTTCACCTCATTTTCTTTCCTTTTCGGGTTGATTTCTTGGCACTTTCCTCTGCTTCAATCTTCCCGCATCTTATCGCGCTTTCTATCATCTCTCCAGACATTAATATATCTGAGAAGCTTTTAATAGTGCTTCCCAGCATGTGGTTGATGAATGGAGCCTTTAGAGTATTGATAAAGAGCATAGTCATTTTTTTCTCCAGAAGAGGTGGTGGGACTTGTGTCGCCACCTCTCTCCATCTTTGAGTGTACTACCTGAAGCTCTCATTTTGTTTCTTCTCCATGTTTTGTAACGTGATTCGGTCAGATGCTATGTCTGTCACGTGGCTGTATTGCTTCATAAAAGCTTATGCTAAATCTTTCCATGAATGGATTTGAGATTGGCTTAGTTGGTTGTACCATTTAACTGCAGACCCGACCAAACTGTCCTAGAAGCAATGGATCAACAGTTGATTATTGTGAACGTACCCTGCCATCCTTAGACAGAACATGGTGATGTGAGCTTCTAGACAACTAGTTCCATTATATTTCTCAAAATCTGGAGTTTTGAACTTAGGAGGGAGCACTAAATCCGAGACCAAACTTAGATCTTTGGCGTCTATCCTACAATGGTAATCAGCGTTCTCCATTGCTCTGAGTTTTTTTTCCAACCATCTATATCGATCCTCCAGTTGTTTTGGCGGTTCCACTCTTGTTTTCTCCATCTCTGCTATATTTTCGAGATCAAGAACAACGGGATTGGTTGGGTTATCCCCATGATTGGAGTTCGAGCTTGTTTGATAGTTAGTCGGTGCTGAGGTATCAATTTGATGCTGTTGAGGCCTGATAGTAACGGGTACCCTTCGTGGGTATATTTCTGATGGTATCTGGACGTTATTGGAGTAAAGCTCGGGGGTAGATAGGATCCTCATTTTTGTTCGCAGTATTCTTCTCTTTTTCGCGTTCTCTGACCAGCAACTGCACCAATTGGCTTATCATATTATTTTGGGACTCTTGTATTTGTTCCCTCATATCTTGTTGTATTTTAGCTAACTACTCTTGCATCTGCACTTGCAATTGTTGTTACATATCCCTTTGCATTTGTTCTAGTCTTTCTAATCTCTGATCCATTGCTTTAGTTTTGTGACTGGTGTTGTAGCGGTATTCGGTTGGTTGACTCTCGTTGGTTTCCAGATTAACTGAAATAATTTTGTTTAATTAGGGTCTTTTCGTGAAACTTAATGCATATGATGAAATGTAATGCAGATGAATGAAATGAATGCAAAAAGAGGCATTGATTCTGATTCAATTTCATTAGAAGAAAAATTTCTTTACATAGAGCGGATGATTACATATACGACTTTGCCCTAATGCCCAAAGCCTTAACCTTCCTAAGAAGCCAAGCTAGGTCCCGGCCTCGATCTGATTCTGATTCGTACTTTAAGCTTAATAATTAGCTTGAACTGCCAAGGTTTGCAAATGATTGGCTACCTCTCGAACTTGAGCCACAGCTTCATCCATGACATAATCCCTATTTCTGCTCTGATCTTGTGAACGATGAAGTTGTTCTTTGCAATGTTTTTTGTTTGCCTTAAGGAGTTCCACTTGAATTTTTCTATCTTGTAATGCAGTCTCGAGTTCCTCAATTTTCCCTTTCAACTCCTCGATCTTGCCTAGACTGGCCTTCAATTCAATTACGGAGTTACGGCTACGATGCTAATGTAGTGATTTTTCCAATTCGGCTACCCGAGCTCGTAACCTCTCTTTTTAGCTCTAGCTTTCCAAAAAACTCTTTTTCAAGGCATCCTCCTGCACTCGAACATCTTGAAACTTCTTGTCTCAATTATCTGCTCTAGTCTTTTCTTCTTTAATTTCTTGACACCACTGCTCCGACGTTTTACCCAAATCTACGGTTCTTATCGACATACGCAGCTTCTTGTAATCAGTTTTCAAACTATCCAAATCTTCCTTGGTCTTGTTCTTTCCCTTCCTCAATTTCTCGGCCTCTAGCTTGTGGATATCAGCGTCTAGTTCCAACTTCTTCTCATCCTCTTCTAATTGCTCTATCTTCTTTCCCAATTCCAAGTTCCTTTTCTCAAAGTCTTGCTTGATGATCTCTAACTCAGATGGGACGACTTGTAAATGCTCCTCTATCGGCCGAGCATTTTCTTGACTTAGCATTGAGATATTGTCATTGATTCTTTTGCCCTACTACCAATCATACTCGAGGGGTCGTCATTGGACCTGCAGCAAATCCTTTCATCCTACGGATTTGGTTCCAAGTATTTGATATCTCACGGACTCTCTTCCTATAATTATTGTCCTTATATGAGAACTTGCACTGATTCAACCCTTATGTCACTGGTATGAACTGCCTTAATCGATATTGCCTTAACACAAGCAGTGGAGCGCATCCAACGGCTCCCCATATCCCAAGTAGAGGGACCCAGTTAAAGTCACCACACCGATATAAGATCTTATCGGGGATCATCTATGGGGCCCTCTATTCAACATCTTCAACTTGCAAATTTCGGAGAATCACTTTCCATTTCTCTTCGAAAAAGTCATCCCGCCTCGGCGTAGCCACTAATTCCTTCAATGGAGAGTAGTTTTCAGAGAAAACTAGATATGAGACTTTTTCTACCCTCCAAAAGTGGTTATAGAAAAACGATAGCAAAAGTTGCGCACATCCTATAAATCTGCCTTCGCTCGCTCTCCGGAAAGCGTTCAATGATCTAAACGTTTTAGCCAAGATCGCAAGGACAGGTGTGCCCCCTTTATGCAGTCGATCAAACAGGTCTGAGACTGCTTCATCTACATATCCTAATGTCTTAGGAAAGACGACCAAATCGTAGATGCTCAAAGCGAAAATATCAACGCTCTTCTTCATATCTGGATGTGCCAGAATTAGATCTCTCAAGTTCTTCCAAGGAATACAAGCACTATCTCCCTTTTGCTTAATTCGGGCTGCAACCAATTGTTCACTCATCTTCGTGATATTTATCAGTCTCTTTGCAAAGGGCAGGACGTTAGCAGCTCTGGAATAAGCCTTGTCAACTTTAACCTTTGGGCAGCGAAGTAAGGCCATATACTTTTCCACGGTAGGTACCAAATCAGCTCTCCCAAAAGTGAAGCAGCTGTAGGCGGGGTTCTAAAATTGGGCGAGAGCTCGGAATAAGCGTTTGTCTACTTTCACATCGAGTAAATAAGGCAAGTCTCCATAATTATTATAAAATAATTGCTTGATCTCGTCGTTCGAACTGTTTCATATCTCTTTTAATTCTTGCAGGTCATTCTGAGCCACAGTAATGCGAGTAAAATCCCATAATTTCGACTCGTATCCCTTAGTCAAACTATCACCTTTCTCTTGCTACGTCTTTTCGAACCATATTCGGACAGCCGCATTTTCTTCCACTCTATTGAGAAATCCCTTTTTCATGCTAAGTTTTTCTATCTAGTAACCGAAACGTGAATCAACACCTTTTTATAATGTAATGCTATGCAATAACAAGAAAACACAACAAGTCAGTATTATATACAAAAATGATAAAACTCAAAGTAAGTAGGAAATAATTAAGCACCTACTTGGGTAACCGCTAGGGTTTGGTGTAGTTCTACCTAAGCTGGTTCCTACGGGTCACTATATGCGGTTTGGTTCTAAAGTAAAGGTTCCTGAACTAGCAGATTCCTCGATCCTTACCTATTATAGGCTTATATAGGCCGAGTTAAGTTTAGGGGAATACATTTCCTTATGGCTGCACAGAGATGAAAATCGCACGAAGACATAGGTACGGATGTATCCCGAAAGCGATCCACTATCCTACACGGAGGTGAAAACCTCACAAAGGAAAAGTTTCTCACTCCCACTTGAAGGGTGTGACCACAACGGTCATGCAATGTAATGTGCCAGGATATATACATAAAAAACTCAAAGCAAAAAAGAAAATAGGAATAAAATGATGAAAACCGTAAGAAAAACGGATGAAATACAATGAAGGGATCGTAAGCTTAAAACGAATCTTCAATTTTCAACAAAGGACAAAAATTAATCTATTTATGGCTCGACTCTCTAGTTTCCCCAGTGGAGTCTCCAAGCTGTCGAAACCATTTTTTTTGAAAAATGGTGTCGACTTATTTAAAAACGAAAATGGAGTCGCCACCAATCCTTTTTATTTAGATGTGATCGGATCACTTAAAAATTTGGTCGTTTTAATAAAATATTTTGATTTATTAAAACATATGATTTTGGTCTACGAAAATTGAGAAAACGAGCTCGGGAGTTGGTTATGTGTGAGGAAGGGTTAGCACCCTCGTCACGCCCAAAATTGGTACCTAATCGATTAATTAATGTCTTAATGTCAAAAGTTGAAAATATTTTAAAATAAATTTTAAAATACGGTCCCTTTTTATGAATGTTAATTTTAAAACGTTTAAATTACGTTGAAACGAGCATCAAAAGGCTTACTCATCCTGAGATAGTAAGACGCCACATCTCGTAAGTTAGGATGCGACGTTTAAATCTTCGTGAACAAGTTTACCTTTAATCTTTATCGAAAATTTGTGTATTTTGAAATCTAAAAGGATATTTGGCTTTTTAAGTTTAACAAGAAAATCGAAACCCAGTAAGTTAGGGTACGATTTCTTAAATTCCCTAAACGCGAAATATTGCCTTTGTTAAAGAATCTCTTTTTCATGAATTTTGGAGAAAATTAATGCAATATTTGAAGTGATATACAATATGGGATACAATGTTAGTAAACGAATCTCGATAAATGAGTAAATCAATAAAACAGAAATGCATGATGTAAAAATAAACAAACATAACATAAAAAAGATTTAGGAATGGATGAAGTAATGAAACCATATGTAAAAGAGAAACAAATAATGAACAAATAAGTGCATTTTTGGTAGTAAGAAATTATATGAATCAACAAATATTTATGGAGAAAATATTAGTTTTACAAACTTTGATATGTATATAAAATGCATGGGATAATAAATAAATAAATGATTATATTATAATAATAATAAAATAATAGCAAATATTTTAAAGTTTTGAAGTTATTTAAAACATATAAATAAAATGAATGATAAAATGATAACGATAAGAGTAATGATGTAAAAAAAAGTGTTAAAAATAATATTAAAATATTTAATAAAATAATAATGACTTACATGTAGAAAAGAAAATATAATAATGATGATAATAATAGCAATACAATAGCAATAATAATAACAAAAGTAGAAATAATAATAGTAATGAAAATAATAATAATAATGATGAAACATGTGTATGGCAGAATACATAATAATATAAATTTAAAATATGAAATAAAAGTATAAAGAAACAAATAAATTTAAAATATGAAATAAAAGTATAAAGAAACAAATAAATGGACATACATATACGTGAACAATTAAAATAAAATATGATAATCTATAAAGGTAGAAATTAAACAAATAAAAGATTAAGTCAAAACCGAAAATGAAATTTAGAGGCTTGAGTGTAATAAAAATAACAAATAAGGACTGAATCGAAACCAAATGAGATTAGAGGGGATAGATTAGGTAAAATAAATAATAGAAGGTTTAAAATGCAACGCGCGACAACAGGCGAGGACCAACAAGGAAATAATCCCCTGTCCCCAGAACGCAGCATTTAGACGTGGACTAGACTGAATTTATGCACAAATTACAAAGATAATTTTAAAAAAGAAAAAGAAAATATAAGTGGGCCCAATTGAATGTTAGCGCGAAAAAGAGAGACTTAACACGCAAATATTTCCTCTCCGCCAAAACACGCGGATCCCTGAGGACAAACGGATCGGGTCACGGGTATGGCCTATGCGACGTCATTTTGAAGCCATTGGATCAGGCCCAAACGACGTTGTTTCTTCACGCATATAAAAACCATTTTTTATTAGATCAACCACTCCCTTGTTGATGCAAACCTTAGCCTTTTTCCCCTTTTACCCGACCCTCCAAAAAGACCAAACCCTAGCCTCCATACAGCCACCACAAGCGGTGACCGACGGAGGGTGGTCCACTGGTCCTCTAACTCCGTTTAGATCCACGTTCAAGGATCTAATACCTACGTCTGCAAAGAAATCAAAAAGAAAGTATCACCCCCCTTTGTTAGATTTGATTTCAACGGAGAAGAAACTCCGATGTATATCAACAGTTCAAGGTTCAGGTGAGTTACTCTCTCTTATCCTTTTCCTTTTTTACAAATGATCCCAAAAGAATAAAACGAAAGAATAGCAAGAAAGAAAATGAGAAATGTTAAAACGAATCGAAAAAGAAAAACCACATTTTCTTGCTTTGATGATTTTTTTTTGATTAATATTGGTATTCAAAAGTCTGTGTAAAAACATAACATTTTTTCTTCTGGCTATATATAGCCGAAAACATATTATTATCGATTTCTTCTTGTTTGTTTTTGTTACTGTCTGCCTTTGCGTGCTGCACCGTCTTTATTATTCTTTTGGGTCTGTTTGCAGATTAGGGGAAGGTCAACGGGCGGGGCTTCCGTTTTGGTGCAAGGGGACAAGAGGAGCCGAGCCTCAGGCGTTGGACGTGCCGGCAAGGCACGTGGGGTGTGCGACGCTAGGAGAAACTAGGGTTTCCTTCTAGCTGAGGCTTGTTTGGGCATTGGGCCTATCGGGCCATCAGGCATTGGGTTAGGGGTTTAGGATCTGTTTGTAAAATGAGTAGGATTTGGGTTTGTATGTGGGTTTTTGGGTGTTTTTTTTTTTGGACATTTTATTTTGGATTTTGGTTTTTTGGTTTATGGGCCCCGGGCTAAATTGGGCCTGTACAATATATGTAAAAACAATTTAAAATATAAATTTATTAATATATATAATAAACTCAAATAAACAATGAAAAGATAATAAACTCTTAAATATATATTTGTTTAATTTAAAACAGCTCGTTCGTAGACATCTTCTCTTTGTTTCCCGAGCCTATAGTGAGTTACAGACAGAGTTCGAAAAGGTCAAATCTTTGATGATTCCATCATACATGATTGAGTTGCGAAAACTTCTGGATAGGTATCCTACATCTGAACTGAATTCTTTTTGGTTAAAGAATCTCTTTCAAGTTGCTCTGGAACAATTAGGGGATTCTCTAGAAGAAATACGGGGTTCTGCTTTTGGCGGCAACATGCTATGGGGTGGTGGTCCTGCTTATGGGGTCAAATCAATATGTTCTAAGAAGAAATATATGAATATCAATCTCATCGATATCATCGATCTCATAAGTATCATACCAAATCCCATCAATCGAATCATTTTTTTAAGAAATGCGAGACATCTAAGTCATACAAGTAAAGAGATCTATTCATTGATAAGAAAAAGAAAAAACGTGAGCGATGATTGGATTGATGAGAAAATAGAATCCTAGGTCGCGAATAGTCTTTTATAAAATATTTTCAGGAAATCTACCAAACAATGGAAATTATTTTACATAGATTTATCCAAACACCAAAAAGTAAATCATTTCAAAAAAAAATAAATCATTTTCCAGAAATTATTTTACTGGCAAATAAACGGAGTCTTAAAAATATATTATTGCCAAATACCGACTATTTGATCATGAAGATCAATACAAATTCATTTTCTGATGCTCATTTTATATCCAACTACTCTCAGTTTCTTCCCCTAATGCTCTCCATCTTTTCCAAAAATGCCATCCAAGTTTTTGTTCTTCATCAACATCATCATGAGCTTGGTCCTGATTCTTTCTCCAAAACCAGTGTTTTCAAATAATTATTTGAGCTGCAGTGTTCGATCCAGTTGCGGAAATATTTCGGATACGATTACCCATTCCAGGGATTGGATCGGCCGGAAAGTTGTGGATACCCTGGATTCAAGCTCATCTGCAGTGAAAAAGAGCTAGAAATCACAATCAGCTCTGCCACATACCGAGTTCTTGCAATCAACAAGGCATCACAAACCTTTCATGTCTCTAGAACCGATTACAGTGAGAATCGTTGTCCCACTCATCTCATCAACTCCACTTTTGAAAGTGAAACCAGAACTTTTCGACAAAACGGGGATAGTCAGGATTTAAGGCTGTATTATGGTTGTCAGCCTCTCACAGCTCCACAAAATCTCACATCAGTTCTCGGGATTTCCAATCGATTCGACTGCACAATAAAAAATACAACTATCGTAGGTTATTATCTGACAAGGGAATTCGCGGGAACTGTCATCGGCAATTTCCTGAGATCTTGCAGTAACAGTGTGATTATTCCAGTTTCGAATTCTCAAGTTCCGTCACTGGAGGAAGGCCGGGATCCAGATGATTTGGAAGAAGCGGCTAAAATTGGGTTTCAGCTGGGGTGGTCTGCCGATGATACCCGTTGTAATAATTGTGTAAACAAAGGTGGGCAGTGCGGGCGTAACCTCGTCTCAGGTGAATTTGAATGTTACTGCTCAGATGACGACTTTTGTTCCCCAGGTACAATCTTTGTTCTTTGCTGTACCTGTTCAAATATCTCTTGTAGTGGGATTTAAGTCGTCCGATTTCGGTTCCCAGAACCCAGTCCCCAAGCCAGAAACTTGGGATTTTGATGCCATTAAAGTTGACCCATTTGCTAAGCCTAAGCTAAAAAATTCAACATTTCCCATTAGTTTTTCCACGCGTCTCAGTAACAAACTTCACCTACCCATTCATCGCTGGCCTACAAAGCTTTCAGCCTGACCTAATCCAAAAATACCACCTTCACTTCTTACTCATCAAGCTATATTTCATAAATGCTGTTTATTCATCAACCAATAATAAGCGTATTGTATATTTCATTCACAGACTCCAAACCCAAATTCAAATTCAAGTGGAAGCTACTCATAGTTATGAAACAATTTGCTGGATATGCACGTTATTGGATTTTTACTTTCTCTCTCTTACATACGCAAAACATGAAATTACAAAAATCTAAATGAAAAAATATTACTAATTACATATAACCAACTTCAAGATTTTAATTGATGCGCTCCGAATAAAGAGATTTGTTAAGAAAGGATGAGTGCATGCAACAGAGTGGAACAGTTGTAATAAATAAATTTATTATTTTACCCTTTATTATATTTTTATATACACTCATGATTTAGTTACATTTGAATATGTTATATATGTATTAAATTATATATATTAGATAATTTTAAAAACGAAGATAATGTTTATGAATAAATTTTAGGATATTAAATTGAAAATCAAAATAGAAGAAATGGATCAAACAATCTGGAATAGTTATTGATATAACCAATTCATGGATGTTTTTTTTTTAATATCAATGCCATCATAGGGCGGAGGTTAATGAGGCAATCTCTGCCTTTTTCCCCTTCATTATCATCTTTATGGTCAATAGTTATTTGATATGTTAACAATTAATAAAATTATAGGATTATTGTTTATTTTACTTGTTTTTTTTCAAAATTCCGGAGTAATCTTTTTCTTCGGATGATATTAACTCATTTTTACTATAGTTTAACTGGATTTCAAAGTCATAATGAAAATATATACTGTTTTTATAATTGAATAACTTATAATTTTCCTTATAAATTAATAGTCATCCTTAATTTATTTGTTATAATTAACATCTATTAATAATCGTCAATGAGGTTTAGAGCATCAAGGTTTGAGATTTATTATGTGCAATTATATATGTGGGTCTCTAAGTTTCACTACATGTGATTGTCATGTGTGTATTTTAATTCAGTTTGTTGGCTTTAATTTAGATTGTACAAGTTCTTAGTCCATTTGTACTTATAATTATTTGATTCTATTTTGTGATTACTCGACAATCCAGGTTGAAATAGTTTGATACTAATAATTACTTAAACATGTATTTATATTGTACTTATAACACTTTTAAAAAAATTATCCTATCTAAATTTAGTATTATTTATCAAGTAACATTAATTCATCAAAAAATACATAAAACCAATTAAAACAAATAATAAATCTCTATGAGACTATTTTGGTGCCTTAGTTTTTTTTTTTAATAAAATTTATCTAATTATTTAATAACATTTTCTAGATTTCTAACAAACTATGCATGTTGTTATTATGCTAGTGTTTTCAACTGCTCTATGAGTTTTCTCCTATCTTAATTGTTTCACTTACTTTCTCTATATATTATATCTCCAATTAATTGTTAATTTGACCCAATTCATACTCGATGAGTAACCATTGCCATATGCTTCGTTGTCTTGTGGTTCAAAAGAAAATCGTTACCAAATCAAGGAAACAACAAAGACAATGGTAGGATTGAGGCATTCATCAAAAAGTTTGGTTCCCTTGCACCAAGGCGATATTCTTTTGCAGAAATAAAAAAAATGACAAATAAGTTTAATGATAAATTAAGTCAAGGAGGATATGGCAATGTACGCAGAGGGAAATTGTCTAAAGATTGTTTTGTGGCAGTCAAAGTCTTAAGTGAATTAAAAGGAAATGGGGAGGATTTCATGAATGAAGTGGCTAGCATTAGTAGAACTTCTCATGTTAATATCGTGAGTCTACTTGATTTTTGTTTCGAGAGATCGAAGAGAGCTTTGATTTATGAATTCATGCCTCATGGATATTTGGACAAGTTAATTTATAGTCAAGGATCAAATAATCAATGCCGTCAATTGGAGTGGAAAACTTTGTACGACATTGCACTCGGCATTGCTAGAGGACTCGAATACTTGCATCAAGATTGCAACACAAGGATCTTGCACTTCAACATAAAACCTCACAATATCCTTTTAGACAAGAACTTTTGTCCCAAAATATCTGATTTCGGTCTATCTAAATTATGTGAAAGAAAGGAGAGTATCATTTCCATGGCTTGTGCAAGGGGAAAAATTGGATATATTGCTCCAGAAGTGTTTTGTCGAAACTTTGGAGAAGTTTCTTATAAATCTGATGTTTATAGCTATGGAATGATGGTCCTTGAAATGGTGGGAGGAAGAAAAAATATTGATGTTGGAGTATCTCAAACCAGTGAAATGTATTTTCCGTCATGGATTTACGAGCATTTTGATCAATCTATGAACTTGAATCTCAAAGGAGTAATAGCTGAAGAGGAAGAAGAAATAACAAGGAAGTTGATTATAGTGAGCCTTTGGTGCATTCAATGTGACCCATGTGATCGACCTTCAATAACTAAAGTTCTAGAAATGTTGCAAGGAAATCTTCAATCATTAATAATTCCACCTAGACCTTTTGTATCTTCTCAGGTAAGATCTCCTAAAACTTTATCGCATGATAAAATTTGGACAATTTCAGATAATGAAATAGTTTTCTCTCTCTCTTTTATCGTATGAATTAGATTGATTTCAATCAATACTATATATTTTGTTTCATATAAAATTATATAAGGCATTATGATGGGTTATCAGTTGGAACAATGATTATTGGTAAAAAAGAAGATATATCTTAAGAAATTCTTTGTATTAATTTAAGAAAGATTAAGCAATTATTGATTTGCTTGCTAAGAAAAGCAAAATAAAAGAGATTAATAAAAAAGGAAAAGAATATCAGTTTTAAATTATCTTAAGTAGGGTAGAGATAATATTTATAAGATTAAATTTATTTTTATGGAAGGATAATTATGGTTAAAAAACACAAGTGTTGAATGGTAAGGGATTATATTATGATAACTAGTTGACCGGGATATGCCATATTTGGCCTCCCAAGAGACTTAAGTCTACTGTTTATTGACAAAGACAGCTCCAAGGAAATAATTTAGTGGAGTCTTTATATTAGATAATGTTATATGCATTGCATTTTCGTGTTTATTCTTTTAATTAATTCAATTATTTCTTTATTTAATGTAAAATAATATTATTTAAATAGTTAATAATTAATATATTACAACATTAATTAAAATCTAAATGGAAATTTTTTTCCTTAGCTTTTAAGGACTAATTGAATGAAATATTTAAATGTTGAATGTTAATACATTTATTTTATAATAATAACTCTTAATTTTTATTATTAAAATATAAATTAGTGACATCGGGATTGTTTAATCCTTTTGCACTCTTGGGCATATTATCGACTAAAATTTTTAGGTGCCGATTCCTATTTAAACCCACCATTTGAGGCGACAGATTCTTTTCTTTTCTTTTTTTTTAATCTTTTTGTTTTTGCGTTTTATAAGATATGATTTTCAAAATATGCTTTGCCTCAACCCACCGGTGAAGGGATTGGTAGGGCACTGATCCCTAAAATGATTTTTTTATTTAAGTCTTTTATAATTTATATTATATTTTGATCCTTAAAAATAATAAAAAATGATTGAATCATTTAAAAATTATAAAGTTTATATTATTAAAATTGTGAAATTTTATTTTTACTATCGAAAAAATATACAATTTAATTTCGACCTCTCAAAAAAATTTTCTGACTCCGCCATTGTATAACATGATGATAAGTGTATAATTATATTATTTATTGTCGAAATCATTTTTTGAAAACAAAGGTCAACTTTAGTTTTAAAATGAAAACGAAAAAAAAAGGGAGTCGTCACCGATCTTTTTTGCTTAGGTGGGATCGGATCACCTAGTAATTTGGTTATTTTAATAAAACGTTTTGTTTTACTAAAACAATGATTTTGGTCTACGAAATCTGAAAAAAACGAGTTCGGGAGTCGATTACGTACGGGAAGGATTAGCTCCCTCATAACACCCAAAATTGGTACCTAATTGATTAATTAATGTCTTAATGTCGAAATTTAAAAATTCGAGAAGAATTTAGAATACGATCCTTTTTTATATTGATCTATAGGAAGAATTTGCTTGAGTAAATCGAAATGGATTTTAAACATCCAGTACGTTAGGATACAACATTTCAAACCCTCGAGAATAAGTTGGTCTTTTGATTTTCAAAACTCACGTGTTTTAATTTTAAAAGGTTATTCGGTCATTTGGATCAAACGAGAAAAATTGAAACCCAGTACGTTAGGGCATGATCTCTCGAATTTCCAAATACAGAACATTGCCTTACTTTGAAAATTTCTTTGTTTCTTAAAAATTTTATCAAATGTAAGTTTAAAACGACATGGGTTATTTTGAAGCATAATACAAAGATGACCAATTGTATTTAAACATAATTCATGGGGATAATAATGCAATAATATAAAACAAGAATATGTGATAAATAAATGATATGATAATACTAATGTACTATAATAGCCATAGTAATATTAACAAATAAATTACAATAATAATACATATGAATATGAATAAGTAAAGATGGAATAAATAAATAATAGTGAGGACAATAATAACAAATTAATGAATAAATAAATATAAGGGAAAAGATTTAAAAATGTTGGAAGTAAAGAACCAAATTAAAAGATAAATGAAATTTAAAGTATGATTTGTAATAAAACATAGGTAAATAAATAATAATAATAATAATAATAATAATAATAATAATAGGTAGTGTTGTAAGCCAATTTTGGGCCTCTGTATATTAAGATTACATGGGCCCATTTATAACCCAATCCTTAAACCCCTTATCCCATTTTCAAACCCATACTCGAAGCCCAATAATCAAGCCCAATTCTAATCAAATCCCTTAGCCCAAATACTACTAACCCAAAACCTAAACTTAACCTAGCCCAATAACTAAACAAATCAAGAAACCCTAGCCCTTAAGTTCAGCCGACGCCCTACTTGCCCTTGACTGTCGGCCAACTGCTCTCTGCACCGACCCTCTGTCACCGCCGTTGATTTGTAACTTGCAAACAAATCAAAGAAAAAGGGAGACCACGATACGCAAAGACAGATGACAGAAATAAGAAAAGATAATGGCATGTATTCAGATATATAGAGCCAAAACAGAAAATGTAAAAAAAAAGGGAAAAAAGGATAGAATATACAAGAAGAAAAAAAACTTTTAGAGAAAAAAGAGGTTATTTCTTCTCTCTGTAAATCCGTTCCTTTTTATGAATAAGCATAACATACATACATGCACAGTACATATATATATACATATAAAAGAAAAGGGAAAAGAGGCCGTTACCATTTCAAAGATCGAAAAAGTTGGGAGCCGAAGAGTTTCCGGGTTCAATCCAATTACCAAAGAGGTTTTTGCTGGAGTAGGACCTGATTACGGAGCGAAGGGGACGAGAGGAGTCGATTTGGAGATTTTTTCATCTCCGACCGCCATACACGGCAGACGTCGGTGACCTACGGGCACCGATCCGGCGACCGAAAATCGCCTAGGTCGGACTCCCTCACCTCCCTCTTTCTTTTTTTCTCTCTGCCCCGATAAAATAATGGTTTCTTCAAAAAATTTTCACTTTTATAGCCCCCTGATACGGTGTCGTTTTGGGGCAAACATCTAATACCCAAAACGGCGTCGTTTAATCACTTGACCCAGAGACCCGACCCACGAGCACCAAGATCCGCGTGTTTCTATCGTTTGGGATAATTGCTCTAGTGGTCCCTCCCCAATTCTGTTATGTTTTAATCCGATTTCTATCCATTTCTTAAATCTGCCTTTTAATTTTAATTTTGTTTCAATTCGAACCTCGGGTCAGTGGAGGGTCAGACTTCCGAACGGCGCCGTTTTAGGTATTGGAATATTACCCCATACGGCCCCTGCACTTTCTTGCGTGTTGCAATTTCGTCCCATCTCGATTTGTCTCAAAAATTTCCTTTTCAATTCAATTTTGTCCCTCTTTTACCCTTTTTTTACTTTTAATTTTAATATCACTCATGCCATTGTTACTATCATTATTGTATCTTTGTCATTAGCATTATATCATTATCATTTTACTTAATACTTGCATATATATGTTACGTAATATTATTATTAGTTTAATATTATTGTCTTATTAATATATTTGTATGTCATATATATATATATATCTATTATTGGTGTATTTTTATTTTTAATATTACATATATTTATATTATGTATTGCAATACGCATATGTATATATTTTAATTAATTGTGTACATTTCTTATACTATTTCACAAATGTATTTTTTTCAATATTAGTATGTATTTCATTACATAAGTGTATCCGTATATAGTAGTGTATTATTATTTCATTTTAATATTTTGTATTATTTTTTTTGCATTATTATATATATTAATATGTCTCTTATGTATGTACGTATATATATATTTATATGGCCTTGTTTTTATTGTTTTATTATAATATTTTATTTCACGTGTCTTTTTTGTTTTGTTATTATGATTAATGTTATATAATAGTGTATGCTTTTTATCATATATATATATATATATATATATATTTATATAATAGTATTTTAATTACCTTATTTTAATGTTACTATTATACACTTCCCTTTTCATGATTATTTATTTATTACTCTACTACTAATTAAATCTAGTGATTATTATTATTATTATTATTATTATTATTATTATTATTATTATTATTATAAATACACATTTTTATGTTATTAGTGTTTCTAATATATTGTATATGTTCATTTTATATATATTATTTATACATGTAGTATGTATATATTTTGTATCATTATGTGTACATTTTCATTCCTGTATTACGTGCATACTTTAATATACATATATATCTAGCATTGTTAGTAATTTTAATAATTAAGTTTATGTCACCTCACTTTACTTCTTATATGTTTATATGTATATGTTTGTTCTTATTTTGCATTTAACAATATTATCGTGTTTATTATTGCATACGTTGTTATTGTTTTAATATTATCATCGTAGTTATTATTTGTTTTGATGCATTTCCAAGTCTTATTTTTTTCGTTTCCCGCCTATATCATCTCACTGTTCACCATTTCAAAAAAATGTTTATTCATGTTTTTATTTATTTCAATAAATAAGGCAATGTACCGATTTAACATTAAGTCATCGATTTCATCGCTATGTTGGGTGAAATTCGTCGACTCGTGTAAAAAACGGAATACCCTTCTAAAAAAACCGAAAACTAAAAATTCTCACTTTTCAATCGGATCATGATTAGATGTCAAATTGAATTCGTGCTTTTGAAAATCAAGACAACACGAGTTTAATAAAGATACCAATTTTGGGCGTCACGGGGGTGTTAATAAAATGAAAGGTTTGTGAGTTTCTCCCCACACACCGTGCACGTGCATCTTTGCATAACATGAGCTCTATACCTGGGATCTGTCCGTTTAAGTGAAAGTAAACGCTATGCCTTCGTGAGTTAACTCGTCCCTCCGCACAGGCTAGTGAATACTTTCGGGTTACATATGACTTATGCTTTCGTGAGTTAACTTGTCCCTCTGCATAGGCATAAGTAAATGTAATCCCTCGAATTGAACTCGTGAGCCTGTGATGGGCTACGACCGAGGCTTCGTACTAATCTTAGTAGATGACAGTATAGACAATTCGAGTACCTGGATAGAACCGAAACCGCATATAGTGAACCGTACGAGCCACCTAATTAGAGCCATGCCGAACCTCCGTCCGTTAATAGTCACCAAAATAAGTACATGGGAGAAACGCCTCTTACCTTTTATTTCTTTGACATTTACACTTTCTATTTTGATTTTCCGTAATTCATATTTGTTGTACTAACCAAAATATTTGTTTGTGTTTTTATTTTGCATCATGTACTATAGGCAACATATTAGGAAGGTGTTGACTAGAGATTGGTTGCCAAAAAATGGGTTTCTAATGGAAGAGTCAATTACACAAACAATCGAGAAGAATGCATGATTCGGACTGGTCTCTAAAAACTCGAGAAGAAAAAGGGATAGTCTAGTGGAGGGATGTATTGCCAATCTGCCTGAGCACGTAACTGTGAATGTTCGCCAGAATAACCTTGAAGATTTGGTTCGGGTTTGGAATCAATGGGACTCAGACACTAGGGGTATCTTCACTAAAAGATATGGGGACATAGCCAACTTGATTGCTGTCAACGTAGACGAACGATTGATCCAAGCCATGGTCAGATTTTGGGATCTGGCTTACCAATGTTTTACCTTCAATCGAGAAGATATGACTCCGACTATAGAGGAGTACGTTGCTTTGCTTCGTGTTGAAAATGCGCAATTCTATAAAGTATATGTGAAGGAGCCTAAGCCGATGACCTTCAAGAAAAAGTTAGTGAGATTGACAGATATGACTGACGCATGTGCCGAAAAACAGATAAAGAAGAAGAATGAAACCATTTGCATTCCATGGTCTTCCCTACGAGATTTGGTTCTGAGCCATCCCGACATGTTGAAAAGGGTAAATCTATTCGCTTTGGCCATTTACAGTTTGATTATCTTCTCGAAAGTCTTTGGACACATAGAAGTTGCGGTGGTGGATTTCTTCGAAAAATTAAAACAGGGAATCAACCCTGTCCCGACTTTCCCAGCCGAGACCTTCAGATCCCTGAGTAGTTGTCGGAGGAAAGGGGAAGGACGATTTATCGGATGTGCGTAGTTACTCAGTGTCTGCATTTTGAGCCATTTCTGGAAAGTAGAGCGCACACCGTACCACATGTTTTTGAAAACCTTCACCCCATTGGAAGCCTATATTGAGAGAGAATGGCCAAAGGATATCACCGAAGAACATTGGGTTTCATTTTTTCAGAACCTTCGAACTGAAGATGTAACTTGGAGAGCACCGTGGATCCGCTCTTCGGTTCTGTTATACAAGGTTGGAAATCAAGATTGGGTACCACTACTCGGGCTATGGGGAGGATTTGGATACGCTCCGTTAATGGTCCAGAGGCAATTTTCTTCACGACAATTCATACCCGCCACTGGAGGATTAGCGCAGTCCGAGTTTGCTTTTACGGGCGAAGGCTATATGAAGAGGGTCCGAGGCACAGTAAAATCTTGGAAGGAAGTTCATTTGATGGAGTTGGCCCTGTATGCTGATACTCTCACTCAAGATTATGATGTATGGAGAATGCAACGGGTGAATAGCTAGCGAGTTTCGTCAATGGGTTACGCTTTTCAGAAGCCCTTCTTGAAGGAAATGTCGTCCGAGTTAGAAGTGGCAAGACAAGAGTTTGAACGCGAAAAGACCAAGATGTCAAGGGACCTCAGTGCTCTTCAAGAAGAAAATTACCAGTTGAAGATCGACGTTCAGATTGAAAGGTCCAAAACCGAGAAAATGCAAAAAGAAGTTGAAGTCGTAAGAAATGACTTAAGGGACCTCCATCTGGAAAATAAGAAATTAAGAGGCACTATAAAGAATAGTGGGCTGGGCAAGTCATCAGCGGAATGGAAAGAAGAATTAAGCAACATCAAAGGCATGATGAAATTCTAGAAAGGAAAAGCAAAGAAAGAAGAAGAAAAGGCTGCGCGGACTATGATGGAGCTAAGGAAGAAGAACGCCGAATATGAAGCTATGTCTGCCGAGGTAATGACTAGTCGATCCAAACGTCAAGAACTAAAAGAGAGGATACGAGAGTTAGAAGATATGCTGCAAGATCGTCAACAACAGCTAGATACTCTCTTGAAGGTTTTGGAAGAAAAGAATAGTCAATATGATAGAGACATTCATGCTTACGAAGAGGGCCTCCAAGAAAAAGAAATACAACTTAGCTTTTTGATAAATGAAATTCGTCGGGTAGCCATGCATGTGGTACAACTATCGGAAGAAGCTAAAATTCTCATTTGCCAATTCCCTCCAAGTCGAAAATCGAACATATCAGAATTCTTAGCACGAGTAAAGAAATATGGCGATATAGCTAGGAAGTTTGTGTAATGGCTGAATCGAAAATGGAAAAATATTTTGTAATGGACTCTTTTGATAAATGAAATGCCTAAAATAGGGGTCGTCTTGAAATCAACACTAAATTCTTGCATATTCATGCATGACTAACATTCATTTGACATTTATGCATTCATTCATTCATTGCATATCCCATAATCGTTCGCTAAGGTTAAAACATACAATTTGTAGTTGTAATACCACAAGACTGGAACCACGTCATTTGTATAGGACACGCTGACAAGCTAGAGTAATGGAGGCTGAATTCAATGAAAGGATTGAAAGGATGGAAAGAATCCAAAGGGAATTACAAAAGCAATTGGCTAAGTCGTAGCAAGAGACAAGAGGCTTAATAGTGAGATCTCGAGAAGAATCGCTCGAACAGAAGGATCAAATGGCCAAGATGATGGAAATGATGTCGAATCTGGTAAAAGGAAAGGGACCTATGAACCCTGACGTTGTGGAACCACAGTCAAGGGTTAACCTCGATCAAGATCCGCCCCATTCGCCAGGATTTACTCTACCGCACGCCCACGTAACATAAAGAGGGTATGCTCAATGGGAACCTACAGGCCTGGACAACGACCTGCACCACCTGTTAATCTGGCGCAAGGAATGTTCGTATCGAACCCGGGGGCTAGTCCTGCTGATCTACTCGTTCCAGATTTGGACGATCCAGCAGAGATAGCCAGGTTGAAATTGGATAATCACGATGCAAATGAGAAATATAGGAGCCTAGAGGAAAGACTCAAAGCAATAGAAGGCACTGAAGTCTTCTCCGCACCAGGTGCTAAAGAACTCAGTTTGGTGCCCGGTCTAATTCTGCCTCCGAAGTTCAATGTGCCTAATTTTGAAAAGTACGATGGGACAAGATGCCCAAAAACGCATCTCATCATGTTCTGCCGGAAGATGACCGGCTATGTGAACGAAGATAAGCTACTCATACATTGTTTTCACGATAGTCTAGTAGGATCGGCTCTTCGGTGGTACAACCAACTTAGTAGGGAAAAGATCCAATCCTGGAAGGACTTGGCATCAGTATTCTGTGAGCAGTACAAGCATGTATCGGATATGGTGCCAGACCGGATGACTTTGCAAATGATGGAGAAAAACCCATCAGAAACTTTTAGACAGTATGAGTAAAGATCGAGGGACGTTTCAGCCCAAGTGGAACCCTCACTAACAAAAACAGAGATAACCGTTCTCTTTATCAACACTTTAAAGGTGCCGTTTTATGACAAACTAGTGGGAAGTGCCACGAAGGACTTTACGGATATTGTAATATCTGGTGAGCTTATAGAGAATGCCGTCAAGAGCGGTAGAATAGAAGGTTAAAAAAGTTCAAGAAGGGTAGCGCCCATGAAGAAGAAAGAACCAGAAGCCCATATGGTGGGAATGGGAAGCCGTTATACCCCTAATCCATATCCAAACCAACCCCGACCTTGAAATTATCCACTTTCGAATTTCTGTTATCCTCCTCAGACCCCTTACTACCAAGCACCACCTCCTTCCTACCCCGTATACACCACGAACAACCAAAGTCCCGTCACCACATTCCCACAAAACACTGTACCCGCTCAAAGCTAACCCAGAAATGAACCAAGACCAGCAAGGTCCAATCTCGAGAGACCGCAATTTACTCCTATCCCTGTGTCGTATGGGGAATTATACCCAAAACTTTTGGAGAAACAACTAATATCTCCCCATTACATGGCACCCCTTAAACCTCCATACCCGAAGTGGTACGATCCAAACTTTAATTGTGCATACCATGCTGGGAACCAGGGGCATTCCAAGGAGAATTGCCTAGCCTTTAAGAGGAGAGTTCAAGGACTCATTGATGCGGGCATCCTACGATTCGATAGTGCTAGTAATGCAACTGAGAACCCGTTCCCTAACCATACCGAAGGGAATATGAGCGCAGCCTCTGTAGAAAATCTGGGAGGTACTGATTAAGAAAGGATTGCTCTGTCACCCCGATAGAATTTTCGGATAAGAAGGTCAAAGTTTTTGCGATTTTCATGGAATTGTAGGACACGATATTCAATCGTGTGGGGAATTTAAAAGGTTGCTTCAAGACCGGATGGATAATAAGGAGATTAAGATCCTTAATAAAAGGGAAGAGGCCAACGAAAGAGAAGTATACGCCTCTGATAGCCAATCATCAAGTCTCCCTTATAGCGCTGATCGGCCGTTAGTAATTTATTACGACGCGAAGAAGGAGCCGGTGAAACTGAAAGTGATAATCGAAGTATCATCTCCTTTCCCTTACAAGGACGATAAGGCGGTACCGTGGAAATATGACGTCAACATCGTCATACCTGAAGATGAAAAATCCAAAGCCATAACTGGAGATGTTGGGGAGGTAGGCCATTTTACCCGCAGTGGGCGGTGCTATTCTAAAGAAGTCGAGTCAGCAAAGAAGAATAGTGACTTGAAACAGAAAGAAAAAGCACCAATGCACGTGACTGAATATGAGCATGAAACTGTGCCTGAACAAGAAGTTAAAAAGCCTGTGGACGAGGATGAAGCACAGGAATTCTTAAAATTTATCAAGCACAGTTAGTACAACGTGGTGGAATAATTGAGTAAGCAGTCAGCACGAATCTCGGTATTATCTCTATTGTTAAATTCAGAGCCACATCTTGTTAAAGGTGTTGAATCAAGCTTACGTGGCAAACAATATATCTGTTGAGAAGCTTGACAGATGGGTGAATAACCTAAATGCAGATAATTTCATTTCTTTTAGTGATGATGAAATACCACCCAATGGTAGAGGCTTCGTGAAAGCATTGCATATCACAACCCGCTGCAAGGGTTATATAATACCGAACGTGCTTATCGACAATGGATCGGCACTCAACGTCATGCCTTTGGCCACACTTTCCAGGATTCTGATGGATTTGTCCTATCTAAGGCCTTGCCATTCCACAGTAAGGGTATTCGATGGAACAAGACGAGAAGTCATGGGAAAAATCGAGATTCCTCTAGAAGTGGGTCCCTACATATATGATGTTGAATTTCAAGTCATGGACATTACACCATCATACAATTGCCTCTTGGGAAGACCTTGGATCCATTCTGCTGGAGCAGTTTCGTCATCCCTCCATCAAAAGGTGAAATTTATCATGGATGGCTGTTTGGTCATTGTCAAGGGAGAGGAAGACATTGTAGCATCTATTTCTGCCGACGCACCATACATTGAAGTGAGTAAAGATGCTATGGAATGTTCCTTCCGATCTCTTGAATTTGTTAATGCCACATTCGTCGCTGAGGGAAACAGAATTCCGTGCCAAAACTGTCGAGAAATACCAGGATGGGTATCAAGCTGACAGTGGGGAGAGGAGCCCGAGCGAGGAAAGGTTTGGGAAAATTTCAGCAAAGAATAGTCAGGGCTCTAAAGCCAGTACACCACAAGGCCTGATACGGTTTGGGGTTTCAGCCGGACATGCGTCAAAGAAGAAAAAAATAGAAGAAAGATCAAGAAAGAAGGATTGCAAGAGCCTTAGGCCGAGAATTGGAATGGTAGCCAATAACGTACCCTTATTTGTCAAAAACATTTACATCTGCAAAAATGATATACCCCGGGCAAGATAATCCACGAAGCACGCTGTTATTAATTGAAAGGGATCTTCAGAATGTCAGTATAAATGTCATTGAAAAAGGAAGTGATCAATTAAAGATGTTTCAACGATACGCCCTTATCCTCCTGGATTTTTTTTGAACAATTGGACTGCTGTGGAGCTCCTTGTAGTTTCTAAATCTTCTCCAGAGTAATGCTCAATATTAACACTATTCTTTTTTTGTGTCCCTAAGTAATAGAGGGATTCTTTTGTAAGAGCTTATGATTTGCTCTTTATCATTAAATGAACATTAATGAAGATGTATTTCGTCATAGTCTCTACATTCTCATTAACTTCATAATTTTTCCCTCCTTTCACAACCTATCATTGCATACATCTCACATCATGCCTGTTGGTCCCAATACTTTGATGCTCCTCTATAGTTTTCTTTTCCATTCAACTTTTAGGTGCTCAGATATCAACGGCATGAACAAACCCGTTATGAGTCCTGAAATCGAATTTGAGAAGGCTGTTTGTTTAGGAGAATTTGAAGCAGAAGAAAATGCTGAAGACTATGTCTCGTCTCCTGACTTGCAAAGAATGATGGAACAAGAGGATAAACAAATTTCGCCTCATCAAGAATCTGTTGAAACAATAAATTTGGGAACTGAAGAAAGGAAGCAAGAAGTGAAGATTGGGACCTCTATTTCAGGGGACACCAGGCATAATTTGATTGCTTTACTCCGCGAGTACAAAGATGTATCCGCATGGTCATATCAGGATATTCCAGGATTGGATGAAAATGTAGTGGTCCATAAGCTCTCATTGAAGCCAGAATGCAAATCCATTCAACAAAAGCTAAGACGGAACAGACCTGAGATGTTGTTGAAAATAAAAGAGGAAGTCAAGAAGCAATTTGATACTGGTTTCCTACAAGCCTCCAAATATCCAGAATGGGTGGCTAACATAGTCCCGGTACCAAAGAAAGATGGCAAAGTACGAATGTGCGTAGATTATCGTGACCTGAATCGAGCAAGTCCTAAAGATAATTTTCCCTTACCATACATTGATACGTTGGTGGATAACACAGCAAAACATTCATTGTTTTCTTTCATGGATGGATTCTCGAGGTATAATCAGATCAAGATGGCCTTTGAGGATATGGAGAAAACTACTTTCATAACAATGTGGGGAACATTCTGCTACAAGGTAATGCCGTTCGGATTAAAGAATGTTGGGGCAGCATATCAGAGGGCTATGGTGACATTATTCCATTACATGATGCATAAAGAAATAGAAGTCTACGTCGACGATATGATTGCTAAATCCCGAGTAGAAGAAGAGCATGTAGTGAACCTGAAGAAGTTGTTCGACAGACTGATAAAGTTCCAGCTGAAGCTCAATCCGACCAAATGTACGTTTGGGGCTACCTCGGGAAAATTGCTAGGCTTCATCGTCAGCGAGAGAGGCATTGAAGTTGATCTAGATAAGATAAAAGCTATATAAAAACTACCACATCGGCGCACGCAAAAAGAAGTCAGAGGATTTTTAGGGAGGTTGAACTACATCGCTCGGTTCATTGCTCAACTTACCAACCAGTGTGACCCAATCTTTCGGCTTCTTCAAAAACGTAACCCGGGAGAATGGAATGAGGAATGCCAGGTGGCCTTTGATAAGATAAAACAATATTTGTCTAGTCCTCCAATGCTAGTACCGCCAACCCCGGGAAGACCACTGATATTGTATTTGACTGTGTTCGAGAATTCAATGGGTTGCGTACTGGGGCAACACGACGAGTCAGGAAAGAAAGAAAAGGAGATTTACTATCTCAGCAAAAAGTTCACAGAGTATGAGGCAAAGTATTCATCTATAGAAAAATATTGTGGCGCTCTGGTTTGGGTAGCTCGGAGACTCAGGCAATATATGTTGTATCATACGACATGGTTGATTTCAAAGCTAGACCCAATAAAGTACATGATGGAATCACCTGTACTCTCAGGAAGAATGGCACGATGGCAGATCTTACTATCAGAGTATGACATCGTCTATGTGAGCCAAAAGTTGATAAAAAGAAGTGCAATAGCTGACTTCTTAGTAACTCGAACAACGGAGGATTACGAGCCATTGAGATTTGATTTTCCAGATGAAGACCTAATGTGCATTACAGAAAAAGAATGCGAGTCACCAAAAGAGAAGTCATGGAAGATGAGCTTTGATGGTGTATCGAATGCATTGGGGCACGGGATTGGAGCAGTCTTAGTATCACCAGAAGGGAACCATTATCCGTTCACTGTCAGGCTAAACTTCTTCTGTACCAATAACATAGCGGAATATGAGGCCTGTATCATGGGACTTCATGCAGTAATTGAACGAAACATCAAAACTTTAGAGGTATACGGAGACTCAGCATTGGTGATTTACCAAATCCGTGGAGATTGGGGAGTGAGAGATTCGAAATTAGTTAAATACAGCGATCTAGTGGCAGAACTGATCAAAGAATTCAAAGAAATAACTTTTAATTACTTCCCACGAGAAGAAAACTAATTGGCTGATGCCCTAGCCACTTTGGCTTCAATGTTCAAAGCAAACAAAGAAACATAAATAATGCCTCTTCAAATGAGCATATATGAAGTCCCTGCACATTGTTTCAGCATTGAAAAAGAGCCAGATGGACGGCCATGGTTCCATGCTATCTTAGAATATATCAAGAATCAAAGGTATCCCAAACAAGCAAATGAGAACGACAAAAGGACAATCAGAAGGATGGCAGCGGGATTTGTTCTTGATGGGGACATCCTGTACAAAAGAAGAAAAGATCAGGTGATCTTGAGATGCGTGGATGTTGTTGAAGATAAAAAAATACTTAAAGATGTCCATGAAGGAATCTATGAGACACATGCCAATGGGTTCACTATGGCCAGGAAGATTATGAGATTCAGTTATTACTGGTTGACGATAGAAAGCGACTGCATTAGTTTTGCAAGAAAATGCCACAAATGTCAAATTTATGGCGATAAGATTCATGTAGCCCCTTCGCCCCTTCATGTCATGACTTCTCCATGGCCCTTTTCCATGTGGGGCATGGATGTTATAGGGCCAATGTAACACCCCGTACCCGAGACCGTTGCCGAAGTCGAACATGAGGTGCTAACAAACTTAATTCATTTATTTGCACAGTCCATTTTAAAATTTCTAGACAAGCTGGCTAACTGTGTCACTGTCACCTTAAAAATCATATCTCGAGTTCCAAAACTCGAACACTAGTTCCATAAATTTTTCCTGAAACTAGGCTCATATGTCCATCTACAAATTTTTTTCTAGAATTTTTGGTCGAGCCAATTAGTACAGTTTATTAGTTAAAATCTCCCCTGTTTTAGGGTTCGACTACACTGACCTTTATACATTACGACTTAGATATCTATCTGTACAGGGCTTAAATACTTATTCCGTTTGTTTCTAAAGAAACTATACTCGAAAAGGAAGCTGTACATATAGGGCATGACTTCTAATTACCTCTGGTTAATTTATAGTGAATTTCCAAAGTCAGAACATGGGATCCAGAAATCGCTCTAGCCCTGTTTCACGAAAACTTAAACATCTCTTAAATAAGGCTCATATGATCGTTTCGTTTCTTCCATATGAAGATAGACTCATCAAGGTTCGATTACATAATTTATTAACTATTTAATTCCATTCCTACTATTTTTAGTGATTTTTCAAATTCACATCACTCTTCTTGTCAACATCTGTTTTTAAGGTAAACTTTACCTATTTCATGGTTTTCCATGGATCAACTAAAATTTTGTCATACATAGCACCAAAATGATCGTGATTAACCATTCCAATGGCTAATCGTTACCAACATTTCCATAACACTCCATGAACAACATACAAAATGATTATACCGCTATGCTCAAAATATATATAAGCCATTTTCGCATGGCTATCCAAATATATACATTACCGAAAGGTATATGACCAACAACAAAAGGGTAGTCCTATACATGCCATTTTCAGAGTTCAACTAAAAGAGTACCAAAAGGGCTTTGATAGTGTGGATGACTTCGACTTTGACACTCCCGAATCCGATAGCTGACGAACCAAAATCTATAAAACAAAGAATCAAAGAAACGGAATAAGCATTTAATGCTTAGTAAGTTTTGAGTAATGAAATCATGCACAACTGAAGTATAGCATTCATATGACTAAACGAATAATTTCATATACATATTCTCACAATCATACCTACTTCACATTTCCAACCCTTATATTCATACATAAGGAATCAACTTGACTAAAGGCCGGAAGCTTGTTAATCGATTGAGCGAATACTATTTAAAAGGAATCAATTATTCCAATGCATATACAAAACATACCTCATCGTTGGGGTTTTACGAGCGTATTAATTGAAATTATTACAGCAAGATTGCTCATTCCCAAACCAAGTACCTTCGGGATTTAGCTGGATATAGCTACTCGCTCAAATGCCTTCGGGACTTAGCCCGGTTATAGTAACTTGGACAAATGCCTTCGGGACTTATCCCGGATATAGTAACTCGCACAAATGCCTTCGGGACTTAGCCCGGATATAGTAACTCGCACAAATGCCTTGAGGCTTAGCCCGAATTAGTCACTAGCACAAATGCCTTGGGACTTAGCCCGTTATCATCCGAATATTCATGCACATATCAATAAATCATGACACATCTATATTTCATTTTCATAACTAGAATTCAAATACAAGTCACTTATCAAGCATTATCATTTTCGCTCAATAGCTACATACAAAGAGCATGATTTTGATTTGCTTATAACATGATCTAATCGAATCATAATCTAAGTTCCATTACTCGAAAACTTACCTCGGATGTTGTCGAGCGACTTCAACGGCTATTCAATTGCTTTTCCTTCCCTTTATCGGATTTAGTTCCCTTTGCTCTTGAGCTTAATTTAACAAATAAATTGATTTAATCATCTTGAACATCAAGAGAAATTCAAGGTACTTAGTCCATATATATATATTAGACATTAGAGTCATATTTATGAAATCATGAACCAAATTCAACATATTGGCTAATATTCTCCTTTAGCCGATTATCTAAGTCAAGATAGAATCATCATTATGCTTGCCTATAACCGAATACATGCAACACCAATCTATCTATTCATTCATGTGTGCATCTTATTTAAGCATGTATATCTACAATGGAATTCATCATATAAATATCTATGAATTCACTCAAACAATCTCAATACAACACAAGGTGCTCAAACCATTATTCAAATTCAAAACTCGGCTAGTACACATATATACACTAGCAATCAAATACTAACATTTGCACTTCACCTTAATAGCTAGCTTAGCAAACCTTAATTTAACATATAATTGTTCATAACACAATTAAAGCATCCTCTCCATTCCATCAATTTAAAACACATACATTGCCCAATAATATCCAAAATCATATTCGGCCTTAGTACACACTTGTTAGCCGATTTTTCTCCATTTAGTAACTAATGCACATATGTGCTCATTTGCTAGACTCTACTTCACCTAACTACCATTTATCTCTTCCATTTACTACCATGGCCAAATGTTATAACCCAAGCCACACATATTGTTCCTCAAGGCCCTTCAATGACCACATTCGCACCCTTAAGAACAACCCAATTTCAACCTTCAAGAAGGAAGAAAAAATATATGTACTAAGAGCTTCAAACTACTTGGCCGAATATCAAACCTCCAATCAATCAAAATTTAATCCATGGAATGAATAGAACTTGAACTAACCACTTTCTTTATACATAATTTTCCAAGAATTTCAAGGTACTTACCTCTTCCTAATCCTCATCCAAGCCGAACATGAAGCAAGAGAACTCCTTTCTTCTTCCTTTCTCCTTAGAATTTTCGGCCAAAGATGTTAAAGGATGAACACTTTTTTTTTTCTTTTCTTTGTTTTCATCACCCTTCATCTCCTTATTTTATTACTAACCCTTTTATTTTATTATTTCTAACATAAAACATTAACACAACATGTTTATAATATGTTATGACCCATAGCATGGCCGGCCACTAGCTCAAATTTTGGGTAATTTGACATGCAAAAACCATCATTTTTATAACATGCATTAATAGGCCACTTTACATTTGCCTAGCACATTTCTAAATTTTCTCACATAAGTCCTATTTACTAAAATTCACTTACAATTAACAAAGTTCAAATATGAAATTTTCACACATGCATATATACATATAATAAGCATCAAATATGACGGTTAATTATTTTTATGACTCGGTTTTGTGGTCCCGAAACCACTTTCCGACTAGGGTCACATTAGGGCTGTCACAGCCAATTTCCCCAAAAGCTTCTAATGGACACCGATTCATTTTTGTGGTCATTGATTACTTCATAAAATGGATAGAAGCCGCTTCGTTTGCCAATGTGAAAAAGACAGCAGTTTGTAGGTTTTTGAAAAAGGAAATCATTTGTCGATATGTTTTGCCTGAAAGAATCATTTTAGATAACGCCATGAATCTGAACAATAAGATGATGAAGAAAGTGTGTGAACAATTTCAAATAAAGCATCATAACTCATCACCCTATCGCCCAAAAATGAATGGAGTGGTTGAAGCGACCAACAAGAATATTAAGAAGATTATTGGGAAAATGACCGAGACATATAAAGACTGGCACGAGAAGCTACCGTTTGCTTTGTATGCATATCGCACATCTGTGCGGATATCTACAAGAGCAACTCCTTTCTCTCTGGTCTATGGAACAGAAGCTATGCTTATCGAAGTTGAGATTCCTTCTCTACGAGTCTTAATGGAGTCGAAACTAGAAGAAGCAGAGTGGGTTCAAGCTCGATATGACCAGTTAAATCTTATCGAAGAAAAACGCTTAAAGGCAATCTGTCATGGATAGATATACCAGAAGAGAATGATCGCGGCCCATGACAAGAAGGTACGGCTAAGAGAATTCCACGAATGAGAGCTTGTACTGAGAAAGATTCTTCCAATACAAAAAGATTTACGAGGAAAATGGGCACCAAATTGGGAAGGACCATACTTCGTAAAGAAGACTTTCTCAGGCAGAGCTTTGATTCTCACCGAGATGGATGGGAAGGAGTTACCGAATCCAGTAAATTTAGATGCTGTGAAGAAATATTATGCTTGAAAAAAGAAAGTCAAGATGAAAACCCAAAAAAGGGCATCTTAAAAAAAAAAAAAGAGAAATCAAGGTGAAAACCCAAAAATTGCGTCTTGATTAACACAAAAGATTAGGATGAAAACCCGAAAGGGCATTCTAATAAAGCAAGCATTGGCTTAAAAAAAGCAAGGCTTTTTTGAACGGTGGGTCACATAGCGAGACTACGCAAGAAGCCATGCTCGAAAAGATTCTTGATTGAAGAATGTGGAAGAGTTCATGCGTTGAATATCTACAGTATTTGTATTCGTTGAATGCGATCCCTTTTCTCTTTATGGCACTTTTTTTACTATCGTTGATTAACTTTCTTTGTTCGCTACATTTGAAATAAATAAATGCGAGGTATCATTTAATCCCTAACTAACCACTTTCATGCATCTCATTATGTGGCTCATTTACATGATAAATAGTGAAATGACATACTCTAAACAAAGAAATGTTAAGCATTACCCGGATAAGAATTTGATAAGTACAAGAGCCTCAAAGCAAGGACAAAGTTCAACTAGGGGCAAAAGAGTGATATCTGAGAAACGTAGATTACTCGTGAAGTTAGGGGACGGGTACAGGGCCTGAAGAGAAAGTCAAGAATCAAAGTAATGAATGCAGATCACCACGAAAATCATGACGAAAAAGGACATACGACAAACAAGCCCAAGGCGCATAGTATAATCATGTAGGCATAAAGGCATTTAAGATCAACATGTGCATATCATGATAACATCATGCATGACATATACAGGTACTCCAGCAGAGCAAGAAATTTTGAATAATAGCTATACTGGATCAGGGAAAAGACACTTGAGTTCCACCAGATGATTTGTTTTGGTATTCTGATATTTTTATTTTTGCTTTTTAAAAATCAACTCGTATTGCGAGAGGTGAGTTGAGCCTCAGGACACGCTGAGGTATTTTCAATTTTTGCTTTTAAAATCACCTCATATTGTGAGAGGTGAGTTGAGCCTCGGCTTACACGCTGGGGTAATTTTAATTTCTGTTCTTCAATTTATGTTTCAAAAAAATCAACTCATATTGCGAGAAATGAGTTGAGCCTCGGCTCACATGCTGAGGTATTTTCAATTTATGCTTTTTTCCAATTTATGCTTTTCAAAAAAATCAACTCATATTGCGAGAGGTAAGTTGAGCCTCAGGGCACGCTGAGGTATTTTCAATTTCTGCTTTTCAATTTCTGTTTTTCAAAAAAATCAACTCATATTGCGAGAGGTGAGTTGAGCCCCAGGACACACTGAGGTATTTCCAATTTCTGTTTTTTCAATTTATATTTTTCAAAAATCAACTCATATTGCGAGAGGTGAGTTGAGCCTCGGGTCACATGTCGAGGTATTTTCAAAATCTACTTTTTAAATTAAGTTTTAAAAGAACCAACTCATATTGCAAGAGGTGAGTTAAGCCTTGGCTCACGTGTTGAGCTATTTTCAAATTCTGTTTTAATGTCTGTTTTTAAAGAGTCAATTCATATTGCGAGAAATGAGTTGAGCTCAAGATCACATGCCGAGTAAAGAATAAAGATTGAAGTTGATTGAAGGCACCAGATTTTGTCTCCCTGAAGTTGCAGTGGAACATGTCAAAGTCGCAAGTCTTGTCACCCTGAAGTTGCAGTCGAGTTGATCGAGGATATCAGTTCTTGCCTTTCTGAAATGGTAGAAGAGAAGACCAAAACTTTGTCTAACTAAAGCGATAGAAGAGCAGATTGAAGATATATCTTATCTTTCTGAAGTTACAGTGAAGCAGATCGAAGCCATAAATCTCATATCCTTGAAGCTACATCAAAGTAGATTGAAGCTACAAGGCGTATATCAAAAGATGCAGTGGATTGAACCAAAGCTACAAGACGCAGTGGGCTGGAAAAAGAGACTGCCTGAACAAAAAGAGCACCAACGAAGTTAATACTCAACAAGACTGGGCAAAATTGGCCTTCCTTTGTATCTTTTCTCTATTCCCATTACACGACAATGAGCAAAGAGGGGCAGCTGTTGTAGGCCAATTTTGGGCCTGTGTATATTAAGATTACATGGGCCCATTTATAACCTAATCCCTAAACCCCTTAACCCATTTTCAAACCCATACCCGGAGCCCAATAATCAAGCCCAGTTCTAATCAAATCCCCTAGCCCAAATACTACTAACCCAAAACCTAAACTTAACCTAGCCCAATAACCAAACAAATCAAGAAACCCTAGCCCCTAAGTTCAGCCGACGCCCTACTTGCCCCTGACTGTCGGCCAACTGCTCTCTGCATCGACCCTCTGTCACCGCCATTGATTTGTAACCTGCAAACAAATCAAAGAAAAAGGGAGACCATGACACACAAAGACAGATGACAGAAATAAGAAAAGATAATGGCATGTATTCGGATATATAGAACCAAAACAGAAAATGTAAAAAAGAAGGGAAAAAGGATAGAATTATACAAGAAGAAAAAAAACTTTTAGAGAAAAAAGAGGTTATATCTTCTCTCTGTAAATCCGTTCCTTTTTATGAATAAGCATAACATACATACATGCACAGTACATATATATATATATATATATATATATATATATATATATACATATAAAAGAAAAGGGAAGAGAGGCCGTTACAGTTTCAAAGATCAGAAAAGTTGGGAGCCGAAGAGTTTTCGGGTTCAATCCAATTACCAAAGAGGTTTTTGCTGGAGTAGGACCTGAATACGGAGCGAGGGGGACGAGAGGAGTCAATTCAGAGATTTTTGCATCTCCGACCGCCGTACACGGCGGACGTCAGTGACCTACGAGCACCGATCTGGCAACTGAAAATCGCCTAGGTCGGACTCCCTCACCTCCCTCTTTCTTTTTTTCTCTCTGCCCCGATAAAATGATGGTTTCTTCAAAAAATTCACTTTTATAGCCCCCTGATACGATATCGTTTTGGGGCAAACATCTAATACCCAAAACGGCGTCGTTTAATCACATGACCCAGAGACCCGACCCACGAGCACCAGGATCTGCGTGTTTCTACCGTTTGGGATAATTGCTCTCGTGGTCCCTCCCCAATTCTGTTATGTTTTAATTCGGTTTCTATCCATTTCTTAAATCTTCCTTTTAATTTTAATTTTGCTTCAATTCAAACCTCGAGTCAGTGGAGGGTCAGACTTCCGAGCGGCGCCGTTTTGGGAATTGAAATATTACCCCATACGGCCCCTGCACTTTCTTGCGTGTTGCAATTTTGTCCCATCTCGGTTTGTCCCAAAAATTTCCTTTTCAATTCAATTTTGTCCCTCTTTTACCCTTTTTTTACTTTTAATTTTAATATCACTCATGCCATTGTTACTATCATTATTGTATTTTTGTCATTAGCATTATATCATTATCATTTTACTTAATACTTGCATATATATGTTATGTAATATTATTATTAGTTTAATATTATTGTCTTATTAATATATATTTGTATGTCACATATATATATCTATTAATGGTGTATTTTATTTTAATATTACATATATTTATATTATGTATTGCAATACGATATGTATATATTTTAATTAATTCATACATTTCTTATACTATTTCACAAATGTATTTTTTCAATATTAGTATGTATTTCATTACATAAGTGTATCCGTATATAGTAGTGTATTATTATTTCGTTTTAATATTTTGTATTATTTGTTTTTTTTGCATTATTATATATATTAATATGTCTCTTATGTATGTACGTATATATATTTTTATATGGCCTTGTTTTTATTGTTTTATTATAATATTTTATTTCACGTGTTTTTTTTGTTTTGTTATTATGATTAATGTTATATAATAGTGTATGCTTTTTATCATATATATATATATATATATATATATATTTATATAATAGTATTTTAATTACCTTATTTTAATGTTACTAATATACACTTCCCTTTTCATGATTATTTATTTATTACTCTACTACTAATTAAATCTAGTGATTATTATTATTATTATTATTATTATTATTATTATTATTATTATTATTATTATTATTATTATTATTATTATTATATAAATACACATTTTTATGTTATTAGTGTTTCTAATATATTGTATATGTTCATTTTATATATATTATTTATACATGTAGTATGTATATATTTTGTATCATTATGTGTACATTTTCATTCTGTATTACGTGCATACTTTAATATACATATATATCTAGCATTGTTAGTAATTTTAATAATTAAGTTTATGTCACCTCACTTTACTTCTTATATGTTTATATGTATTTGTTCTTATTTTGCATTTAACAATATTATCGTGTTTAATATTGCATACGTTGTTATTGTTTTAATATTATCATCGTAGTTATTATTTGTTTTGATGCATTTCCAACTCTTATTTTTTTTGTTTCCCGCCCATATCATCTCACTATTCACCATTTCAAAAAAATGTTTATTCATGTTTTTATTTATTTCAATAAATAAGGCAATGTACCGATTTAACATTAAGTCATCGATTTCATCGCTATGTTGGGTGAAATTTGTCGACTCGTGTAAAAAACGGAATACCCTTCTAAAAAAACCGAAAACTAAAAATTCTCACTTTTCAATCAGATCATGATTAGATGTCAAATTGAATTCGTGCTTTTGAAAATCAAGACAACACGAGTTTAATAAAGATACCAATTTTGGGCGTCACGGGGGTGCTAATACTTTCCTCGTGGGTAACCGACTCCCGAACCCTATTTTTCTCTGAATTTTAACGTAGACCTAAACCCGGCCTTCATTGTTATTCAAGAATAAATTTTCTTTTCTAAAAGATGATTTATAAGGTGTCCGATCACACCTAAAAAAAAAAATATCGATGGCGACTCCCTTTTTAAAATCAAACACCCCAATTAGCGACCAAGTTAAAATTTTTACGTCATAGCAATGTAGTATAAATAATTCAGTTTCCTTTAAAACATATGTATATATACATATATAAAAAGATAATAAATGAATAAAGGAATAAATAACAATAAAGTAATAATGATAGATGATGAAGTGGCAACAATAACAAAATTATAAATAAAATAATTAAATGAAAACAAAACAAAAATTTAAAGAGGGACGAAAGGACAATAATCAAATGGACACAAGGATTATAAAAGATATGAATGTATAATATACATATACATATATATATATATATATATATATAAAACAGGTAAACGAACGAGCAAACAAATAAAATAAAAGAATAATGAGCACATGAACAAGTAAATTAATTAATTAATTAATTAGAACAAAAGGGCTAAATCGAAACTTAAGCGAAACTAAAAAGATAGACTAAAATTAAAATGAAATTTAATATCTTAAACAATAATAAATGAGACTATAAAAGGGATTAAATTGAAGGTTAAACAAAATTAGAATATAACTCATAATAAATTAAATAAAAGAACGAAATAGGGACTAGAATTAAATGCGCGCGATAAAATGAGGACTGATCGGGAAATTTTCCTTAAATTCTCTGCTCACCGTTTCACGCAGGTCTAAAATGGTCCAGACACAAGAACCCTGGGGAAAAATTTAAAAAAGAAAAACAAAATAAAAGGGAGAAATGATTAAATTGACAATCGAAAAGAAACAGAAAGATCAAAATGGCAAATAGTCCAATGATCTGAAAACGCGCAGACCCCCTTGGAGTGGGTCAGGTCGCACGCAGGTCGCCTTAAACGGCACCGTTTTGCACTACTATTTAAACTAAAACTTTTCATTTTTTTTATTTCTTCCCTTTTCTTTTACAAAAACAGAGAGAGAGCAGCCCCTCCCCCATTTTTTCTTTCTCTGCTAGGGTTTTTTAACCTATCATCGCCACCATCGCCATAGCCGCCGCTCTTCCGCCGTAGACGGTGGTCGGAGCGGTGCCAAAAGGGGTTTTTGACCCTTTTTAAAACACTTTTAAAGGCCATTTCCTTATCCCTCCCCCCCCCAAACATCGAGAGAAGAAGGTCCCTCTTCCCCTTTGGATCCAATTTTGAAGACGGAGATAGGGCTCCGACGACGCGACCCCGGAGTTCAAGTAAATTTCCTCTTCTCTTTTTTTTTTATTTTTGTTAAAAAAGAAATTTAAAAGCAAAAAACTAAAAAAAGAAACCGAAAAGAAGAAGAACAAGGAAACGATTCGAAAATAACATTTTTTGTTCTTTGCTTTTGATTGCTTAATCGTGTGTAAAAAAAAATACATTTCTAGTTTTTTGGGGCTTTATAGCCGAAAGGTAATACATATTAGTTATTTTATTTGATTTTCCTTGCGTGCTGCTTTGATTCTGGTTGCTTTCTCCTCTTTTGCATGTTTGCAGGTCCATGGAGAGTCAACGGATGTGGGAGTTTCCACTTCCGTGCAAGGAGAGTCGACCCTCGGTAGTCTTGTGCTGAGGCACTTGGGTGGTGGTCACAGGCTGAGGAGGCTCAGAAACCTTAGGGTTTCTGAGTTGGCTTAAGGTCTTGGGCCTGTTGGGCAGACAAAAACTGGGTTAGGAATTTTGGGTTATGTTTGGGCCATTTGTAAATTGGGCCTGCTTGGTTGTAGTTGGGTAGTGTAGTGGGTTTGGTGAAATTTGAGTTTTTTGGGTTTTTAATGTTGTAAATGGACTTTAGTAATTTTGAATTTTATTTTATATTTTTGTTTTTTATCGGTTTGGGCTCGGGCCGGGTAAAATAGGCCTCTTACATTTATATTTATATTTGATTTAGAGAACAATTGAAGAAAATTATACTTAAAATTTATTTTTAATTTAATCATAACAGAAATTATATCTGACACCAACATTATCTTATAGAATTTGTATTTCTATCATATTGAGGGAAACATAAAAAAAAAATTCTCAAATAAAGAGGAATGCTGCGATGGATTTCGTTCCTACTTTAATGTTACTTATTGAGTTAACTCCATTACAAACTTTAAAACTTTAAAACATGACATTAAAGTTTATAATTGTTTTTATTTATTAAAAGTGTTTTTGTTTTAATTTTCATTTCTATTTTATCATTTACGTTGGGTTGGTTTTCTGATATAATTAAAACTATATCTATAATCATTTATTTAAAATACTATTATTTTTAAAAGTACTTTCCATTCCAACACGTTATTTTTTTCCTTCAAATATTCAAAAAATAGTAAAATAACTACTAATTAAAACAGTTTTATTTCCAAAAATAACTACAAATATATAGATGTTATAATTCAAACGTCTTAATGCCTTAGAATTTCGTAATATAAGTAATTACGTTAATTAACACCTGGAAGATAATATTTTTTTATATATTTTTAAAAGTTTAAAATTTATCATAAGATTCCCAAATTTATAGTTTATTCAATTTTTTTATTTTCAAGAATTTAATTTTTTTATTTTTCAGATTCCAAAATTTAGGTTTAATTATTAATACTATTTTATTACTATTTGTTAGTTTAACATTAAAAAAAAATAACTTGTTAGCTATTTAACTAAAAAAATGATGTAATAAAATTAAACTTAACAAAATAAATTTAAAAGCATTAACAGTTGAACTTAAATTTTAAAATCTAAAAAATAGAGATATAAATAAAAATATAAGAATTAAATTTCAAATCTATAAAGAATATACAAATTTTAGAAGAATATCTTCTCATAATTAGTTAATCTCTGTAAAAAAAATTATACTTATTTCTTAAATAATATTTTTAATTACACGTTGATTAAAAATTCAACACCTTTTAAACATATTTTAAATTTTTTAATTTATTGCTATTATCATAGAACTCCAATTTAACTCCATGTTAATTATTCATTTACAACCTCGCCATAATCTTATAAACATTTATTAAAATTCAAATTAAGTAAATTTTATTAAAAAATTTATAATTTTAAGTACTTTTAAAATTGTTAAATAACAATATTTATAAATATAAAATTAATTCATGCAATAGCTTTTGGTATCATATTTTTTTCATGAAAATATGGGTTAAAGCTTCTGACTCCTTTAATGCCGATCCCGAATTTGGTTCATCTCCATGCAGTTTCCATCTAATTCTCTAGTTGAAGTTTTTTTCTTCTTCCATATAATTAATAGATATATATAGAATTTGGCAACACTGTAAAGCCATTTTTTCAAGAAGTTAATACAGCTGTATCCGCTTGCAATTTCCAGTAAATTTCCAGAGTTGAAATATCACTATCCTTTACTTTAATAAAATGGTTTCAACATAGACCAATGAAAGCTCCAAAATTCTATGTATCTCATTGCAATTCACTGCAATACCTTTAGTTCTAGATTGTCTAATCCTGTCTGAACATCCTTTCATAAACTTACTCCACCCTGCATTTCTGTAACATCAACAACATGCTTCCAAATTGTTTTCCTTTCTTCTTCTTTCTTTTTGCCTTGATCAGAGTTCCGAAGATTTTATCCGTTGACGATCCGCGGTACTCGACCTGCAGGGAAACGCTAACATGCGGAAGCGTATCAAGTATCGGTTACCCTTTCTGGGGAATGAACCGTCCGAGTTACTGTGGCCAACCAGGATTTGAACTGACGTGCAAGAATGATGTAGCGGAAATCATGATGAATGAAAACACCTTACGAGTTCTTGACATAGACCCTGAACTGCAGATTCTTAAGGTAGCTAGGGAGGATTACTGGAATGGTTATTGTCCCACGAAATTTATCAACACCTCAATCGACTTCGACCACTTCAATTACGGCTCAAACCTTAGGAACCTCACCCTATTCTACGGATGCTACCAGCTGGCAACCTCGACAGATCTTCCTAACTGCACCATAAATAGTACACTTATTGATGTGTCATATGCTGTTAGAAACATGTTGGGTGATCCTCGCTATGGCATATGCCGTGAAATTGTCGTAGTTCCGGTTTATGAAGCTGCAGCAAAGGACCTGGAGGTGAAACCTATGAGTATGCAGGCAGCTTTAAGAGGAGGTTTCGAATTGCAATGGGGACCGGATAATGATCAGTGCAGAAGATGCAGAGATTCAGATGGGATTTGTGGATATAATCAAACTTCAAATAGTTTCACTTGCTTTTGCAGCGATAAACCTGGTGAAACCACATGTTTTCCAACAACTGAAGGTACGTTATAGCTCTTCTTCCGTATAAGTTTGCTCAGCTGTTTGTTGTTGCAGAACTTACTGTTTCATTGAATATCTCGAGTCTTAACTCTTAGTAAGCTTTACGGTTTGACTCATTCTGATGTTCAATCTTCATTAGCAGTAGCAGCAAATTGGCCTTTGTTACTTCAGATCGAATCCTAATCTCCCCAAGAAACCAATGACTTCATTAACTCTAACCATTTTGATTGGTTAATACCAGTTCATCTTCAAATTCCATGGTCGCTTGTTCTGTTTCCCATCACAACTGCATCTGCTAGCAGATAAAACGTAGGGTATTACCAGTTGCTTATAGATTCGACCTAGAAATACTTTCAGCCAAAGTAGTACTATTATTGATTTATTCAATCATTAAAATCAGATGATATTTTCCAGTTACAGCTTTCTTCAAGTTTTCAACAAACTCGAGCTGAGTTTATACCTTTATGAGTTCCGAGTCCTGAGAGCACTATTATAATGAACTGGGTTATTCACACTTAATAATATATTATTGCCATGGTAGGCTACCTAAATTTCCTTTGACTGGCGCTTAATGGTGGCATATAACAGAAGTTTCCTATAGAGAAATTTCAACTTTGAATTAGCCAATACCAACTGTTTGATCATGAAGATCAACACTAATCTATTTTTATTAAATTTTTAATTAAGAGTAGCATAGATTTTATGCATAATTTTATTTTCTAGTTAATAAATAAAACAAATTCAGAATATTGATTTAGGGCTTAAACAAAATATTTGTGCTTGAATTTAGTTTTATTATTGTTGACTCAACTCAAACTGAAGCTTAAGCTTGATTTCAAACATGAATTTAAGTTATTCTTTACCTGGTAAACGAGTTTAATAAGTAAATTTGAGCAGTTCAATTTTTATCTTAAAGCTTAAACTTTAGATATTAAATTTTAATCAGATTATAATCTTAGTTTGAGTTTTTCGTTTTGGAATTAGGGTGTTTTTAGTGTTGCCAATTTATGTTATACCCAAAGCATTATTTCCTGCCAGTTTCCTTCAAATTCTGCCATTGATGCTTGGTCTTCTTCCCCATAATAGATGCCTCCATAGACTTCTGCAGCACTCTAGAACCAATTTTCCAACTCCTGACGTAATTTCCAGATTAGAAAAGGATTAAACGTGTCACTAATATTGTAGAATTCAACATTGACCATTCAATATTTCATAAATATATTCAACCCGTCATCCTTGTTACATCAACAAGATGTCTTCGCATTCTCTTCCGACATCTTCCCTTCTGGCCCTCTTCTTTCTCGTTGTCTTAACCAGAATTCCGACGATTTTATCCGACGACGATCTGCAGTACTCGGCATGCAGGAACCTCACCCTATTCTACGGAATAAATAAAAGTTCATTTAATTTTGTTTGTTTTAGGTTAGCATAGATAGTCAGTGTATAAATTGTTCTTCTAGACCCTCATATAATATTGGTTTCAGTTGAATATTTTAACTTCAAAAAACAGATTTAATGTTGGAATTATCAAATGATTAAAATTGAAGAGTACCCTCTATTGATTTTTGCTGTATATTGTATTCACAGGGTCGAATTCCAAATTGCAGCTGAATCAAATCATAGGTATGAAACAATTTAATGGGTCATAATTAACAAAAGTTTTATTATTCCTTGCAAAATTCCATTTTTTCAATTAATATTTGATGTCACTTGACAACAACATAAATTTTTAAGGAAATTTTCAAAAAAAAGCAAGTAATGGGGTTATTATATAATTTATTAACAAGGTGCAAATTTTATTCACTAACAATATATGACATATAAATTTAAATGATATTAATTGATTTTGTTTTGAGAAATTAATTGATATGGAGAAGTTAATTTACTGTATTAATCTTCATTCATGTATATAACAGGATTGGCAGTTGGTGTAACCGTTGTTACTATTGTATTAGTTAGCTTCATTGTCTTGAGGTTGAAAAGAAAATCATTGTCAAATCATCCCCGCCAAGGAGACAAAGCAACAATTGAGGCATTTATAAAAAATTTTGGTTCATTTACTCCAAAGCGATATTCTTATAGAGAAATCAAGAAAATGACAAATAAATTTCATGATAATTTAGGTCAAGGAGGATATGGCAAAGTATATAGAGGAAAAATGTCTGACGATCGTTTCGTGGCTGTTAAAATCCTAAATGAATCTACGGGAAATGGAGAAGATTTCATGAATGAAGTAGCTAGTATTAGTAGAACTTCTCACGTTAATATAGTGGCTTTACTTGGTTTTTGTTTTGAGAGATCGAAGAGAGCTTTGATTTATGAATTCATGCCTCATGGATCTTTGGACAAGTTCATTTATAGTCAAGGATCAAATAATCAAAGTCGCCAATTGGAGTGGAAAACTTTGTACGACATTGCACTCGGCATTGCTAGAGGACTCGAATACTTGCATCAAGGTTGCAACACAAGGATCTTGCACTTCGACATAAAACCTCACAATATCCTTTTAGACGAGAACTTTTGTCCCAAAATATCTGATTTCGGTTTATCTAAATTATGTGAAAGAAAGGAGAGTATAATTTCCATGGCTTGTGCAAGGGGAACAGTCGGATATATTGCTCCAGAAATGTTTTGTCGAAACTTTGGTGGAGTTTCTTATAAATCTGATGTCTATAGCTATGGAATGATGGTCCTTGAAATGGTGGGAGGAAGAAAAAATATTGATGTTGGAGTGTCTCAAACCAGTGAAGTGTATTTTCCGTCATGGATTTATGAGCATATTGATCAATCTATGAACTTGAATCTCGGAGGAGTAATAGTTGAAGAGGAAGAAGAAATAATAAGGAAGTTAATTATAGTGAGCCTTTGGTGCATTCAATGTGACCTATGTGATCGGCCTTCAATGACTAAAGTGCTAGAAATGTTGCAAGGAAGCCTTCAATCATTGGTAATTCCACCTAAACCTTTTGTATCTTCTCCTTTACGATCCCCTAAAATCAATGAATAAAAAGAGACTTGGACTGATTGGTTGAATCAAAATCTAATGATTAGTATGATGGGTATAGAAAAGTGACTATACATTGAATCGATAAAAAAACGATTCAATTGCTAAAACCCAAATTGGACCAATAAAAATATTTTTTTTTATATTTTCTTTTCAAAGGTGTGACCAACTTGATATTTGATTCTGTTCAACATAGTTCAATCCATTATGTTTAGCTTTTAACATTAATTATATATATATATATATATATATATATATATATATATATATATATATTTGTATTCTTCATGTCTATTTTATGAACTATGTTTGGGGTTTATAACGATCCCTTTCAACAATGTCGTCTTCAAGGTTTGAACATGTGTCTTTGTGGTACGTAGGGATAAAAATAAAGATATGAGAAATTAACGAAAGTTTCAATGTGTGTATCAGTGTCACTTTCTTTAAGGTTCTATCACCCACCTATATTATGGTATGCAAAAGACTTACTAACAAATAAACTTTTGTTTATTTCAAGAATAAAAATAAACTATGTTTTCTATGTTTTGGGTGTGTCATGCAAAAGAAATTTCACTCCTATTTATAGGAAGTCTCATATCACTTCATAGGGACCTAATTACCCAAATAGATAGTCAATCTTTAGCAATAAACATAATTATTTAATAGATATTTATTTGAATAATTATAACTATTTATTAAAACCAAGTGATATAACTTTTGGTTACTTATAATTTTTATTTGCAACTATAGAACACTATATATTTAAAAATGTTTCAATAGTCTTCCTTAAAATGCAACGTGTTTTACCATTATACGCATCACTTATTGATAACATTTATTATATACTTTATTGTCTTATCATTTTCCTATGATTAAATAAAATTGACTTAATTTGGTTGATTTCCTTAGTTTATTCGGAACTTTTACATAATGTATTGTCATGAGTTATAATTCGGATTTGATGGTTTGTAAAAGAATGTTAAATTCAGAGGATTCTTTTGCATTATTTTCAAAAAAGATTAAAGGATAAATTGGAGGAAAATATGAAAAAACATTTTTAAAGAAAAGATAGGAGATTATAATTGTTTCAAAAGAGAAAATTAATTAAACAAATGGTATTAGGAGCTGATCGAAATATTTATCTAGAGAGAGACATTAAATTAATTGATTTACGAGTTAACATCGACCAATTAAATTAATTTTTTAAATTTTTAATAATTTATTTAATTAAATTGATCAAATAAGTGATCGACCAATTTTAAAAATATAAAACTATTTATCTCACTTAAGGATTGGATTAACAGTTAAACCTAATGACCTTAATTCACTTGGATCATAAAACAATTTCATTCACAATACAAGTTATCTAAAACAAATTATTATTTTAGTAAATAAATAATGATTTATTTAAATTTAATTAAAAATATGTTTATAGATAAATATTTTTAATATCTTTTTTTAAATGCTAAATTTGAGCTCACTTGGAGCCAACACAAATGAATTTAAATAGAATTTTCAAAAATAGAGTTACAACCCAATGGTAGAGAACTTGACTAAAGGTGGTGGACCTTAGAACACCAGAGGAAATTTCCTAATCAAAGAGCTTTGCAGAAAAATTGCAACTAAAACTTGACTAAAAAGATAATAAAAGTTTAGTCATAATCCAAGAGCCGGCAATGAAGAAAATGGCAAAGTTTTGGGTTGCAAGACTTTTGGGTCCTCCGCATGTGTATTGACCAAACTTGATAATTTTAATTACCACTCAAATATAATTAAAATATGATAACGTTAACAACATTATTATTATACGTTAAAACTTTTTGCAAAAGAATTTCAAATATATTAATTATTAATTGTTAAAACTATATTATATAGATATCTTTTTCGTTAACAATAATAACATAGTCAAGTGTTGCATTTACACACTCCAAATTTAAATCCAAATCTAAATTCAAATGGAAGCAAAATCTAGTATTCATTAGTATGAAACAATTTACTGGATATATATGTCATTTGATTTTCTCTCTTATTTAACAAGAAATTACAAAATTAAATGAAAAATATTACTAATTCCATGATTAATATTAGTAAAATTTCTAATTTTAATATCGTGAGTCTATTTAATTTTTACTCTAAAAATCAAAGAATGCTCTAAAAAATAAAAGAAAATTTTAGTTTATGAATTCATGTACTATGAATCATTAGATAAGTTGATTTATGACAGATGACTACACCATCAAAAATTCTCAAGGTCTTGATATTGACTAATAAACTGCCTGTCAAAATCTAGTCATATTCCAAGGGCTGGTAATGAGTAAAACAACAAAGCAGATAATGAGTGCTTTTGGGTCAAATTAATTAAATATTGGCCGCATTTTGGGTTCAAGGACTTGTCTTTGCTCACAAAGCATAAAAATAATTAAAATATAACATACTTGTTAAGGAAATTGGATTATATCTTACATAATTCTAGTTTCAATATTGAACACCCAAATTAACTAGAAAACAATAATACTAAATTAAAACTACTCATAAATTTAGCAAATAACACTATTAAAAATTAAAAAGAGAGAGAAAATATATTAAAGTGCAAATAAAACCAAGGCGGATAGTGTTTTTAAGTCAATCCTATAGTATTCGAAATTGTCCTTGCTTCCTTAATTTCCTTGAAATTCATTTGAACTAAGTTGAGTATGTTTAATGGAGGATGCTAAATCAAGCTAGAAGATCATCATGTCTGGAGATTAGCTCTGAGAAATCACCATTTTCTAATTCATTCTCCTTTACTTATCCTTAGATTTGATTCGACTTTGTTGTTGCTTATATTAAGGATCCTTTGTGCAACAGTGTTGAACTAATTTGTTGGATTATTGACTTGTGTTGAATTCTATTATGGTTTCTTGTTCATTCATTAATTTTATTTTATTTTTATATATTTTTGTTTAATGTTTTATTAATTGATTGGCAACCAATTAATCTAGCTAATTGATTTGAGTTTCAGTGCTCAGATTTATTAGTAGAAGGATTCTAATCCATCATCTCTTCAATTTTAAATCAATTAATCTAGCTTTACATCTTTGATGGATTGTTGGGATAGAGTATCTAATTATTTAGAATCATTCTTTATATTTTTCTGTTAGTATCGGGGATCGATATGTATAAACAATAAACAAGAAAATTGAAAAAATTGAATATACAAATATTTACGTAGAAAACCCTCCGAAGAGAGGATTTAGCTTTTCTCTAAATGAGTAAACAAACGAGAGTACAATATAGAGAAAACAAACTTAAATTTACTAAACGTATAAAGTCAAACCCGAAAACAAAGTCTTAACTCTCAAAAGGGCAAACTCGAAAAAGGGTACATAATTCTCTCCATAATTACCATGAAAATTCTCACAAAAACCTATCTGCGACTACGTCTTGCCGCCCCCAGAAGAAAAACCCTGTAGTACTACATCGTTAATTGTCTTCTTAATTGGCCTATCAAAATAGGAATAAAATGACCCCTTAAAATAGCAGAGTTTTGTAACACCCCAAACTCGGCCCAGAAGTTATGGCCGGATCGGGCATGCCACATCAAAAACGTAAAAAAAATTTCCATTCTAAGTCCAGAAAATCGTACTTGATGTTCAAAAGATTAATTCATTAAGGGTTAAAGTGAATGGAAGTCATACACCGGTAGGAAACCGGAAAAGAGGTGGTGAGTCCATCGGATTTGCTAAGTACCAAGCTCCTTCGATTCAATCCTAGACATGCATACCGCCATTGCCACACCTTAACGTCATGGATATTTCTAGGAAACCGATTCGATTAAGTCATTTTAGGAAAAGTGATTAATTTTGGAAAATACTTTCATTGCGGAAGCTTTGCTTGTTGTCGTGTTATTTTGAAATCAACTGTTGTTTTTGAAAACGCGCCTAAAGCTATCCAATTTCAACAGTTAAAATAAGTATTACCTATCTTAGTAATACATATTAAAACCATCAAAAATAAATAAGCGGCCTTATTACATTTAAAAGCCCAAAACCTCAAACGTAATTAAAAGGATGTCCAGTTCACGGAAGAAAATCAAACTTTCGAGCGGGTGGCCACTCCGAATTCCCTCACGACTCCAAGCCCACTATGGTTGGGGATTTCTGCGTGGATGAAAATAAAAGGGTGAGTTTGGGGAAACTCGGTGTGTAAGGAAAACCCATTCAAAGCCCAAGTCAGCTCAAGCCCATTGGGCCTAAGCCCATTCAGTAATGAGTGGTCTGGGCGAGCCCTTTTCAGATTACAATAAAGCGGGCCTTAGCCCTTATTCAGAAATGATATGGCCCATAGGCCCATTTCAAAATACATGCAACATCAAGAAACATATGCAAGCCCATTTGGGAGACTACTCAACCCACCAACCACTACACTCCACCGTACCAGCCATACACTCCATGTGGGGAATAGCTCAACCCACCCAAATTTAACACTCCACAGATTGCGACCTTCTTTGCTCGATTAACGATAAATTGAGGCAAAGCCTCCAAGACGTGGACAAGCCACTTTCAGTACTTCCTCCGTCAATATCCCAGTCCATGCATCGATAATAACAACATGGCATGCGATAAATAACAACGATCAAACATGCATTTAGGTCAATTTAACCTTAGGGGTATTTCGGTAATTTATCTCTTAGAGGTAAAACTGTAAATTTTCTACTTTTAAAGGTATTTCAATAATTTATCTATTTTAGGGTTTTCATGTATATTCCTACCTTTTACGTACTAATGAATCACTACTGAGGGTTCTTACTGAATTGGGCCGATTGGCCCATCATTCCGATTTTGGCCCATTAAGCCCAAAAATATCGAGGGCACAGAAATCATGCACTTTGCAGTCCAAATTTTGCAGCTTACCAAAAACATTAATCGATTTACCTCACGAGCATTCGCACACTCGCAAATTTACAAAATACCGGTTTTCGGCATTTCGGCTTTTCGAGTTTGGCCGATCCAGACTAAGAAAGAGGGTGTTAGTTACACACCTGTTTGCGACGATATGCTGACGAGATCTACACACGAACCGCCTACAATTGGATTACTAACACGTTAATCTAACTATTCAAATACGAACTACGTATTAACCCCTTACAATATTAGGCCAACCACACCTACAGATCATAGTAAGCTTATAAGAAAACAATAAGCAACTCATTAACAAATTTTTGTCAATATTTACCACATAATCATAATTTCACTACAAGCTGTCTTCCTGAGCAACAGTCACTAAATCATTTATAACTAGAGCTACGAAACTCCAAATCAAGTTCTGTTAATTTTCCTTGAAAATAGACTCATATATCTTCTATCCAAAAAAATTTTCAGAATTTTTGGTTTAGCCAATCAATACCAGATTTTTCTCAAAGTTTCCCATATTTCACTATTTGACTAATCTGACCACTCTTCATTACGAATCAAATTTCTCATTCTACAGAATTCAAAATATGTTCTAGTTTATTCCATTTGAAACTAGACTCAACAAGCTTTAATTACATAATTTATTCAGCTTCTAATTCATCTCTCACAATTTATGGTGATTTTCCAAAGTCACATTACTGTTGCTGTCCCAAGCAGATTTATTACCAAATTCACTCTTTCACACCTAACTTGCATGCTTGTTATTTAAACATGTATATCACCAATCAATCATCACATATCTATGATTTTACTTAAGTATAATCTCCATTTCATCATTTTAAAGCACAACATGTTAGCCAAATTTTCCCCTTAGCATCTAAGGCACATGCATGCTCATTTGTTTGGCTCAACTTCACCTATCTTCCATTTTTCATCAAAAGAACATGAAACAACAACCATTTCCTTCATTTTAATTCATGACTAAATGCTCACAACACAACTAAAAATCAAAATATGCTTCAAGAGTTAAGGTAGAATCAAGAAGAACTCATGAACCTCAAAATAGAAGCAAGGTACCAAGAACTTACCTTCAATTTTCCTCCTCCTAATGACCGAATACTCAAGAGCTTTCTCCTCTCCTTTCTCTTCTCTAACTTTCAGCTATGATGAACAAAGATGGACAAAACTTTGTTCTTTCCACCCCTTTTTCTTTTAATAAAACTTCATATTTCATCCATTTAATTCTTTAATACAAAAGACATGAAATTCTTATCATGAAACATTTACCTAACCCATCATCATGAAACATTTACCTAACCCATTATCATGGAACATTTACCTAACCTATTATCAATTTGTATCAATTTGTACCGTAAATTATGGATATCAAGTGTACATTTTGTCTACAACAACATGATGGCTGGACACTTCATGTAAAATGGGAGGTTTGTCATGCAAATCCTCCTATTTTGCACTCCTATTTATTTGGCCACTTCAATTTAGCCTATAGCATTTTCAAACATTTTCACATAGGTTTTATTTCATAATTTCACCCCCTTTTTCTTATGGAACAAAAATTAACTAAAATTACCGGGTTCTATCTTAAGCTTGGGCCTTCTAGAGGCCCACTAACATAATTAAACCTATGCCAACATTCACAGAATTCCCGAAAATTGGGGCGTTACAAGTTTAATTAAGAGAAGAAATCCACTTTTTGTTGGAAATACGTCACCACATCACGTCCCTGTTCGTATCGTCACGACGTCGTTCGTCATTGCAACATCAGGAAGCTTCTTATTGGAAATACGTCACCACATCACGTCCCTGTTAAGTGCTTGCAAACTATCTGATAAATGCTAGGCACATCCCACACTTAGAATTTAATATTGGAACTACTTCTAGCTCGAATTTACCTTTATTGTAATTATTATTACTTAATATATATGCACTTGTGGTATTAAATATTTGTAGTACACATTCCACCCATATCATTGAGACAATCAATCCTTTCTATTTGTTATCATTACTAATACTACTATGATTGAAATTGAAGTAGAATCCTCAAATTCTCATAATTACGAGAGAGTGGCTTGTTTTTATCCATCTTTGTTAGAGTTGTGTGACTCAAATCCCGTATAATCAAATCTGAAAAGTCCAATGTGCAACTCACTTGTTAAAATATAAAATAAAGAGGCAAAATTGGGAATTTGTGGGGGCTAAGGTCTGAGTTAAATCCATATAGAACTATATTTTTTCTATTAGACGTTGATTATAAAAACGACGCATAACCGTATACCTCTTGTACACTTGTTTTCAACATTAGTGAAATTCTCCTCCTCTGTCGATAGTTTTTTCTAATAAAGGGTTTCAACGTAAATTCTGTGTATTTTTATTTTTCTTTCTTATTGCTTTGTGATCATTCCTATTGTCATTATCGATGTATAGTATAACAAACTGGTATCCAAACATTCAAGTTGCTTGTTTCTATCAAGGTAATGGCGAAATTAAAATATGACATTCCGTTGTTAGATCGCAACACCAAATTTAAAATTATTTATTTATAAATATCCAAACAAATTTTGCAATATATCACACTTCATTTTCATCAATAACCTAAATATTTGTGTAGAAATTGACTGGATTTTACTATCTCAAATAAAAGATTCAGATTTTTCGATGGTTGCTATCTTCTCTGAACAAACTCATATATCTTTATATATACTTCATAATTATGTATTTATGTAATATTGTATGATAATTAGAGTCTATTCATATATAAATTTCAGATAAGTAAATCTGAAATCGGATATGAAACAAAAATATGATATAATCATCATAAATGTAACAAATATGAAAATCACGTAACAATGTACACTATTTTATGAATATAATATGCTTAAGATTTTGATACATTGTTCGTGCAACTAGCAATGAAAATAATACAAAATCCAGTATCTTATAAATTAGAAAATACACATGCCTAATCATTAAAAGTAATATATAATATCTGAGTTTTTGAGTCAAAAGTGTAATGGAAAATTATTTTTCTTAAAAGTTAAATTTTAAATTTTTTGGCTTTTACTTTTCAAAATAAAAATTATCAAAATATTTTTTATATTAATTATTTAAAAGGTATATAATAAATTAGATTAATTTATATTTTATGTATCATTATATTAAATTATGTAAATATAATTTTTATTATATTTGAATTTTAGAATATTTTATATGTCCTTAATTTTATAAATACTTTATATTAATTACTTAAAATTTATATTCATGTCTTGTTATATTAAATTCTTTACAAATAATTTGTATTAATTTATATTAATTTTAACTTTTCACTATAATATCTAAAAATAATATTTTAACCTTCAATCATAATTTTGACAACATTAAACGACCTTCAAAATTAATAAAAAATTAAAGCATTTAAAAAAAACACTTTTAAACCCTAATACAAACAAGGCCTATGAGTGGTGTATCGACACAGCAATTTCCAAGTGATGAGAAAGTTGAGGGCAAGTTGTTAAGGAGCCAAAGCGTGTTAAAGTGTCTCCATCTCTTGTTTCTATTTTGAAATTTTGCATGTCCATTTAATCACTGCTACACCCACACCACACCACACGACTTATGGAAAGGCAATCAACCCTTTCTTCCTCTATCTCTCTGCCCTCAAAATGATTTCTCCTTCTTTCTCATCGTATCTGCCTCTTCCTCTGTTTTGTTTATTATTTATCATGCTTGGTGTTAAAGATATTAGTGTTAGCTAAATTGTTAGTCAAGCTGTTATGAGTAGCTAAGTCTGTTAGCAAGTTTGTTAGCTAAGTCTATTAGCTAAGTCTATAAATACTATTTTCTAAATATACAACAACTCTACCTAGGAGCTTGTTCCGCTACCGCGAATCGCAAGGTTATCGGGTGTAAATGGCTTTTCAAGGTCAAGAAAAACCCTAATGGCACTATTGATTGACATAACGCTTGGCTAGTCACCAAAAATTGTTCTCAAGTTCCTGGGTGCAACTTCAAGGAAACATTCAGTCCGATGGTGAAACCTGCCACTATCCAGGTTATTTTGTCTATTGATGTCTCTAGAAGATGGCCCTTTCGTCAGGTCGATATGAATAATGCTTTCTTAAATGGTTATCTAAATAGTGAGGTATTGATGCAACAACCTCTGGGTTATGTTCAGTATGGTTCCAATGGAAAACCTTTTTCGTGTCGTCTTAAGAAAGCGTTGTATGGTCTTCGTCAGGCTCCTCGCGCTTGGTTTGAGAAGCTGAAGCAGTTTCTTATCTCGGTTGGCTTTGTTGGTTCGAAGTCTGATGTGTCTTTGTTTATTCGGGTTAGGGCTGATTCCACACTCTATGTGCTTGTGTACGTCGATGATATTTTTATAACTGGGAACATGTCTTCTTCCATAGATTGGTTTGTTAAGTTGTTAAATGATGAGTTCTAGCTTAAGGATATGGGTGATCTCCATTATTTCCTTGGGATTGAAGTTACTCGCTCATCCTCCGGATGTCTTAATCTGTGTCAGAAAAAATATATATGGGATCTTCTTGGCTGAACCTCGATAACCAATGCGAAGTGTGCTCATATACCAATGGCTGGCTCGGCTGTTATGTCTAAAGATGATGGCGATCGTCTAATGGATCCAACTGAGTATAGGAGTCTTGCTGGTGCATTACAATATGTTGTTCTTACTTAGCCCGACATTGCGTATGCGGTAAACAGGATCTGTCAGTTCATGCATAGTCCTACAACTATTCATATGAATGCTTTAAAGAGGATTTTACGTTACTTATATGGTACACTTGATTTTGGAATTATTTTTGGCCCATCTGATCGGTTATCTTTAGTTAGGTATGCTGATGCCAATTGGGGTTGGATTTTGATGATCGGCGCTCCACCTCCGGATACTACATCTATTTTGATCACACTCCCGTGTCTTGGTGTTCCAAGAAACAGCAAGTGGTTTCTCGGTCCAGCTGAAGCTGAATATAGGAGTCTTGCTGCAGCCACTAGTGATGTTACTTGGTTACTGTCGTTACTTACAGAGCTCCAGGTTATGCTTGATGATACTCTTCATATTTGGTGTGATAGCTCCAGTGCAGTTGCAGTTGCGGCCAATCCTATTGTAACAGGCCTATTTTGCCCGGCCTGAGCCCAAACCAATGAAAACACAAATATAAAATAAAGTCCAAAATTATTAAAGTCCATTTACAACATCAAAAGCCCAAATAGCCTAAATTTCACCAAACCCATTACATCAACCCAAACCACAATTAAACAGACACAAACCCATATCAAACCCAAACCCCTAACCCAATTCTTACAAGCCTAAAAGGCCCAATAGCCTAAAACAATTCAGAAACCCTAGGGTTTTTGAATCACCTTCGCGCCATACCCCCTCCATGTGCGCCTTCAGCATGCACACCGCCCAAGACGGCTCTGCCTGCGACCTTGCACCAAAATGGCAAAACATGCCTTCGTTGACTCCTCCCGTAACCTGCAAACAAACTAAAGAGAAGGCAAAGCAGAAACAAAGCAAGAAACAGTAAAAAGTAGATAGCAAAAATCAAATCACTTGTATTTTTGGCTATAAAAGGCCCGAGACTCGATTGTAATTTTTTACGAATTTTTCGAATACAAACATCCAAAATCAAAAAGGCAGATTAGAAATTTGGAAAGGTTGTTGTTTTGATCTTTTTAATTTCTTTTAGTTTATTGTTTTTTATTACTTTATTTTTATAAATCTATTTTTAATATAAAATGCATAATAAAAATAAAAAAAATCTCACTGGAGTAACCCCGCGGTCACGTTGTCTGAGATCTATTCTCTGTCATCAGAATTGAGCCTAAAGGGGAGGGAGAGAGACCTTTTCTTTCGTATTTTTTGAGTTGGAAAAGCCTTGCTTTCAGGCCCTCTTAAAAAGAGCCAAGAATTCGGTCTTCGCGTGGCTCCAGCCGTCCGTGGTGGAACCACAACGGTTATGATGACGGCGGCGATGATGGGTTAAGAAACCCTAGCAGAAAAGAGAAACGGGGGGAAGAGGGAGAGAATTCCCATTTTTTTCTTTGAAAAAGAGCAAAATAAGCCTTTTTTGGAAAAATTCCAGCTTTTATATACAATCAAAACGGTGTCGTTTTGCACCTAAAGTCTTAGCGCCAAAACGGCGTTGTATAGGCCGTATCCGCGTGCGACCCGACCCGCTCCAGGAAGATCCGCGCGTTTTTCCTTTTGGGATATTTATCCCCTTGGTCCCTCCACTTTATGGGCTGTTCTGATTAAGTCTTTTTTTTCATTTTCTTTTTGTTTTAAAATTTGACTATGAAATTTATCGTGTGCTTCAAATTAGTCCCTCACCCACTGACTCGCTGAGAATGGGACCTGTGTCCAGAGTTTGGGTTATTTGCCGAATCGGGCCTCGATAGTTTAAGCGCGCTTAATTTTGGTCCCTAGTGACCTTTTCTGTTATTTATAATTTGTACCTTAAATTTCTATTTGGTTTCAACCTAGTCCTTGTCTGTTAATTTATTTATTTATTTATTCAGTTTTTTAGGAACTATTTTTGTTTTATTTATTTTAATTTTGTTTTCATATATTATTTATTTTAAATCACTTTATCATTATGCATTTTAAGTTTATTTTGCACATTTTAAACTATTATTCTTTTAATTTTTTATATGTATTATTTATTTTAAACTATCATACATATTATTATTTTGGAGTTTTATATATATACCTTTTATTTTACACTATTTTATATATAATACTTATTTTAAGTTTCCTATATGTCATTTAGTCACATTATTTCACATGCTAATTATTTTAAATTTTTATTATGTATTGTAAACCCTTTATTATTATTTATTCTATATTTCATATATTACATTGTTTATACATATATATGTATCTTTTATATATATTATTTATTTTAAATTTACTTTTCCTCTGTTATTTATGTTAAATTCCTTCATGTTATTTTAAAATGTTTTATAAATTATTTTAAGTTGCCCTATATATTATTTTGTTATCTTGAATATTAATGATTTTAATTATTTTACACAATTTACTATAAATCGTTTTCTATAGTATCTATTTCAAACTTGTTCTCCTACATATTATCCGTTTAGAATTGTCTTATTGTTTATTTTAAATCGTTCCATCATTCATTTCATTTCTCTTTGATTATTAATGTTGATGTCAAAATAACTTGAGTTGTATGATTATTGCTATTGTGTTTTATAATTCTTTATTCATATTTTCATGTCTTTGTGATTCATTATTATAATATTTATTCAGTAAATTATTATACCATGTTCGATATTGTCATTCATTCTCGTTTCGTTAAAGTCATTTCAAAGTTTATGTATTCATCCAACATGGACCGTTTTATTCTACTCTAAACAAAATAGTGCATGTCATTAAGTGTCATGCTTGTTGTTATTAAAAAACGTTTAAAAAATAATAAGGCAATATTTCGCGTTTTAGAATTTCGAAAAAATCATACCCTAATTTACGGAGTTTTGATTTTCTCGTTAAACCTAAATAGCCAAATATCATTTTTGATTCCAAAATACACGAAGTTTCGATAAAAATTAAAGGCAAACTTATTCCCGAAGATTAGAACGTCGTATCCTAACTTACGAGATGTGGCATTTTGTTATCTCGGGACGAGTGGGCCTTTGATGCTCGTTTCAATATAATTCAAACGTTTTAAAATTAACATTCATAAAAAGGGATCGTATTTTAAAATTTCTCTTAAAATCTTTTCAACTTTCGACATTAAGACGATAATTAATCAATTAGGTGCTAATTTTGGGGGTGACGAGGGTGTTAATCCTTCCTCGCACATAACTGACTCCCGAACTCATTTTTCTCAAATGTCGTAGAACAAAAAAAATCGTTGTTTTAGCAAATCGAGATATTTTATTGAAACGACCAAATTTCTAGGTGATCCGATCACACCTAAATAAAAAGGATTGGTGGCGACTCCTATTTTTTTCGTTTCCAAAATCAAGTCGACACTTATTTCAAAAAAATAGTTTCGACACCTATGTTACATTCAAAATTCAAACATGTTGAGCTTGATCTATTTTTTATTCGTGAAAAGGTTTCTGAGGGCTCAATTGTGGTTGGTGAGGTTCTTGCGTGTGATCGGATTGCAGATGTTCTTACCAAACCACTTTCGGTGATGTTGTCAATGTCGGAAATTTCTTTGGGTCTTACCTCTGGAGAAGTTGGATGAATGTTAAGGATATTAGTGTTAGCTTAGCTAAATTGTTAGTCAAGCTGTTATGAGTAGCTAAGTCTGTTAGCAAGTTTGTTAGCTAAGTCTGTTAGCTAAGTCTATAAATACTATTTTCTAAATGTACAGAAACAAGATTAAAGTCTAAATACGTGAATGGAATTTCTTCATTAAAATTGTTTTGCAGTTTCTCTGTTTTGAAGATTGTAGAACTAGGTTTTGATCAAGATTACCAATATTTCTTCACTTGGGATCCCTGTTTCACTAACCACTCCCGAGTATCAGCGTAAGATTGAGCGTGAGTTCGAGAACTGCCGCAATGGAATATCACTGCTGGGTTTCCTTGCCATGGAGGTGATCGAAAAAAAGAATGCGGAGATCCAGATTTAGAGCGTCAGTGTGACGTTGATATTACCTCGATGGAAATTCATGGTTTATGGTATCGCGTGCTTGAGATCCTATCTGATCGTCGAATCCTAGGAGTTTCCAATAAGGAGGTGATCAACAAAGGCATTTGTCTGCCTCCATTTCCAGATGATGATTGGATCCGAGATTCTCGGGTGTTTACTCCTGGTCCCGGCTTTGCCGGTGTTACTCTGTTTTATGACTGCCCCTCTCCCATCTCAACGGATCTTCTATTCTTTCCTTGCAATAAAAATGATGATTATAGTAATGTTTCGGTAGCAATAGCAAATAATAACAATATCCATCCGCAGAGATGCTCAGATAGTGTCAGTGTTACGATTCTTGAAACCTCCTTGGAAAGCCTCCGCAATCATTCCTGGGATTTGAAGGGAGCCTTGAAAACAGGATTCGAGCTGCAATGGAGGAAGAACTATTCAGAAGAATGCTGGAACTGCACTTCTTCCGGTGGAGCCTGCGGTTTCCACATCTTCGAATATCAAACATTCTTCTGCTACAATACGTCCGGTATGTACTATCCCTTTTTACAGCTGAACAAAAACTATTATTATTTATCATTAGTTTATTACTAGCATTATTTCTCATTGGATTAAACTTGAATACGCAATTAAAATCTAACATCAGTTTTTTAAAATATATTTTAATAAAAATAAAACTGAAATTCAGCATTTGATAGATATAGACTTGCATTGCAGAGACAAGACTTTTCTGGTAACATGATGGAAGATTTAATATATATATTACACGAAATAATTGTGGTAATTGGTAGCCTTACTTATCTTAGTTAGTCAAGTATATATTACATTGTTTTAAAATTAAAGTATTTTTTATATATTTTCATAATTCTTTTTATTATTAATATTTTAGAATTCCAATTGTTAAATCTAATAGTAAAACCATAGTTACAATGATATCTCTTTATTATATGTATCAAGCACATCATATTTATCAATATATATTTAAGAAATTAATTAAAAGTTATTTAGACATCCCACAACATCATCTTTAAATTGAGTTTGGATTATCCCAAAAGGAAGGGAAAGATGGAAGTGACTAAAATTAAGAAATCTTTTGTTGGTTCACCTAACAGTAAAACCCACGCACCAAAATTTTCTATTACTACTATTAATAATAAATCATTGGATTCCAATATATTAATCATTAATTATAAAAAATGTCCTCTATTCATCAACCAATAATAACACCTTCAAGTGTGTTGTATATTACTATTGCATTTACAGACTCCAAATCCAAGCCCAAGTGGAAGCAAAATCTACTATTCATAGGTATGAAACAATTTGTTGGATATGTATGTGATTTGATTGTTACTTTCTCTCTTACATACACAAAACATGTAACTACAAAAATCAAATGAAAAAGTATTACTAATTACATATAGCAAATTCCGAATCATTCCAAAAATTTTAATCGATGCATTCTCAATAAAGAGGGTGAGTACATGCAACAGGATGGAACAATTGTAATAAATACGTGCTCTATTCCACTGCCTAAATGTTAAATTTATTATTTTACCCTTTATTATATTTTTATATACATATTTTAATATTTTTATCATTTATACTCATGACTTATATACATTTGAATATGTTATATATGTATTAAAGTATATATATTAGAGAATTTTATAAACAAAATCATGTTCATGAATAAATTTTAGGATATTAAATGGAAAAATCAAAATAAAAGAAGTGGGTGAAGCAATCTGGAGTAGATCAACATTCATGGATGCATACCATCATAGGGCGGAGGTCAATGAGACAATCTCCACCTTTATCAGCTTCATTATGGTCAATAGTTATTTGATATGTTAACAATTAATAAAACTATAGGAATATTGTTTATTTGACTTATTTTTTCAAATTTCCAAAGTAATCTTTTTCAAACTACAGTTCAAGGTTAGATTTGATATTCTACATTTATAATTATTTGAGTATTACTCACCTGTTGTGATATGTGATTGACAAGAATTTTGTTAAGAATCTTGTTGATAGGAACTCGATTTATTAATCTTGTTATTTGAATTATTATGTTTAATTCGATAAGCTTTATCGTTTAAATGACGAACTTACTAAGGTTTATAAAAGCTTACTCGTGATTTGTTGTGCTTTCTTGTAGATAACATATTGTGGGTAATCGGGTGATCGGATCAATTCGAAGAAATCACACAATCTGAGGTTCTTTAGTAAATTATGAATTCGATTTGGCTTATATGGCATTTAATATGACCATTGATCATATTCCGTAATGTTTCATAAGTACATGTAATTTGTTTGGGTTGTGCATTTTGATGTTGTGGTATGAATAGTTAATGTGGTATGTATGTTTAATTTCATGTTTAAGCATAAGTAAACAAGTATGAAATGGTAAGTGTGGTACAAAGGAATTGAAGGTAAGTTATATTTGAGTGTGTTGTGGCTTGTGTAAAATAACTAAAGTAGTGAAATGTTGGGTAATTAGGGATGTGGTGTCATTGATGGCACATTGGTTAGGCGCCTAGGTTGGTTGTTTAACTTGATTTAAGTAATTGAAAATGTATGCCAAAGTCTTGTGAACATGTGTGTAAGTTTAGAGTTAGGTACTTAAGCATTTGTTTGTGAAATGAGCATGTTTTGAGACATTTATAAGCACACATGGCTTGGGAAACAGGTTGTCACACTGCCGTAAACCTCTAGCATGTTATGGTATAGGCTGATTTACATGGGTATAAAGAGTTACACGGCCTGGCGACACGGCCATGTGACCTTATATTACACAAGCACAGTGAGTTACACGGTCTGCGCACACAGGAGTGTGGTTTGTCACATAGCCATGTCTAGAACCACACGCTCTGGGTTCTATCACAAGGCCGTGTGACCCTTATTTTGAAATTTTTTAGTTTTTTCCTAAACTTTATGATTTGCTTCGAATTGGTCCCTAATTATTCCTAAACTATTTTTAAGACCACGTAAACTTGATTTAAGGTCCATAAATGTATGTATTACTCCAATATGAATTATTTATGAAATTCTATTAATTAATTTGGTAAACTTGAAGCTATTTGTTATTGATTGTTCTAGTTTGTACAGTAATATGTCATAACCCTAATTTGGCGACGGGTACGGGTTATAGGTGTTACATTTAGTGGTTTTAAAGTTACATTTTATTCGATTCTTGGACTGAACGTAACGTGTTTGAAGTTTAGAGAATTACATGCCATATAAACTTATGATAGTGTGATATGATTGATCTGATCTAACCTCTATTTTTGTTACAGATTTATAAATGTTAATAGAATTTGATTTTGATCATACAGACCTTGATGAGGTAAATGGCCCCACAACTGATTTTGCAAATGTTTGATAGGAAAATCAAAATGTCCTTTTGATTTAATGAGTCAGTGGTTCACAAAAGTAGTGCGAGCCAATTTACTAGCCCTACAACCTCTACCCCTTGTTATGTTTCCTATGACATCCTTGGGTCCTCTAGAGACTGAAATAGTTCGACTGTTTTGATTAAATAATCAGAAGGTATTGAAGAATTTAGTGGCAAAATAGGCGATAACTCAACTAGGGCTAGATACTGGCTTGAAAATGTCTAGGAATCTTTTTTGATGATATGGCTTGTTTATTTGATGATTATATTAGATGTGACATGTCCTTGATAACAGGTAAGATTTATAACTGGTATTCAACATTAACGGTGGTTGTATCAAAAGACTAGATTAACTAGAATTTCTTCAGATTTGAGTTCAGAAAGAAAAAATGTCATCAAATGTAATATGGACAGGAATTTGTACAACTCAGTAAATATAATCGAGAAATTGTACCTGTGGATTGTGTTAAACAGTTGTCTACGCCTTAGAAAGGCAAACGTATAGGTTAGAGAAATAACACTGGAATTAAATGTAGTGGGACCAAAAAAATAATTGTTGGATCTGAAGCTACTATATCTGATATTATTTCTAATACGTTCTATCTTTTTGATATTATTTATTGTATTTGCACTAGGTGATACTAGATTAACTTACTTATATATTTGCATTGCATTAGTAATGAATAAGGATATATTTCTTGAGTCAATTGAGTTTGATGTTATAGTCATAATCCACTGGGTAGAGTGTAATAGTTAACTTGGTATATCGAAATTATCAGTTGAGAATCTATGGCTGTGATTTTCCTATTGATCTGATATTATTACCATTTCATGAATTTGATATTAATCTGAGAATAGAATGGCTAAGGTTATACGATGCTGTAGTGAACTATAGACAAAAAAAATTGATCTGTACTATAGGAATGGTGAAAGGATTATGGCTGAGTTTGATTAATTCAGATAATACTAATAGAGTTATTTCAATTATCTCTGTACATAAATTGACTTGTAAATGTTTTATATATATATATATATATATATATATATATATATATGTATGTATGTATGTATGTTTACTTGATAATCAAGAAATGGGATCAAAGATTTATCATTTATCTATTATCAGCGAATTTCTTGATTTGTTTCCTGAAGAATTTCTGGGATTTCTGCTTAAATGTGAAAGTTGAACAAATTCAGGATAAAGAATAAATATATTTTATCTAGTATAGACGACTTGTTTGATCAGTTAAAAGACGTAATAGTGTTCTCGAATATAAATACATATTTGGATGCTATTAGCTACTAGTAAAGATTGTGGCATATTGGAAATTGTTATTGAGCTCAATGTTGCCAATATGAATTTTGGTAATGTTGGAAAAGGGCCGAGTCACAATGGATTTTTCATTTGGATTTCTTTTATCACCAGGGAAGAAATTTTTGATCTGGGTTATGGTTGATAGATTGACAAGGACAACTTTTTTATTCCAGTCAGAACTTATTACTCGCTTGAGAAGTAGCTGAGTCATGTAACACCCTCTCACCCATGTTCAATATCGAAATACGGTTACGGAGCATTACCAGACTTATAACACAATTAAATATACATTTCACATACATTTTTTTAATTCCATGTAATCATCATCCAACATCAACTACATTGTCCCTAATACGAGCCTACGATGCCCAAAACATGCTTTAAGAGTAGTTTGGGACTAAAACGATAACTCAGGAAATTTTTACATAACTTAAAAAACAATTCAAACTACAGGGGACACACGCTCGTGTGGCTCGGCCGTGTGAGAAAGACACACTTGTGTCACAGGCCGTGTGGACATTTGAAATTAGATCACATGGTCGTGTCCCATCCCGTGTCTGACGCTGTGTAACTCCCTAACTTGGGTCACACAGCCAACCACACGCTCATGTGACCAGCCCGTGTGCCCTTTCGAAATGGCCTCACACGCCCATGTGCCATGCTGTGTGCTAGGCTGTGCCAAACCTGTAGGGTATACTGACTTATGCCACATGGCCAAATCACACACCCATGTGCTGGGCCGTATGGAGCATACTGACTTGATTTTTAATTCAACACCAGGGGACATACGGCCGTGTAACTTGACCATGTGTCACACACGCTTGAGACACACGTCTGTGTCTTTGCCCATGTGGAAAAAAATAGTCTATTTACCAAGCCATCTTGCCACCCAATTTGCATAAACCTACACCAAACCAAATGACACAATTCATGGCATAAAAATAGGCATTCAATTAACTAAATCAAGCCTAATTCATGCTAATTCTATACCATCATCCATAATACACTCAAGTTACAAAATGGGCCATTCCATTTATATCAAATTCACATTCACAATTCAACCAAATAAACACTTTCAAACATGCATCATTTTGCCCAAACTCACAAGCATATAACTTTTCAAATATCAGCCATTCACTATAAGCATTAATATAGCAATTATCAACACAAGACAAAGGCCATTTGTATATATATTTACACAACTAAATCAATCAAAATAAGCCATCTCTCATGGCTATACACAAAAGCAAATACTTAACATTTACAAGCTATTTCAAATGACCAAATTCATCACCAAACTATATATTAAAATGACCATAATCCTATACATGCCATATATCTATAAACTTAAATTCAAAAGTACCAAAATGATAGTTGGATAATGTGATGAAGTCTCCAACAATTCCCGAATCCGAGCTAGCTTTGATTTCAATATAAAAACGAGAAAATAAACAAAGTAAGCATAAAGCTTAGTAAGCTTGTATGAAATAAACTCAATTAGTCATAAATACACAATTCAATCAATTGAATATATCAACACATAATTCATATTAGCTAACAAACCTTCCACATATTCAAACATAAAATTAGGTTTGAAATTCACAAGTTTCTTCGATTCAAAACTTATACGGTTCATGTACATACCTGTATGACCTCTTATTAGTCTCATACTCATCCATGTCTTTGATATACCTGTTGAACCATTCGAAATACTATCAAATGCTCAAGAATCTCACACCTAAGTGCTACATACACAGTCGAATCTAGCTCAATCTCATATCACATATAATGCTCACTCTCGAGCTATCAATGGGTCTGCTCACACAAGCTGGCGGTCATAACGAAGCTACACGGTACTGTTCACACAAGCTGATGAGTATCCGCAACACATGCTGATAACTCAGCCACCGGTAGGACATACGGACCATCACCCAAATCACATAACCCCTAATGACATGTCATTTGTATCCTAATCTATTCCTAAGGTTCAACTGAGATTTCTCATTTGTCGAATCATCGTCAAATATGTCTGCAAGGTCGATTTTACAATTTATGCAATATTAAAGCATTTAAAACACAAATATAATAATACTTATTACATACGAACTTACCTCGAATGTAAAAAACGACGAAACGAGTCGATTAGTCCAAAATATTGTTCTTTCCCCAATCTAAATCCATATTTCACTTTTCTTGATCTATATGTAATCAAAATTAACTTACTTAATTATCACTTTATTCAATTTATCCAAAATACACATTAAGGTAACTTTACACTTTGCCCTAATATTTCCATATTTTTACAATTTAGTCCTTATTTCATAAAATTACAAATTCATGCAATTCAATCTAAACCCATGCTAGATGAATTTCAATTAGGTCCCTAGCAGCCCATATTTTTCATTTATTTCACAATTTAACCATGAATTTTACACATTTCATAATTTAATTCCTATTTGGACATTTTACTAAAAATCACTTAACAAATGTTGTTTATCTAACAACAAGCATGCATTTTCTATCATTAAACATCAAAATGCACCTATATTCATCAATGGAAAAACCCTAAACCTTTAATAGTTCTGTAAAATAGTCCCTAGGTTAGCTAGACTAAGCTACAACGATATCAAAAACATAGAAATCATTAAAAACGAGACAAAAATATACCTAAATGAGCATGAGAAGCTTGGCCAAACCCTAGCTTCAAAAATGGCTATTTTTTTCTTTGTGACAATCGGCTAAGGAAGATGACAACATAAAAATTTGGTTTTTGTTTTATCTATTTTACTTTAAATAACCAAATTACTTATTTAACCTTAATTATAAACTATTAAAAATACTTAATGCATGCCCATAAATGTCCATTAACATTAAAAATGGGCTAATTACTACATAAGTACCTCCATTATTTAATTTCATAGCCATTTAATACCTTTAGCTAATAGAACACAAGCTTTACACTTTACGCGATTTAGTCCTTTTTATCATATTAAGCATTCAAACGATAAAATTTCTTATCACAAAATTATTTTATCATACTTTAGACCTCAAAATAATAATAAAATAAATATTTTGACCACAGATTTGTGGTCCCAAAACCACTATTCTGATTTGACTAAAAATGGGCTGTTACAAGTCATATGTGTCAGAAATTGTTAGATCGCATGGAGTGCCATTGTTTATTATTTCTGATGTTGATTCGAGATTTACTTCTAGATTTCAAGGTAAAATTTTCGAGGATAAAATTTCCTAAGGGGAGAGTTGTAACAGCTTATTTTTCAGAGGTGTGGGAAACAGTGGTTTCGAGACCACAAATTCGATGAGTAAGTTCGTATAATTAGTATTTTAATTATACAAGTCAATAATAATTTTATATTGAATTTTGATTTGATGAATTTTAACTAATTGAATTAATGGTTAGTATGAGTGGTTGTTCCGGAAGTCAAGTGGTTTTAGAAGATAAGGTATTAGGACCCCGTTTCTATAAACCTAGCTCGTGAATATTTTTATTAAATATTTACAAAGTCACATTATAGGTTATTTGAAGTTTGGCCCGGTAATTTTAACAATTGGTTGCTTAATTAAGGTAAAAGGATTAAATTGTAAAAGAGGTAAAAGTTAATCACAATAGATTTAAAATAGTAAAGGGATCAAAATGGTGATTAAACCATGGTAAAAAACTCCATGCGGTGATGGATATGATTAATCTACTAGCTTTTGGGTTATTTTCTCATTTAGTCCTACTTAGTTTAAGGTTAAATTGAAATAAAGTTTCATTAACTAATAATTTAAATAATTGAAAGACCAAATGTGCAATTAAACCCTCTTTAGATGGTAATTAAACCATATACTTATATTATGGACATATATGGACACGATTTAGTAATTTTATAAGTTGTAATAAAATGGTACTTTAGTAAATAGTTAAAATATAAGTTAAAATTAAAGAAATTAAATGATAATATGAACATTTTCTTTTCTTCTTTGTGGAAGAAAACCCAAATAGCCATTTTTAGGGTTGGGAAAGCTTCGTTCAAGCTTTAATATCTTATTGGTAAGTGAAATTTCACCCGCTTTTAGTAATTTTTATATTTTTGAGCTTGTATTAGCTTGATTTAGCTAACACGTGGACTAATTTATAAAACTGTTAAAGGTTGTGGATTATTCCATTAATGATTTTAGTGTGTTCTTGAATTTTAATGGTAGATTATTAAACTTGATTGCCAAATATGACTATTTTATAAAGTAGTTTTTGGTAAATTTGATGTTTAAGGACAAAAATGTGAAATAGAAAAATTACATATATCTGTTGTGTAATAACAATAAATATGGACTGTATTAGGGTCCTTGTAACATCTCATTTTTGAGTCAAATTAGAACAGTGGTTTTGAAACCACAAATCTAATGTCAAAAAATTATTTTAATATTATTTTCAGTATTTACAGCATGTTATTTGATATGTGCAAAAATTTCGTGAGCTAATTTTATCAATTGGTTGGTTAATTTGATAAAAAGGACTAAATTGCGTAAAGCATAAAACTTTTGTTCTATTAGCTAAAACTATCTAATAGCTAAAAACCTTAAAGTTAAGGTCCTTATATTGCAATTAGACCGTTAATAGCATGGTTGGACATATATGGACATATATTAATGTGTTTTAAATGATTTTTATAAGGTTAATATGGTAATTCATTAAATAAAGGTTAAATAATTAAAACAAAAGACAAAACATTTCATTCATCTTTCTTCCTAACTAAAATTAAGAAAGAAAGAAGCCATGGATAAGCTTTGAAAGTTTAGCTAATGCATGCTTCAATTGTAAGTGATCTTTGACACGGTTTTTAATGATTTCTATGTTTTTGAAATCATTGCAGCTCAGTCTAGCTAGCCCGTACCTTTAATTTCGAAACTATTAAAGATTCTGAGAGTTGCCATTGTTGAATCTATGTGTTCTTTGATTTTTAATGTTGAATTATGAAAGGTTAATGATAGATTTTTCATGTTTTGTAAAGTGATTTTTGATGAAAATGCACAATAGGGATTAAATTGTGAAATGTGCGAATTATATGATTGAAATGTGAAATAAATAAAAGTTTTGGGCTGCTAGGGACCTATAAATAATTCGGCCAAGCTTGGTTTTATTAAAATTATGTGAATTTTGTGTTTTGTGAAATAAGGAATAAATTGTTAAAAGTGTGAAAGTTTAGGGGCTAATGTGCAAATAAGCCTAAATGTATGTTTTGGACTAAATTGAATGAATGGTTGATTAAATAAGTTAATTTTGAATTCATATAGATCAAGAAAGAAAGAATTCAGATTTAGATCGGGGAAAAACAAGGTTATTGAGTAATCGACCCGATCCATCAATTTCGAATACGAGGTAAGTTCGTATGTATTAAGCATTGTAATAATTATGCTTTTAGTGCTTTAATATTGCATATATTGTATATACGGGACTATAGTTATGTTCGACGACAAATCAGCTATTGGTGGCACTTAGTGTGCGAATCAACATAGTTTCGGCTATATATGGCACCTAGTGTGCGAGATATCGAGTATGACACTTAGTGTGCGAGACATTGAGTATTCAACGGTATTTCGTGTATGTATGAACTTGTTAAGGATTGGTACAAGTATGTACATGTATATTATGAGCTTAAAATCAAAGAAGTTACAAAGTTTGTATATGAGCTTATGAATAAGCAGGTGAAAGGTTTGTTAATAATCATAATGTACATGATAATATATTTGGATGGATGAATGTTGTATTTGTAAATAGTTAAGTTCATATCATACGAGCTTACTAAGCTATGAAGCTTACTTCGTGTTATTTTTTTATGTTTTATAGTGAATCAAGGCAAGCTTGAATCTGGGAGTAGTCGGGAACATCATCACACTATCAAACATCTAACTTGGTACTTTTGAGTTATACATTTATGGTATATGGCATGTATAGGCTAGATGTGGTATTTTGGTTGTGATTATAGCCATGACATTTGGCTTGTAAATTGTATATGTTTTGGTTTGTATATATAGCCATGAGTGATGGCTTATTTTGGTATGTTTGGAATGAATGTGGTTATGGTTTTATAGTTGCTCAAATGGTTAATTGATTTGTGGAGTATAAATGCTTGAGAAATGCCTTGATGAGGTATGAATTTTAGATGTTGTGTTGGTTATTTATAAGGGAGTTATGTGTATGTGAATTATGGTAAATGAACTATATAGATTGATATTGTTTTGGCTTGTATTTGGCTAAGTAAATGGTAGTGATTTGAGATTTGGAATACATGAAATTATAATGGTATGAATTGTGCATTTGGTTGATGATTTTGGTTGCTCAATTGTATGATGAAATGGTACCATTTTGGTTGTTTAGGTAAGCATGAATAACAGTGACAAATTGGCCTTGCAAATGGCCTATTTTTATCGACACGGGCATGTGTCTCGGTCGTGTGTGACACACGGTCATGTTACACGGCTGTATGTCCCCTAGTGTTGAAATTGAATTGAAGTCAGTATGCTCCACATGGTTTCACACATGGGCGTGTGACTGGCCTTGTGGTACAAGTCAATATACCCCCTAATTGGCACACGGCCTAGCATACAGGTGTGTGACTGGCCGTGTGGTACAAGTCAGTATACCCCCAAATTGGCACACGGCCTAGCAAACGGGCATGTGACTTGGCCGTATTGCATAAATCAGTATACCCTCCAGTTTTCACACTATCTGGCACACGGGCGTGTACTCAACCGTATGATACAAGTCAATATGCATGCCCTGTTTCCACACGGCCTGTTCACACGGGCGTGTGACACTTGTATGGTTGAAATTTTTCTAAGTTTCCAAAATTTTCATATGTTATCGGTTTAGTCCCGAATCACTTCTAAAGTATGTTTAAAGCCTCGTAGGCCCTTATAAAGGACCAATTGATTGAGAATGAATGATAATTGTATGAATTGATTGAATGTATGAGAAAAGTACAGTAATGGTAAGTGATATGGTTGATTATTGAGTTGTTAATTACCGTTGATGTTGTAATGGTAATTGATATGGCATATTATATCATCATTTCAAACAAAAATTTTAAGTCAAATTACACAATTAACCTCTATACTTTTTATTTGGAAAAATAAAAATAAAAATAATTAAATTCACTCTAAAAGAAAAAGTATAGGGACTAACTGTTAATACAAAACAAAGATTTTTAGTTGTGTGTGTAGGTTGATAACTTGATATACAGAAGTCAAGTTTCATTTCATTCCTTACTTCTAATTATAAAAGGTTATTTTACAATTTTAAATGTAAAAGTTTCTTTTTATATTATAAAAATAAGTAACTTATTGGGTTTCAATAATTACTATTTTTTAAAAAATTTGCATGCACCTATAATTATTGATTCATATTTTAATTAACATTTGATGATATTTTTACTATTTTAGAGAAAATGAAAACAATGGGAGAGGGTCTCATACTTGGACTAGGTATTATTTGGTACCCATTATTAAAGTATGTTTAAATTTTAGTGCAATCCAATTAATTTAGTTTGTTGGTTTTAATTTAGATTGTACTAACTCTTAAATAGTTTTACTTGAAATTATTTGATTCTAACATTAATTTAATAAAAAATAATGCATAAAAACCAAATAACATATCTTTATGAGAATATTTTTGGTGTTTTAATTTTTTAAATAAAATTTTATCTAATTATTTATTTATTAACATTTTCTAGATATCTAACAGACTGTGCATGTTGTTATTATTTCAGTTCTTTCCACTGCTCTATTTTCTTTTCTCCATCTTAATTGTTTCACTTACTTTCTCCATATATTATATAACTAATTCATTGTTTTCATACTCCATGAACAGGACTGGTGGTAGCTATAACCATTCTCATATGCTTTCTTGTCTTGTGGTTCAAAGGAAAATCATTACTAAATCAAGGAAAGAAGAAAGAGGATGCTAGGATTGAGGCATTCATCAAAAAGTTTGGTTCTCTTGCACCAAGGCGATATTCTTATGCAGAAATCAAAAAAATGACAAATAAATTTAATCATAAATTAGGTCAAGGAGGATTTGGCAGTGTATACAAAGGGAAATTGCCTGACTGTCGTCTCGTGGCGGTCAAAGTCTTAAGTGAATCAAAAGAAAATGGAGAGGATTTCATGAATGAAGTGACTAGCATTAGTAGAACTTCTCATGTTAATATCATAAGCCTACTTGGTTTTTGTTTTGAGAAATCAAAGAGAGCTTTAATTTATGAATTCATGCCCCACGGATCCTTAGGTGGGTTCATTTATGATAGAGGATTGCATCATCGAAGTTGTCGATTGGAGTGGAGAACTTTGTATGACATTGCACTTGGCATTGCTAGAGGACTCGAATACTTGCATCAAGGTTGCAAGACAAGGATCTTACATTTTGATATAAAACCTTACAACATCCTTTTAGATGAAAACTTCTATCCCAAAATCTCTGATTTCGGTTTGTTTAAATTATGTGAAAGAAAGAAGAGTATTATTTCCATGGCTTGTGCTAGAGGAACAATAGGATATACTGCTCCAGAATTGGTTTGTCGAAACTTTGGTGGACTTTCTTATAAATCTGATGCCAATAGTTATGGAATGATGGTCCTTGAAATGGTGGGAAGAAAAAATATTGATGTTGGAGTGTCTCAAACTAGTGAAGTATATTTTCCGTCCTGGATTTATAAGCATCTTGATAAATCTATGAACTTGAATCTTAATAGAGTAATAGTTGAAGAAGAAGAAGAAGAAATAACAAGGAAGTTGATTATTTTGAGCCTTTGGTGCATTCAATCTAATTCATCTGATCGACCATCGATGACTAAAGTGATAGAAATGTTACAAGCAAATCTTCAATCATTGATAATTCCACCTGGACCTTTTGTATCTTCCCTGTACAATCTCCTAAAACTTTAGAACATCATCAATCATTTAAGCTTTGATTTGTTTGATGTTGCAAGTTTAACTCAAACTTCTAATAAAAATTATGATTGAATATTACAATTATTATGAAAAACAATGATTTTTAAAGTAAAAAAAATCACAACAATCCGAATATGCTAAAGCATGTGATCGCATGATAAAATTTGGACAATTTCATATGATGAAATAGTTTTCTCTCTCTCTCTCCTCACCATATGAATTAGATTGATTTCATTCAATAATATACATTTTGTTCGATATAAAATTACGTAAGGCATTATGATGGGTTATCAATTGGAACAATGATTATTAGTAAAGAAATAACAACAATGAATCTGAAGAATTCCTTTGTGTTAATTTGACAGGGATTAAGCAATCAACAACATACTTGGTAGAGTGAAAAAAGCGAAAGTATAAGTAGAGAATAATAAAAAATTAAAAGGTATAAATTGATTTGATAGTAGGATAGGACAGAAAGAAATAAAAGGAAGAGAGAAAACTAATCACTTCAAATTAGAATAAAAAAGGAGAGAAAATGACAAGGTAAAAGTTAAGTGTATATTTTACAAAATTATGCAATTTTTAAAATTTATTATTTCTCTTATTTTTCAACTAAAAAGTTTATATATATATATATATTTAATTTTTTTTCCTAGGGAGTTAATATAGGAAAGAAAAAGTTGAAATGCAAAGAAAATTTCCAAATTTAAGAGCTTTGGAGAAAAATTGCAACTTAGACCTTACTAATAAAATGTGTGTCAAAGTTCAGTCGTAAGTGCTGGCAATGAAGAAAACGGCAAAGCAGATAATGAAGTTTGTGGGTCCAATTAATTAATGATTTGCCCTGTCTTGGTTTCAAACATTTCCTTTCTTCACTGGGAAATCTAGTATGTCCCATGTGTATAATTTTGTATATCATATTATCATATATATAAATAATTAAAATAAAATACCATACCAAAACAAAACAAAACAAAAAAAAAAAGATATGAATATATATAAATCTATCAAAATCGATTTAATATGAATTATTTAAAATTTAGAAAGTATATAAAAATATAATACTTTGAGCTTGATTATTATATATTAGATATTTTTATTAATTAAAATATTTTTAATACTTCACACTCTTAATTATTTCAATTAAAATACCTATTCCAAATTTATCACACTATTTTGTTTGTTAGAAAGGTGTACTTATTATATCAAAATAGATTTTCTTTTTCTATTTTATAAGATATGATTTTTAAAATCAACTACTAAATACATATCGCCAACAGGGTGAACCCACCCTATGACACGATGATAAGTGCATTATTTATTTATTTATTTATTTATTTGTGATATTTCTTTTCTTAAATTATGTTATTTATGTTCTTAATTATATTATTTATATTTATTTTTTATATTTAGGGGATAATTGAAGAAAAGTGAGCTTAAAGTTTATTGTTGACAATTTTTTGCATATTAGAATTTCAACACAGCTCACTTTTAGTATTTCGACCATAATTTAAACTATATGACTCCATTTTGAGCTCATAATATACCAATTTGAAGTGAATTGAAAGATTTAACTAAAGTTATTTCATGATTCAAGTTCAAAAAGCATCAAGAAGGCACCTAAAAATGGCTTGAAAGTTTGACACAAAATTGCCAAAATGTTTTAAAAAATTTTGCTTTATTTAATTAATGACACTTTTGTATTTTCTCCAATATATTATTTTTGTCGTATGAATAGACATTATTAGGTTAGGGCTTGACGGATTGAGACTTAGTTATTTTTTGTTTTATTTTGTTCTTTATTTTATGGATTTTTAAACCCTTTTTTCTATAGTTAGAAGTTTTGTCGAAGTTTGATTTAATAAATTTGTGAGATTTATTTGCACTTTAAATTTTCTTTGTTCTTTGGTATTCATGTATCTTCTATTTTAATTACATCTGCTTAGGTTGAATACTCGGTCGGTGTTTGATAGTTTAGTACGGTTGCCTTATCAATTAAAATAATTAAATCTATAATTGTTTAATCCATTCTAATACTAGCGACAAACTGCATAAGTTGTTTATGTCGTAATTTACATTTATGTGGTTTGGATATGCAATCTAGCTTAAATAAACATCGTTGAGGTGAGTTTGTTGGTTAAAATTAGGTCTCTCTCGTTCTTAATGTTGCCAGTAAGTTAAATCTTGAGTATTGAGTTACAAGGTTATTTATCTGTTAGAGAAGTAATTTTAAACAAGCAACCTATTGGTTATCGAACAGGTAATGCGAGATTGGTTGTTCGATGCTAAGTCAACTACTAGAACTAATTTATTATTACATCGATAATCGAATCTCTAAATCAAACGGAGATTTTACCTTTGACTAGAGTTTTCTCTTGATTTTATTTTACTTAAAAAAAAACTATTTCATTGAAAAAATTTTATAATATATATTTTGAAAATTTATCTATAATAAATTTTAGAGAATAACAGTTCAATTTTTCACTAAAAGTCAAAATTATAAATTCAGTCACTATATATAGTTTAAATTACGTTTTGGTCACTAAATTTTAAAAAGTTACAATATGGTCACTAATGTTATCAATATGTTACATTTTGACTACTAAGTTGTTAATTACTGTTGATCGTGTAATGGTAACAGACATGGCATTTTTTTTTTTTTACATTCAAATTGCACTGTCAAAAGAGAAACAGAGCAGCAGCCAAAGCAGAAAACTTATGGCAAAACGCAGAGAAGAAAAAAACACAGTCCAAAAACAAACATAAAAACCTGCTAATTCTTTAAAACTAAACCTCACCACCAAGCTTTAAACAATTGCATCCGATTTACACCAGCCTTCGCCAAAGAAAATGCCATACCATTACCATTTCTATCCGCCAATGAAAAGACAACGTTTCCCACCGTCAACATAGCAGTCTTAATTTCTGCAAAAACTGAATGAAGCGACCAAGGCCTCAACATCTTGTTAAAACATCACGAAAAAGCCACCAAAGAACCAACTTCAATAAACAAAGACTCTTTTGGCTTCTAATTCATAGCTATAAAGACATCTAAAGCAATCTTCACTGCACCAATCTCAGCCTCCTCAGCAATATTTGCAATGACAACACCAGAGAATATTGCTCTAGCCACCCCCTCCATATCTCTCAAAACTCCTCCACACCCTGCTTTATCTTCTAGTTCAATCCCACATATGTTGAATTTTAACCATCCAGCAGGAGGGGACCTCCAACAAAACACGGCAGAATTGGATTTAACAGATTCCATCCGACACCTGAGTGGAGAAATCCACCAAAGATCCTCCTGCAACAAAATTTCATCATGGATAGATCTAATCCAAAATAAAGCTCTCACTTTTGATAGAAACACCAAGTTTTCCATGGAAACTCTCTTTTTATCAAAGATCAAACCATTTCTTGCTATCCAAATTGTCCAGCAAGCTGCAGTAATAGCAATCAACCATAATCGTTTCCTAAAAAAAGCCATTCGCATATTGTTACATAAGGCAAAGAAATCCCAAAAGCCTTCCACCTGCTTCCATACCGCTTCCCACCACTTGAAGATTCTCCCCCAAAAACCATCAATAACATGGCATGTTAATTTCTATACTTTTTATTTGAAAAAGAAAATTAAAAATAATTAAATTCTCCTCTAAAAGAAAAAGTGTAGAGACTAGTTGTTCAATTTGATGCAAAATTTCCTCTAAAATAACAATATAATGCGCCATATTAACTTACGGTTATAATGTTAATTATAGTTAATAATTCAATGAGAAATATAGTAAATCAATAACATTAGCTTTGTGTGGTATATTGTTTGTTATAGGTAGATACAAATCCAAGTTGAAGCTTACATTAATAGGTATAAACCAATTTTTGGATAATAAGGTGGTTTGAATTAACTATATATCTTCTAATCACACACAAAATACATAATTAATATAATTAAATTGATTTTAAATAAATATATACACTCTTTGTATAACTTGTAATGCTTTTCTTTTAAATTAACAATCATACTTTTAACCAAACTTTTATGACGTATTTTCAAGTTTTTCTTTAATTTTATTCGCTGCTTTCTAATGTTTTTATTTTAATTGAATCCTATCTATCGAGTTAGCAAAATTTGATTAATAATTCATAAACAATATGTGTTGCTGGATTTGTATTGATTTCTATTATATGCTTTATTGTCCTAGGGTTTAACGAAAAATCATTATCTTCTTAAAAAAAAAAATGAAGACGATGCTAGGATTGAGTCATCAAACAAAAAGTTTCGTCTTTTTGCTTCAAAATGACAAATTAAATTCAATGATAAATTAAGTTAAGGAGATTTCAGAAGTGTATATAAAGAAAAATTGCCCGATGGTATTTTTGTGGCAGTTAAATTTTTAAGTGAAATGAAGGGAAATGGAGAGTTATGATTTATGAATTCATGCCGAAAGGATTATTGAACAGGTTTATTTATAGTCAAGAATAGGATAATCAAAATCGTCAATTGGAATGGATAACTTTGTATGACATTGCACTCGGCATCGTTAGAGGACTCCAATACTTGAATCAAGGTTGTAATATTAGGATTTTGCACTTTGACATAAAACCTCACAATATCCTTTTAGATTAGATTTTTTGTCCAAAGATCTTTGATTTTGGCTTGTCTAAATTATGCAAAAGAAATACGAGTATTGTATCAATGATAGGTGCTAGAGGAACTGCTAGATATATTGCTCCAAAAATGTTTTTTTTTTTTTGAAACTTAAGAGGAGTTTCTTATAAATTTGATATCTATAGCAACGGAATGATGGTGCTTGAAATGGTCAGAGCTAAAAAAAATATTAATATTGAAGCGTCCCGAACCAATGAAATATATTTCTCCTCATGAATTTATAATCATCTTGGTCAGTCTACGAACTTGAATATTAATGAAGAAATAACAGAAGAAGAAAAACAAGTAACAAAAAGAATTGATTGGAGTGAACCTTTGGTGCATTCAAACCAATCCATTAAATAGGTCATCAATGACTAAAGTATTAGAAATATTGTAAGGGAGCCTTCAATCATTAGAACATCTTCCATGACCCACTTAAGATGTTACAAACATTTTTTAACTTGAATAATTTACTCATGTTGAATCAGTCATAAGTAAATTTAACAGATTATAGATTGTGATCACATAACTTTTTTAATATTTTTAAATATATCTTAAATGTTAATTGTGTAAACATAAATATATCATAAATGATTAAATGCATCAAAATTTTAAATATATATGTGTTTTTATTATTAATTTTGTGTTCATTAAATATCTTATGTTTGTATATTTAATAGAGGGTAAAAGTATTATGGAGGTTCCTATATTAAGAGTCTAATTGCATCTATTTGTTAAAATTTCATCTATTTGTACTATTAATATGATTAACGGAATAATCGAGACAATGACATGTGACATGTCACGTGTACCTTATGTTACAATTAATTTCGAATTCTATGTATCTAATAATTATGCTACTATTAATTGCAGTTAAGCAATTAAGTTGGTTGTGACTTGGTTATTATATTATCATATTTTGATTTAATTAGGAGAAATTTAGCTAAGGAATGATAATCTGAAGTTATCTAATATGACTTTGTTTTCTTATTCAGACATGAAATCAAGAAGTTCAAAAAAAAAAAAAAACTCTACTTTTATCTTATTATTATTTAATAAGAAAATTAATTGTGATGAAATTGTAGAAATCTACTTCCATCCTGTTAACTTGATTTAAGAACTGCTTGATTATGTTGAATTAAGCTCTTTTAGTCAATAAAAAATGAATTTGGTTCCCATGATAGTGGGATACTCGAATGAGACTCCACTAATGCCCAACCTGAATTCAAATATTTTGCATAAATGTCTGGCTTACCCCTGATCCATGTTTTGGTTGCCCAGTTATAGCATACTCCTATCATCTCCCTGCAGTTTCCATCTAATTATCCATTTCAACTTTTTGTCTTCTTCCAATAGCTTATACACAGACTTTGGCAACACTGTAAAGCCAAGTTTCCATGATGTTAATCTAGAAATTCCATGTATCCGCTTCCAATTTCCTCTATATTTCCAGACTTGAAATATCACTATCATTTACTTTAATAAAATGGTTTCAACATAGACCAATGAAAGTTCCAAAATTCTATCTATCTGATTGCAATTCACTGCAATACCGTTAGTTCTGGTTTGTCTAATCCTCTTTGAACATCCTTTCATAAACTTACTCCACGCTGCATTTCTGTAACATCAACGACATGCCTCTCTTCTTCTTTCTTTTTGCAATACCTTTAGTTTCATACTTGTGGTCATTTAAACATATATTTATATTGTACTTGCAACACTTTTCGAAAAAAAATTGTCTTATATAAATTTAGTATTATTTATCAAATAACATTATTTCAACAAAAAAATAATCACTACACCGAAATAGGGTTTTAGCGGTGTTTTTAGCGGCGTTTGAATAGAAAACGCCACTAAAAATCGAATAGATTGAGTATTAGCGGCGTTTTCAGTAAAGCGCCGCTATAGATCCACCTATAGCGGCGCTTTATTAAAAACGCCGCTAAAAGATTAATGTGAACATGTAAGCTTCAGTTCATTAGCGGCATTTTTCGTGAAGCGCCGCTATAGACCGACCTATAGCGGCATTTTTACGTAAGCGCCGCTAAAAGATTAAAGAGAACGACGTCGTTTTCTTAACAACCAATTGCAAAAAACGCCGCTAAAAATCTACTTATAGCGGCGTTTTTCTAAAAGATTAAATACACAATATGAATTAACTATGGGAAAGTTAATTTCATTTTAGTTACTTAATTATGAAAAGTTACACTTTGATAAATAAACTATTTAGAAGTTTTCATTTAATTAAATTACGAAGATCTTAAAATCAATGTTATGGCTTTCTCTAAACCACTACAGCAAAATTGACTTTTAGCGGCGTTTTTTAAGCCTTTAGCGGCGCTTTTAGGCGCCACTAAAACTACTTGCGGCGATTTTACAAGCGCCGCAAAAAACGCCGCTATAGATGGCGCCGCTAAATTTTGTGGCGTTTATTTGAAAAAACGCAGCTAAAGGTTATGAAATTTAAAAAAAAATATTAAAAAGATCATGAAAAATATAAAAAATTAAAATTCATTATCAAAATATTGAGAAGAATAATGTCCATGATTTAAATATAAAATTTTCTATTAAAATTCATTATCAAATAAAAATAAAAATATAGAATCAAAACTAAAATAAATAATAAAAATTAGATTAAATATAAATATAGAATCAAAATAATAAAACACCAAACTTGTATACTGCCCACCATTATAAGTCACTAAAAGTAAGAAAAACAAAATGACTTAATTCATGGAATTTACGAATGTTAACATCAGACATGAGTTTAAAACTTTGCCTTAATTCGAAAGGATGTTCAAAACCAAAATCCACAATAGATCGAAGCAGCTCCGGTTTCAGCAGAAAGTTTCTGAATCCCGAACTGTGAATTCCAAAATACCCCCTACACCACATAAAAAAGAACATTGCTTTACACTAAAATTAGCAGATTATATTAGAACATTGTTTACCTTAAAAATATGTATAAATTAAAATCAACTAAGGCTAAAATACCTGAGGAAGTGCTTCGACACAGCTGCGATAAGTATAAAGCATTGATGCATCTCCTTCCCATCCTGGATAAGTGTGTTCTGCCATGTCATCAAATACAAGATCAGATACTAAAACAAAACACTAAAAAGTTTATCAAAATTTTGCAATTAACTTTAGACTCTTAACTAGCTTGGGCAAAAAAATAAGTATTTATGCATATAAGCAAAAAGGAGAAAAAATAAAATAAATTGACATACAAGCTGATTGAGAGCTTTTGTGTCCTTTGTAAGAGCAGAAACGATAAGCAGAAGTAATCATGATGTGGTTCAATCATTTAGGTTGTTCCTTGACAGCAAGTTTAGAGAGTTAAAAGGAAATAATTGACTGAGGGTGGATGAAAAGATGGCATTAAGCTAACCTTGTTAGTGTTTGAGTGGTAAGAACATAAAGTGGAGGATCAACAACGCTCTCATCAGCATGTCGCAAGAAAAGCAACAAAAATGAGAGGTTTCGGTGAAAAAATTAACCATCTTTAACCAAGTTTTAATAATCATCAGTGTTCAACACAAATGAAGCTGGCAAGTCAAAGTTTTGAAGCAGAGGTGAAAGCATGTAATGGTCAATCTATATTTGTCAAAAAAAAACCCAAAAAAGGATTTCAAGCACTAAGTAAGACCATTTTCACCAATAAAAAGCAACGTTTTACCCTAAAAGACTAGGGTTGAATCATGGTATCTGAAAAAACTTAAAGAAATAGAAATGATTGTAAAGAAGCAGTGAATAAGAACATTACATACTATGAATTTATATTCAATGTATAAGTTTTTTGCGAGTAATATGTAAAAATAACAAATGACCATTACACATGTGACAATAACACATTAAATCTTAAAATAACAGAACTTAAAGACTAAAATTTTCAAATTCCAAAAGTATAAAAACTAAAAATGACTAAATTAAAGTAGAGACTAAATTAACAAATATAGTGTCTGATAATAGAATTTGAAAATCAACTTATTTGATATTAATTTAAGATATGATATGACATATCCAATGGAACCATTTTAGCTTAACTCCATATTGCATTTAATATTGCATTTTAGCTTTACCCAAAAACGCCGCTAAAGATAATGAAATTTAAAAAAAAAAAATATAAACCGATGAAAACGATGAAAACCGAACATTTGATGCTGATAATTAAAAACTCTTTTGGGAGACAAAACAGAGAAATGGAAGACATTCTTGCTTTTTCTACCAATGTAATAGCAACTACACAGTTTTATAACTACATCATTTCCATATCCCATACCCAGTACCATGGTTCGTTTTTCATGCATGCTTCAAGACTCGTTTCTAAGCCAAGGTCACACCTTCAAAAACATTTTAACCCGATTTTTCATCACTAATATTTTGTACATGAAATAGACATGAATCCCATGAGAATGGAAAAGGAGAAATGATCAACGTGTCACTATAAAGCCTTAGGAAACTGGAAGTATTTTCAGAAATGAGAAAAAAGTTATTTAAAATATAAATTTGTACACTAAAGTTATATCCATTGTCCAACAAAATTTCAGAAAAATTTGAACACATATTTTAGAACTTTAACATACAGCTGCAATCTCAAGGCATTTTAATCTCTACTAGCTTAACAAGGAAAATTGCTGCATTAGTAAGAAAATAACTTAAAGGCCGACCACAGTTCTAAGAGATAATGCGCTAATTTCAACAAAATGAAGAATCAAAAACCAGAATAAAGAAGAACTGAGAAAAAAGAATAAAACCAAACATATAAAGGACCTGTTCAGCGAAACTGGATGTGATCCCGGGAATTGTGCATGCCCTCTAACCTGGTTTCAAAAAATGGCCATACCAGAGCTCGTATTAGATTAAAACTGTAATGAATTATACGCAAACTAAAGAATTAACTTTTAGCCAAAAAAATATAAATAATTAATTGGATAAAAGGTGTACAATTTTTCAATAGTTTTAGTTTTATAAATGAGAGAAGTTCTCCTAATTTTATAATTAAGAGAAAATATTCTTATAGTCTTCGAATATAATATACATTAAAACAGCAGTTTAACAAATTCAAAGACTATTAACTTATCACTTAATAATCCTCCACAAAATTTCCAAAGCTACAGTCAAGAAACAAAGTGAATAAAAAAGCTATGTCCTGATGAAACATCACCAATGAAACTGGAAGAAACATAAACAAGTATACCTCAGTGCCAATTAGTAACAACTTAATGACAAAGCTTAATATAATTTGTAAGACCTACAAAGCTTAATATATATGGTGAAGAAGAAAAGGCAGGCTGGGCATCAGCAAAGATTACTGTTATAATCAAAGAAGATAAACCCATTCATAATATTTATAATAAATAGGTCATTTTGTGCTAAACGGTCAATATATTACACTTTCCAAATGGAAATGAGGAAATGGTACTATGAAGCTTTTGCTAATAACAGGTTTCATTTGTTCTGATGCCCTTATTAAAGTTAAATAAAAAAAAGAGAGAAATTAAGAATACTGCATGGTTGTCCATACAGGTAATGCAGTTGGAGCTCCATCATCATCATCATCATCATCATCATCATCTGCAGTTGCTTCACCATTGAGATCAAGATCAGAAGATCTTTTCCACTTAGGAGTTGGAGGGCAGACAAGAGATTCTGGTCTTCTTTCATGATAAAATGCATAGAGGGCATCAATATAGTCTGGTTTATATATTCCTGGTGGGCGTGCCTCAGAAAAAAATTTATTGCTTGCAGAAAAGGTTAAACAAAAATAGTAAATAGTATTCCATTGTGAATACCTAAAACAGATACTGGAAAAGACTAAAAAAACATACCACCACCAACAACAAAAATTACTGACCCGAGTAACAGACATTGGCTGTGTTCGCATGAGATAGTGAATAATCATGTAGCCAGTGCGGTTATGACCATGAGTACAATGGACAAGAATATATTTATTCGACTTCTGACGTAGGAGAAATTGTGACACCTGATAAACAAGTTACATGGAAGTTTCAGTAAATTGGTCACAACATAGTAGGAGCAAGTAGTTCACATCATACCACATGTAGATCAACAACTGTGCTACATGAATGAGAAGAAGTGGGGATGCATTACCGATTATGACATAAGTTCTAATTTATGTTTGTGATTACAACATAGTAGTTTCTTGTTTTTAGCATAACATGGAAACATATAACCCAATGACCAGCCACAAATTTGGTTGTCAATTGATAAATGCATCATGAGAGTTGGGACTAAATCTATCACAGAAATTACATTTTAAGAAGAGATGAAGGCAGTGATTCTAGTAGATTCTGGAAATAACGGAAAAATATCATAGCAAAAAGTACCTCATAAACAAAGGTATTTACAGACGCATTCTCAGGTACAGCATCCCTTCCCCTACATTGTATCTAGAACACAAAAATAAAAAATTAAGCCAAGGCTGAAAGAAGTAAGAGAAGCATTAAACCATACTCTAATATTTTGCTCACCTTTACATGCTTAATGCCTTTTTTCTTCAGGTCTGTAGTTTGATAGTAACGAGAAGTGTTCGTCGAATCAATCACCAAACCAAGCTGAAAGCACGCATAACAGATAAGGTATTGTTTTCAAATTAACAATCTCATTTTAAAAGTCTTATCCAGTAGAAACCGATAACTAACTTATGTTGGGTGACACACACAAAAGCTGAGGCTCAAGTCCTTCAAACAGACACTTCTAACAAAATCTTGAATGATATAGACATGCCCACCACCTAACCTTGTATAACCAGCTTAGCCCCTATATGCTGTCATTTCTACAGTTAGAAAGACCCAGCATTTATGAGGATTTGTGCTCTTTCACAAGGATTTTAACATGACATTTACATGTTTAAGATGATGATAGAAGAGATCAGCTTTGCATTCCTGGGAGAATCGATGAGGTCTTATCAATGCGAAATATGAAAAGATGATGATAGAAAAGAAATCAAGCAACCAAAAAACAACCAATATGCTACTAATAAATTGCATCTATTCGAAGCATATCCTCTTTATTACTCCAAAAAGAGACCCGCTAGTCAAAGTTCCATGCAAATCAAAGTTCTAAAACCTCAAGTCCAAGTACTGCAATGAACATATATTCCATTTTTCAACTAAATCCAATGAAGAAAAAACCCTTAAATCATAAGAAAACACACACACACAAAAAAAAAATACCAATTGGACTGATAGTTGATCCTCTTTCAGTTGAGACCAAAACTGCTGGTCCTTGTACTTCTGGTTGCTCATCCTAGCAAAACAAAACAAAAACATACACCTACTCATCCCGTGCCCTAGATATTCTTTAAGAGCTTAGACTATCATTTAATCGAATAAGGAGAAGAATCATTCTACCTTAACATTCGCCAAAGCAATTATATAGTTTTAGATGAACTATTGCTGCCAAAATTGTGCAAATAATAAACCAAGCTCAAAATCAGAATCAAGAGAAAACAAAGTTGTACCAATTTACGAGCTAAAAATAGACAACAACTATGAAAATATCAGCCACAGAACATGCTTGTTAGATATATCAAAAATCAATAAATACTATCTCCGTGCGGTGATTTTAGAATTAAAAAGAAAATGAGATCGAACATAAAAGATTTAAACAAAAAATAGAGATGATGCTGCATCTCGACCAATTAACTCTAAAACATCCACAAAAGAAGTAGTTTCTGGACGTTTGGGTTGGTTGATTTTTCTTTTTATCAACTCAAACCTAATTTTGTCTTTAACAATCTCATCTACTTCTTCATTGATTTCCTTTATTTTGGTAGCAATATTATAACGCTTGACAACTTAAGAACCTGAAGAAAAGCATGAAACAAAGGGGCATACCTTCCAGTTACGAACAGAAGCAGAGCCAGAAGGATCTGTTTGCAACTGCTGAACTGCAGTTTCCCACTCATCTAATACATCTTCCATGTCATAAGAAACATATCTGAACTTGTCTAACCAAAGTTTAACCCGTTTGTCCACGTATTCTTTCTCCTCTGCATCTTCAAGCTCCAACCGGTGTGCTTTAAAGTTGGTTTCAAGCCTTTTCACCTCTTTCTCAGCACCTTGCACCAGACTCCAAGCTTCGATTGCTTTATCAATGGTGATTGCAGTCATCTGCTCTAAGATTACCGAAACAGTCGCTTCATCCATATCTTCAAACACAGATCGATATATTGGAAATACAAAATAGAGAGTTGCAGTCGACGTTCAGTGGGTAACTAAAACACTGCGTAGAATTGATTTTGAGATATAGGTACTGTAAAAGCAGTGAGAATCAGTGGATGCGAGTGATGGAATGTACTGTGAAAATGAAAATGAAAAAAAAAGAGAATAAAAGGGACTTCGGCGAAAATCAAAGGTATTTTGATTTGGGGATTTTGGGAAACCGATTTGAGGATATCGAATTGGGGGAAGTTTTAGGGGATTTGGAGATTCAAGGTTTGGGGATCCAGACGTTCGGGGGTAATCTGAATTGGGGAAAGTAAAGGAAATTTGGGGCTCCAAAAAACGACGTCGTTTTCAATCTATTAAGAGATGTTTGTGGCATTTTTTATAAAAACGATGGTAAATCATCTCTTTTGCAGCGTTTTTAAAAAAACGCCACTAAGTATGCAGCCTAATAATTTTTTTCTCTTTTATTATTATTATTATTATTATTATTATTATTATTATTATTATTATCATCATTTACTAAAATGGTTAAATTTTAATTTGGTCTCTCTAATATATTTAAATTTCAATTTTTTTGCATATACTTTAATTTTTAATATCATTTAGTCTATATATTTTATAATATTATTAATTAATCCAAATAGTTAATATTATTAACTTTTTGATTAAAACATTACATGATAATATATAATTTGAATATTCAATCTTAGAGAATAGAGATTGAAATGTGGTTTCCCATTTTTAATCAAAATATCATTCAACTTGCACCAACAATCACTTATATACCCAAAAACTTTAAAATTATTTTAAATAATAGTGTTTTAATTTTTTTATTTAAATAAATATTTTTAAAAATTTAACTAATATTTAAAAGAATTAGATAAAATTTGAAATCTTAAATTTTTTTAAAATTTTAATTCTTTAAAATTTGAAATTATTTAATATATAGATTAAAAACAATCAGTCATATACCCAAAAAACTTTAAAATTATTTTAAATAATAGTATTTTAAATTTTTAACATATAATTTTCACACTAATTATCTTAAACCCTAAACCCCTAACCCTTAACCTATGTCCCTTTAACCCTAAAACCCATACACACCTAAATCTTAAACCCTAAACCACATAACTCAGAAACCCCTAAACTTTAAGCCATAAAACATAAACCCTAAACTTCTACCCTCAACCTCTAACCCTTACCCCTATCATCTAAACTTTAAACAATTAAAGTTTAACATATATTTTATAATTTTGAAATGATTAAATCAAAAATTTTCCACTATTCAAAGGGATGAAGTGCAATTTTACCTTTAAAATTTTTAAAATTTCAAAAACCAAAATGGAAAATTTTTCATTTTAGAGGAGCAGACCCTTTCAACCCCTACTTATCCCCTAAATATATATTAATTATATGGTTTAGGATTTAATTATTCAATATGATTCACTTGAGATTAACATACTATATACCCATGGCCATTAAACCTTAAACCATAAAACCCTAAACCATAGACCTTATATATTAAACCCTAAACCCTAAAATAAATTTAATCAATATTAAGTATTGCTTCCATAATTTATTATGAACATAAGCTTTTACATTAATATCTATGTAGATACACATCAACATCCATATGATGTTTTTTAGGGTTTAAGGTTTTAGGGGTTATAGTTTAGTGTTTATGGTTTTTAGGGTTTAAAGGTTAAAGATTAGTGTTTATGATTTTTAGGGGTTTAGGGTTTTAGGGGTTATATGACTTTTAGCGGCGTTTTGACCATAAACACCGCTATTGCTCTGGTTTTTAGCGGAGTTTTTGGTAAAACGCCGCTATTGCTCTGTTTTTAGCGGCGTTTTCCCAAAAATGCCGCTATTGCTCTTGTTTTTAGCGGCGTTTTACCAAAAACGCTGCTATTGCCCTGGTTTTTAGTGGCGTTTTTAGTAAAACGCCGCTATTGCTCTGGTTTTTAGCGGCGATTTTGGTAAAACGCCGCTATTGCTCTGCTTTTAGCGGCGTTTTTGGTAAAAACGCCGCTAATGTACAATTTTTGCAACGTTTTTTTATAAAACGCCGCTAAAAATGCCTCTAAAGCCCTATTTTCCTGTAGTGAACCTTAATTAACCCCTAACCCCTAAAATCAATAACCCTTTTACATTTCAAACCCTAAATCTCTAGTCATAAACCCTAAATTGTAAGCCTTAAACCCTAAACATTAAATCTTCAATCCAAAACCATAAAACCCTAAACTATAGACACTAAACCCTTAAGCCCTTAAATATAGATTCCTAAATCATAAAACTATAAACCTAATATCACTAGACCCTAAATTATAAAACTTAAAACTATAAACCCTAAATCCAAAACCATAAAACCTTAAACTGTAGACAACAAACCCTTAAACACTTAAATACTATATAAATCCTAAATTAACTCAGTAAGAATAAATAATATAAATATGGATAATATATTGATATATATAGATATTAATGTAAAAGAACGACACAAACATATAAAAATGGAAACCACATTTCAATCTTTATTCTCTAAATATTCAAATTATATATTACCATGTAATGTTTTATTAAAAAGTCAATAACATTAACTGCTTAGATTAATTAATAATATTATAAAAACATATAGACTAAATGATATTAAAAATTAAAGTATATGCAAATAAATCTAAAATTTAAATATATTAGAGAGACTAAATTAAAATTTAACCATGTATTAATAGGAAATAATAATAATAATAATAATAAAAGAGAAAAAAAAGGGAGGAAAAATTATTGTCATAATTAGTGGTGTTTTAGCAAAAAATGCCGCCAATATGTATTAATAGTTTAAACTATGTCGTTTTGAAGCTTAGTTATTAGTGGGGCTTTCTAAAAAACGTCACAAAACATCTATTAAAAGAATGTAAAACGGCGTCGTCTACACCCTTGTTATTAGTGGCACTTCCATAAACGCCGCAAAAGGTGAGAATTACTGGCGTTTTATCCAGAAACGCCACAAAAATCTGTCAACAGATTGCAAAATGGCATCGTTATTACCTTGTTATTAGTGGCGCTTTATATAAAAACGCCACAAAACATTTAAAGTGATTTCAAAACGTCGTTGTTTTGTTGTCTTTTATTAGTGGCGCTTTAATAAACGCCACAAAAGGTGTGAAATGCCGGTGTTTTATCTAGAAACGCCACAAAATCTATTAACAGATTGCAAAACGGTGTCGTTAGTACATTGTTAATAGTGGCGCTTTCTATAAAAATGCCACAAATATTTATTAATAGATTGAAAATGGCGTCGTTTTTTGGAACCCCAATTTCCCTTTACTTTTCCCCAGTTTAGTTTACCCCGACTACTTTTCCTTTTACTTCATCTGTTTCAAATTTCCCTTAAAATTTCCCATTACTTTCAAGCCCTAATTTCAGAAATCCCCTATAATTTCCCCCAAAGAGATATCTTCAAATCATTTTCCCCGAAGTCCCTTTGATTTGCTCTGCTATCAGTAGTTTTCCCATAACCCTAAATCAAAATTTTTAATTTTTGGACCCTAACTGCGTCTGCGTCAGTGTCTGCCTCTTCTTTCCGCCGCTGCCATTGGAATTTCGAGTCCTATAGGTATTGTTACTACTTATATGGACACTTTATTTAGTTTAATTTAGTCTCTTTGAAAATGGATAATGAATGTCATCTTTGTGACTACAATGTGATGTTACTGTTTTTTTCAATCTTGTGATTACAGTTGTTGTTATATTGATGTATATTAAGTTACTGTTATTAATAACCTCAATCATGATTGGAATAATTTGGATATTTTCTTCTTCTTTTTTGTGAAAGTAGATTTAAAAATTAAGTTTTAAATTTTGGAGTTTTAATTTCGATGTTCATAGAGTTTAAGTTTTAGGATTTTGTGTTTCTATTTCAACTTTTAAATTTTGGGAGTTGAGGGTTCAGGTTTTGTGTTTCATACATTCCCCGTTTATGTACGTGAAGCTGTTCTACATCATATCATGATGATGTACAATTGTTATACTTGCTTATTTCAAAGAGATATGGAATTAATATTGAGAAATATCTTGATGCTTTCTCGAATATCTCATGGCCAATGTTGGAGGCATCAATACTTTGCTTCTAAAGCCATGATGGGTTGAATATGTCATCTCTCATTGTTGATCGGGGACAACATTCATGGTTTATTCCTAAAGGAACCCTTAAGCCCTACTTTTGGTACTAATTATTTCTAAAAATATTTGAAAATTTTGATTTATCTATGGAAATGTTGGTATAGGTCATTGTATTCCTTGTTTGAAAAACAAGATAATCTTAAAAGTCGCCTACAGCTTAGCATGTAAATTGATAGGTCAAAGTGCACTTATGGAAAGACATATCTGCCTTATTCCCCTCCCTTCTTCTCATCCCTTCTATAGAGTACATGGAAATTGAAGTTATATCCCATAGTGGAAAGTTTTGCATCTCTAGACTGTGCATATCCAATATGATTAAATAAATGTGTGTATATATATCGATAATCGATTGATATTTTTTTACAAAGGCTTCTAACTTTAATGCTTGAGTATTGACAAGAAGATGTTACCATCACTTATTTTAATTTTTGAGAATGAAATGCACCCACTGTACAATAATTAATTATGACTCGCAAATATTTGATTTTCAAATTCATTCACCACTATAATTTATGGTAATCTAAAACCCAAATTCCTTTTCAGATGTGTGAAGTGCATTTGTGTGTTTTGTAAGTGTTTTAAATTTGAGATTGGTTTGTGATAGGGTGAGATATAGTTGGGTGTTTCATGTGGAGCATGTTTGTTGACTTGGACGTCATAGTTGGGACGTATTATCTCCTTGTTTGTCCATTTGTACTGCAAGTTATGGTGTTTGTTCATGGGCAACTTAGAAATTTTAGTGGTTCTCAATTAAATGCAGCATCATCTTCATCATTATTATTAATTTTATATATATAATTTTACAAATATACTATAGTTATACCTTATCTATGAATAAGTTATTCCTTATTAAGAAAAAATAAAAATTGAATAGCGAAGAGTTTAATTTATAATATATTAAGTTTTTATAACTTGTATAGATTTTTAGTAATGATTAGGAACTTTTATTGATACTCATTTATTATTTTAAATAATATTTCTTGGTATTAATAATATGAAAGTAAAATGATATTGTATATATTTTTAGCCATTAATTATATTGTATATTGAATAGTATGACAAGAGCAGCCAGAAAATTTATTAAAATGAATGCAAAAGTAACTGTTACTTATAAACGCAAAAAGCAAAAAGCAGTTGGAAACTGTACTAAAAGATAAAGTTGTATACTAAATATGGTACATATACTTTAATTCCTTGGTACTGATATAGATAAAGTTTTTATATTTGCTTAAACTGAAATATATTTGGTGCTACTCTTATAATCTTACATCTGTTCTAGGTACTATCGAGCACCTGAATTAATATTTGGGGCAACTAAATACACCACAGCCATTGACATCTGTTCTAGGTACAGGTTTCGTTGCTAAATTTTTTTCCTTATTTCTATGCATTTTCACTTTAAATTACTTAACAAATATTACTTTGTTAACTCCAGCCTCTGTTTGCTAGTGAGAGTGGAGTAGACCAGGTTGTTAAAATCATTAAGGTACGTTTTATTTCAAAATTCTAATCAATAATAGTTTTATCATGATGATTTTGGAAAAATTAATATTTTGGGGTTGCGATTTTGTAAAGATTTAATTGCTGGTTCTGTTTGGAGCAGAACTATTTTGTTTCCAAATTAATTTTAAATTTTTGGCTTTTGAAAGTATTTTTAAATTAGTTACATTATAATAAGTTTTTAATTTGATATGTTTTCTTTATTATTTGAAGTATGAATAAGTATGAATAAGTTTTTATATTTGGTTTAACTTAATTATTACTTGATTCAACTTAAGTATGAATAAGTATGAATTAATTTTATTACCATGTAGCTTGCTTGTCCATTAAAATTACAATAATAGCTGACCTTCTCACCAACCTTATTTTAAATATTTTAAAGATTCAAAGTATATAGGCTGGAAACCTAACGGGTTGCCTTATATCGAGCTGTAAGATATAATGGATCCTCCCTAGGTGTAACAACGCCACGTATGATGAATCTTAAAAAATTCAAAAAGACTTGAAAAAAGTTCTATCGAGCTCATTTACTAATTAATTTTATTACCATATAGCTTGCTTGTCCATTAAACTTACAACAATAGCTGACCTCCTCTCCAACCTTATTTTAAATATTTTAAAGATTCAAAGTATATAGGTTGAAACCCGACGGATTGCCTTATATCGAGCTGTAAGATATAATGGATCCTCCCTAGGTGTAACAACGCCACGTATGATGAATCTTAAAAATTCAAAAGACTTGAAAAAGTTCTATCGAGCTCATTTACTATTGAATATTTATATAACCTTAATTTATTTCCAATTTAATTATAAAAATTAAACTACGATTCTTTTTGATATTATTATATTCAAATTACTATTTTTTATATTAATAATGTTTGATTTTAATATTTAATGTAATACCCCTACCCGTATTCATTGCCGGAATAGGGTACGAGGCATTACCGGAGTTTACGAATTAATTTTTTTTTTTTAATTCAACATATTTTCATGATAGATTCATACATTTATATAAGATAACGTCATCACATATCTATAACTGTGTTTGTTAACCATACTAATGGCTAACTTTACATTCATTTCACGTTAACATTTACTTTGTTAGCTTATACATGCCATTGACTTCCAAAATAAAGTTTCTTTATATACCGAAATCCCGAGGTTGATAAAGGTGATGTGTCTCCACCAAATCCGACCTCCGAGCTCTTAACACTACAAAACAGGGAAAAGGAAGCGGGTAAGCACTTTGTGCTTAGTAAGCTCATGTAACAAGAATTATACTTACCTAATATTTTCAATACAATATAATAAACATTCATATATCCATTCAATGCATTATTACCCTAACATGCACAAACTCAATATTCAAGTTAGTACAATAATTTCCATGTATCAATAATATATATATATATATATATACACCATGATTGATGTACTCATCAATACCATGATTTTCATTCCTTATTATTTTCATATTTATCCCGTTGAATTTATCGAATTTCGATGGATTTTCAGAGGTACACTTTTAGTGTACAATTCGGTCCGTCAATTCATATTCATGTGCGACATTTCCATTTCAGAGAGCACACTCATGAACCTCAACCTTGCAAATGGATTACCACCCAAGCTAAATCCTCGCAATATAAACTCATAGAGTATTGTCGATTACCATCAGGCTAAATCCTTGCAACGACAATTACTCTAATGAGCTTGGATCTGAATTACCAGTCCAAAGCTAAATTGAGACCTAATTCGGATTACCGTCCGGCTAAATCCATTTTACACATATTCTTCGGAGGGCTATATTAAGATAGGATCACCCGTCCGCTAGATCCTTTTTACCGTCAATTCCTTTTCGAAATCCATCGAATTTTCCTTTCATTCAAACGGGATTTCTTCCCATTTTATCAAATATATCAATGTTTCATAAATTTTCATACAATGAACATTCAAATCATATTCATATCAAAAACATGCATTTCAAGCATTTAAGAATATAATTCAAGTTACATGAACTTACCTTGATACTTGTTTGTAAACAAGAAAATCTATTAATCCCGAACTTTTCCTTTCCTCAATCTAGCTTCAGTATTTGAATCTTCTGGATCTAAATAAATAAATTTAATTATCAAATTAATACATTTCATGTTCATATGCAACATTCTCTATAATTCAACTATTATTTATAGTTCATTCAAAGCTGTCTACTTGAGTCATAGTCACTAAATTATTTATAACTTGAGCTACGGAACTCCAAATTAAGATCCGTTAATTTTCCATGAAACTAGACTCATATATATTTTTACCATACAATTTTCATAATTTTTGGTTTAGCCAATCAGTACATTTTATTCTTCAAATTCACCCCTGTTCTGTTGTCTAACAGTTCTGACCCTTCTTCACTAAAAATAAATTATCTCTTTATACAGAATTCAAATGATGTTCTTGTTTGTTTCTATTAAAAATAGACTCATTCAGAATTCTATACATATAAATTTAAGTCCCTAATTATTTTTATTCAATTTTTTATAATTTTTCAAAGTCAGAACAGGGGAACCCGAATTCAATCTGACCTTGTCTCACAAAATTAATTATATCTCAAAATTTACAAATCCATTGCTTACAATACTTCTTCTATGAGAAACTAGACTCAATAAGCTTTAATTCCATATTTTGTTCATCTTCTAATTCTATTCCTACAATTTTTGGTGATTTTTCAAAGTTAGTCTACTGCTGCTGTCCAAACTGTTTTAGTGCAAGCTGTTTATTACCATTTTTCCCCTAAGCTTTTAATAAATGATAATTTCATCCCTACTCAATTAGCCTCTCAATTGAGCTTATTTTTCTCAATTAACATTTTATTCTATCACTTTAAACTAGTTTACAACCTTTAGGAATCAGAATTTCAGAAATAGACTTTAATTCCAAATATTTTCACAATTAGGTCCTAAAAATCAATTTCCATTGAAATTGCCTAATAAAATCATCTCATAAACAAATTAAAGCTTTAATTTCATTCTATTTAATCATAAAATTACAGCACTAAACCATGGTGACTTTCAATTTCATCCATGAAATCAAAAACTAATGAATTTAATAGTAGGACCTAGTTGTAAAAGTCTTAGAAACTCAAAAATTACAAGAAAAAGGGAAGGATTAACTCACTTGGTGCAAAAATTATGAAATACCAGCTTAGAGAACCCTCCTATGGCGTTTTTAGCTGCTGGAATTGAAGAGAAATGAAGAGAAATCTAGATATTTCCTATTTAGTCCTAGTTTTATTTAGTTAATTTTGCAATATTCCAATTTTACCCTTAATTTATCACTTTTTTCTGCTGATTTCATACCCTTGCCGTCCAGCCCAAATAACTTTTGGGTCTAATTTCCTTTTAAATCCTTTCTCATTAGACTAATAAGCTATTTAATCACTCTAGCAACTTTTACACCTATTACAATTCAGTCCTTTTCATTTAATTGACTACCCAAACATTAAAATTTCCTAACAAAATTTTAATACCACATTAATAACATTTAATAAATATTTATAAAATTATTTTTGACTCGGTTTTACGAGATAGAGGTCCCGATACCTTATTTTACCCAATTTCTTCAATAATTTCTTTTTCTAACTAATCACTAAATTGATAAAATTTTCCTATCAATATTTTCATACGATTTTCCTATCATATAAATTTTCAAGCAAAAATATTGAAATAAATTTCTCTTTAAATCGGATTTATGGTTACGAAACCACTGTTCCGATAACATTGAATTTACGCCATTACATTTAATATTTTAAATGTCTTTAAAAGTTATAACTAATTTTTATCAAAATAGTATTAATATTGATCATTACTTAAATAAATTACATAACTTACATAACTCATATAACTTACATAATTTACATAACAACTTACATAACTCACATAACTTACATAATTTACATAACAACTTACATAACTCACATAACTTACATAATTTACATAACTCACATAACGTACATAACAACTTACATAACTAATACATGTAGTTTCATCTAATAATTTCCTTAAAAGCATATAGTTTAAAGTTCAAATTTCATAACTTACATAATCTACATAACTTACATAAAACATAAAAATATATCATATCAAGACTTACATAATAAACAACTTACCCGTGTAACTTATTGCCAATTTTAGACTTCAACAACTACGAAATGGATAGGACTTGGATGAATTTCTCAAAGGCAAGCAACGAGTATCAAAATGGAGTGCAATCTTTTTTAGATTTTGCATTTCACAATTCAAGGCAAGAGAATATGATTCTTTGCCCGTGTGAGAAGTGTGGCAATATTTATTGGCATTATCGTGAAGTTGTCTACGAATATCTAATTGTTGATGGCTTCATTCGGGGGTATAAAAAATGGATTTTCCATAGAGAGTGTACACCTAGTGGAGCCTCTTCGACGATCAATCTGGGTTATCCTTATAGTGGTTACCGTCAGTATGTTAGAGAAGATGACATGGAAGGTATGATGCGGGATGCATTTAATATGCGGAGTGAAGGTTTCCAATCATTTCCACCAAACTATGTTGCATCTGATGATTATAATATCGGTGGGAATACTTTTATGGAAACAAGAAGAAGTGTACCAGATAAACAACCGAATGAAGAAGCGGCGAAGTTCTACACGTTACTTGGTGAAATGAATGAAGAACTTTATGAGGGATCAAAATTTTCGAAAATGTCATTCTGTATTCGCCTTTTCCACTTAAAATGTTTGAGAGGGTGGACCGGGAACTCTTTGACAATGCTGTTAGAGCTTTTGAGTGAAATGTTCCCGTTTGCAAAAATCCCTCAATCATGTAAAGACATGAAGAAAGTGATAAAAGATTTGGGCCTTGGGTACAACAAAATTCATAGTTGCCCAAATGATTGCATGTTGTATTGGGGTGATCGGAGAAATCAACAGTCTTGTCATGTTTGCGGTAAATCTCGTTGGATGAATAGAGATGCAAAAGATGTTAATGAGGATGAATATGGGCCACAGTCAATAAGGAAGACGAACAAGATTTTGCGATATTTCCCGCTAATCCCAAGGCTTCAAAGGCTATTCATGTCGTCAAAGACAGTTGAGTTTATGACGTGGCATCATGATCAGCGAACGGATGATGGATTATTAAGGCATCCTACAGATTCTTTAGCATGGAAATCATTTGACAATAAATTTCCAAGCTTTGCAAGTGATCCTCGGAGTGTAAGGCTCGGGTTAGCATCTGACGGATTTAATCCTTTTAAAATCATGAGCACCTCGTGCAAGATTTGGCCTGTGGTCCTTGTTCCTTATAATTTGCCTCCATGGCTCTGCATGAAGCAATCTTCTTTGATATTATCTATGATTATCCCCAGAGAGAAACGCCCCGGAAATGATATTGACATATATCTGCAGCCACTTATTGAAGAGTTAAAACAATTATGGGCGGGTATTGAGACGTATGATGTATTGAGAAAGGAGAACTTTTACCTACGTGCTGCTTTGCTGTGGACAATTAATGATTTCCCGGCATATGTGAATTTATCTGGTTGGAGTACCAGAGGACGTTATGCTTGTCCTTGTTGTGCTGCTCAAACGTGTTCACAGTGGTTATATAATGGGAAGAAGTTCTGCTATATAGGGCATCGTCGGTGGTTAGATGAAAATCATAGCTATAGATTTCAGAGGGCTTTATTTGACGGTACTGAAGAGTTGAAAAAAGCTCCTGAGCAGACCATTAGATCTGAAATCTTATTCATGTTAAAAGATATGGATTTCAGTTACGGGAAGCTGAATCAACCATCTAATAGGCAAACAAATAGACGATCGAGGGATGAATCTGATGATGAATCTGACGAAGAGGATGACCCTAATGAGGCGGACTTGTGGAAGAAAAGAAGTATTTTTTTTGAGTTGCCTTATTGGGAGCATCACATATTACGCCACAATCTTAATGTGATGCATATTGAAAAGAATGTCTGCGAGAACATCATCCAGACAATTTTAAACGTCAATGGTAAATCAAAAGATAATCTTCAGAGTCGACTTGATTTAGTTCACATGGGAATTAGGCGTGATCTTCATCCCCAAGTACGTCCTAATGGAAAATATTGGTTGCCGCCTACAATTTTTGCAATGTCAAAGGAAGAGAAAGAAATGTTCTGCACGGTGTTGAAGGATATAAAGGTTCCGGATGTGTATACATCAAATATATCTCGATGTGTAAGTCTTAAAGATCGAAGACTATATTCATTAAAATTACATGACTATCACATCTTAATGCAAGATCTACTTCCAGTTGCTTTACGGTGCTGTATGTCAAAGAAGGTAACGTCCTGTATAATTGAATTGTCTAATATAATGAAAGCAATTTGTGGCAAAGTTCTGAATGTTGAAGAACTTGAAAAAGTACAAGATCGAGCCGCTTTGACATTATGCAATTTGGAGAAGATCTTTCCACCTTCCTTCTTCACAATTATGGTGCACCTTGTCATTCATCTCCCTCGTGAAGCAATAAGTGGTGGGCCAGTTTTCTATCGTTGGATGTATCCAATTGAAAGGTGCTAATTTATTTCAAAGGCATTCACCTTTATACCTATAGTTACCAGTTTTGATAATGTTGTATATGGTGTTTAGGTTCCTAAGCAAATTGAAGTCTTATTGCCGTAACAAGCGTTATCCAGAAGGATCAATAGCTGAAGGCTACTTGGTAGAGGAGTGTATGACATTCTGTTCTAGATATTTAGAAGATGTTGAAACAAGATTGAATAAACCAAGTAGAAATGCCGGACTCAATGATCCTAGCTTGGCTGAAACTTATTTATTTCAAAGTTATGGAGAACCAATCGGCAAAGTTGAAATTGCAGAATTAGATGACCGATCTTGGATACAAGCACATACATATGTTCTTTTCCATCACGATGCACTTGAACAATTACGCAAGTAAGTTCTAGAATATGATAAATATTCATCTTTTTTTTTTATTTGTTTACTTTTTAACGAATTAAACATGTTTTTAACATAGTGAGTACAAACAAGTCTTAAGATCTCGTTCACGCTCACGAAGATTACAACATCGCGAGATTAATAGGTTATTCGCAGAATCTTTTCATGAATGGTTAAGCCAAACGGTATGAAACTCAACATTTTATTGACAAATAATAATGTTTTCTCATAACATTTACAATTACTCAATTTACTTTTGATTCAATAGGTTTGGAGTGGGAATGTCGTTAATGACGAAGTTAAATGGCTTTCCCAAGGTCCGAATCGAGTAGTAAAAAGATATAGTGGCTTCATCATGAATGGATTCAGATTTCATACCAAATATCGCGAGAGATTGAGGAGAACTCAAAATTGTGGAGTAGTTGTTAATTCTTTAATTACAAGTTACGCTAGTGCTAGGGACAGTAATCCTGTCGAGGGAAATGTGGAATATGACGGACTTTTAACCGACATTATTGAGTTGGATTACTATGGAAAATGGAAAGTTGTCTTATTTCGATGTGATTGGGCTGATGCTAATACTACTCGCAGAATTAAAAATGATCAGTTTAGTTTTACAATGGTGAATTTCTCTCGATTAATTCACACTGGAGAACATTTGATAGACGAGTCGTATGTATTTTTTTCTCAAGTTAAACAAGTTTTTTACTCGAAAGATCCAATTGATGAGGGTTGGTACGTTGTACTCCGAAACACCCTAGAGACTTGTTTGACATGGGGAATGGAAGTAGAGATGACATCGTTGAAAGATCAGAAACTTTGCCTTTTCCAGAACAAAACTTAAATGAAAATATCCCTAGTACTAGTACACAATTTCAATGGGTTCGTCAAGATGTGGACGAAGATATTTACGATTTATGATGTAGTAAGATTTTATGATTTTTTTTATATGTAATGTTATAATTTTAACATTGGTCATGTTATATAATTTAACTATTTTATATTTACTATTGTTGTTATTTCTTACTAAAATTTTAACTATTTTATGTGTTGCAGGAAAAATGCCTAGAAGAAGATTAAGAGATCTTAGTATTGTACAGAATACTACAAATTCGGAAGAAGTAAGTACTGAACAGCAGACAGTTGTTGGATCTTCAAACATGCCGGAGGCATTCGACGAGTCTGTGGAATTTCAAAGTAATGTTAAGTTTATTTTACAAATTGTATTAAATTTTATTACTGATTTACTTTTAAATTTCAATATAGTAATAATATATTATTTTTCAGCTGAAAATGGTGGGACGCGCAGAGGTCGAAGACGTACGCTCCTAACAGATTTATATAACTTAAATTCTGTCGAGAGTGTCAAAGTAACTAGAAACAACCATGGTCAGCCTGTTGGACAAGAAGCTCGACTTTTAGCAGGCTATTTGGGCATTATAGCACGAAATGCCAATATGTTGCCCATCAACTATGAATCATGGCATAACATGCCTGATAGCAATAAAAATCAAGCTCTCTCTAATATTAAGGTAACAAAACGTTAATGTAATTTATAATCCTTTGGTTTAAATTTCATTTATATTTAATTCCTAAACTTGTGTTTTTTAGGAGCGGTTTGCTTTAGAGGTCTCTGATGCCTATATCAAGAAGGCATTGGGTAAAAAATGGAGAGACCATAAAAGCAGTTTGAAAAAAGAATATTTTAAAAAAACCAAAAGCCTCGAAGAAAAATTGCAAAATGTCCCACCGGGAATGCTGAGGTACCATTGGGAAGATGCGGTTCGATTTTGGAATTCGAAGAAAGGAGAGGTATTATGTACTTGCAAACTCTTATAAATTTTTCGGTTTATAGTATTTACTATATACGTAATAATAATTTCATTATGTAGGACCGTGAGCAAGTTGGAACAAGCGGCAGTAAAAAAAAATTTACGCATTACCAGCAGGTCGAGAAGTTTTGCTTGTGTAGCTCGAAGCACGGTACTATGGATTTATTAATTCTATCAAGTATTAATGATTTTTTACTATTAAATAATATTTTTACTACTATATTGTAGGAAGCCTTGTCTAGTCAAAAAGTTGGACGCCTTCAGCTTTTTGACATTACGTACAGGAAAAAAGATGGAACTCCGATGACATCCGAGGTGCGAAATTATGGTATATTTACTTAATAAAATTTGATTCATTATAAATATTTATAATATTTAATTATAATGTTTTAATTAAATGCTTTTATTAGTTTAATTTTAAATAATGTTATGTTGTATTCCTTTTATTGTATATTTCGTTTCTAACTCTTTGGTGATTTATTAGGAGAAACTAAAAGATAAGAAGGCGAGTATGAAGCGATCGCTTGATCGATAGTTCTGTTAATTTTGAGGATATTGATAACAGAATTATTAATGAAGTTTTGGGTCCTGAAAGGTATGGTTGGGTTAGATTTCAAGGATCTGGTGTTAACCCAACCCAATTTTTTGGATCCACCTCACACCAATACATGCCTTCCGGGAGTCAAAGTCAAGCTAAACTTCAGAGGCTAAAAGATCAGATAGTTCAGATACAAGCTAGCACAGATGAGAAAATTTCTCAACTCAGAGCGGAGGCAGCAGCGAGGGAGGCGGAGGCAGCAACGAGGGAGGCGGAGCAGAACAGCTACAGCTTCAGTCTATGATGACTATGTTCCAACAATTTCAAAATCCGCCATCTAAGACATTTGTTTTCTTGTAACTTTTATCATTATTGTAAGAATATTTTGAATATTCATTTACAATTTATATAATATATTTCTCGTATAATTTTGTATTATTTAAATTTGCGGGTTCTGGTTGGATTTCACAGTATATTTGCTATTTTTTGGTTGAATTTCTTGCAAGAGGGTTGGATATAGGTGCAAAATGCATATTGCAAAACTGGGCAAATTAGCGGCGTTTTTTATATAAGCGCCGCTAAAAGTCCTGGTCTTTAGTGGACTTTTTTTCAACAAAACGCCGCTAATTTTAGCGGCGTTACATATAGCAACGCTTTTTGCGGCGCTTTAAAGACAAAAAAAAAACGCCGCTAAAAGTTTGTTTTCATGTAGTAAATACATAAAAACCAAATAAAACAAATAACAAATTTTTATGATACTATTTTGGTGTTTTAATTTTTTAAATAAAATTTATCTAATTATTTATTAACTCTTTTTCTAGATTTCTAACAAATTGTGCATGTAGTTATTATTTCAGTGTTTTCCACTGCTCTAATATTTTACTTTCTCTATATATTATATCTCCAATTAATTGTTTATTTGACCCGATTCATACTCCATTAGCAGAATTGACGGTAGCTATAACCATTGCCATATGCTTCGCTGTCTTGTGGTTCAGAAGAAAATCGTTACCAAATCAAGGAAACAAGAATGAGGATGGTAGGATTGAGGCATTCATCAAAAAGTTCTGGGTTCCTATACATTGTGTTATTACTTAACTTATATGTACCCTTAAATGGGTTAAGCTAGCCCAATTACTAAAGTTGTAAAGATTTGTTATTTAAATGGGATAAACATAAATTTTTATTCAATGTGTAATTCGATACTTAAACTTTGATTTGATACAATTATATACATGAAATTTTAATTACAATTCAAGTGTATAAATAAAATTTAATTTTAATTCAACTCTACATATTTGAATAAATGAATACATCAATTAATTTTATTTCAATAAATATAATTATTTATGTATGCAATATGCTAACGTAAAATGATGTTATATTGATAATTTTGTTAGTAATTTTGAATTACTATTTAATATATTTATATTTAAATTTAAATAAAACATATAAATATTACATGAAAATTTTATTTTTATTTCTTTTAATAATAAAATTAGATTATGGTATATATTCACACAATTTGGGTGAATTTTCTATTATTATATATACTAGAAATTTTGTGCCTATACATGTAGAAAGAACATATTTAAAACATAGATATATGTTTAAATTATAAATAAAATGAAATTAAAACAGATGAATACAATTATTTATCATAGTATTACCATCGAATATCCTAAGTAGATGTTGAGTTAATTTGTAACACCATATCAAATCCCAATCAACAACATTATTAATATGCACAATTGATAGATGTAATAAAGGTTACATAATAAATTTAAAATATATAAATAATTAAAATAAAGTATTATTATTGAGTGGTAGTTTTAAAGTTTTTCCCAATATAATTGGCATGGGTCTAAATTACACCATATGTATATCTTTATTGTTTTAAATTAAAACAATTAAAATATTCTTGAATAATATTATTTATTTTAAATACAAAAACGTATTTTCATAACTTCTCTAATCGAGTTGGTGCTCGCCTGCGTGATTAACCCATGACACCAATTCAATCCAGAGTTTAAATAATAGTAAGTGTATATATATACAATTGATGGAGGCAATAAAATATACATAATAAAATTAGAATATAAAAAATAAAAATAAATAAAGTTTTAGTTGAGTTGTAAATTAAAATTTTATTAATTCAATTGGCATGTGTTCAAATCCTAGCAAATACATAATTTTTTGTTTTTTAAAGTAAAAATATTATAATACCCTCAAATAATAAAACTTAATTTAATAATGGTAGGGCATTTCTATAATTTTCCTATTCAAGTTGGTGTCTAGTTGACTCGTGATACTAACTCAGTCAAGAGTTTTAATTTTTAACGAAAACACTAAATAAAATATTAATTTTTAATGTTGTTGGCATGACAACTCGCATGACAATCCATGTACACATCATGCTAACATAGCGTCATTTATCTTATATGTCACACTAACAAATAATTCAAAAATTATAAAAATTCAAAAAAAATGTAAATATTCATAAAAATTCAAAAAAAATCAGTATAGAGTATATGAGGACTGTCATACAAGCTGTTGCACTTAAAAACTTAACATTTTAGTTAGTATTTCCATTAAAAAACATATTTCAATTTTTTTTCAAAAGGTTAATGGTCAAATTTGATTTTTTTAAAAATTTAGGATCAAATTTAACTAAAAAATAAAAATCAAATTGATAAAAGATATAAATACTAAGGATTAAATTTGATATTATGCATAATTTAAAAGTGATTTGGAAAGAGGATGAGTTATAAGTTGGAATGATTATTGGTAAACAAATAACGTTGAATCTGGAGAATTTGCTTGTATAACTTTGAGAAAGATTAAAGTACGATTTGGAAACTGGATTTATGATACTAACAAATATAATAACTTTATGTCTCACTTTGTGGCTTCATTATCAACACTGTTTAAAATATCATACGAAAAATATATGCAAACAATTGATAAAATTGAAAAAAAAAAGTTTAAAAGTATCAGTGGAAATTTTCTTTAGCTTTGTGTTACTCAAGCCTATATTCTTGCTTCCACTTCTCCTTAAGGTGGAATGCTCCTCTATCGATATATTTTTACATCCCACAGCTTCAGCATATCGTTTAGTCTTGTTCATCTTCGGTACAAAAACACTCGATCAGTGAGTAATTACACACTCTTTCTAGAGTGGCTATTTCTCGATAAACCTCTTAGCTATCTTTACACCTCTACTTCTTTTATTCCTAAACGGTCATTTAAAGGCCTTAAGTGGTGATCTAAGCTATTTCTCTCTCGACGATAAAATTTATCTCCTATCGTCTCACTGCCGACCTCAACCCCTGTTATGACCTCTCATAAAAATGTCTTATCAAAATGGAGTCATATTCCAAGAGCAGGCATTGAATCAGATAATGAAGTATGTCGGTCCAATTGATTAAATATTTGCCTGGTCTTGGGTTCAGACTTTTCTTTGTTCAGTAGGCAGTCAAGTACATCCTACATGCATACTATATATAAATACAATATAGAAAATAAATAATTAAAATATGATACAATATGACAAAATAAAAAGAAATGATACCATCATTGACATAACATATATAATACAAATTATTTACGTTTCAAATTTATTATTATTAAATTTAATTTTTTTATTATTAAAAATATCACATGTGAACTCTTGATATTGAAGATAATGGTAGAGGTTCATAATCTTTATCGAATTATAGTTTAAATACTTGGTTCGGTAAAAATGGTTTAGATACTTAATTCAAAAAGCGGCATAATTTGAGGGTGGCTTATTAAATCAAACTTAATTATTATTTTTAGATAAATATTATTACTATAGATGATTTTAATTTAATATATAATATCATACATAAATTTTGATTTTAAAAATTTTATATATAAAATTTTAATTTAATTTAATTTTCATATATCACTAATAATATATCAAATTAACGTGATATTATTAAATCTGATTGTCAATTATGGATCGGGCCAAGTTGGGCCAAAATCAAAAAAAATTGCCCGAAACTCGGCCCATTTTCTAAACAGCCTTTTTTTTTATTATTTAAACCCCTTTTTTTGAGCTTATATTTTTACCTAAATTTTTTTATTTTCGAATGAATCTTCAAGTTTAAACGGATATCCCAACCTATAATCAGGTTTAACCATGTTACTATTGATTACCCTTTTTGGGATGGAATCTACTGGAAAGTTGTAGCTTTCCAAGGGTGAAGCTAAGAATGGTGATAAAATTAAGTTTTTAGGGTGGACCCACTTATATATTCAAGAACCTTCTGTTCCTTTTTTAATCTGACGTTCTCATCCACCTAGTTTTGTGATATTCTCATCACTGGCTTTTTCTATCAAGTTCAGTCCATCAAATTTATCCTATATGTTAGAGTGCTCGACATGAAATCTAAGAGTCAAGATCAGTTACTCTCACATTACTTATTAACGAATCATTACCGTCTCTTCAAAAGAGATAATTGTGATGTCATGATTATGATATTCATGTAATTTTTGATAAATTAATGATTTGTTGGTATTAACATTCAAGTTAAGTGGTGAAATATTGATTCATGGGTCCGTGAATTGCTAAGCAAATCACAAACAATATTCATTTTAACCAATTATTTAATCAGTTCATAAAATTTAATGGTTGATGTAAATAGGTCAATTTGCCCGGGCCCGAAGAAGAAACCAAAACACAAAAAAAATACAATAAATGAAACAGTCCATTAATTAAAAGTCCTTTTAACAGTCCAAAACCTAAAATTAATACATGACCCTAAACCCAAAATTAAAACTCCTAAACCTAGACCTGACCCAAAAATAGGCCCAATAAACCCAAATGCCTAAACAAAGAAACTCTAGGGTTTCCTCCTCACATTTGCGCCGCAACCGCAGACGATCCCAGCCCTCGCGCCGTACGACCGCCTTCAACGCCTCCGTACGCCCCACGTCAAGTGCCACATATCCCCACAGCTGGCTCCATACCTCCGTACCTGCAAACAAACGAGGCAGAACAGCAGCGAATGCAAACAAAATAGAAATATTGTATTTTTTATTTTGATTTTCTTTTTTTTCTTCGGCTATAAAGCCGAAATTTTAATCCTTGTAATCAGTTACACAAAAAAACAGATATTTACGCAATCCGCGATAAAGAGAAATCAGAATAGAACTAGAAGGTGATTTTTTTTCCGAACGCCTTGTGTTTCTTCTTTTTTTTCTGCATCTGTTTCATCTTCCTTTCGTGTTTCATATGTTTTCTGCATAATATAATAAAAAATGAAGCATACTTTCAAACGAGCCATCGGGGACCATCTCTTCTTCTTCGAAATCGAAGCTTGAGATGGGTTTTCGGGCTAAAAATCTTACCTTTAGAGCTGAGGCTTAGAGTAGGAGAATGAAACGACTCCATGGGGAGCCACCGTCCATCAATTTCAATGGTGGAATGGGGCAGTCGAATGGTCAAATGGGGGGATGGGAAAACCCCAAAATTTGCTGTGTTGAAACCCTAAGAATTGGGTCTACTGCTTATGGCGAAAAAAAAAAGGGAATAGTAAGCTGCCATTCAATGGCTTTTAGTTTCAAATATTAAGCAAAACGATACCGTGTAAGAAGGGTGGGGGGAGCCTTTTGCGCCTAAAATGGTCTATTTATGCAAAAAGTCCTTCCCCTTGCGCACAGCCTTCAATTTCCGTCCAATTTGCCTACCTTGTGTTTTAAATTTAGCCCTGTAATTTGTGCATGTTTGCGCTTTGGTCCGTATCTCTGCTCTGCGTTTTAGAACTTAGGTTATTTCTAGTTCTAGTCCTTTTACATTGACGTGCATCACACGTTGGCCCTCTTTTGATTATTTTATTTATAAATTAGCCCATTCATTTTAATTGTATTTTAATTGAGTCCATTTGATTTACATGGTCTATCATTTTTTTATCAACTTAATACTTTCTATACATGTATATACATACTTTTTTGAATTAACATGATAATATTAGCTCCTGTTTTTATAAAGTCTTTATTTTAAAGTTTTCTTTTATCATATTGTTTTAAAAAATTATATATTACTTCGCTTTTATTCATATAATATTGTGCATATATAGTTCATGGCAAGACTAGTTTTTTTTTTATATTCTATATATTATTAATTCTACGTTACTTTTACATACATAATTCCTTTTAAACCTACTTGTATATTTGTGGTCGTATTTTTTAGCCCATCATATATATAATTTATTCTCAAGAACACATCTTATTATATATATATTTAGAACCTTTCACGTTTTACATAATATTTAAATTGTCTTTCACCATATGTACATGTTTAAGTTCTAGTCATTTTTCCATATTAATTTAAAATTTGTCGTATTCTTCATTTTTAAATTATTTTATTATTAATCTAAGGTTTTCATATATTATTTATTTTAGATATGTACTATTTGTTTTGTGTTGTTACATATTTTCATTTTAAAACTTGATGTATCCTTAAAATCGTTTTATCATTCTTTTAAAAAAAGTTTTCATATATTTTATATACATATTTATATTTTATCCTCATATTCAATCCTTTTATATATATATATGGTGTATATGTCATTTAAATTATTTTTCTTTTTATATGTATATGGTCATTTTAACTAGATACTCCTAAAAAAACATACTTCGTACATATGAGCATATTTCTTTTATATATATTAAAGTTAACTTATTTCGTATATATATTATTAACCCTATATTATTTTATACATATGATTTCTCAAATTTTTCTTGTATTTCATTATATAGTCCTACGTAATATATCTTCTAAGTAATCATTATTTATATATGTATATTTATTGATACCTAAATTTGATCTATATATTATTAAATCCATGTGTTTCATACATATAGTCTTCTTTATATATATATATATATATATATATATATATATATATATATATATAAGCATGTTCTTAAGTCCATTATACGACTTGTTATAAAATTAATTTAAGCTTGTAGGTATTTCTATGTTTTTACAAATAATTATTTTTAAAAGTCATTTATGTATATATGTTTTATAAATCTATTTAGTGTATTATAACTTGCCATATATCTTTATTATTCTTTCATATTATATACATTATTATCATGTATGCGTTGTCGATTTTAAATGCATTTGTGTCTAAAACATTTTACATGCAATTTGATTCAAATTTCCACTCTATAATCCTCTATTTCAATAAATATATATCTTTACTTTTTATGCAAATTGGTCAACCTATATATTATGTGTTCATTTATTCGTCACTATTTTAAAATCATTTTATACCACATTGGCTTCTAATTGTTATGTTGTTCCTCTTTTTACATCTTGCGTTAATTATTTTATATCATGCTATGCACGTCATTTTGGCACATTTTTATGTATTGTTTTGTGGTGTTGTATTGTTGTAGTATTATTTTCTTTATTGTATTGTATATAAATTATTTCCCATGCATGTTATCATTGCATTATTTATTTGTTCATTATTTTATATTGCCATGTTAATTATTCTCCATGCATGATTGAGATTGAACTATATTTCCAAGCTAATTGTGCTTAGTTGTAAGTGTTTGTTAGTTGGTCAAATAAATCGTATTGCCTCCACTCTTCTATTGTCGTATTTTATATGTACATATTACCCCATTCATCGTTTTCCTTTTGATTTTCGAAATGTGGTTTTATAAAATCCAAATTTTATGATTAATTTCGTTTCATTTCAAAAAATGCATTAATACGTTTTAAGCTAGTTTATAAGTATTCACTTAAAAATTCTTTAAAACGAAGTCGAGATTCGACATTTGGCAATTCGCGGAATAGTGCCCTAACGTGTTGGGTTACAATTTCGCATTTGCTCAAAATAATCGAATATCCCTTCAAAATTTCACTCATGCCTTTTAAAAATTCTTTAAAATGGAGGCGATGTGCGATATTTGGCAATTCGTGGAATCATGCCCTAACGTGCTGGGTTGCAATTTCTCGTTTGCTTAAAATAATCAAATATCCCTCCAAAATTTCACGCATGTCTTCTAAAAATCATTTAAAACGAAGGCAATATTCGATGATTGACAATTTAGGAATCATGCCCTATAGTGCTGGGTTGTGATTTCTCGTTTGCTCAAAACAATCGAATATTCCTTTAGGTTTTCACTCATGTTTATTAAAAACCTTTCAAAACAAATGATGTTCGATGTTTGGCGATTTGAGAATCGTGCCATATCGTGCTGGGTTGCGCTTTTTCATTCGCCCTTTACAATCGAAGATCCCTTCGAAGTTTCATTCACGTTTTCTAAAAACCCTTTTAAACGAAAGAAGTGTTCGATGTTTGGCAATTCGGGGAATAGTGCCCTATCGTGCTGGGTTGCAATCTCTCGTCTGTCCAAAATAATCTAATATCTCTCCGGAATTTCACTCGTATTTTCCCAAAGTGAGGCAATGATCGATGTTTGGGAATTCGAATAATCGTGCCCTACTGTGCTGGGTTTCGATTTTTCGTTGGACTAAATAGTTGAGCATCCTTTCGTGATTTTCAAATTATAAATTTTCGAACGTCGAACAAGAAGATTTTTGACAATCAACTCGGGTTATTCAACTGTTATAAAAAAAAATCACATTTCAAAAACATTTTTAATTTTAGACATAAGAACAGTATTTAATCGATTTGGTACCAATTTTGGGCGTAGTGAGGGTGCTAATCCTTCCTCATGCGTAACCGACTTCCGAGCCCGTTTTCTAAATTTTTCATAGACCAGAGTTGTTTTAGTAGATCACAAATGTTTTATTAAAATAACCAAATTCTTAGGTGACCCGATCACACCAAAACAAAAGGATCGGTGGCGACTCCACATTTCTATTTTTCAAAAGTCGATATTTTCATTAAATTTAAAAATTTTAAATAAAAAGGATGGTTTCGACAGCTTGGAGACTCCACTGGGGACTAGAAAGTCGAGCCATAAAATCGATTTATTTGCTGTGTTTCTGTCAAAAATCGAAAACTTGTTTTGAAAATCATAATTGCATTCATTTGTATGATTGTTATGGTTCAAATCTCGTAGAATAGTACTGCATTTCATTGCATGACCGCTGTAGTCACACCTTCTAAGTGGGGTAAGAAACTACGCTTTCGTGAGGTTTTCACCTTCGCATGGGCTAGTGGATTGCTTCCGGGGTACATCCGTACATATGATTTCGTGAGATTTTCTTCTCCGCATGGTCATTGGGAAATGTATCCCCCCCGAACCGAACTCGATCTATATGAGCCTATAATGGGTGAGGATTGAGGAATCTGCTGGTTCAAGTACCTTATCTCTAGAACCGAACCACATATAGTGAACGTTAGGAGTTATCCTTGGGTGGAGCCGCGTCAAGCCTTAGTACTTACCTGTATATGCGTTGTGATTACCGTTTATGTGCTTGCATTTTATCGATATTATCTGATACTAACCTGTGTTTTGTTTTGATTGTCTTTTTGCATGACATTGCATATTAAAGGAGGTGTTAATCCGTGTTCAATTACTAAGTTAGAAAGTTTGACATAGAGAATAAATTTTTTAGTAAAGTCGAGGATAATGCAGCCGTTCGTGCATGGTCGGAGAGGCAACAATCAGAGAGAGGGGATAGCTTGGCAGAAGGGTATGTATCGAAGCTGCAGGATTTCACTCGTGTTAATGTAGTACAGAATGAGCTGCAAGAATTGAGAGATATTTAGGCTAGTTAGGATACCTTGATTAAGCAGTTGTTTTACCAAAGCTATGGTGACATACCCTACCTGCTAGACATTAGAGTGGATAAGCATTTGTTCCGAGCCTTGGTGCAGTTTTGGAATTCTGCGTACAAGTGTTTCACTTTTGGAGAAGTGGATTTGGTACCTACCATGGAGGAATACACTACTTTGCTCAGGTGTCCAAAAATTCAGGTCCGGAAGACTTATGCCCGGGTTTTTAGTAGTCAGACTTTTGTGAAGAAACTGATGAGCATTTCTGGTATGAGCGAGCCTTGGGTCACTGCTCGGATTCAGCAAAAAGGAGATAGCAAATGTATCCCTTGGGAGAATTTGTGAGATTTGATCTTGACGCATCCAAACGAAAGAAAGAGGATCGACATCTTCACCTTAAGCATCTACAGATTGGTAATTTTTCCCAAGGCTTTGAGGCACGTGGACGAAGCAGTCATTGATTTATTCGATCGCCTTGAGAAGGGAATCACACCAGTATCGACGATATTGGCAAAAACATTCAGATCTTTGAGCTCATGTCAGAAGACGGGTGAGGGACGATTCATTGGATGTGCACAATTATTGATGGCATGGTTTCACGGGCACTTTTGGAAGGTAGAAAAGGTTTCCTATCGGGTCTTTTCCGAAGGTTATTCCCCGTTAAAAGAAGAGGCAGTTATACAAAGGAGAGAGGATATCTCGGAGGAGAAATGGATGGACATTCTTCAGAACCTCAAGGAGGGAGATATCAAGTGGAGAGCTTATTGGATGGTTCCTGATGAGATCATATACCGATGTGGTAACTTTGATTGGGTGTCGTTGTTAGGAATTTGGGGAGCTATCGGGTATACTCCACTGCTAGCCTTGAGAAAATATAAATCGAGGCAGTTTGTACCCATGACCTATGGACTTGCTTAGAGTGAATTCTCATTTAAAGATGCTCACTATAAGAAGAGATTTCGGGAGTTATCAGATGCTTGGAAGCAAACTTGTTGGATGAAGAGGTTAGCCGTCGGTTCCATGGTAACGCCCGAGTATAGCGAGTGGTTTAAGAAGAGGATTAATAATAATATTCCTAGGCCAAGCTTAGAGAATGCTCGACCTATCAGGGAACAATTACAAGTCGCCCCATCAGAATTGGAAATTATAAAACAAGACTTCGAAAAGAAGAGTTCAGAGCTTGGGAAGAAGATCGAATAATTGGAGGAAGAAAAGATGCACCTAAGGTTAGACGCTGATGTACAGAGGTCTGAGGCTGAGAAGTGGAGAAAAGGAAAAACTAAGGCCGAAAAGAATCTAGACAGCTTAAAGACTGACTATAAGAAGCTGCGCCTATCCATGAGGACCGCGGGGTTAGGAAAGTCTTCCAAACAATGACGCCATGAAATTCGAGAAGAAAAGGCCAATACCGACCGGTGGGAAAGGAAATTTCGAGAAGCTCAAGCACGAAACGAAGATTTGGAGAAGAGTCTATCGGAGAGTAGAAATGAGCGAGGTGAATTAAGGGCTAGAGTGGCAGAACTCGAGAAGTCTCTGCATCAGTACAGAAACCGTAACACCGCAATAGAGTTGAGGGCAAGCTTGAGCAAGATAGAAGAAATGAAAGGAAGAATAGAAGAGTTAGAGGCATCACTGCAAAACTGTGAGATGCGGATCCAGTTTTTCGAGGCAAACAAGGATCGTTGGAAAGAGCAGCTTCACCATGAGCAAGACTAAGTCAGAAACAGAGATTACCTTATGGGGGAAGCCATAACCTAGATTCGGGAAGTAGCGGACTACTTGCAAACTTTAGCGGTTCAGGCGGACACACTGAGCGTGAAGTATGAGTAGGAGTCGGATCCCGGACAAGAGCTGGCCTCGTTGCTTAGAAAAATTGATGCCTCATTTGCATTCATGCATTTGCATTACATCATATCATTATGCATTAAAGGTCATAAGAGTTTTCTAATTAATTAATTAAAAATTATTTCAGTAACCTGGAAACCAACGAAAACCAACCAACCACACACCCCTACGGTACAAGAAAAAAATCACTGGATAAGAGACTCAAGAAATTGAAGCAGATGCAAAAAGACATACAAGAACAAATGTAGTCCCAGATGCAAGAGCAGCTAGCCAAGATTCAGCGAGAGATGAAAGAGCAAATGATGGAGTCCCAGAGGGAAATGATGAGTCAGTTATCCCAATTGTTGTTGGGAGGAACAGATAAGGGAAAGGGCCCCATGGACAAAATTGAAGAAACTAATGAAGATCCTCAATACCCCCTGGCTTCACTCCGACACATGTACCGATGAAGCCCGAGATTAATCTACCGAAACCATCTATCACGATCATGCCCCAACAAGTTCAGGCCGGAGCTTTAATACCAATGAATTTTCAAACCGGCCGAAGTTTGTCAACAACCCGAACTATCCGCCCGTTCCCGATTGGACGAAGTTGCCGACGAAGAAAAGGCAAGGATAGATTCGTAAAAATAATTGGAAGAATGGTGTAGATGGCTCGAGGAGAAATTCAAAACCATGGAAAGCGCGAATCATCATCAAGGGATTGATGCCAAAGACCTGAGTCTAGTCCTAGATTTAGTCATTCCCCCTAAATTCAAAATGCTCGAATTCGAGAAATACAATGGAACAAGTTGCCCTGAAGCCCACATCACTATATTCTACAGGCGAATGACGAGGTACGTTAACAATGACCAACTATTAATCCACTGCTTTCAAGATAGTCTGGTCGGGGCGGCGTCTAAGTGGTACAACCAATTAAGCCGCTCTAGAATTAATTCGTGGAAGGACCTAGCTCAGGCCTTTATGAAGCAATACAATTATGTGACAGACATGACCCCTGACAGAATCACTCTCCAGAACATGGAGAAGAAATCGAATGAAAGCTTCAGACAGTACGCACAAAGATGGAGAAAGGTGGCCATACAAGTTCAGCCGCCACTTCTAGAAAAGGAGACGACGATGCTCTTTATAAACACCTTGAAGGCCCCTTTTATCACTCATATGTTGGGAAGCGCCACCAAGAGCTTCTTCGACATAGTGATTACGGGGGAAATAATTGAAAATGCTGTGAGAAGCGATAAGATAGAGTCGGGGGAGAGTGCCAGGAAGTCGGCCCCGAGGAAAAGAGATAATGAAGTGAACAACATGAGCACATTCAACAAGGGGCAATCCAAGTCATTTACCGTAAATCAACCCAAGACGGTGACCACCAATCAACAAAGCTCTGTAAGACAAGAACCCAATGCAAGGGAGAACACAGAAGGGCCACAATTCACCCCTATACCCATGACATATAGAGAGTTGTACCAGAACCTGTTCAACGCTCATGTGGTGTCCCATTTCTACCTAGAGCCACTGTAGCCCCCATATCCCAAATGGTATGACATAAACGCCCAATGTGAATACCATGCGAGAATTACCGGGCACTTGATCAAAAATTGCATGACATTCAAGAAAATAGTCGAGAGACTCATTAAGGTGGGGATCGTAAGATTTGATGACTCAACCACACCCAATGTAGCAGGAAACCCACTCCCCAATCATGCCGACCAAGGAGTGAATGGGATAAGTGAAGGTAGGAACAAGAAGACCAAGTATGAGATGGCAGAAATCAGGACCCCGTTGAGGCGGGTATGGAAGGAGATGGCCAAAAGAGGATTGATCGTGTTGGATTCAAGGGAAGAAATCGAACAAGAGAGAAACTACTGTGAGTTTCACGATGAGTTGGAGCATAAAATCCAAGATTGCATGGAGTTCAAAGCCTTAGTGCAAAACATGATGAACAATAAGGAAATTAAATTTTATGAAGAAGCCAAAACCCCCATAAAATGAGATATATGCGCATCGGAAGGAGAATCGATGGCACAGAATCGAACATCTAACTATCCAGTGGTGATCATTTTGAGACCCAAAAATAATGAGGCTGGAGTACAAGTGCCACCGAGGGTCATAATCCAAAGACCTGCAGTCTTCCCCTACAAAGACAGTAAAAAGGTCCCATGGAATTATGAGTGCAGTGTGACGATACCGGGAAAAGAGAGTCCGGTTGACGCTTCAAGAGGGGACCAAGATGGGGGCTCCTATACACGTAGCGAGAGACGTTACAATACAGTAAATGAGGAGGCACAGCCTACAAAAGGAAAAGCCCAGGTGGTCGAGGAAATGAAGGGAAAAGCAACCAAACCTGTTAACGAGCCAGTTAACGAAGAGGAGGCCAAGGAGTTTCTAAAATTCCTAAAGCATAGCGAATACAGTGTGGTGGAACAGCTACGTAAACAACCAGCCCGTATCTCGGTGCTGGCCTTACTTCTAAGCTCGAAAGTTCATCGCAGCGCGCTAATGAAGGTCTTGAATGAAACGTATGTTGCCAATGATATCTCCGTTAACAAGTTGGACCGCTTGGTTAGCAGCATCAGTTCCGACAACTATATCTTTTTCAATGACGATGAGATACCACCTGGAGGCATGGGGTCGACTAAAGCTTTGCATATCACCACGCGCTGTAAAGGGTATACGCTGCCAGGAGTGCTGATTGACAATGGGTCAGCTTTGAACGTCCTGTCATTGACCACGTTGAATAGGTTACCTATAGACAGCTCTCTCATGAAGGAGTGCCAGAACATCGTGAAAGCATTTGATGGCACAGAGAGGAAGGTGATGGGCAGAATCGAGGTACCTCTTCAGATCGGGCCAAACACGTATGAGGTGGATTTCCTCATAATGGATATCAAGCCTGTAATATCCCGAATTAGGGCCTAATCGGAATAGTGATTTCGTGACTACAAATCTGAGATAGAAATAATTATTTTATAATTATTTTGAGGTTTATGATATGATTGAATGATTGTGTGAAAATTTCGTGATGAAATTCTATGCATAAAATGCTTAAGTTGAGATTAGGGACTAAATCAAATAATTTGAAAAACTTGTATTCTAGAAGTTTTTAGTATGAAATTGCTTTAGAATATTAATGAGGAGGTCTTAAATAGCAATTTGACCAATTTCTAAGTCTATGGAAAAAAAATTTGGACATGGATGGAATTTTTGGAAAGTTTAGTAGTAAGGGCATTTTGGTCATTTGGATATTAAATGAAATTATGTAGTATAGGAAGTTGTAGATAAAACGGAATAAAAACGAGGTATCGAGACCTCAAATTCATAAACCGAGCCATAAATATTTTTAGAAATATTTATGGAGTGTAAATAAGTTAGTATTAAAGTTTCACAAGAAATTTTAAGATTTGATGAGTTAATTAGGTGAAAAGGACTAAATTGAACTAAGTGCAAAATTGTGAGATGTGATTAAATAGCTTAAGTATTTAAAAAGATGGATTTAAAGAGCAATTAGACCCAAAGGTTAATGGCTGGACGGTTTGGGTATGAAATAAGCAAGAAAACAATGTAAACAAGGGACAAAATTGGAATTAGCATAAAAGTTAATAGTTAAAAAATGATGTAATTGAAAATCTAGACATTTCTTCATCTTTCTCAGCCAAAACGCTGTAGCAGGTCTCCTATGCTGGTTTTTCATATTTTTGCACCATGTAAGTTCAATTTTTACTATTTCTTAGTAATTTTTATGTTTTTGTGACTTTTACAATTAGGTCCAATCATCTAATTCATTAGTTTTTGATTTGGTGGGTGAAATTGGAAGTTACCCTGGCTGAGTAAGGGCAGTATATGATGAATTATTATGAAATTGAAGTTCTAATTTCATATTAAGGTTGTTTTATTAAGTCATTTTGATAGAAAATGGTATTTAGGACCTAATTGTGAAAAAGTTGTGAATTAGATGTTGGTGTTGAAATTGAGAATATCAAGGGTTGTGAAATAATTTATAATGATAAAATAAAGTGTTAATTGAGAAAAAATAGTTCAATTGATGGGTGAATTGAGCAGGGACTAAATTGTAAAACTATAAATTTTAGGGTAAAAGTGTAATTTCGAAATTTGAACAGCATAAATTGTGAAGTGAAATAGAAATCAAATAAATGCTAATGAGTAGAAATAATTTATATTATAGATCAAGAGAAACGAGATTCAAGTCGTGATCGAGGAAAAAAATAAAGTTTACGAGGAATAGGCTCGATTGCTAATATTTTATATCGAGGTAAGTTCATATGATTTTTAATAATGCAATGTGTAATTTAATGTTTTGAAATGAAAATTTCATGAATGATATAGTATATTATTGCACATAAAATGTCATTAAATTGTGATAATTGTAAAATGATATTTGAATAAAAGTATAAATTAAATGGAACAACGGACTTGAGTACTTTCATTCAAGTGGCTAAGACGAATTGATTTGAAAAGACCATGGTTGGACCATGGCATCATGTGAAATGTGATTTCAGATAAGACCATAGCTGGGCTATGGCTTCGAGAAATGTGATATGTGCTTAGTATAAGACCATATCCTAGATATGGCATCGGTGTGATATGTGCTCTTGTATAAGACCATATATGGGATATGGCATCGTGTGATATGTGATCCGTGTAAGACCATGGCTGGGCTATGGCCTCGGTATGTGATATGTGACTATGTGCAAGACCATAGTTTTACTATGGCATTGTGATAATGAGGTACTCAATTCGTAATCGTTCCCTAATTTGATTATGAGCGAAAATGTAAAATGGCCGAAAAGATTAAGAATTGGTGAATACTATGAAAATGACACGATTTGGAATAAGTTCTTGATACTTGATGACATTGAGATTATGGATCTATGCTTATGAAGCATAATTATGTGTTCTTACCATGATGGATGAAATGATATTGTATGGATTTAGTGAATAATAGTAGTGAATGAATAAATATGGCCTTGGCAGTTTTGGGTTACTGCAGTAGTGTATATTTTGAAATTCACCATAAATTGTGGAAATTGAGTTAAGGGCTGAATAAAATATGAGATTAAAGCCTGATGAGTCTAGTTTCATATAGAGGAAACGGTACATGCAATTGGACTTTATGTTATGAGATATTTAAATTGTTGTGAGACAGAGTCTGAATGACTTCGAGATCCCTTGTTCTGATTTTAGAAAATCATTAGAAATTGTAAAAAAATAATTATGAGTTTTAATTTATATATTTAAAATCCTTATCGAGTCTATTTTCAATATCGATAGACGGGAAGATCATCCAAGTCCCGAATTATGAGATAAATAATTTTTAGTGAAGAGAGGTCAGAACTGTTGGACAGCAAAACAGGGGAAACTTTAATGAATAAACTGTACTAAATGGATAAACCAAAAATTATGGAAATTTTATGGAAGAAAGGTATATGAATCTAGTTTTAAGGAAAATTAACGAAACTTAATTTAGAGTTTCGTAGCTCCAGAAATAAATTATTTAGTAAATGTATCTCGATAAAACAGTTTAAGCTGAGTATGTATAATTGTACAATTGTGGTGTTTTATCTTAAAAGCATGTTGGTAGTTGCTTATTAATTTCATATGGACTTACTAAGCATTTATGCTTACTCCCTCCTTTTCATTCCTTGTAGTTTTGACAAGCCAGCTCAGAAATCGGGAACGGTCGGAGGCCCACTCACACTATCCGTATACCATCTTGGCATAATGGCTTGTATGTTTTGAGTATGGCATGTATAGCATTATAATCATTTTGTATATATGGTCTTATGATATGGATATTGAGTGGTATGGAAATGCTTGGTAATGATTAGCCATTGGAATGGCTAATCATGATCATATTTGGTGTTATGTATGCTAAATTGCTAGCTAATCCATGGAAACCATGAAATAGGCAAATTTTACCATAAAATAGATTCAGACAGCAGCAGTGACGTGAGTTTGAAAAATCATTAAAAATAGTAGAGATATAATTAGTTGATGAATAAAATATGTAATTGAAGAATTATGAGTCTATTTTCATATGGATGGAACAAAACATGTATATGAGTTATATTTTATGAGAAGTTAAATTTTTTGTGAAATAGGGCCAGAGCGATTTCTGGATCCCCTATTCTGATTTTGAAAATTCACCATAAATTGTACAAAGATAATTAGAAGTCATGCTTTATATTTACAGATTCCTTATTAAGTCTAGTTTTATTAGAAACAAACGGCATAGTCATTGAAACTCTGTACAGGGAGATATCTGATTCGTAATACACAGAGGTCAGAGCAGTCGAACCCTAAAATAGGGGAGACTTTAACTAATAAACTGTACTAATTGGCCCAACCAAAAATTCTAGAAAAAAATTTAGTAGATATATATATGAGTCTAGTTTAAGATAAAATTTACGGAATTTGATTTCGAGTTTTGAAACTCGAGATATGAATTTTTTAAGCAACTATGACGCAGTTGGACAGCTTGTCCGAATTTGTTTAAGTGCTCAAATAAGTTTAGTAATGCCTCGTGCTCGACTCCGACGACGGTCTCCGGTAAGGGGGCCTTACAAAGCCCTCATACAATTGCTTGTTAGGGAGGCCCTGGATACATTCAGCTGGGGCCGTGCCTTCCTCATTGCATCAAAAATTGAAGCTAGTATCGGAGGGGAGGTTGATAACGATCAAGGTTGAGGAGGATATCATTGCAACTGTGAGTAATAATGCGCCCTATTTGGAGACAGATGACGAAGCAATCGAATGTTCATTTCGATCTTTGGAATTGTTAACGCGACCTTCATCACCGAGGGAAGTAAGATTCTGGTGCCAAAATTGTCCAAAACCACAAGGATGAGCCTCCAGTTGACGATTGGAAAAGGGGCCCTACCCGGAAGAGGACTTGGGAGACATCTGCAAGGAAGGGTTGAAACGCCAATGCTGAAAGACAAGAGAGACCGCTTCGGCTTAGGATTTAAGCCGGACGTGAAACAAAGGAGGAGGGAGCTAGAAAAGAAGCAAGAAAGAAGGAGAGCACGGTTAACGGGGGAGGAAATCAAGTGGGAACCAATGATATTTCCCCATATATCAAAAATATTTGTGTCCGAGGGAATCATTCATCCCGAGGGAGACACGCCAATGACGGGAGCTATAGAAGAAAGGTTGGAAAGCTTGGACATCAACGTCATGTACGAAGAGGAGACTAGAAGAGAAAAATTATTGGGCATTTGCCGTTACACACCTGGAAGTGTTCTGGACAACTGGACTACGGAAGAGATTCCTGTAGTTTTTAGAACGGATTCAGAGTAATATCCAAAACACACTTATTGCTCTAGGCCTAGGAGTAATAAGAATCTTTTGTGAAATAGGCTGATGTTTAAAACCGTTATTTCAATAAAATGCACGGTTATTATCATTTTTGAGCAAATGTTCTCCCATCCTTTCAATTTCATCCATAACCATACAAATGATTACTTTCGGATTCTTTTATTCTTGAAATATTCTTTCATTCGTCATTCATAATCATACCACGCAAATAAATGTTTCGAATTCTTTTGATTCTTTGTATCTGTCTTCATCCTCATAACAGGTCCCCATATATCAATGATACGAGTGACACTGCTAGTGACTCAGAATTTTCTTTTGAGCGAGATGTGTGTATGGATGATTCCCAGGATTTTGAAGATGACCAAGGTTGTAACCTATCTCCTGATTTGTTGAGAATGGTAGAACAAGACGGGAAACAAATCCTACCTCACAAAGAATCAGTTGAAATTGTGAGCTTGAGAGAAGGACAAGAGGTGAAGATTGGAACATGTGTCACACAGAGATGAAGCGAGACCTCATTGAATTACTTCAAGAATTCAAATATGTCTTCGCATGGTTATACCAAGATATGCCCAGGTTGGACACTGACATCGTGGCGCACCGACTTCCCATAAAAGAAGAATGTAAGCCAATTCAGCAAAAACTCCGAAGAATGAGGTCTGACGTCTTACTAAAAATAAAAGAAGAGGTTCGATAGCAGTTCGACGCTGGATTCCTAAAGGTGGTAAAATACTCAAATTGGGTAGCCAACATCGTCCCTGTCTCTAAGAAAGATAGAAAAGTACGAATGTGTGTGGACTACAGAGATTTGAACAAGGCCAGTCCGAAGGACAATTTCCCACTACCTCATATCGACACCCTAGTGGACAACACGGCGGGACACTCACTGTTTTCATTCATGGACGGTTTCTTCGGATATAACCAGATCAAGATGCATCCTGAAGACATAGAGAAGACCATATTTGTAACCATGTAGGGCACGTTCTGCTACAAAGTGATGCCGTTTGGACTGAAGAATGCGGGGGCAACTTATCAAAGAGCCATGGTAACCCTGTTCCATGACATGATGCATAAAGAGATTGAGGTTTATGTTGATGATATGATCGCTAAGTCTCGAACAGAGAAGGAGCACATACAAGTCCTGAGAAAATTATTCTTGAGACTGAGGAAATTTCAGCTAAAACTCAACACGGTAAAATGTACCTTCAGAGCCAAGTCTGGAAAGCTTCTCAAATTCGTGGTCAGTGAAAAAGGGATCGAGATCGATCTAGACAAAGTCAAAGCCATACAAGAGTTATTTCCGTAGCATACTCAGAAAGAGGTTCAAGGCTTTTTAGGAAAATTAAATTACATCGCTCAGTTTATTTCGCAATTAACCAAGAAATGTGACCCTTTCTTTCGCCTCATCAAGAAACACAACCAAGGTGAATAAGATAAAGAATGCCAAAGGGCTTTTGACAAGGTCAAACAGTACTTATCCAACGCTCCAGTGCTAATGCCACCTAACCCCGATAAGCCATTGATACTGTATCTGGCAGTATTTGAGAATTCTATGGGATGCGTACTAGGTCAGCACGATGAGTCGGGAAAGAAGGAAAAAGCTATTTACTATCTTAGTAAAAAGATCACGGAATGTAAAACAAGGTACTCGCCGATAGAGAAGTTGTGTTGTGCCCTAATTTGGACAACCCGAAGGTTGAGGCAGTATATGTTGTATCACACCACTTGGCTCATCTCAAAATTGGACCCTTTAAAGTATATGATGGAGTCAACAGCTTTGAATGGAAGGATGGCCCGATGGCATATTCTACTTTCTGAATTCGACATAGTCTATGTGAACCAGGAAGCAGTAAAAGGAAGTGCAATAGCAGATTTTTTGGCCAGTAGAGCTTTGGAAGACTACGAGCCTCTGAACTTCAACTTTCCGAATGAAGACCTAACGTTGTTGCGACCGCTGGAGAAGGTGATCCGGAAAAACTTCCTCGGAAACTGAACTTCGATGCGGCGTCAAATGCTGTGGGTAATGGAATTGGGGCAGTCTTGGTGTCCCCAAATAGAGATCATTATCCATTCATTAGTAAATTGGATTTCGATTGCAACATGGCAGAATACGAAGCGTGCATCATGGGAATCTGTGCAACCATAGAACGCAAGATTAAAATGCTAGAGGTGTATGGGGATTCTGCGCTAGTGATTTATCAACTCAAGGGAGAATGGGAGACCAGAGACCCCAAGTTGATCGATTATCGAAAACTGGTCCTGGAATTGGTTAAAGAGTTTGAGGACATTACCTTCCACTACCTTCCACGAGACGAAAATCAGATGACTGATGCTTTGGCTACCTTAGCTTCCATGATCAAGGTGAACAAACAAGAAGATGTCAAACCCATCCGGATGAGCATTTATGAAACTCCAGCCCACTGTTATAATATTGGAGAAGGCAAAGAAAAAGAAGATCACCCTTGGTATCACGATATATTGCAATACGTGAAGAATCGTAAATACTCGGACCAAGCAAGCAAGAATGACAAAAGAACGTTGAGAAGATTGGCCATCGACTACATCTTAGATGGGGAGATCCTATACAAAAGGAGAAAGGATCAGGTGCTATTAAGATGCGTAGACGCTGTAGAAGCTAAGAAAATCTTGAAAGAAGTCCATGAAGACGTCTGTGGGACACACGCTAATGGTTTTACAATAGCCAAGTAAATTATGATATTCGGGTACTATTGGTCCACCATGGAAGGAGACTGTGTCAATTACGCCAAGAGATGCCATAAGTGTCAAATCTACGGAGACAAAATTCATGTGCCTCCTTCACCGCTGCATGTCATAGTTTCCCATGGCCATTCTCTATGTGGGGCATGGATGTGATTGGACCAATATCCCCGAAAGCTTCCAATGGGCTTTGTGGTTATCGACTACTTCACTAAATGGGTAGAGGCTGCTTCGTATGCTAGTGTTACAAAGTCGGCAGTGAGTAAATTTCTAAAGAATGAGATCATATATCGGTATGGAATGCCAGAGAGGATCATATCTGACAATGCATTAAACCTGAACAATAGTACGATAGCAGAAGTCTGCAGTCAATTCAAGATAAGACACCACAACTCGTCGCCATATCGCTCGAAGATGAATGGGGCAGTGGAAGCAGCCAATAAAAACATTAAAAAGATTGTGGGGAAGATGACCAAGACTTACAGAGATTGGCATGAGAAGTTACCGTTTGCCCTCTTTGCTTACCGAACATCAGTTAAAACCTCAACTCGGGCAACACATTTCTCTTTAGTCTACGGAATAGAGGCAGTGTTGACAATCAAAGTCGAGATCTCGTCTCTTCGAGTGTTGTCGGAGTTAAAGTTGGATGAAGCAGAATGGATCCAGTCTTGATACGATCAATTAAACTTGATTGAGGAAAAGAGACTAAGAGCTATCCGTCATGGTCAGATGTACCAAAAACGAATTATGCGGGCTTATGACAAAAAGGTTCACCCTAGAGAATTCCATGATGGAGACTTGGTTTTGAAAAAGATCCTTCCCATACAGAAGGATTTTCGAGGAAAATGGATGCCTAATTAGGAGGGGCCTTACGTGGTGAAGAAAGCTTTTTCCTGAGGAGCATTGATTCTAGCCGAGATGGATGGTAAAAACTTGCCCAATCCTGTAAATTCAGATTCAGTCAAGAAGTATTTTACCTAAAGAAGAGGGGGCCAAAGTGAAAACCTACAAAGGGTGTTCAAAAAAAAAAAAGGAGAGGCCAAGGTGAAAACCCGCAAAGGGCACTTTGAGACCAAAGGGGTTTTTGAGTTGAAAACGCGAAAACGGGCGGCTCAAATTTTAAATATGGGGCATGTGGTAGTCTTATCCTCCCGAAATCAGCAAGACAGGAGAACATTACACCTTGGAGCATCAACAAAATACGCGGGATCTCCTGAACACACATTTGGTTCGAAGGAGCCTTTGAGGAATTAGAATAGTGAAGCTCGTGCTGCGATATCTGGGGGGCACCGTTTTCTCATTCTATTTTTCACCTTATCAAGATTCATTATCCTATGTATTCACATCAAATTTTGCTTAATAAAATTCCATTTGTCCATTATGATAATCTCTTTCGAGCATCTTTGTTGAAATCATGATTTTTGGACTTATAATATTCACATAAAAAAAGTTATACATATTACTCTGGAAAGTCTCTAAATAGTACAAAGACTTGAAACAGGGCCACTAGTCAGGACTAACCAGGTTCAAAGTTGGAAAACATTGAGAAAAGAGTAGTCCAAATTATGACTATTTCTTCAAATTTTCTGTCAGAGATAACGGCTAAGCAAGAAGACGCGATAGAACATCAATGATGGAACCCAGACGAATTATGAGCAATGATACCTTAAGCGTTTAAAAAGGAATCACTCTCATAACATTTCTACATTCATAATCATTCATTTAGTTAGGAGCACTTGATTCATTTCGATCATAGCATTTTAATTACTTGACATAAACACCACGTATAGTCAGGGGCATTGGATTCATTTTGATCATGGCACCCTAATTATTTGGCATACACAGATATAGGAAACCAATTCTACAAATCATGTCTTTAGAAGACGGTGTAGCAATATTGGCGAATCCTACAGATCTTGTTTCCCTGAAGTTGCAGTGAAGCAAATCGAAGACGGTGAATCTTAGCTTCCTGAAGTTGTAGTAAAGCAGATGGGAACCACCAACCTAGCTCCCTAAAGTTGTAGTGGAATAGGTTGAAATTTTAGATCTCGTTTCCCTGAAGTTGCAGTGGAGCAGATCGAAGACGGTGAATCTAAGCTTCCTAAGTTTGCAGTGAAGCAGATTTGAGCCATCACCCTAGCTCCCTAAAATTGTAGTGGAGTAGGTTGAAATTTTAGATCTCGTTTCCCTGAAGTTGCAGTGGAGCAGATCGAAGACGGTGAATCTAGGCTTTCTGAGATTGCAGTGAAGCAGATTTGAGCCACCAACCTAGCTCCCTAAAGTTGTAGTGGAGTAGGTTGAAATTTTAGATCTTGTTTCCCTGAAGTTGCAGTGGAGCAGATCGAAGACGGTGAATCTAGGCTTCCTGAGTTTGCAGTGAAGCAGATTTGAGCCATCACCCTAGCTCCCTAAAGTGGTAGTGGAGTAGGTTGAAATTTTAGATCTCGTTTCCCTAAAGTTACAGTGGAGCAGATCAAAGACGGTGAATCTAGGCTTCTTGAGATTGCAGTGAGGCAGATTTAAGCCACCAACCTAGCTCCCTAAAGTTGTAGTAGAGTAGGCTGAAGATTGTAGATCTTGTTTCCCTGAGATTGCAGTGGAACAGATCAAAGACGGTAAATCTAGGCTTCCTGATGTTGCAGCGAAGCAGGTTTACGCCACCGACCTGGCTCCCTAAAAATTGTAGTGGAGTAGGCTGAAGATTGCAGATCTCGTCTCCAGTAGAGCAGATCGAAGAGAACGAGCCTTAACCCCCTAAGTAGTAGGGCAACAGGCCGGAGATTGCAAGATCTTGTCTCCCTGAAGTTGCAGTGGAGCAGATCGAAGTCACAATCCTTATCTCTCTGAAGTTGCAGTAGATCAGGATAAAAACACATGAACCGGGTCTCCCTAAAGCTGCAGTGGAGCATATCGAAGTTACCTGAAGAAAAGAAACGCCAAAGAAATCATGGTTTCACAAAACCGGGCAAAATTGGCCCTCTTTGAAGTCTTTGCTCTATTCTCATTACACGACAATGAGCAAAGAGGGGCAGCTGTAAATAGGCCGATTTGCCCGGGCCCGAAGAAGAAACCAAAACACAAAAAAATACAATAAATGAAACAGTCCATTAATTAAAAGTCCTTTTTACAGTCCAAAACCTAAAATTAATACATGACCCTAAACCCAAAATTAAAACCCAAGACCCAAGTCACAAGCCCAATGACTAAACCTAGACCTGACCCAAAAATAGGCCCAATAAGCCTAAATGCCTAAACAAAGAAACCCTAGGGTTTCCTCCTCACATTTGCGCCTCAACCGCAGACGAGCCCCAGCCCTCACGCTGTACGACCGCCTTCAACGCCTCCATACGCCCCACGTTGAGTGCCACATATCCCCACAGCTGGCACCATACCTCCGTACCTGCAAACAAACGAGGCAGAACAGCAGCGAATGCAAACAAAAGAGAAATATTGTATTTTTTATTTTGATTTTCTTTTTTTCTCCGGCTATAAAGCCAAAATTTTAATCCTTGTAATCGGTTACACAAAAAAACAAACATTTACGCAATCCGCAATAGAGAGAAATCAGAATAGAACTAGAAGGTGATTTTTTTTCGAACGCCTTGTGTTTCTTCTTTTTTTTGCATCTGTTTCATCTTCCTTTCGTGTTTCATATGTTTTTTGCGTAAAATAATAAAAAAGGAAGCATACCTTCAAACGAGCCATCGGGGACCATCTCTTCTTCGTCGAAATCGAAGCTTGAGATGGGTTTTCGGGCTAAAAATCTTACCTTTCGAGGTGAGGCTTAGAGTAGGAGAATGAAACGACTCCATGGGGAGCCACCATCCATCAATTTCAATGGTGGAATGGGGCAGTCGAATGGTCAAATGGGGGGATGGGAAAACCCCAAAATTTGTTGTGTTGAAACCCTAAGAATTGGGTCTGCTGCTTATGGCGAAAAAAAAGGGGAATAGTAAGCTGCCATTCAATGGCTTTTAGTTTCAAATATTAAGCAAAACAGTACCGTGTAAGAAGGGTGGGGGGAGCCTTTTGCGCCTAAAATGGTCTATTTATGCAACAAGTCCTTCCCCTTGCGCACAGCCTTCAATTTGCGTCCAATTTGCCTACCTTGTGTTTTAAAATTAGCCCTGTAATTTGTGTGTGTTTGCGCTTTGGTCCGTGTCTCTGCTCTGCGTTTTAGAACTTGGGTTATTTCCAGTTCTAATCCTTTTACATTGACGCGCATCACACGTTGGCCCTCTTTTGATTATTTTATTTATAAATTAGCCCATTCATTTTAATTGTATTTTAATTGAGTCCATTTGATTTACATAGTCTATCATTTTTTATCAACTTAATACTTTCTATACATGTACATACATACTTTTTTGAATTAACATGATAATATTACCCCTTTTTTATAAAGTCTTTATTTTAAAGTTTTCTTTTATCATATTGTTTTAAAAAATTTATATATTACTTCATTTTATTCATATAATATTGTGCATATATAGTTCGTGGCAAGACTAGTTTTTTTTATATTCTATATATTATTAATTCTACATTACTTTTACATACATAATTCCTTTTAAACCTACTTGTATATTTGTGTTCGTATTTTTTAGCCCATCATGTATATAATTTATTCTCAAGAACACATCTTATTATATATATATTTAGAACCTTTCACGTTTTACATAATATTTAAATTGTCTTTCACCATATGTACATGTTTAAGTTCTAGCCATTTTTCCATATTAATTTAAAATTTGTCGTATTCTTCATTTTTAAATTATTTTATTATTAATCTAAGGTTTTCATATATTATTTATTTTAGATATATATTATTTGTTTTGTGTTGTTACATATTTTCCATTTTAAAACTTGATGTATCCTTAAAATCGTTTTATCATTCTTTTAAAAAAAAGTTTTCATATATTTTTATATACATATTTATATTTTAATCCTTTTATATATATATATGGTGTATATGTCATTTAAATTATTTTTCTTTTTTATATGTATATGGTCATTTTAACTAGATACTCCTAAAAAAACATACTTTGTACATATGAGCATATTTTTTTTATATATATTAAAGTTAACTTATTTCAGTATATATATTATTAACCCAATATTATTTTATACATATGATTTCTCAAATTTTTCTTGTATTTCATTATATAGTCCTACGTAATATATCTTCTAAGTAATCATTATTTATATATGTATATTTATTGATACCTACATTTGATCTATATATTATTAAATCCATGTGTTTCATACATATAGTCTTCTTTATATATATATATATATATATATAAGCATGTTCTTAAGTCCATTATACAACTTGTTATAAAATTAATTTAAGCTTGTAGGTATTTCTATGTTTTTACAAATAATTATTTTTAAAAGTCATTTATGTATATATGTTTTATAAATCTATTTAGTGTATTATAACTTGTCATATATCTTTATTATTCTTTCATATTATATACATTATTATCATGTACGTTGTCGATTTTTAAATGTATTTGTGTCTAAAACATTTTACATGCAATTTGATTCAAATTTCCACTCTATAATATCTATTTCAATAATTATATATCCTTACTTTTTATGCAAATTGGTCAACCTATATATTATGTGTTCATTTATTCGTCACTATTTTAAAATCATTTTATACCACATTGGCTTCTAATTGTTATGTTGTTCCTCTTTTACATCTTGCGTTAATTATTTTATATCATGCTATGCACGTCATTTTGGCACATTTTTATGTATTATTTTGTGGTGTTGTATTGTTGTAGTATTATTTTCTTTATTTTATTGTATATAAATTATTTCCCATGCATGTTATCATTGCATTATTTATTTGTTCATTATTTTATATTGCCATGTTAATTATTCTCCATGCATGATTGAGATTGAGCTATATTTCCAAGCTAATTGTGCTTAGTTGTAAGTGTTTGTTAGTTGGTCAAATAAATCGTATTGCCTCCACTCTTCTATTGTCGTATTTTATATGTACATATTACCCCATTCATCATTTTCCTTTTGATTTTCGAAATGTGGTTTTATAAAATCCAAATTTTATGATTAATTTCGTTTCATTTCAAAAAATGCATTAATACGTTTTAAGTTAGTTTATAAGTATTCACTTAAAAATTCTTTAAAACGAATACGAGATTCGATATTTGGCAATTAGCGGAATAGTGCCTTAACGTGTTGGGTTGCAATTTCGCGTTTGCTCAAAATAATCGAATATCCCTTCAAAATTTCACTCATGCCTTTTAAAAATTCTTTAAAATGGAGGCGATGTGCGATATTTGGCAATTCGTGGAATCGTACCCTAACGTGCTGGGTTGTAATTTCTCGTTTGCTTAAAATAATCAAATATCCCTCCAAAATTTCACGCATGTCTTCTAAAAATCATTTAAAAGCGAAGGCAATATTCGGTGATTGACAATTGGGAATCATGCCCTATCGTCTTTGGGTTGTGATTTCGTTTGCTCAAAACAATCGAATATTCCTTTAGGTTTTCACTCATGTTTATTAAAAACCTTTCAAAACAAAGGATGTTCGATGTTTGGCGATTTGAGAATTGTGCCATATCGTGCTGGGTTGCGTTTTTTCATTCGCCCTAAACAATCGAAGATCCCTTCGAAGTTTCATTCACGTTTTCTAAAAACCCTTTAAAACGAAAGAAGTGTTCGATGCTTGGCAGTTCGGGGAATAGTGCCCTATCGTGCTGGGTTGCAATCTCCCGTCTGTCCAAAATAATCGAATATCTCTCTGGAATTTCACTCGTATTTTCCCAAAGTGAGGCAATGATCGATGTTTGAGAATTCGAATAATCATGCCCTACTGTGCTGGGTTTCGATTTTTCGTTGGACTAAATAGTTGAGCATCCTTTCGTGATTTTCAAATTTTAAATTTTCGGACGTCGAACAAGAAGATTTTTGACAATCAATTCAGGTTATTCAACTGTTATAAAAAAAACCACATTTCAAAAACATTTTTAATTTTAGACATAAGGACAGTATTTAATCGATTTGGTACCAATTTTGGGCGTAGTGAGGGTGCTAATCCTTCCTCATGCGTAACCGACTCCCGAGCCCGTTTTCTAAATTTTTCGTAAACCAGAATTGTTGTTTTAGTAGATCACAAATGTTTATTAAAATAGCCAAGTTCTTAGGTTACCCGATCACACCAAAACAAAAGGATCGGTGGCAACTCCACATTTCTGTTTTTCAAAAGTCGATCCACCCGTATTTTCATTAAATTTAAAAATTTTAAATAAAAAGGAAAGTTTCGACAGTTGAAATTTGTCAGTGAATCTCTCTCATATTGTTCTTCTAAACCTCATAATCTGGGTTTCACTTGAATTGGAATTATTAAATGATTAAAATTGAAGAGTATCCACTGTATTGATTTTTGCTGTAAATTGTATTTACAGGGTCCAGTTCCAAGTTGCAGCTCAAACTAATCATAGGTATGAACCAATTTAATGGGTCATAATTAATGAACAAAAGTTTTATTATTTCTAACAAAATTCTCTTTATTAATTAATATTTGATGTCACTGCAAAACAAGATAAACAATTTTCCAAGAAATGCAAGTAATGGGGTTATCATATAATTTATTAACTATACGTACAGAATTTATTCAAAATATCATTTTAAATTATATTGTGAAATTAATAGATGTGAACTTAATTTACCCAATTAATCTTCATTCATGTATATAACAGGATTGACAGTTGGTGCAACCGTTGTTGCTATTGTATCAGTAAGCTTCATTGTCTTGAGGTTCAAAACAAAATTATTGTAAATTCATTCCCAAGGAGACAAAGCAACAATTGAGGCATTTATGAAAAATTTTGGTACATTTGCACCAAAGCGATATTAATGACAAATAAATTTCATGATAATTTAGGTCAAGGAGGATATGGTAAAGTATATAAAGGAAAAATGTCTGAAGACCATTTTGTCGCAATTAAAGTCCTAAATGAATTTAAGGGAAATGGAGAAGATTTTATGAATGAAATAGCTAGTATTAGTAGAACTTCTCACGTTAATATAGTGACTTTACTTGGTTTTTTTTTCGAGAAATCGAAGAGAGCTTTGATTTATGAATTCATGCCTCATGCTTTGGACAAGTTCATTTATAGTCAAGGATCAAATAATCAAAGTCGTCAATTGGAGTGGAAAACTTTGTACGTCATTGCCCTTGGCATTGCTAGAGGGCTCGAATACTTGCATCAAGGTTGCAACAAAAGGATCTTGCACTTCGACAAGAACTTTTGTCTCAAAATATCTGATTTCGGTTTGTCTAAGTTATGTGAAAGAAAAGAGAGTATAATTTCCATGGCTTGTGCAAGAGGAACAATCAGATATATTGCTCCAAAAGTGTTTTGTCGAAACTTTGGTGGAGTTTCTTATAAATCAGATGCCTATAGCTATGAAATGATGGTCCTTGAAATGGTGGGAGGAAGAAAAAACATTGATGTTGGAGTGTCTCAAACCAGTGAAGTGTATTTTCCATCATGGATTTATGAGCATCTTGATCAATCTATGGACTTGAATCTCAAAGGAGTAATAGTTGAAGAGGAACAAGAAATAACAAACAAGTTGATTATAGTGAGCCTTTAGTGCATTCAATATGACCCCTCTGATCGACCTTCAATGACTAAAGTGCTAGAAATGTTGCGAGGAAGCCTTCAATCATTGGTAATTCTACCTAAACCTTTTGTATCTTCTCCTTTACGATCCCCTAAAATCAAGGAATAAAAAAAGATTGAATTTATAATATGATAGATGTAGAAAAGTGAATAAATATTGAATCAGTCAAAAAGCAATTAAAAACCTTTTTTTTTTTGTATTTTTTTCAAAGGTGAGACCAATTCGATCTTTGATTTTGTTCAACATAGTTCAATCTAGGGGTGTTCAAATTTCGATTAATATTGAATTAGCCGACCGAACTGATCTAATTTGGTTAATCAGTCGGTTAACCAATCTAATTCGGTCGGAGGACGATTAGTGATTTTTTAGAAGTTCGGTTGTTGGTTAATTTGGTTCGAAATCGAATAATTTACCGAATTAATAATTAATAATAGAAATTATATGTAGTTTTAATTCGGATAATTTGTTCAAATGAACATTATTAATTTATTTTTTGATATGTTTTATACTTGTTTTAATAAAAAAACAAAAACATATAAATTTCGATTAATTTGGTTAATCTATCGAATTAACCAAAATTTGATTCGGTTAATTTTTTTGAAAAATTTTGCTTTGATTAACAATTAAAGGATTAAAAAATTCGGTTAATTCGATTAATACTAATTCAGTTTGGTTAATCGTTTGAACACCCTTAATTCAATCTATTAAATTTAGCTTTAAACATTTATCATGTACTTTTTTATATTGTTCATGTCCGTTTTATGAACTATGTTCAGGATTTATAACTATTCCTCTCAACAATGTTGTTTCCAAAGTGTACCATAACAACCATGATAACATTTATTATATACTTTGTTGCCTTATCATCTTCCTATGATTAAAAAAATTGACTTAATTTGGTTAATTGCCAACTTTTACATAATGCAGTGTCATGAGTTATAACTTGGATTTGATGGTTTATAACATAATGTTGAATTCAGAGGATTTTTTTGCATTTCTTTCAAAAAGATTAAAGGATTAATTGGAGGGAAATATGAAAAACATTTTTAATGAAATGAAATTATAATTGTTTGAATCAAATTAATTAATTAGACAGATCGAATCAAGAATTAGTCGAAATATTTATCTAGAGAGGTATCAAATTGATTAACTCACAAGTTAATATGAAACAATTGAACCAATTTTTAAATTTTTTATAAATTTTAATAATTTATTTAATTTAATTGATCAAACCAATAACCCCACCAATTCAATTATCAATTCAATTTTAAGAACTTTAAATATAATAAATTTTAAATGATATTTGGGTTAACAGTTTAGCCTAATGAGCCTAATTCACAACTTGTATCATAAGAAAATTTCATTCACAATACAAGTTAATCTAAAGCAAATTATTATTTTAATAAATAAATAATGTTTTTATTTATATTTAATTATAAAAATATATTCATAGGCATTTTTAATGTCCTATTATTTTTAAAATATTAAATTTGAGCTGACTCGAGCCAACCCAAATGAAATTAACTAGAATTTTCAAAAATCGAGTTACAACCCAGTGGTGGACCTTATAACTCAAGAGGAAATTTCCTAATTTAAGAGCTGAGCAGAAAAATTGCAACTTGACTAAAAAGATAATCAAAATTTAGTCATAATCCAAGAGCCAGCAATGAAGAAAATGGCAAAGTTTTGGGTCCTCCGCATGTGTATTGACCAAACTTGATAATTTGAGTTACCACTCAAATATAATATCAAAAAATAATTAAAATGTGATATGATACTTTAAGAGCATGATTATAATATGTGAAAATATACATACAATATGAGTGTGCGTGTGCGACTTCCCAAATCTAGCCTCCAACTAAAACTAGAGACTGAAATTTCGACTAACTGCTACGGCTTGGAGTATTATTCCCAGTTATGGTTAGAAATATACAGAGCAAGAAAGAGCAACTGGAAAGTACTTGACTTCAGTCCCAGTACTGAAAGACGTGACTTCAGGAGTTTCTTTCGGAAGGAAAGACTTCGTTTACTTCCTGCAAATTTTTTTTGTAAGAACTAGTAGAAAGAAAGGAATTAGGAAAAAAAATGGGTAGGCCTTCTGAGCAGTCATAATGATAAATCATAAATATGGGAATTTTCTTCATATCAACAACTGGTTCTGTATGAAATTCATACACCCATTTCTAGTAGGACCATAGCCGAAATGTTCGAGGTCTGTACCTGCAATTGTTTGTCAAACTCGGTGTTTTGTTGTTTTCCTAGCTCACTATTTGATGCCACTGAATGCTGACGTTGTACTCTTGCACTAAAGCCATCCCAAATTAGACATGTTTCAAAACTTTTAAAATAGTTTGCTGCAAATGATACCGTCATGACGACTTAGTGGCTTCCATCAAGGGGGCTTATGTGCTAGAGAACCTGAAAATCAGAAAAGGCCGAATACAGTCCTCTCAAGCATGGCATTATAACACAAACTATGCAATTCAAAACCTGCAAATCTACACATGCTCGTCCATAATAGTTATAGCTGCACCAAGGGATAACTTGATGACATCAACCCAGTAAGAAAAACCATTGGTTGGGTGACCTTCATACATGACTGATATTCAGGGCTCAAGAACTCCCGCCATGGATTCAGGATAATGTTGTAGGTCATCATCACAGTAGCATTCAGCACGGTTTTTCATGTGTAGCAACTAGCATCCCAAGCTTAAACTGTCTGAATCATACTTGCAGAAGTAATAAGCTATCTTGTTTAAGTTTCCCCACATCGCAGTCAAAAGCTTGGATAACTCGCCATACATTTCTGACATCAATGCACAAAGGGACGCTCATTCTTTTGGCTCGTGCAACTGTCTCATCTAGAATTCACTCCTTATTTTTGCCTGTATACATGATAAACTTGAATCAAAACCCTAGCAATAGAAAGTTCCATGATTTCAAGATTTTCAGTTTGCAAGATACCATGAGCCACAGTCATATAATATGATGATTGACTAAAGAGGAAACTTTCAGGAGATCTCATGATCCATAGAACATAAGTCAGTGGCTTATCACCCTTGTGGACTAGCAACTCCTTGTTCCTCCAACTTGGCCTAAAGTTTCAATAAATCAGTTAAACAATCTAATTGGAAAACATATATAAGCTTTGCTTTAATGAAGAATAGAGAGCATCACAAACTATTTTAAGAAAACATAGGCATATGACTGGTGAGAATAAAATTTGTTTGGAAGCCAGAGTTTAGCCAGGTTGGTTCATGGAGTTATCATTTAGAGGTGCATCAAGCAGGTTTGGATTCAAATCCTGACATTTCTATCCCTTCCCTTACCCCCACTCTATGGCCTCCTTTATAGTTTATACCAAAAGAAGAGAACAAATATTATTTTCTTACCAGTTTGAGTTTCAAATCTAAGATTGCCTGTCGTCGCTGATATGCAAAAAACTTCAATGACTGATAACCAAGAACAACGAAAAGAAATCATGGTTAAGCCTAGAAATATACAACAGAATAAAGTGGAAATTTTCAACAAAAGGGTAAGAACAGAAAAGTTGTGATTAGCGAGCAAAAACAAAGAGCTTACTCCGATTCTCTGTAATTCAATAGACCTTTGTAATGCTTCCCTCTTAGTTAGGAGATGATCAGTCATTAGCTTCGAAGGGCGTCGATAGTTTTTCCCACGGTAGATGATTATGGCATGACCTTCTTTTAGCTTCTCCACTGAAACCAAAATCCCACCACTCTCCGCTACAAGCATTTTTGCAGTATAGATAACTCGTAGGAATGCTCTCTGCATTGTGATTACCTTGACAACTTCTCTGTGCTTCCAGTGTTGATGTACTCCTTCTATGACGCCATTAAAGACCCCACGCCTACCTGAACCATATTAAAACAAAAACAAAACAGAGATATTTAGGTCCAGCCAAGGATGCTGAAGGAAAACCAGCAGAAAAGCTATCTAAAATTTGAAAAACCAAGGATTTGAAAGATAAAGAATTGATTGGCAACTAGGAGAGCTTCACAGTCTTTCCCTCACCAAGCACTAAGCAACTACTTAGCTTCAGTCCAATCTTCCGCAAGCATTCTCTCTCCTCTTCAGTAATGGTTTCGAGATCCAAATCTGGCTCAGCAGTTTGCCATGAAGAATTCAACTTTGCTAGCTTTTTAGCTGACTTCTCTATCTTTCCATTGAGCTACAAAGAGAGAATTAAGATTGTGTCAACAAACGGCAGTCCAAAGGATATAATATGATCATACGCAGGAAAATGATGCGTTTGAAACGATATGATGTTGGCCAACACCAATGCTAAACAAATGGTTTTACGAAGGGATATTTGAAGGGAAATCCCCTCCAAATCCATGGAAATCTAACAAAAATTTGAACATACCTTTGTCAGACTCACACCCGACTCTAACATGGTTTTAAAAACAGAAATATAATTGGAAAGGGATCTTACAATTGCAAGTTTGCGTTCTTGGTTTCTCAATTCCCTCTCTAAGTTTTCCTTTTGAGCTTCTATTTGAATTTCGAGTTCATTATTTTCTTTTTCCAGGACTCCATATTTGGTCTGAATATCCTGAAATTCTGCTAAAGTTCCTACAGTGCTAGTCTTCGCCAAAGAATCATTAGCAACCTGAAAGGTTTCGGCTACTTTGACTCGAGCACCTTCTTCAATAAGTTGGCATCTCCTGAGTGCCATTTCTCTCTCCATTACAGAATTAGCAACACCTTGAGGAAGGAAGTCCTTCCCCCGGTAGAATATTATAAGGAACTTATTCCTTAGTAACAAAACTCCCCCCGTGAGATCCTGCAGAGTCAAGACTTATTAGTCATAGTAAATATACAGTTGTTGATAATCATAAACGTGCATGCATGTCATGTGGAAAAACGTATACAGAATTCCAGGCTTGGTAGGCTACGCAGTGATCCTTCTGAACTAATTTACTTGGACTAGAGTATGAGCAAGGTTGAAGCCGGAAATAGTGATTTGGGGAGCTGGACCAACTTCGAACAAGGTCTTTCAAATTCCAAATAGTTTGACCCAACCCAAATTAATATTTAGAAAACAGCAAAATAAATTAAATACTCAATTTGGATTAGATACCATAATTATTTAACTTCTTTATTTTTTACCTTTTAACTATAGAATAAAAATGTTTAACACAATTATTAGTAAAAATGTATTCATTTAATTGATTGAAAAGATTAATAGAGAGAATCAAGCTAATAATAATGAATGGATTTAACATAAAAGTGTTACCAAATTTGTTATATCAAACAAATTCTACAAATGAAATCAATTATTTTTTCAAAAAAAAAAGAAGATAATTTTACTTTATTTTAAAATGATAATGTAAAATATTTCAAATTACTTAAATTTAAGGGGGCAAATATAATTTTTCCTTTTTTTACTTGATAGTATTTAAAATACTTAGGAAATTTGAAGGGGGGAAAGGTACCTCCGTACCTGCCTGCCCCAGGTACGAGTGACAGATGAGTATATTCTAACACAGGTATGGTCTGATTATTTTAGTTTTTCCATGTATTTGGAGGGCCTTGAAGGTCATATCCTTATATCTATGTGTTGGACACAAGTGTAGAACATGGATACTTCAAGATAATTTTTTCCTTAAATCGAGTTATGTGTCATGCTAACAACAAGGTGTCTGATGCTGTTCTCTTAGTTTAGACATTTATACAAGCCTGATACAACTTAGATATGTCATATACGATGATTCTTGACAAAATAAAAACAGAACTACCCTATGTTTCTCCGACTCTTCATTTGTTTTGAAGTACCCATGTTTAACACCCATGCCCAGTACATATTCAAACATGAGGATAAAGATATGATTCTCCAAGAACCCTCCAAATAAATAGAAAAACTTGGAAATTTTTTAACATGCCCGTGTCAGACACACATGTATCAGACACTCACATCCAAGTCCGAGAAACCTAGGATCTGCCCATGGTTATAAACAGAGCAAATTTCAGCGCGATGTGTTCATAACAACACAAAAGAATTACAGGCTTACCTTAAGCTCATTAGCCATTTGCTCATTGTCAGTATTTTGTACCCCCCACTTTATAGCAATCTTTGCTATGAGACTCTTTTCCCATAATTTCAAGATAGAATTGGCCAAGCCTTGAAGGTTCCTATTCCTCCCTGCAGCAAGAAGAATAAACCGGTATCAAGAATTCTGAAAATTGCAAACACGAGTGGAACACAAATTGACTAAGCATACCTCAGTAAATGTTTTGTTATGCAAGATTTAGAACATCAAATTCTTCATGTTAATACTAATGTTGAATGCAGATTTACCCTTGAAATAATTTCTCAATAATTAACAAGCACATTTTTCAGTTAGACTAGAATAGATTACTTCCCTGTCCCTTAGTTACTTAAAATGGTAAGGATACTACATGCATATGTCATAAGCCTAAAGTACTGCATGTATGCCAAGCCAATGTGTGTGTAAGTTCTAGTCAATAAGTTTATAATAGGTAAGGTGATACCGAGAACAAAGTGAAAAGGTAAAGGATGAGCGAGCTTCCTCAAATTCGTCAACTCCTCATCTGTCAATTTTGGTCTAGTTTTAGGAGGAGAAAGTCTTGTTGGAGGCTTAAAGCCAGGAACCACTTCTGGAAGCAAGTCAGCATCAACTGGTAATGGCTTTCGCATCCACCAGTCAATAAAGCGAGGTCCTAAACCATCCAATAATCTATCAGTTTCCCTCTCATACAGTGATCCAACTACTGGTTGATTATTCTCATCTCTGTCTTCTCCATTCAAACTTCTCCTCCAAGTACTTGCATTAGATTTTTCTGGAGACATAGTAGTATTATTGTCTGAGGCCAAGTTATTGAATACTCTTTGACCATTTGAAGTCAGCCAGTGGTTCTGTCCTCTATAAACAACAAGAATATCTTTCTTGCACCATACAACCAAGCCCCCAGTCTTCATCTGTCATGTAACGAGATATAACAGTCAGAAACTTCGACAAAGTTAAATCCTGAATGTGTTGATGTTCTAGACCTAAAAAACAATAATGATAAATGAATATTTATAATCTTTAACAACAACATCAAAAACAATATAATTTGTATACGAACAGAATAGCATTGAACCTTTCATCACACGTTCCAAATATTATGAAATTGAATACTATAGTTTAATAATTAGAAGGCCAAATATGAGAGTTCTTAAACGAATTCTACCCTGAAATCATTTGTTTGCATAAATTTATTCATAAAAATACAAAAACATGATTAACAATAAACATCTTTGAAACTTCTTATATAAAATGCAAAAGGAAATTAGCAGAAAAACAAACCTCAACAATTTCACTTGCTCTATCCATATTTCTACACAAAGGAACACCAAATTTAAGCATAACAAGCTCATTGTTCCCCCAAGCCAACCTTATCTCATCAACAACATCCTGAGTTACACCAGCTTTCATCACCTTAACCCATTTCCTCATCCTCGTAGCCTTTTTTCTCAGTCTCTCAAGCAAATCGTTATCAAGAATAATCTCAGCCTGTGTCAAAACTTTCTCCTTTTTCATCCTCCTAAACACAACTTTCTCTTCTTCTCTGACCCACGGCATTTTCCTATCAAATTTTTTCACTTCCCCATCACTTCCAATCTCCTCCAACCAATTCCCGATCTCAAATTCTTCAAATTTCCCAATCTGGGTATCGTCTAAAGCTCCATTCCCTTGTAGCTTTTCCACGTCTCTGATGATCTTTTTCATCACTTTCTTCCCTCTCACCCCGCTTTCCTTTCCAAACAATGCCTTTTCAGGTGCCTTTGAATTGTTGTTTGAGCTCCTTTTAGTAGTGGGTTTTGAAGCATTTAACACTTCATCGGGTTGGAGAAGGAGAGGACCCTTCATCCATGGAGGTGTTGGCATCTTAATGGGGCCATTCCTGTGGGTTTTTGAGACTGAGAATTTGGAATTTTTGTTGAAAGAGTGATTTCCTTTCTGGGTTTTGGAAGGGTTTTGGGTTGAGTTGAAGGAAGAAAAGAAAGGAATGGGAGATTTTAAGAGAGTGGTGAACATGAGTGGTAGATGGTGACTCAATAACAAGTTAGCAAAACTTGGACAGCTCTTTATTTTGGTTCGTTGGTTCTGTTTTCTATATCTTTAGAATTTAAATATAAAAAAAGGTTAAACTCAGTTAAGGTCACTAAGTTATTAGTATATTTATATTTTAGTCACTAACCTTCAAAATGTTACAAAATGGTTACTAAACTATTTAAATATTTTTATTTAAGTGATTGGGCTATTAAGATCGCTATTGTATGGCTTATACTTTAAAGTTGAATGACCAAAACGTAAACCTACTAATAGTTTAGTAATATTAGGTGTAGTTTACCTAATAAAAAATAAGCTACAAGTTGAGGCTACTATATTTGTTAAAAGGTTATATACATATTTATCTAAATTTGTTAATTTATGTAACGGCCCCAAATTCTCGAGTCAACATTTGAGTGTTTACATGGATTGGCAATGGATAAATTTATTTTGGGATTGGGTTTTTTGTTGGAATTAATTTGTGTGAATTTTAAACCCTTTTTATAAGAAATTAAGGATGTTAGGAAGCTTGTGTGAAGTAGGAGAAGATGGATGGCTAATATGGTGATTTTACCATTTTTGAATAAAAATCTTTTGAGTTATAGGATAAATTGGATTTGTCCTATTTTCCCTTATATTATAATCAGGCTATTTTTTTTTTTTTTTCCTTTTACATCTTCATTTTTATTTTTCTTTTTCTTATTTCCTTTATCTATTTTTTCCCTTAGAAAGTTTTTTAGAAGGAGAGTTTTTTAGAAGGAGAGAGATTTGAGTGGGCTCTTATCAATTTTTTGCATCCTTCAAACCTCCCCTTTAAATCTATTATTCAATCTATTATTCGGTAGATTTTTTAAAATATTTTATAAAAGTTATTTTAATTAAACATACATATATTTGAGATTTTTTATTTTTCCATTGTTTAATTGAATTTATTTTTATCTATAATTTTATATTTTACATTGTTTTGCATATATTAAAAATATTATGTTAAATTCAGATCCATTGCAACGTCATTTTTAACTACATGACTACTAAGTGAGTATTTTTATTTAAAATGTGACACCAACAAAATTGCAAAAAAAATTAACAATATTAACAATTGGACTTAATTTTCAAATTTGAAAAGTAAAAGACTAAATTCTTGAAAATAAAAGTATAAAGATTAAATTACAAATCATGAAAAGTACATCGACTTATGATATATTTTAACATTTATACTACAAAACATTTATTATTAATATATTTATAATTGTAATAAATATTTATTATTAAAATATTAATATTGAATATTTTCAATAATATGTGAATAATATTATTAAAATTATTTTTAAAAATTTATTATTAAAATAAAATTGAAATATTAAATAATTTATTTAAATAATAATTATATTTATTATATTAATAATTTATTATATGACTAAATATAAATAATTAAATATCTATGTTTAATAATATTAAAAATATAATATTTTAAATATTTTAAAATAAAAATAAAATTTATTATCAATATAATAATATTAAACTTGATTTAAGTTAATTTTATATAAAAATAAAATTATCCATAGATGAGCTGAAAGGGTAAGTCATTTTACAGAAAAAATAAATTATTTTACTTGACACAGTAAGTCATTTTCCGTAAAACCTTTTACATGTAAAAGGTTTACATGTTTGTTTAATTGAAAACAACTTTTATAAAATATTTTTAAGAAATCTACCAAACAACAGAAAATATTTTACACAGATTCATCCAAACACTAAAAAATATTAGTTTTTCCAGAAAAAAGTAAATCATTTTGCAGAAATCATTTTCCGAAAGTCATTTTCAATAAAACAAATGGAGCCTTAGTTGTGAAATCTGCTGGAAACAGATTATTACATGAACAATAAGTTCGAAAATTCACCATAAATTCTGTAAAAAAAATTAAGAAGTAATCTATACATCGTTGTAACTGTGAGTCAGTCTAGTTTCGTTTAGAACAAATGGAGATCAATTTCGATTTGTATTTTAAAATATATGAACTTTTGAGTGTTGAAAGGTTATAAAAATCTGACAGCAGAATTCTTATAAAACAAATTTAGTAGTGACTTTGAAAATTCACCAAAAATTTCATAAGATAAAATAGGAAGAGAGCCTTATATCTCTATAACCGTACAGAAGTTTAATTTTGTTTAAAACAAACGATGCTCAATTTAGAGTTACATATTAAGAGTTATTAATTTTTGAATGAAGAAAGGTTAGAATGTCAAGGTAACATACTGTTACATCTCTTTAGTTAATATTTTAGCTGGAATAATAAGCAAGTTGAAACGAGTATGAGACTCGAATGTCATGGTTATATTTTTGTAATTATATGTTTGATGCTTTGTTTGCGCTTAGCCTTCAGGCTCTAACCTAACTAACGACCATGAGTGACGCTCGATATAACCTTATGGACACCAGGGATTATTTGACTAGCGGCCTTGAGAGGCGTAGGACTATCCAGATACCCGATTATTTGAGCAGTATGTGTAATCTAACAAGTTTGACAAGTTTGATATGCAAGTGATTTGGTTATGTAGATTTAATGACTCATGTTTTAAATTATTCGATACTCATGTCATATTTCTATGTATACATTTGATTTGCATGTTTATATTTATGAATTGCTTGAAGTATGGTAGATTTGTTGCGTACCACTGAGCTCATAAAGCTCAATGTTTGAATTTTTTTAATGTTCAGATTTGTAGGCTTTTGTTCGTGTCCGAGGAACATCATCGACGAGAGACACCTAGCATCACGTATTCAGAGTACAGTACCTTATCTATTAGTGGTCATTGTATTCTTAAGGCCTTACTTGTATTTTTTTTTTGTATGTCTGTAACTCATTTATTATTTTTTTGTTGTTTTGACTATTTTGATATACGATGATATTTGAGCTCCACATATTTTGTGTAACTACTTTTATTACTATTTTCAGTATAACTATGTATGATATTTTCTTTTATATAAAATGTATTTAAAATTATTTAAAAATTTTACTGAGTTACTCCAGTGACTTGATGTAGCATCTTAGTATTTGAGTACTCCATATTTGGGATTAAGGTGTTATAATTTATACTTATTTGATAACTTTTTTGTTGGTACCTAACTAACACCGTTAAAATATACTGACATGGCATTGACGATCAATAACAAAGTGATTATGGTAACACCACATTTTGAACAATTTCTATAAAATTTAGCGGATAAATTTTTATTTTTAGTTTTAATTTTTTAGGTGAAAAAATCACAACTAAAAACAAAAGTATAAAAAAAATGCAAATTATCCAATGTGCAAATATTGAAGGTTAGAATTTTAAAATCAAGATTGAATTGACATAATATATATTTAAAAGGGTAAACTACAAAAAAAGTCACTTTTGTTTGCCTCAGGTTATATTTTAGTCTCTTATGTTTGAAATGTTACATTTTAGTCACTTATATTATTATTTTGTTACGAAGTGATCACTCTTTCGTTAAGTTCCGTTATCTCCCTAACGGTAATCCTACGTGGCAGTCCAACTAGATTTTATAGTTAATGAAAGTTGGTAATATTGTAAAGTTATTTTTAATACTCGGTTTTATAACAAGCAAACACCCGGAACAAGAAAGTCCAAAATTCGCCCTCAATGTTTGCACATTTTTTAATGTAAGTCCTTATACAATTTACATACGTAACTCGGAGGACATATGAGTATATCTGTTAATACATATTTCATCCGGCTAAACTATCTGTTAATTGTAAATCAAATGCATAATTTAGTCGGATGAAGTATGTATTAACAAATGAACTGAAAATCTAGTTGGACTGCCACGTAGGATTACCGTTAGGGAGATAACGGAACTTAACAGAAGAGTGATCACTTCGTAACAAAATAATAACATAAATAACTAAAACATAATATTTCAAACGTAAGTGAGTAAACTGTAACCTGAGGCAAACAAAAGTGACTATTTTTATAGTTTATCCTATTTAAAATTACTATTATGTTTTTTTTTAAATTTTCACACAATTAAATTATTAAAGTGATAATTTTATAATTTTTGATAGATAATTTTTCATAATTTGTGAGAAAAACATGTTTAGTGGTACATCAGCCCGAATTGAAGATTATTTATTTTGTCCAAAAACCGGCCTGGACAAACCGAGTTTATCAAACAGGAGGATAACCTTAGTTTCAACCCAAACGCCTTGCGGTTCTAATAATTGGGCATAGCGGAAAGGCAGGAGAGAAGACATGGGAAATCAAAAGCAGGAAGAAGATGAAGACAACAGAAGGGAAACAGCGATCGCTTCTACCCGTTCTTTGCAACCCAACTTCAAGCCTGTTGGTGTTACTACTCAACAGCTTTCTAAATTCCAAGTAATTTCTTAATATTGATTTTCACATGATTTTGCAGCAACCATTTATCTTTTAGCAGATTGTTTTTTTAATGGAATCGAGATTAAGGGTAGTGAAATCTTGGGTTTTGTTTATGATTGAAGGAACTGAACCCTAGACACTTCTCGTGGATTTAAATTGCAGTGGCATGTTTTCAATCTGTCGAACTTATCTTAATTTGTTGCGGGTGTGATGAATTGTATTTCAGTAAATATTGGTAATGAAATATCAGTGGCGGAAAGAAGCAAAACCTTGACCATTGTGCCTAATATTACATTACGATTGCTATACGAGTCCCCAACCCTTTTACCATCTTTGGCAGATACGTCATGCGTTTTTAGTTCATATTGATTTCGGGTGAAATAAATGTAAATTTTGTAGATAGCAATGATAATCCATAAAAAGCAACCATAGAATTGCAATACGATTACGTTTCAAGTCCCTGTAACTTTTTATGGAATTTAGATGATGGGCAGTGAAATCCTTGGCTTACTTGAGATGATGGCTATATTGCTAACTCTTCGTTTTTCTTGTAGATGATGACAGAACTTTGACATTGATAGGCTTTAAAACCTGTTAATTTGGTATGTTTGTTTAGGAGTTGAATGGGCAATGTTGTTTAAATTTAATATGCTTCCTTTTCATGTCCGATACATATCCGAGACATAACCCTTTAAGAATTTCCTAAATACTTGGAAAAGATTTTAAAAAGTTAAACATTCGTATCGAACACTTATCCATACTCGACACTCACACTCAAATCCGAGTAATCTAGGATAGAAGGAAGTGTTCTGTTTTTTGAATGTTCCATTTATTAGTTATCTCTGATTTTCTCTTAATCTTTCTTTTCCATTGCATAAATTACTTCTAACCCCCTGAACATTGCGTGTAATAGGAGCTTCACAGGAGGCGTTTACAAATAAAAGCGAAATCAAAGATTCACAAGAAACCAAAAGGTACCCGTTGTTATTTATATCATCCATGTTGCTTGACTCCATTTTTCTTGAAGTATTTGTATTCTACACCCATGTTCAGTGGATATCTGAATATAGTCTCTAAGAACCCTGTAAATGCATGGAAAAACTTGAAATTTTTTTGAATCTATCTGTTTCGGATCCATACTTGTGTTCGAGTGTTCGGTAATCACAAAAATAGTATACTATAATCAATAACTTTCTATTGTTGGATTTTTGGTTCATCACCCATAATCTCTTGTTCTATTCGTAGATCAAACCAAAAAATTTTCATGCTGAATACCTGAATAACTCATCATCTGCAATTGTTTCTTCTAATTATAGATCAAGCCAAAAGATTTTGTGCCAAATACATGAATTCTGCATGTTCTCAAGAATCAGATTCAAACACCAAAGTTGAAGATGAAAGTGTTCCAAACTCAAAGAGCCACAGTGAAGATGATAATCCCTTTACACTGCAAGACAATGATGCTGTGCAACTTGCAACAAAAAAGCGGCAGAAATTGCATTGGGGGTATGTTTCAAACTTTCACCTTAGACTGATCCTTAGCATCAACTCATTCATTAATCGAAAAGCTATGTTACCGGCACATTCTTTTTAACTTTCTACTTTCCAAACATTAGTATAGGGGTATGATCCTCCCATTATATGAAAAAACTCAAAGTTGAGCATAGCGTGTTGGATGCATATCATATCTGATATTTAGGCCCCGAATCTAGACAACATTGCGGAGAAATATATTAATAAGCAAGAATTGCTGCTCCACCTGATGTGCTTATATCCTATTTATGTTACCTGAATTTTTTTTTTTTTCAAAAATACTCGTTTTTGACGCTGCATCCAATATATATTCAGATATGGATATGAATATAGAGATATGATCTTATCAGATATATAAAAAAATGTAAATTAAGTACACTCGTGTCAGACATATGTCCATATCTAAAATTCATTCTTGAGTACGGATAACATAACTCTTACGTAGCATCATGAATTGCTACTCTATTTGACATATTGTCTAGTATATTAATAATTTCCTATGTTATGGTTTGTTCACAGGCTTGATACAAAGGAAAGATGGGAAAGGAAAGCCAACATGTAGATTTATTTCTGAATAAAGTACAGCTTTGAGTAATTATTGTTTCGACTCTTATTTCCTTTTCGGATTACGGCACCTCTGAGGCATATGCTAGTTGTGCATCCAAAAATTCTTAATTTGGTGAATGTAAATAGCGCTAGGACTATGAAACAAAGGATAACGTAACACAAGTAAATCCTTTCGTTCTAACTCAAGTAAAAGGTTAAAATCAAACTTGAAATATATCAAGTCTAATTTCAGAATGAATCAACCATCTCAAGATTTGAACATGTTTTCTTGATTATTGAAAAGTTACTACAATGTGTATTATATTGCTGAAAATTGTAATGAGCAGCAACCTTCAAAATATAGAGATATAACCTTTCAAGAATTTTCCAACTACATTAAAAAAATACTTAAAAATGGAACATTTACATACTCATATCCAACATTTCTGAAATCGAGTACCGAAATGAGATTAAAAGGGATGAAAATTTTACAAAGCAGGAAAATTAATCTCGACAACTTCTTGGAAATGACGATTTCTTGGAGGAAACTAGATAACATATGCTTGCATCTGAATTCAATTTATTTATATAATCAACCTTACGAGGTAAGGTCCAACAGGTTTCCCATTCTCTTATTCCCAAGTCAATGCCACTTCTTGTAAAACAAAACCATAAGCTTGCATATTCTTATTACTGAGAGACCAAACCAAGAAAAATCCTGTTCCTAAATCTCAGACAGCTTCTACCAAGTGCTAGAAGCCTAGAACACCAATGCAGGTTACTATCAGAGTTTACCCAAAGATTTGTGGAAAAAAGTCTTACCAAGATAACGGAAACAATCCATGTGACTGCGCTTCATGGGATGAACATTAACAAGGCACGGAGATTATTCTCTGAATCAAGTTGTCGGATTAAGAGCAAGCTCAATTTCTTCCAATGATCGCCCCTTAGTTTCTACAACATTACCAGCCATAAACAAGACAGCAAGAAGACAGACAGCGGTGAATACCAAATAAACTACACTGATTCCAAACTTGTCCACAACACTCAGGAAATACAGGCCGATGACAAAGTTTGATATCTGTTACAACAGAAAATAAAAAAAAAAGGTTCTGACATGAAAGCGAGAAATACACAATTGAAAGATGAATCCTAGATAAAATCAGCAAACAATTTCATATCATTTTCTTTTAAAGGAAATCTATGCAATGGAGAAAGTCATATGAAGAAAGAACCATTGTCACATTATGATTATAGTGTCATATCAAAGTATCTATATGTGAATTTGCTAGCAGGGATATACATGCCAATGTACATATGTATCAAAATGTTTTGGCAATTTTTTATTGCTACTTACCCAATGCATGCAAAGCGATAAAGCCACTGCTTTTGCTCTAATTCTGGAAGCAAATATTTCCGGAAGAAGAAGAGCAGGCACAGGACCAGCACCAAGTGAAAACGATAAGACATAACTGTGTAAAAGAAAAGGAAGCCAGCTTTAATTCTCACTGGTCATTTGGAGGCGACAATGATTGGAGGCATCAAAACAATTAGAAGCTTTGAGGAGATTCATTAATTGCAAGAAAAGGTGTTAACTCACAGAACAGTCCCAACAACGGCTAGAATGCCAGAGTAGGGGGCAAGAACCTTCCAAGTGAATGACAATGAAAGCAGCAACATTGAAGCACCCTTCACAAGCCAAATGGAAACCGAAGAACATGATAAGGAAAAAAGAAAAGATTTATTAGTTATAAGAGAATCTGATGAGAAAACCATGCATCATTTCATTTTGTAATTGTGAGCTTCACATTTCGTCTCAACCAAATTAATATCCCCATCGTGTTTTAAAATTTAATGCCATCAATATTGGCAGAAACAACATCAATAATAACAACACTGTATGCTAGGATCTCTAGCCCAAAACTTGATTTCATCAAGGTAAAATTACTTGCAGTTTAAGAAACTTGGTTATAATGTAGCAATTTAAGAGTTTAACAATAGAACCCATACTCTCTGATTTGAAAGAATGAACCTTTACAAAAAAATAAAAAGCCTACCATTCCAGAAAAACTTGTGATTAGAAGACTTTTCCTTCCTTGTCTGTCCATCAGAGAGGATGCAATAACTGTGCCTGCAAGAATTTCACATGTCCAGATATGTTTTAAAGAGAGGTGTCAAACATGGGTACTTCAAGAGAATAAAGAGTCGGAGTGACATACATTAAATGTCCTACATGAATGTCGGTCCCCCCTCCCCCAAAAAACATATGCTTTTTAAAATGATAAAAGACTTACCAAAGACATTTGATGCACCAACAAGAGCACTTGCGGCAACATCAGATGCAATTCCAGCACTACGAAAGACAGCTGTAGAATAATAAACTACAGCATTTATCCCAGCAAACTGTTGGAAGAAGAAAAGTGCAGCGCCAACACTCACAACTGCAGCAGGAAATAAAGTTGAGAATGAAAATTATCATGATACAATAGAAAGTATATGAGCTGTGATTCAATAACCAGAAGAAATCCATACTATTTCGATTTAAGAAGACATGAAGTTCAAATAAAGGAATTATATTACCTCCTCAGCCCTTAAGTTCATCATTATAAATCATCACGGCATTAAGACAACACTACCGTAGGACAAGGAAGGTGGTGATGATGATTAAACAGAACCTAAGCCCATTAAGGCATTAAGACAAAACTATGGTAAGGCAAGGAAAGTGGCGATGGTGATTGAACAAAATCTATTATTTTTCAATAAAATTTTAAACCAAACCCAAGCCTTGACATTAATTACTCATCATCATTGGGTAACCAAAAAACACTAGATTGACTAGTGCTGTAACAACTCTTCAGAAACAAAGAGTATACTAGTTGACAGTATGTTTTGAGAACATAGACCCTTCAAGTTCATTTTTTATGTGCTACAATATTTTTAAAATGAAATACTATAATTTTCTAAGATTACCATCTGATCCTACTGGTAGTGTCCATTAGCAATACTATTAGGAGCATACTTATCTATGGGCCTTATAGCACCATAAATATTCGATATTCAGTTACAGTTACAGTTACAGTTACAGTTAGCTTTCAATATTCACGCATACCTTTCCAGTATCGCTTACTAAATAGATCAATCCATCCTGCTTCTGGTTCTGTAGAACCCTGTCCTGCAGTCCTTAACTCATACATAACCTCAGGAACTCTTTCTTTCCCATATAGTGTTCCTATGGATTTTTCTGCTTCGGAAATTTTCCCTTGCTGCAAAGTTGATGTATTTAAACAATAATAGTCGATATTATAAAAATATATATAGATATCAATGTGAGATGAACAAAATTGTAAAATAGACTGAATAGCCCAATAAGAAACCTGGAACAGCCACCGAGGACTTTCTGGGGAATATGTCATTCCTAGAGCCAATAAAATAGAAGGGATAACAGCAAGACCAAACATTCCCCTCCACCTATAGAAAAAAAACTAAAAAAGATCAAAACAGTTATGGTAAATGCTTAAGCAGACACAAATTTTAGTTGCAAAAGAAATCCAATGCACATAATACATAAAATTAATACGTATAGTGATGAAGGCATTACCTTGACCTATTAACTCAATCTAATGAAATAAAGATTGATCGGAAAGAATATGAAAAAACTAGACATTCCAACTAGTAGGATGGAGCTTTCTTTTATTACAACTTTTGTGGGGAAGGGGGATTTGGGCCAAGCAGTTTTGAGGTATGCACGCACCTATCATGGATGCAAATGCTCAGGGTCGCACAACTATTATGGTAGAATGACAGTAAATGATGGAAGACGAAGAAGCCTAATCCCACACCATAGACCACATGAATCATATTACACCATTGTGGTTTTTTTTTTTTTTTCCTTTTACCAGATTACCAAAAGAAATATTACTTTTTATCCTTTCCACCCATGACTTATTGGTCAGGCATCATGCCTTTGCACCAACAAAACATACGAAGGAAACAAATTTAATATATATATACATATATATATATATAAATGCAGCAAAGCAAGTAAATCCTCCATAATTTTCCATCAACAGGTGCAAATGATAGGGAGAAAGGTCTTCAAGACTAGAAAGGGAGAATTTACAACCAGATATGGTTATGTAAAAGAAAGAACTTTTAAGCGTCTCTGCATTTGTACCAAATTGAAGCACGGATTTTAGACAGTTTACTAAAATTCTTAATAAAAGTTAGAAGAGGCAATCTCTCAGGATGCACATGATATTGCATGCTCAGCAGTTTTTAGACACATAGTGAAAGAAACAATTTAACATAGCAAATGCCAAATGACATGATATGTTCATAGCAAACATGTTATAGAAGTGCTAGGATAATATACCATACTGGGCTCCGTGATAAAGGTAATCCAGCCACCAATGCTGCAAGAATCCCAATACATATAAAAAGTTGGTTTACAGATCCAAGTGCACCACGGATATCAGTTGGTGAGATCTGACAAATAGAAAGAATGTAAGCAGCTGTTTCCAGAAAGCTAGAAAATCAAAGCAATTAAGCAAACAATAAAGATCAGTAAATGTTACCTCAGATATGTAAAGTGGCACAATAGCAGATGTTATACCAATACCTATACCAGCCAGCAAGCGGCCAATTATCATAGTCTGGACATTCTGTGCTATAGCACTGAACATTCACGTCATTTTGAAATATTAGTTTGCAGCAAAGTTGTGAGAGTTAAGAAGCTAATAGTTAATGAAATGACACAAACGTAAGAACTGCTCCAATGATTAGTGGAATGGCATCTAATTGAAAAGTCCTTGTCCGGCCGAACTTATCTGCCAGTGCTCCTCCAGTAAATGAACCAACTGCAGCAGCAGCAAGGAGGGTGCTGACAACCCATCCTATGAAAATTAACGTAACAGCATTATATGCTAGTTGGTCATTACAAAAGTTGGATAATTTATAGAGTAGGCATATAATCAAAATAATCAAAAGTGAAAAGAAGAGGGAAAAACAGCAAGCCAACAACTTGTGACATTGCTTGAATGATTACATGTGAAGCCACTTCACTTTTATAAACAAAAGACACCAGAAGAGATGGATGGAATGCATTAGTTGAATGCCCTTTATTTCACTTAAATTTCACTAAATGATCTTCGGCACTAAATGTGCTATGGGAATTTGACTTATCAGACACCAGAATACACACGTACAATATTTCAGGAAAAAAAAAACCACCACCAACAACAAAGAAATGTAACGGAAAAGAAAGCAGAGATTGAAGCATGGTAACTAAAGATCATGAGACATGCCTTGCATGACAGCATTTTGAGCAATTCCCAGATCCTTAGATAGATAATCAAGAGCACCATTTACCACCCTGTAGAAAGAAAAACAAAGGGGCAAGATTATACGAGTGTAGCATTATCAAAAGCCATGCACAAATCCACAAACATATAAGCATAAAAAATGTAGCGGGCCACCTGCCAAAATATTGATTCTGAATTCTTTGCTTAAATTCCAGTACAAGTATTATTTTCTAGAATATAACCAATGGAAGGAGTCAACTGCAGTGTTCAAATATTTACAAAATACTGGAACATTCACAACCATCCATCATTGCAGGCACCACAGAGTTTTTGGGACTCGCATAAATAAACCATAATCAACCTCTGTGAAGCTTTGATATTACTGGTGAGCATACTATATGTTTCCACAGCACAGATTGCTCAAGTATATCACTTAGATGCTAACAACAGTAAAATGACAAGTGTAGAACCCAAAAGAAAAAAGAGGATGTTCCTTCTCAATTTAACTGGAACATACCCTAGATGGTAACCAAATAATATAGCTCCCAAGCAAGCAACGCCAACAAATGGTAAAACAGTCCCAGTAGATGTCTCGTGAGGGTTGATTGGTGCCAGATCCTCAACATCTCCACCTGCAGTTTAGTGTTCCAATTGACATTTGTACAGATGCAGAGAAGCAATTGTAAAAACTAACTTCTTTTGCAATTATTATAAAGAGTCTCAGATGCATAGAAAATGATCCATGCATGGGTGATAAATTTTAATAGGAAGTACAGTATGTCTTCTTCCAACAACAGACAAACACGCCAGTTAATCATATCTAGCTGGAAGCATCAAACTAGTATTCATCCATCAGCACCAATATAACCAAGCACAGATTAATGTATTTTAGTGGAAAGAATAGCATTGGACATAAGAACAAGTCAGTTAATACATCTGCAAGATAAAAAAATGTAACTAGCTATCCCCTACAGGCCTACAACATCTTCATGGTGCTATAGAAATTATATGGCCACCACCAACCTCATGAAATAAAAATTTGTACGATTTACTCATCACCAGCAAAAGAAACAAAATTCCCTTTGGCTTTGCTTTGGCCATTGTTTTTGCGACTTCAATTTTATGTTCCGAATCAGCAAGCACTTTTTGATACAAAACAAAGTAATACTCCAAAATTGTCAAAGTTAAAAGTTGGCTAAATACTCAAAGGGGAGCCAAACCTTTTAGGGGTTGCTCAAATAAGGACCAAACTTGCGTCTAAAGTTCATTTTTCATATGCATAAAATATTTTGAATATGCGATTAATAACATTTTTTAAAATGTGGGTAATTCTCGGGAGCAAATTAGAATATTCTAAATATGTGATTAATAACATTATAAAAAAGAGAGAAAGAAACCTGAAGCTTGACCTTTGACAGATCGAAATTTGATCAAAGAGCGAGCGACGGTTTCAACATTATCTCTAGCACGTGCGAGCTCAGCTCCCATTGAAACGGCACCAGAGCTTAAACCACTGCAAATAGAACCCCTTCGGATGCAAAGATTACGAGTCAAAGTTGACTTCCGTTCCTTAAATTCACGAAAACAAGGCAGATCTCTCCGTTTTGAAATCTTAACCTCTAAATTTCCTTTGATTAAATGTGTTGATGCCTGCATTCTGAATTAGCTAATTCACCAAACGATAAAGACTGTTCAACCAACAAGTAAAAAACAGTCCGAAAAGGCGAAAAGAAGAGCATTAAATCCAGAAATAAATATAATAAAAAAAACCGAATAAGTGAGAAATGAGAATGAGATTTACCGAATCCAAAGACGAGCCAGTTTCTGGGTTCTGTTTGGATGGTGGAATTCTGATGGAAACCCTCAGAAAAATCCGTCGAACAAATTTGGTGGAAAATTCAATTGATTATTATTCTCTTTCTTTTACTTTTCATATTTTTCCTTTCCATTTCTAGAAAACTAAATTAATTTGATTTTATATTCCAGAGAATCGAAGTCTAGGAAGAAAAGAAAAAAAATGCAGATGGAAACTGAGTTCAGTGGGTGTTTGTTTGTTTCCATTGAACTGTGATTACGTGGCAGGGATTTTGGATTTAGATTTTCAGTTGCGTTGGCGACGGCTTTGGCGCACGTGGGGCCTCTTCCTTCGGTGACCTTCTTTATGTATTTTTTCTCTTTTATTTAACTTTAGAATAAATATTAAAACTACATATTTTTATTTAATATGTTATTTAATATGTTAACTTTTATTTTATGTAATTATATACTTGAACTTTTAATTATGATTTAAATATATGTGTAAAATTTTAATTTTAATTTAATTTTATATAATTAAAAAATAAATGTATTATATTTCTATATGTTGAATAAATATATTTATTTATATATGCAATATGTAAATGTAAAATTATATTATATAAACAATTGTTTTGATAATTAATAAAAATTAAATTAAATCAAAATATCATGTATAAAACTACATATAATCAAATTTTATATATAATATTTTACGTTTTTTAAAATTTTTCTTTATTTAAATTGAATTAATTAAAATGATTTTTTTCAAACATGAAATTTCATAGATAAAACACGGAAAAATAAACAAGCATACAAAAGGGCATACGTGGGACGAAAGACAAATCAATCAACAAGACTCTAAGTGATATTTTAAATAAGAGTTAATATATAATTTGGTCATTGAATTTGTTTATTTATATTTGGTTGGCTTTTTATTTTTTTTGGATCTAATTAATTCTTGAATTTGTATTGCATTAATTAAGTTGGTACTTTCACGCTAACATTATTAGTTGTGCTTACTCGATATTACCGAAAGGTCCATGTGACAAACATAAATTAAAATATATATAAATTATGTTTGCCACGTTGGATTTTAAGAGGTTATTATATGTCACAATCAAATTGATTAAAAATATCACATCAGTATAAATTAACAATATTAGTGTGAACGGACTAAACTAGTTAACGAAATACAAGTTCAAGGACCAACTAGATAAAAAAAATTTTAAAGATCAACTAAGTACAAATAAACAAATTCAAGGGCAAAATTATTATAACCCCTTTAAATAATAAGTCCCCAAACTATTCAACCGTGAAGGTGAAAGAGGGAACAACACCTTATAAGGGCTTGAACTATTAATAAAGAAGTCTCGAAAATACACATTAACCCTTTACCAAGAATGTTTTCTAACTTCCAAATGGAAGAGAGAGCAAAGGGGCAACACCAGTAGAGGCTTGAGTTCAATCCTCTCGTCTTCCTTACTTTCATACAAAGACTCGAACTATTTGGAATCCATGATGCAAAGTCTCACTTCCTTTCTCAAAACAAAATTGAACAATAAAAGGACGAAGACCTCAAACCTATGTTTTATGTCAAATTAAAAATTAAAATTTGATTAAAAAATTTATTTATTTACCCTGCGATGGCCAAATTGATTATATAATATGATATTGGAAATGTAAATATGATGAAAAAACTAAAATAAAAAGTTTATAATGTGAAATAATTTGAAATGTTTTTATTATCTAGAAAAATAAAATATATTATACTTATTAATTAATGAATAATAATATTGTATAGACGTAACTTTGTACGTAAGATTATCATACAATAACATAACCTTATACAAAGTTAATTTATAAAACAATACAACCCTCGAAAGGGTATCTCATTAAAAGATACATTATATTTTACAAAAGATACAACTATATAGTATTTATATAAAGGATTTTCTAATCTTCATTTTCACAGTTCTACTTGGATTTTGTTGCATCTTAGAGGCATATTAAAGCTTTAAGGAAAGTATTCTTCACGTTTCAAAGGCATTCATATTTTTCTAACATTATTTTCATTTTTCTTATTTTATTTTTTTTTCTAACAAAAAAATGTCATATCGTCAAAGAGGAATGTTATATCGTCAAAGAGGGAATCGTCGACCAAGTTACTACAGACAAAGGATCACTCATCCCAAACCCGAACCATTGGCTGCATGGGAGAAAAAATTCTGTATAGAAGTGGGTGCAATGCCATGGGAAAGATTTGTTGAAGCAAAGAAGAACTTGATTGAAAATGACAAAGTGTTCGAATGGGATGATTCGGCTGGTTTAATAGCTTTCCAAGAAGCTAAACAAAGATTTTGGGAAATTTATCATGGTTTTCCATGTGAGAACAAGTTGCCAAATAATGCAGCAGATTTGTATATAGATAATATTGATTGGAATTCTGAAATTGACGCTGAACTTTTCTCAGAAATAAAGTCCCTTACAGATAATGAAAATGAAGAAAAAGACAATACTAAGGAGATTGATTGGTTTTCGATTCCGCTAGAAGAAATCCAAGCTACTGGATGGGACGAATATGAAGAACCTGCACCCCGCTTACCTAGTATAGTTGGATCACCATAGTTGGATCAAAGAAGAATAAGATCATAATAAAATTGGCAAACTTTGGCTAAGAACTTTATTATTAATATTTGATATCTTCATCATATTCTTAAGGACTTATTGTTATTTTTGAAGCAAATACTTATTGTTTTTGAGTTTATTATGATTGATTGAATAATATTATGCATGGCGGTGACTAGTTTGAACACTAATGATTATTATCATGTGATTGAATAATATTATGCATGGTAAATCAATATATATATATATATATATTTACAATTTCTAATTCGAATACTAATGATCATTACCATGTGTGTATAAATTGGTTTTGTTTTACTTTGCTTATGCTTGGTGTTCTTCATGCTCGGCGGCTCTACAATAACAAGAAGGTATAAATTTGCTTATTATATCAACTGAATGGTGCATTACATGCTATTAATTCTTATATGTCAAGGCAATGCTATTATTGATGTACATGTATCATTGGTAGTAGGTTGAAGAAGCAGGGGAGACTATCATCGCATACATTCACCAGTTGATTAGAATGTTCTTGTTCGACGGTATTTTTCAGGTAACTTTGATTTTGTAGTTGCATACTACGCCAGAGAGTTCTTTTGTACAATGATAGTATCAAATGATATTATTTGATCTGCTGCATATTTTGTAGGTTGCTTGTTTCCTGTGAATGAACATGCCGCAAGAACAACTAGAAACCTTTATGTGCGTGGAGTCCAACTTAAGAAAGGATAAAACAAGCCGAGGACATGATATCTAAAAGATGAAGATATTATTATTGGTTAATTATATGTATCTATAGATACACTGAATTGTTGTTGCAACTTTCCTGCCATCTAGCTGTCCTTATGGCAACAAGGTTTTATGGCAATTGCAGCAGTTGGTGAAACGATGAAAAAATTACTAATCTTTAATAAAAAAAAATATTACGATATAATTATTTTTTTAATAATTTTATTATACAAATACTTACAAAACAGGAATCCTTTTCCTTGTCTTGTATAAACTCAACAAGTTCCTTCACTTTAAATTCATATTTTATATAATAGTATAATTCAAATAAAATTATTTTAATATAGACAGATCATCATCTATATATTCAATTATATCAATATCCGAATTAAATTAACACTCTGCCTATAATTCAGATAAAAGAAGGTTTGTGAATAAATGAATAAATAAAAACCAACAGGTGTTAGGCATGTATAAATGAAGCAATGGTATATATGAGATGGGATCAAATGATAAGAATGTAACGGCTGATTAATATTCCCTAACCTTTTTTTTCCCCATTGGGACCCACGTCAAAATAAGAACGTTGGAAATCATGTTAATAAAATGATTCTTAACATAACAATAAATAAATCCTCTTTGTTTTTCTTCTTCTTTCTCTTTTTATTTGACCGTTGCAAACTCAAAATCTCTCTTAATATCATTTCTGCAAAAAACCTTCAAGTTCATCAAAAATGGCCGACACAATCGATTCTCTGCACCAAACCCATCTTTCAAATCCTTCTTTTCAACCAATTTTCTATTCCCTGGATCCTATTTCTCTCATTCAGTCACTGAATCATGTTATGGAAAGAGGTCCCAGATACCAAGCATATGCAGATTTGAGAGAAAGCAAGCTCAGAATGAAGTTTGAGAAGCTACAAGAATGGGAAGAAATGGAAGTTAAACAAGCCCCAGTGAAGAAACAAGTGAAATTCAGTTCAAATTCGGGGGTTTCCACGAAACGGTCCTCTGTTTTGATTCAATCGGTGCCTGATTTTTCATCCGCTTTACGAAAAGAAAACAGGAAGCCACCGGTTAACGGTTGGGTTGAATCGACGCCGCCGAAAACGGAAAAGAGTTGGTCTAAAGCGAATGGGGTGTTTTCGAATTCGAAGCAACTACAATGGGAAGAAACTGAAATGAAGCGAACCCCAACGAAGAAACAAGTGAAGTTCAGTTCAAATTCAGGGGTTTCTAGTAAAGAGCCCTCTTTTTTGGCTCAATCAGTGCCCGATTTTGCCACCGTGTTAAGGAAAGAGAACCGGAAGCCGCCGGTTACCGGCGGGAATGAACTGACACCGCCGGCAAGTGGAAAGTATTGGTCAAATTCGAAAGGGAGTCAGTCTGCAAATGCAGGGGAGAAGAAGAAGGCAAGGTTGGTGATGGCGAGGAAGAGTTATGCAAGTATTGAAGAATTGAACGCCATTAATGGCGTAAATAGGGGAGGGAAGAGTAGAGCCAGATTAATGTAGGGAAGAAAGGAAATAAGAAAAAAAGCTCTGAATTTCAAGGTTTATCGGTACTTAGTTTCCACGTTTTAGAGAGATTCTTTCATTGCTTGGTTTGTTATGTTTACATGTCGAGTGCAAATATAAGAAGAGCTTTTCTATTCGGTATTATATTGCTGATATTTCTTTGTGGATTATTAAATCCGGGTTTAGTACATTTGATTTATGTAATCATTTTTTTTTCAAGAAATCCCGACAAGATATACACTTGAGGCTCGCAAGCTACTAAAATACAACACAAATAGTCCTCAACAAATAGGCCATTAAATGAAGGGATATTTACCTTCCAATTTAGGCAACTATTAATGAGTAGTTCTTCAAGCTAATCATTTGTTACAGAAGAGTTAAAAGTTACATTGAAGATGAAAGATTATACAGGTACAAATGCTCAATATACAATAACTCCAATGGCCCCGAGCAGAAATACCATCCTCCATCCCTTCCTATGTTACTCGGGACACAGATAATTCGAGGGGAATGAAAAAGTCAGAGTAACATGGTTCCCATCTATGACCCATTTTTACAAATTTACCAGCTTGTTTTTTTATCAGAAATGGAAAATATAATTTAGTGAGATAGCATGTCATCATGATTTACAAAAGATACTCACAGATCATGCGGCATGTATGCAATTCAAGAGGAAACCAGGTCGTCTACCATTTCGTCAACTAAAGTTTGAACAATATCCCAGCCCATTTCAGCACCAGATCATGCGGCATGTATGCAATTCAAGAGGAAACCAGGTCGTCTACCATTTCGTCAACTAAAGTTTGAACAATATCCCAGCCCATTTCAGCACCAGTTTCGTATGCCTCGATATCAAAATCTGTCCATTTCCCAAGTGAATAACTCATCTCCCATTCTATTAGTTCATCAGGCACCATCCCAGCCAGTTTTGTCCACTTTCTAACTTCATCTGCAACATCTCGAATCAGCTTTCCTGAGTTCATGCAATATGGAAGACTTCTCCATGCTCTGAATCCGGAGTTACAATAACGACTGTATTTGGAATCTATACACTCTATTGCACAGTCAAAAAGAAATCCTCTAAGCTGATAGTTTTCTTTGATCTGTTCGATACCAAGAACAGACTTAAAATCTACCCCCATGGCAGCTACAAGAGTTTCAACTTCTTCGTGTATATAGGGTGCCAAGAAAAAATCATCTGTCCCATCCAAATCCCAGGGAGTCAAATTTCCAAACAACAGTTCAGCTTTTAAGATAACCTCCTTACAATGGATAAGCTTGTCATCGGATAATCCAAAAGCAAAGTTACTGACAACATGCATCAAAACAAATATTCGGTGGACAAGATCGATGATCATCTCACTAACATTTGTCACTTTGTCCAATGAAGTTGCAGAATCCAGAAGATCCGCATCGGGTTCCATTGGTTGTGGTTCATTGTACAAGTAACCCATGGAATCTGGTTGTAACCTATGTCCTGGACCAAGAGGTAAAAATGAAAAGGCACTAACATGAATTATCTATGTTTTTCGTAGAGGGGAACAGAAAAAACACAGTATTAAGGTGGTATGGAAAATAAATTATTAAGCCGATCTAATCAGAGAAGTGCATGAACTCATATTAGTCTGCATTTTCTACTACTACGATACCGAACAAGTTCCTTGAATAGCATACACATTTCTTGACAAACAAAAAATATAAGGGTGCGTTAAAGGCTTAGAATTTGGTTTTTTTCCTTACCTAAGCTTTCGTCAAGGCTGCTGGAAACACAACTATCGTTCGAAAATGAAGCTTCAAGAACAGAACCAGGGCTAAAATGATCACCATGGCTAGTAAACCCGACTAAAGTCCCTTCAGCCTTTGCTTCAGTCTAAGACAACAAAATAAATTTTAAAAAGAATTATAAATGGCAACAATAGCTGCTATCACATGCACAAACCCTCAAGCAAAACACAAAAGCTTCAGATAGGCATAAAAAACACACTAATATCCAAATAAAATTAATCAAATTTTGAGTAAAAGCAACAGAAAATATACAGATTTGCAAGAAAATTAGGGGTCATCATATTTCTGGAAGAATTGTCTATCAAGTAAATTAAAAACTAGATATATATAATATAAACTCTTTGACAGTTGCATGATACCTATCAAATATGAACATCCATAAAGATTACAGGGAAGGAATCAAGTCAATGACCTTTAATCTGAAACAACTGTAGCTATGCTACATCAATCTTCTTTTATGGAGGAAATACGCTACACCAATCTTGCTTCAATTCAAATGGGTTGAATATGAGGTGAAGTTTTGAGTTAAATTGCAGAATTGACAAACTCCAATTAATCCAATTCATAAAGACAAAACTAATTCTTAAATTAATTTTTACCACTTCAGGAGCAACATGGTAGTTTATTTATCCAAATGTAATACAATGAAAAAGGTCCTTCAAAATCTTAACTATCAGTACAAGATAACTTTGTTTTTGCTCTTCCTACTCAGGGTGGGGATATTATACCCTGGATCGGGGACACTGATCCTGCTCAAGGAATATAACTGCTGAGGTTCTTACATGCATTTTATTGGAAATATGCATTACCCCTGAATTATTGAGGCACTTTTCGTTGTAAGAGACATAAAAATGCAAGTTGTGACCAAGAAAACATCAAATTCGAAAAGATTATACATTTCACTGAGAACCGCATAAACCGGTGGAAGGAGATTTAAGTGCCTCAGATATAAATACCAACCTTGGAACCAATATCTGAACTGAAAAGGTGACCATTCCGAGAGTTAGCCTTCCCTGAAGTTAAAGCAGAAATTAGCTCCTGCAGAATCATGGCAGTTGATCTCTTTGGTAGAGTACAGCCAGTTTTCTGCTCATCCTCCTCTTGAGAAGTCAATTCCTTCAACTTTTGTACCAAAAGAACACTTAAAGCATCTCCTGTTAGTGGCAAGTTCTTCGGCAAAGATATTTCTCCATAATGGTTTTCCATCATTTCACTTCTTTGGAGGGCAATGCTTTCATTTTGGTCCTTTCTTTTATCCTTCAGTTCTGTGGAAATGCTATGCTTTTGCTTTAATGGAGAACTGAATGTGAAAGAAATAATATCTGTATCATTTTTTTCCTTGGCTCCCTTACCAGTTTCTCGGCACGTTGATCTGCTTTTAGAACATGTCTGATCTACACTACAAGCTCCATGTACCACTTCTCGTCTAGTCACTGGTTTGCATTTACTGTTTCTTTCTTTTCCAATTGCTGGATTGATGAAACCTTCAGTTTCAGCTTGCCCATTAACACTATGTGTTCTCCTCTTTCTTACCGGAGACCTTAACTGAGACAAGGAATCATCTTGGCCACTGCAAGATTTTCTCTCAATGTCAATAGGAGAGCTATCCACTTTGACTGGCACTCTATGTCGGGTGTGACTACTTAAGCTTCTGTTCAGGGCAACAAAATCTTTGACCCCACCAACAGCATTTGCACCAGAAGCAGCTTTCCTACTTCGAAGAGTACTTAGTTTAGCCTTTGCCGGGATTCTATCCCTGTCTAACGATGTATGATTCTGACTTTGATTCCTCAGCTTGAAACCAACAGGAGGCTTTTCATTCTTTTGAAATTTTCCAGGTTGGCTTGTTGAATGCCATTGAGCTTGAGCTCTAGCGTCTCTTCTAAATGTACCAGGTTCATTACCAGACTGAACAATGTCCTCTTCTTGACCAGTAAAAGATAATGGTTGGTCGTGGCTTCTCTGAAAAGTTACCTCTTTCCCTTGATCGAACAAGATCAGGGAAGACCTTGGCCAACTCTTTTCTAATCCATGCAAAGAAGCATCTACAAAATTTGGCACAGAGGACAGACAAACAAACTGCTGATCCTCCAACTTTGCTCTAGACTCCACAACATCGAGCAAATTGCCACAGTTCTTGCATGATGTTGGGCCAACCAAAGACTTACCAGCACTAACATTACAAGCAGATTGTTCCAACATATCTGGTGAAACAATTGCCTCAGTTACAACCTCATTCTTACTTGAATAAGAAGTAGGACTTGGATAAGCAAGAGTATATTTCGCTTTACTAGTAGCTTGCAACCCTGGTTCCAAAATTTTTGCAGCTGCATCGATCAACCTAGATGTCCTAGAGGCATTGCGCGCAGAAGAAATCCTTGGACTCTTAATCGGAGAAACAAACTTTTGATGATGATGATGATGCTTCTTTGATCGCAACAGAACACTCTTAATTTGTAATGCCTCAGCTCCAAATCTAGTGACCATCCGTCTATCATATGGCTCTATTTTCTGAATCTTCTGAGGTCGAGGCTCGATTTTCGAGCTACTCTTAGCTAAATCCAAATCTTTCCCACTGTTCCCACATTGAGAAATCACAATTTTCTCATCTTTAACATCAGGATTACTACCTAAAATCTTGGATTTCTTATGAGACTTATCTCTATTCAAAGCTGGCATGGATTCTAATCCCATTAGCCTAGCAATCAAACCAGGAGCTTTCATTTCATGCTTTTGATCCACTTCACTACTAAAATGTTTACCATTTTTCTTCACATTTGGAAAACCCCCACTGTTCTCATCAGCAATCTACCAAAATCCATCATAAACATCAAATTTTCCATCATTATATTAGCAAAATAAGTGACTAATTTATGAACTAAAATACACAAAAAAAAATCTAATAAATTTCCAAGAACATACCAAATGCAGCTTGGATTTGGGCATTTTTTCATCTCCTCCAAAGCTCTTTGAAGCTTTGGTACGAGCTGAGAAACAACGACAGTTGGTTATAAATTCAATTAAAAAAATATAATTTTTTAAAAAAAATAAAGAAAAAAAAACTTACTAGGAGGGAGTAATTTTCTCGAGAAAAGTTTCTTCTTCGCAAATCTTTTGTTCCAATCAAAGAGTTGAAAGAAAATGCCAACACAACCACCAGACCTATGAGGCTTCTTCTCCGTTATAGCCAGAGATGACGGCGTTTTCCCCGTTTGTTCATTCATTTTTCTTACCACCGACACTCAAAAAATAAATACCCAGAAAATTATTAAAAATCCAAAAAAAAATACCTAATAACCAGAAAAAAAGTTTATGTTTTAATCATTTTGACAAACAATCAAAACCAACCCCATTCCAAATCCAACCTGCTAAAGAAAAAGCTAAACCTACTGAAGAACAAAGAGAAATGGAAAGAGCCATTAAGTATAAGAAAGCAATGAAAAGGGTCCGAAAGTGACGAAAAAGGAGCAATGCAGCAAAAGAACAAGAGGAATCTACAAAGAAAAAACAGGGAAAAAAGGCCGTACAATAATGGAGTGCCAAAGAAGAGCAGCGAGAAAATGACAGCAAAGAGATGAGCAGATAAAAAGAGGAGGTTTTTTTTTCGCTTTTTAGTGTTACTATTTACATGTCTTGACGCAAAGGTAAAATGATTCGTTTCAGAAAAAACGAGAAGGAATTATGGGATAGAAAAGGGGGGTGGATTATTGGATTTGAAAAGACCGAGCAAATGGAAGGGATTTTGGATGGAACTGATCAAAGTGTGGATTCGGCAGTGAAAAGAGAGAGCTCTGAAAGCGCCTAATCTGCGGTCGCTGCTGCAGATCAGTTTCACGCGCACTGCTAAAAGGCCTTCTGTTTTGTGGTCAATTTGTCTGTCAAATCCAACGACAAAAAGTGTTTTTTTAAGTAAAAAATACATACAAATATATATTCAATACCAACCAATTAAATTAGATTAAAAACTAACAAATCATCAAACTTAATAACCTGCCCACATAATTACCCTTAATGTCAATTCCAAGTATACAATTTTTATTAAAATTTAGTATTAACCGAAAATGTAAATATATCCAATTAATATTTATAAGGCATAATAACTTTTTTTCCTCCAATTTAAAAAAAATTCATTTTGACCCTTTTAAAATACCCATTTTAAGAATTGTCAACATTTCCTTTTTTTCAATCTTAGTACCAAGTCCAACATTTTGTTTTCCTTTTCAAACCACCATTTAATTTGAAATGGACAGAGTGCTGTTTATCATATACTTGTATTCAATAATATTTTAATTTTATTATTAAATTTTCATTGTTGTAAAAATCTTTTATTTAAATTATTGACCTTAGATTTTAACAAAAATCTCTTCATCATAAATTATACTTTCACTTTAATTTAAATTATTTAATTTTAAATAACATTTGTATTGGTATTTCAATAATACAAAGTTGAAATTTATCATTATAAAATAGATGTATTAAATTTTAATATTTTTATTTTCATTTGAATTTTTAATTTTTTTAATTACAAAATAGTTTATATAATTTAACTATGACCAACAATTTGTATAATCTATTTTAAATTAGTTACATGAAATAAAATTTTATTATTTATTTAATTAAAAATATACACATAAAATCGAATGTAACGTGAATGACATTAAAATTAGTAATAATAAATTGAATATTATTATATAAAAACTTTCCAGTATCCCCAGTCACAATTTTATTAAAAATACCAAAAATATTATTTAAAAGAGAATATAAATACAATATGATTACATAATACAAATATATCCAAAGTATAGTAGCACACAAATACATAAGAAGCGTGAGTTGATTAGGGTAAGACTACTTGGATTCATGAATGTAAATAGTAAATATCCAACTCAGAGTAACAAAAGACAAAAAAGGAAGGAAACAGAGGGGACAGGCTGTCTGTGATGTATAAAGTCTACGTCTCTCTGTCTCCCTATCTTCCGCTGTCTTTACGGATATCTACTCTTTTAGCCTTTTCATTTTCTTTACACTAAATCTCTCCTAAGCTTTCCCATTTTTCTATTTTCTTTTACTTAGTATTTTAGGCTTAATATAAAAAATTGCCCTAAACTATGTTATACTTAAATTTATTTTTATAAATAAATAAATAAATAATTCCTTCTCTCAACTTTGTCCAAACAAAGCAATCAAATTTACGTGGAATTACCAGCTTAAAATATTACATTGACAAAAAATAGAAAAAAAAAAAAAAGTATAAGACACAGGTAACATGAATCTACCAATAATTAGAAAGCGCCAACATTTTGAGTTAGCACTCTATCAATACTTACAAAATTTTTATAATATCAAAACTAACCTTCAAAATTTCAAACTAATAAAAATATATTGTGATGCATACACAATGTGAATGAAAACAGCCATGTCAATGTTATACAAACTCAAAGTATGACTTTCATTAAAATGGTTTGATTGATAGGATGTTTTAGATTTAATTTTTAAAAATTTTAATATAAAAAGTTAAAAATAAACTATATATATATTCTTATTTACTGCTTTTGTGTGAATAATAATATAGATAATATAGATGCTTTGTTTACTAATAAAGGAGTTTACATTAATAACGCAAATCAATAATAATAATAACGGAGGTGTGAAAACGAAATGTTGCTTTACCTAGCAAATATCATCATCATAATTTTTATTTGAGTTGTATTATTACAATCTCTTTTAAAAATGGCAAACTAGAACATTCTCTCATTCGGTCACAATGGTGGAAGATCTTTTAAAAAAGTTTATCGCAGATCGAATGAACCTCCTGACTCGGACGACCCCATCATGGATGATAAAGGGATGAAATTGAATGATGCGAATGCAACCAAAGGCTCGTGGATGGACATGTTATTGGGCAACTCGTCAAGATTGATGGAAACATAACAAGAAGAAGACTTTGAGTTGGTTGATGGAGACGCTAAGAATGAGGTCATTGATGGTATTCCGAATATTTTCCTCTCGTATCGGGTACATAGTTTCATTGCCAAGCGCATGGCACGGATGGTGATTATGAAATTGCTTGGGAGGAGACTGTCGTTTCTATCTATATCGAATAAGTTACAACTACTATAGAAGACAAAACAACCACTACAAATCCTTGATTTGGAGAAAGATTATTTCTCAGCGAAGTTCCAAAACGAAAATGATTACCTTTACGCCTTGTCTAGAGGCCCTTGGACTATCTTTGGTCATTATCTCAATGTGAGGCCATGGACACCTTCTTTGTCGACTAATCAAGCTCTGCCTCATAGCCTTTTAGTTTGGATTCGACTATCAGGATTACCTAAAGGAATGTATGCCAAAAGTCTATTAAGGTTCATTTACGGTGCTATAAAACCAGTGGCTAAAATTGACCAGAACACTGAGAACAATTCAAGAGGTCAATTTGTGAAGCTTGTGGTGTATGTGGAATTGGGGAAACTACTAGTTTTAAAAGTTAAAATAGATGGTAGATCACAACAGGTAGATATGAATCCTTACCTCTAGTATGTTTTGAATATGGGCGGTGAGGGCATACTTGTGAAAATTGTTCTCATAAATAGGAACATAAAAATACAGCGAAGATGGAGAGAAGTCAGAAATCTGAGCAAACGTCGGGGTTACAGAGGCAGGTAGAAATGGAAGATTTTGGTCATTAGATGATTGTTAAGCGAAGATAGAGAAGGAAAAATCGTCCATTAGAAGGGCGGAATGAAGGTAAGGACAATAGCACTACCGTGGTTTAAGATTTGATGTCTTAAGCGACAATCATGGCAAGGATTCTAGGATTTTAGAGATAGAGATGATAATGGATTTAGTAGGGGTGCACACTGTGGAACTACAATCACAACAAAATTTATTAGGATTGTGGAGGTTGTTAATAAACCTAGAATTAGTAGAAAAGGGACGTTGAAATCTAAAGGGAAAGGAATTCTCTTAGAAAAAAGGTCGAAAGCTATAGTTAATAAACTCAAGCCGACTAATAAGGTGGGGGCATCTACATCGAGGCCGTAAGGAAAAATCCCTTTGATGATGGGTCTAAAATGGGCGCAATTATTTTGGATGATTCTTTATAGCCTATACAATTCCAAGCTATTAGCCCAAATCTAAATAATAAGAAAACCATGTTTGTTAAACTGGGAAACAAAATGAGGACTCTAAACATAAGTGAGGCAGGTGGTTGTGAATCAACAATTGATTTGAAATAGGGAGTGGAGATTGCCATAAATAAACAAATACGAGAAGTTATAGAAGATAGATTGGGTGAAAATTCGAGGCAAGATTCGTCAAAGTTTAAGGGAGACGACCCTTCATTGGTTTCAATGACTCTTGCTATAGAAACCATTCATCATGGACCGAATGAGGAGGTTGACAATGATATCTCCATGTCAGGTGAATCAAATTTGGCGATTAATGAGGCGGATAGTTCTATAATGGATGTCGAAGCTCCTAATAGTTGGATTTCTATTCGTATCTTATCTTTTTTTATAGTTACAGATTTGAATCTAATGTTTTAGAATTGTCAAGGGTGTGGGCACCCATAATTTCATAGTTTTTTTAAGGAATATAAAAGGGAGTCTTGTCCTGATTTTGTTACTTTGTTTGAAACTAGAATCAACGAAGGTAAGGCAGATTTGGTTATCTCTAAGCTGGGTTTTGATAACTCGTCTCATGTTGAAGTAAACAGATTCTCGGATAGCATTTGGATTTTATGGTAGGATGATGTTAGTATGGAAGTTCTTAAAGTTCATAACCAATTTATTCATATGCGTATTAAGAATTAGGGTATTCAGTCACTATTCCTTTACTCTGCTATCTATGCTAGTCCAAAACATACTTAAATGGTACAATTATGGGACCTACTAAGACAATTTGCGGAAGGGGTGGAAAAACCTTGATTACTAGTAGGGGATTTTAACACAATTATGTATAGCGAGAAATGATAAAGAGGTTCTAAATTTGACAAGAAGGGTTGTAATCGGTTTTGTTTACTCGATTTCGAGAATGGGTTGCATAATATGGGTTTTAAAGGTTCATGATTTACTTGGAACAAGGGGACTATTTATCAGAGACTTGATTGAGGACTTTGTAATGATATTTGGCTTTTTTTTGCATCTGGTTCAACTGTGAGACATCTTCATAAACTAAAATTTGACCACCTCTCGATTCATGTTACGACCAATAAGGTGATTGCGGAGAGAGTTGTGCAGCTCTTTCGTTTTCTTACTAGTTGGTTGATGCATCCAAAATTTAAAGACGTGGTCAAGGAATTATGGTGAATGGGTGATAAGGTTATTGGTAATTTAGAGTCTTTCACTCAGTTGGCATAAGCATAGAACAAATTGGTGTTTGAAAATATTTTCTCTTAAAAGAATCGTGCTACACAAGAATTGAAGAAAACCCGATGTGCATTGGAGATAAGAAGTACAAGAAGACGTAGGAATCATGAAGCAGTGGTTTGTTTGGAAATAAAAAATATCCTGAATCAAGAATAAATGTGATACTTCTAAAATTTTAGGAGTGAATGACTTTTAAATAGTGATAGGAAAACAAATTTTTTCTTAGTTTGACTTTAAAGCAGCGGAATCAGAATAGAATCGAGGCGTTGAATATTGATGATATCGGATGGTGCTATGACAAGGAGACTTTGAAGAATCATACAATTGGATATTTTAAAAGTCTATACTCCGTGGAGAAGTATGCGATTGGAAATTCCCTATTAGGGGACAATTTCTAAAAATTACACATTCACTTATCCAAATTCTTGAACCTGAGGTTTCAATGAAGGAAGTTAGCAACTCTATGTTTAGTATGGCACCTTTTAAAGCGCCAAGAATAGATGAGTTTTATGCGAAATTCTTTCAAGCAAATTGGGACATAGTTGGAAGTAGTATGTACAGGATGGTACTTGATGTCTTTTTGGGGCAGCAATTTGATCCCAATATTAATCATACTCTCTTGGTACTTACACCAAAGAAATTTGATGTAGAGTCCATCCAACTATTCAAAACAATCAGCTTATGCAATGTATTGTATAAGGTGATTACAAAAACAATTGTCATCCATCTTCGACAAGTGATGTAAACTCTAGTAAAGCAAAATTAATCAAGCTTTATACCTTCACGTAATATTTTTGACAATATTATTATCGCACAAGAAGCAATTCATACTATGAAAACCACTAAGAGTAAGAAGGGATGGTTGACGGTTAATGTGGATTTAAAGAAAACATATGATAGGGTTCAATGAGATTTTTAGAAGACACATTACAAGACGCAGGTCTGCCTATTACTCTTATCCGTACAATAATGCATTGCGTAACTTCTTCATCCATGCAGTTACTTTGGAATAGAACGTTCACTGGTAGTTTCAAACCAACAATAAGGGTTATACAAGGGGACCCTTTATCACCGTATCTCTTTTGTTTTAGGAATGGATCCCCTTGGTCACTTGATTGAAATTGCAGTTGAGGATGGGAGTTGGGGGCCTTTGTTTCTATCACGCCGAGGGTCTGGCATATCACACTTATTCTTCACTAATAGCCTCATCCTTTTTTGTAAAGTAAACAGGAAAAATGTCGAGTGTCTTTAACATGTATTCAACTCCTTTTGTCATTTCTCTAGACATCATATGAATCATCAGAAAACTCAAGTATTGTTCTTGAATAATGTTTCAGATGATGTCTCCATTATGATTTGCAACATTTTTAGTTTCACAAAAATGAATGATCTAGGGAACTATCTAAGGGTTCCTTTGTTTTACAATTGTGTTGGGGTTGGAACTTTTGGGTTTATTTGGGTAAGGTTTGTAATAGACTTAATGGTTGGGAGGCATGAAACTTTCACTAGCTCGTAGTTTTCTATAGAGTTCAACTCAGTTTAGTAGAAAACCATTATTAGTTAATTGGGAAACTTGTTGCAAATCCTAAACAAATAAAGGCTTGGGTATTTAGATATTGCAATACCAGAATAAACTATTCCTTATGAAGTTGGGATATAAGCTATTGGCTAACACGGAAGAATTCTGGGTTCAGATATTAAGGAACAAGTACAAAGTCCATAGTTTGTTTCTGAACATAATACACCAGAATAATTGTTTGTATATTCAGTGTTCTATATGTGACACCCCTAACCCTTATTTGTCGTCGAAATAGGGTTTCGAAGCATTACCACACGCTTATGTGCCAGGTCGTGTACCTTTCGAAATGGCCTTGCACACTTGTGTGCTAGCCGTGTATCTCACATGCCCGTGTGTCTAGCCGTGTAGACCTAAAATGTGCATTAAACAACAAATTTACTATTTTCTACATGCTTGGGCATTAAACAACTCAAAAACTATTCGTTTAACCTATTCAAAACATGAGCAAATACATTAAAAATATACCAAAACAATCATCTTAGGTGCCTAACCAATGTACCCTCATTGATACCATGTTTATATCATCAAAACATATCATTAATGCATCATTCAAATTAAAATTATAAACATGCCAAAATCCATCAATTTGGCCTAGCTTATATCTATCTAAAACATTAACTTAAATTCACATGCACATATCAAGCTTTGGTTCAATTTACCATACCATACTATGACTTCAAACACAAACACATGTTTAGATATATACCAAACCAACATTACACTTATAACCTCATTACAATCCATCCAAAAAGTAACTATCATTTAGACATCCTAGGTACATGCAGACACAAAAGATAAACATCACCATATTTGAGTTCGGGATCATTGTTGGATGCTAAATCTGTGATCAAAAGAGAAGTACCTAATCTGCGCACATAAAAACAAAACCGTACGCTAAGTAAAACTCAATGATATTTCTATGATTCGAATATTTAAAGACAAGATATTGCAAATATATAATTGAAATATAAACACATATTAATATTTAAAAATCACAACTACCATATGCCAACCCTTTGAATTCATACATAATAGCATATCATTTCATACTATATTCAACTTACACATGCTATCATATTTCATTTGTTTCACAAATATCTCAATTCTTCTCATACTTGCTATATAAATAGCTTTTCACATATCAAACCACATTTCATTTTAACAATTGCTTTATCCATTCCATATCCACTTCATGAATACATAACTCATGGATGTCATTTTCATGCTTCAAAACACTATTCCATTTTCAATTCTCATACAATATCATCCAATATCAATCATAGTACAGCTTTATTTAATTACCCCTATTAGCACGACTCGGACTCGGGTAGATACACGAATCCAACCAACACACCAGTTTGGCACCTAGTGCCTCGTCAGATAAATCCAAAGTAATATGCGCCCAACGCTATATATATTGACACCCAGTGTCTCATTGGTTAAACTGGAGTAAATTGGAACCCAGTGCCTCATCGACTCGAAGTCAAAGAAGTCTCTGAACTCTTCCTATCCTATGGCATGCCATTTATATCCGACTCAGCCCGATACAGTTAATAGGGTTTAATTTCACATTCCAAATACAACCAATATCCAATTATCATATTTGCACATTATCACATTTACACATATATATTCATTTCTATTCAAATAATCAATACATTCATAATATATATATATATATATATATATATATATATCAATTCAATACATTTCAATCAACTTTAATTCAATTTAATATCACAGTGTCAAATACTTACCTCAACCACTTACCATATTCATTAAATCAAAATACAAAATTAGTAACTAGGTTTGGATTATAGAAATACAAATCGTGAATTTCGAGCTATTTGACGTCAATTTTATCTTTCCTCTTTTTAGTCGAGAATTCTAGTACAACGTTAGCTATGGAATTAAAATAATTAAAATTCATCAACGTTAGCTATGGACAATTCAATTTCATATTGAATATTTTAATTTTTACTTAATATTTGCCTAAATTTCAATTTAGTCCTTAAACCGAGACTAATTTTTATTCTTTAGAATTAAGTCTATATTTTTATACAAATTTCACTTTAAACTAAATTTAACTTCCTATTTTCACTTAAACCCTTAAATTTTTAATTTTTTACAATTTAGTCCATATTACTCAAAATTTACAATTTATTTTACAATTTATTCCTTTTTCATTTCTAGCTTAAAACCTATCAATTTAATCCCTAATACTAAAATTATTCAACATTAACAACATTTAAAAGCTTAATAATTGCTAAAATTTTAACATGGCTCGAGTTGCCATAGGTACTGGGATTTCAAAAACATAAAAATTATAAAAAATGACTAAATTGACTAACCAATTGAACTTTAAACCTTAGAAGTCCCTAGGCCGTACGTCTTTCTCCTTTCTTTTTTCTCTTTTTTTTTTTTCTAATTGGTATGTTCTCTTTCTTTATTTCTTTTTTGTTATACTTTAATTTATTATTATAATATGATACATATATATACATTTACTTAATTATTAAGATTTCTTAATATTATAACAATTTTTATAACATAGGTATAATTACTACATTGGCCCTTTGACTAATTTTTAATCTATAATTCAACTTTCATCCTATACGCAATTTAGTCCTTATACCTAATTACTTTTAATTTATGCAAATTCATTTAACTGAAACCTAATTAACAACACAGCTAGCTTCGTAAATATTTATAATAAATATTTACGAGTCCTATTTACAGAAATGAAGTCCCGGGAATGTAATTTTTGACACCTTTGACTATCGGGTCGTTACACTGTAGCTAATATATGGGATGAGGTTAATAAGGTAGTTTTCTGGGTAGTGGGTAATGGCAGCTTGATTAATTTTTGGAGTGACGTTTGGCTCAAGAAAGTGGGCATCATTCGACATCACTACATTAGCCTTGCACCTATTCTCGATTCTATTCGTGTTTGTGATGCTATGGTAGAAGGGATATGAAACGTTCAATAGCTTGTTTCGGTTCTCCTAAAAAAGATAATAGAGTGGATATTGGCATATAACCCTCCATATTTGGAAGTAGGGGAGGACTACTTATCATGGAGATGGCTATCCGGAGGAAAATTCTCTTTATCAGAATCATATAATAATTTAAATAGTATAAGTGGCCCAGTTGGAATGGTAAGTGATGAATTCACATGGAGAATTAAGGCACCACAAAGGGTTCAAATGTTCCTTTAGTTATTAGCCAGAGACCGACTCTTGATGAATGAAGAACGAACCAGGCGAGGTATGTCCCACTTTCCTTACTGTGATTGGTGTGGATTAGGTGTTGAGTTAAGTTTACATGTTGTTAGGGACTTTGGTCTCTCAAGATTGGTATAGAGATTTGTTGTACCTAGAAGCAAATGGGATGTCTTTTTTAGCTTACTGATTGTTAATAAAGATAGTATTGGTTCCTAATATGGTGAATGTCCCATTTTCTTCTTTATCATGACTTGGTTTCTATAGAAGAGTCGAAATGATTCTATTTTCAATCAAATGAGTCATAACAGCCATTCGAACATATCTTTTGTTGGAGCTTGGACAAGGTCTATTTTATTAAAAAGGTGACTGGAAATTGGGCATGTAATTTCATGACAAAAGGTCATTGGCAATTCCTGTATTAGTGATGGGTGAAAGTAAACATTGATGGTTCGGTGTCAACTTTTAAACCAAAAGCAGCCATAGGTTGAGTGGTGAGATGGTTGGATGGTAGCTGGATAGGGGGTTTTGAAATGGTGGTGGGTTTATCAAATATCTTTCAGATTGAAGCCCGAGCACTACTTGAAGGCTTAAAGTTTGCTTGGGCAAAGGGGTACCCTAGAGTGGAGATTGAGAGTGATAATTCAATATTGGTAACCATTATTCAGAATGGTCTAGCAACAAATAAGAACTACAATGAAGTTAAACTCGTTCAAGATTAGTGCCTTAAGAGTTGGGAAGTGAAGTTTTGACAGATACTGAGAGAGAGTAACAGGGTGGCAGATTGTCTCACAAAAGAAGCCAGAGGCGAATGTGAGGAGTTTATTAAACAACGATAACCATTGCGTTTCATATCCCTTGTTTGAGGGTGTCTAGTTTTGATATAATTTTAGCTTAATACCTTTCCTTTTTCACCAAATAAAATAAAATAAAGGAGTTTACATTTTAAGAAGTAATTTTTTGTTTTGTCGTAATATTTTCATGTTTGATTCATAAAATTATCTTATGTTTTTAAATATAGGGATAATAATATCACTTTATCCTTTAGGTAATGTAACTTTATTTTATGACATATTTACCTACTTTTAATCAAAATTTTTCTATTCATTTTATGAATTCTTTTATATGAATAAATTTTAAAATGATTAAAATATGATGTTTTAAATTAATACATTACTAAAAATATCGGTTAACATGTTTAATATAAATAAAATATTAATCTAATTTAAAATGATTTAAAATACTTTTAAATACGAAATAATAAAATAAAAGAAATGGAGATTAATGTATTCAACTAATGGGTAAATCATTTCATATCATATATTTCAATTAATGTTGAAGGAATTAAATTTATTTTTAAAATATAATAAAAACAATTAAGTAAAATATTATTTTTAAAAATATCAAATAATAAAATAATTTATATTTCAGCTAAAATAAATAATATAAGATATTTAATAACATGCTAAATAATATCACATTTAACGAATCAAATTTATGAAATAATTATTAAGGAGATAAGTGAAATATTAAAATAATTATGGGAAGTGTGTGGTTTAATTTATAAAACCATGAATTTGAGAATTCCTAGGTTTTTATGTCTCCTAAACGACAGAAAGTATTGTAAAGAGGAATGGGGTAAGATTGGTTTGACCACAATTTGTCTTAAGCAGTAATTGTAAATCCAAGTCACGTGACTCTTTACAAATCTCTGCATTCAATTTCAAATAAGTCGGTCCATTTTTTTAACTTCAACTTCCAAACTATACACTATATTATACTAAATTTTAATTATAAATACATCTTATCCACAATTCATCAATTTAATTTTTAATATAAAATTACGCATAAAAATTTAAATCTTACTACATATAGGCATTTTATATAAAAATAAGAGAAATAACTTCAAACTAATCATTGATATGATTTTACTATAAATATATTTTAAAAATTGAACAAATTCATCCGGGTTTCTATTAAAGAGGCCCATATATGGGTAGAAGTTGAAGCCCAAGTTTTTTTTATAAAACTGAAGGATGGAGTTTTTGTTATGGTTTTTAATAAATTTGGAATGGGCTAAAGAAAAGGTCAAAAGAAGTTGGGCCACGGCCTCTATTTCATTTTGGGAGCACTGAAATTAAATTTTAAAACTTCAAATTCTCTCTCTATATGTAATATCATATTTTTAAAATTTAGAGCATGTTAAAAGTTAAGTACCACTAAACTTATACTGTAAAATCTTTTAATACATTACTACAATTAAGCATCGAATATTGATTGATTTTATATTTAAACAAAATCATTATTTCACAATTTTATTTTTATTAATATGATATGATTTATTTTATTTTGAATAAAAATTAAAAGATACTAGTTTAAATATTTTAATTTTTAATAAAATGGAAAAAAATATTTTACTTCAAAAATAATATTTTAAAAACAAAACCAAACACTTTAAAAAAATTGATCACATTTATTATATTTTTCTAGATTTATTAAAATATAAAAGACATAAATACCCTCAAAAGAATATTTGCTCCTTTCTAAAAGGAATATACTTTTGGTAAAATCATAATTAAGATAATATCCAGTTAATGGGTGACACCAACTCAAACAATCCCTTAATATCTACCAGATTATGGTACACTCATGATGTGAGTGAAAATATTTATGTAGCAAATTCATAATATATATATATATATATATATATATATATAAATCAAATGGGACTTTAATTGAAAAGATAAAGTTAATACAGTGAAGACCAAAATATTTTGAGTTCAAATATTATAATTCTCATAATGTGTATATATATTTAGGTTTATTAAAATTTTATAATTTTTCTATATTTCTATATATTTTATAATTTTTCTAATTTTTAATAAATTTAAGTATTTTTATATTTTTATTAAAATTTAATAATTTTTATTTTATTATTTTTTTGCCACATGTTACGTCATGGTTGTGACACGTGGTGTCTTTAATTGAAAAGAATTAGGAGTGGTTAACTTTAATGATTAACTGTTAAAGTTAATGGTTAAGAAACCTTTTGATGCATTTTGAAAGTTGAAGTACTCAATTGAGTGTAAAAAAAAAAAAGAAGAAGAAGCTTAATTGCATTATTTGAAAAAGTTTAAAGACATTTTTGATGTATTTTAAAAATTCAAGTACCCAATTGAGTAAAAAATCAACAACTTAATTAGTTTTAAAATAAATTAAATAGCTTTAAAAATAATATTGTTTAAAAGAAGATCAGATTTGAATCCAGTAGTTGAAAATATTGTGTTCCTGGATTTGATAATTTCATAATCGCGCATTATCATTAATTTGGTGGGAGGGAGTTAGTATAAACGGAATGTGTTAATTGCATGTCACTAATATCAAATCTTATGCAGCACATGGGTTGGCATGCACGTGCATTAAAATGTTTTGTCTAAGGTTTCATAAATTTGGTCTGCCATGCACATGCAGATGCATTAGAAATGATATTTTAAATTTAGATTGCATGCATTCCAATTTTAGATGAAATCAAAGTCAATATTTACTTTCATATTTCTTCCATGCCATTGCTTCTATTCCATTCACTCCAATATCATTTCTACAATTTGTATATATAATAGGAAGAGATTTCATTCTTTGTCTTTAATGGCATTGTTGATAAGGATGGAAAATTTGTTTTCTTCAATGTATAGCCTTGATTTTTCTCATGTATAGTTGCTATGGGTAGATTTTATATGCTTCTGCTTTGTATTAATTTAATTTAATTTTATATTCATAATTATATTGTATTTATAATTCTCTTGTATTTATACTTACAAACACTAAAAAAATTATCTTTTAAAATAATTAGATCCATTTGTTACCAAACAACATAGATTTTGCAGCTATGAAACTCAAAATTTTAAAAAGGAAAAAGAAAAAGAAAAAAGTCTAAACTAGAGGTGTTTAGGGTGGGATAGTTACTCAAAGTTTTTAAAAGTTAATTGTATAAATTTAATTCGATCCAATTTAGAAGCTTGCTTTATTACCAGAATTGTTCATGGTTGGGTCGGATTTAAACATTATATTAATATACTATATGTTTGCTCAAGCCCGGCTCAATCCAAAATATGAGCCTAAAATATAGTTTAAACTATTTTAGTTTTATCTAAAAATACTATATTATATCTGTAAATAGTTAATCTAAACTTATTTCAATTTTTTTAAATTTTTAAAAAGTATTTATATTATTTTAGACTTAATAATTTAATAATTTTATTTATTAAAATTATATATATAAGCATCTTAACAATTTTTATCTTTACATAATATAAGATATTATAAACATTGAAAATAGGTCAGTATGCCTTAAATATTTGAGTTCGAGCCTAATTTATATTTTAAATAAGTTTAGTTTTTTTTGCCCAAGCCTATTTTTTAGACCTAATATTTTTGTCAAAACCCTTTCAAATGTCGACAAGTCTTCTAGTTTCAATAGATAATCTAACCCATGAATGGATTTATTTATTACTATAAAAAATTGAATAATATTTTTATACTTAAATATAATAATAAATTGTAATTTAGGCGAAAGCACATCCACTTGAATCAAAATTACCAAAGTTTCCAAGTACACATGAAGACACACAGCTCATGGCCAATTGGATATGCATATATATGCGAAATTTCATAAAGTTGAACTTTAGCAGAGTCGGCGTTCTGTTTGTTATTTTTAAATTATAATAATACACATTATATACTTTTTAAAATGAAACAAACGCATTAATTTATTTTTAAAATTTTAATAGAAAATAATACTCCTTTTTAAAATCAGTGAAAAGAAATTAAAAAATACTACATAAATTTTTTCCTTCCATTTAAAAAATTGATAAACCAAAACCAGTAGAATTCAGTTGAAATTTGTTAAATTATTTATGACCTTTGGTTACACTTCAATTCCTTTTTCTAAGAAATAAAAATAATACTAAATTAATCATTTTTGGTTAAACTACTTAACAAATCCCTGTACTTAGTTTGAAGAGAAAATTAATCTCTCTATAATAAAAAGATGAGAAATTTTATCCTTGCACATTTAATTTTGAAGTAAATAGATAACATAAAACAGCTAATTTAGCCATATATGTCATTTTCTTAAATTAAGGAAATAAGTCGATTTTGGAGAGAGTGTGTGAAAGTGTGTCTAACTCAATCTTCTTCTTCTTCTTCTTCTTCTTTTAATTTTGTTAGGGTTAGGGGTTTTTTAGAAATTAAGGTTTAGGGTTTTAAGAGTGAAACCGTGAAAATTTATAAGTAGATTTGAGGGGTTAGGGATACGATAACGCGTCCTAGAACAAATACATACCATATGTCATACTAGGATAGAACCATTACCTTAGAAACCCATGCTATGGAAGTCAGGTTTCGGGGTGGCAGTGCTTGGTGCGATCATAGGTCGAAGTCTAAGTGGAGGTCCTAGTCGGCAGCCGTAATATGGTCACATGTTCGAGTATAACCGGGGGTCAATTCACGGTTGTTATGCGGTCACAAGTTCAAGCTTTTTGGATACCCGCAAATGATGCCTTATATATACCATACATAAGATTGATGTCATAGTCAAAGGGAAAAACGAAGGGGATTTCCAGTGTAAATTCTATTGTGTATAGAATTTTAAATTACAAATTATTGCATAATTATTATAGAAATTATAAAAGATGAGTTAGGGTAAAATGGTAAATACCCAAGTAGATATTTTAAGGTGCAATATGATGGGTAAAAGTGTAAAGATGGATGGCTTGAGGACTTATTAGCAAATTGACCATTCAATAAAAAGGTGAGGTATTTTAGTGGAAATGTGTAGAAAAGTGGAGAAAAGATTATCATCTTTTCACAACATACCAAACCATCACTCACCCCCCCCAAATCCATTCAACTTTTCTTTTATTTTCTTCCATGTCCTTCTTCTATTGTTGAATCATCCAAGCTTCAAACCTTCATTTTCCTTTGAAATTTCTTTAGTAAAAGCTAAAAAGAAGATTAGTTAGCAACTTTATTTCATGAGGAAACTTCCATAGATGGGTTAAAAGAGATAAATACATGAGTTAGGGTTTTGAGTTTTCAAAGAGTTAAGGTAAGGATGATGGAAACTCTCATAAAATACATGTTTATTTTCATAATCTAGCATAAAAAGTTATTTGATTTTAGTTTTAACTTATAAATGTTATATGTTGTTATGAAATTGAAGAAAAAGAGAAGAAGTTTGAGGAAATAAGTGAATGGAAAGGAAAAAAAGTGGCCAAGGAGTAGAAGAGAAAAAAACTCATCATCCAAATTTTGGTTGTAAGTACTTCAAGTAGTAATTTTGTTTAAGTTATGTTAGTTAGATAATTATCTTAATTAAGTAGTTTAATTACTAAATTAATGATATCATAATAAGTATTTAGTAGGGTAAATAATGTAAATATAATGAATTTTGACTATGGTATACCATTATAGGACGTATTGTATAATGAAAAAGGACTAAATTGAAAGAAATTAAAATATGTTATGATATTATGAATATATGGAAAGTGAGTTTAAATGAAGTGATGTAAAAATTATAGTATTGTATGTGGTAAAAGTGAAGAGAATTTACAAGTTTTAGTGTTATTATTGTGATAAGGACTAAATCGTGAAAAATACAAAGTTATATTATTTTCTGTTAGGTGAATGAATGAAAAGATTTAATAATAAGAAAAGCTCATGTAGACGAGTCCCGAACTATTAGGATATTGATGGTATGCCATTAAGAAAAATTAGCGCACTTATCGTATTATTTCGCACTTCGGTGCTTATCGTTGTAAAAATTTGCACTTTGGTGCTTATCGTTATTATTTTACACATTGGTGCTCATCGTTATTTTCACTTTGTGCTTAGTGATATATGATATGCATTAACAATGCATTATCAATTTATTTCCATATATCCTAAGTGTTCAGCTAGTCTACATTGGGCTACAGTGTCGTAATTCGACTATTATCAATTAATGAGTTACGGTAAGTAATTGTAAGTGTGATTTTTAAGAAAAATTATTAAAATTTAGGGACTAATTTGATGTGAATTATATGTCTATAAAATGAACATAATTTTGTTTTATATTATTATTAATAGTAGATTTTAAAAAAATATTGAAGTACTTACTAAGTCTTCACAGGCTTACCATGCGTAGGTGCAATAGATCTTGTAGGGCTAATATCGTTGTCGAATGCATCCCATCTCATCACCATTCCAAGAGGCAAGGTTGTATGTATGAATTTTGGGGTTAGTATGGCATGTACATAGGTTCTTGGTATAGGTGAATGTTAGATGGACTAAAATGCAAACTTTAGAAACCTTGTTATTTTGGTGATCTAATGGCATATTTTGTTAGATTTTAAAAGGAATTTATAATAACTTAACATATGCATGCATATATGATGTTATTATATGGATTTTGTGGTGAATTTTAATGAGTTTGAGGGTAATTGAATTGGTTTAGAAGTGTTTGAATGTTTTGAATTAGTGAATGGGGCTTTTTAACAAAATTTCCTGTAAAAGGCCTCATCTGTCCGGGCCCAATAACCAAAAAATCAATCCAAAACAAAACAAAAAATAAATAAATAATATTATAGCCCAAAATATCCATTACAAGCCCAATAATAAACCCAATCCCGAATACCCATTTACAACGGGGCCCAATAGCCCAAAACCAAAACCTAGGTTCCACCTAAATAGAAACCCTAGCCTTTTGCTTAGTGCCGCAACAGCCACCAGTGGTTTCACGCTCCATCTCCACAACAGCCTCCGCACGTGCCACCCTACAGTTGTACCTGCAAAACAGACTAACAACCACAGCAAATAACAACAAAGCAATAGCAAAAAAAAAAAAATTGTATTTATTTTACATCCATTCGGCTATAAAAGGGGGTCGATTGTATATTTCAAAGATAAAATCCAAATAGCAAAAAAAAAAAAGTTATTTCAAAGGTATTTTCATGCTTTTTCAATCTATACATTAAATATGGTGCACATACATAGATAGTGATACATTCACCTTTTTTTTGGCAATCGGAGAGGAGGAAACCGAATGGTTTCCTTGTTTTTCTTTCAATTTGGTGGGGCTTTTGACTGTTTTGGTCTTAAATCCGTAATGGGGGTAGCGAGGGGATTAAAAGGGCCTATATATTTTAGTATTCTCTGGCCAACTTATGCGGTGGTAGTCGGCAAGGGACCGGCGGTGGTCCGATCACCGGATACTGCTCAGGCCAGAGAATGCTTTCCCTCTCCCCATCCCCTCTTTCTTTTTTTTTTTTCTTTTAATAGCAGCAGAATGATTTTTTTAAAAAAAATTTAAGCCTTTTATAGGGCCATCGAACGACGTCGTTTAAGCTTTATCTCCATGGCTTCAAAACGGCGCCGTTTAGGCACCATACTTGCGCGACCCGACCCGACTGACCTGGGATCCGCGTGTTTTTGCTCTGATGGACTATTTGCCCAATTGATCCCTCCGCTTTTTAGCCAGTTCACAATCAAGTTTCCTTTTATTTTAATTTGTGTCTTATATTTTATTTCAATGTACAATTTAGTCCCGTATGAAGTGACGCGTTTTGGAGGGCGGGAATATTCGCCCATCTGGTCCCTCCATGTTATCCGCGTATTTCAATGTGGTCCTCCCTTTTCCTTTTATTTTAGATTTGCCCCAAAATTTTGTTTTAAGGTTTGATTTGGCCCTTTTTTTTTTGTTATTTCTTACTATTTTGTTATTAGATTAATTAATTTAATATATTATTACTACTATTATTTTTCTATTTATTTCTATTTATCTAACTTTTCTTAAAAATACATTTATTTTATTATATCTCCTCATTATTTTTATCTATATCCTTTTAATTAAATTATTCATTGTTCATTTTCTGAAATTATTTTAACATATCATTTTGAACTACTTTACTGATTTTACATTGTTTTAGTTGTCATTTTATATTTTCTTTTGTATTTTTGATTTGTTTTATTATATAGTTTATTTATTTTAAAATTCTCTTTTATGTATATTCGTTTACATGATGTTTCTTTTAAATGCTCTCATACATTATTATTTTTATATATATATTATTTACATTACACTATTTTTTAAAATTTATGTATATTATTTATTTAAATTAATGTATATTATTTTGTATATTACTTACTTTAATTTTCTTCTTTTGATATTTGTTTTAAAATTCATTTATACATTATTACTTCAGATATTATTTATTTTACTTATTTTATCTTTTTGATCTAATTCAAACTTTCACGTTTATTACTTATTTTAAAATTATATATATAAGTTAATTTTAAATTATTGTGTGTATTATAATTTCAAATATTTTATTTTTCACATTATTAATTTCAAACTCATTTATCATTGTTTCAAAACTTGTTGTATTTTATTTGTGTTAATTGGCTTTATATTTCTTTTAAAATCGATTCTTTGATTCATAAGCCGTTGAATGTTAACATTAGTATTTGCATAATGTATTATGTGAACTTATTGCTATTGCGTGTATCTTAATTTGCTATTTCTTATTTTTATACTACTGTCATTCATTTTTATAGTATTCTACCCATGTATATTGTTCCATGTTTGTAATTTTACCTTTCATTTCCAAGTATCGGATTGTAATTGAAATTTCCAACTTATTGGTCCAAAATTGATCATTTCATTTTTACTTCAAACAAACCAAATAAATGCATTTTGAGCCGGTTCTATAATCGCTCCTATTTAAAAACCTTTCAAAATAAGGTAATATTTCGTGTTTAAAAATTCGAGAAATCGTGCCCTAACGTGCTGGGTTTCGATTTTTCGTTTGACCAAATGGCCGAATATCCCTTTTGAAATTACAATGCATGAGTTCCGAAAATCAAGAGATGATCGTGATTTCGAGGGTTTAAAAGGTCATGTCCTAATGTGCTGGATGTGATATTTTATTTCCTCGGGACAAGAGAATCTTAACATCCAATTCAAGTTATTCAAATATTTTTAAAAGAGATTATTTTTTAAAATCTTTTTAAATTTTCGACATTAGGACATTAATTAATCAATTAGGTACCAATTTTGGGCGTTGCGAGGGTGCCAATCCTTCCTCGTACGTAACTGATTCCCGAACCCATTTTCTTGACTTTCGTAGGCCAAAATCAATATTTTAATAAAATAAAATATTTTATAGGTGATCCGATCACACCTAAATAAAAAGGATTGGTGGCGACTCCATTTTCCATTTAAAGTCGATCCCCGTTTTTCAAAGCAAAAAAATGGTTTCGACATTTCCAACTGTTTTTGTGTCATTATAACCCAAGGTATCGATACCTGAGGGTAAGGCATCGATACCTTGACCCAAAAATCAAATTTTTGAGTAACAAAGAGCAATTTTGGTATCTTTTTTAAGGTGGGTATCGATATTAAAGCCTAGGTATCGATACATTCATCAAAACTTGAATTTTTAGAGTTCCAGAATGCTATTTTGGTATTGATTTTGTGCAGTGGTATAGATACCTTTCACAAAATATTGATACATTTTGTTTAAGTATCGATCCATTGCCCTTGTTTTGAGTAAAAATAATTTTTAAATAATTTCCAAACGCAAACGAACATCTATTAATAACCCCGGATGTTTATATTAATAATTTTTGGGTTAAATAAGTTAACGCACTATGTATGAATGACTGAATCATATGATGTCTAGCCAAAAATGCTTTGGCACCAAATGTAATAGTCTTATACCAGGTCCATACAGTCGGACCAGGTATAGGGCTGTTACATAGTAGCCACCTTATGTGTACCAAATTTAGAGATTTATCGAGCATTAAAATGCCTTTGATTAACCTCAGGATGAATTCTCAGGCGTATTGTTCTTTGACGATGTTGGACACGTTCAAAGGGAATTTTTTTAAATTAGTTTCCAACCACTTCATATGTATCTTACAACTTTGAAACTTATTCGGCACTTTCCCAAATAATGTCTCGCAAATGTCCTTTTTACGGGGAACGACTGTTGACCCCATAACGACTGACCTATCAATCGGTAAACCGAGTTATAAAGCTACATCCTTAATCGAAATGAATATATGAAATAATTAAATAAAACTATAGTATTTTTAAACAAAGTGTATGGAACATTTCGAACAAAAATTGAGAGAATTAAGAGTTTAGAGAGAATATAAAGAGTTGAATTTGAGTGAGAATAATGAAAAATGACTTGCTATTTATGGGAAAAAAAATAATGTTGGCCCTTTTAAAAATTTTTACCATTGCCAACGTTTAAAAAGTCATTGGAGAAAATGACCGTTGCAGGAAAGTACTTTCCTACCACTTGTGCAGAAAGTATGCCTAATTGAACACACTTTCACATACTCTTTAAAGAACGACCTATTTCTTTATTTAAAAAAAAACAAACTAAAAGATAAATTAAAAAAATATATCTTACTAAGTTAGCCATATGAAATGTTAAAAAAAATGAAGGCTTATCAATCAAAATTAAAAAAAAAAATTAACATTTTTGGGAACACGAAATGACTAAATTGCTTAAGTTTTAAAGTCATATTTTATTTTGAGTGACGTTATAAAGTAAATTTAAACCATTTATAATGCTGACGTAATATTTCATCTGCCTTTTGTTGTGTTGTGTTAATTGAATAGAGGCGAAACTTGCTTGCACCTTCCTCAAGAAGATATCGTACTCTTCACATAATAAAAAATTGACGAAATTTCCTCACATTTCAACAAAATTACCTAATGCAATCATCGTTAAAAAGAAGAGAAAATCTTTTGGTTGTAAAATGAGAGCTAGCTCATCTCTAATTCATAAGATGTGGACGTGGATGTGATGCAACATTTAATTAAAACAGTGCAGGCTCAACTACTTGCTCCGTCTAACAAATAATGTAAAAGTAGGGTTCCTTTTCCAACATTAAGAATAATAATGTATACGTTTCCACATCCACAAATGCAGGATCATCCGACGTTTTGATTTTTCAGAATCAAATTCGATATTGACATTTCATATTTTAATCTAAGTATGGAGGTGACGTGAATATCATTACTCCTTTTACCATATTATAACTTCTCCCAAAATAAATTATTAGCTTTGCCATTCAACATTAACATTTCTAAAAATATTTTAGATTAATATAAAATATAGTTGTATAGGGCACATGTTTATTTTAAATATAAACTTAGATTTGAATAGGCTAAAACAGTATATTAGTCCCTGAATTTTGGTGAAAAATTCAATCAAATCTTTCCACAAAAAAATCACTTAATTAAGCCTTCAAATTCTTAAATTGCATCAATTAAGCTTTTTGACCAACGCTTTTCATCTTTAACCGTTAATGATGCTGGCGTGAAGCTCCATGTCAGCGATTATTGATAACATGGAAAAATAAAAAAAAATCAAAAAAAAGAATTTTTATTTTTATTTTTATTTTGGCCATGTCAGTAATTATCATCGGCATGGAGCGTCATGTTAGCACTATAAAGGTCAAAGGGCCTAATTGATGCAATTTGAGAGTTTGAGGACTTAATTGATTTTTTAGCTAAAGTTCAGAGGCTTATATCCCCTTTTAGCCATTTGAATAGTACATAGGGTTAGTATTTGGTACACAAGCAATACACTTTTTTTTTTATTCCACAAATAGCTCTAAATAATTGTCATGTGTCTATTTTTTAAACATATAATTTTTTTAATATTTTACTATATACCTATAGAACACTTGTTAACCCTTTGACCCTACTTGTGGAGTCTAAAAACTCCATTGACAATAAACTAAATATTTTCTCATATATAAATATATATTTATTCCTTACTCTTGAATTAATTAACACATTAACTTTCCACATTGACACTTTTGAGTAGTTATCAACGAGTTAATGAGTTATGAAAATATTGAAACTTCAACACATTTCAACTCGAGAAATGAAAGAGTTAGAAATAAACATATATCATTGGTAAAACTACAATGGAGAAGTCATAACATCGAGGAAGTCACTTAGGAGTTGGAAGAGACGATCCATATCTATTATCCTCATCTCTTTCTAGACGCAATTTCTTGAAGTAAGGAAAAAATGTAAAGACTCGATTTTCGTTGATATTGAAAAATTAATTTCAAGGCCGAATTTAATAAGTCGAGTTGAACAAAATATTAAACCAATAAATTCTTGGGGTGAGGATGATATTAGAAAGTGATATCGAAGCATGTATGCCCGATCAACACTTATGTATGCATTGTCAAGTGTTAGAGATTTAATTCATGTATTTGTCCTAAATTTGCATCCAGCTAATAAAATCTAAATTTATAAAAATGAAATATAATCAAGAATGTGATAAATAAATATCTCAATGACATGATTCATTATTGGCCTGATTTATGATACCAGATGAGTAATAAAAATGAAATATGACATGAAACATGTTGTTAAACACCTTAAGGATAGAATGAGAATATGATACAATGAAATATGGTCACTAATGCACGTTCCGGGAATTGATTTAATGACATGTATGTAAGTGTATATATATATATATATTTATGGTTAATGTATTTTATTTTATTTAGTTATTGTTCTACGTATTAAATTTAGATTATGTTAGCATTAATGAACTTTTAATGCTTAGCGTGCGGATGTGTTATTTTCATGTGTAAATGTAAATTTAATTTGTGATTAATTCATCAGGCTTTCGAGACATCCAAAGATATACATTTAGTTGAGATAATGTTTGTATCTCTCTTTGAATGTAGTTAGTAGAAGGGCATGTACATAAGTTGAGTAAGTAAAATTTGGGTCTTAGGTGCTATTTGGTTATTTTGGTTGGGGCAAAATTTGCAATTAAGCCAAGACCAAGCTAGTATTTTGGTTATAGTTTAGGGGCTAAATTAGATATTAACCCTCATCATCATTTTGTCAACGGGTTAACTGCGGCTGAAAGATGAGGGACCAAAATGCTACAAATCGATAAATTTAGTGATCAATTTGTAAATAGTCATAGTTCAATGAGCAAATCATAAACTTAGCAATAACTGGGTGATTCCTGGTGTAATTTACCTAATTCATCAGTGCTTTAGATGTATAACACGTGGAAATGTGGGTTCCAAAGTCCAAACACAGAGCAACACAGGATAACCATTGACAAGGGTGTGTCTTGTTTAGTTGGTTGCCGTTTCGTCTCCGGAGTTGGTGCTACCAGAATATCAATCCCTTCTTTTTTGACAATATTTTCCTCGGTTTTTTCACATTCTCTTGATAATACGTGGAGTGCTATTATTATTATTAAAAAGAAAAAAAAAAAGCATAGAAATTTCGTGGGGAGATAACAAGGAAACTGCAAATAAAATCAAAGTAGTTACAGTTAAAAAGAGTCCCCACCTCTTCTTTTTCTTCTTCTTCTTCCCATCTCATCGCGCCAACATGCTTAAACTGTACCGTAATTTGTCCGTAATATGCATAACTGTCAGCTCAAGTTGTTTCTCTTTTCTTCTTCCCATCCCATCTCCTTGACTTTGGATTCCCATATTACTCCTCTCAATATCTTTGTCCGCAATATAACTTGGTTTTTTTCCCTCGATTCCTTTTCCTGCCATCCGAATTAGTATTTTATGTCGGTTCTCTATCTTATTACCCTTTTATACTCTTTAAATACCACCAAACACTCCCAATTCCCTTGATCCTCATTGTTCTCTTCTATTTTTTTTAAAAATATTTTCTCGGTTTTTTTTTGGCTTCAACGATGGCGGGAGTGAATGGTGAGAAGTTGAAGAGGCTAAGAGCATGGGTTCAAAATTATGAGTGGGGAAGAAGCGGGGCGGAGGCAGAGGTGGCGAGGCTGTTGGCCTTGAATTCCGGGGCAGAGATAGAGCCAAACAAGCCTTATGCTGAGTTTTGGATGGGAACCCATGAATCGGGGCCAAACGTTTTGGTTGAGGAGGAAGGAGAAGAAGAAGAAGAAAAAGAGCAACAAGATGTGGGATTGAAAGAGTGGATTGAGAAGAACCCAAAAGTGCTGGGTCATAAGGTTTTGGAAAAATGGGGCTCTGATCTTCCTTTCTTGTTCAAGGTTTCTTCATTCTCTCCATTTTTTTACACTTTTTCTTTATTTGGTTATGACAACTTTGGTTTTGTTAATCCCATTAAATTCCGATTCATCAAAAGGTAAGTCGAGTCGCACCTAAAATTTGAAAAAAGAACAAGAACAACTCTTATCACTCATTTTCGATTCATAAATTTTGGTTAACTCGCATCATTTGATGAGTCAATACTCAATAGGGGTCAGTTTTTGTTTTAAATAGAATTTTTAAAAATAAAATTTAATATTTTAATATTATATGATTAGAAAAAAAAAGTGTGAAAGTGAAGCAGTGTGATGAATAAAATGAAATAAAAGCAGAAATGGTGTAAAAATAGGTACTGTCAGTGGGGAAAGCGCTGTCAATACAGGCGCATCCGGATAAAGAATTGGCCAAAGAATTGCATAAGATGAAGCCCAATCTGTACAAAGATGCTAATCACAAACCTGAGATGGCTTTGGCTATAACTGAGTTCAGGGCACTTTGTGGCTTCATTACTCTCCAGGTATTCCTTCTCTTTTTTAACTTATAATAATTTGATTTTAAAAAGTTTTTATTTAATTCATTCAACTAATAAATTTTTTTTAAAAAAAATTATTAATAAACTCCGAGTGATGATTCAACAATCGTACAGTGAATTAATACTCATTAACGAGTAGAAGAATATACTTTAGATTTAAGTCAATTTGATTGTTAGTGTCAGAGAATAAAGAAAAAAGCTGTTTAAATTTTAGTTTATAAATTCGTGATGTTTAAAGCTATTTTATAAACAAAAACTGAACGTACAAGAGAAATGTAAATAAAGCTTTCAATTAGTGCAAGCAACATGAACAAGAGAAAGCCATATGGTATTAATTTTAATAGTGTTGTGAAATTTTTTTGAAGAATTTAGTAATAAAATTGTAATTTTTTTTAATTAAGTGACTAAAATGAAAATTTACTCGATGAGTGATAATGGAGTTATTATTATTATTACGATAATTGGTGTTAAAATATCATTTGGACAAGTGCTGAAATTGGGCTACCTAACCACTCCTCTTATTTCTCTTATTTCTAGTTGGAGCAAGAACCTTTTGTTGGTAAAAGCACACTCTCTGGTGGAGTATACTTTTATTTTTAACCCCTTATACGCACACTTCACATGCCTTAAAAATAAATACAGACATGAATTATTATAAAATTTTAGTTATTTATCAATAAAATTATTATTTAACATAAATGCAATTTAAATATATAAAATTATATTACGAATGATTTATTTTATATATACATAAAATTTAACTTAAATTTTATTAATACATATTCTCTATTTTCACTTGTTACCATAATTATGTTTAAATCTAAATACATATCCCATCACTAATTTTAAATTTATTATTACATTAACTGATCTCACTCACGGAAAGCAATCTTATTGTCTGTCACTCTGGTCAAAGAAGTAACATGCTCAAACTATGCTTCATTTTCCGATGATTCTGTCAACTATAATAATCTCTTTGAAGCAAATGTATATCTATATCGGTTCTTTTTTCCTCGCAGGAGCTTAAGGAAGTGCTTGAAGATGTTCCGGAGATAGTAGAATTGGTCGGCACTGCATCCGCGAAGCAAGTCATGGAGATTGACGAGCGAGGTGGCGATACTGCCGACAAAGCTAAAACTGCTCTGCGGTCGGTTTTTACGCAACTTATGTCTGCAAGCAAGGAGATGACCACGAAAGCTATATCCAAACTTAAAAGTCGGCTGCTCCTACAAAGTCAGGTCTGCACTAATTTCATCATTATCAATCACTTCTTTTTAAAACTGACAAAGAGTTCAATTTCCATGCTCAACTTCAACATTGATTATTGGTGCTTGATTAGGACCGCAGACTATTCAAATTAGGCATTAAGATAACTGCTACTTGAAGCTATATTGTTGCTCATATGCCGTTTATTTCTTTGTGCTTTATGGGCAACAGTTGAGGAGTCTGACGGAGAAAGAAGAGTTGGTGTTGCAGTTGGAAAAGCAATACCCCGGAGACATAGGTGTGTTATCGGCTTTCTTCTTCAATTACGTGAAACTTAAGCCAGGGGAAGCTTTGTATCTGGCGGCCAATGAGCCCCACGCTTATTTAAGTGGCGACTGCGTTGAATGCATGGCAACCTCCGACAATGTCGTCCGAGCTGGTCTCACTCCCAAGCATCGTGATATCCAAACCCTCTGTTCTATGCTCACCTATAACCAGGTAGAATGACTACCCAACACATCTACATATGAATGTCAGAATATAACTCTTAATTACCTTCAAGTAGACATGTCCAAAAAACTAAACTTAGAAAAGGTGATTTTTTTAATTCGAATTAAAAATATAATATAAAACTAATAAAAATCATAACATAATATCGTTTATGTTGCAGGGCTACCCTGAAATCCTTTCGGGACTTGCATTGAGTCCTTACATAACAAGGTACCTCCCACCGTTTGATGAGTTCGAGGTTGATCGTTGCATTCTTCCGAAAGGGTCGTCGGTGGTTTTCCCGGCCATCCCGGGTCCTTCAATCTTCCTCGCATTTGTTGGGGAAGGAAAAATGAAAACTGGATGTTGGGAAGGCATTGTTACTGAAGGAGATGTGGTGTTCGAACCAGCCAACACAGAGCTCGTCATTACTGCGACTACATCTGAGCTGCAACTTTATAGGGCAGGGATCAACAGCAGGTTCTTTCATGGTCAATGAATTTATGAACACTGCCGGCGTCTACTGCCATTATCATTCAGCAGCCTTAGTGAGTAAAATAAATTATTTAATTTCATTTATTTATGCTTTCTTTTGCTGCCATTTTATGGTTATAATGTAATTTTAGGACCTGCATATATATTCTGTGAATATATAAATAACTGAAATCACTCCCAATATTGAGTTGTGTTTTCTAATACTATTTTAATGGTATGATATATAGCTTTAAAAATTAAACCGGTTAGATCCCAATGACGCAACAGTGAAAAATAAAAAGAATTAAGTGCCTGATTATAATATCATATGTAATGATCTTTCAAATGGAAAGGAGAGGCATTTTTTCCTTTCAAAAAAGTTAAATTATTAATATAACTCTAATAATATTTATTTATTTATTTTATTTTATAACGAGTTTTTAGTTAAATTCTGATACCAGCGTTGTCAGGTTTTATAATTAGAAAAAAAATTCAATAAAATTAATAGCAATCAACTTTGGAAGTGACGAATTAACCCAACAAGGGAAATGTTAACCAATGTTTAAACATCACCTAAAAGGTGGGTTTATAAACCAAATGAGCTAAACATTGGGTTAGCTATAAAAAGGCATTTTCTTTTTGCTGCTCAAATAAATATATGCATAAAATCTTTCAAAAAGAATAAAAAAAGAAATGCCTGAAATGAACCCTAATATTGTCTAACATAAAATTTGAATATACCCTAACAATGACCAAACTCCAAGAAAGAAAAGAAAACTTGGTGATTGAGAATGGATAATACAAATTCGGATATTTTAGATTGTTATCTGTTCAAACCGTTTAGCCATGATAGTATGACATTAGCACCTTCCCCCCACGAACAATCCAACATCATGTCATGCGCAACTCCTTCGATACATATCGGTGTCACGTTGTAAAATCTCCCCGTCTCATTGAGTCCTTCCGCGTCCTACATTTACATATATGATATATCCAGTATAAACAAGGAGAAGGGGGTCCTAAAATGATCTAAAGTAATAATCTCATACCATGATACTCTGACTCTTCATTTTATTTTTTGAAATACCCGTGTTTGACTCCATATTCAATGCATATTCGGGTATGGTAAGGAGAATTGTACATAATCATGTCAGACACATACTAGTATCTGATATGTCCAAGTAACAGAGATCCCAGGCAAGGTCTCCTAACTTTTCTTAAAAGCACAATATTCTCATATATTTGCAGCCTTTGATATGAGATACGAGAAAAAGGAAAGCATGATGGAAAATCAGAAATGCATAAATTAATTTAGACAGGATTTACCACAATGAAGTCATCTTTTGCACCCAACACAAGAATTTCAGTTGAACAGGCAGTCATTTTAGGCACGGGAAGTGACTCATTCAACTTCCGTAGATCAAACAATGGCACCCTCGAGCTTTCTTTCATTAGCTCCTGATAACTGAAAGAGGGAAAAAAAGTCAAAAGGCTGAGTCAACAATTTCAGTTGATTTGCAATACAATTTTTGGTACATTGGAATAAGCATGTAGAGTGAAAACAATATTAACCTTTCCTTAGTAAGTGTGAAATGTTATTCTGATAAGAAGATTTATATCCTTCTATCAAGCTATGCTGCTCAGACTCGTTATTTTTTTGAAGCATCCGTGCCTTTATGTCACTCGAACTTGGATGTAAAGTGTTAGATACAGATATATGTCTAACAGGATTATGTTCAATTTTTTTTTCCTGGTTTTTCCATATAATTGAAAGGTCCTTGGATGTTCATATCTCCACATACCCATGTACTATGTTCAACTATGTATTAAACGTGAGTGTCAAACAAGGGTACTTCAAGAACAATGAAGAGTTAAAGCAATGTAACCATATGTGATGCAAATTTGAATGAGTATGGAGATATCACTCTCCAAAGACTCCCCAAATTTTAAACAATTGAATATACTTGAGTTCAAAACATACCGTATCTGACACTAAAACCCAAATCTGAGCAACATAGCCTTCAAGAAATTAGGTAGATATTCTTGAGGTTCCAGACATCTTTCTCTAGATATTACCAATATTTATTTTTGGTTGATAGATATTACCAATATTTATCCATGGTATCACTTAGCTATGAATTACTAATAGGTGGTTGCACAATTGATTTTCAATGAGATTTTATCAATTATGAACAGAAAAATTGCAACTCCACAATTCCATTTAATATCTTATTCAATTATGTGAGAGAGACAGAGATGAATGTTCATATATATGATTAGGAGGTTCATGAAACAAACCGTAGCACCAAATTATCCTCCATTGTAGCTGAGAAGAAGGTCTCCCTACAAAGGGACAGTGAAGTTTGAAAAGCTTTAGCAGCTAGGCTACGAGTCACCTGCATAGGGGATCGAACAACAATTAAAAATAAATTGTATGACATCATGAAAAACTTGAATACTTGAATTCAATTTGTGTGATAGTTCGGGTTCTACTAGACAATGGCCAAGCTGAATTCAAATTTTTCCTAACTGAACCCAAATAAATTGAGAACACAAATTTCTTGTTCACACTCCTAGTCCACACAGAGAGTGAGAGGCATGTTTTCAGATTGATGCACTCAAAATCCAAAAGCTTACCTTAAAAGCGGCAATGGGTTTGGAAAAGAGATAGCGCCACACCAAGCCACTGAATAAAATTGTAAAAGTTAGCATTGGAAAGTTACTTCGATGAAAAATAAGAGTTAGATTGCTTGAGAAATCACCTATTACCCGAAGGAGGAACAGAGCAGATTAACGCAGCACCTGTAAGTTTGGGGTACAAATTTTGCATTTCTAGAAACATTTCGATCAGCATAAGAAGAAACACAGTGTAATAAAATGCTCTCTTTTTCTAGGATCACTAAATATGTTATTCAGACTCAGTTGTGTCAGATACGGATATGTGTTTGACATGGGTCTTGTTAGATTCTTTTTAAACTTTTCCGAATTCGTATTCCCATACCTATGTGTTGGTGCGAGTGTCAAATGAGAATACTTTCAAATATATATATTTAAGGGTAAACTATCTAGTAGCTCACCCAACTTTTAGGATGCTTTTATTTAGTTCCCTAAAATAAAGTTCTTGCAATTTCATCACTCAACTTTTAAGGTGTTTTCATTTTAATCACCCAACCGTTAAATCTCTAACAGCAGTTAACTAGTACACACCATGTTCACACTTTCATTTTGGTCACCTAACTTCTATGTTGTTTTCATTTTGGTCACCCAGAAAATATCATTCTTTTTAATATTGATCAGGGTAAAAATCATTAAGGATTAAAGTGAAAAAATGGTACAAACTAAAATAATGCTTTAAAAATTGTACTTGTTTGCCCTCTTGCCGAAATTTCTAAGTTTTTTTCAATATTGAAATTTTAAAACATCAAAATCAATTAAATAAGTTATTGAAAAATTTTTAACCCTTGATAGTGTCAACTCAAATAAATCATCTTTAATAATTGTATATGAAACCCAAATTTCTTTTGATTATATGATCTTGAGTCTTTCATAGTAAGCTAAAAACAAAGAAAAATCATTACAATTACTTAAATTAATTAATTTATATTCCATACCAAACGAAACCCAAAATTTTTTATTATTTCTTTACATAAATGAAGAACGAACATTTAATTTAATTAATTGCAATTATTTTTCTTTACTTTTAGCTTGGTATAAAAGATTAAAGATTATACAATGAAAAGAAATTTAAGTTTTGTAAACAATTATGAAATATGAGTTATCGAATTGATTTCATTAAGAATAATATGGAAACATAAAATAAAAATTTAAATTTAGGAGATTAATTTAATTAACTTCAATATCATAGTAACAAACCTATTAATATTATCAAGGGATAAAATTTTTCAACAATTTATTTAATTGATTTTATGTTTTGAAATTTAAGATTTCAATATTGAAAGAAAAATTAGAATTTTTGGCAATATGATAAACAAGTACAATTTGACAAATCTATAATATTTTATTTTAGTTTCTACCATTTTTCACTTTAATCCTCAACTTTTTTTTTTGCCCCAATCAATACTTAAAAAAATAATTTGTTTTTTGGGTGACCTAAAAGTTGAGTGACCAAAATGAAAGTGTGATCATGATGCAGTTAACTACAGTTAGAGATTTAACAGTTGGGTGACTAAAATGAAAGCACCCTAAAAGATGCGTGACGGAATTGCAAGGATTTCACTTTGGGTGACCAAAATGAAAACGCCCTAAAAGTTGGGTGACCAGCTAAGTAGTTTACCCTATATATAAAAAAGAATTTGTCCAACATAGACTGAATCAATCAAGACCAATTTGATGAAATGAAGACTTTTAGTGCTCCAAAGCACACTGCACACATCAGAAGGCCAAGGTGAAGTTGGAAACTCATGTATCAATTCAAATTTCGAAGTGGGTGCATACAATGTCCCTTGTGGCACATAACTAGATTTCATATATGACTTATAACTATGTTTCTTCGACTTTTCAATTTTCTTAAGTATTCGTGTTCAAAATGTGTCTTACACTTATTAGGATGAGTACGATATAACTCTACAAATACATTTAAAAAAATGTTCAAAAATTGAATATACCCGTGTCAGACACATACCTATATCCAACAATAACATGATTTACAATCAATCAAAAGATTTCTAAAGAAAAGTGTAGATATCATAAAGGATTCTCAACTATGAAACAGTAGGAATTGATGATTCTTATTTGTTTAGGATGTGAATCCAATGCAATCACTATTTTGAAAGTTTCTCAACTGAAAAAAGGGAAAAAGAAATGATGGCTCACATCTTTGGAAAGGTAAATCTAGCTAGCTTAAGAAATGCTTATACACTACACAAACTTTCGCTTATGCCTTGTTATTCATCAGTATAAACCACCATATCACTCAAAACCGAAGATGAGTGTTGAAATTAGATATGCATCTATTACAGAATGGTAAATTTTTCTGTTTTTTCACATATTTGAAAAACCATACTCTGTACTTGTAGGTGAATATGTGTTGGATATTAGTGTCAAAAATGAATACTTAAGAAAAATAATAGAACCAGATACATAGGAATTTACCATAATGTAGTTCATTTCTCATATTTGCAAGGTAATACTGGATAATAAGGCCCCCAAATGAATGTCCGAGTAAAACCGGTGGCAAGCTGAGGTTCCTCTTGATAAAATCCGCAACATCACCTGCATGTGTCTATGGATTATGAGTGAACAGCGAATTAGAGGAGGAACCTTTAATATAATCAACTGCTTTTAGAAAGAGTTAAAGAAAAAAAAAAAGAAAGCATTATCATGTCAGAGGAATTATTTTTCAATAGGGTGACAAGAAGTTAGATATCTGCAAATTTTGTAAAAATTGAATCCATAAAATTGCTTTAAGACTCTAACCTGTTATCCCATTATTAGTATCACCATCCTATCGGAATTCAATTTAGATAACATTACTTGCCTAATATTCGAATCCACTAAATATTCAAATTTACCAAGTAAAAATAACTTTTTAATTAAAAAAATCGAAAAAAAGAAGCGGATAATGATTCGGATACTCAAATCCGAATCCATTATTCACTATGGTATAACAGTTTTGGAGATCTGAATCCGTTATCTGCAAAAGTAAAGCAGATCCAAATAACAAAGATTTGACTATTGATATCCGCATCAGCTCTGAATCTATTGTAGATAGTGCTGAATTCGCACATCTAAATACACAAACAACAAGATCGGACATCCGCAAATGTTCGAAACTGAACTATACATTGTCATTTCTATTTTCCAGCCAAACGACAATTACCTGAAGAGAACCAGCAACAGTACCGGAAGGCGTATCGCTTTCACCCTACCCATAACACAGAAACAGTGTTGAAATCAGTGCAGCATTTTCGAATAAAAGTTTCATGCAAATGAAACTTCATAAATATTCTAATATGTTTAAATATAAGGCGAGAAAATTGCCAGTCAAGCTTACACCTTAAGGTTCCAAATTTTAAAGGCAGATGAAATATGATCCAGGAGGATCAAACTGAGAAAATGCCCTTCCTCTGATTGCTATAATTAGGTGTCCTCAAAATTCACAAGAGAAGTTTTGGGTGCATTTGAGAAATGCCAACCATGTACTTAAATATAGAATAAATTTAACTCGAAATAGAGCTTCAAAGAGAAAAGAGAAAGTAAAATGTTAAAGAGCGGGAAGAGAAAGAAGAAGATTATATAACCTGACCAAGCAAGCTAAGGGCAAAGCAATCAAACCCAGAATTTGAGAAAAAAGGCAACCAATGTTCAGCCCAACACCAAGCTGAATGGTAACTTCCATGAACGAAAACCAGAGGTGGATCCTTTCTCGACTCTGGGTTTTTCTCTTTGACACTCTTTTGAACGATAACCTCCATGTTTAAACCAGAGGGGAGCTGATGGAAAACACGTGACTGCCCTTGTTTCAGCTCATAGGGAACTCTCGTTTTGCGAGGTTCGTTGAGGACAGCGATGGGATTTAGGGTCATTTTAGGAAGGTGTTGAATCGAGAGAACAATCGCCATGGCTGTGCTGGGAAAGTTGAGCTCCCCCTTCACTGTTTTTGTTAGTGCTAACTTTAATCTAATTGGAATTATGTTTCTCGATTTTACCCACTTCTTATTCGGTTAGAGGGATGTTGATGAGTCCCGTTAAGTTGGGTTTAGACCTGCTCATGATCATCGGTACAGGCCCGTTCGAATAAGGGTTCGCTTTGTACAAAATATAGGTTCTCAAAAATGGATTTTGGTAAGATTTGAAGCTCGTCTTTTATATAGGTTGAGTTTTAGGAGAGAATTTTTTAGTACAATTTAACTAGCTCGAATATATATTATGTTATAAAAATATTATATTAATTATATATGTTAAATAATAATTATATATTTATATTAAATTAATAACTCAATAATAATTAATTTCATTATCCAAAACTTAAAAAAAACGTATCCAATTAAATAACATAACTTAAAATATAAAATCTTAAAATTATATTTAATATAATAAAATATTTATTATGTTTATTTATGTTTTTAATATAATAAAATATTTATTATATTCATAATAGTGTTTTTAATATAAATATTTTTAATGCATTTTAATGTATTATATTTTTAAAATTTATTTTTAAATTAAAACTAATCTAAAAGTTTATATATGGTCGAGTTAGACCTAAGTTTACTTTTCTTAAATTGAGTTGGGCTTGGACAAAAAAATATTCCCATTTTTGGGGTCTGGTTGAGCTTGGGCTTGGAAAATTGATTTAGGCACCTTGCCTAAACCCGAGCCATGAGCATTTCTAAACCTGATTATGGGTAGGACACCGCTTAGGCACGAAAGCCCGTTTGAAATCTAGAAAGGTTTAGGTAAAAATATAGACTTGAAAAATGAACTTGGACAAAAATTAAGACTCGTTTTTTAAATGGGTCGGATCTCAGGTAAGATTTTTTTGCCCGAGCCTAGTTCAGCATAAATGCATTATATTATAAAAATAATTATATTAATTGCATATAGTTATATATATTAAGGACTTTTTTAAATGTATTTTCAATTTATTAGGAAACATTTATTTTAACATTTTTAGTGTATTTAATGTATTATATATTTTTTAAAAAATTATATGTAAAATAAGTTTAAAAAAATTAATATAGGTGGGCCAAGTTAAGCTTGAGTTTAGCATTTTTTTATTTGGCCCGAGCTTGGGTGGAATTATTTGCCCATTTTTTAGGCTGGACCGAACCTAGAAAATGAACTTAAACACCTTAAATCAGCCCATCCTAGCTAGGGGTGTTCAATCGGTTAACCGACCTGAAATAACATTAACCGAATTAACCGACCCTTCAAAATTTTTAACCGTTAACCGAACCGAAATTTTTTCAGTTAATTTGGTCGGTTAACCGAATTAACCGAAAATTATATGTTTTTTAATTTTTGGTTAAAATAAGTATAAAATTAACCGAATTAACCGAATTACAAGAATTAACCGAATTATTTGTATAAAATTATATTTTTTTATTTTTATTTTTAGTTTTAGATTTTTATTTTTATTTATTAAATTATTTGTAATTTTTATGATTGGGTTGGGTAATTGGGTTGGTTTGGGTACTTGGGTTAATATATATTAGATTGAGTATTTGGGTTTATGTTGGATGGGGTTTGAGTGAATAGTGGACTATTTATATATTATAATTTTATTTATTAATTTTTTCGGTTAAACTGGAAAAATTCGGTTAATCGACCGGTTTCGAATCAAATTAACCGTTAACTGAAAACTCAAAAAATTATTAACTGACCCCGATCGAATTAATTCTGTTAACCGACCGATTAATCGAATTCGGTTGGTTAACCGAATTTTTTCGGTTTTACCCGAATTTTGCACACCCTTAATCCTAACTCGACCCATGATCAGGTCTAGTTGGGTTCGGCCAAATTTATGTAAGACGTAACTCATAAGCGCATTATGTGATATATCTATTATATATAAAAAAGGTTCACATGTCAATTTTGGTTATGAAAATATTAAAACATCCTTATTTTAAAGGGCTATTAATATTACTGTAAGAGTATTTTGCTATTTCATACTTTTATATAACATAAAAATAAAACAACTAAATAACATTATTTAGGAATTAAACACTAGATCAACAAGTTTAAATAGAAATTTCTTACCACTCCACTTATAATTATTTGTTGAAATAATTTTATAAATAATTTTAATATAAAATTATTTTCGTTCAATCAGATAAAATTTAGTTTTATAAAATATTTTTATTTTATATGAAAATGGACACTAAACTTAGCTGAAATTAAGATATATATGTGAGAGTTGTGGTATATGCTAGGTTTACTAGCGAGAGCTTTGATCTAGTGATAATAATTATTTTATTAATAATTTGAATACTCACTTTTAAAAGATTTAATGTATCATCTCTATACTTGAGATACTTTTAATTAAATAATTCGTTGTAAAAAAATCTGTACAATAATTTGACTCGTGTACTTAACCATGACAATAGTTTGGCGGGTTGTTGAAGATAGAAAAATTGACGTAGTGGAGGAATGGATAGATTTAAAGACAATTGAGGAAGTTTGGCGAGATAAATGGTTACCGACTCTTTGGAACGACACAATGAAAATAATTATTTTTGGCTTTACAAAGCAAAACCATGAGAATGATTATTTACTAGCTCTATATAGCAATACAATTAGAATATTTTAATGACTTATTGGAGTCGAAGGTGTAATAGTTCAATTTTTAGTGGTGTTAAAAATTATAGTTCGAGGCCACTAAATTCGGCAAGTAAGCTCGTAAATTTTATTATTTAATATTTACGAGTCAAATATGGTTTTAAAAAGATTTTTGAATGGGTAATTTATGTTTTATAATGAATTATTAGGTTCGAGTAGTAAAATCCTAAGTCAAGTGGTTTTAAAAAGTGAGGTATCATAACCTCGTTTCTATAAATTGAGCCGTCAATATTTTTATAAATATTTATAGAGTGACATTAAGGTGGTATTAAAGTTTCATTGAATATTCAGGTTGAATGGAACGCATGATTTGAGTACATTAGGTATTTGGCGTATGATGCTATTGAAGGAAGATATCAACAAATTACCCAAGTAAATCGGGGTTCAGCATTTGTTGCGAACTCTCGTGTTTTATTTTCTGTTTAGTTTTTTGAGCTTCTGTTCAACTCTTACGAGCTTCTGTTCAGCTCTTACGAGCTTTCTGTCAGGCTCTTACGAGTTTCTGTTCAACTTTCAAGCTTCCATTAGCGTATTTGGAAGGCCCAGCTCTTATGAGCTTCTGTTAACGATGTACTCTTATCCATAAGTCATTCTTTGATTTGGAAAAGTCTTGGTAAAGTGATTTATTTAATGAATTGGAAAGTTATCCAACGATATTCTAAATGGTTCAACATGCAATGTTCTGTTACCAGATGATATGAGTTTGAAACGAACTAATACAGGTATATACATGAAATATATGGAAATGATGGCATATGATATATTGATATATTGAAATGGATGATATATGTATATGAAGAAATGGTAAGAGAATGATATGTAACAAGACATGAACATATACAAATATCTTTGATATGTTGATACATGAAAATTATGTAAGTTAAGACGAGTAATAAACTCAAGTTTGACATGTTGAGATAATAAGGTTATCGATGTTGAATTTATATAAAATATGTTCAAGTATGCTAGCAAGTGTTGTTGTTTGAAGCTTACGCAAATGCCAAGCTGTTGGTTGAATGGTAATATGTTTAATTATAAGTTGTATTGAAATGGTAAGTGTTCAAATGAAAATATGCTTGAGCTCATGAAAGAGTTGTAATGTTTAAAGTTATTTAAAATCCAACTATGCTAGGAATTATATGTATAAGTGATGCTGTGGATTTATTCACCTTGTGAGTTGTTGAATATAGCTTCATGAATCTTGCAATATCAATATTGGATTATTCTTGATATGATAAATTCTATATTTGAAATGAATTGATATGATCAAAGTTTATACGGGCTTACTAAGCATTCATTGCTTACATATTTGTTTTTCTTTACTTTTTAGATTATAGAAAGTTCAATTGGGTTGGAAGCTTGTCGGAGTTATATCACACTATCCATCGATTTTATCAGTATTTTTAAATGTTTTGATTTTGGTTATAATGGAATGTATAAGTTATTTTGGCTAAATGTTGACCTATATGTATTTTATGGAGATTAGCTACTTATTTGGCTTATATTTTGGCACATTTTGGTTTGTGCATATTTGCCTTATGTGGTTGACGTGTGGTTTAGTTTATGGTTGTATAGTGAAAAGTAAAGTGTTAACTAAATGTGCATTTATGTACATGTGTTTTAGTATGTGATGAGTTGAACATAAATCGGTACCTTGATATGTAAGGAATATATAACTAAATATGCTATTATTTGAAATACATTTTGGCATCAAATGGTATGTTTTGATAGGTAAGTAACTTAGTTTGAAATAATGCAAATTAGTTTGGTTAATAAGTGACTTAGTTTGAAATAATGCAAATTAGTTTGGTTAACCTTGGGTACAAATATGCATAAGTTAGTTATACATATGAATATATTAAATACATGAGTACAAATGTTATAATCTATCATCTCAGGTGCCTAAAGGCATATTGGTTGTATGTGAAGATATTATATGTGAAAAGCTTGATTTTGGTTTGTTTTAGTGCCTAATTTTGGCTTTTTGATATGCACAATGTTAACTGAAGGTACATGCCTTGTTTGGTGAGAAAAATGGCTTATAAAATAGCCTATTTTCGTCCACACAGGCAGAAACACGGGCTTGTGTCTCAGCCGTGTGTGACACACAACTATGTGACACGGTTGTGTTCCCTTGTATCTTTTAAAAAAGAATGCAAGTTAGTGAGTTACACGGCCTTAGACACAGGAGTGTCTTTTGACCGTGTAAGTCACACAGCCTGGTCACACGACTGTGTGACCCTTACAGTGTTGAAAATATTAAATGTTTCTGAAAAATTTTATGAGTTTTCGATTTAGTCCCGATTTGTTTCTAATGTGTATTTTGGGCCTCGAAGGCTCATATAAGAGACAATATTGTAACACCCCTAACCCTTATCCATTGTCGGAACAGGGTTACAGAGTATTACTGGACTTTTTAGATCAAATACAAACATTTCATATCATTTAACATTCATATTAGAAACTAATCATAATCACTCATATTGTCCCTTGTATGAGCCTTCTAGGCCCAAAAATACACATTAGAAACAAATCGGAACTAAACTAGAAATTCAGAGAATTTTTAACAAAATTTCAAAATTTTTCTTATATGCAGGGGACATACGCCCATGTGGCCAGGCCGTGTGGCTCACACGGTAAAGAGACACACCCATGTCTTAAGCCGTGTGGGTATTCGAAGTGGGGCACACGGCCTTGTCCCAAACCATGTCCAATTTAGGGTGTTTACTGATCTGGGTCACACGGCCAAGCCACATGCTAGTGTGCTAGGCCTTGTAATGTTAAGGTGCAGGGGTCACATGGCCAAGCCACAGGCCCATGTGCTAGGCCGTGTGAAAATACCTAAGCATTCTATTTCTCAATTTTAAAGATGCAAGGGACACATGGCCAGACCACACACCCATGTGACATATGCTCATGTATCTGCCCGTGTAGATGAAAATAGGCCATTTCAAGACCACATTTCTCACCCATTTGAATATTATCCTAAACACAACATTTTAACACATCAATAAACCACATCAAAGCAATCAAAACAAGCCAAAGTCATGTTTATACCCAATATATCATCACATGTACCCTAAATACTCAAACTTACCTATTTAATCCACTTAATACATTCACTAAAGTTTGCTACTAATTACATACATACAAGCTTATATCATTCACACTTACATCCTAAATTTACTTCATTTCCAAATCAAGATATGTATTTAAGTTGATTATATAAACAAACTTCATTCCTAACATTTACACAAGCCAAACTTTGGTCAATTTATGCCAACCCTATACATGCCATATAAACCATATTAAACGTACGAAAACTACCAGAATAAGCTAGATAGTGTGACTTGATGTGCTGATCCGATCTTCCGACCTCTCGAAAAATTTACAAAGACATTAAACAACACAAGTAAGCTTAATAAAGCTTAGTAAATTCAATGGGTTAAACATAAATCATACTGAACCTAGAATAACACATCAATTAACTAAATTCATTCAATGTAAACTCCTTGCCAATCACAATTTCAATCGATGAATACTCTTATTTCAGATCAATACCAATAACAAACAATATATTTTTTAATTTCAATTACATATTCACTTACCAAATTTTCCCAAATCAGTGAACGACTTACGGATAAGAGTATATCATTTTCGGAAGCCCGAAGGCTGAACAAAAGCTCATGAGAGCTAAACAGAAACCCATAAAGGTTGAACAGAAGCTCGTAAGAGTTGAACAGAAACCCATAAGGGTTAAACAGAAGCTCAAAAGAGCTGAAGGGAAACTCATATGAGATAAACAGAAGCTCAATAGAGCTGAACGAAAACACATATGAGTTAAATAGAAGCTCGTGAGAGCTAAACAGAAAGTAAACACGAAAGTTCACAACAAATGCTAAACCTCAATTTACTTGGGTAATTTGCTATCATTTTCCTCCAATGCCGTCAATTCATCGAATGCCGAATGTATTCAAATCCCGCGCTCCATTTAATCGAGATATTCAATTCAAATTTTCAATTTTAATAATATTTCAATTTCAAAAATAGAATAAATACATAATACCATTCATCAAATCAACACAAATATTAAATTTTAACTGTATGAACTTACTTGGATAGAATTGTAATATTTGTAAAAGTTTAAGGACTATTCCGCTAATTTTTCTTTTTCATGACAATTTACGAGTTCTTGATCTAAAATATAAAACTACTCATACATTAGCATATATTTCAGTTCCAATTCACTTCATAATAAATACCCTTCAAATTTTCAAATTTACATAATTACCCTAAAATTTTACAACTTTTGCAATTTAATCCCTTAACTAGTTAATCTATCAAATGAACTAGTTTTTCTCAATTAATAATTTATTTAAATATTCTAGGCTATCATACAGCCCTGGATAAAATAGAAATTTAATACTTAACCCTAATACTTTAACTTTTCACAATTTAGTCCTAAAATCAACATTTAACAAAATCACTTTATACAATCATCATATAACATAATTAAAGCTCTAAATCCATGTTTATTCATCTAAAACATCCTATATTCTTGAATGGTAACTTCCAAAATTTTTAATAAAATCAAAAACTAAAGCAGGACTTAGTTGGATCTAATTGTAAAAGTCTCAAAATCATAAAAATTACAAGAAAAAGGCAAGAATTGAACTCACATGAAGCAAAATATGAAACCAGCTTATTAAGCTCTCTCTTATGGCATCTTTAGACTAAATTTTTTTAGATGAAATGTCTAGAAATCTATTTGGCCATTTGTTTTATTTTTAATTTCAACTAAATTATCATTTTGCCTTTAATTCATTTTATTTTATTTTCTTTTCTGCTTATGTCGCCTCATGCCTTTATTTTGGGCTTAATTTCTCCTTAAGTCCTCCATTATTTATTTATCAAACCATTTAATTACTTATTTCCTATAATTCATAAGTTTTGTACCTTTTTCAATTTAGTCCTTTTTAATTAATTAACTATTGAAATGTTAAAATTTCTAACGAAACTTTAATACTACCTTAATGACATTTCGTAAATATTTATAAAAATGTTTACGTCTTAGCTTATAAAAATAAGGTCTCGATACCTCATTTTCTAAAACCACTTAACTTTGGATTTTACCACTCAAACCTAATAGTTTATTATAAAACATAAATTACTAACGCAAAAATCTTTCTAAAACCACGTTTGACTCGTAAATACTAAATAATAAAATTCACGAGCTTACTCATTGGATTTGGTGGTCTTAAACTATTGTTTCCGACACCACTGAAAATTGGGCTGTTACGACTCTCCCCCTTTAGGAAATTTCGTCCTCGAAATTTGTTACCTGAGAATAGGTTTGGATATTGTGATCTCATTAATTCTTCTGTTTCCCAGATAGCTTCCTCTGAACCAGACGATGCCACAATACTTTTACTAATGGTACTCGTTTATTCCGCGATTCTTTAACCTCTCGAGCTAAAATTCTCACCGGTTCTTTTGAATACATCATATTTGGCTGTAGCTCAATCTCACTATGAGGAATCACGTGTAAGGATCAGATTTGTACCATATCAACATCGATACGTGGAACACATTAAATCTTCAAAAAATTCATATAGTCCGATAAATCTTAGACTCAACTTCCCTCTCCTACCAAACCGTAACACTTTCTTTCGCGGAGAGTCTTTTAAGAATACCCGATCACCAACAGTAAATTCTATATCTCTTCTTTTCAAATATGCATATGATTTCTGCCAATCAGAAGCAGCTTTCAAACTATCCCTGATAATCCGAACTTTATATTCGGTCTCTCGGATCAAATTAACTCCCACTAGTTTGAATTCACTCAGTTCAGACCAATACAATGGTGTCTTACATTTTCTCCCATAAAGAGCTTCAAACGGTGTCATATTTATACCGGATTGATAACTATTGTTATATGCAAATTCGACTAACAGTAAATACCTTTCCCAACTTCCTCCAAATTCGAGTATGCAGCATCTCAACATATCTTCCAGAATTTGAAGCACTCGTTTTGATCGCCAGTCAGTCTGAGGACGAAACGCTGTACTAAAATTAAGTTTAGTGCCTAAAGCCTCTTGTAATTTACTCCAAAATCTCAATGTAAATCTTGGATCTCGATCTGAGTGTAACCTCACAATCTCAGTTATATATAGTTCCGCTAATTTCTCAAGTGTAAAGTCTGTTGTGACTAAAATAAAATGTGTCGATTTAGCCAATCTGTCAATAATGACCCAGATCAAATCTTTCTTTCTTGGAGTTACAAGTAAACTAGACACAAAATCCATTGTGACATGTTCCCATTTCCACCCAGGAACCATAACAGGGTGTAATAAACCAATTGGTACCTAATGTTCTGCTTTCACCTGTTGACAGATCAAACATTTAGCTACAAATTCATAGATCTCCGGTTTTATACTCGGCCACCAAAATAGTTGTTTTAAATCGTAATACATCTTCGTGCTACCCGAATGAATAGAGTATGTGCTATTATGAGCTTCAAAAAGAAAATCATTCTTCAAATTCGTATTATTCGGAACACAAATTCTATTGCGATAACGCAACATACCATTATCATCAACACTATACTCTGAACTTATAGTGTTTTGAACCATCTATCATTTCAACACCAATTTCGAATCATCATATTGCAATTCTTGAATTCGTTGAAGAAGCAGAGGTTTCGTTCTCAACTCTGCTAATACAGAACCATCTTCATTAAGAGTTAAATGAGCGCTCAACGCTCGGAGTGCAAACAATGATGACTTTCAACTAAGTGCACCCGCAACTACATTAGCCTTTCTTAGGTGGTAGTCAATAACCAAATCATAATCTTTCAGTAATTACAGCCATCGTCTCTGTCTCAAATTCAATTATTTCTGAGTCATCAAATACTTTAAACTTTTGTGATCTGTAAACACATAACATTTTTTTCGTATAAATAATGTCTCCAAATTTTCAAAGCGAATACTATTGCGGCCAACTTAAGATCATGTGTAGGATAATTCTTCTCGTACGACTTTAATTATTGAGAAGCATAGGCTACTACCTTTCCTGACTACATCATTACACAACCCAAATCATTAAAAGATGCATCACTATAGACAACATATGGTACGCTAGATTCTAGCTGAGTCAAAACTGGAGCTTTCGTCAACATCTTCTTCAGCTGATCAAAACTCTGCTGACACTCATCGGACCAAACAAATTCAACATTTTTTTGTAACAATCGGGTCAATGGTGAAGCAATAATCAAAAAGTTTTTAACAAAGTTTCGGTAATAACCTGCTAAACCCAGAAAACTTTGCACTTTTGAAACATTTTTCAGTGTTTTCCAATTTACCACAGTAGAAACTTTTCTCGGATCAACTCGAATCCCTTCAGCTGAGACCATGTGACCCAAAAATCTAACCTCGTGAAGCCAGAATTCACATTTGCTAAACTTTACTGATTTTTTCTCAAAGTTTGTAGTACAATCCACAAATGTTGTGCATGCTCAGATTCTATCTTGGAATAAATTAGTATATCACCAATAAACACAACCACGAACCTATCCAAATAAGGTTGAAAAATCCAATTTATTAAATCCATAAAAGAAGTAAGAGCATTCGTCAAACCAAATGGCATTACTAAAAATTCATAATGACCATATCAAGTTCTGAAAGTAGTCTTTGGCACATCACACTCTTTAACCTTCAACTAATAATACCTAGATCTAAGGTTTATCTTTGAAAACACAAAGGCACCTTTCAATTGATCAAACAAATCGTTGATACATGGCAAAGGGTATTTATTTTTAATTGTGGCCTTGTTCAACTATCTGTAATCTATGCACAGTCTCAAAGAACCGTATTTCTTTTTTCACAAATAAAACAGGTGCACCTAGGGAGACATGCTTGGTCTGATAAACCCTCGGTCTAATAACTCTTGTAGTTGTACCTTTAACTCCTTTAGTTCAGCTGGTGCCATACGATATGGTGTTACTAATCTCGAAATAGTTTCAAGAATCACATCAATTCAACCGATAACACGCTAGATGCACATAATGCAAATCATGTAGGTTAAATATTCTCCTCCGATAACACGCCAAATTGCTAATAAGAGCTATTTCAACCAATAACATGTCAGATGCACATAGTGTAAAGCCCGTAAGCTAAATGCTCTCCTCCTATAAATGCCAAATTACCCATAAAGGTTATTACAACCGATAACGTGCTAGATACACATAGTACAAAACCTGTAGGCTAACTATTCTCTTCCGATAACTTGCCAAAAACTTCGAAAAGATTAAATTAGAAATCCACAACAAATGTAGGATTCCAGAAAACTTCAGTAACATCCTTCATCTTCTTCACATTTCCATTTATTTGTACAACGCACAAATACCCCTATTGGCATGCCAATTGTATCCTTTGCTCATTTAGGCTTAATATGCATAACAAAATTTTCTTTTTACTGATTAATACTTTCCTTACCTTATCAATACAAGTTTATTGACGTTTTACCATATACATTCACATACAACATTTCATAATTAAGCATAACAGCACCATATGAACTTACCTGGTACAGTAGTAGAAATTGAATGTCAATAATTAATCCATGATCTTTCCTTTTACTTTGTTATCTACTAGTTGATTTGGTTCTTGATATATACGTTAATACATTTAGTTTATCAATAACATACTTTAGACTTTAACTATTTTGAGACTATGCAGGTTAGCTTAATCGAGATATAAGGATATTAAAAACATGAAATGCAAGAAGAACATGCTTTGAAATCACTTATATACAAAGTCGACTAATTGAGAAATCTTAGAGCTTTTCTTTCTTCTACAGAGAACAACAATTTTAGTGGAGGAAGACGAGAAAGAGACTCTCTTTCCATCCATTTCAACCATAATATTTCACACATTAATTTTCATAATTAAATGAAAATTAATAGGTGTTTGCACTAAAAATTGACACAACTGACAATACCATGCAAGCGTGGTTATTTACCACTTTGAATCTTAAACCTTAAACAATTTTTATTAAACTCATTTGACCAACTATTCTCTAATTCTTACAGTTTAGTCCGTACACTTTCATTTCTAACCTTTTGATCTAATACACTAATTCCAACATCGATAAAACACTCTAACAAGTTGGTAAATATAAGTAAATAATATTTTTTGACTATATCATTAAAATTTTGGTCCTTGAACTATTGTTTCCGACATTGTAGAAAAATCGAATTTTATAGGAAGTCTATAAGACAGTAAACAAAAAAGTCTGTTAGGTCATAAAAGTGGAAGTTACTAAATGACTCATATGGTGAGAAGTCTGAAATATCAGCTATGGATGTTGAGAATACTAGCAAACTTGTTGATAGACAAGACGCAATTACATGAGGAAAATGTGAGAGCATATTGTACATAGAATCAGATGTTTCATTCAAAACCTTTATGAATATGTATCTGCCATTAAGAGTCTGCCAATGGTGATAAATAAGTTAAAAAGGGTTATGAAAAAGTTAGACGATTATCCAAATCTTAATCTTAAGTTTATCTTGGCAATAAGGTTGCCAAAAAAAGGAAGTTCGCCACGGACTATCTTATAAGGAATGTTTACCAATGAATATCTTGAAGATAGAAATGTTCACAAAAATCAACAAATGAAAAAGGATTTTCACTAGGACTATCTAAAGCTTAGAAGTCCGCTAAGGACTATCTTATAAAGGGGAAGTTTACCTTACAGCGAGGAAAGAGTCCGCTGGGAACTATCGATGGCTTTGAAATCTTTTAGGGCTACCTGATTAAGGAAATATCTTTTCGAACTATCTTATAAGTATAAGTATAGTTTCGCAAGAAAAGCGTAGTGTTTGATTATTCGCCAAAACTTATACTTTGAAGGTCACATAATAGGGTGTAAGTAAATGGGTTTTCCTTTGGAAGGGTATATGCATAGGATAAGTTGTAATACGGTAATTGTCAAAATAATATAGTAAGTTAATAATGAGTTCGATGCGAAATAAAGGGATTAAGATAAGAATCTTCCATAGTGGCAAGATATCTGCTAGTCTACCAAAAGTACTCAACAATCCGCATATTTGTTTACATGGTTAACTTTGGATGAGTCAAATCATAAAGGTAAAATGAAAGCTTAGGATGAAGCTAAATAAAGTCAAGTCTCAGAAAAGAGTGTTAGAAAGACTACATTATTTTGCTTCTTTTGTATATACATACTTTATTCTTGAGCGATAAAGAGAAAAATGAGTGAGCGAAAAAAGGGCAGAGTTGAAAATGTGATTGGGAAGACATTAGAGAATATGGGGAACAAATACTTATTTGCTCAATTTGATTTTCAAGTAGCTTGGGTTTAGGTTAAGCCTTTTATTCTCTTGTTATTTGAATCATCATACCTTAACCTTAAGCCCAATTACAAGTTTATTAAGACTTAGTGACTTTGTTTCATAATTAAAGCTGATTTAAGAGAGACATGGTAGATAATGAGCTTATTAGTTCATGACATCCATTTATTTATTGTTTATTACTTTTCTAATGCACTAAGAGATTTCACAACATGTAACTTGCACACATGAGTACAGAAATTTCGTTGTTTTATTACTTTCTATCTATGTGAATTTTTCTGGAAACTATCTATGCTATTGCTAGTATCATATTCGGACATATTCAATAACCTAGATTCTTTATTGTGTTAAATAAATTTGTCTTCACTCCTTCATAATCTTTTCATCAAGTTATGTTAAGAACCTTAGAATTGCATATTTGTTTTTGTTTTTAAGTTGTTTTTCTTGTGGACAAGCTAAAATGTGAGTATGATGGTATGATGAATATATTTGTAACATATTTTAGGTTCTTATTTGCTCACATTTAAATTGTTTCTAAGTGTTTTAGAGTTAGTTTTTTTAAGTCTTTTGGTTGATTTTACAACTATTTTGTTGTAAAATGAGTCTTAGTTTATTTTTAGTGTTTTTAGGTTATGTTTAGTACTTTTTATATACCATCTTCATAGTAAGCTTTTTTAAAGTATTTTGTAAGCAATTGGATTGAATTCGAGGAAGGAAAAGTAAATTAGGTTAAGGTGAAATAAAGAAAATTTAAAAAAAATGAAGAAGGAAAATTTTCCAAAGGAGGTCATGGCTTGGCATTCATGTGCCACGACCTTATGCTGATTTTTACATTTTATTTTTCACTTCGTTTTTACATGAGCAATTTGGTATTTTGGCTTTAGCTCATGAGTTTGCCTTAGAAAAGTTTTGTAAAAGCAAACTTTAGCAAATAAGTTGAAAAATATGCTTTAGGATAAATTAGAAAGTCTACTTCTCATTTCTTTTAATTTGTAGCCATCAAAGGATTCTTTTCTAAATTTGCTAGTAGATTGCAACAACTTGTTGGGGAATTATTTATTGTCAAGTTTTTCTTAACTTTATTTATTTTTCTTTCATTATGCTTCATCTGAATATCTTTTTATGTTAATTGTCAATTCACAATGAGATCCGTAGGTTAATGGCTTAGTAATTGAAATAGGATTAAAACCTTTTTTTTTATAAGATGGTTGCAGTGTAATTCTCTTAATTTGTGCACATGTTAATCTTAGGTGATAAGCAAGTTAATAAAAGTTCTAAGGGAAAGTAGATTGAGAGCCAACCACCTACCCTGCCTTAACAATCTAGTCAGAGGTTACCCAATAATGGTTTCATTAAAACAACCATACGAGGACTACATTGCACATCGTACAAGTTTGGTGAATTGTTAAAGCAGTTGGTCACATTAAGGAATGTTTGACAATGGCACTTGTGTGTTTTAGCACTTAGCCTAATTTTGGAGGTGCGTCCATGTAATTGATTCTAGATTGGGGTTGATTCGGTATATGGTATTAATTGTTATTAACTAAATGTGATCCTTAACCACAACATTAATGAATTGAAGTTGAATAATCAAAATAACACTCTATTATCAAGTTTACTTTATTTACACTTATTTTATATATTCATCTTATTTACTTATTTTATTGCCTTTTAACTTAAATTAGTAATTTAGTTAATTAGTGAGTTAAGTTAATTGGTTGAAGTCATTTGCATATTTTTTGTAGGTTTGATCCTCAAAATATTTCTTTACTGATTTATTTCATTATAATTATTAATGGACAATGATGTTGTGCACTTGTAATTATTAAGTAAATAATAGACGTTATTTTGAGGTTTAATTGAATATCTATTTTGCATTAATTTTATGTAAGCTATTTGCAACCAATCAATAATATTATGATTTTTATAATTAGTTTTTATGAAAATATCATTTCATTAAAATAACTCGAAAAACCAAAGACAACGAGTAAAAGAAACAAATCCCAAGTTAATAAGCTTACTGAATACACTCGGCCTTAGCTTTCTTCATTATCACCATTACAATCCGAAATTAAAATATCCACAATAAAAGGAGGACAAGTGACAAATTCAGAGTAGTTTGCTTGGGATAAAGTTGCCATTGCCAAAGATTGAGCCACTTTATTAGCATTCCTACTAGTTTAACAGAAGGTCAAAGAATAAAATAAGTACTAAGGTGGATGCAGTCTTAAATTTGCAGTGCCGAATTCGAATAATCAAAAGAGCCATAAAATAGGGCTGTTGAAAAACAACGATTATCAATTATCAGAATGACATCTTTTACGTGATTAAAAAAAATCATTAATTGCTAACATGGTAATCAACATGTATGCTGTAATAGCCCGATTTAGACCCTATTCAGAATGGTGGTTTTAGGACCACGAATCCTAGTCAGAAAAATATTTAAAAAATATTTTCTGTGTTTATTATGTGTGAATTTATATGTGTTAATTTTTCGTGTTTTAATTTTACTGTTTGGATGCCCGATTAAATAAAAGGGCTTAATTGCGTAAAATGAAAAAGTTTGTAGTTAAATGTGAAAGTGCCTAATTGTTGTCTTTATAATATGAAGTATTTATGTTGCAATTAGACCATAATTATAAATGATGGACGGTTAAGGACATGAATATAATGTTTGTATAATTATTTCATTAAGGTTATATTAGTAATTAAAGTAATAACATATGATATAATAAAACATAAAATAAATAAAAGCCATGCATTCATATTCTCAAATGGTCGAATGTTGTAAGAAAATCATATGCATGCTTAATTAAGGTATGTAATTTAGCTCAGTTTTTGATAATTTTTACGTTTTTGAGATAGTTGCAGTGTAATGTACAAAGCCCATGCTTGAATTTCTGATTTTGATGAATATTTTGAGTTATGTCATTGATGAATAATTGAGTTTTGTGATGTTAGTTTATGAATTATGAAAGATATGTTTTGGATTAATATGTTTTGTATTGGAATTTTTGATTATTTTGAGTAATTAGGGCTAAATTGCAAAAATAATAAATTAAGGGACTAAAATGTGAAATAAATGAAATAAATGGACTTGTATGAACATGGATAGCATTTGTCCTAAGCATGGTGTGTGCAAATTTTGCATGTTTTTTGTTTTGTGCAGTTTGGACTAAATTGTAAAAAGTGAAAAATGTTAGGGGTAAAATGGTAATTTTTCCATTTATGTGTTGTTGGACTAAATTGAATAGAATTATGTTTGAATGAGTTTAATTTGAATATGTTTAGATCAAGAACAAAAGAAATCAAATTTGGATCGGGGAAAAAATAAAGTTGTCGAATAGTCGTTTCGTTCCGATTACTGTTATCCGAGGTAAGTTTATAGGCAAATACGTGTTGTAAATTTCAATATATGTTTATTAAAAATGCTGAATTGAATTGTTATAATTGTTTTGAGAATGTGTTGAAATGATATATGTTTGAGAGCAATGGTTATGAGTTCGATTCGATCGAGTTACGACATCCAAAAGCCCGTATGAGCCTTAGGAATAGATAGGATATATATGTCATGACATAGGATTCTGATATGTGATGTTCGAGTAAGACCATGGCATCGATATATGTGTGCGAGTAAGACCATGTTTGATACGTTGGCATCGATATGTGATTCCGATATATGTCTGCGAGTAAGACCACGTTTAATACATTGGCATCGATATGTGATTCCGATTTATGTGTGCGAGTAAGACCCTGTCTGGGACAGTGGCATCGATATGTAATTACATGTAAGACCACGTTTGGGACGTTTGCTTTGTACGATATGTGTGATTATCCGAGTATCCCTTCAATTTCGAATGGTTCAACGGGCAATGCTAAGTAGTGATCGAATGTGTAAAACGAGCTAAGTGATCAGGTATGAAATAGTTGATTAATTATTTGAAAATAAGGTAAGTTGGTTATTTGAAATGTGATGCAAATTATACATTATTCTAATGTAAATATATATGTGTATTTGTGAAGTCTATTAGGCCATATGATATGCATAAGTATGAGATATTAAAGTTTGATTCATGCTCTATGTTTATGAGTGTGTATATTCGGTTATGTAATGGTACTATGGTTTAGAACTTGAATATTACTTTGATAATAGATACATGAATATTCGGTCAAGATAAAAATTATATATGGAAGTATATGTTATATATTTCAAATTTTGTATTTGAAATTAAATGTGACTATGAAAGTATAAATTGATTTAGTTAAATTGAGTTGATATTGTCATTAAGATATTTATTTGCTTATGACTTACTAAGTTATGATAGCTTACTATGTGTGTTTATGTTTGTCTCTGTTTTATAGATTTTGGAGACTAATTACGAGCTCGGGGATCGTCAGTGAAGTTTATCACACTATCGACTGTTTCGGTATTTTTATAAAGTTGAACTTAAACCTATGGCATGTATAGGCTAGCTTTATGTTTATACTTGATTTTGGGTTATGTAAATATGAGCCATGCGAAAATGGCTTAAATTTTGTTAAGTTTGGATTTTATGTCTTGATCAAATTATGGTTATGTTTGGTTGTGGTTTTGATGATTCGGTTATGGTTTATACATAGATAAATATATGTGAACTTGATTGATATGCTTTGTTAAGGTTTTGCTATGTGAGTTCGTATTTGGCTATATGGTTTGGTTTGATTATTAGGTTAATTGATGATTTAGTAATTTGACATGGAATAAGCATATTTTGGTAAGTATGTTTTTGGTAAATATGTTTGTGATGTTTAGTTAAATGATTCGGCAATGAGAAGTGGTAATTATAATATATAATCGGTTTAATAATTAGCTCATATTGGTAAGTTTGTTTGATGGCATTGTTTGCATTTGTGGATAGTTATGAATCGATTTGTGTGATGTTAATGTAGTGATGGATGTGGTTTCGGTTGTGGCAAGTTTATATAAGTTATATTATGAATATATTATTGCTTGTGTAATTGGTCTTTTTGGTACGGTATGTGATAGCAAAATATGACTATGTTCTATGGATGATGAGTCGGTCATTTGAGCAAGTAAAATGTATCTAGTTAATAATGTTAATTAACTAGGAAATGATATACCTAGTTGAGATTTCGTTATGATAATAGTATGATCTATTGAGGTTAAATTTGATAAACGGATATGTATGGCTAATTGATTGGTTGAGTATATGTATTTTGGTATGAATAATTAGCATGCGATTTAGATGTTCTTTGATTTGTTATTTGTGTTCAAAAATGTTAATGTTACTATAGTGCAATGCGCATAGCTTGGTAATAATGACAATTATATTTGACCATTTGTTATTTGTGTACTTTTGATTGATATTTGTACTCAAAATGGTTCATTTTGTTTAGTAATATGGTATAATATACAAATGTATATTGATTATATTTTTAAAAGCCAATGTCGCATATGTTAATTTTAAATAAACTTTGGTTATATGATATGCTTGGTTATTCAGCACATGTTTATAAATGAGTTATTAAATACTGAAATTCTTTGATGTATTAAGTTTCTTTAATGATAATAATACATGAATTTTGTATGTATTTGAAAGTAGATTATATATAACTTTGGGTTTTCATTGATAATTGTGTTATGATTTAGATTATGTATTTAATGTTAAACGGATTTATGTTTTAGTTATGTGAATCTAACATATGTGTATATGTAAATGTTCAAATTTGGGTCCCATCCGATAATGTCTCGTAACCTCTTTCTGGCGACGAATACGGGTTAGGGATGTTACATATGCCACGTCAACAAAATTAACAAACATTTACTTTTTCATTCATTTTGGGGTGATTTGACAAACAATACAATTTCAAAGGTTAAAAGAAGTAAAAAATTAAATAAAAGACTAAAATAACTTTGTTGTAAAGTGAGAGGGCTAAAATAGTTATTATGCAAAAAAACTATTTGGTAAGGTTATTAATTTTTTAACTGTTATTAACTTTGTATACATTAAAGAGGCAACTTTTTCTATCTACAATAATAATTTATTTTATAATTTTGTTACCTTTGATGATGTGAAAATATATGGGCAAATAAATAGGTATAAATTTATTATTATTGAAATATATTTTAGCTTGCATTTGAAAAATAGTTTCGTTTCAACTTTCATTAGTACAAAAAGATTAAATGCAAAGTAGTGCGAGGAGTGAAGTAAAAAGAGAATTAATACACAATATTTATTAATATAGTTTAGACACAACAGTTCTATGTTTGTAAAGCCTTGTCCAGTGAATAATTATCCTGAATTGATATTGGTGAGATATTATTGAGAAAGAACAACTATAAACCTCGAACATGTACCATAACAAATATGGAAGATATCAAACCAAATTTTTTTATTTCTCACCGTAGTTGGAAGAGAATAAAAGTTGTCAGAAAAAACAAAAATACATAAAAAAAATAATATAAAATCTAATACCAAATTATAAGCTTTAATCAACGCTTTGTTATGCTTATGTCTCATTGACAAGATGTCATTACACTTATGAAAAAATATATATAATAGATATATTTATTAAAATTTATGTAAAAATTTAATTATGCATTGATTAAAACGGTAAAATCGATTGTTTATTAGTATTTTTAGTTTAAATTTTATTATAACTAATTTTATTGATTTTTATATAAAAATATCAAACACTCACATAAAAATAATTTAATTTAGATATGAGAGGATATTTTAATAATTTTATAATTAAATTGTTGTCTAATTAATCTATAACATTAACTCAATAAAACCCTTAAAGTATGCAACACCCATAACCCTTCTCTGTCATCAGAGTTGAGTTAGAGGATATTACGATAGTTAACAAGTCCAAAATCATCTTACCATAGTTCACAAAATAATTTAATTATAAAAAATTCATAACAAATCATCAATCATAGCATATCTAAGATTACGGGCCTTAAATCGTGCTTACAATACCTTAAAATAATTAGAAAACATTCAGGGACTAATTTGAAGCAAAATAGAAAACATGAAAAATGTTGAAAATTTTGAAAAACAGGGGTCACACGACTGTGTGACAGAGCCCAAATCGTCTGGCTCAGGAACATGGCTATGTGGCCAAACCATGTACAATTCGAAAGTAGGGTCACACGACCGTGCCTCTAGGCCATGTAACAGCCTGATGCCATGTGGAAAAACCTACACTTAAAATCAATAAGACACATGACCGTGTAATAGCCCAAATTTTAGTGATATTGGAAATAGTGGTTTGAGACCACCAAATCTAAAAAATGAACTCGTAGATTATATTATTTACTTTTTTTGAGCCAAATGTAGGTTTAAAAGATTTTTGAAATAGTAAATTGTGTTTTATAAAGATTTATTTAGTCAAGAAATTGAGAAAAAAAAGTATCGAGATATCGGTGTTATAAACTGAGCCATAAATATTTTTTTAAATATTTACGGAGTGTCAATAAGGTAGTATTAAAATTTCGTTAGAAAATTTTGACGTTTGGGTGATTAATTAAATAAAAAGAACTAAATTGAAAAAGATGTAAAAGTTGTTAAAAGGATTAAATAGATCAATTTTCAAATGAGGAAGGACCTAAAGTGCAAATAAGCCCAAAAGAGATATTTTCGGTGGCAATAGCTGAGAAAAATCAGGAAATGGGTGAAATAAGGGCAAAATTAGAAAATTACCAAAATTAGCTAAATAAAAATGGGACCAAAATGGAATATTTAGAATTCTCTTAAATTTCTCTTCATTTTTATCAGCTGAAAAACAGTTTCTTCTGCTGAAAAACTGTCATGGAAGAGGGTTCAAGCTGGTTTTTATACTCTAGCTTCATGTAAGTTTAATTCTTGCTTTCTCCTTAAAATTTCTAAGATTATGGACTTTTACAATTGGGTCCAACTTACTATGTCATTAGTTTTTGATTCCATGGCTAATTTTTAAAGTTTCTATGGATGAGTGCTGGAAGCATATGATGAATAAATATAGAATTGAAGCTTTAATTTTGATACATGATGATTTTATCAGGTAATATTGATGGAAATTAATTTTAGGACCTAATTATGAAAGAGTTTAGAATTAAGGTCTAGTGCTAAAGTTCTGATTTTCAGGGGTTATGAAGTAGTTTAAAATGATACACTAAAGTATTAATTGAGAAAAATTAGCTCAGTTGAGGGGTTAATTGAGCAAGGACTGAATTGTATGAACTGTGAAGTTTGGGGTAAAATGGAAATCAACATTTTGCATTAAAACTGTTTTGGACAGCAGCATTAGTCTAACTTTGAAAAATCACAAAAAATTGTAGAAATCTACTAAGAGGATGAATAAAATATGAAATTAAAGCTTATTGAGTCTAGTTTCTTATAGAAGAAACGATGTAAGCAATGGAATTGTAAATCATGAGATATAATAAATTTTGTGAGACAAGGTCAAAATGATTTTGGGTTCCCCTGTTCTGACTTTGAAAAATCATAAAAAATTGAAAAAAATAATTAGAGGGTTAAATTTATATTTTTAGAATCCTAAATGAGTCTATTTTCAATATAAACAAACAAGAATATTATTTGAATCTCGTACGAGGAGATAATTAATTTTTAGTGAAGAAGGGTCGAAATTGTTAGACAGCAGAACAAGGGTGAATTTAAAGAATATACTATACTTATTGGCTAAACCAAAAATTCTGAAAATTTTATGGTAAGAAGATATGTAAGTCTAGTTTTAGGAAAAATTAGTGGATCTTAATTTGGACTTCATATCTCAAGTTAAAAATAATTTAGTGACTATGACATGGATGGACAGCTTTGGAATATAAATATATGTAAATAGTGAAATTATAGATAATGTTACTTATAAGCGTGCTATATACATTAAGTATGTGGAATAGAGAGGAGGAGGAGGAAAATATGTGAGTGACTTATGTATAAATTGATTACATGCTCGATTATATTTGGTAAATGTTAAATTTTTTTAAAATGAAAAATGTTCTAAATTCATGTTTGAATTAAATGTTATATATGTTAAAGAATAGTTTGAATATTGGATATTGCCTAATAAATGAATATCCAATATTGCTTAGTAAATGTCAAGCCAAATATAAAAAAAATTTGTTATAAGTGGAACATGTGTGAAAGAATGTGCTAAGTATTTTCATGGTTATTATTGAGCTCATTCACATGAATTTGTCATTTGAAATTGTGATAGACAGGAAGAAATAGTGAATAGCATGCTTATGTATGGTTATATGTAGAGGTGTGCATGGGCCGGTCCGGGCCTGCCCCGCCCAAAATGTGAGAGGGTTTAGGCAAAAATATAGGCTCGAAAAATGGGCGTGGGCAAAAAAAATAAAGCCCGTTTAAAAAACGGGTCGGGCCTCGAGTAAGGCATTTTTAGCCTGACCCGGCCCGGCCCGGCCCAAATTTACTAAATGAAAAAAAATTCTATTTTTTAATATTATTTTCTCCCTATTTTACTACTATTTTACTAGTATGTTGCTACTATTTTGTTGTTATTATTTGGATATTATATAAAACTTATTTTATTGTTAGTTTTTTATTATTTTAAAGATATTTACTAATTTTGTTATTATTTTAGAGGCATTTGCTTGTTAAATTGCATCTATTTTAGTGTTATTTAAGTATACATATTTTTAAAATTTATTTTCAATTTGTTGAGAAATATTTATTTTAATGTTTTTAGTATTTTTATGGTTTATATATATTTTAAAATTATATGAAAATAATATAAAAATTAATATGGGCGGGCCGGGTTGGGCTCGGGTTTTAACATTTTTATTCGGGTCGGGATTGGGTAAAATTTTAGGCCCATTTTTCGGGTCAGGCCAGTCCTGGGACTAGCAAACGGGCCTAAATTTTTACTTGGGCCCGACCCTGCCCATGCACACCTCTAGTTATATGTATTTATCTTAAACACAATAAAATGATGGTTATATATTTGATATATGGAAACATGAGACTATGATATATGAACATGAAATATATTTTATAAATATGTTAGTTCATAATTATAAAATTGTGCAACTCAAGTGTACTATTTGTATAAAGATGATATTTCAAATGATTTGATGGGTAAAGCTCCAATGTGAGATAGTCTGAAATCAAGACAAATTATTATGAAAGCATATTTAAAATACATAGATATGATTGTTATAAGTTATGTGAATAAATGATGTGTAAAAGTATATGCAAATGAGAAATTTAATGAAAGTTGAGCCCATACATGTTTCTTGATATTTATACGAATTATATGACTAACAATGTGATAAGAATAGGTATTAGGGCTCATGATCAATTCAAATAATTATGTTTTGCATAATTATGTTGAATATAGAGAATCGATAAGTTAATTACCATGTTATACGAATTTATTAAATATTACATGTTTACTTTGTTTTACTTTTTCCCCTAATTAATAATGATTCTATAAGTTCCGGTAATGCCTCGTAGCTTGTTCCGTTGATAGATACGGGTAGGGGGTGTTACAAGATCATGTGACAGCCCGTGTGTGGCATGACCGTGCGACAACCCGTGTCCTAGGCCATGTGCACCTAAAATGATTTCTAAAACAAGCCAAAACATTATCTATTTCTTAGATGCCAAGCCAAACCAAAACTAATCATTCACATGCCTTCAAAATACATTCAAACAAGCTTAAAACATACCAAATCATTCAACCTAAGTGCCTAACAAATATGCCCTCATTGGCACCACAATTCATACATCAAGCTTATTCACATCGTAGGTCACAAGTCCTTACCTTAAACACATGCCAAACAAAATAACCAAAACATATATATATATATATATATATATATATATATATATATATATAGACCTTTACAAGCCAAAACCAAAGACATTTATACAAGTAAGCTAAAACCAATCTTAAACAACATCACATAAGTATATAATGTACCACTTGCAAAAAGTATTCAAAAACATATACAATGCACATATATTGTATGCCACATATCCTAAAAGTAAACATATCAAAATCTATCGAAAGATAGTTGGATAGTGTGAGTTTCGATTTGATTTGATCGTTTGATTCCACAAAACGATATCTACAAAAAATAAGAAAATGAATCGAGTAAGCTTTTACTATCTTAGTAAGTTCACAGGTTGGAACATTATAACTTACCGCATAATCGCATTTTAGTAATTAAAAAAATCATTAGTTAATATTAATTTTAACCCTGTCAACCACAACAATTCAACAGGTGAGTTTCGTAAATACGAGTCATATAATGTAACACCCCCTACCCGTATTCATTGCCGGAATAGGGTACGAGGCATTACCGGAGTTTACTGAACATTTTCAGATAATTTTGAGTCATTTATTATTCATATTTTGAAATAATCATAACGTCTCTCTATTGGGCTCTCGAAGCCCAAAACATACATTAGAAACCAACTGGAATAAAATCGAGATCATAAAAATTTTCGCAAAATCTTAAATTATATTTTCATCTAAGTACTTACCATTTCAATGCTCCTTATAATTAAACATGTTACCATTCAATCAATAGCTTGACACTTGTCTAAGCGTCAAACAACAACATTGTTAGTATACTTGCACATATTTCATATAAATTCAACATTGATATACCTATTTTCTCAACATATCACACTTGAATTTAATAATAGTCTCAACTTACATAATTTCCTTGTATCAACATATCAAAGATAATTATATATGTACATGTCACAAAATATATTATTCTCTTCTGTTTCTTCATAAGCATATATCATTCATTTCGTTATGTCAATATTTCATGCACCATCATTTCCTTATATCTTGTATATATTTATTTCGGTAATAGTTCGTATTAAACTTAACATAAATTAAATTCCATGTACCCATACTTATTTCATTTATCTATCTTCTTAATTATTTCATACAACTATTTTGTACATATATTTCCATATGACCAATTCCTGTAAACATTTTACACAACCATTTCATATAACCATTCCATCTTATACATATTACCTGAATATCGATTGTTCAATAGATATCTTGGCGTTTCTCTTCCTCGGTCTTATTTATCTTCGACATGATGTCATAGTATCTTTCAACTATGGTTTTACTCGTTTTCTGTCATGTTGCCATGGTATCTTTCAACCATGGTCTTATTCATTTTCCCGTCATGTTGCCATGGTATCTTTCAACCATGGTCTTACTCATTTCATGTCAGGTTGCCATGGTATCTTTTAGCCATGGTCTTATTCATTTCATATCACGTTGCCATGGTATCTTTCAACCATGGTCTTACACATTTCATATCAGGTTGCCATGGTGTCTTTCAACCATGGTCTTACACACTCCATATCACGTTGCCATGGTATCTTTCAACCATGATCCTACACATTTCATATCAGGTTGCCATGGTATCTTTCAACCATGGTCTTACACATTCCATATCAGAGAGCACACTCCCGCGAACCTCATCCTTACAGTGGGATTACCAGTCCAGGCTAAATCCCCTATAATATAAACTCATAGAGTATTATCGGGATTACCGGCCCAGGCTAAATCCCTTGCAACGATAATTACTCTAATGAGCTTGGATCCGAATTACCAGTCCAGGCTAAATTCAGACCTTAATTCGGATTACCGTCCGGGCTAAATCCATTTTCCACATATTCTTCGGGAGGACTATATCAGGATAGGATCACCCGTCCGGGCTAGATCCTTTTTACCGTCAATTCCTTTTCAGAGATCCATCGAATTTTCCTTCCATTCAACCGTGATTTTTTTCCCTTTTTTTTTCAAATATATCGATGTTTCATAAATTTCCATATAATGAACATTCAAATCATATTCATATAAAAAACATGCATTTCAAGCATTTAAGAATATAATTCAAGTTACACGAACTTACTTGGCGAAATTGCGAAATATCAAGATTAAGGGCATTTTGGTAATTTACCATTTTCCCAATTTTCACCCGATCTTAAATTGAAAATTTCATTCAATTTATTAATTTAGATAATAAAAAATTCATTCCTTCAATTTGGTCATTTTGACATTTTTACAAAATTACCCTCAAGTTTTACTTTTATTCAATTCAGTCCTTAAGCCTAAAACATGCAAATTAGCCATGCTAGCTGGATATTCATATATATTTTCCTCCTCCTCCTCCCCATTCCACATCCTTGATGTATATAACACACTTGTAAGTAACATTATCTATAATCTTTATTATTTACTTTTATGAATATTCAAGCTGTCCATCTGTGTCATAGTCACTAAATTATTTATATCTGAATATATATAACTCCAAATTAATATCCAATAATTTTCCCTGAAACTAGACTCATATATCTTCTTACCATAAAATTTTTAGAATTTTTGGTTTAGCTAATAAGTACAGTTTATTCTTTAAAGTTACCCCTGTTCTGCTGTCTAACAGTTCCGACTCTTCTTCACTAAAAATTAATTATATCCTCGTACAAGATTCAAATGATGTTTTAATTTGTTTCTATGGAAAATAGGATCATTAAGGATTCTAAACATATAAATTTAAGCCCGTAATTATTTTTCTCCAATTTTTTATGATTTTCCAAAGTCAAAATAGGGGAAGCCGAAATCATTCTGACCTTGTCTCATAAAATTTATTATATCTCATGATTCACAATTTCATTACTTACATAGTTTCTTTTATAAGAAACTAGACTCAATAAGCTTTAATTTCATGTTTTATTCATCCTCTAATTCGATTTATACAATTTTTGGTGATTTTTCAAAGTTACACTACTGCTGCTATCCAAAACAGTTTTAATGAAAAATGTTGATTTTCATTTTACCCCAAATTTCACAGTTTATACAATTCAGTCCTTGCTCAATTAACCCCTAAATTGAGCTAATTTTTCTCAATTAATACTTTATTCTATCAATTTAAACTTCTTCATAACCCCTAAAAATTAGAACTTTAGCATTAGACATTAATTCCAAACTCTTTCTTAATTAGGTCCTAAAATGAATTTTCCATCAATTTTACTTGATAAAATCATCATATACCAAAAGTAAAGCTTCAATTCTATGATTATTCATCATATTATTTCAGCACTCATCCATAAAAACTTTAAAAATTAGCCATGGAATCAAAAACTAATGAAATAGTAAGTTGGACCCAATTGTAAAATTCCAAAAACATAGAAATTTCAAGGAGAACGCAAGAATTAAACTTACATGAAGCTAGAGCATGAAAACCAGCTTGAACCCCCTTCCATGGCTGTTTTTCAGCTGATGAATATGAAGAGAAATGAAGAGAATTCTAGATATTCCAATTTAGTCCCATTTTTATTTAGCAAATTTTGGCAATTTTCCAATTTTGCCCTTATTTCACCCATTTCCTGATTTTTCTCAGCTATTGCCGCCCAAAATATCTCCTTTGGGCTTATTTTCACTTTTGGTCCTTCCTCATTTGACAATTGAGCTATTTAATCCTTTTAGCAACTTTTACACATTTTCCAATTTAATCCCTTTTATTTAATTGACCACCCAAACGTCAAAATTTTCTAACGAAATTTTAATACTACCTTATTGACATTCCGTAAATATTTATAAAAATATTTATGGCTCGGTTTATAGCATCGAGATCTCGATACCTCTTTTTCTCAATTTCTTGACCAAATAAATCTTTATAAAACACAATTTACTATTCCAAAAATCTTTTAAAAACTACATTTGGCTCGTAAATATTAAATAATATAATCTACGAGTTCATTTGTCGAATTTGATGGTCTCGAACCACTATTTTTGACATCGTTGAAATTCAGGCTATTACATATAATCATCACAATTATACAGTTTTAACCATTATCAAGTCACGATATATTATCGGAAACCATGAACACTTACACAATTCACCATCGAAGCATCATAACTGAAAATCAAATACGTATCAATATCATGTCATTTAACCTTAAAATTTTTAGCTCGATGAATGATATAAATAGATGCGGATATGTGGTTAACCATCCAGAACACACCAGAATGCTCAAATGAGCTAGACCAACCGAGAACACACTTGGGCACTTGGTGCCTAACTGTTAGATAACATCCCTCAATAAACACACTTGGGCACCAAGTGCCAAGTCCGTAAGCTAACATCCGCCCTCGGTAACATGCCAGAATCACTGTAAATATAGCATGGTTTTTTGCAACAAATGCTGGACACCTATATATTCAGTAGAAAGTAACACATCAAAAGTCATCATCTCATCGCAAGTCAACCCCATAACGTACACAATATAACCTATTGGCATGCCAATTATATCCCTATGTAGGGTGAGTATTTGATCGAGTCGAGTCGAGTCGAATCGAGTAAAAATTTTTTGAGTTAGTCGAGTTGACAAATCCTATTTTAGCAACCAAACTCAATTTGAATTTTTTTAATCGAATTGAATCGAGTCAAAAAATTTTGAGTCAAATTGAGTCGAGTTAACGAATCCTATTATTTATACTTAATGTTGCGTTTAGATGGACCAATTATTTAACTAGTAGACGAAGTACAAGATTATTTAATTACATGAACAATATAATAATTTTGTCTTTTAACTTAATAGGTAAACATGTATCAAAAGGACGTAGTTTTACCTTTTAACTTAATTATTTTGAATTATAACTTTTAAAAAAGTAAACATTTATCAAAACGACGTAGTTTTGTCTTTTCTTATTTGGATTTTCTGATAACTCGAATTGTGTAATTCATATTCGAGTTAAACTAAAAAGCTTATTTTTTATTCGAGTTGGTCTGAATAACTTAATTAACTCAAATAATTCGAACTATTTAATTCAAAATTTGAATTTTTTTATTGAGTTTTTCGAATTGAATCGAATTTTGCTCACCCCTATCCCTATGTTCATCTGGGCTCGATATAGGTAATCATATAGCATTTTATAATTCAATTCATTTTCTCACCTTGTACCAATTTGTAACAATTCAAATATATATATATATATATATTAACATACCATAACTCAGATATCAATATAATATTATAAATTATACCTAATTAAACCATATGAACTTGCTAGTGTTAAATTGCAAAGATGACAATATCAGAGACTAATTAATAATTTTTTTCTTTTTCACAATTATCTACTAATTCTTGATCATTGGTCGACTATTTAACATCACAGTAATAATGTGCAAGCGTATACTGTCAATGCAAGTTTAGTAGACAGATGTGAGTCTGTCGGATATCGATCCCACAAGGATGGTAGACTTTTGTCTATTAATGTCGGTGCAATAACTAGATATGAACAAGATAAATTGTGAGGATGATTGTCGATGCAATAACTTAAAAACAACAAAATAAAATATGATAATGGTAAATTGGGATCTCCAACATGAATCTTCAGCAGAATACTAAGTACTCACAAGGTATAAAAGTATAGGTGATTGTTGAGGTAATAAAATTCAATGTATATCTTACCCAGCGTCACTTCTCTATTTAATCTAATACTTAAACATGCACATTAACCCTACCTTTTGATGATGGCAACATGGCACTATTAAGAACAAGTGGACTAAATTTCTCTAATCCTCACTCAACTTTCGTTGTAATGCTTGTTGGCTCAAATTGTCAATGCACTTTCCAGTGTTAGTGACTACAATAACACTTCCGTGTTAAGAAACATTTAAACCCCAATATTAAACAATAAAAGCAAGATTGAATAAGATAACATTTAACCAAGAATTCATGTGTACTTCTATATAAACAGAAAACAAAGAATAATCACCAGCATTTAGAAAGAAATAAGAAAGAATCGAGTGGAGAGTATTATTCCTAGACAACTTGACTGGATCTCTCTTTTCCCTCCTGTCTCGCACTTAGGTCTCCTCGTCAGAAGCTAGTCTACATTAATTTTCACGTTGGCTCACCCGGGAGAGGCTTAAGCTGCTATGACCGCAAGCTTCAAGGTAGGATGAATATGATGATGATTAAGAAAAAAAAAAGCTCTCTCTTTTCTTCTCACGTCAACCTATTATGTCCTCCTCCAACAATACAAGTGTGTTTTCCTCAAAATTATGCTGTCCTTGTATGTACAGGTTGGTTATACCAGACTAGACAGCTCACGCAGTTTTAGTTTTTATCCGGACAACTATTAGGTGCGGCGACAATTCTGGACGCAATCTAGAATTAACTCATGCAGCAACATTAATGCAAAAAGATAGCAAAATTAAGAATAAAATAAGCTAGGATTCACTGAGTTATAAAATGAAATTTACTAAACTGAAAATGCTAAAATATATGCTAAGAATAACTAAATTGAAACAATTTAAACAATAAGGAAGAGAGAAAACCTACGTTCTTTCTAGTGCTATCAATCATACAAAGTAAAGAAGATGACTGAAGCTTTTATTTTTCATGTGTTCCGATTTTTAAAGTTGAAGATCAAAGATGAAAAAAAATGTTTTGTTATATTTTTTTTACTTTTTATTATTATAAATATTATTAACATATAATTAACATATAAAATTAATGAAAACACATCATTAGAGGTCCACTATATGTACATAATGATATTATTAACTTATAAGTCCTTCTATTTACATTAATTAATCCATTTAATCATTAAAATTTAATAGTCATCAAATTTTACTTTTTACGATTTAATCCTTTTTGCTTAATTAATTATCCAAACGTTAAAATTTTGGAACCAAAATTTAGTACACCTATATAAAACTTCGTAAATATTTAATAAAAATATTTAGGGATGAATTTATAGAAATGAGGTTCCGATACCTCATTTTTTAAAACCACTTAACTTTAGGGACAAACCACTTGTACTTAACTATTCCTTTAATTAGCAAAAATTATCAGATAAAAAAATCTATATAATACTATATTTGACTCGTAAATATTAAGTAATAATATTTACACTCACTCGTTGGCTTTGTGGTCTTGGAACCACTGTTTCCGACACTACTGGAAAACGGGCAATTACAAAATAATTATAGGTAAATTACACAATTAGTTATTACATTATGGGTAAGTTTTCGTCTTGGTCAATTAATTAAAAAAATTTACAATTTGGTTATTGAACTATTTGAAAGTTTTCATTTAAGTCACTGAACTATTTAAAAGTTTTTATTTAAGTCATTGGTCTATTAAGTTTCTTTTTTTTTTTAAAGTTTTACTAGCAAGCTTCAAGTGACCATTTGATGATTGGTATGGTGGATCAATACCCATTGACGAGTAAAAGAACTGCCTTAGGTCTAAGTCGATTTGATAGTCAGTGTTGGATATCAAAGAAAAAAGTTGTTTTGAATTTTGGTTAGCCAATTGGTGATGTCTAAAGCTGTTTCACGAAAATAAACTAAATTGTAGAAGAGAAAAAAAATTTTTTTTAGACTAGTGTAAGCATTGCAAATAAAGAAAGCCATATAACATCAATTTTAACAGTCCAATGACTCAAATAAAAACTTTTGAATAGTTCAGTGACCAAATTATAATTTTTTAATCAAATGACCAAAACAAAAACTTGTCTATAGTTTAGTGACTAATAGTGCAGTTTATCCAATACTTGTAAATAATTCCACAACGTGATTTGGTTTCCCCAAAAACACGTGGTAAAACTGTGTTGTCTGTCTACAACTAAGAATGTAGGACCCGCTTTGTTTTATATATATATATACGGAGAAAGGAGTGGATAAGACATGTTTTCTATTGTTGGAAATTAGAAAACAAATGTCGTATTGTTGATTTATTAAAATTAAAAAAAATGGGTTTTAAATTAAAGTTGAAAAGTCAAAGTAAGGTAAGAAAATGATGATGTGTGGATGCCAGCCAGCTTTGATGATAAGTGATTGATTTCCATCGCATAGACTTTTCTTGCTTTTCCGATACTTTCCTTTCCTTGGTCGTTAAATGCTGATTAAATTAAACGCGTCAAATCCATTACTCCTTACCCATTCCAATTTTTCTATTAAAAAATTAAAATACCCACTATTATTTGATTTCATCACTACAATTATTTCCTCCATTTCCTCTGTATAAAAAAGGAAATTAGATTGATAGATTAAAATAAAATTGCTATAATTTTTTTTAAATTGGGAATAAAAATTCAAATAAAGTACGCAAATTGATTTTATTTTTAAGAAAAGATTTGATATATATTTTTTATTTTCAATCCAGTTGTTATGACATTATTATTATGAATTATAATTTTCAACTTTAAAAATTAAAAAACATATCTTCACGTCTCTGAGACATTTGCCCTCTATATAATCTCCTTTTCACTTCCTTTGCCTTCTTTCTTCTTCCTCGTGGCACCCCCCCATATTTCAAAGGATTCCTTCAGGTAATCTGCAAATCGAATTATATATATGCATACGCACACTCACACATAAATATGCCTACATATATATATATATATATATATATATATATATGGTTTCTTGCTTTTTCTTTCTATTTTTATTCGGTTAAAAACAAATCTGTTTTTCGTCAAAGTTCAAAGCGTTTCTATAGCAGATCTGAAAGGTTTTTAGCTGTAAAATTGAACTTCCCTTCTGGGATTTTCATTCTTAGTTCTTATCTCCTAATTAATCCCTAATTTTTCGGTTTTTTTAAAGTCAACTCTCTCTTTAATTATATAAATCCTGGGTTTAATTTGAATCGATCCCAAATAAATTTTTTCCACGGTAAGGCTCTAGATCTGGGTTTATTTATGAGCAACAAAATTAAGATCTGTGTTTATTATTATTTAAAAACTGTGTTTTCTTTATTTTACGATTTTAATTGAATTTTTATTGTTGGATCTGCGGTTTGACTTTTTCTTTTATAGGTTTTTTTTTTTTAAATCGGCGTTCATTTCGAATATTTTTATTTTCCGGGGAAGATGAATCGTTGCAGTCTTCAAGAAAACGCCTCCGTTTCGGCTTATGATCATCAAAGGGGCGGCCCAGTTGTTTGTCCTAAGCCTCGGCGAATTGGGGTTCTCGCCAATAACCCTAACAGGCCCTTGAGATTGCATTTGAGGTATAATTTTCTTTCTTTCTTTTCTACGAGTCTTTAATTAGGATCTTGTTTTATATTTTTTTAGGGCTGATCTAATTTGTTTATAGGGATTGTGATTTAATTATGTTTTTGTGTTTTTAATTTCAGTCATCAAGCCGAGGTCAATGATTTAAGAGCCGGTGCGGAGCTTTTAGATATCATCCTCAAGAAGGTATTCTTGAATACCAGCTCTAACTTTTCGCCCTTTCATTTGAGACTTTTGTTTGAATCATATTCGAGTACACTAAAAGGATATGCTCCTTCAAAGTTCAAAGCCCTTCAAAATACATGAAATATCTAAACATGAGTCTATATGATCTTGAAAGACCTTATAAATACGTGAAAATCTTAGAAAAATATGAATATAACTCTGTTTGTCGCTAATCTGTGGCTTACGCGTGACGACGTAATTATCCTTTAAACATAAAATTTCTGGACAAATCAAACTTATGGAATTTCAAAAATTTATGTTTTGAGTTTATGCACACATGGTTTTAATATTTTTGTTTTCAGGGTGAACTCGTTTTAACGTGTTTATGGTTTGTTTGTAGCAGGAGGATTTCGGGATAGAACAATCTGCGACACAAGTAGCATCATCACCTCCATTTTTTTGTGGGTCACCTCCGAGTAGGGTTTCGAATCCGCTTGTGCAAGATGCTCAATTCCGTGATGAAAGACTTGCAGCCTTTTCAACATTCCAAATCCCAACTCCATCGTCTCCATCATCATCATCATCATCACGCAAAGGAGGGTGTGTTAGGATGAAGTTTGGCCTTAAACCGGCCACCGTTAGAGTAGAAGGATTCGATTGCCTTAACAGAGATCGCCGAAATTCCAGCATCCCTGCTACGGCCTAAAACTTTAAACTACAAGTGTACATACAGGAAAATCGAAGTGCCACCATTTCCGAAAACAAGGCGAGGTAAATTTGGAGAAAAAATTAGAGATAATTTCAGTTTAGTAGTGTTTATATGACGTGTTTTTGATTGCTAATAGCCATTGTAAGTAGTTTGATTGAAGAGAAGATAAGGTGGAGAGGCAGAACAAACTTTGTGTTGTGAAGAAAGGTTTGAATTATGCTCTTTTTGTAATATATATGTAAGATGTGGGTTACTATTGTTAAGAGTATTGATTGATATTTGTTCTTGGGAGATAAGCAGCATGGGAAATTCTGTATAGATTGAATTTTGCTTAGTTACATTACTCTGTAAATGGTTATGAATATGAGTATGTTATTTATGTTTATATAATTGTGCCATGTAATTTTTGTATAATTTTTGTACTTATACCGTAACTCATGTGGGGATTGTTTTCGAGGATTTGTTGCCTTGTCTCTGCAATGTTATTTTTGTACTAGTCTGCCGCCTGTATGCATGTGTCGCCATCCGGATTGGGATATTTATGAATAAGATAATATTGGAATTTGAGTATTTTAATAAAAATTTGTGGTGGATTTGAAGTGAAGGTGGATGTCATTATCCGAATGCTACTAGTGATGCATTTGGTATAAAAATAAATCTATCATTCATATTCGACGATGATGTATTCGGATCATGATATTTGAATATTTATCTGATTTACTGAATTTAAATATTAGTGGATTTTTTTATTGAGATTTAAGTCTATTGGCATTAATAACAAGGGGGAGAGACCGTGAGATTTGAGTACGTTTTAGGTGTGTTATTTTTGCTATAGCAATAGCAAATATGTTTGAACATATATATTTTTTAGTTTAAAAGTTATGTGGAGATTTAGGTAGATAAAAGAATTGTATAAGAAAAGTTGATTGAGTTTTAGTTTGATTGGTATGAGTATTGTTGTCAATGTAGTAAGATGTGTATTTGAGTATACCAAAGCATATTATACTTTTATTTATGGGTTAAGAGGGGTTTGAATAGCTTTAGGCTTTATGTTAGAATTAGTATTTATAACGAGATTATAAAAAAAAAAAATTATATAACAACTTAAATTTTAATATTATAAAATTGTAGATATTTGATTTTTTTGGGTACAGAAAAACTTAAAAAGATGATTATCGGGTGCAGTCACATAATTACATCTGTATCATGAAACATACAAGCTATCCAACATTAAATTGGCAGTAATGGAAGAATGGCCGTAGGAATCTGTGTTTGAATTTTGCTTTTGGTATGATAGGGATGTAATTATTAATTGCATGGTTAAGTTACCTTATAGCCTATAAGAAAGCCGTAAATTTTATTAATTTAAAAGGGGTTTTAAATCCCGTACAAGACCGACAGAAAATGACCAAAAACCTATACAACTGATAGTTTACCTAATGCAAACTTTACTATCTTAAGGTATGAGTCATTCTTCTTGTTCATTTGTAGTATAAAAACACTCTTTCATAGTTTACCAAATCACAAGGTAGGTTTAGCTAAAGACGGTGATAATTTTCAAAGCTCATTAAAGGCAAAAATATTTCATACCCGAATATCTTAACCTATCAAAGTATAATATATGTTATAATATACGTTGATAATGGTAGTAGAAATGATCACAAAGTAATTAAAATGAACAAATAAGAACACATATTTTACGTGAAAATTTTTTATCAGAAAAAATCACGAGTAAATGAAAAAAAATTCACTAATATTGGAAAACAACAATACAAGAAGTTTGCTACTATGCACAGTTTGCAAAGGGTTAAACAATTTGTCTAATAGAAAGAAGTATAATTCTATACAAATTTAACTTGTTCAGTATAATCCATACTCACATATCCTCAAATTTACCTCTATTTTATTTTTTAACAAATAAGTTGTATCTTCAAATTTTCAAGTTGGATAAACGAAATTCAAGTCACACAATTATAATAATATATTACATTATTTGTAATATATTTAACCAACATTGGACTATTTATACCTTGTGTTAGAATACTAGCTTCCCTTGCTCATGTTAAATATATATACATCAGGTTAATAGACTAGCTTCTTCTATTCATACATATGTATTAAATAATTTTTTCCTTTGAATTTTTATTATATTTTTTAAACAAACGTTCCTGTTAATAAGAATTTTTTAATCGAAATTTCAATCCTTTTATAAAAATGTATAAGCAAATTGGAAATAAATGTCTTTTATAGACAAAAATCAAGAAAATCACATACTTGGCTACAAAGAATAAAGAAAACAGCCGAGGAGAGTCTCTTACTAAACTATGTCTTGAAAGGTAGAAAACCTAAACTTTATGACGGAGGAAAAGAGTTTTCATTGCTTGAATAAGATTTCCTTGCCTAAATTGGGAATAAAGAAAAATCTCAATACATTAACACGTCTTATTCAATTAATGGTACTCTCAGCCATCAATGATATCATGCGATGAATCTCTATACAGTTTCTTGCTCTTGTGATAGAAAATACATCTTTGAACTAATACAACAAATGTGATAAGGATTTGTTTGTTTTAATATAAAAGTTTTTAGGAAAATAGTTTTAGTCTTTTTCGATGTTTGTTTCAAGTAAAATAAGATGGTCAACGTAAAAAATTTTTCTAGTCAACGAAAAAATTATTCCCTTATTCCCGTAAAATGTCTTACCAAAATTTATTCCGTAAGACATTTTGCAAAATGATAAGGCTCTATTCACTGTAACACCTCCATACCTGACCCAAACATCGGGTCAAAGCACTAGGATGTTACGTTCTCTACTACATTCTTCACTTATCAAAAAAATTCTTATAAACTTTCTAAACTTTTCAATTTAGTCCCTTTTTGTCATAAAAGTTCAATATTCACTAATTAATTATATTAAATCAATTTTCTTTCTTGTTACATTTTAATCACATAATTTATCTCAATATCTTATTTCACATATCAAATTTTTATGTATTTCACTTCTATTATTTCATCCACATATTTTTTCAAGTTTAACAATTTAGTCCTTGTTATTATAAAATTCCACATGTTTCCACAATTTCACTTTTACAATACTTTATGCATATTTCATCATCTCATAACACATTAATTAAAATTTTACCATAATTTTCTTATTCACATATTAAATTGTTTCATACTTAAACTTCGTACAATTTTCAATTTAGCCCCTATTGCCATGTAATTTATTTTTCACTATATAAACACTTTAATCAAATAATTCATTATAATATCTCATTTCACATGACGAATTTTCATGCATATCACTTCTCTTGTTTCAATTATAAATTTCACAAAGTTTACAATTTAATCCTTAACATCATGAAGATTCATTATTTATTAAAATTTCATCTTAACATCACTTTGTAATCAATTCACTACTTATCATAATCTCAAATGTATGTTTGTTTCATTGAAAATAATTTTTATGAAATATTTTCAGGAAATTTGTTAAATAACAAAAATATTTTACATGATTCATCCAAAGGCTAGAAAATATTAATTTTTCCGAAATGTAAATTATTTTTAGAAATTATTTTCTGAAAATTATTTTAGTGAAACAAATTGAGCCTAAAACTCTAAACAAAATCATAAAAAAAAAATCTGATTTCGCCTTTAGGAAAAAGTTTTTCTTTTAATGATTTAGTTTAAGCAAAATCCTAAATGAAAATAAAAGAGTAAATATTTTTTATTATAAATATGCCGCATGTATTTTATCATGTGTTGGAAAATTAACAAATCTGTCCATTAATCAATATATAAACTTTAGGGATTAAACTTGATACTAACTTTTTTTATGGGCCATCATGGAATACACCAAGTCACGAACACCTCTATCTGAAACACATATCAGCTAATAATGTTCACACTCAGACAAAATCATGGCCTACTGATGATTTGCATTTTCAGGCCAATTCTGATAGGACTTCAAGCTTCTTCTTTTTTTCCCACTTAAAATTTTTTAAATATTTATACTTTATAAATTATGACATGTAAATAAAAATACCAACGATTAGGGGTGAATGATTAATCGAATTGAGTCAAATTAAGTGAAAAAATTTCGAATTAGTCAAGTTGATGTAACGGCCCAAGTTTTAGGTTTTGCATCTATGAATACTTGATACAAATATTTGTCTGCTTTAGTGGTTAAGTATTCTGAGAGTGTTTAAGAGGTTATGAGTTCAAGCTTTGGCTTTAGTAAATTTTGGTATTTTTCTAACTTGAGCCCTATTCTTGCTTTGTGGGCTTATATTTAATTATTTGCAAAATCAAATTAGAATGAGCTTGTTGATTCAAGTGGTAAGGGAGTTAGTGTGTGGAGGTCTTGTGTTTAAATCCCTGCATGAGTGTGAATGTTAAGTTTTTTGTTCAGTTGACTAATAGAGTTTCGGTTGTACTGAAAGTCTGAGGAGGTTGAGATTATGTAGTAATGGGAAGTTGGGGAGAATATCCTTTTGAATTTATTTTTGTTTTTCTTTCTTGCCGTTTTTGTAACACCCTGAAAATTTCTACAGTAAGATATTATCCTTAATATAGTAAAATAAGGAAATAAAGTGACAAGAAGAAGAAAATTGAGTTATGTCACTGGGAAGTATATTATGACATATTGATTCAAGAAAGGACTAAATTGTAAAAGTGAGAAAAGTTTTGTGGCCCAAGAGTAAATACTCAAAATTTGAGGGATTAAAGTGTAAATATGAAAAAGTTGAAGGACTAATAGTGCAAATATTTTAAGGGTGGAATGATTTAGAAACCAAGGAAAATTGATGAATTAGGACCAAATTGAATAGGTGAAGAATTATAAGGGACTAAATTATAATTTTATCAAATTAAGTGATGACTCAAGAATGGAATTTTAAAAGATCACGGAGGGCAAAATGGTCAATTGGAAGAGAGAGAAATCTAGAAAGTAATGATGATGTTGGTGATATTTTATAATTATTTAATTAGATAATTCTTATTTATTTAATATTTTAATAAGATATTTTATTATTTTATTTAGTCTATATATATATGTGTGTGTGTGGAAAAAAAAATACACACACACACCATCCATCATCTTTCCCATGCACTAATGTGAGAGGAAGAGAGAAAGAAAGAAAGTTTTACTTTCTTTACAATTTGGTCATTCTACCAAAAATTCACCATTTTCACCCAAAAATCAAAAGAATTTCCATGACTATCAAGAGATAAAAATGTTAAGGAAACTATGGGAAGTTAGAATATCAGGTTGGATTCAAGAAAAGGAAGCTGAAGGAGAGAGAAAATCAAGTTAAAGATTGAAATCAATGGAACAAAGTAAGAACATCAAGATTTCAATACATTTTTAAGATTAATATTATTGAAAAAAACATGAAATTGATGTTAATGTAGAGTTTTCTTATATATGGTCTTATGTTCTTGATATGTTAGTGAAGAGAAAATAAGAGAAAGTAATGAGAAATAGTGTAGAGAAAGAAAATAAGGGTGTTATAAACATAGTAAATAAACATCTTGCACTAAAACAGTTTTCAGCAGCAGTAGGATAACTTTGAAAAATCACCATAAATTATGGAAATCTAATTAGAGGATGAAAAAAATATGGAATTAAAGATTATTGAGTCTAGTTTCTTATAGAAGAAACGGTGCAAGAAATAAAATCATGAATTGTGAGATATAATAAATTTAGTGAGATAAGGTTAGAATAATTTCGGGTTACCCTGTTCTGAATTTGGAAAATCATAAAAAATTGGAGAAAAACAATTAGGTTCTTAAAGTTATATGTTTAAAATCATGAATGAGTATATTTTAAATAGAAACAAACAAGAACATCATAAAAATCTTATAAAATGAGTTAATTAATTTTTAGTAAAGAAGGGTCGAAACTATCAGATAGCAGAATAAGGGTGAATTTAAAAAATAAACTGTACTTATTGGCTAAACCAAGAATTATGAAAATTTTATGGTAAGAAGATGCGTAAGTCTAGTTTCATATAAAATTAGTGGATCTTAATTTTGAGTTCTGCAGTTCAAGATATAAATAATTTAGTGACTATGACGCAAATGGACAGTTTTGAAAATACATATAAGTAAATAGTGAAATTATTGATAATGTTACCTATAGCATGTTATATAAATATAGGATGTGGAATGGAGAGAAGGAGGAGAAAAATATGTATGAATATTCAGCTAGCATGGCTAATTTGCATATTTTAGGCTCAGGGACTAAATTGAATAAAAGTAAAACTTTATAGGTAATTTTGTAAAAATGTTATAAATGAATGATAAACTGTAATTTATACATATTTTTACCCCATGCTTAACACATTTTATGGATGAATTCTCCTTAGATATGGTGAATTTGGTGGTCCTAATTAGAGTGATCATGGTTTGGCGGCCACTACCACCAAGGCCTTTGAAAAATGGGAGGGTTTGGGTAAAAATATAGGCCCAAAAATGGGCTTGGGCAAAAAATGAGGCCTGTTTAAAAACGGGCAGGCCTCGAAGAAGAGTTTTTGGCCGGGCTGGCACGCCTTACCTACCCAATTATATATTAATTTATTTTTTATTTTATTTTAATTATTTTAAATTTTAATATAACTATTTTTATTATATTGTTAATTTGTGTATTGTTTTAAGAATTGTTTTAGTATTATTTTATTTGTTTTAATATTTATTTTATGTTTTAAATATATTTGATTTATTATATTTTTAAATTTTTTATTTAATGAAATAAGAAAAAAATTAATATGGGCGGGCGGACCGGGCTCGAACTTAGTAATTTTATTTCGGTAGGGCTTAGGCAAAATTTTAGACCCATATTTGGTAGGGGTAGCCTGCCTAGTATCTGGGCCTAAAATTTTATTTGGGCCGGCCGAACCCGCCCTACCCGGCCATGATCACCTCTAGTCCTAATCCTTTAATTTCATGTTTTATACTTAGGTGAGCATAGGAGAGTGAAAAGAACGAGAAACGGGCCAAAAACGGAGAAAATGAGATAACGTACGACATCAACACGGCTTGAACTTCCTCACACGGGTAGACCACACGGCCGTGTCAATTTGACAGAATCGAAGCACGATTCATATGGGTAGACCACACGCCCGTGCCTATTTAACAGGCTTGACCACGGCCTGAAGTAATCGCACACGGGCGTGTCCCTGTCGAGCCCAAGCAGAGTCCTATTCGGAAAAGGCCACTTTTGAGGGCTCTTAGGCATTCCAAAGCCTATAAATACACCCTAGAAGAGGAAAAGAGGGGGACGTACAGGAGGAAGCAAGGAATTGCTCAAGGAAAACTGATTGATCCATCTCAGAAGCCGAATTCACCATCAAGACTGAAGATCTCCCTTCAGATTCCCTCAGGAGTCTTGGGTTTTCTTATGTTTTGTTATTTTTATTTTTTTGAGATGTGTTCTTTCATTAGTATGAACTAAAACCCCTAAACTCCTAAGGGGAATGAAGCCTAAGACGGATTTTGTTATTATCATCTGAATTGTATGATAAATATTTGACTTATTCTTAATTATGTGTTCTTAATTCTTGTTTTGATATTCCAGGATATTGATTCAAGTTAAGCTCTTATTCAGAGGAGGAATAGACCCTATCTAAGAGTAAACTTGTTATAGTTAAGCGAAGTTGGTTGCACACCTAGAGATAGGGTGACAAGATTTTGCCGGATTAGGGTGAAACCTAATAAGGGGATCCATAGATCGAGTTAATGCAACCCTAGAGCGTTAATTAGAAAGAGATTTCAATTATTCAATCTACGGTTAGACGTTGTTAGTCTTAAGAGAGATAATAATATAACTTAGGGATCTCTACGGAACAAGTTGAATGAATAAATCGTCCGATTCAGAGTCAAATAACAAGTGAAGTCTAGGTGGATTTTTCCTTAGGTATTGTCTTAATCAATCGAATTTCCCAAAAAGTATTTTCCCAAAATTTCTTTTCTGTGATTTCTTAGTTTAATTAATTAGTTAGATAAACAAAACCCTTTTATTTTCAGGCTAGATAATAAAAAGAAAGTTAATACTAGTACTTTTAGTTCCTTTGGGTTCGATAATCTGGTCTTGCTAAAGCTATACTACTGTTCGATAGGTACACTTGCCTTCAACGTGATAATAGTTAGTTTCAAGAACGATTCATTATAAATATTTAAAACCTGTCACGAATATCACGTATCAAGTTTTTGGCACCGTTACCAGGGAAATAAGATATTAGGAACACTCGGTTTTTATTACTTTAGCCATTTAATTTTACTGCAATTTAAATTTTATTCTAATTTTTATTACTAATTCTTCTTTTTCCCTTTTTCTGGCAGGTTCTTATAGTTTATGACTAGAAGAAACCCGTCAGGACCATTACTTTTTGATAGTGAGATTGATCGCATAGTTCGCAGAAACCAAAGAGAAATAAGGCGAAGCTTAAGATACACAGAGAACGAGCAAGAAGACGATATTCAAACCACAACCGAGGAGATGGCTGAAAATCAGGAAAACCTGATACCTCTTGCGATTGCTGTTAATCCATTAAATCAGAATCCTACTCTATGCACTATGTATGATTATGCTAAATCTACTTTAACAGGAACTGAATCGAGTATAGTTAGACCTACTATTCCCGCAAATAATTTTGAAATGAAACCTAACACAATTCAAATGATACAACAGTTTGTTCAGTTTGATGGTTTGCAGGATGAGGATCCAAATGTTCATTTGGCAAATTTCCTGGAATTTTGCGATACATTTAAAATCAATGGCGCTTCTGATGATGCCATACGTCTTCGGTTGTTTCCTTTTTCATTGAGGAACAAAGCTAAATAATGGTTGAACTCGTTACCACGAGGGTCAATTATTACTTAGGAACAAATGACCGAAAAGTTTCTATTAAAATATTTTTCGCCGGCTAAAACGGCTAAATTTCATAATGATATCTCTTCTTTTGTGCAGATGGATTTTGAAACATTCTACGATGCATGGGAGAGATATAAGGACCTTTTGTGAAGATGCCCTCACCATGGGTTACCACTCTGGCTACAGGTTCAAACCTTTCATAATGGCCTGAATCCTTCGACTCAACAAATGGTTGACGCAGCTGCTGGCAAAACCATCAATAATAAAACACCTGAAGATGCTTATGAGTTTATAGAGAAGATGTCACTGAATAACTATCAGTGGCAAGTCATGAGGACAAAGCCAACGAAAACAACTGATGTTTATAACGTCGATTCGGTCACCATGCTCTCTAATCAGGTAGAAATCTTGAATAAGAAAATTGATGGTTTTCTTAGTTCTTCATAGGTTTACCCAGTAATGCAGTGCGAAGCAAGTGGAGGTGGATCGAACAGTTCAGAATACCCACCTTGTGGCCACAACATGGAGAACGAGCAGTTAAATTACATGGGTAATAATCCTCGATCTCAAAACAATCATTATAGCAATACTTATAATGTAGGTTGGAGGAATCACCCAAATTTTTCATGGGGAGGCCAAGGAAATAAAAAACCACCACCCCCTCCGGGCTTTCTGCAACCACCATACCAGTAGGAGAAAAAGTCGAGCCTTGAAGAGATGCTGACCAAATTCATCTTGGTGTCAGAGACTAGTTTTCAAAATACTGAGACGGCACTCAAAAATCAACAAGCATCGATCCAAGGGCTCGAAACTCAAATTGGATAGCTGGCTAAGATTATTTCAGAAAGAGCACCAGGAAATCTACCTAGTAACACCGAACCCAATCCAAAAGCACATGTGAAAGCAGTTACACTGATGAGCGGGAAAGTGTTAGCTGAATCGGAAAAGAAGCCACAACAAGAAGCTGACAGAAGAAAATGAGAGGAGGTAAAACACGAAAGCAATGACAATCCAATGCCGAAGGAATATAAACCACCAATCCCATACCCAGAAAATTTTAAGAAAGACCGCATGGATGCATAATTTGGTAAATTCCTTGAACTATTTAAACAACTACATATTAACTTACCTTTTGTTGAAGCTATATCGCAGATGCCTACATACGCAAAATTTTTAAAGGAGCTCCTAACAATCAAAAGGAAGTTTGAAGACTTATCTATTGTGGAACTTAACGAGGAATGCTCGGCTATACTCCAAAACAAACTGTCAACCAAACTAAAAGTTCCAGGAAGTTTGACTATACCCTGCTTAATTGGTAGTTTTAACGTTGATAAGGCACTAGCTGATTTAAGTGCTAGCATTCATTTGATGCCATATAAAATGTTTAAACAACTTGGTCTGGAGGAACCTAAACCCACTAGGATGAGTATTCAACTAGCTGATAGATCTGTTAAATATCCTAGGGGTATTATAGAGGACATACTTGTAAAAGTAGATAAATTTTTATTCCCTGCTGACTTTGTTGGGCTTGATATGGATGAAGATGTTGAAGTGCCTTTAATCTTAGGACGTTCATTTTTAGCCACTGCTAGGGCTGTTCTTGATGTGGGTGATTGTAAAATGGTACTTAGAGTAGGTGACGAAGAAATTGTTTTTAAAATTTATGATGTCATGAGATTTTCTAGGGAACAGGATGACTCATGTTATTTTATTGACTCTATTGATCATGTTGCTCAAGATTCTTTTCAGGAAATCATACATAAAGACATGTTGGGACTGTGCCATGCCCAAGAAGAGGAGATAGATGACGATGATTCTGAGACAGGTAAAATAAAAGCTAAACCGAACTTCAATGAATCTTCCCAAAGACAAGTAGAATATGAGGACATTAAAAGGAATGATGATTTTAAGTAAAAACCCTCTATTGAAGAACCTCCCAAACTGGAACTCAAACAATTACCAAATCACTTGGAATACGCATTCCTTGGAAATAATTCTACATTACCAGTTATTATTTCTTCTAACTTGCAACCCAATGAGAAATATGAATTAATCCAAGTATTAAAAGAACATAAAAAGGCCATAGCTGGGAAAATTTCTGACATTAAAGGGATCAGCCCTTCTTTTTGTACCCACAAAATTTTAATGGAAGATGAATATAAACCATGTGTGCAAGCTTAAAGACAACTGAACCCCAACATGAAGAAAGTTGTTAAAGCCGAGGTAATTAAACTTCTAAATGCTGGAATTATTTATCCTATTTCTGACAGTTCTTAGGTAAGTCCAGTGCAGGTTGTTCCTAAGAAAGGAGGCATGACTGTGGTAGCCAATGAGAAGAATGAACTAATTCCAACTAGGACAGTCACAGGTTGGAGAGTTTGCATTAACTATAGGAAGCTAAATGATGCCACGAGAAAACATCACTTCCCCTTGCCATTCATTGACCAAATGTTGGAAAGACTATCAGAGCACATGTACTACTGCTTCTTAGACGGACTATCTAGCTATTTTCAAATCCCAATAGCTCCTGAAGATCAGGAAAAAATGACATTCACATGTCCATACAGTACATTTGCTTATCGAAGAATGCCCTTTGGATTATGTAATGCTCTTGCTACGTTCTAGCGCTGCATGATGACCATCTTTGACGAACTTGTAGAAGATATCATGGAGGTATTTATGGATGATTTCTCAAAATTCGGTAACTCTTTCCATCATTGCCTTAAAAATTTAAAACGAGTTCTAATAAGATGTGAGGAAACGAACCTTGTACTTAACTGGGAAAAATGTCACTTTATGGTTCAAGAAGGTATTACGTTAAGACATAAAATTTCTAGTAAAGGGATTGAGGTTGATAAATCTAAAATCGAAATCATTGAAAAATTACCTCCTCCTAGTTCGGTTAAGGCTATTAGAAGTTTTTTAGGACATGCTAGGTTTTATAGAAGATTTATTAAAGATTTTTCTAAAATAGCTAAGTCTTTGACCAAATTACTAGAAAAAAGATATGCTCTTTAATTTTGATCAGGAATGTTTAGAAGCATTTAATACTCTAAAGGATAAATTGATTAATGCTCCAATTATAATAGCACCTGATTGGAATTTACCTTTTGAACTAATGTGTGATGCGAGTGACTTTGTAGTAGGTGCAATTTTAGGACAGCGAAGGGACAAGCACTTTCAACCTATGTATTATGCTAGCAAAACTTTGACAGCCACACAGGAGAACTACACCACCACGGAGAAAGAATTGTTAGCTGTGGTTTTTGCATTTGTTAAATTTAGGCCATATCTAATATTGTCTAAAGTTATCATTTATCTTGACCATTACGCGCCTTCTGCACTGTTAACTAAGACTGATGCAAAACCTCGACTCATTCGATGGATTTTGTTATTGCAGGAATTCGACTTGGAGATTCAAGATAAGAAAGGGGCAGAAAATCTCGCAGCTGATCATTTATCCAGGCTTGAAAATTCAAGTACTAAAGAGCTAGATGAAGTGGAAATAAATGATTCATTCCCTGAAGAACAATTTTTTGCTATTTCTGACTCGGAGGTACTTTGGTTTGCAGACATCGCGAATTTTTTAGCCGCTAACGTTATCCCAAAAGGGTTGACACATCAGCAAAAGAAACAATTCTTTATTGATGTGAAAAACTACTTTTGGGAAGATCCTTTTCTTTTCCGTATATGTGCAGATCAAGTCATTCGGTGATGCGTTACAAGAACAGAAACATCAAAAATCTTGTAACATTGCCACTCAGGACCAGCTGGAGGACATTACGGTGGAAATAAGACCGCACATAAAATACTTGAATCAGGTTTTTATTGGCCCACCTTATTCAAAGATGCCAACAGGTACGTTATTTCTTGTGACAAATGCCAAAGGACAGGTAATATCTCCAACCGTGATGAAATGCCCCAGACATATATGCTTTCATGTGAAATATTCGATATTTGCAGTATCGACTTCTTGGGTCCATTCCCTAGTTCATTTGGGAATAAACACATCTTAGTAGCTGTCTATTATATGTCTAAATGGGTTAAAGCCCAAGCTCTGCCTGCAAATGAATATAGAATAGTGGTACGTTTTCTTAAAAAACTTTTCTCTTGATTTGGAGCACCAAGATTAATCATCAGCAATAGGGGGACTCATTTCTGTAACGCCCAATTTGAAAAGACCCTCTAGAAATATAGAGTTTACCACCGAACAGCTACCCCTTACCACCCTCAAACTAGTGGCCAAGTCGAAGTGGCAAATCGAGAACTTAAACGCATCCTAGAAAAGATGGTAGGATTAAACAGGAAAGATTGGACAATGAAAGTAGATGACACATTATGGGCTTATAGAATTGCTTTTAAAACCCCCATAGGAACATCACCATACAAACTCTTTTATGGAAAAAGTTGTCATCTACCATTTGAGTTAGAACACAAAGCATTCTGGGCTATAAAATTTCTAAACTTTGATCCCAAACTTTCAGGTGAAAATAGGTTGATGCAGTTAAACGAGTTAGACGAATGGCGAACCTATGCATATGAAAATTCAAGACTATACAAGGAAGCAACGAAACGATGCCATGATGCTCGGTTAAAACAAAATAAACAATTTGAAGTTGGAGATCTTGTACTATTATATAACTTGAGACTCAAATTGTTCCCTGGGAAGCTTAAATCATGATGGTCAGGTCCGTTCGTAGTCAAAACAGTTTTCCCATACGACACTGTAGAAGTAAGTCACCCATCGCAAGGTACTTTCAAAGTAAATGGACATCGCCTCAAACTTTACAACGGTGAGAAATTTAAAGATGACAGGGAGGAGCTACGACTCCACGAACCTCCTTAAGTATACTCACATGGTAAAGTCTAGCTTAGACTTTAAATAAGCGCTTCTCGGGAGGTAACCCGAGTGCTAACAATATTAATTTCTTTAAATTTTAGTTTTTAAAATCTAACACACTAACCAAATCATTGAACAGAAGCTTTCCAAAACCACACGGCTAGACACACGGGCGTGCCTTATGCCGTGCCTACACCACGGGTAATGACACGGCCGTGCGATACGACCGTGTGCAAATAGGGCAAAAAGCTTTTTCCCAACACAGGGCTGCGATAAGTTGCCACGACCATGTGACATGATCGTAGGCGAAACTGTCAAAACAACACGGGCGCTCGACACGCCCGTGCCTCACACTCATGGTCAACACTGTTAAAATAACACGGGCGTGCGCATGGGTGGGAGAAGCGAACCACATCACACACGGTCATGCAACATAATCATGCAGCCACACGACCCAGACACACGGGCGTATCCTGAGGCCATGTGATGATCCCTCAATTCTCGACAAACACGGTCTGGACACATACTACACGGGAGTGGGACACGGCCGTGCCACTTTTAAAATTAGATTATCTCTTTTATTTTATTTCCTTTTACCTTTTTTTTACTCTAATTTATTTGAAGTCTCATTTTTTTTAAACACAGCTTATCTTTTTTATTACTATCAAATTATTCCCTTAATTCTCCTTTTATCCTTCAGAATCATGCTTGCCCTCCAACTTTATTTCGATTACTCGCTCTCACTAATCCAGAAATTTTATCCATTTTAAACTTAGGAAGTTTCACTTCTCTCCCTATCTTATGAACTTATATTTGTCAATATATCTATCTTTGTATATTTAGGACAATGTACATCTTAAGTGTGGGGGGTTACTTACATCTATATTAGAAAAATCCCTGAATTTTGTTTTATTCTTATGCAATCTTCTCATATCATTATTAGAATGAATTTCTATTAGTTTATAATGTTTATTGATATATCTTGAATTAAAACATAGGCATTTATGCATTGATTCTTTAAACTTTAAGACATTAGGGAATCAAGCATGATAAGTTGATTTTTGAAGAATTAAAAACTTTTAGGTTGTTTCCCTAAGTTTAGGTGTTCTCTTGAGTTGGAATTCACAAGTTTAAACATCAAAAAGCCATAATTTTTGTGAGATCGTGAGCCTTTAGAGCATCTACTATTTCTTTCATGCTCACTTTCATTATGAGGGCGTCAGTATTGAATTGTTATTCTAGAACTTACTTGATTATGCATGTCAAGACCACACAATTTGATTTGATATGTCAAAATTATAAAGGCACTTAGGTTTAACCGATTCACTCCATAAAAACCTACATTCACAATTAACCCTTAGTGAAACCCCTGAGCCGAACAACTCATCCATTAATTTACCCTCAATATTAACCCATAACTCATTATTGTTGAAATCCCCTAAATTAATTTGATCCCTATTTTTGTCGAGATTTGAGTTGGAATAGTTGCTTAGCTATGTTTTATTCTATTTTGTAAAAAAAAAAAATACATGTATTCATATTAGTAGTAGTGATCTTCTGAGCTAAAGAAGTGAAATTCCATATTCTGAGAAAATGCTCTGTTGTACGCAATTGATGACTAGTCATTTTTCTAGTTAGGCAATTTTTCAATTCAATCTCGATTCTAACCCTTTCTTTCAGTTTGTGACCACAACCTCTAACCAAAGCCACTTTACAACCTTCTAAAGACCTGTTGATTGATGTTTCATCTCAATTTATAGTGGTGGAGATTTGATTTTCATGCAAGCCTATGGTAATGACTTTTCATTATTGACTATTGAGTGTTTCATTTATTGTCCTTAAACACCTCGAGTGATTTGAGTGAATCTTTAGTGAGGATGTGAAACTCTGTGATATTTTCAATCAAAGGTAATTACTTAGATGATGGGAGACACTTATGTTTTCATGATAAAATGCTCAACTTGGAATGTTTGAAACTTAGATGTTCTTTCAGTTGAATTTTCAATGTATGATTACCTATGGATTATTTTGAGATATTATCGATAGAAATTATAAGTTGAGAAGAATTTATTTTGATTATGAGTTGAGGATTTTGCTTGAGGACAAGCAAATGCTTAAGTGTGGGGGTATTTGATAAACCGTAATTTATACATATTTTTACCCCATGCTTAACACATTTTATGGATGAATTCTCCTTAGATATGGTGAATTTGGTGGTCCTAATCCTTTAATTTCATGTTTTATACTTAGGTGAGCATAGGAGAGTGAAAGGAAAGAGAAATGGGCCAAAAACAGAGAAAATGAGCCAACGTACAAAATCAACACGACCTGGACTTCCTCATATGGTAGACCACACGGTCGTGTCAATTTGGCAGAATCGAAGCACGACTCACACGGGCAGACCACACGCCTGTGCCTATTGAACAGGCTTAACTACGGCCTGAAGTAATTGCACACGGGCGTGTCACAAGGGCGTGTCCCTGTCGAGCCCAAGGAGAGTCCTATTCGGAAATGGCCATTTTTGAGGGCTCTTAGGCATTCCAAAGCCTATAATACACCCTAGAAGAGAAGAAGAGGGGGACGCACAGGAGGAAGTAAGAAATTGCTCAAGGAAAGCCGATTGATCCATCTTAGAAGCCGGATTCACCATCAAGGCTGAAGATCTCCCTTCAGATTCCCTCAGGAGTCTTAGGTTTTCTTATTTTTTGTTATTTTAATTCTTTTGAGATGTGTTCTTTCGTTAGTATGAACTAAAACCCCTAAATACCTAAGGGGAATGAAACCTAAGACAGATTTTGTTATTATTATCTGAATTGTATGATAAATATTTAACTTATTCTTAATTATGTGTTCTTAATTCTTGTTTTGATATTCCAGGATATTGATTCAAGTTAAGCTCTTATTCAGAGGAGGAATAGACCCTATCTAAGATTAAATTTTTCATAGTTAAGCGGAGTTGGTTGCGCGCCTAGAGATAGGTTTTGCCGGATTAGGGTGAAACCTAATAAAGGGATCCATAGATCGAGTTAATGCAATCCTAGGGCGTTAATTTCAATCTAGGGTTAGACGTTGTTAGTCTCGAGAGAGATAATAATATAACTTAAGGATCTCTACGGAACAAGTTAAATGAATAAATCATCCGATTCAGAGTCAAATAACAAGTGAAGTCTAAGTGGATTTTTCCTTAGGTATTGTCTTAATCAATCGAATTTCCCAAAAAGTATTTTCCCAAAATTTATTTTCTGTGATTTCTTAGTTTAATTAATTAGTTAGATAAACAAAACCCTTTTATTTTCAGGCTAGATAATAAAAAAGAAAGTTAATACTAGTACTTTTAGTTCCTTTGGGTTTGATAATCCGATCTTGCTAAAGCTATACTACTGTTTGATAGGTACACTTGCCTTCATCGTGATAATAGTTAGTTTCAAGAACGATTCATTATAAATATTTAAAACCTGTCACGAATATCACGTATCAATGAACAATTTGCATGAAATGGATTATTTTATTATTTAAAATTATAAAATTGAATGAAATTATTAACTTAGTTCAAAATCGGAAAAACATGTTTTAAGGATTGAATTGAAAAGTGTTGAAATTATGAAAAATTATGATATTTTATAGAATTCATGGGTTGTTATCAATTTGTATGAGAATAACGGCTGGAAATAAGGATTAAATTGCAAGAATTTTATTTTTTTGAGCCTAAGGATGAAATCGTCATTAATTAAAAGTTTAGGGGCAAAATGGTAATTTTGTTTAGAGCATTAATTGAATGTATTAGAACATGAAATAAATGAAAACGACGATCAAATTTATTTATAAAAATCCGGATGACTCGAATATGAGACTTGGACGTAGAAAATAAAAGATATCATATTAATGAAATTATAAACATAAACAAGCAACGAGGTAAGTTAGTGTAACTTGAATTGTATTTTTAAATGCATGAAATATCGATATAATGAATTATCTGATTTGTGATTATGAAGAAATGACAAGATAATGATATTTATCATGACATGTAAATATGTGATTATCTTTGATACGTTGTACAAGGAAATTAAGTATATTGAGACGAGTAATAAATTCAAGTAAAACATGTCGAGAAAAATAAGTACGTTTAAGGGACAATATGTTTGATTTTAATTGGTTCCCAATATAAACGTTAGATGAAATAAAATATCTGATAAATAAATCGGTAACTCCGGTAATGCTCCGTAACTCTATTCCAGTGATGGATTCAGGTTAGGGGCGTTACAGTTGTTCCTGAAAACATTCTTGGCGTTTCTTCTCCAAAGTCTCCTATTCCTTTTCTTCTCTGTTAATTTTCGCCTTTTCCTTCTTTTTCCTATACAATTTTCTTCCAAACTTGTCTCTCTCTTGTGCAACTTTTTTATTACGATTTGAATGGATTCAGGGGCTCGAAATCGCTTGACGGAGACTTAGTTCTGTGGGAATTACTGTTGTTTGATCGAAGGTGCCGTGAGGTTCGGGAGTGTTTTCTCTACAAAACAGTATCAGGTGTGTACCCAAAACGCATAAATTGAGGTTTCAAAAAAAGCCAAAATTGGCCACTGTCGATGCCATACGGGCATATGGTTACCCATGTGAAAGGCCGTGTGTGAGGACACGACTATGTGATCGACGAAGGTATGACCATACGCAAGACACGACTGTGTGGTGGCTCGACTGTGGCCGTGTGAGCCACACAGGTAGGCCAAGTTAGATGTGGGAGCCATACGGGCATTCCGCATGGGCGTGTGGGTTATTGGGCAAGGCCTTGTGGACCACACGGGCAGAGCCAATTTGGGAGTGTGGGCCCATTTATCTGAAATTTTCCCTAAGGTTGCACGGGTCATCCCAAACGACTATGGGCCTACTGTAGGGTCGATAAGGGCTAAATAAACCCTAAACTTGATAATCTGATTACTTGATATACTGGACTGACTAGGATACTGATGCACGTCTACTTGCATTGTTATCTGCATATCTGTTTTCTATATACGCTAATATGTAAGCATGTGAGCATGTTAGACTGTTTATCTGTATTTTTATATTTCTGTATCTGATATTGGAGAGGGGGTGATGTATATTGGAAGAAGTGTTCTGAAAGGCTATTTACGCCTATTATCTGGCAGCATGGCTGCATTATTTCTGTTATGTGCCGCATCGGTACAACATGGTGTGTAGGGCTGAGTGGGTGTTTAAAATCCCACATTGTGTAGAGGATGGGGGTAGGATATCTGATTTCTGATTCTGTTTGCACATCTGTATCTGTATTTGTAATGGGCTTAAGCCCGAATCCGTATCTGACTGATTCTGATTTTCTAGTTGTGTGCATGCTTAATTCTGTGGGGTTACACACTGAGTTTGCGAAAACTCACTCTTTTCTGTTTATTCTGTACAGGTAATCCACAGTCTTAGGCGGATCGGTGTTGCGGAGCCCCTCGGTGACCACCTATTTGAACCGATTATGGTCAAGATATAATTTTTATATTCTGGTTTAATCGGTTTTTTTATGTAATTCAGACTTTACGGACTGTTTTCTTTTAATTTGGGTTAGACTGTGATTTTATGATTTTATAACTGCAAATCGCGATATAACTCGGATTTTACCAAAAGCGAGGGTTTTCTAAAATCTTAAACGGTTTTCTAAAAACAACGATTTTTTTTAAAAAAAGCTTTCGCTACAAATACGTCTTACCTCTAAGCGATTAAATGAATGAGAGCTTTGAAATTGATAATAGCGATAAGGGCTAATGAACTTGTATGGTTTTAAGTTAACGGCAACGGTTTTCAACCCCATTTTATGTGATACTTTCGGATTCGGCCATAATGTCTAGATCGGGTTAGGGATGTTACAGTTGACGAGTCCTATTTTATCATCCTAAGTCAATTTATTTTTTTTGAATCAGTTGAGTGAAATGAAATTCAAATCGAGTGAAATTATTCGAGTTAAATAAAAAATAAGCATGAAAAATTAAAATTTTGTTATAATATAACTATTTTCATGTTAGAGTACATAAACTTGAGACCATATATATTTGAAAGCTATTTCAAAGTAAAATAAGAGAAAGAAAATAAGATACTTGGGTATCATAAACTTGAATTGATAATTAATTAGGTCTTCAAAATTACTATTTTGAAAATTTTCTTTATATATTCTTTAGAATTTTTTAGAATCTTTATTTTATTTATAATTTTATTAATTTTTGGTTTTTTATAAATATTTTGAATATTTTGAATTATTTAAAAAATTTGTTCAGAGAAACTAATTTTCTCATTTTTGAAATTGAATAACACAATTTTATTAACTCGAACTTAAAAAAAGAAAAGGTTTTTCAAGTCGAATTGAGATTTTTTTACCCCTACTAGTGATTAAGTAGATGACAAAATATGTCTTTTTTTTTTTCACATTTTTTTGAAGTTTTTCCTAAATACGATGGGTGGGATGCAAAGCTCTTATTGATGCCAACTGGGTAACGTAAGCGAAATCAATATTAATTTTTAAAGAATATAGTGTATAGTTGTAAATATATGTTATAGGTTGTTTTTATTTTTTTCTTTTTATGTTAAGATGTAACTTGTATAAATGTCTATTTTAGGGTTGAATGAAAAGTAAGTTTTTTCACCCAAATAAGTTTCTCTTTTTTAGTTTTCCGAACCTTAGAATTTCGCTTACATAGTACTAGAGCCTTTTTTTTTTTGGTTTTTTTTTTGTTTGGTGTTTCACTTGAATCACGAATGAATTAGGAATTTTTTCAGCGGGTCAATTTTAAAAGGACTTTTATTTTACACCGCTAGCATAGGAAGGAGTGCCACCATGCCAATAGTCGATCTGCACTTTCCGATAGACTAAAACATTACATGTCAGGCTCACACACTGCCAAATAGCAACACCCTTCATCCACGTACTGATGCGTGGGGGCACGTAAGAGGTCTTCTCCTTATTGGATTTTGACGCCAACGTCGGCTTGGGGTTCTGACTAAAGCCTAGTTGTTGGGTTGTCGATTGGAGGTGGTGTCGAAGGTGTTTTGAGGTTTTTGTCACTATTTCAGCTACTATTTAAGTCGTTTTGGAGGTTGGAAGTTTGATTAGAAAGCTTAACAATTAGTGTTCTTTTAAGTTTTTTGAGTTGTTTACAATGGTTGATATAAAAACTATTGTAAGCGAGATGGTTAAGTTGATGTCTAAGAACACAAAGCATAAGTTGAACCAGTGTAACTTTTTGGACTAGATCAAAACTAGAGGTGATCATGGGCCGGGCCGGGCCGGATTCGGGCTGGGCCCAAGTAAAATTTTAGGCCCGTCTACTAGGCCCGGGCCCGGCCCGGCCCGAAATATGGGCCTAAAATTTTACCCAAGCCCGGCCCGAAATAAAATTACTAAGCCGAGTCCGGCCCGCCCGACCCATATTAATTTTTTTCTTATTTTATTAAATAAAAAATTTAAAAATATAATAAATCAAATATATTTAAAAACATAAAAATAAATATTAAAACAAATAAAAATAATACTAAAACAATTCTTAAAACAATACACAAATTAACAATATAATAAAAATAGTTATATTAAAATTTAAAATAATTAAAAATAAAAACAAAAATATATTAATATATAATTGGTAGGGCAGGGCCCGGCAAAAAACTCTTACAGAGGCCTGCCCGTTTTTAAACAGGCCTCGTTTTTTGCCCAAGCCCATTTTTCGGCCTATATTTTACCCAAACCCTCCCATTTTTCTAAGGGCCTTGGTAGGGCAGGCATGAACCATGATCGGCTCTAATCAAAACCATTAGGATTTATTTAAGGATTATTGATAAAGATGACCACTTAGTTGACAGTTCACCTACTAACATGTTAGGCTCAAAGATGATGCACAACTGTTCTTGCAAATTCAAAACTTCATTGATAGTGATGTAGTTGCTTTGATTAATCACTATGAATTTGTTAAAGAATTAATGAACTATTTGGAATTTTTGTATTTTGGGAAGGGAAATATTTCATGGATGTATGAAATGTGCCAAACCTTTTATTGACCAGACAATTAAGACAGGTCACTTACAACATATTTTAAGAATTTCAAAAGAGTATATAAAGAGCTCAATGTTTTTCTACTGTTTAGCTCGGATGTGAAGTTTCAACAAACTCAAAGAGAGTAGATGACAATTATGAGTTTTTCTTTATTAGATTGGGAGTCGTGTTAATTTGCTAAGCATCATTGTCTTCTTTTAATACTTGGAGTTAGTAAACAAGTAGAGTCTCCATTTGAGCTTATTCATCCTGATGTTTGGGGTCTATGCCCTATTATATCTAAATTTAGGTTTGGATATTTTGTTACATTTATGGACGACAATTCATGTATTACTTTATTATGTTTAATGAAAAAACATTTTGAGTTATTCTCTATTTTTTGTGCTGAAATAAAGACTAGGGTTAATGTTTCCATTCGCATATTATGCAGTGATAATGCAAAAGAATATTTCTTTGATGTTTTTAAATTTTACATGACTCAAAGTGGTATACTCCATCAATCTTCATGTGTGGATACACCTCCTCGAAATGTAGCACTTGAAAGAAAAATTAAACATTTACATGAAGTACCTAGAGATTTTCTTATTCAAATGAATGTTCAAAAATGTTTTTGGGATGATGTTGTTTCAACGGATTGTTTTTTAATCAATTGCATGTCATCTTCTATTTTAAATGGTGACATACCTTATAATATTCTCTTTCCTTTAAAATCTTTTTTTATGAACCCAGTGAAATCAGAACAATAGTTTCGGGGTCACAAATCCGAGTTCGGAAAGAAAATTATTTTAATATTATTACATGGTCTGCATTATGATAGGAATGTCGTATGAAAATTTCGTTAAGAAAATTTTATTGATTACATGTTTAATTGATAACAGGACCAAATTGCATGAAATGCAAAAGTTGAGTTCTAGTAGCTATAAGTATCAAATAGCTATGGAATTCAAAATTAGAGGTCTTTATATGGCACATAGACCATTAAGAGGAGTTAGTAGATAAGTATGATGATTCATCCATGGAAAATTAAATAAAGAAAATGACTAAATTGGAAAGTGGAAATAATAAAAGATGATAAATGATTAAATAACAAAATATCATCTTTTTCATCATCGTTCTCAAATAAAAATACATGGAAACCCTAGTTTGAAGCTTGAAGAATAGACAAGCTTATATTGCTAAATTAGATCCGAATAGATCAAATACGGAGTTAAATCGATGAAAAGAGAAAGTAGCAGATTAGTAACTTTTGCGTATACGAACATTGTCAAGGTAAGTTCATGTAATTAAATTGTATATTTATATGTTTTGAATTGAATGTTGTGTATGTGTATTGTATAATTGACATGTATGAAAATCAGTCCATATCTATAATTCTCGATAAGTATTAAGTCCTGATTGAATAAATAAAATTCGGTGGATATAGGGTTCCTGAATTGGTTGTGGTCCTGCATATGTTGTGGACACACCATAGCTTGAAATAGCGTCTCGTTATTATCTCTCATGAGCATCCTGGTATATGACCCTCTCGAGCTTCCCATTATATTGTTCTTGCGAGCTTCCTATTAATAGCTCTTCGGAGCATCCCGATTGGTTGTGATTTTGAATGTGTTGTAGACACACCACAACTCTTATGAGCGTCGTGAGCTTCTCGATTAAAGGCTTTTTGTGAGCTTCTTGATTAATGGCTCTCCAAAGCTTCCTAATATTGGATTGTTTGAACTTTCGATATATGGCTATCTGGAGTTTTCTGATTAATGGCTCTATGGAGCTACCCATTATTGGCTCGTATAAGCTTTCTGATTATGGCTATTATGAGCTTCTTGTTATACATCCCAGATAAGCTTCCCGTTACATAGCTCACATGAGCTTCCCGTTATATGGCTCGAGAGAGAGCTTTCTGTTTATGTGCTCGTATGAGTATTCCCGAATATGAATTGACAGTTTACAGTGTTGTACACTTCATGTGTACTACCCTTGTATTCATCGATATTTTAAATGATTCAACGGGTAAAGTTCCGATATGAGATGATATGAATTCAAGATGAATTACTATGATAAATACTTGAAATACAAAGATATGATATGTACATGTTCATGGACACTTGAAGTGATAGATACATGTATGTGGAAATTGAATATTGATGAGCTCATTCATGTTTCTTGGTATTTATGTGAATTACATGACTAACATGCTTGATGAGGATATGTACTTAGGCAAATGGCCAAATTGGCTTGAGCATGTTTATTTGCTTACCTTAAATGTGAATTAAATGGAAGGTTAATTTCCTGTTATACGAACTTACTAAACATTAAATACTTACTCTGTTTTGTTTCCTTTATTTACTAGTACTTCGGAAGCTCGTTAGGTTGGAAGCTTGACGGAGATATCTCACACTATCCATAAACTCATTTTGGTATAAAAAGTAAATTAAATTTTAGGTTATAATGGAATTTATAGGTTAAAAGTAGTCAAGAATGGCATGTACATGTTTGGTTGAAATTTAGCCATTAGTATGGCTTGTAATTGTATGTTTCGATATGTAAAAAGTAGCCTTAATATGTTGATGTGTGTTGGAATGGATAACTGATGGAAATCATATATGTATGTTGAGGTTTGGTTTGAGATAGTATAAATTTGGTAAAATATGCCTATATGTATGTATGGTTGTTTTGGTAAGTTTGGATAATTGAACATATGAGTTGATATGCCATGTATAAGACTTTGTTTTGGCTTGATTTGGATGTATTGCATTGGCTTGAGAATATGTTAAAGTCTTGATGAAGGAGAAATACAAATTGGGTGAGAAATTAGGCTTGGAAATGGTCTTATTTTGTCCACACGGGCAGAGATATGGGCGTGTGTCTCAGCCATGTGTGATATACGGCCTAGAACATGGGTGTGTGTTTTGGCCGTGTGTCCCCTGCATTTTTTAAATTTCAAAATAGAATGCTCAGAATTGATTATACGGCCTGGCACATGGGCGTATGGCTTGGCCGTGTGACCTCTACACCTATTTAATTAAAATTGTTATGTTCACACGGCCTAGCACACGGGGGTGTGACTTGGCTGTGTGACCCAAGTTAGAGTGTTAGACGAGTACTAACACAGGCTGGGACATGGCTGAATGCCTTATTTTGAATGCCCACACGGCCTAAGATATTGGCGTGTCCCTTGGCCGTGTGAGCCATACGGCTTGACCACACGAGCGTGTGTCCCCTGCACCTTGGAAAAATTTTGAAATTTTGCAAAAAAAATTTTGAGTACTCAGTTTAGTCCTGACTTGTTTCTAATGTGTATCTTGGACCTTGATGGTTTATATAAGGAACTTTATGAATAATTTCTGATATGAATGGTAAGTAATATGAATTATTTGTTTTTAATCTGTATATCCTAGTAATGCTCCGAAACCTTGTTCTGGCGACGGATATGGGTTAGGGGTGTTACAACAAGTGACAAAATTAGATATAAAGTATCTTAAGTGTGTATTCCTTGCATATTCTCATCTTTAAAAAGGTTATAGATGTTACTCACCTAATCTTAAACATTATATTGTTTCTTTCGTTTGTTGGTATATATTATAACTCAACCAGTTAGTCCTTCAAATACTAGCGCACGAGGTCAACCACCCAACCATTTGTTATTTAGCTTTATTCAAGATGACAAGTGCCTCAAATTCCATGTCCTTTTCCCATCACTTCATTGGAGGATCATGTGCCAAGTGATTTGTAATGACCCAAAATTCACGGGCATCGGAAAAGCGAGTTATAGGGCCTCCGTCTTAGTGAACCGAGTTCGTAAATATTTATTAGGATTATTTGTGAGGCTAGTTGTGTGTTTAATTAGGCTTTAAGTAAGTGAATTTAGCTTAATTAAGATAAATTAGGAAAAAAAAGGGCTAAATTTAATAAGGGTAAAAGTAGAATTATAGATTAATAAAAGAAAGGGGACCAAAATGGTAAATATACCATTCACCATAAATGAGGCGGCATATGTTGATAAAAATCTAAGATTTTTATTGTTTAATTATTATTAAATTATAATGTATATAATTATTTTATTATATGGTAATTTATATTAGTTATAAATTAAAATTATTATACTATATGAATAAATAAAAATTTGCCAAATGGATGGTGATGATATTGTACAATTGTAAAAAAAAAATGTACATTTGTAATACTTATATTTAATTAGTAAATATATATTTATTATTTATTATTACTAAGTAAAAGATCTTTATTAGATAAATAATTAAAATGTGAGATTTTTGTATAATAAACAAATTGGATAGTGACAATTGTAATAATGTAAATATATACATTTGTATTATATTTATTTATTTTGTAACACCTAAACCTGTTCTAGACGTTATGGCTGAATCTGGCGATGTCACATGAGAGTGTTTTTGAAAACACATTGACCTTTAAATCGTTCCAATTATTATCTTTTACTTAGTTAGGGAAAACTAGGACTAATTGATTTGCTTTAAAGCATTTTCTTTATGCAGAAGCTTTTGATAAAATTCGTCTTTGGAAAACCGTTCGTATTTAAGGCTACCATCATTTTGATTAAAACCAGATTTAGACTAAAATCCCATAAACAATTTAAAAATCCAAATAAAGTCCAATAGTCCATAAAGTCCCCATATAACATCAAAACAACCCAGAAAAAATAAAAAGAAAAAAATAATTAGGAAATAAATACCGAAACGGAGTTTAAAGCAATCTAAATATGTGTGGCCACCGTCAAGTTCTCCGCTGTACCGTCCCTTCAAGTCTGGGGATTACCTATATAGATGAAACGGAAAAAGGGTGAGTTTTCGCAAACTCAGTGTATAATCCCCACAGAAAATATACACAATAGGTGTCAATAGTAAACAGTTTGGGCCGAAGCCCTTTACAGAATCAGTTAGGCCTTAGCCCATCAAATACAGAGTCAGATGCCACTAGCCTTAGCCCATGTCAGATACAGTATGCAGAAAGAATATCAGAATCCTACCCACCAGTTTCTACACACCATCTCTGTCCAGCCCTATACACCATGTGGGGTTATAATCAACCCATCTATCCCTACACACTGTACTGTACCGAATTGTGGCACATGATCAGAATAATGAAGCTGAACTGCCAGATAATAGGCTTAAAGCCTTTCAGACACTTCCTCCAAAATATCATCAACCTAACCCCGATGCAATGTAGCATACAATACATGACATGCAATTCTACCATTAACAAATTATACATACAAATCGGTTTACAGCTAAGAGCATATATATATCACATAGCCAAATCATGTAATCAGGGGTCAAGAATCTCTTACCTACCCTACAGTAGGTCCCAGTCGACTTGCGCGACCCGGGCAACTTTTCAGAGTATTTCAGAAATAATGGGCTCACACGCCCATGTGGGGTCACACACCCGTGTGGCCCATACGGCCCAAATTGGCCTTGGTCGTGTGGATCACAGGCCTGACCCAGAATTCTACACGCCCGTTTGGTTCACCCGTGTTGGCCCACACGGCCCAATTGGTCGAGCCTGTGTCTGCACATGGCCCCGCCAACCCTCACACGGTCATGACATGAACCTATGTCACGTGTGCACGACCTAGTTTGTCGATCACATGCCTGTGTGCTGCGACACGGGCGACCACATGCCCGTGTGGCGTCTACAGATTCATTTTTCGGCTTTCGTCGATTCTTGTTTTCTGTGTAATTGACGACACAACTGGTTCCGAATTTTTGCAGAATATTTCTGAGCCTCTAGAGACCTAAAATCAGTATACTTAATGCTTTAAAAAACCCAAAAACAAGTCTAAAACGGTTACTTGCAAAAATGAAAAGTTGGCTTACCGCTACAGAACGAACACTACTCCGAGTCAAATCAACAAAATGCTAATACCAGCCTCACGAGTGACTTCTAAACAGCAGCCAAAAACCCTATTAAGTACTTAACTAGAGTAACACACGAGTTAGTGAATTGAAAACTTACCACACGCGCCTTAACAATGAAAAAGCAGGACGTTTGCAAGCAAGGAAGAATGTAAAGTCAATCAATGAGGGAGAACAAATGAATTTCGGCAGCACAAGGAGTAAAAGGGAGGGGAAACGGTAGCAAAAAGTGAAGATGAAGCCGAAAGTGCCAAAAAAAGAAACAGTAAAACTGATAACCCCTTAGTGATTTTCTCCTTAATTCTCTCCATTACTCAAATTTCTGATCCAACTCAAACTCTTCCCCGTAACCACCTAAAAATAAAGTCGATGTAGAGAATCGAACACAAAACCTCTAACACTCCAGCACTCCACTTAACCTTCAAACCAACAGGCCCATTCTGATATGAAATTACACATAACTTAATATAAAACTTTTGTACTAGCAGTTAAGACTTAGTTCAGGAAAAAGCCAAAATTTTCCAACAACAAGGCTTAAACTTGGGACCTCAAACACACACCCAGAACACTTAACCACTAAAGTAGATACACAATTGTGTCAAATCTTTACAGAAACAAAAACTTAAATTTTGGGGCGTTACATATTTACTTGAAAATTAAGTAAAAGATAGTTATTTATTAAATAATTATATTATGAGATTTTGTGTATGATAAACAAATTAAGTGGTGGCAAATGTAATGTAAATATGTGATTTTAAAAGATATTTATTATAATTATTATTATAATTATTATAATTATTATCATTATTAAATAATATTTATATATATAAGATATAAAATAAATGAAATAAAAAAGAAAGCAAAAGAAAGAATAGCGAAGCCATTCGAAAACAAGAAGAAAGAAAAGGGAAAGAAAAGAAAAAAGGGGAAAACTAGGATTTGAAAGTTTAAAGCTTTAATAAGTAAGTCAATTAAGTCCTTTTTACTTAATTTTGATGTTTTAGAAGCTTTAAAACAAGATTTTGATGAAATTAAGTTGATACTTTGAAAGTTCATAGGTTTATAAGTATAGTTCATGTTGAGCAAAAAGATGAATTAGGGATTTAATTGAATGGATTTCAAGTTTGATTTGGTAAGGGATTGAATTGTAAAAGAAGTTATAAGTTTTGTGTTTAAAGGACTAAATTGAAAGAAATTTTAAATTATAATTTTATTATGAACATTAGACAGTTAAGTGAAATATGAAAGGAAATTGAATAGAAATGAAGTATGAATTGAATTATAAAAGTATATGAGTTAATTGGGATTAAATTGGAATTAGGATATAAATTGAATAGAAATTCAATCATTTATTATAAATTAGTGCTGTAATTAATAAGTGTAAATTATTATTATTATTTTCGTGTTTAGCAAAGAACTCGAGGCATCGGCACTAAAAGGAAAGGAAAAGTTATCGAGGAGTAATCGAATAAATCCGGGTTTGTATTACTATAATTCAAATTGCTTTTTATTAAATGTTTGATATAAATTTTATATTTAATAAATAAGTATAAGGTAAGTATTAATATTTGAGTTGAATGGGAATTGGATTGGATGGTGAATGTATATGTATAATTGAATTGTATATTGATTTGAATGTGAAATTGAAATTGAATAGTGATCTTAAATTTGGTATGAAAGTGAATGTTTAATTGAGAATTTGAATGCCCTATTAACTAGTCGGGCTAAGTCGGATATAGTTGGCATGTCATAAGATTTGGAAGAGTACGAGATATATCGGCTTTGTCAATCAGGCACTTTATGTGTCATATTTCAAGCACCTCGTGTGTCGTATCAGGTACCTCGTGTGTTATTTCAAGCACTTATGTGTCGTATACTGAACAGATACTATGTACTGTTTTGGCACAATGTGCCGTACTAGTGTGTTTAGGTTGGAATCTGTGTATCCATCAAAGTCCAGGTTTGTTAATAGGGTGAATAACTGAAATGAGAAAATTAAATAAATTTGATTGATCGTACTATTAAAAATATGAGAAAGAAATTATGAGTTGAATTGTGAATGGAATTAAGATGTGAGATTTGAAGCACGAACTTAAGGTTCATGAATTTGCTAAAATATCAAATTATTGATATTGAAATCAGTTGAATAAATGAAATGAGAAAATAAAATGAATAGATCGATTGAACTATTGAAAATATGAGAAAGTGAAATTATGAATTGAAATGTGAATTGAAATTGAGATATCGAAAGAAGAAGTGAAAATAGAATGAATTGGAAATAATAAAATAGTGTATGAGTTAGTTGAATATAATCTTATGAATTAATTATAATTATGTTTATTGAAAAATGTTAGTTTAAATAATTATTGAGAGACTAATGTTGTAAGGTTTTAGATATGGAATAGAATAAGTTATTGAATTAGGATATAGAAATGAAATATATGAAATAACGATTTAATGAAATGGTTATTGATGAAATGCATGAAATGGATATTGATATAAAAAGAAGATATATAAATTAAAATAAAGAAAAGCTATTTAAGATACATATTATTGGAATAAATTTAAAGTTTAAATGCATGAATGATTTATTGAAGGTAAAGTAGTGGTAAGGTTTAATGTGTATATATATTGTTTTCACCTTAAGTATTTGAATTATAGTAATACCTCTGGGTGTATACTCAGCGTACAGTTTGTTTAAGTGCACAGATTAGGTAGAGAAATTTTGAAGAGTTGTATTTGAGATTACAAGTCTTCATCTCATCACATCTTCAAGCAATAAGAGGGTACGTTTTAAAATTTTGAATAGAATGGCATGTACTTAGGAAAAATTTAGTATGTCCCAAGTAGTAGTAATGGATTTAAATATAAATTATTTAAATTTATTATTTGTCCATTTTTATGTTCAAATATAATAGTAATTAGCCAAGAATTACTTTGGCACCAAATGTAATATTCCTATATCAGGTTTGTAATACCCCTAAGCCCGGCCTAGACGCTATGGCCGAATCTGGCGGCGTCACATGTGAGTGCTTTTTAGAAAAACCTTAGCAAATTAAAAGTCGTCCAATTTGTTATCTTTACTTAAGTCATAAAATCTCTATTCCAAACATTAAGTGAAAACATTTCATTAACGCGGAAGCTAAAACATCATTAATCCATAAATCAATAATTTAACAATTTAAAATCCCAAAAATAAACCCAAAATAAATATTTATATAAAGCAGACAAAATAAAGTGTTACTCAAAAATCCGTAAATGTCTACCAGTGGTCACCATCGAGCCTTCTGTCACACCGATTTATCTACTGCTGGGGATTACGTGAACAGATAAATAAATAAAGGGGTGAGTTTTCGCAACTCAGTGTGAACATCCCCACAAACAACATGCATCCAAACAGATAACAGAATACAGTTATTCGGCCTCAGCCATACAGATATCGCATGCATAACAGATCGGATATTAGAAATATCATGCCTACCAACCCTGCACACCATCTTCGTCTAACCCAACACACCATGTAGTGATAAAATCTACCCACCTATCCTTGTACACCGTATATGGGGATATTATTGACCCATCCAACCCTACACACCATAAAGTAACGCATCGTGGCACATATCCTAAGTATGCAGCTTAGCTGCTAAATAAGGGGCTTATGAAGCCCTTCAGGTACTCCCTTCACGTCTTCAAACCCACCCTGATGTAATGCATCATACAAGCATGGCATGCTATAATGCAGACAAATAGATCATACCTTTATTTATAGAACAGAACAGATCAGATAATCATGCTAAGTATATCTTGCATACCCATACATCATAGAATTAAGAGTCTAGATAAGGCTTACCGACCCTACTACAGGTCACAATCGACTTGGGCGACCCATGCAACCTTACAGAACATGTCAGATTAAAGGGGCTTACACACCCATATGCCTTGCCCATGTGAGCCCACAGCCCGTGTGGGTCACACGGCCCAAATTGGCCTTACCTGTATAGATCACACGGCCTGGCCTAGATTTCCACACGCCCGTGCGGCCGACACAGCTCATTTCCTTGAGCCCGTGCCTCTCACAAGGCCTACAAGCCATCACACACCCGTGTCCATCGGGCCTGTGTGGCGCGCGCACGGCCTGGTTCGTCAGTGACATGTCCGTGTCTCGTGATGCAGGCTACCACATGGGTAAACCCACGTCCGTGTGGCGTCAACAGGCCACTGTTCGGCTTTCACTGATACTCGTTTTCTGCGTAATCAGAGTACACACCTGGCTCGTTTTTGCTGCTAATCCAACGACGAGCACTCCGAAGCCTAAAATCTATAATACCGAGCCCAAAATCAGTCTCTTAAGTCAGATTATTAAGAATAGGCAAATCCCGAAACGAGAGATCTACTTACCTTCAACGAATAACGGTGATTCCTTGCTGTTAAGAGCTTGATTAATGATCCACAGACCCTAGAATATTCCCTAAACAACAACCAAAATCCCTTTTAAACAATCTCAAAGGGAATCCCTTAACTTTTATTAAAAACCAAACTTACCAAACCGACGAAATCACTAGCAACACGCCACAACTAATTGAAAAAGAAGAAAAATGAAGGAGAAAAAAATGGAGAAGAAGGGAAAAAGAAGAAGAGAAGTTCAACAGCTAGCGTTTGAAAGAGGAAGAATGGCAGAGAAAATATTTTACCAAAAAGAAGGAAATAAGAAAACCTCTAATTTTTCTTAAAACCCTCAGCTCAGAATTTTAATAAAACCCAACACTTTACTGAAACTTGCAGCGAAAATAATCCCATCGGTACTGCAGGGAATCGAACTCCAGACTTCCAACACACCAACACACATCTTAACCACTAGACCAGCAGGTCCATTCTGTTAGGTTTTTACCATTAATTCCTTATAAACACACTGACCTAAAGTCAGGCTTTACTCAAATAAAACCAAAATTTAGCCCAAGTTAAAACTTGAACTTGGGACCTCCCAAACACACCCCAAAGCATATAACCTCTTAAACCACATATATATTGAAAAGAATCAAAATAAAAGTTTCGATATTTCCATGCTCAACAATCACAACGCTGAAATTACAGAAATTTAGGGCGTTATAACTCTACCCCCTAAAAGAAAATTCGTCCTCGAATTTTACCTGATCAGAAAAAGTGAGGATGCTACTGTCGCGTTGAATCCTCTGGCTCCTAAGTAACCTCCTCAATGCTATGATTCCACCACAGTACCTTTACCAAGGGAATAGACTTCCTACGTAAGACTTTAACGTCGTGATCTAGAATCTGAATAGGCTCCTCCTCAAACGTCAGATCTAGTGTAATCTCAATCTCCTCCACAGGCACAACATGCGTAGGATCAGAGCCATATTGTTTCAACATCGAGACATGAAACACATCATGTATGCGGTCTAACTCTGGAGGTAGCTCTAATTGATATACGACTGGCCCTACTCATTTCAGAATCCGATACGACCCAATAACCGAGGGCTCAGCTTACCCTTGCTACCAAACCTCATAACCTTTTTCCATGGCGAGACCTTAAGAAAAAGCATGTCCCCCACAGAATACTCGATGTCCTTCCTCTTTAGATTAGCATAGGACTTCTATCTATCAGAAGCCGCTTTCAGACGTTCTCGAATCAAGCGGACTTTATCCTCAGTTTCTGATACCAAATTTAGACCCAGAACATGTCGCTCATCCAACTCAGTCCAGCATAAAGGTGTGCGACACTTACGATGATAAAGTGCCTCATATGGTGCCATCTATATACTAGACTGATAACTATTGTTGTAAGCGAACTCTACTAGAGGTAAGTACTCCTCCCAACTGCTTCAAAAATTGATAATGTAGCCCCTCAACATGTCCTCTAGTATCTAGATCACCCTCTCTGACTGACCGTCTGTCTAATGATTGAAAACAGTACTGAAGTCTAGCCTCGAGCCCAAAGCCTCAAGAAGCTTTCCCCAAAATCGAGACATAAAACGAGGATCCCTATTAAAAATGATCGAGACAGGTACCCAATGCAGCCTCACTATCTCAAAAATGTACAGCTTGACCAACTTCTGTAGAGAGAAGTTTGTCCTAACAAGAATAAAATGTGTGGTCTTGGTTAATCAGTCCACAATAACCCAAACAGAGTTATTCTTAGTGGGTGTTAAGGGCGACCCACTAACAAAGCCCATCGTTACTCGCTCTCATTTCTACATTGGTATTTTGACTGGCTGTAGCAAACCCGACGGTAACTGATGCTCAGCGTTAACCTGCTGACACGTCAAACAGCGAGCAACAAATCGGTAACCTCACATTTCAACCCTGGCCACCAGTACAACTCTCGAAGATCTGTATACATCTTGTTTCTATCATAATGCATAGCGTAAGGACTACTATGCGCTTCCCTCAAAATCGGCAGCCTCAAATCCTCATTATTAGGTACACAAATCCTATCTCGGAAGCACAACACCCCATCATTATTTAGCCCAAAATCTATAGTAGTCCTAGTGTCAACCTGACGAAATCGCTTCTCAAGAGTCTTATCCTCTAACTGCTTAGCTCTAATCTGTTCAATCCATGTCGGCTTCATTTGTAGTTCTACCAGAAGACTTTCGTCGTCATAAAGACTCAATCGAGCGAACATTTCTCTCAGATAGGTCATAGCCCTACGACTTAGTGCATCGGCCACCACATTGGCCTTTCTAGGGTGATACTCAATACTACAGTCGTAATCCTTGAGCAGCTCAACCCATCGACACTGCCTAAGATTTAACTCCTTCTAAGTGAGGAGATACTTGAGGCTCTTGTGATCAGTGTAGATGTACACTTCTCCCCATACAGATAATGCCTCCAAATCTTCAATACGAAGACCACTGTAGCCAACTCCAAATCACGCGTCAGATAATTAGCCTTATGAGTCTTAAGCTGTCGAGACATATAGGCAACTACCTTACTATCTTGCATCAAGATATAATCCAAACCTACATGTAACGCATCACTGTAAACCACGAAGTCCCTACTAGGCTCAGGCTGTATCAGAACTAGGGCTTGAGTCAAAACTATTTTGAGCTTCACGAAGTTTTCCTGCTGCGCGTCAGTCCAAATGAAAGGAACTCCTTTACGTAACAACTTAGTCAACGGTACTGTAATCAATGAGAACCCCTCTACAAAACGTCAGTAATACCCTGCCAGTCCTAGAAAACTGCAAATTTCTGACACACTCTTTGACTATTTCCAATCCAAAACTGCCTCAATCTTACGAGGATCCACTCGAACCCCCTCCGCAGAAACTACATGACCTAGAAATGTCACTTCCCAAAGCCAGAACTCACACTTGCTAAACTTTGCATACAACTGTTCCTCACGAAGGATCTGCAGAACCACTCTCAAATGCTCGTCGTGCTCATCTTCAGACTTAGAATACACCAAAATGTCTTAGATGAACAACACCACAAATTGATCCAAGTAGGGCTAGAACACACGGTTCATCAAGTCCATGAATGCCGCTGGTGCATTAGTCAACCCAAAAGGCATGACTAGAACTCGTAATGGCCATAATAAGTCCTAAATGTCGTCTTATGCACATCGACCTCCTTTACCCTTAACTGATGATAACCTAACCGAAGATCGATTTTAGAAAACACTAAAGTCCTTCAAAACTTATCGAATAGGTCGTCAATCCTTGGAAGTGGATACTTATTCTTAATCATCAACTTGTTCAATTGACAGTAGTCGATACACATCCTCATTGTACCGTCCTTCTTCTTTACGAACAGAACAAGTGCTCCCCACAGAGACACACTGAGACGTATAAACCCACGATCCAACAGCTCCTGAATTTGAGCCTTCAGTTTTGCCAGCTCATTCGGTGCCATTCGGTAAGGGGCGATAGACACCGGAGCTGTACCGGGAATCAACTCAATCCCAAATTCTACCTCACGGCTCAGAGGAAATCTTGGTAATTCTTCTGGAAAAATATCTGGAAAGTCCTTCACAGCACGGATGTCTTGACTGATAAGTCGACAAAATCAGAGACACTGATGTAGGCCAAAAATGCCTCACATTCTTTCCTCACCAGCTTCTCTGTCACCAATACAGATATCACATTACTTAGATAATTCTGTCGTTCTCCAATCATGACTATCTCATTATCCTCTTCAGTCCTCAAAACAATCTAATTTTCAGTATAATCCAGACATACACGATGCTTCACTAGCCAGTCCATACCCAAAATTAAGGCGAACTTCCCAAACAGAAGTTCCATCAGATCAGCAAGAAATATTGTTCCTTGGACTTCCAACGGAACTTCTCTGAACAGTTTACTAACCCTAATAGACTGCCCCAACGGACTCACCACTGAAATCTCACTAGAAGTGCTCTCATACGGTATTCCCAAAGTCTCAGACACAAAACATGCAACGTAGGAATGTGTAGAGCACTATGTCTATCAGTGCAACATAAGGTATGTTAAGAATTAAGAACGTACCTGTGATGACGTCCGAAGCATCTCCATCCTCACAACGACATGTAGCATAGACAAGTGCAGGCTGCCTCACCTCAGTTAGCCCAGCACCTCTGCCCGGTGCTCTCTGTCCTCGGCCCATACTTTTACCACCCTTAGCCTGACCTCTGCCCCTAGGTGGCTGCTGAACTCCCCTTGGTGACTGTGCAGTCTCAGTAGCCAGAGCTTGCATCTGATTAGTCCTCAATGGACAGTCCTTAACACAATGCTCAGATGATCCACATCTAAGACAAGCTCTAGTAGACCTCGAACACTGGCCCAGATGGCGTCTATTACAAAGCTGAAAAATTACCACCCCAGCAGGTGCAACAGTAGGCCGGCTTCTTTCCTAGGCCTCACCCCAACATTCATAGACTCTAGATCCCTCTTAGCCTTCCTTCTATCACGGTTCTGGCACTCAGCGCGCTTAACCTCCTCTGCAATCTTGGACTTCTCAACTAATACGGCAAACTCACACTCTCTCTGTAGAGCTATCAGGACCCTCATGTTATCCCAAAGGCCGTCCTCAAAATGAATACAGCGCTCATACTCAGTCGCCACCATGCCTCGTGCATAACGACTTAGCCTAAAAAAGTTAGCCTCATACTCGGCCACTGAACGATCTCCTTAAGTAAGATTCAGGAACTCACGCCTTCTAGTGTCGATGTAATTGGCCTCCACGTACTTGCTTTGGAAATCCGTCTTAAACAAATCCCACACTAGACTGTCAGGCTGAGTGTCATCCCTAACTGTCAGCTACTACTGATATACTTCATCACGAAGTAACGAAACAGCCCCCTTAAGCTTCTACTCAGCAGTAAAATCCAGATCATCCACAATACGCTCTGTGGTCTTCATCTAGTACTCAGCCACATTAGGAGCGACTTCAGTGATGCCTCTGAATACCTCAGCCCCATTAGGTTAGAGTCATTCCGTAACCAACCCACGACCTCCAGATCCAACATTACCCCCAACACCCTACTCTAAGATTCGCAGTATGGCCCGGAATAATGCGTCGTCCCAACAAGACGCGGTCACGAGACTCGCACCGGCCTCGATGAATAGTGACATCGGTGTCTCGCTAGTGTCCAGATTAGGGATCGTATCAGATGTAAAGGACTCAGCTGAAATCTCTCTACGGCCTCTACCTCGGCCTCTAGTACCCCGTCCACGAGTACCACGTGTGCTCATCGTAATTTTGAATTAATTTATATTAAAAATTTTATACAAGTGAGTTTATAGTTTCGATAGTTGTTATCGGGTATTTTATGCAGAAGAGTTATCAGAGTACTCAGAGTTTGTTATCGCAAATCGTAGTTTACTATGGTTTTCAAGTGACACTACCTAGAGTGTTTTAATAAGCATACTACCTATAGTAGTTTCACAAAAAACATTAGTATTTTCAAAGAGGAATTCAGTATATTCTAAGTATCCTTTCAAACAATTTCATACAATGTTTCAAAAACTTACAAGATCGACGCCGGAGACTCGGTGAACCACATACATAATCAGAGTATTTCAAAATATTCGAAAGTGTTCCTCTAAATCCAATTTTGGAGCTCAAAATTCACAGTCGAGTTTTAAACCTAGCTCTGATACCACTAAATGTAATACACCCAAGCTTGGCGTAGACGCTATGGCCGGATCTGGCGGCATCACATGTGAGTGCTTTTTAGAAAAACCTTAGCAAGTTAAAAGTCGTCCAATTTGTTATCTTTACTTAAGTCATGAAATCTCTATTCCACACATTAAGTGAAAACATTTCATTAACGCAGAAGCTAAAACATCATTAATTCATAAATCTATAATTTAACAATTTAAAATCCCCCAAATAAACCCAAAATAGATATTTAAATAAAGTAGACAAAATAAAGTGTGACTCAAAAATTTGTAAATGTCTACTAGTGGTTACCATCGAGTCGTCCATCACACTGATCCATCTACTGCTAGAGATTACCTGAACAGATAAATAAATAAAGGGGTGAGTTTTCGCAACTCAATATGTACATCCCCACAAACAACGTGCATACAAACAGATAACAAAATACAGTTATTCGGCCTCAACCATACAGATATCGCATGCATAACAGATCGGATATCAGAAATATCATGCCCACCAACCCTTCACACCATCTCCGTCTAACCTAATACACCATGTGGGGATAAAATCTACCCACCTATCCCTGCACACCGTATATGGGGATATAATCGACCCATCCAACCTTACACACCATAAAGTACCGCATCGCAGCACATATCCTAAGTATGTAGCTTAGCTGCCAGATAACGGGCTTATGAAGCCCTTCAGGTACTCCCTTCACTTCGTCAAACCCACCTCGATGTAATGCATAGCATGACATGCTATAATGCAGACAAACAGATCATACCTTTATTTACAGAACAGAACTGATCAGATAATCATGCTAAGTATATCATGCATACCCATACATCACAGAATTAAGAGTCTAGATAAGGCTTACCGACCCTACTACTGGTCACAGTTGACTTGGGCGACCCGTGCAACCTTATAGAACATTTCAGATTACAGGGGATCATACGCCCATGTACCTTGCCCGTGTGGGTCACACGGCCCAAATTGGCCTTGCCCGTGTGGGTCACACGGCCCAAATTTACCTTGCTCGTGTGGATCACACGGCATGGCCCAGATTTTCACACGCTCATGTGGCTGACACAACCTATTTACCTGAGCCCGTGCCTTGCACAAGGGCTACAAGCCATCACACACCCATGTCTGTCACCCCTTCGCTCGTCAGTGACATGCTCGTGTCTCGCGACGCAGGCTACCACACAGGTAGACCACACACCCGTGTGGCATCAACAGGCTACTTTTTGAATTTCGCTGAAACTTGTTTTCTGCATAATTGGAGTCATACTTGGTTCGTTTTCACTGCTAATCCAACCACAAGCACTTCGAAGCTTAAAATCGACAATACCGAGTCTAAAATTAGTCTCTTAAGTCAGATTATTAAGAAGAGGCAAATCTCGAAATGAGAGATCTACTTACCTTAAACGAATAACGGTGATTCCTCACTGTTAAGAGCTCGATTAATGATCCACAGACCCTAGAATATTCCCTAAACAGCAACCAAAATCTCTCTTAAACAATCTCCAAAGGAATCCCTCAACTATTATTAATAATCAAACTTACCGAACCGACGAAATCACTAGCAACACGCCACAACTAATAGAAAAAGAAGAAAATGAAGAAGAAAAAAATAGAGAAGAAGGGAAAAAGAAGAAGAGAAGTTTGGCAACTAGCTTTTAGAAGAGGAAGAACGATAGAGAATATATTTTTCCAAAAAGAAGGAAATAAAAAAACCCCTAATTTTTCCTAAAACCCTCAACTCAGAATTTTAATAAAACCCAACACTTTACTGAAACTTGTAGCAAAAATAATCCCATCGCTACAGTAGGGAATCGAACTCCAGACCTCCAACACACCAACACACATCTTAACCACTAGACCAGTAGGCCCATTCTATTTGGTTTTTACCATTAATTCCTTATAAGCCTACTGACCTAAAGTCAGGCTTTACTCAAATAAAACCAAAATTTAGCCCAAGTTAAAACCTGAACTTGGGGCCTCCCAAACACACCCCAAAGCACATAACCTCTTAAACCACATATATATATACCGAAAAGAATCAAAACAAAAGTTTCGATATTTCCATGCTCAACAATCACAAAAGCTAAAATTACAGAAATTTGGGGCGTTACAAGGTTCCTTGAGTCGAACATAGTATAGGGGTGTTACATGATTCATGTGCAACCTTTGACCTTCCTATTATACTTTGAAAAGGTAAACATTAGTGCACTCATCCTATCTCATCTTTTGTTTCTTATGCTCATTTATCTCTAGTGTCTAGTCTCTTAAATGTATCTTTAGTTTGTATTTCCATTCCTAAAACTGTAAGTGAAACCTTGTTCCATCCAAGCTGGCGTGATGCAATGATAGAGGAAATGACAACTTCATGGTAATTGTACTTGAGATTTGATGACTTTATCGAATGAAAAAAGGAAATTGAATGTAAGTGGGTATTTTCATTCAAAGTCAATCCTGATGGGTTGATAGAACATCTTGAAGCTCTTCTGGTTGCTAAGGGTTATGCTCAGACATATGGTGTCAACTGCTCTAATACTTTCTCTTTGGTAGCTAAACTTGCTTATGTTCATTTTTTCATCTCTATGGCGGCTATGCATGTATGACCCTTGCATGAGTTGGATATAAAGAATGCCTTCTTACATGGTGATCTTTAGGGGGAAGTTTACATGGAGTAAGCATCAAGGTTTGTTGCTCAAGGGGAGAATGTGAAAGTTTGTTAACAATGTAAATCTTTGTACGACTTAAAGCAAAATCCTCACACTAGGTGTGTGATATTTAGTGAGGCAGTTCAAGCATTTGGATTGAAGAAAGGCAATTATGACCACTCGATATTCTACAAATAGTCAAAATAGGGTATAATTCTACTAGTGGTGTATGTTGACAATATTGTCATTACTGGGAGTGATGAGCATAACATTTTGGCCTTGAAATCTTTTTTTCATACTCAATTTCAAAAAAATAAAAGACTTAGAAAAGTTGAAGCATTTCTTGGGTATTGAAGTCACAAAAAGTGAGAAGGGTGTTTTCCTATCTCAAAAGAAATATACTATTCACTTATTAATAGAGATTGGAAGATTAAGGTGTAAGCCACGTAAAACAACTATGGAGCTTGATATACAACTTATAAAAGAAGATGGTGACATATTGAAGATCATGAGAAGTATAGATGGTTAGGTTGAAAATTGAATTACCTTAAAGTGACTCAACTTGATATTATATAGTATTGTTAGTCAATTTATATCCTCATCAATGGTGAAATGTTGGCCAGCTTTGGAGCATATTATTGGATATCTAAATGGGGCTCCTAGACATAGACTTCTATAGAAAAATTGTGGGAACAATAATATTGAATGTTTTTCAAGTGCAGATTGGAGGAGACCTAGGATGGATATTGTGTTTTTGTGGGAGGAAATCTAATTTCTTGAAAAAGCAAGAAATATAATGTAGTATCCCTATCTACTGTAGATTCAAAATATAGAACCAAGATGCAATCTGTGTGTGAAGTTGTATGATTACATCAAATACTTAGTGAATTTAGCTTCAAGACGTCATTGCCAATCAAGTTATGGTGCAATATCCAGGCTACTATTCGCATAGCTTCTAATAATGTATTTCATGAAAGAACTTAGTGCATTGGATTTGATTGTCATTTTTCCATGAAAAGATCCAACAAGCGCTTATCTCTACAATTTATGTTAAAACTAGAGAGCAACTAGGGGATATCTTTAAAAAACCTTTAAATGGAGCTTGAGTTAATTATATTTGTAACAAGATAGGCATGATTGATATTTATGCTCTAGCTGGAAGAGTGTTGAAGAATATAGTGTATAATTGTAAATATAAGTTATAGTTTATTTTTATTTTCTTTCCTTTTACGTTAAGATGTAACTTGTATAAATATATATTTTAAGGTTGAATGAAAAGTATGTGTTTTCCCACCCAAACAAGTTTTTTTTCTTTAGTTCTTTGAACCCTAGAATTTTGGTTACATTAATGATTATCCCCGACTATTTCATTAAGACAACTTTAATTTTTATTGGTGAATGTAATGAAATTGGAAAGATTGTTAGATCCTTTGTGTGAGATCTGCTAGTTCTAACCAAAAGCTTGCATTTGTTAGATGAGATTAATATTGTCAACCTTTGGAGAATGAAGGATTGGGTATGTGGGAAAGATGTGCATAGAATAGATTGTTCTTGATGAAATCGAGCTTTAGTAATATCTCTAAGACATGTTTTTTATGTTCATGTTTTGAGATCTAAATAAAAAGTCATAGGAAATTTCCCAGATAAGATTGGTCGAAGTAATGTGTCTTATGTATGGAGATTACTTGCCAAAGTTTGGTTAAAACTAAAACAATGCATATGTTGGATGGTTAGTGATAGGAGGAATACAAACTTTTGGCTTGACATGAGGATCAAAGACTTAGCCCTCCTCATTCATCATTGTTTTAACGTTGATACTATTAATAAGCACGATCAAACTTGTGATATGGTAGATACCAAATTCTATTGGGATTGGAATTATATTGAAAGGTTTTAATGCAATGAGTCTTTCTTTATATATTAGGAACTTGCCTGTTTTATGTTAATGCCAGACAGGATAAACGTGTGTGGTGTTGGTTGAAAAACAGGCAAGTTTACAGTTGCGAAAATGTATAATTCCTAGAAAAAAGAAAATTGAGGTGCCAAGAATAGAATTTTACAAGCTAATTTGGAGCAATAATGGTTCGTAATATGTTAGAAAATTTCTTTGGTTAGTAGTGCATGTTAGAAAATTTCTTTGGTTAGTAGTGCATGTCAACCTCTCCACTAAAGGTGAAAGATGTAAGAGAGGTTTAATAGAAAGCCCTTAATGTACTATTTGCGGAGCTAGTTTGAAGTTAATTATGCATGCCCTTAGAGATTTCTAAATAGTTATATCGACTTGGAAGTTGGTCATTCATCTTGTAATGTAAGTTTCTATTTCTTACATGGCTTGGAATGAGTAGTATAGAATCCATCAAATGCAACTAGACTATAATTTAATGGGATAGACTAGAGTATTATTTTTGGGATTAATTTTTGGTGATTATAGGGCCAAATACTACCATTTTCAATAGTGAAAATTATAATGCCTAAGATATTGTTATGCAAGGATTTTCATGGTCTAAATCTATTGTTGAAGCTTTACCAATAATGGAGGAAGGCACTAAATTGGTGCTTCAATAGATGCATTGGTAAGTGTCACATGAGGGCTAGTGCAAGCTAAACACATATAGGGCGACTAAACAAGTAGATATGAGACACTATTTTAAAAAGTTATTAAAGATTGTTATGACAATTGGATGGTTGTATACGAGCAGAATATAATGTTTTGTTTAGTGTTATAAAATAGTTATGAAAATCATTACTTGTAACGACCCGAATTTCAGTGGTTTCAAAAAATATGAATTCGAAACCCCATTTTCGTAAACCAGGTCCTTAATATAAAAATATGTTGAAACTCAATTAAGTAATTTAACCGATGATCGTGAGGTTTCGGGATAGGTTTTAAATATTTATAATTACTTGTTCTTGAACTAACTATTATCGCGATGTAGGCAAGTGTACCTATCAAACAGTAGTATAGTTTTAGCAAGACCAGATTGTCGAACCCAAAGGAACTAAAAGTACTAGTAATGACTATCTTTTTATTATCTAGCCTAAAAATAAAGGGGTTTTTAATTAACTAATTATCTAAACTAAGAACGCAAAGAGAAAAGAGTTGGGGAATTGCTTTTGGGGAAATTCGATTGACTTAAGACAATATCTGAAGGAAAAATCCACCTAGACTTTACTTGTTATTCTGGCTCTGAATCGGGCGATTTATTCATTCAACTTGTTCCGTAGAGATCCCTAAGTTATGTTATTATCCATATTCAAGACTAATAAAGTCTAATCCCTAGATTGAATAACCGAGAATTTTCTCTAATTAACACTCTAGGGTTGCATTAACTCGATCTATGGATCCCCTTATTAGGTTTCACCCTAATCTGGCAAAATCTTGTCACCCTATTTTTAGGCGCGCAATCAACCCCGCTTAATTATGACGAAAGTACTCTTAGACAGCGTCTATTCCTCCTCTGAATAAGAGCTTATCTTGAATCAGTATCCTGGGATATCAAAACAAGAATTAAGAACACATAATTAAGAACAAGTTAAATATTTATCATACGGTTCAGAAAATAATAACGAGATTCATCTTAGGTTTCATTCCCTTTAGGTATTTAGGGGATTTAGTTCATAACTAAATAAGAAAACATCTCAGAAGGATAAAGAATACAAAACATAAAGAAAACCCAAAACTCCTGAAGGGAAATTGAGGAGAGATCTTCAATCTTGATAATGAATTCAACTTCTGAGATGGATCAATCGACTTTCTTGGAGTAATTCCTTACTCTCTATTCTTCGTCTCCCCTTTCTTCCTCTTCTAGGGTGTATTTATAGGCTTTGGAATGCCTAAGAGCCCTCAAAATTAGCCTTTTCCGAATTGGACTCAACTTGGGCTTGGCAGGGACAGGCTCCTGGCACACGCCCATGTTCAATTGCTTCAGGCTGTGTTCGAGCCTGCCAAATTGACACGGCCGTGTGGTCTGCCCATGTGAGGAGGTCCAGGCTGTGTTGATTTCGTACTTTGGCCCATTTTCTTTGTTTTTGGCCCGTTTCTCGTTCCTTTCGCTCTCCTATGCTCTCCTAAGTATAAAACATGAAATTAAAGCATTAGAAGCATTGAATTCACCAATTCTAGTGGGAAATCATCCATAAAATGCATTAAACATGGGGTAAAAATATGTACAAATCACGGTTTATCAACCGAGAAAGTAGTTAATTAAAGATCAATGACTAAATTGTAAAAGTTCAATCGCTATTGAGTTTTAATTAAGAAAAGGCTTGGAGACCTAGATAATAATTATCCAAATGACTAAAATTGATATCAAACCAGTATTTTATTATGAGTTAGTGGGAATTCATGATGATGACCATTAAGTTAATATAATTATAATTAAAAGAAATAATTACAATTACTTAAATCATAAACATAATTAATTAAGTTAATCATTTCTTAACCTAACTATAAATAGATAAATTGGTGGAAGATGACAACATATCATCATCTTCCCCAAAGCTTAAACTATCCATGCTTAAAACAAAAACAAAGAAAGCAAACTTTTAGTTATTCAACATTCGACCATTACAAATATCAAAAGTAACCATACTTTTTTCTTGTAACTTTTATAGATTTATGATCATGTGAGCTTGATTTAGCTAGCCCATATATCAATTTGTTCTATTTTTGAGTTCTTATCAAGTTTTCATTGTTGAGAAGTTGATGAATTAGGCTTGGAATTGATAGTTATTAAGCTTACATCATGATAAGGACTAAATTATAAAGCTAAATAAGCTTATTAGTTAACTTTGAAACATTAGGGACTAAATTGAATGAATTTAAAACATGTCATGATATTGTGCTATTAATAGAAAACATAAAGTCCCTAGTAAAAGAATGTGAAATCAAATTTTGATACAAAGCTAGATATAAAAAAATATGCATATCCCGAGTATATAGACTAAATTGAATGAAATTAAAAATATATGTTGCTTTGTATGAATTGAATGAAATCTAATATTATTTTATTTATTGAATTTTCAATCATAGTAAAAGACGACGCTTGGCTGTCGTGAGAGAAAGGAAAGGCGAGAGTCTTTGACAAGTAGTTAAATTATCAGTTTATACTTTTATGATTCAAGCAATATATATACATGCATGATTGTGGCATATTAGCTATGGAGGTAAGATGATTTATTGTATTATAATTTGATTCGTGATTGGTTAAATTGAATATTAAGAATTGGATTGAATTGAATAAAATAGAAATAAGTAAGATATAAATTGATAAATGTTTTGTATTATGAATTGATGATAAAAATGGTATGAAACAATGGTGTTGAATATGTGATGATATGAATTTAGTAATAAGTTATATGAATTGACGATGAAATTGTTGGGAAATATGTCCATATTGTAATAAATATGTAATTGTTTTCTATTTATTTGAAAGATGGATAAATAAATAAAGTTAATTTCATATTTCACTATTATTTCTTTTGTATTTATTTCTTTTATAGTTTACATGCATAGCGAAATTGTGACAAGCAAATACTAGCTCATTAATTGTCTAAAGTTCAAATTGAAGATAAGTGACATTGTAAAGAACATTTACATTACAAGAAAAACAAGTTACTTCAGTAGATAATCTAAATGAGTCCGTAATCTTGTAAAAGAATCAAAGTGTGCATTTGATTCAAATTCTAAGAAGGATTATTATGTCGTCTACAATTTCAATTTGGGAGTGGCTAGTCTTGGCTATCGGAGCAGTTGACTCCACGAGTAGAGACATAGATGTATTCATTGGTAGAATGTTACATTGGACTGGGCCTAAGATGAATTAATTCTAAATCTATTTGTGAATTAATTCACTTGTGACGTTCATGGTGTGATTTACCTAAATCCGAGTTAGTCACTGACCATGTGTATGCAACTCATGTGCTTTGATATAAGTGGAGACTTATGCTTTAAAGATGATCGATCTCATAGCCGATATGTTAGGTACATGACTTGTGTATGGCATAATGATGGTTGTGAAACTAACTAAAAATTAGACTTAAGGCAAGCGCACTTATCGAACAGTAGAATAGTTATGGTAAGACCGGAAATATCCTATCCACAAGGATTAAAAGTACTAGTAATTTCTATCTTTTTATTATCTAGCCTAAAAAATTAAGAGAATGTTTTATCTAAAACTAATTATCTAATTAACTAAGATTACGACATAGATTAAAATTGGAAAATACTTTTTGGAAAACCGATAGAGAAGACAATACCCAAGGAAGAATCCACCTAGACTTCACTTATTACCTTTGAGTTAGATGATTTATTCACTTGACTTAATCCATAGAAATCCTTGATTTATGTTAATATCTCTCTCGAGACTAAAAACAACTGACTCTAGGTTGATTAATTGAAATCTCTTTTTAATTAAAACCCCTATTGTCGTATTAACTTGATCTATGGATTCCCTTATTAGATTTGACTCTAATCCGGTAGATTTATGTCGTCCTATCTCTAGGATTGCATGCAACTCTGCTTAATTATGAATGATCTACTCTTAAATAGGGACTTTTGCTCCACTGAATAAGCACATCAAAAACCTAAATTAATATCCTGGAATATTAAAGCAAGGGTTAAATTCATAATTAAGAATAAGAACAAGTATTTATCATATAACTCAAATAATGATAAGATCCGTCTTAGGTTTTATCTTCCTTAGGTATTTAGGGAGTTTAGTTCATAATAATAATGGAAAACATCTCAAAGTTTGGAAAACAACAAAACATAAAGAAACCCAAAAAACTTCTAGGAAATTGGATGGAACTATTCAGTTTTGATGTAGATCCTGCCTCTGAGGTGATTCTGATGGCTGTCTTTGAGTATTTTCTGCTTTCCTCTTTCTGCTTTCCTCTCTTCGTATCCCCTCTAATCCTCTTCTAGGGTGTTTATATAGACTTTCGAATACCCAAAATAGCCCAAAATTAGTCTTTTCAAAGTAAAACTAGACTTGGGCTCGACAAGGACACGGCCGTGTGCCACACCCGTATGAAGGTGCTCAGGCTGTGTGCAATTTTGACTTGGATTAATATCGAAATGGCCATGACACTCGGGCGTGTGGATCACCCATGTTGGAGTGCCTAGGCCGTGTGAAACACTGTTTAGGCCCAATTTGTCCGTTTTTGGCCCGTTTCTTGCTCTTTTTGCTATCCTAAGCTTTCCTGAGTATAAAACATGAAATTAAAGGATTAGGAGCATCAAATTCAATGAAACCAAGGAAAAATCATCCATAAATATGCCAAGCATGGGGTAAAAATATGTATATATTAGGGTTTATCAAGTGACTTTACTAGCAACAGTGGAATTCATAGCTCAATTAAAGGGTAAATGATATCCTCTCATTGGCATTGTGTGGATTGATAAATATGAAACGTGGCCAAAGGTTGTTTGTTCTCGAACGAGCAATTCATCATAGTCATTTATTGTTAGTGATCATATTAATCTTTAAGAAGACATAATAATGATAATGAGGTAAAATAAGATTATATTGAGTGAACATATTTAACTCAAATGAATCAAGGATATCATATAAGAGTAACATAAACATGACGAGGTCATTGGACAAAGAAGTTGGATGAATTGCTTTCGTGAAGAGTATATAATAAAGAGTTTTCAATCATGGTACTTATTGTGGACTGACTCCATGATTAAGTAATTGCAAATTATCGGAATGATGCTTCTGGACATAATTACAATCACTAGAGCCTAATTGTATATGTCCGATTGTCCCTTCGCTAGCTCAATAAAAGCTCAATTGGACTACATTTGAATTAGAAGAAAATTCTACGAGTTTGGGAATAATTTAATTGTGTTGATTTATTCGACGTGGAATTAAATTAGGTGGTTGTGAGGATTGTCCAACTAGAGAATTTGATTAAAAATTTTCTTGAAAAGTTAATTTGGAAAATCTAATTGATTTTTGGAAAATTAATTTTGATCAACTAAAATTAAATTAATCAAATTAATTAAAATTAATATGATATTTTTGGAAACTAATTTTCAAGTCAGACAATTGATCCAATTGGTAATTGAACTTGAAAATTGGACCTGAGATTGTAAATTGGGCTCTGGAGTGCAAAACCCAAAAACTAGTTGAATCGGGCCCGGTATGTGAAACTAGGTCGACGGTCCAACTGGTGGCTAGACCGAACTGGTCGGGTCGTTATTGACCCGAACCAAACCAACTCGAGTGCCTTAAGGGTGTCGCACCTGCATCACCAGACACAACAGTGCTGGCGACTGTGACGACGGTGTCCTGGTGGCAAGTGGTGGTTGGTATTCGGTGGTTGAGCAGTAGAAAAGTTACACTCCTACTTGGATTATACTAGATAATTTAATTTTAGATTAACTATTCCAAAAATAATTTTATTTTAATAGTTTAATATTAAATTAAATTTCATACTTATCTTAATAGTATTTTATTAATTTAATATTGAAGTGATTATCTTAATATTAAATTTAATTTAATGTTTATCTTGTAGATAAATATTCTTTTATTTTAATAAGATTTAATATTAAATTAATATAATATTTATCAAGATAAATATTAGATTAAATTTAATATTAAAGTGATTAAGTTTAATCATAATTGAATTCTCTAAGTTCTTCCTAAATAAATAGAGCCTTGGGTCATTATTTTATGCACACATAAATTCAAGAGAAAGTTGTAGAGAGAAAATTCTCTGAAAAGATTATTCTAAAAAATTTCTAGAGATATTTTTCTGATTTACAACTTGACCCAAAAGTTCAGAAAAATTACATAATTACCCAACTGGTAATTTTGTGATTTTTTTTAATTCGAAGCGAGCTCATACTCGGAAGATGTGAGCTTGAGGATAGCGGAGAAGACTGCTCGATCCAATCGCTCATCTTAGATGAATAAAAAATGTACAATTTTGATTAAATATTTATTACTTTAGGTATCACAACCAAGACCTTGTTTTGGAATTTTTTTTAAAACTTTGATTTTTTCCCTAAATTTATTTTCTGCTGCATTTGCCAATCCCATTTTTCCTACAGAAATGAAATGAAACTACGATATAGAATGGTTGATACCTATGTAAACTTAGTAGAAAGACTAGAATACAGTCGGCATGCCAATAGGGTCATATGTGCATTTCTGTATGGGTTTGTTATCGACGTAGAGATTATGATATGGCATTCAGGATCCAACATTTGTTGCGGATCATCGAGTATTCATTATCTCTTTGGAGACCTTGGTGTGGTGTAGGGATATATTTGTATATGTATATACATTTTATGCCTACGAGCTTTGCACTTTAATCTTTTAGTGTGGTGTATTTTATGCTCACATGAGTTATCTCGGTGTGATGTAGTTCACCCACATGTCTAACTCTATTTTTATTAGGATTGCATTGGGCGAAACATTAAATTGAATTTTGAAATCAGAATATAAAATGTGTATTGGTTAAATGATGTTTGCAATGAATTGATAATTGACCGACTTCAAATGTGCAAACATTTAAAATAAAAATCGTGCAAATAAAATATATTTAATTAAAGTACGGTATCTACAAGCGAACAAGTTGAATTGTAATATAGTTTTATCTTACAACGCAACACCGGTAAGTATTTCAAAGATCTTACCCAAAGGAGGCTGGATTAAATCTAAAAATATTGTCCACAATAGCAGGTCTAAACAATAATTGCTAAAAATTATATTACGATGATTAATGCTAACAATTAAGGTCATAAAAAAAATTAAACTAATGAACTTGAAAAATGAAAAAAGTCTCGAATAACAAGCAGAAGAGTGGCTCACTTCAATGGTTGCAATTAACTTCAAATTCGAGTTTTGTTAGTGAATTAGTTATTAACTAACCAGTATTACCTCTCGTCCTCTACTAATTAATTAATTGGCCAGTACTCATTTATCTTTCGATCTCACTTTTGTGACCGAGACAAATTACGATTTACTCGGAAAACTGATCTCTCAACCTCATTTAACCTAGATTACCGCCTAGGGTTGTCAATTCTAAGGTATAAGCACACATAAATTATACCAACAATTCATATGGGAAACCCTCATTCTTCCGTTAATCATTCTCACATTCATTCAGTGATCTCTCTAAAGCACTTAGTCAGTCATCGATTCAATAACCATATTCTTTAAGATTAAATTAATCATGCAAGAACACAAATTAAATTAAAAGAGAGAAACATAGAAATTGGTCCGTTTGAGAATCTTGATGCATTAGGATCCGTAAAATCCTTTAACAGTTGTCAAGATATCATCATTTGCAAAAGAAACTTGTTAGAATTAAATGGGCCGAATCCTTATTTAAATAAAATACAGTAGTAAAATAAAATAAAAGTAAAATCCATATAGAACTACACTTCTTTTATTTTATTTTAGAATAAGGTTTTTTAAACCTTATTAAACTGCATCTATTTTATATTGATTAGAATAAGGTGTTTCAATCTTACTAGAATATGGTTTTACAAGCCTATAAATAGACATAGTCTATTCCTCTTGTAATTAATTCAAATTTGACATAGTGAATTTTCTTCTCCTCTGCCCGTGGTTTTTTCCCGAAAGGGTTTTCACGTAAAAATCTGCGTGTTCTTTATTTTTATTTTATTTTATTTTATTTTTTCACAAATTGGTATCCGAGCTTCCGGGTAGTTCATCTCGATCACAATAATGACATCTTTGAAGTATGAAATTCCACTGTTGGATCGCAAAACCAGATTTGCATTATGGCAGATTAAGATGCAAGCAGTTCTTGCGTAGATGGATCTAGAGGAAGCCCTGTTAGGGATAGATAAGATACCTTCGACATTAACGGATGAAGAGAAGAAACATAAGGATCGAAATGTGTTAACACAATTACATCTACATTTGTATAACGGAATTTTGCAGGATGTGATGAAGGAGAAGACCGCCGCTGGATTATGGAAGAGGTTGGAACACATATGTATGTCAAAAACTCTAACAAGCAAGTTGCGTATGAAGCAATGTCTTTATGCTTATCGTTTGGAGGAAGGTGCGTCTGTACACGAACACTTAACAGTGTTTAAAGAAATTCTCTCAAACTTGGAGGCCGTGGAGGTTCAGTATGATAAAGAAGATCTAGGGTTGATTCTACTTTGTAGCACCCTGAACCCGGCCCAGACGTTATGACCGGATCCGACATGCCACATTGAAGCGTTCAAAACATTTTATATTGTTGATCCAGAAAAAACTTACTTAGTGTTTTAAAAGATAATTCCATTATAGGTTAAAGTGAATGGAAGCTGTGCACCAGGTAGGAAACCGGAAAATAGGTGGTAAGTCCATCGGACTGCTTAAGTACCAAGCTCCCTTCGGATCCAATCTTAGACATGCATACCGCCATTGGCACACCTTAACGTCATGGATATTTCTAGGAAACCGATTCGATTAAGTCATTTTTAGGAAAAGTGATTAATTTTGGAAAATACTTTCATTGCGGAAGCTTTGCTTGTTGTCGTGTTATTTTGAAATCAAGCTGTTGTTTTTGAAAACGCTACCTAAAGCTATCCAATTTCAACAGTTAAAATAAGTATTACCTATCTTAGTAATACATATTAAAACCATCAAAAATAAATAAGCGGCCTTATTACATTTAAAAGCCAAAACCTCAAACGTAATTAAAAGGATGTCCAGTTCACGGAAGAAAATCAAACTTTCGAGCGGGTGGCCACTCCAATTCCCTCACGACTCCAAGCCCACTATGGTTGGGGATTTCTGCGTGGATGAAAATAAAAGGGTGAGTTTGGGAAACTCGTGTGTAAGGAAAACCCATTCAAAGTCCAAGTCACTCAAGCCCATTGGGCCTAAGCCTATTCAGTAATGCAGTGGTATCGGGCCGAGCCCTTTTCAGATTACAATAAACTGGGCCTTAGCCCCTTATTCAGATAACAGTATGGCCCATAGGCCCATTTCAAAATACATGCAACATCAATAACATATGCAAGCCCATTTGGGAGACTACTCAACCCACCAACCACTACACTCCACCCGTACCAGCCATACACTCCATGTGGGAATAGCTCAACCCACCCATTTAACACTCCACAGATTGCGCCTTGCTTTGCTCAGCTAACATAGAATTGAGGCAAAGCCTCCAATCGTGGACAAGCCACTTTCAAGACTTCCTCCGTCAATATCCCATCCCATGCATCGATAATAACAACATGGCATGCAAGAAATAAAAATAGTCAAACATGCATTTAGGTTAATTTAACCCTATGGGTATTTTAATTTATCTCCTAGGGTAAAACTATAAATTTTCACTTTTAAAGGTATTTCAGTAATTTATCTATTTTAGGGTTTTTCATGCATATTCCTACCTTTCACGTACTAATGTAATCACTACCGAGGGTTCTTACGAATTGGGCTGTTGGCCCATCATTCCAATTTTGGCCCATTAAGCCCAAAAATATCGAGGGCACGTAAATCATTCACTTTGCAGTCCAAATTTTGCAGCTTACCAAAAACATTAATCGATTTACCTCAAGAGCATTCGCACACTCGCAAATCTACAAAATACGGTTTTGGCATTTCGCTTTTCGACTTTTGCCGATCTAGACTAAGAAAGAGGTGTTAGTTACACACATGTTTGCGACGATATCTTGTGAGATCCACACACGAACTGCCTACAATTGGATTACTAACACGTTAATCTAACTATTCAAATACAAACTACGATTAACCCCTTACAATATTCGCCAACCACACCTACAGATCATAGTAAGCTTATAAGAAAACAATAAGCAACCCATTAACAATTTTTTGTCAATGTTTACCACATAATCATAATTTCACTGCAAGCTGTCTTCCTGAGCAACAGTCACTAAATTATTTATAACTGGAGCTACGAAACTCCAAATCAAGTACCGTTAATTTTCCCTGAAAATAGACTCATATATCTTCTATCCATAAAATTTTCAGAATTTTTGGTATGGCCAATCAATACCAGATTTTTCTTAAAGTTTCCCATGTTTCACTGTTTGACTAATCTGACCACTCTTCATTACAAATCAAATTTCTCATTGTACAGAATTCAAAATATGTTCTAGTTTATTTCATTTGAAACTAGACTCATTAAGCTTTAATTACATAATTTATTCAGCTTCTAATTCATCTCCCACAATTTATGGTGATTTTTCAAAGTCACGTTACTACTACTGTCCCAAGCATATTTATTACCAAATCACTCTTTCATACACCTATCTTGCATGCATGTTATTTAAACATGTATATCACCAATCAATCATCACATATCTATGATTTTTACTTAAGCATAATCTCCATTTCATCATTTTAAAGCACAACATGTTAGCCGATTTTTCCCTTTAGCATCTAAGGCACATGCATGCTCATTTGTTTGGCTCAACTTCACATATATTTCATTTTTCATCAAAAGAACATGAAACAACAACCATTTCCTTCATTTTAATTCATGACTAAATGCTCACAACACAACTAAAAATCAAAATATACTTCAAGAGTTAAGGTAGAATCAAGAAGAACTTATGAACCTCAAAATAGAAGCAAGGTACCAAGAACTTACCTTCAATTTTCCTCCTCCTAATGACCGAATACTCAAGAGCTTTCTCCTCTCCTTTCTTTCTCTAACTTTCAGCTATGATGAACAAAGATGGACAAAACTTTGTTCTTTTCACCCTTTTTCTTTTAATAAAACTTCATATTTCATCCATTTAATTCTTTAATACAAAAGACATGAAATTCTTATCATGAAACATTTACCTAACCCATTATCATGAAACATTTACCTAACCCATTATCATGGAACATTTACCTAACCTATTATCATGGAACATTTACCTAACCTTTTATCAATTTGTATCAATTTGTACCATAAATTATGGATATCAAGTGTACATTTTGTCTACAACAACATGATGGCTGGCCACTTCATGTAAAATGGGAGGTTTGTCATGCAAATCCTCCTATTTTGCACTCCTATTTATTTGGCCACTTCAATTTAATCTATAGCATTTTCAAACATTTTCACATAGGTCCTATTTCATAATTTCACCCCCTTTTTCTTATGGAACAAAAATTAACTAAAATTGTCGGGTTCTATCTTAAGTTTGGGCTTTCTAGAGGCCCACTAACATAATTAAACCTATGCCAACATTCACAGGATTCCCAAAAATTGGGGCGTTACATACTTTGTTCGTTGCCCCCGTCTTATTCAACATTTAGAAACACGATTTTATATAGCCGCAAATCTCTCACAGTTGATGAGGTTTATGATCCTTTGACCTCGTATGATAAGATGAAACATCTTGTGGTTAAACCCAACTCTCAGGGAGAGGGTATCATTGTTCGTGAAAGACAAGATGGGAATACTGATGATGATCATGGAAGGACACAAGAACGAAGTCCTAGCAGTAAATCTAAGGGTTGATCGAAGTCTTCAAACAGAGGTAAAACTTGTAACTACTGCAAGAAGAAAGAACATATTAAATCTAAGTGCTATAAGCTACAGAACAAGATTAAAAGAGAGGCTGTGAATCAAAAGGGAAAACAGCCAGAAAATTCTAGTGAAGCTGATGTTGTAGAAGACTACAGCGATGGTGAACTTCTAGTCGCTTCTATCAACAATTCTAAAGTGAGCAAGAAGTAGATACTTGATACAGGCTGCACCTTCCACATGAGTCCCAATCGGGATTGGTTTACAACTTATGAAATAATTTCTGAAGGTGTTATTTTGATGGGAAATAATGCTTCGTGTAAAATCGTAGGTGTTGGAACAATTAAAGTTAAGATGTTTGATGGAGTTGTCAGAACACTTAGTGACGTACGAAATGTTCCAGAATTGAAAAAAAATTTAATTTCACTGAGTACTCGTGGCTCAAAAGGGTACAGATACACAGCTGAAAGTGGGGTTTTAAAGATTTTCAAAGGTTCCCTTGTTGTAATGAAAGGGCAGAGAAAGACTGTCAAGTTATATTTTTTGCAGGGTTCTATTTTTACTAGTGATGCAGCTATCGCTTCCTCTTCCTTGTCAGATGATGATATTACTAAAATTTGGCATATACGGCTAGGGTAAATGAGTGAGAATGGCATGGCAGAATTGAGCAAAAGAGGACTTCTTAATGGGCAAGGAATCTGCAAACTGAATTTTTATAAGCATTGTGTTTTTGGGAAGCAAAAGAGAGTTCGATTCACCAGAGGAATCCATAACACGAAGGGAATGTTGGAGTATATTCATTCTGACCTGTGGGGGCCATCCAGAGTGCCTTCGAGAGCTGGAGCTAATTATATGCTAACCTTTATTGATGATTTTTCCAGAAAAGTTTGGACGTTCTTCTTAAAGTAGAAAAGTGATGTGTTTTTTTCATTTAAGTCTTGGAAAATTATGATTGAAAAACAGATAGGAAAACAAATAAAATACCTCCACACAGACAATGACTTAGAGTTCTGTTCTGATGAGTTTAATAAATTGTGCAAGTCAGAAGGGATCGTGAGACACTTGACAATTCGTCATACTCCACAGCAAAATGACGTTGCAGAACGAATGAACAGAACGATCATAGAGAAGGTTCGATTTATGTTGTCAAATGCCAACTTACCAAAATCGTTTTGGGCTGAAGCAGCCTCTACTGCATTTTTTTGATCAACTGGTCCCCATCCGTTACCATTGAGAAAAAGACTCCACAAGAGGTATGGTCTGGTAATCCTACTAATCATTCTGATTTAAAGATCTTTGAGTGTCCTGCGTATGCTCATGTTGATAATAGAAAATTGGAACCGAGATCCATTAAATGTGTTTTTCTTGGTTATAAAGCTGGTGTAAAAGGGTATAAGTTATGGTGTACTGAAAATAGAAAAGTTGTGATTAGTAGAGATGTTGTTTTTTGATGAAACTGCTATGCTACCTAACTTATCTCTTAAAGACTCTTCCAATAAAGAAAATCAAAAGCAAGTAGAGCAACAGATTAATACAGAGTTGACTCCTCAAGCCAGTACAAAAATTGAGAATAGAGTTACTTTTTCACCGTAATATTCTGTCACCAAAAACAGAACTAGAAGAGAAATTAAACCTCCAAATAAGTATGCCGAAGCTGATCTAGTTACTTATGCTTTAAATGTGGCTGAAGATATAGATGCGAATCAAGAACCATCTAATTATTCTGAGGTAGTTGGCTGTGAAGACTTAGAAAAATGGATGTTTGCTATGCAAGAGGAGATGAAATCACTTCACAAAAATAGAACATGGGATCTTGTGAAAATTCCTAAAGGAAAAAAGGCTATTCGTTGTAAATGGGTGTTTAAAATGAAAGAAGGGACTCTAGGAGTTGAAGAACCCAGATATAAAGCAAGGCTTGTTGCAAAGGGTTACAGTCAAATCTCAAGAGTGGACTTCACAGATGTGTTCTCCCAGTTGTAAAGCATAGTTCGATTCGAGCTTTGCTTGGTATTGTGGCCATGCATGATTTGGAGCTTGAGCAGTTAAATGTAAAAACTGTATTTTTTCATGGAGAACTTGAGGAGGATATTTACATGAAACAACCAGAAGGTTTTACAGTTTCAGAAAAAAAGGACTATGTTTGCTTGCTGAAAAAATCCCTTTACGGTTTGAAACAGTAACTAAGGCAGTGGTACAAGAGGTTTGATTCCTTTATGACTTCTCATGATTTCAAAAGAAGTAGTTTTGACAGTTGTGTTTACTTTAAGAAAAACAGTGATGATTCTTTTGTATATCTACTTCTTTATGTTTATGACATGTTGATAGCACCAAAAGATAAAGGAGAGATAAGAAAGGTCAAAGCCCAACTAAGTGAAGAATTTGAGATGAAAGATTTAGGACCAGCAAAGAAGATACTTGGTATGAAGATTCTCAGAGATAGAAAAACAAGTAAATTGTACCTAAGTCAGAAGAGGTACATTGAGAAAGTTCTTTGTAGGTCAATATGCAGAGTGCTAAGCCTGTTAGTACTCCTTTAGCAGCCCATTTCAGACTTTCATCGGCTTTGTCTCCACAATCAGATGATGAGATTGAGTACATGTCACATGTTCCATACTTTAGTGCAGTGGGATTTCTCTTGTACGCTATAGTTTGTTCACGTCCAGATTTATCATATGCAGTCAGTGCAGTTAACAGATATATGGCGAATCCCGGTAAAGAACACTGGAAAGTAGTTCAGTGGATCTTAAGATGCTTACAAGGTACTACTGATGTTTGCCTACAGTTTGGAAGAACTAGAGATGGAGTCATTGGGTATGTTGATGCTAATTTTGCTGGATACCTTGATAGAAAAAGGTCTCTCACAGGTTATGTCTTTACAATCGGAGGTTGTGCAATCAGTTGGAAAGCCACTTTACAAACTACAGTCGCTTTGTCTACCACTAAAGCTGAGTACATGGTGATTACTAAGGCTTGTAAAGAAGCTATCTGGTTGAAGAGACTCTTTAGTGAACTCAATAAAGATCTTCAAATCAGTACAGTATTTTGTGACAGTAAGAGTGCAATCTTCCTTACAAAAGATCAAATGTTTCATGAGAGAACAAAACACATTGATGTTTGGTATCATTTTGTTCGTGATATTATTGCTCGTGGTGATATTGTTGTGAGCAAAATTAGTACTCATGAAAATCCTGCAAATATGATGACTAAGTCACTTCCTATAACCAAGTTTGAGCATTGCTTAGACTTGATTGGTGTCCATTGTTGAAGTTAAACCCTTAAGGGGTTTTATGGAAGAGGTGGAGAACTTGTTCGTTGAGAGTTCACGATGAAGAACTTGTTCATTGAGAATTCGTGTCAAGGTGGAGATTGTTAGAATTAAATGACCCAAATCCTTATTTAAATAAAATACAGTGGTAAAATAAAATAAAAGTAAAATCCATATAGAACTACACTTCTTTTATTTTATTTTAGAATAAGGTTTTTAAACCTTATTAAACTCCATCTATTTTATATTGATTAGAATAAGGTGTTTCAGTCTTACTAGAATATGACTTTACAAGCCTATAAATAGACATAGTCTATTCCTCTTGTAATTAATTCGAATTTGACATAGTAAATTTTCTTCTCCTCTGCCCGTGGTTTTTTCCCGAAAGGGTTTTCACGTAAAAATCTGTGTTCTTTATTTTATTTTTCACAAAAATGATGAAAATACTTAACAACAAAGACTAGACTCGAATCAATCGAAGTCGAAGAACAATAAAAAAAACTATTTTTACTAGAAAATAAAATCTAAATTAAAATCCTAAATCTACTTACTAAACCCTAAAATGGCTTGGCAAAAATCTCCGCACCTTAACCTATGTTCAACTATATATAGGAAAATTTAACTACTCAATTTAGGTCAAATACAAGCCTTAATCACACTAAATATGGGTTATACAGACAAAAACATCTTTAATGAATTTTTTCCCTCCGTTAGACCTGTGTCGCGACACACAACTTTGAATGTGACTTTTTGAATTGGCTCGGTTGTTTTGCGACCCCGAAAGCTTGTGTTGCAAATGATTATCGTTCTTGATGCCTTGGGGCCTAAAAGTAGGTGTCATGCACACTCAATGAAGCTCATTAAGAGTACCTTAAGGTCAGTAGTGGCCCAATGGATCAACTAACTCGAAATATTGCGTAAACATGCTTATTTGTAATAACTTAACTCTAAGCTATGAAAATTGAAAGTACAATAAAATATACTAAAATGGCTAGAAAACAAACTCATTAAGTGTCAAAAAGTACCTAAAATGCCACTACGATTTGTGCCAGGTTAATAATACAGAATGGTATTACAGGTACATATATGTGAAATGTGTTTCAAGATAGCATGTGAAAGACCATGAAAATTGATTTATACGTGCCGAGAGGGCCGATATGAAAATATAGTGGAACAATAAATTCAATATGGAAATGGGATAATGATACATGAAATGAAATTGAATGTATTAATGCTAATAGAGAGTAAGGTTTGATTTGTTGTATTGATATAATTAATTGGCGACAATTGATATGGAAATGTATGCATGATTGGTAATAGATTGATAACATGATATGTGTAAATTAGATTAAACTTGATGGCATCGAATGAAATTGAAACACTTGATATGATATAGTTGGAATGTAATCTTGCAATGACATATATTTATCTTGTTACCATGTTATTTATATGACTTGAACTATGGAAGTACCAATGAGCTTTATCACTCAACATCCATTTTTTTTATTCCGTGCGTAGGTATAAATGAATCTCGAGGTTACGAGAAGTGATCCAGCATTCGAATAGTAATACTCGACTAAAAAATATTTATATAGTTCCTTTTATTTCGATAAGTGGTATGTACCTAGGTTTTAAGTCGATTTTGTATCAAAATGGTCATTGTGAATTCTGAATTGGTGTTGTGGTTTGAGGCAATTTATAAATTGTTAATTACATATATGTGTATATGTTCATGGCATAGGTGGGTTGAAATGGTTGAAATTGTTATATGTTTGAATGTGAAATAATGATATGTGTATGTATAGATACAATTGATGAAAATGGATAAAATTAAGCATATAGAAATGGTTAGAATGTTGAATTGGTTGAATTGGAATATATTTTGAATTTTTTGAGTGACTTGAATAGGTACCATTTAAACCATTTGCAAAACAGACGGTCACGTCATGAAATCGAGTCCTAAACATCATAACGAGGTTAAGTCAATGAGTTGCATCGCAACGAAGAACGCTTGAAGTCACGACGTCAACCTAATAGTTTGTAAACTTTACAAATTGGTCCTTATTCGACCTGAGTCATTTGAAGAGCTTTCGTAAGCTTGTATAGAACCTGTAAATAAATGTATGTCATATTGTGAGTGGGTATTATAATTGATAGCACGTATACATTGTTAAATAGAGTTGTAGTTGATCGTAGTTGCTCCGACAACGAATGTGGCATTTCATAACTCGAACTTGGTGATCGGGTCAGGTATGAGGTGTTACATTACTAGTGTGGAAATATGGATTTGATATTTAGTAGTTGACTATGATTGCTTAACGATGATAACCATGGTTAATAATGGCTTCGAAGAAGGGCTATGTCATTTATTAGTAATATCAAGAACTTTTTAAAAGGCCTTGGTATGTTTGGCTTGGTTATATGTTCTAAGAGGTGAAAGAGCTACAAATTTGATAACACACATTGTTGAGACTAGACTACTGAGATTTCACATCTTTGAAAATCTTCCAATTAAAGTCCTCACATTACTACTGCAAGATAACATTAGAGTCTATAATGGCGAAGTATTACTACTTAGGTAAAAGGAATTTTTTTTTTACCAATATCTTTGCCTGGTAGAGGTTTTTCCCTTTCTTTCTTTTTTCCTTTTAGTTCCCTTAGGTTTGTTTTCCTTTAGGACGCTTTCCTTACCCATTTTCTTTTCCCACGATTTTTTTCTAAGCATTGGACTTTAGCCTTTTGGTTCTTAATTTCAAGTTGCAACAAGATGTCTTCCAAACATTAATGATTAACTAGAAATGAAAATGATCTAGACTTGAACTGCCTTTTTCGTTTTTTCTTTTGACGGAGAAGGCTTTTATAAAGAAGGGAGCGCTGTAGCGACGTAAAAATTTTAGCTTGGCTTGGTCGCTAATTGTGGCGATTTATTGGAAACTTAAAAAAACCGAGGTTCGATTTTTCTAACAAAAAGCGAGTCGCCACCGATCCTTTTTCTTTGATGTGATCGGACACCTATTAGATTCCTTTTTTAAAACAAAGAGAAGGCCGATTTAGGTGTACGTTAAAATTCAGAGAAGAATTAGGGTTCGGGAGTCAGTTACGCGCGAGGAAGGTATTAGCACCCTCGCGATGCCCAAAATTGGTATCTTATAAACACGTGTTGTCTTGATTTTCAAAAATACGAGTTCAATGTAAGATTTAATCGTGATCCGATTGAAACACAAGAATTTTCGAAATTTTTTTTGATTTTTGAGAAGGATATACCGTTTTAACACGAGTCAATTGATATTCCCCCAACATAGCGATGAAATCGATGACTTAAATGTTAAATCGGTACGTTGCCTCGCTTATTGAAAATTAATTAGAAAAAGATTTCCGTTTAAACGTAAAGCAAATTGACATGAAATAAAGATAAATAAATGACAGATCTAGAAGTGCATTGAAACAAATATAAGTGTGATAATAATATTATAAACAATAAAGATATAATGTAATACTAAAATTAAATATGAGATTGAAACAATGAATGTATATACGTAATAATAACAATAAGAATATGTACATAAAATAGGAATAATATGGGTACATAATATATATATACGTACATAACATATTTAAAATGAACATATACAATATACATATATAATGACCTATGCTAATAATAATAGCAAAAATAGTAACAATAAAAGATATATGTACACCAAATAACATATAATAATATTGAAATAAAATAGTAAGTGGAAATAATAAGTATAATAATGAATATAATGATATATGAAAATAAAACTATATATATAGAATATGTGTACAAGAATAAAATATATGTGCAAATATTAATGATAAATGTAGTAGGAATAAAACAAATGTAATAATAATATATATCCAATATGATAAAAATAAACATATACATATAATAGAATTTAAAAAATACGTATACATGGGATAATATGGAAATATGTACATAGGGTAATATATACAAAAATTTAACTAATAATATTGAAAATACATGTTCATAATATATATAAAACGTATATATAATATAATATTAAAACATTTACATAATATATACACATATAGTTACAATGTTAAAAAGTATATTAATATTAATAATAATACTAATATTACATAAAGATATACTTATATATATATATATATATTAAAGATATATGCATATATGATATAATACATGAATAATACGATATTTAATATATACGTAATATGTATAATAAAAATAATAATATACATAATATATAAAATATATACGTATATAACAAAACATATGCTATAGTTAATGATTATAATAGTAATGGTATTAAAATACAAAAAAGAACAATGTAGCATAACAAAAATACTATATATATAAATCTATGTACATATATAGAAATAAATACTATTATAATAATAATAAAAATAAATATAATAACAATATTGAAATACAAAAAAATACAATAAAGATATTGAAATAAAGTAATAAAAATAAGCCTATACGTAAATATATATATATACGTATATACTAAAACATATATAAATATTGGTAATAATAATGATAATAATAATATTGAAATATAAAAGCAAGTATAGCATTAAAAATATTATAATAAAATAAATAAATAAACTAAATACAAATACATATATGTATACGCATATAACAAGAGTACATACTAATAATAATAATAATAATAATAATAATAATAATAATAATAATAATAATAATAATAATAATAATAATATCAATAATATAAAAATAACAAGGATATTTAATAAAAAATGAAAATAAACAAAAAAAAGGACTAAAACTAAACTAAAAACAAAGTTGTGGGGCAGATTTGAAAAGAAAATAAGGAGGAGAGGACCAGATTGCAATATGCGCGCAACATGGGAGGACCAAAATAGCAATATCCCCAGTCATTAAAACGTAGCGCTTGGTACGGGGCTAAATTGAAAACCTCAGAGAATTAGGTGGCCAAATTGCAAAATCATGGGAACTTAATTGCAAACTCTCTGAAAAGCAGAAGGGCCAAATGCGCAAATTTCCCTTCCGCTAAAAAACACGCAGATCCTGACCTGGAGTTGGTCGGGTCGACCCGACCCGAGGCCCAAAACGGCGTCGTTTTTATTTAAAATGGGGGGGACCAAAACGGTGCGTTTTGGTCCCCTATAAAAGTCAATTTTTTTTTGAAAATTTTCATTTTTGCAGCAGAAGAAGAAAAAAAGAAAAGAAGAGAGGGGAGAGGGGAGAGAATCCGGCCAAGGGGGCACCGGTTCGATCATTGGCCCGTCGTCGGCGCCGGCGCCGGCCACCGTGGAGAGGTAAAATTTCCTTTTTTTTTTGTTTTTTATTGTTTATATTTTTTATACGTATATGTATAAGTACAAGTAGAGAAGAAGAAAAAAATAAAATAAAAAAGGTAAGGCCGATTTAAAATAAACTAAAAAATCACCTTTGATTTCTTGTTTTTGACTTTCGATTTTAGGATATCTGTTTTGGTGTTGTTCTTGTGTTATTTCTTCCTTCAGATCACTGTTTGCGTGTATATTGAAATTGTTTTGTATTTTGATTGTGAAATCCGTTTTTTTATTAACATTGCCTCCTCTTTACCACGTTCTTGAATCGGGTTTTTATAACCCTTTTACATACATTTTCTATTTGTTTTTGTCCTGTCTTCTGTTTTGTCTTTGCAGGGGATGGACAAACTGTGGAGCAGAGCTGGTGGATTTGATGAGTTGGTGGCCGATGCACAGGGGGTGTTAGGGGCAAGTGGGGGGTAGGTTCGGTGGAGAGCTGGTTAGGGTTAGGGGTAATTGGGCTTCTGTAATGGGTTTTGGGATTTGTTTGGTTTTAGTATTGGGCTAAGGGTTAAGTGGGCTTGGGTTATAATTAATTGGGGTTTGATTTGTAAATGGGTTCCGGGTATGGGTCTGGTTGTAAATGGGTTTGGGTAGGTTCAGTTTAGTTGATGGGTTGTTGGAGATGTTGGGTAATGGTTGGTTTAGGGATTAGTGGGTCTGTTTTGGTTTTAGTGGGCCAACCAGGTTTGGGCTGGTGTTTTATGGGTCTTGGGGTTTGGTGGGTTATGTATTGGGTAGGTTTAGTTTATATTGGGCTGTGGGTTATTAATATTTTGGGTTTGGGTTAGTATTTAGGAATGAGTTGGCAAAATTGGGTATGTACAAGCACTTTATCTTGGGTCCAGTTAGAATAATACTCTAGAATATATAGGGTGATTATAGAGCATGAATGCTTCATTAGGATGTGATGAGATGACTTGATGATATTGTGTGGGAATAGGTATAACACAAAAAATAGGGGTAGCTTATTATGATTCTTAACACCGTAGAGGGTGGTTCACATTGTAGGTGGTATGAAGAGCCACTGGGTGGTTCATATATATCATGAGTTGAAAGGGTACATAGAGGTTGATCAATCATTGTATAGATAATGCCTTGAATGGCTATTTTAAAATAGGTATCAAAGCCACGCCTAATGAAGTTACTTATGTTTAGGCCGGGTTGTTCTTATGAAATATCGTGACATTCATGCTTTACAAGACTTTTTGTCTATTATAAAAAATATCTTGACAAACATACTTGGGGTACGGTGAGGTGCCCTTGGTGGTGCAAATAAAGCACTCATTGGTATTGTAGCGAAGGCCTCTCTGATGTTCGAGTAGCTGGCTTCTTGGATTTTGGCAAAGTACTCTATGGGTGGCTCCCTAATGGTACATGAGAGTGGTTCCTTGGTGTGATGGCGAAAACCCCCTTAGGTGTTGTAAAAGTACTCATTGGGTGGCCATCGATAGTATGAGTAAGGGACCTTCTAGTGTGTGGGTGAAGGGTTCCTTTGGATGCTGACGAAAAACTCATTGTATGGTCCTTTGATGGTGTAAGCAATTGGCTCCCTTGGCATTTTAAAGTGGGCCCCCTTGGTTGCCCTCTATTGACCTCTTCCTATGGGGCCTACAAGGAGTACTTCTTTTGGAATATTTGAAGGAAATATCTTTGTTGCCCCCCAAAGTTGGAAGCTAAAAAAAACCAAAATATTGTAAAAATTTCAAAATACTCCATAATGCTAAAAGCTTCAAGAGACACAGAAATAGAGAAAAATGAAAGTACTTGAGGGGATTGAGTCATAGATTCTCACTTAGGGAAGAGACATGATCTTTAGCTCAATTCCAGCAAATAATGCTAATTTTTATAACACAAAAATTGGGGTGGCTTGAGACGGTTTACATCGTGTATAGTGAACCACTAGAACAGGGGTGGTTCACATCATTGATGGTGCACAAAGCCACTGAGAATAGTGTTTTTTGGGGGTTTCATGAGCTTGGGGAGTTTCTTGGAAGGAATTTGGTAGAGCTTTTACATATCTCCTAAAGCCTCTTTCTTCTTATGATGGAGAAAGTTTTTATAAAGTAGAGAATTTTGATGTAGATCCCATTGGAATGATGCCTTACTATATAAGAATGGTTGTAGTGGTATAAACGCTTCATTAGGATGCGATGGAGTTACTTAATATTAATGCGTGAGAATAAATATAACATAAAAGTTAGAGTGGCTTATTATGATAGTTTACATCATCGGGGATGCAAAGAGCCACTAGAATGGAGATTATTCATATAGTAAAAGATGCGAAAAACTATTGAGAATGATGAATTTTAGGGTCGTATGAAATTCAAGTGTTTTAGGGAAGGCTTTGATATAGCATTTATATGTCTTTGGAAGCTTTTTGTTCCTTGTGATGGATGGAGATTTTATTGGGGGAGAGTTTTGACATGGTTACATTAGAATGAAATCCTACAATACTAAATATAATAAAATTTGGTCATTTTCATTCTCTAATTAATTAACAAATAAAATAAGTTCGTTCCATAAAGAAAAAACCTGACTAATAAATAGGGAAATGATTGTATGAAACAGTGACACCACGTCATCTGTATCCCTTTCTAATAGTTTTATGCCACATTAGTACTCTTATCCTGAATTTCAAGATTTTATCCTGAAAAAAATCAAATCCAAATTAAAATACTAAAATTCAGGATAAGAATACTGATGTGGCATAAAACTATTGGAAAGGGATACAGATGACGTGGCGTCACTGTTTCATACAATCCTTTCTCCTAATAAATAAGACTAAGAGGAGGAAAATGTAGTCTTTTTCTTGCAATTTCCTTTTCCTGAATTGTAGTATTTTAATTTGGATTTGATTTTTTTCAGGATAAAATCTTGAAATTCAGGATAAGAGTACGGATGTGGCATAAAACTATTGGAAAGGGATACAGATGACGTGGCGTCATTGTTTCATACAATCCTTTCTCCTAATAAATAAGACTAAAAGGAGGAAAATGTAGTTTTTTTCTTGCAATTTCCTTTTCCTGAATATACTGTTGGCTAAATTGTCTCCTAGGAACTAAATAATTATAGCTAAGATATTTCAAGAACCCACAAAATATATATTTTTTCATTTTTATATAATCGATTATTCAATTTAATAAATAAATATTTTGTTTTACTTTCATTAAAGTTTTCGAGTTTAATCTTTGAAAATATATATTTTTTGAAACAAATACTTTTATTTTGTATATTTATAGTATGAATTTTTATTGAATGATTATTGAAGTTTTGGCATAATTAGTAAATATAAAATTTATAAGTTTTAAGTATTTAAGTATTTAAGTTCGAAATTTACTATAAATTTTTAGTCTGATTATATGTTGTTGCTATATGTTAGTGCGTTGTGGGTTAAGCTATAATAAGACAGTGAAGAGAAGGCACATTATTATTGCTATGTGCTAACTGCATGTCTGTCTATCTTTTGGCACTTCCACAAATGTAGCTTTCCTAGCTAACTCATAAGATGAAAGGCAAAATATGGTCCACTAGACTTGTCTAGAAAAATATAGTCCACTGATAAAACTTAGGGTCATCAGCTTCAACTGCAATATTAATGGCCTTGTTCCCATATGATACCTGCTATCGTTTCAGTATTGATTAATATTAATTATATTGTTATGTATTCCTTTATACTAATTGATGTAATATTTTGAATTTTTAAATAGTTTCTTAATGTTTTATATTTTGATGTTTTTATCACCGTTATATTAAAAATATATAATTATTAAATTGGTTTATTCAACATAGTTATAACTATAATTTCAGCATTTATATTTTCATTTACATATATGTATGTAATTTAGTTATATTTTCATGTGCATATAATATAAAATTTATTAAAATTTTGAAAGTAAGCTACAAATATAAATATATATATATATATATATATATAAGTTTTTGAAATATATGTATTGTATTAAAATAATACTTTGAAACATATTCGCACTTACATATTAAAAAAAAAATCGATATATTTATTTCACAGTATTAACTAATTTATAATTATTGATAATCCAAAAAATTTTAAACTTATCAATTATGGATTAGATCTTAATCTTTCATGTAGTTTTATATTTAAATTGGCCCTCCTATAATTAGTTAGTCATAATTGAAAGTACCAAACTATATATAATGAAAATATCATAAGCAACCTAACACTTATAACTTCTATCATGTTATTTGAATATGTGAAAGGCTTTTCTAATGTTCAATTCGATATTATTTGGAGTAATAATAAAGTTGATTCATACCGGGTACAATAATACTAAAGTGTTGTCACATATGCTTTATAAACCAAAGGAGTTGACATATGCTACAATATAAAAACAAATAATAAAAAATTATCATTATTTTGAGGTAAATTTAAGTATTTTTACATGGTTAATATATTTTTCATATTTATTTTACAACCTATAACGGTTAATTTTATCAAGATTAATGGTTATTCAGTTAACTTTATCAAGATTAATGGTTATTCTTTTAATAATGTTATTTTTAAATTCAAATTTAATCTTGAAGAAAATATATTTCTAAAGTTTAATAAGAGAAAAGGATGATGATGAATGAAGTGCATTGATTAATTGTGTGCAGAAATTTTATCATCTTCCATTGGAAAACTATACCACAAAAATTTTATCCACAATTATATATCAATTTCAGCATTCCCTTCTAAAACATTGCTGATATTCCAAAATAAATGTTAATTGTATCTTAATTAATACATTTACCATCCACGTTGAAAACTGCCCACCAATATTCCAGAGGAAGAAAACAAAGTAAAAATAAAAGTGTAGGTTGAAGGAAATTGGGAAGAAAACCAACTTTTATTCATTAGTTCTCAGCCTTTTTTCCAACGAAAATCCAAAAAGGATTAAAACCCAGAAATCAAGAAACAAAGGCCAATAACTCAAAGAAAGAGAAAAGCAAAGGTAAAGAACATGGTTTTTCTGAGTACAAATTCAAACAAATGGAGAGACAAAGTTTATAAAAAGCTTAGAAGCCTGGAGGCTTGTAGGCAATGAAACTAATGCACTGCACTTGACGCACGTTGTCGAAGCCAATGATTCTAATGAATGCATTGGGGTATGCCTTCTTGCATTCCTCAAGCTCCTCCAACACCTGAGCCGAGTCGGTGCACCCGAACATGGGCAGCTTCCACATGGTCCAGTAGCGTCCATCGTAGTACGTGGGTAAGCTCGAGTACTTACGGTGCACGAATCCCTCCTGCACATGCATATAAAACACACTTAATCAACTCAAATATCCCACTAAAAAGTGGAGGAATGGAATAATTTAGAGCTCGAAAACACCTCCAATTCGAACTCCAAGCAAGGAACCCATTTTGAGCGAAGAAGGTAATCTACTTCCTTAGCCAACTGCACGGGTGTAAGATCGGGGAGGTATGAGAGAGTCTCGAACTTCTTCTTTCCAGTAGGAGGCCACACCTAGAAAACAACACCAAATATAAAACAAATTTTCATTCAAATTTCCACCAAACATTACACTAGAACTTAAACAAAAAAAACTGATATAAATTTACCTGCATGCATTGCACTCTGCCGCCATTGCTTGCGAGAGAAGTAATGTCGTTGTTGGCCTTCCTGGTGACTGGGAAAGCAGAGGCAGACTTGAGGCCGGTGAAAGGGGCGACCATGTTAGCCTGTGCCGGAGAGGCAGTGGCAATGGTAGCCGATGAGATCATTGAGGAAGCCATTGCTAGTAGTGGGTACTAGTAGTGTATGCTAAAGCTAACTATATCTCCCGTTTATTTCCCTCAGTGCCAATGTCCTATTTATAATGATGGACTTTGGGTATAACATCCTATGGTTAAAAAAGTTTGAGGTTGATTTAGGAGAAGGGGTTTCCATAAACACCTTTATCAAATATGAAAATTTAAAAAATAACCCTAATAATATATAATTGTATATAAACTCACCAAATATATTGAAAATATGTTTGTGCATTGTGGATTAAGCTTTAATAAAAACAGTGAAGAGAAGGTGCATTATTATTGCTATCTGCATGTCTATCTATCTATCTTTTGGCACTTCCACAAATGTAGCTTTCCTTGCTAAATCAAAAGATGAAAGGCAAAATATGGTCCACTAGACTGTATAGAAAATATAGTCCACTGAATAAACTTAGGGTCGTCAGCTTCAACTACAATATTAATGGCCTTGTTGCCATGATAGTTTATATCTGTCGTAACCATTTTTTTGAAAAAACGAAACGAACGGGTATCGACTTGAAAGAAATAGGAGTCGCCACCAATCTTTTTAGGTGTGATCGGATCACCTTAAGTTAATCATTTTAAAAGTTAAGATTTACCTAAACGATAATTTTTGGTCTACGAAAATCAGAAAATGGGTTCGGGAGTCGGTTACGCACGAGGAAGGATTAGCACCCTCGATACGCCCAAAATTGGTACCTAGTTGATTAATTAGTGTCTTAGTATCGAAAATTAAAAAAGTTTGAAAGAATTTTAAAATACGATCCTTCTTTATAAAAAGCTCAAGTGTTAAAGACTCTCTCGTCTCAAAATATAAAATGTCACACCCAGTAAGTTAGGACACGACATCTTAAATTTTTGAGAGCGAGCTTGCCTTTTATGAAATCTGTGTATTTCATTAAAAGGGTATTCGATTATTTAGAATAACGAGAGAAGTCGAAACCCAGTAAGTTAGGCACGTTTTCTCAATTCTCAAACACCGAATATTGCCTTTATTTCGAACAAAATTCTCATTTCGAGATGACAAAATATCATACCCGGTAAGTTAGGGCACAACACTTCACACCTTCGAGAATAAGAATTTTTTTTTAACTTGTATAATGATTTAAAAAGAATATATTCCGTTATTTAGGTTAAATGAGAAAAGTCGAAACCCAGAAGTTAGGGCACGATTATCTCGAATTACGAAATACGGATATCACTTTTATGAAAGGGTTATTTTGTTAGGTAAAGGAAGATATCACACAAATTTGTAAAAAGGAAATAAAGCATAATCTTAACAAGCAAAATAATAAATGAGTAATATGAATGACAAAAACGAAAGAAATAAACAAACCACGTAATTGAAGAAGAGAATAATAGGTAAAAATAATAAAATGATAAAATAAATAAGAATAAGAAGAATGAGTAACAAGGAAACTTAATAATAAATCGATAAATAAATAAGTAATATATAAAATAGAAAAAATTAATAATAATGTTGACAAAAGGTAAAAATGTTTTAATAAATATAATATAAATAACATTCTAATAATATAATAGCGATGATAATAATAGTAATAAAAATAAGGGCAGCATAATAAAATAAAATAAAATGAAAATAAAATAATAACAATAGTAATAAAATAATAAAGAAGTAATAGTAATACTAGTATTAGCCGTAATAAAGTAATAGTAATAAAATGGTACTAATGCAAATAATGATATACAAATATATATTAAAAGTATGTATATATGACACAAATGTATTAATGAATGATAAGGTCAAAACTAATAATAATAATATATTCGTGGATATATATGTGTATATATATTGAAGATGTAAATAAACATATATTGATATTAATAGTAGATATGATGGAGGTAAAAGTAGATATGAAAAGTATATAATGTGGTATTAATATATGTGTAATATGGTATTTAAGTGTATATACATAAAACATACATTAGGAATAATAATATGTGAAAAGACAACAATAAGAATGTATATATAAAATGCATGCGAGTATTTAAAAATGCCTGGATAATAGTAATATATGCTGATAATAATAATACGAAAATAGTAAATAAAATAATGAATAATATTTAAAATATCAAAGGGAAAAAGAAATAATATGGAAAACCACTTTAAACTGAAAGAGGATTAAATTTAAAACAAATATGAAGTTATGGGGCTGATTTAAAAATTAATAGAGGAGAAAGGAATTAATTTGAAAACGTGCGCGATTGCAGAGGACCAGAAGGGAAATTTTCTCGGGCCCTTAAAACGACATCGCTGGGGAGGATTCAATCACAAAACGTGATGAATTTTGAGGCTAATTTGAAAGAAATGAAAAGCTAATTGCAAAACGTGTGAAAAGCGGAAGGACTTCGCAAGCAATTATACCATGCTTGTAAAAAACACGCGGATCCTCGATCAGTCGGGTCGGGTCGCTCGGGTCTGGCGTGAAACGGCGCTGCTTTTAGGCCGGAGTTGAGGCCCAAAACGGCGTCGATCGGGCGATAAAAACCAAATTTTTCGAGAAATTTCATTTGGTCCGAGGTGAGGAAAAAAGAGAGAGAGGGAAGTGGGCGATTTCTACCCTGTGGCGATCAATGTCCGGTCGCCGAATCACGGGCGCCGTCGTCTCGGTTATTATTACCATCATCACACGCGATGGCCTAATTCCAAAAGGTATATTTTTTTTATATTTTTCTTTATTTGTCTATAATATATGTATATTTGTGTGAATGATTGATTTGGAAGTAAAGAACGAAAATAATCAAAAATGATAATAAACAGAAAATATATATATATACATATACGATAAATCACCTCTGTTTTTTAGGTTTTGGTTCTTCGTTGGATTGTTTTCTGGTTTTTTGGTATTGCTAGAGTCTTTGTTCTTGCTTGAATACTGTTGCTTTTTGTTTTCACCAAAAAAAATTGCCTCCTTGTACATCGTTTTTTGATTCGGCCTTAAATAGCCATTACCAATCTTTTTTTTATATTACATTGTCTCTCTTTGTAGGAAAATGGGCGGTGCTGGCAGAAATCGGTAGTGGAGCGTAGGGAGCACATGTCAAGCGCTTGGTGGAGCAGAGGGAGCACCTGCCATGCTAGGGTTCTCTTAGTTCTTCCTTCCTTTTTAGTCATTGTGGGCTAGGGTTTTGGTTCGGGTAGTAGATTTGGGCTTATTGGGCTTAGTTAAATTTGGCCTGTACAATATCATTTTAGTATTGATTTGTATTGATTAATATCAATTATATTGTTATGTGTATTTGTTTATGCATGTTTTGATTTTTTTTAAAATAACTTTTTACTCATATATATTATAATGTTTCAAGCTCTCAACAGACATGAAAATTTTAATTTTTTTAAATGTGGTATCGGTAAGCTTTAAAAAATTTTTAGGGGTAAATGAAATTTTAATTTTTTATAGTCTAAATATTTATAATTTTTAAAGGACAAAATAGAATTTTTATAATTTTGGGGGGCCAAAGTACAATTTTACCTTTACTAATTTAAAATTTTAAGAAAAATTAAATTTTAAAAAAAATTCAAAGGCCTAAACATAAATTTTCCAATTTAGGGGGGCCAGGGCCACTGCCAGCCCCCCTGTATTCACTACTGTGTGGTATATCTATTTTATTGACAATAATAAAGCAATCTATATAAATATATTATTTTAAATTAATAGGAAATAATCATTTATATTTATAATCTGGTTTATAAATTTGAGTTAAAATATGACATATCCATTTGTATAAATTTTAAATTATTATTTATATAAGATGGATTTTAAATTTAACTTTACACAAATTTTTTAACAAATGATTGTTAATTGGTTGAAACAGCATACACCCAATTAATGTTTTTAAACTATTTTTTTTGTTTTTTTATCATAGTAATTATAAAATAATAATTTTATTTATAAATATGTTAACTATGACAATTAGTCTATAAAACAAATTAATTAAATGTAACCCATATCCATTTTCACCAATAATTAATTATCAGATTTTTGTTAATAATTAAATTAAAAATTTAAATTGAGAAAAAATTCATTTTTCATTTTAAAATAAAAAATTTCAAATTCTTTAAAACTGCATGGACAAAGATAATGTAATTAATTAATTTCATTGTGCTAACAGCTTTTGTTTTTAATTACTATAAAATGTTTAAAATCAAATGTTTAAAAATGATAAAAAATTAAAAATTATAGTTGTAAAAATATTTAATAAGATAATTATAACTGTAGCGGTGGAGTATGATCTTTTCTGTTAAACCGAAACTATATGACATTCATAAAGTATGTGCATACAAACTGGATTTTCTGAGGTGACATACATACATACATGTGCCAATAGTTGATTAATCTGAAATATCAATATTCTGAATTTGCTATTGTGAATTGTTCTGTGTTATGTTTCTGTATACTTATGTGGGTGCACAGATTTTGCTCTTGGTGAAACTCACACTAAGCTTCATAACTCACTCCTTTTTATTTCTATCTTTACATATTACCCACCAGGTTAGGACGTGGACACGACATCTATAATACCTCTAACCTATCTTCGTCACCTGATTAGGGTTATAGAGCATTACTGTACAAAACAGAACCTTAAACTTCAAAATAGAACAATAATTCAACTTAAGCATAAATTTCCAATAACTAATTCCAATTATAGCAAGCATACACATTTGGCCTTAACTTTAGCTTTCAGGACCCTAAAAACAATTTGAGATTAATTAGGGGTCAATTCGAAACAAATCAAAAAATTTGAGAAAAGTTTGAAAATTTTGAAAAACACGGTTCACACGGCCATGTGACATAGCCCAGACCGTGTGGACCTTTGAAGTAGGGACACACGACCATGTCCCAGCCCATGTCTCTGCCCGTGTGTATTCAAAATAGGGTCACACGTCCATGTCAAGTCATGTGCCAAACTGTGTAAAAAACTATTTTGAGACACATGACTGTGTCTTAGGCCGTGTAAAACCTGCACCTAAAATACAAATAACACAGCCATGTGTGGCACATGACCTTGTGACAGCCTATGTCCCAGGCCGTGTGCTCCAAATTTAGCCCTTAAAACAAGTCATTTCAATGCCTAACTTTGCACAACAAGTTATACCATTTGCACATGCATTCAAAAGACCAAAACACTCTTCAAACATCCCAAAATAAACCAAATCAATGACCTAAAATTTCTAACCAATATGTCATTCAAAGGTACTTCAAATCATACCAAATCAAAACCATAAAATACCTTAAACATACATTACCACAACACCAAGCAACCATTTCAATCACATATTAACATACCTCAAGCCGTATATTACTAAGCATTTAAAAGTGATCAAAGGACATACACTTGCCAAAGCATTACAATTTCCATCCAAACAAAATATATACACCAAAGGCATATTCAAACCAAGTTGATCAATAGCATATTCAAAATCTTCCATTATATAAAAGCCTTATACATGCCATTTATAAGCATAGCCAAAATAACCAAAACTTACCAAAGTGATTGTTGGATAGTGTCATAAGACTCTAACAAGGTTCCAACCGATCGAGCTTCCGATGATATACAAAACAAAGGAAAAACAATGGTGTAAGCAATTAGTGCTTAGTAAGCTTGTACAAATTAAACTCGAACCTACCAAAGATCAATTGATATACCATTTAACCATGCTTATTAAATCATTTAGACATTACACTTTCCTATCCACTACAATCCACATGGTTAGTAGACATCATGGAACACAACATCTAAGAAACATAACATATACTAGTAAATGAATTCCATTCATATTTCATCCATCACATGATAATTTCTCATCCTTTACATTTCATATATACATACTCATCTTTCCTTTTCATTTAAAATTTAACAGCAATAAGTTTATACATGTCTTTCCATTAACCTTTTCTTCCCTGTTGAACCATACATAATAACATTAGATACTCGGGAATGCTCACATATATAGTGTGCCTTTTCATATAACCGTAACCTTTTTAATATACTTACATGAGTTGTGAAGTGGGCTTGCTCACACAAGTTGTGGGTCGAGATGTTAGTTACACGATGTTACTCACACAAGCTGTGGAGAATCCGCAACAAATGTAGAACCTCAGCCATCGGTAGGACATTTAGGACCAGCACCTAAAACTATATAATTTCTTTTAAGGTTCAAATGAAACCTTTGCATATACTTAAATCATTTAATTTCATTATTGAACCATTCCATGTATGCTTCATGAAATATACATTTCTCAAATACCAACCTTGAGAATACTTGTAACACCCCAAAATTTATGTTTTTGTGTTTTGTGAATTTATGACTCACAACTGTGTATCTGTTTCAGTGGTTAAGCGTTCTGGGTGTGTGTGTGAGGTCCCAAGTTCAAGCCTTAGCTTGGAAAAATTTTGGTATTTTTATGAATAAAGCTTAACCTGGCCTAGAGGGCTTAAGTTTAAGTGTTGGTAAGTTTATAACTGAATGGGCCTACTGGTTTGGTAGTTAAGTGGAGTGTTAGTCTGCTGAAGGTCTTATGTTTGAATCTCTGTGCTAGCATGGGAGTTTATATTTTTGTATGTTTGACTAAGGGAGTTTTAGTCAAACAAGAATTCTAAGGGGTTGGATGTTAGTGGGAGTTGAGGGAGAAAAATAAAGGATTTTGGGGTTTTCAGGGTTGGGGAAAGTACTCTGACGTCTTTTTTTTCCTAAAAGTTCTGTTTTTTTCTTTCTCAGCCATTTCTCTTACTCTTCTTGCTGTCGAATTTTTGAGTTGGTTTCTCTCCTTTTCTCCTTTCTTTCTATTTGCTAAATCCATATCTCCCTTTTTCGTTCCACGACATTGATTGTTCTCACGCGAGTTGGTAAGTTCGGTAAGTGAGTTTTGAGAATTTTGGTATAAGATGGAATCATTGGTTAATGGAGTTTTGTTTCATGTTTAGGAGGCCAGTGAGGGGCTGTAAATTTTCGACTGGTGCTTTAGAGTGCGAATTCGCTAGTGTTCGTTCAAAGTTAAGGGATTTAATGGTTTTATGTTGGAATATCTCGTCGATTTTTTGATCGAATAACGATTTAAGTGACTAAGTTGGGAAAGTATTGGTCAATTTTAGATGCTGGATATTTCAGAAGTGTTTCTACTTCGAAAACGTATTAGGTGTGTACTCAATTACACAGAAAATGAGAATCAGTGAAAGCCAAAAAATGAATCTGTCGACACTACGCAGGCGTGTGGCCGCCCGTATGGTAGGCCGTGTGGCAGCACACGGGCGTGTGATCGATAAACTAGGCCGTGTACGTGTGACACGGGCGCACGACAAGGCCGTGTGAGGACTGGAGAGGCCGTGTGTGAGATATGAGCTCGACAAATTGAAACGTGTGGGCCACACGGGCGTGTAGGCCCACACGGACGTGTGAAATTTTAGGACAGGCTGTGTGATCCACACGGGCGTATAGGCCTACATGGGCAGGCCACATGGGCATGTGAACCCATGATTTCTGAAATACTCTAAAAGGTTGTTCGGGTCGCCTAAGTCGACTGGGACCTATTGTAGGGTCCGTAAGAGATACTTGACCCCTTATTACGTAATCTGACTATGTGATATATATGCTCTTAGCATGTTGACCGATATGTATGTATAATCTATTAATTGCATAATTGCATGTTATGTATTGTATGCTGCATTGCATTGGGGTTGGATTAATGTATATGGAGGACTTATTTTGAAAGGCCCCTAAGCCTGATATTTGGCGATATAGCTGCAACTATCTGACTATGTGCCGCTTTCGGTACAGCATGGTGTGTAGGGATGGGTGGGTCGATTTTATCCCCACATAGTGTGCAGGGTTGAACAGAGTTGGTGTGTAGAGGCTGGCAGGTAGGACCCTGTTCAATCTGTACTGTTCTGCATACTATATCTGGGATAGGCCAAGGCCCTAATATATATGTCCAATTCTACATCTGAGTGGGCCAAGGCCTACACTGATTTCTGTAAGTGGCTCCGGCCCAGACTGATTCTGATTATAACCTGATGAATAATTGTATGCATGTTCTTCTGTGGGGATTACATATTGAGTTGTGAAAACTCACCCTTCTCTGTTTAATCTATGTAAGTAATCCCCGGACTTGACGGATCGATAAGGCAGAGGATTCGTGGGTGGCCACATGTAAATATTTAGACTGTTTTTTCGATTACATCCAATTTTTAATTATTTATTTGGAGTTTTGATGTAATTCTGGACTTGGACTGTTTGGTTTTCATTCGGGACTTATTACAATTTTGTGATTATTTAAACTGCAACTAGTCAAAACACAGTTTTCCTAAAAACTAAAGTTTTCGTAAATAAATACGATTTTACTTAAATTTATTATTTAGGTTTCTGAAGCTTCACCGTAAAAGAGATGGTTTGAGTTAAATCAATTTGAACTCAGATTCCCAAACCGAGTAAAAGGTAATAAATGGATCAATTTGAAGGTCAATACATTTTTCTAAAACACTCTCATGTGACTTCGCCAGATTTGACCATAACGTCCAGGCCGGGTTTGGGGTGTTACAATACAAATGTTACAATTTAATCCACAATATCAATTACCAAATAAGCTACAAAATTAAGATTAAAATCACATAATTATTCATAATAACTCATTTAAAACATCAAATGACAATTTTTATCTCTATATGAACTTACCTTAATCACCACGGTTGTTATAGCTAAGTTGAAAGCTAATCCGAGACTTTAGCCTATCGATGATTCATATCCAGTTGATTTTTTTTTTGATCTAATTTCATTCAATTAAATTATACCAATAGCTTAATATCATAAATTCTAACTTATAACCTATTTCATTGTAAAACTACAAAATTACCCCTAATTTTTTAACCTTTATACAATTTAGTCCTTAATCCTGAAATTTGAAATACAATTTAGTCCTTAATCCCGAAATTTGAAATTCAACCATTTTTTATTGAAACCCATATTAGCCAAATTTTTCTTATACCTATATCAACCCATATTTTTCCTCATTTTACAAAATATACATGAAATTTATCATTTAAACAAATTAATCCCTAAACCCTAACTTTATTAAAAATCATTTAACAAAACATGTTCATTGTAACGCCCCCAAAACACCTTATATTTATTTCTGTATGTTTGTGACACAAAAATACCTCTCTGCATCAGTGGTTATGAGTCCTGGGATGTCTGAGAAGTCTTGGGTTCAAAACTTGTCTTGAGCGAAATTTTTGTTTTAAGTGAAGAAAGCCCTATTGTTAGTCAGTAGGCTTATAAATAAATGTTGGTAAAATATGCTAGAATAGGCCTACTAGTCTGGTGGAATAAGTGGTGTGTTAAAATGCTAGAGGTCTTAGGTTCGAGCTGAGCTGGAGTATTATTTTTGTTAATGGTGTCGTGTAGTGTTTGAGCTGAACTGAAATGCCGAAGTAGTAGAGGTGTAGTGGGAAGTCTGGAGAGAAAAGTAAGGGATTTTGATGGGAGTGGTTAGATGATTTTAAGAGGAATTTGGGGAGAAAATTATGGGATTAGAGAGTTATCTCGATTTGGTGGATGGTAGATTTTGGCTCTCTCTTCTCACTCTCACATTTTCCTTCGGTTTTGGCAAAATTTTTCCTCTTCTCATTTTTTTTCTCTCCGTCGTTCTCTTTCCCACTTGCTGCCAATTTTTTCTATTTGTTCTTCCCCCTCTTCTTGTTGCCAAAATCCACTTCTTCTTACCTTTTCTTTTTTTTTTTTGTTCTTTGTTTAATCATTTTCTATCGTGCAATGGGGGTTTCCCTTGTTTGGTAAGTGGTTTTTTTCTTAGTTCTTATGGTTTTTTCTATTAAGTAATTAATAGAGGAATCGTTTTACTTACGTTAGGTGCTGCTCAAAGACTTTAATCGGGTTCATAGCATGTGGGGACGTAAGATTGTTGTTTTCGTCTTGGTAAGATTTCGAATCGGCATTGGACTTAGTATTTCAAGTTATACATTTGCGGTTTAATAAGAATGTTTTCCGTAGCTGGAATTAATTGAGTTCATAGGTGTTGGTTTATCGTTTCATAGGTCTTGGAGAGCTCAGAAGTGTTTTTACAAGAAACGGAACCAGGTGTGTAACCACATCACTGAAAACGAGAATTCGCGAAAAGCAAAAAAATGGAACTGTTGATGCCACAAGGGCGTGTGGCTGCTTGTGTGATAAGCCGTGTGATCGAACACAGGTGTGTGATCGACAAGGCTAGCTGTGTGCGATACACGGGCCAGACCGAATTGGGTCGTGTGGGCCATACTGGCGTGTGGGCCCACACAGGTAAACCACAAGGGCGTGTGATATTTTTGGGTTAGGCCGTGAGATCCACAAGGCTAAGGCCATTTTGGGTCGTGTGGGCTACATGGACGTATAGGCCTGGAAACACAAAAATTTACACTTTACCCTTTTTAACTTAAATTCATGCGAATTCGGTTAAATTCTTGTCGAAAAATAATTAATTTTTATAAAATAATTAAAGTGCACTTAAAATATGAACATGTTGAATTTATGTTAATTTTATAATTATTTTTGATGAATTTTGGTTATTTTCGACAGATTTGCACAAAGCGCAAAAAATAGCTCGGCAGACACTACTAGAACTACAAAATCGAGAAACAATTTGAAGTATCGAGGTGAATTTATTTCCAGCCTAAGACAGTCCAATTATGTGTATTAATTCATAATATAATTAATTTTAATTTATACCCAAATTAATTTGGGCTAAATAAATTATTATTAATTAATTATGAAAAAAGTGGTCCAGTTGAACCGAACCGATTGAATTGAACCGGCCAAGGATTGGGCAGCCCAAAACCGTCCATATGCTGACCCAAATCAGCTTATTAGCTGATTAATTAAGCTGTAAAGAAGCCCTTGAAGGCTTTTCAAAGTTGCATTCAAACCCCTCCACAAATTGTGGCTTATGGATTTGCCCCAAGCCATATTTAGCAAAGTTGAAAGCATCAACTTTGCCACATAGGTGGCCGGCCAAGGGGTGGCTCGTTGGCTGCTATTTTTAGCAAAATTCAGCTGCCACATTCAGCTATAAAACCCCCTTGGCTGATCATTCAACACACCTCAATTTACTCACATATCTTCTCTCCTCTCTCACTTTCTCCACTCATTTTTCCTTTCAAAACCCCTTGCTCTTGTCCCGATTTCTCCCCTTGAGAAAGGGTTCTTCTTCAGCCATTTTAGAGCAGCAATTGAGTGTTCATAGAAGCCTTGATCGACGATGACAACAAAGAAGGAAAAACGGATCAATTTAGTCAAGCCTCAGAAAACCACCGGATTTGATTCTTGTTCCCTATCTCTTTAAAAATTTGTTGTTGTTATGATGAACATATCTATGAATATTTATGTTGTTGGAATGATTAATTTAATTAGCTTAGCTTGAATTTAATTCGTGTTGGTCTGATTGCATTTCATCTGCTTAAATTATTAAAATTGTGTTTATGCTGTTATAGGCCTCGGTGAAATGTCTGATTAAGTAAAATCATGCCTAAGTTATTCTTGCATTATGATTGTTAGGTAACTAATAAATTAATTATTTAAACGGATTGAAATTGTAATTAATGGACACAATACTTAATCAGTGCATGTTTTTTCTTTTAAGGTAGCTGAAGGTTAAATTAGCAATGTATCTGGAGATACACTTGCCTTGCATATATGATTAAACTGTTTCAAGGTAAGGATACCTTGTTACCTCACATAGTCTTTTATGTGCTCATTAGATTTAATTAATCATTTGAATTGACATAGGGATGTGCAAGAGATTAGTTCAATTTAATGAGTATGTATGTGCAATAACATGTTTGCTTATTAAAATCTGTTTAATCATTTGAATTAACATAGGGATATGTTAAGAGATGAATGGATTTGTGTAGGTGAGTATGTTCATAAGTTAGCAAATTACCGAGTTGCCGTGAATTTATTTGTAACACAATAAGCATGAGCTTAATAATTCTAAGTTAAAGAAATGTAATTAATCCAACACAATTATGTCATCTTGATTAAATCATATTTTGAAATCATGCATTTGAGATTTATTTCTTTAGTTTACTTATTTTAAAATCTTAGTTTTTAGTCACCCTCTTCAAACAAAAATATTTTTCTTCACCAAAGTGTTTTAAATAACATTCATAAATAATTCTTTTCATAGTCCCTGTGGATACAATAACTCGACATTTACTTGTCACTTTATTACTTGTTGCGATTGTGTACACTTGCACATTTCCGCCGTTCCATGTTTTTGGCGCCGTTGCCATGGATTGTTTTAGAAAGTCATTTTTTGTGAATTTGTTAGTTTACATTTTGGTTTATTTTTCTGTTTAATTTTTAACTTAGTTAATTTTTCCGTGATTATTTTAGGTGTTTATGAGTATTGTCCGAATTATTGACCTACTCCCTATAGACCCTGAGATTGAGCGAACTTTTCGACAGTGAAGAAGACAAGCAAATCAGAGAAGGACTGAAGAGATGAACTTTGAAAATCCAAATCAAGGAAACGGAGCAAACCTTGCTCAAAATCCTATCCTTATTACTGATGATAGGGATAGAGCTTTAAGACAGTATGCCGTGTCAGTATTTAATGATCTTAATCTATGTATTAGGAGACCCAAAATTGAGGCACAACAATTTGAGTTGAAGCCAGTTATGTTCCAAATGCTTCAGATAATGGGCCAATTCAATGGAATGCCTACTGAAGATCCTCACCTATATTTAAGACTATTTATGGAGGTGAACGATTTTTTCAAGTTAGCCGGAGTACCCAAAGATGCATTACGATTGAAGTTGTTCCCATATTCACTAAGGGACAGAGCTCGAGCTTGGTTGAACTCATTACCACCAAATTCAATTTGTACTTGGCAAGAGTTAGCAGAAAGATTCTTCATGAAGTATTTCCTACCTAGCAAGAATGCTAAGTTGAGGAATGAGATCACTGTCTTACAACAAATAAATGATGAGTCATTTTATGAGGAATGGGAAAGGTACAAATAGTTATTACGGAAGTGCCCTCATCATGGAGTCCCACATTCATCCAACTTGAGACGTTTTATAATGGTCTCAAAACTTACACGAGGATGGTAGTGGACGAGTCTGCTAACGATGCTCTCATTTTTAAGTCTTATAATGAGGCTTATAAAATTATTGAGAGGATTTTCAGCAACAATTATCAATGGCCAACCAATCAAGTAGTGTCAGGAAGACGAGTTGCTGGAATACATGAAGTAGATGCTCTTACTTCACTCTCATCTCAGGTATCATCAATATCCTCAATGTTAAAAAATCTTACAACTAATGGGTCTAATAGTTTTACAGCACAGCCACCAAATCAATTTGAGAATATAGCCTATGTTTACTGTGGGGAAGGACATTTGTTCGAAGAATGTCCATCAAACCTAAAATCCATGTACTACATAGGTAACCAGAACCAAAATCGAGGAAGGCAAAGACTACAATCCAATTTTTATAACCTATCGTGGCAAAATCACCCCAATTTTTCCTGGAGTAACCAAGGGGCTGGAACTAGTAACACTTATGCCCAACCTAGATCAACCCAGCCGCCTAGTTTCCCTCAACAAGTTTAAAAACCAACTCAAGCTGAATCATCCAATAGCTTAGAGATTTTATTGAAGGCATACATGGCGAAAAACAACGCCACTCTAAGGAATTTGGAAAATCAAGTTGGCCAGCTTGCTATTGAACTTAGGAAAGACCACAAGGTGCTTTACCTAGTGATATGGAGAATCTGAGGAATCTGGGGAAGGAGCATTGCAAAACGTTGACATTGAGGAGTTGAAAGACAGTAGAGCCCAACACCATCAAAGCTGAAAAGGAGCAAGCTGATGCTTGAGACTCAGAGAAAGTTCAACCGAGTGTTGAAATTCCAGTTTCATCAGAACTAGAATCTGCAAAACCCGACAAGGTAACTTCAGAACCAGTTAATTCTGATCAACTAACAACTTCGTTAGATGCAAAATTGCTATAGAAGATATATCAACCAATTCCAGTAAAGAAACCACCACCACCCTACGCTCAAAGACTTCAAAAGCAGAAGCAGGAGGTCCAATTCAAGAAGTTCCTAGACGTACTCAAGCAACTTCATATCAACATCCTGTTGGTTGAAGCACTTGAGAAAATATCAAACTACGCCAAATTCATGAAGGATATCCTGTCCAAAAAATGAAGACTTAGAGAATTTAAGACGGTAGCTCTAACAAAGGAATGCAGTGCATATCTTCAAAACAAATTACCCCCAAAGTTGAAGATCCTGGATGTTTTACCATACCTTGCAACATTGGAGCAACTTATTTTGGTAAGGCATTATGTGATTTAGGTGCAAGTATTAACTTGATGCCTATGTCAATATTTAGGAAGCTGGGGATAGGTAAAGTTATTATGGTTACACTTCAATTAGCAGATCGATCCTTAGCACAATCAGAAGGAAAAATCGAGGATGTACTGGTACGTGTAGATAAATTTATCTTCCTTGCTGATTTTGTTATTCTAGACTTTGAAGTATACAAAGAAGTGTCAATTATCTTAGGAAGACCATTCTTAGCAACCGAAAGGACCCTCATTGATGTGCAGAAGGGCGAGCTTACTATGTGTGTTCAGGATGATCAGATAACATTTAACTTTTTTAAATCTATGCAATTTCCTGACACAATTGATGATTGTTCTGCAGTATCTGATTTAGAGGATTTAATAGTGGAGAAGGAGCTCAACTATGTTGAGGATCCGTTGGAACACAATTTGACATCAGATCCTCCGAATGATGAAGAGGAGGATGAATACTTAACATTGTTAGAAGCTAATAACAAGGGAGTTAATTCGTAATCCCGTTTTGAATCTTTAGAATTAAAGAATATGGATTATGCCCAACCAAAAGCGTCAATCGAGGAGCCACCTAAATTAGAACTCAAGGTACTACCTTCATATTTAAAATATGTTTATTTAGGAAACGCTTCTATTTTGCCTGTAATTGTTTGAGTAGAATTAACTAGTAAGCAATAAGAGAAACTCATACTTGTATTGAAATAATTTAAGAAGGCTATCGGATGGACCATAGCCGATATTCGCAGAATTAGTCCACCTGTATACATGCACAAGATTATGCTTGAAGATGGCGAAAAAGGGACAGTTGATGGACAACGAAGATTGAACCCCATCATAAAGGAAGTAGTAAAGAAAGAAATCATCAAGTGGTTAGATGTGGGTATAATCTATCCCATCTTAGACAGTTTATGGGTAAGTTCAGTCTAGTGCGTGCCAAAGAAATGAGGGATCAGGGTCATTAAAAATGAGAATAATGAGTCAATACCAACTAGAACAGTTACGGGATGATGAATTTGCGTTGATTACCGAAAGCTGAATAAGACAACTAGGAAAGATCACTTTCCTTCCGTTTTTGGACCAGATGCTAGATAGACTCGCAGGGTGAGACTATTACTATTTTCTCGATAGATACTCAGGGTATAATCAGATTACAGTAGCACCGGAAGATCAACACAAAACAACATTAACCTGTGCGTACGGTACATTTACATTTAGATGCATGCCATTTGGTTTATGTAATGTACCTGCTATATTTCAAAGATGTATGATGTCGATTTTTACTGACATGGTTGAGAAATATTTGGAAGTTTTTATGGATTATTTTTCAGTATTTTGAGATACTTATGACGATTTCTTAGCAATCTAGGGAAGGTACTAAGGCAATGCGAAGAGACAAACCTAGTACTCAACTGGGAAAAGTGTAATTTCATGGTACAAGAATGGATTGTTCTAGGGCATCGGATAACAATACATGGAATCGAGATAGATAAAGCAAAGGTAAATGTTATTGAGAAACTCCCACCTCCAACATCTGTAAAGGGTGTTAGGAGCTTTTTGGGCCACGTCGATTTCTACAGAAGATTTATCAAGGACTTCTCCAAAATTACTAAACTCTTACGCAAATTATTAGAGAAGGATACGACATTTGAATTTGATAAGAAATGCTTAAAGGCTTTCAAAGATTTGTAGAGTTCGGTTAGTTACAGCACCCATAATCGTCACACCAGACTAGGATTTGCCATTTCAATTGATATGTGGCGCAAATGACTTTACGATAAGAGCTGTCATGGGCTAGCAAAGGAATAAAGTTTTTCATCTCATCTACTACATAAGTCAAACTCTAACGGGAGCTCAACTGAATTATACGATAACAGAGAAAGAGTTACTTGCCATTGTGTTTGCTTTTGACAAGTTTCGATCTTATCTTGTAGTTACCAAAGTAATTGTCTACACGAACCACTCTGTAATTAAGTATTTACTTGCCAAGAAAGACACTAAGCCGAGACTGATCTGATAGGTACTTCTACTTCAAGAGTTTGATCTAGAAATTTAAGATCGAAAGGGAGTGGAAAACCAAGTAGCAGATCACTTGTCCAGAATGGAGCCGCAAAAAAGGAATTCTCCTCTTATACCAATTCAAGAGACGTTTCCAGATGAACACATACTAAAGGTAAATCATGTTCATAATACCTTTTGGTTTACTAATATTGCTAACTTTTTAGCTTGTGGTTTGATGCTAATTGATAAGACGTATCATCAAAGGAAAAAGTTTCTTCACGATGTGAAGTACTATTTTTGGGAAAAGCCATATTTGTTTAAAAAGTGCGCAGATCAAATGATCAGGAGATGCGTGACAAAAGATGAAGTATCACTCAGCTCCAAGTGAGGGACGCTTCGAAGGTACTCATACTGCGGCCAAAGTATTGCAAGCCGGATTCTTTTGGTCAACATTATTCAAGGATGCATATGCTTACGTAAAGAGTTGTGATCGATGTTAAAGGGTTGGAAATGTCACCAATAGAAATGAGATGCCTCGAACAAACATCATTGAGGTAGAATTGTTCGATGTATGGGATATTGACTTTCTTGGTCCTTTCCCTCCATCTTTTGGTCACAAGTACATATTAGTAGCAGTAGACTATGTGTCTAAGTGGGTTGAGACTGAAGCTTATTCAACAAACGATTCTAAGATTGTGATGAAGTTTTTACAAAAGCACGTGTTCACAAGGTTTAGAACCCCAAGAGCTATTATCAACGATGAAGGGTCCCATTTTGTGAACAAGTGGTTGAAATGGTTATTAGATAAACATGGAGTGAAATACAAGGTCATTACATCTTACCATTCGCAGACGAATGGGTAAGCTGAATTGGCTAATAAGGAGATCAAAGGCATACTTGAGAAGGTAGTTTGCCCGAACCGACAAGATTGGTCCAAAAGACTGGATGATGCTTTATGGGCTTACAGAATAACATACAAGACACCTTTAGGGATGTCACACTACAGGTTGGTATTTGGGAAAGCCTGTCATCTGCCTTTAGAGTTAGAGCACAAAGCTTACTGGGCCCTACGACAACTCAACTTGGATCTGAAGCTTGCTAAAGAGAAACAGAAGCTCCAACTGAATGAGCTAGAGAAATTCCGAATGTTCGAATATGAAAATGTCAAATTACTCAATGAAAGACTCAAGAAATGGCATGACAAGCATATTCGATTTCGAGAATTTGAAGCAAGTCAGTAAGTCTTGTTATTTAATTCCAGATTAAGGTTCTTTCCAGTTAAAATAAAATCACGTTGATCTGGTCCATTTGCGATTCCTCACGTCTATTCATACGGAGTTATTGAACTCCAAGGTAAATGAGGTAATTTTCAAGTTAATGCCCAGCGTTTGAAACGTTACTGGGGAGATTAGACTAAACAGAATCAAATTTCGTTTATTTTATCAGATGTTTAAATTTTATTAAGTTTCTTTTTAATAAATGATTTAGGGTATATTTTTAGGATTAATATGTTTAAATAAATTCTGTCTAGGGATTAATATGTGACACCGTCGGATTCGGCCATAACATCCAGGTTGAGTTTGGGGGTGTTACATTTAGTGGTATCGGAGCCAGGTTACAAAACTTGACTGTGGATTTGGGTTTTTAAGATCCAATTTTCTAATAATTGATTTCTAATGATTTGAAATGTTTTTACTAAATGTGTGGCACATCGAGTCTCCAGCGCCGATCCTGTAGTCATCTGAATTGTTATCTATTTAAAAACTAAAAATACTATAGATAGTATGTACTGAGACTACTATAGATAAATTGGACTAAAAACGCTCAAGATAGTATATATTGATACTATAGTAAAATCGATAGACATTGATTGACACTACGGCGTTTGAAAAAAACTTTAAACTTCTGATACTATTTTCATAAAACATCTATTAATAAATACTAGAACTGTAAACTAATACATAAAACTGTTAATACAGATAAAACATAATTAGACATTGAGCACCAGAGATACTAGCAGACGTGGTATAAGAGGTCGTGGTAGAGGCCGTAGAGGGGCTTGAGCATGGTCCTCATCTTTTGGAAACCTGCCTAATTTGGATATTAGTGTGATGCTGGCTTCACCTGTGACCGGAACTGGGTCTCATGATTGAACGGATGGGGACGACGCACTGTCTCAAGCCATGTTAAGAATTCTAGAAAGAGTCGCTTGGCCCATTACTGGAGCTGTAGGCCGAGGGTCAGTTACAGAACGGCTCCGGTCTAATGGAGCTGAGCTTTTCAGGGGTATTGCGGGAGTTAACCCTAATGTGGCTGAGTACTAGATAGAGGCCACAAAGAGAATTATAGACGACTTAGACTGCACCCCCGAGCAGAAATTAAAAGGTGTTGTATCACTCATTTACTGTAAAGGAGGGCACTCAGCTCGATCGATTGACCTAGGAGTTCTTTAAGACCACTTTCTAGGGGAAGTATGTAGGGACTAGTTATGTAGATGCTCATAGGAGAGGGTTCTTCAATTTGACCTAGGGTGATAGATCAGTGGCCGAATATGAGGCCAAATTTCTGTGACTGAGCCACTATGCGCGAGGTGTGGTAGTGACTGAGTATGAGCGATATGTTTGCTTCGAGGATGGCCTCAAGGATAATCTGAGTGTTTTGATAGCTCCACAGAGGGAGCAAGACTTTGCTGCACTTGTTGATAAGGCGAAGATCACTAAGGAAGTAAAGTGCGCTGAGCACCAGAACCGGGAGAGAGGTAGGAGCAAGAGGGATTCGGAGCCCTCGAGTTCCGTTCAAAGGCTTAAGAAAAAGGTAAAAGTTGATGGGCTTATCAAAGTTGGGGCTCATATTACTGCTACTGGACAGCCGTCATGTACTGACTGTGGTAGACTCTATCAAGGAGAGTGTTGGAAAAGAACTGGGGCTTGTTTGAGGTGCAATTTATTAGGGCACTGTATTAAAGAGTGTCCGTGGAAGTCGAATCATATGCAAGCTCCGGGTACTGGTATTGCACCACTACCGAGACCAGTTCAATAACCACCGAAAAGTCGTGGTCAGGCCAGAGGTGGTAATGGTTGGGGCAATGGTTAGACAGTATCGGGGAGAGGTGCTGGTCATACTGAGGTGAAGCAGCCGACTCTAGTTTATGATGCACTTCACCGAGAGGATGGAGATGCTCCAGACGTCAGCACAGGTACGTTTTTTATTTATAATATACCTTATACTGCACTGATAGATATAGAATCCACTCACTCCTATAGAGCTTGTACTATGTCTGAGAACTTAGGTATGTTGGTTGAAAGTACTACAAGTGAGGTGGCTGTACTGAGTCTGCTGGGGCAATCAATAAGGGTAAATAAATTATTTAGAGATGTTCCTTTAGAGGTTCAAAGGGCTATTTTTTTGCTGATCTGATGGAATTGCCTTTTGGAGAATTTGATTTGATACTGGGAATGGACTGGTTGGTCAAGCACCGAGTGAGCTCAGATTGTGCTACAAAAAGAATTGTACAGAGAATGAAGGAGGACAGCGAGGTAGTCGTAATTGGGGAACGTCAGGACTACTTATCAAATATGATTTCTGCACTGAGGGCAAAAAAGTTGGTTCGCAAGGGATATGAGGTATATCTGGCCTACATCAGTGTTTCAGATTCTGGGGATTCTTCAGTTAAGGATATTAAGATGGTTAAGGATTTTTAAAACGTTTTTTCAGACATTTTTTTCTGAGGAGCTGCCTAGGTTACCTCCGAGTCGTGAAGTAGAGTTTGGGATTGAGCTCCTTCCTGGTATAGCTCTGATGTCCATCGCCCCTTATAGAATGGCACCAAATGAGCTCGTAGAGCTCAAGGCTCAGATTCAAAAACTTTTGGATCGTGGGTTCATCCACCCTAGTGTGTCTTCATAGGGAGTACCGGTTCTGTTTGTGAAAAAGAATGATGGATCCATGCATATTTGTCTTGACTACCGATAATTGAACAAGTTGACGATTAAGAATAAGTATCCTTTACCGAGGATAGATGATCTGTTCGACCAATTTCGAGGAGCTTCGATTTTCTCTAAAATTGATCTCCAATCAGGGTATCACTAGTTGAGAGCTAATGAGGCTGATGTGCATAAGACAAAATTTAGGACTCGATACAGCCACTACAAGTTCCTAGTAATGCCGTTTGGACTGGCTAATGCACCGACAGCTTTTATGGATCTAATGAATTGAATGTTCCGGCCCTATTTGGATCGATTCGTAGTGGTATTTATTGATAATATACCGGTGTATTTGAGGACTGAGGATGAGCATGACGAACATCTCAGAGTGGTTCTACAGATTCTGCAAGAGAAACAACTGTACACCAAGTTCAGTAAATATGAGTTCTGGTTACGTGAAGTAATGTTTCTGGGACATGTGGTCTTTGCTGAGGGAATTAGAGTCGATCCTTGAAAGATTGAGGCTGTCTTGGATTGGAAGCAGCCTAAGACTGTATTTGAGATTTGCAGTTTTATGGGACTGGCAAGGTACTATCGACCTTTTGTAGAAGGTTTTCACTGATTGTGGCACATTTGACTAAGCTGCTACGTAAGGGTGTGCCATTTAACTGGACTAATGAGCAGTAAGAGAGCTTTGAGAAGCTGAAGACTGTATTGACTGAAGCCCCTATTTTGATACAGCCAGAGTTTAAAAAAGAATTTATTATGTACAACAATGTATCACATGTCAGTTTGGGATGTGTGTTAATGCAAAAGGGTAAGGTGATAGCGTATACATCTCGTCAGCTTAAGACTCATGAGGCGAATTATCTGACGCATGACCTAAAGTTGGCCGCAGTGGTGTTCGCACTGAAAATCTAGAGGCATTACCTATATGGGGAAAAGTGTATCATCAACACTGATCACAAGAGCCTCAAGTATCTCCCCACTCAGAAGGAACTGAACCTTAGGCAGTATAGATAGATTGAGCTACTTAAAGATTATGATTGTACGATTGAATACCATCCTAGTAAGGCTAATGTGGTGGCCGACGCACTGAGCCGTAGGGCTATGACTGATCTGAAGGCAATGTTTGATTGCCTCAGTTTATTTTATTATAGTAGTCTATTGGCCGAACTTTAGGTTAAGCCGATGTGGATTAAGTAGATTAAGGGTAAGTAGTTGGAGGACAAGTCTTTGGGCCTTCGCTTCCTACAGGTTGAGAGTGGGAATACTGTGGATTTTGGACTGAATAGCGAAGGGGTACTCTATTTTCGAGGGAGAACCTATGTACCAAAAGATACTAAATTGAGGCAATCTATATTACAAGATGCACATAGTAACCCTTATGCTATGCATCCTGGCGGAAATAAGATGCATCGAGACCTTCGTGAGTTATACTGGTGGCCAGGTCTTAAACAAGAGGTTACCGATTTTATGGCTAAGTGTCTGACATGCCAACAGGTTAAGGCTGAGTATCAGTTACTTTCGGGTTTGTTGCAGCTAGTTAAGATTCTGCTTTAGAAATAGGAGAGAGTGACTATAGACTTTGTCTGTGGGTTGCCCCTCACACCCACTAAGAAGGATTCTGTATGGATCATCGTGGGTGGATTGACCAAGTCTGTCTATTTTATACCGGTTTGTACTGACTACTCTCAGCAGAAGCTAGCTAAACTGTATGTGTTGAGATATAGAGACTGCAAGGGGTACCTATTTCAATCATCTCTGATAGGGATCCTCGCTTCACGTCTCGATTCTGGAAAAAGTTGCATGAAGCTCTAAGTACAAGGTTAGACTTCAGTACAGCATTCCATCCTCAGACCGATGGTCAATCTGAGAGGGTGATTCAGATAATGGAAGACATGTTGAGGAGTTGCGTGATTGATTTCCGAGGCAGTTGGAAGGATTACCTGCCGCTGGCGGAGTTTGCTTATAATAACAGCTATCAGTCTAGCATTCAGATAGCACCTTACGAGGCATTATACGGTCGTAGGTGTCGCACTCCTTCATATTGGACTGAGTTAGGCGAGCGACGTGTTTTGGGCCCTGAACTGGTTTCTGATACCGAGGATAAAATTAGACTGATTTGAAACCGACTGAAAGCGGTATCTGATAGATAGAAGTCCTATGCAGACCTGAAGTGTCGTGAAATCAAGTATTTTATAGGGGACTCTATTTTTCTTAACGTCTCACCATAGAAAAAAGTACTGAGGTTTGGTCGCAAGGGTAAGTTGGGCCCTAGGTTTATTGGGCATTACCGTATTCTGAAGCGGGTGGGACTGGTTGCTTACCAGTTGAAGGTACCTCTAGAATTGGATTGTATCCATGATGTTTTCCACATCTCGATGTTGAGGCGCTACTACTTTGATCCAACGCATATTGTTCCAGTGGAGGAGATCGAGGTTAGACCAGATCTAACTTTCGAGAAGGAGCCAGTTCAAATATTGGATCGCGACATAAAGATTTTGAGGAGAAAATCCATCCCACTGGTTAAGGTTCTATGGCGTAATCATAGCTCTGAGGAGGGCACGTGGGAGCCTGAGGATGCGATGCGTCAGCAGTATCCTCAATTATTTTGGTCAGGTAAAATTTCGAGGCTAAAATTTTTTTTTAAGGGGGTAGAGTTATAACGCCCTAAAAATACCTTATATTTATTTCTGTATGTTTGTGACACAAAAATACCTATATGCATTAGTTGTTATGAGTTCTGGAAAAGTTTGAGAAGTCTTGGGTTCAAGCCTTGTCTTGAGCGAAATTTTTGTTTTAAGTGAATAAAGCCCTATCGTTAGTCAGTAGGCTTATAAATAAATGTTGGTAAAATATGTCAAAATGGGTCTGCTGGTCTACTGGAATAAGTGGTGTATTAAAACGTTAGAGGTATTGGGTTTGAGCTAAGCTGGAGTATTATTTTTGTTAATAGTGCTGTGTAGTGTTTGAACTGAACTAAAATGCCGAAGTGGTAGAGGTGTAGTGGGAAGTGTGGAGAGAAAAGTAATGGATTTTGATGGGAGTGGTTGGACGGTTTTAGGAAAGATTTGGGGAGAAAATTATGGGATTAGGGAGTTATCTCGATTTGGTGGATGGTAGATTTCGGCTCCCTCTTCTCACTCTCACAATTTTTTTCGATTTTGGCAAAATTTTTCCTCTTCTTATTTTTTTATCTCTGTCGTTCTTTATCCCACTTGCTGCCAATTTTTCTATTTGTTTTTCCCCTTGTCTTGTTGCCGAAATCCACCTCTTTTTACCTTTTTTTTTGTTCCTTGTTCAATCGTTTTCTATCGTGCAACTGTGGTTTCCCTTGTTGGGTAAGTGGTTTTTTTCTTAGTTCTTGTGGTTTTTTCTATTAAGCAATTAATAGAGGAATCGTTTTACTTACGTTAGGTGCTGCTCGAAGACTTTAATCGGGTTCATAGCGTGTGGGGACAGCAAGATTTTCGTTTTCGTCTTGGTAAGATTTCAAATCAGCATTGGACTTAGTATTTCAAGTTATACATTTGGGGTTTAATAAGAATATTTTCCATAGTTGGAATTAATTGAGTTCATGGGTGTTGGTTTATCGTTTCATAGGTCTTGGAAAGCTTAGAAGTGCTTTTACAAGAAACGGAATCAGGTGTGTAACCACATCACTGAAAACGAGTATCGACGAAAAGCTAAAAAATAGGAATGTCGAAACTAGATGGGCGTGTGGCCACCGATGTGATAGGCCGTGTGATTGAACACGGGCGTGTGATTGAGGAGGCTGGCTGTGTGCGATACACGGGCCGGACCGAATTGGGCCGTATAGGCCACACAGGTGAACCACACGGACGTGTGGGATTTTTAGGCCAAGCCGTAATATCCACGCGGGCAAGGCGGACCCATACGGGCAAGCAACATGAGCTTGTGGGCCTATTTTCACTATTTGATTGTGTAATGACCCAAAATTCACAGGTATCAAAAAAGTACAATATCGAGCCTCTGTTTTAGTGAAATGGGTTCGTAAATAATTATTAGAAATATTTATGAGTTTAGTGATGTGTTTAATTAGGTTTTGATTAAGTGAATTTAGCTTAATTAAGAGAAATCAAGAAAAGGGACTAAATTGAATAAGTTGTGAAAGTCTAATTATAGATTAAAGAAAATACAAGGGACTAAATAGGAAATTAAGCCTATTCCATTAAATGAGGCCGCAAACAAAATAAGGACAAGTGGATGGTGATGATAATATACAATTGTAAAAAAAATATACGTGTGCACAATTGTAATACACATATTTATTATTAAATAGATATTTATTATTATTATTTAATTGATATTAAATTATAAATTAAATTAAATAGTTGACAAATGTAGGGTGATGATAAAACACATGTGTAATAAATATATGTAAACATTTGTAATATAATTATTTATTTACTTATATTTTAAGCTAAAGATATTTATTATAATAATAATTATTAAATTAATTTTATTATAAATATCATATTATGAATTGAATTAAATAAAAGCCAAGTGTATGGTGATAAAAATATACAAATGTAATAATAGTATTTATACATTTGTAATATATTTATTTAATTACTTTTTATGTAAATAGATATTTATTATTATTATTATTATTATTATTATTATTGTTAACTAATATATACAGAGTAAAGTAAAAAAAAAGAAAGCAACAAAACAAAATAGAAAAGAAACAGAGAGCAATTCGAAACAGGGGGAGAGGAAAGAAGAAAAGAAAAAAAAAAGGAAAAACTAGGGTTTTGAAGCTTAAAGCTTTAATTGGTAAGTTAATTAAGTCATTTTCACTTAATTTTGATGTTTTAGGAGATTTAGAAAAAGTTTTGTTGAAATCAAGTTGAAATTTTTGAAATTCTTAGGTTTTTAAACATAGTTCATGTTGAATAAAATAATGAATTAGAGGTTTAATTGAATGAATTTCAAGTTAGAATTGATTAAAGGATTAAATTGCAAATTAGGCTATAAGTTTTGTGTTGTAGGGATTAAATTGAAAGAATTTTTAAATTAGGTTTTATTATGAACATTAGATAATTAAGTAGAATATGGAAGGAAATTGAATGGAAATAAAGTATGAATTGAGTTAGAAAAGTAAATGAGTTAATTAGGATTAAATTGAATTAGGGTATAAATTGGATAAAAATTCAATTATTATTATTAATTAGTGTTGTAATTAATAGTGTAAATTATTATTATTTTCGTAGTTAGCAAAGAACCCGAGGCATCGGCAGCAAAAGCAAAGGAGAAAGTTATCGATGAGTAATTACGAAATCCGGGTTTGTATTACTATAATTCAAATCTATTTATTATTAATTGTTATATTTAATTAAAATGCATGGTAGGTAAATTTAGTAAAGTAATTGAAATAATGATATTGATTTGGATGAAATTGATTTAAAAGTGTTTATGGCTATTGAAATTGAATGGGAGCAAATTGGAAATTAAAAGTGATTTGAATTGAATGAAGAAAATATGTGAGTACTTGAAATGTATATTGATTGAAAAGTAATTAGTGATTTGAATTTGATTGGAAAATGAATTTAAAATATGAATTAAATAAAAGTGAATTAATTTATGAATATGTGTGAATATGTGAATTGTGTATTGATTGAAAAGTGGTTTGAATTGAATCGAAATATGATTATATGTGATTATCTGAATTATGTATTGGTATTGAATTGTTTATTGATTAGAAAGTGGAAAAGTGAATTTGAATTGAATGAGAATTGAATGGAATGGTGAATGTGTATGTATAATTGAACTGTATATTGGTTTGAATGTGAAATTATAATTGAAAAGTGATCTTGAATTGGAAATGAAAGTTAATTGAGAATTAAAATACCCTATTAAATAGTCGGGCTAAGTCGGATATAGTTGGCATGCCATAGGATTGGAAGTGTTCAGGGACACTTCGACCTTGAGTCGATGAGGCACTATAAGTGTCATACTGTTATTTCAACTTCGAGTCGATGAGGAACCATGTATGTCATACTGCTACTGTTACATTGGTTTAATCCAATGAGGTACTGAGTATCGTATTGTTACTATTTACTTCGGCAAAGCCGATGAGGCACTAAGTGCCGTACTAGTGTGTTTGGTTGGAATCCGTATATCTGCCAAGGTCCGGGTTTGTTAATAGGGTGAACAACTGAAATGAGAAAATTAAATAAATTTGATTGATCGTATTATTAAAAATATGAGAAAGAAATTATGAGTTGAATTGTGAATTGAATTGAAATGTAAGATTTGAAGCATGAACTTAAGGTTCATGAATTTGCTAAAATGTCGAATTATTGATATTGAAATCAATTGAATAAATGAAATGAGAAAATCAAATGAATTGATTGATTGAACTATTGAAAGTATGAGAAAGTGAAATTATGAATTGAAATGTGAATTGAAATTGAGTTATCGAAATAAGAAGTGAAAATAGAATGAATTGGAAATAATGAAATAGTGTATGAGTTAGTTGAATATAATCCTATGAATTAATTATAATTATTTTTATTGAAAAATGTTGGTTTAAATAATTATTGAAAAACTAATGTCTTAAGGTTTTAGATATAGAATATAATAAGTTATTGAGTTAGGATATAGAAATGAAATATATGAAATAATGATTTTATGAAATGGTTATTGATGAAATGCATGAAATGAATATTGATATAATAAGAAGATATATAAATTAAAATAAAGAAAAGCTATTTAAGATATATATTATTAGAATAAATTTAAAGTTTAAATGCATGAATGATTTATTGAAGTTAAAATAGTGGTAAGATTTAATGTGTACATATATTGTTTTTACCTTAAGTATTTAAAATTTTAGCAATACCATTGGGTGTATACTCAGCGTACGGTTTGTTTCCATGCGAAGATTAGGTACAGCAATTTTGAAGAGTTGTATTTGAGATTACGAGTCTTCATCTCATCACATCTTCAAGCAACAAGAGGGTATGTTTTAAAATTTTGAATAAAATGGCATGTACTTAGGAAAAATTAAGTATGTCCCAAGTAGTAGTAATGGATTTAAATATAAATTATTTAAATTTATTATTTGTCCATTTTTATGTTCAAATATAATAGTAATTAGCCAAGAATTGCTTTGGCACCAAATGTAATATTCCTATATCAGGTTTCTTAAGTCGAACATGATATAGGGGTGTTACAGATTGCTAAGGTTGCATGGGTCGCCTGAGTCGACTATGGACCTACTGTAGGGTCGGTAAGCTTGCTTAAACCCCTAATTAACTGAAATGACTGTATGACTGATACGATTGTGCATGTTATTTAGCATGATGATGTCCCACTGATTTGATATTGTATGCCTTGATTATATGCATGACCTTATGATATAGCATGTCATATTTGTATATTGCATTGCATTGGGATGGGGGTTGATATTGTTCGGAGGAAGTGTACTGAAAGGCCTGGAGCTAAATTACTGGCAGTTCGGCTGCAAACAACTGTCTAGTGTTGCATTCGGTACTTTTTGGAGTGTAGGGATGGGTGGGTTGATTATATCCCCACATAGAGTGTAGGGTTGGACGGAGTTGGAGTGTAGAGGCTGGCTGGGTAGGATTTGATACTGTATATATATGTTACTGTACTGAATATTGATATTGTAATAGGTCAGGGCCCAAATGCATGACTGCTTCTGTATTGTAATGGGCTAAGGCCCCAATTGAACCTGAAACTGTTACTGAAATGGGCTTGGGCCTAGACTGCGATTGCATTTTGTCTGCTCGTTTGTATGGGGATTACACACTGAGATTTCGTAAACTCACCCTTCTATTTTATCTGTACAGGTAGTCCCCAGACTTAGGCGGATCGAAGCGGTGGAGGACTCAGCTGTGGCCACACGACCCTTTTTACACTATTCCGTAGTTAATTAGGTTTTTAAAGTTTTATTTGGGGTATTTTATTTTTTGGATTTTTATTGTTTTGGTTTATAACTGCTAGTACTAGGGGAACTCGAGTTTTCAAAAGAACCAAATGTTTTAACAAAATACTCACGAATATGCAAACAGTTTTAAAAGCTTCCGCGTAGAATAAACGTTTTGAAAGCTTTCGAATTACTAATTAACACTATAATAGAATTAATAAGTAATAATGAAAAGATTCTAAACGGAAAATGTTTTCAGAAAAGTTCGGTTTTCAAACACAAGCTATAGTTTTCAAACACACTACCATGTGACACTGTCGGATTCGGCCATAACGTCCAGGCTGGGTTTGGGGGTGTTACATTCATTCAACAACTAATTTTAATTATCTATCAATTAAATTCACAAGCATATCAATTTCATTCATGGCATATCCCTCAACCTTTAAAATTTTTACAAATTAACCCCTGGACTAACTAAGTCAAGCTAAAACGAGCTCAAAAACATAAAAATCATTAAAAATGGGGTTCAAAATCTTACCATGCACTCAAAGCAAAGCTTGGCTGAATGTTTTCCTCCACAACAATGGAGGAATAGATTTTGCTAGGCTAATTAGAGATGACGACAAAAATTTACCTTTTGTTTTATTTAATCTTTTAACTTAATTATTCATTTACTAAATCAACCTTTTAAAAACTATTAAATTACACCAAAATAAATCCAATATCATCCTCTAAATTTAAACATGGAATAATTACCATCCAAGTCCATGAATTTACCTTTTTAAAGCTATTTAGTCCATTTAACTAATAGAAACAAACATTTGCACCTTTTACAAATTAGTCCTTTTACTTATTTAACTATTTAAACATTAAAATTTCTTAATGAAAATTTAATACTACCTTAAATTAACCCTATAGAAATTAAATAAATATTAAAATATTAACTCAATCATCAGAATCATGGTCCCAAAACCACTATTTCAACACTACTGAAATAGACTGTTACAAGACCGGCTCTATTTTGTTTATTAAAATATTTTAGATTTATTATTTGAAATTATTCGTTATTCAGTCAGAGACTATAATATTTTATTTTCAACTGTGGCATGAGACTTAGGTTAAGTTTAGTGTTTATTTAGCATGCATGACATTTAATTTGATTATGGGATGTTGAAATACTTAATTTAAATTATCTATGCGTAAAATTATTTTGATTTTAATTAATTAAAACTAAATATCACTTTTTCGTTACTAGGTTATAAATTTATTTTGGTTAATAAATAAAATAGAAATTAAATTAGTTTTCAATGGTAATCACCTTTTACAAAAATAATATTAAATTATTCAGTATTTTGTCAACCCATGAGTCATTTTCTAAAGATAGACTAAGTTTCCTTCTAAGATAAACAAATGTTTTAATTTAACTATTTTAAATATTCGATCAAACTAGGCCATTTCGGTGGCCGATGTAATCTCCCGGATTCATGTCTATCGTCTAGGCCGGGTTGGGGAGGTTAAAAGTTATGTTGCATGTCGAAGTGCTAGGTCGAAGTAGCCACTACTGGTGGCACTTCGATAATTACTTCGAAAACACTTGCCTCGACAATAAAACATCTATTAGGTTGATCAAGCCTTCCATATTTGGAGCACAAATCCATCTTTACAAGATAAGCCTTAATCTAGTTTTATTTGTCCAAATCTCATCAAATCAATTGTCCTTTAATATAATGATACAAAAGATCATAAAGTCAACTCATATCTTCTTGGATTGTATATCCCAATATACAATATAAGTAGATCACATAAGAATCCTTGACAAGTGATATTGCTTAATTCAATTTCTTCTCTAATGATAAATACGAGATTGACTACTCAAAATCATCAAAAAGAGACAAGCAAATCATCAAAACGTTTTGGTTTTTGGGTCCTTGAACATTGGTCACACAATCTCATATTCCTTTAGGAACTTATACTTGCCAAATTTTATATTGAATCATTTTCTTTATTGGACAAGTATGTAATGTATGACCATAGAAATAGAAATGTTCACACTTTACCATTTTTTATGAGTTTGCTAAAATAATTTCTTTTTCTTTCTTCAAGCTTTCAAGTTTTAATTTCAAATCAAGATTTCCTTTTTCAAGCGTAGGCATTTAATTTTAAAAGCCTCTAAATAATTTTTTTAAAATTCATTTTCACTTTCAAAATCATATTTTTTTAAAGAAAATAAAATCGTTTTCTACTTTGAGTTTGGAAATCATTTTCTTATGTTTGGAATTTATGGTCTCAAACTCCAAAGCTAACTCATCAAAAGTATATTGTAACTCACTAAATGTATAAGAAATAAAATCACATGAGTTAGAAGATACTTCTCGCTCTTCAAGAGCCATGAAGTAAAGGTTGCCAAACCCTTCATCATTGGAGTCGTTATCATTGAAAGTGTCACTATCACTCTAAGTGGATACCATGGCTTTCTTTTTTCCCTTTTGCTTCTTATTTAAAGGACAATTATACTTGTTGTGCCCCGACTTCTTGCAAATGTAGCAAACTATTTTCTTTTCTTTAAGCTTATCTTTTCCCATTTTTATGAACCTTTTGAACTTCTTAGCAAGTATGATTACCTCTTCATTATCCTCATCTTCATCATCAGTGCTTTCTTCTTGGATGGAGGACTTTATAGCAACTCCTACTTGCCTTGGTTTTTTCATTCCAATCTTGAGCTTCATCTCATAGGTAAGGAGTGAACCTATGAGCTTATCAAAATCCTTGTATTCTTCAATAACTGTCACTTTTGCTTCCCATTCCTTTAGCAGGCTATTGAGTAATTTCTTCATCATTTCTTTGTTGGGATAAGTCATCCCAAGTGCCTTCAATCCATTGATGATGTTAGGGAATATATTTGACATGTCTTTGATGCTCTCCTCCGAATTCATCTTGAAAATCTCATTATCAAGTATGAGTAAATCAATCTTGGATTCCTTGACTTGGCTTGTTCCTTCATAAGTGGTGGCAAGCTTGTCCCAAATATTTTTGGTATTTTAAAATTGGGAGACTCTTTTGTACTTATTAGACTTTTAATGCACAAAAGAGAGTGTTCATGGTTTTGGCATTGAGTTGAGCTTTCTTCTTGTCACCTTCTTCCTACTCATCTTCAGGGGCGAAGCTAGGGGGGCTGGTATGTAAAATTGCAATTTAGGCCCTTAAAATTTTTTAAAAATTTTAAATTAGTAAAGGTAAAATTGCACTTTGGCCCCCTTAAAATTATAAAAATTTGATTTAATCCTTTACAAATTATAAAGATATAGAGTATAAAAAATTAAAATTCCATCTGCCCCCCAAAAAATTGTTCTGGCATCGCCCCTGCTCATTTTCATCCTTGGGCACCATCAAATCACCATTTGTGATTATCATGATAATCAATTTCTTGAATGAAAAGCTTCATCATTGTCTTTCAATATGAGTGGATCTCTTCATTGAAGGATGGTAGCTCACAATTGATTAGCCTTCATCCAAGCTAGATGAGCCGAAATCTTGTGACATCTTCGAACTTGATAATTTTACCTCCAATCACCTTTCCCGATGGTGAAACCTTTGATGGAGAACTATCTCTTATATCAATTGTTAGGACCAAATAATACTAAGAGGGGTGAATTGGTGTTTTAAGAATTTTTACAAATTTTTCTAAATGATAAAGAAATGGAAGAAAAGTTTGGAAATTTTGATTTATAGTGGTTTGACCCTAATTGTCTACCTCCACTACCTTAGCTTTCCACCATTAAGAATTTCTCAAGTCACTGCTAGAATTGATACCCTTCAAGGAAAAGGAATAACCTTTACAATAATATTCTTTTAACAAGGCTTAAATAGAACCCTTCCCCTTAGCTTTTATGGCTAAACTAGAACCCTTATTAGTTTTTGTGCTCAACTAACCTCCCAATTTACAATTGGTGATATGAAATAGCGTAAACAAAGAGACCTCTACAAGGTATGTGTTTACAAAAATTAAGCTTTCAAATAAATGAAATGAAAGTGATAAAAGATCTAACAATAAGCTCCTAGAGATATGTACAAGAGAAAATGAAAGAATAAATAATTTGGAACTTTTCGCTTGACTTTGAAGCTTGGATGTCTCTTTCTCGAGTCTTGAAGTGTATTTTTATCAAGAAACAAGTTTGTGGACATTGAGGATAAAATAGAGCACTTGGAAGTATTAATTCGGTAAAAAGACATCGTTGGTCTTCTTCAATTTTGAAATTGAGCAAATTGGTCCCTCTCAAAAAAATTCTAGCAATTTAATTTTTTTCAATTTCGAAAGTGAGCAACTAAGGTCAACTAATAAAGGTATTAATGTATTCTGTCAATTATACATAAATTTGATTGGTATATTAACAAATTTAGCCTTTGATGTTTACATATTTTGTCATTTTGGCTTTAATTATATAAAATTCAACAAATTCAGCCTTAACATTTACACAAATGTTGTAGTAAATTTGTTAAACTAGCACCAAATTGATAAAATATGTAAACTTTGAGGACTAAATTTATTTTTATTCCAATCAAAATCATGTACAATTGATGGAAAGAATTAACGTCGTGATTAGTTGCCCTTGGTTGCTCACTTTCAAATTTGACAATGATTAAATTACTTTTGATTTTTTGATAGGGGCTAATTTGCTCAATCTCGAAATTAAGAAAGAAGAGAGAGGTCTTTTTACCCATTAACTTCGAGTCGAAAAAGTGTTCATGCAGTCCAGGTCTTAAGACTTGGCAAGATGTCTTGAGGCATGGTTGAAAAATAACTATCATATAACCGTTGGCGGGCTATGTCTCGAGACAAACAAACATATGTCTTGAGACATATAGGCCAATGTCTCTAGACTTACAACCCATGAAGCAGATTTTTGCATTTCAACTTTCACGTCTCAAGGCATATAGTCTTAGGCTCGAGACTTGACTACCAAAGTGCCTTGAAAACATTTTAAGCACTTCAAAACACTTTGGTATTTAACATTTTGCAAGTCTCTAAAAATGTTTGATAAAATTTTCAACCATATTTTCACCAAAATTAGGAAATATAATATATATATAATTTATCTTAAATATTGTTATATCAAAAACTTGAAACATCAAAATTAACACATATAATTGATACATTTTTATCTTAAATGTTGTTATATCAAAAGCTTGAGATATCAAAATTAACACGTATAGTTAGCACCTTCAATTAATTGATCAAAATAACCAATATCAAATGCATTTTAAAATGCTTGATTATATATATAATAATTGTGCTTTAATTAGGTTAAGTTAGTAAATAATTTTGTAATTTATTAATATAGCATTTTAAGATAGTAAAAATTATTAAGATAGTAACAACTTAATTTATTTAATTTATTTATTAATTTGTTTTAAAGAAACACACTAATTTTTATATTTTAAATTATGAAAAAAATCTTTTATTTATTTAAAATTTTAATTATTTGTTAAGTTTTTATTTAAAAATATGATTTTAAAGTTTTAACTGCTTATAGATTTTTCGAAAAAACCTCATTTTAATTACTTTTAATTATGAAGTATGGCATGATGGATATTCACTTTATCTATTAACCATTTAGTTAAGAGGTTCAGTCATTGTTCGTGATAATGAAACACATATTGTTATTAGAGAGCACTTGCATGAAGAGATTAATTTTAGTGCTACTATAGGTTATATATATATATATATATATATATATATATATATATTGAAAATTAATTTTTGAGAATTTAACTAGATTTGTTGAGAATTGAGATAATAATCCTTTTAGGTGTATTTTATATAGAGAATGGTATGATTTTTACTTTCAAATCTTAGCGTACTGTGCTTAAGGGAGAAGCTTATTAAGTTTTTCCTGTGGGATTTGGTGCACTAGTCTTTACCTTTAGAGGAATGGTAAGAAAATGTTTTGAACAAGCACCAAGCAATGTCTTGAACAAGCACCAAGTACCCCAAAGCTGTCAAGCTCACGCTATAGCTAGGTTTATTAGTTGCCATATTTTTTTTTAAATGTGTTTGAGAATTAAATTGATAGAATTTGTATAGGTGGAGGGTTAAATTTGTTAAATTATTTAGAATTAAGATTAATTTGATAGAATATATAAATATTAAGGATTAAATATGATATTATACCAAGTAAAAAAAGGCCACCTCACCATTTTTGTTAACAATTCAATGTGGTGACCAAAATAGAAACAAATTATAACGCTAGTGATGAAATTGAAAATTTTTATAGTTTGGTGACCAAAACAGAAACATGCTAATAATTAGGTGATTAATTGTATAATTTACCCTATAAAGTTTTAACTTTCTATGTTTAAACATGGTTAAAACATACCATAAGTCCTTGTACTCTTCATAAAATTAAAATTTAATCCCTATATTTTTATTTTTAAGAGTTTAATCGTTCTACTTTTCAGAATTCAAATTTTAAGTCTAACTGTTAATATTTTTAAAATTATTTTATTAAATTCGAGTTCATTGCAACGTCATTTTTAATTATATGACTATCGGTGAGTATTTTTTATTCAAAACATCACATCAACAAGTTTAATAAAAAAATAACAGTGTTAACAAGTGGATCTAAATTTTAAAATTTAAAAAGTAGAGAGACTAGCTTACTAAAAATAAAAGTACAAAACTAAATTCTAAATTTGTGAAGAGTATAAGATAATACATTTCAATAAATAAAATTTTATTCTGCAACATGGTACAAAACTAGTTGTATGTATATTCTGTTTCAATTTGATTTTTATTTTAAAAGTTAATAAATTGAACTCATATGAGAAACCTAAATTATCTAAGTTGAAAATAATTGAATTTCCTATATATATAGATTAAATTAAATTACTAAAAAAATCTTATCTTAAACTTATTCAAATTTACTTTTTTTTTCAATGTATTTATCGGATGAGTCCAGATTCTAATCTTCTGCATTTTTTAAGTCTATTAAGAAGGTAGATACTAGCCACAAGTTCTAAATCTGATCTATATCCAAGTTGAGGATCGAACCCTCCACTAATTAAGACAAGAGACAATTACATCTCATCTAACTCCAGTTGTCTCAAATATATTATGACTCCTATTAAAATAGTTGAAATGTCTAAATTAAAAATATGAAACTTAAACAAAAACACAACTTTAATTTTACAATTTAGTAAATTGAATCCTAAAAAACTAAAAACACCCTAAATCCTAAAATAACTTTAATTCTAAAACTTAAAAAGTAAAAAAGCTGACACTAAAATAACTCCATTTATCAAATTCGAATTCGAACTGATGAAATTCAAATGCAACTAAAAGAAATAGATGCAATAAAGATGATCCAAATACAACCAAAATGTCGAATCCATTGGTCTAAACCTGACCAAGCATGAAGGTATGGTCATAGATTTTCCCAAAGGGCTCTGCCGAATGGGTCCATGTTGATCTTTTGTGCAAAAAATGCAAGGAAGAGAATAAGACTGACAAGAAGGGTAAAACTAAGGCAATGCCCATCACACATTCATGCCCTCCCATTGGATGAGATAAGATCATTGAGCTTCTTCCACGTGGCATTATCATTGTGGTGCCGAAGATAAGGCTACTGTTCAAATATTTCCCACCCTCTTTGTGGTCATTATGCTATAGTCTCTTCAAATTTTCAATCCGACGGTCACCCTTTCTCCGAATTCAACTTCAAAGCTTTGTAACCATAGGATGTTATGCCCAAATTCCACCATTATATATAGGGGATTGGCACTGGGGAATAAACATTATTAAGGGAGATATATTTAGCTATAGCATACACTACTAGTACCCACTACTAGCAATGGCTTCCTCAATGATCTCATCGGCTACCATTGCCACTGCCTCTCCGGCACAGGCTAACATGGTCGCTCCTTTCACCGGTCTCAAGTCTGCCTCTGCTTTCCCAGTCACCAGGAAGGCCAACAACGACATTACTTCTCTCGCAAGCAATGGCGGTAGAGTGCAATGCATGCAGGTAAATTTATATCAATTTTTTTGTTTAAGTTTTAGTGTAATCTCTGGTGGAAATTTGAATGAAAATTTGTTTTATATTTGGTGTTGTTTTCTAGGTGTGGCCTCCTACTGGGAAGAAGAAGTTTGAGACTCTCTCATACCTCCCCGATCTTACACCCGTGCAGTTGGCTAAGGAAGTAGATTACCTTCTTCGCTCAAAATGGGTTCCTTGCTTGGAATTCGAATTGGAGGTGTTTTCGAGCTCTAAATTATTCCATTCCTCCACTTTTTAGTGGGATATTTGAGTTGATTAAGTGTGTTTTATATGCATGTGCAGGAGGGATTCGTGCACCGTAAGTACTCGAGCTTACCCACGTACTACGATGGACGCTACTGGACCATGTGGAAGCTGCCCATGTTCGGGTGCACCGACTCGGCTCAGGTGTTGGAGGAGCTTGAGGAATGCAAGAAGGCATACCCCAATGCATTCATTAGAATCATTGGCTTCGACAACGTGCGTCAAGTGCAGTGCATTAGTTTCATTGCCTACAAGCCTCCAGGCTTCTAAGCTTTTTATTAACTTTGTCTCTCCATTTGTTTGAATTTGTACTCAGAAAAAACCATGTTCTTTACTTTTGCTTTTCCTTTTCTTTGAGTTATTGGCCTTTGTTTCTCGATTTCCGGGTTTTAATCCTGAGAACTAATGAATAAAAAGTTGGTTTTCTTCCCAATTTCCTTCGACCTACACTTTCTTATTTTTAATTACTTTGCTTTCATCCGCTGGAAAATTGATGGGCAGTTTTCCATGTGGATGCTAAATGTATTAATTAAGGTAAGAACAACATGGATTTTGGAATCAGTAATGTTTTAGAATGAGAATGCTGAAATAGATATATAATTGTGGATAAAATTTTTGTGGTATTGTTTTCCAACAGAAGAGGATAAAATTTTTCCACAATTAGTCAATGCACTTCATCCTTTTCTTTCATTGGGATTAAATTTTAGAAATAACATTATTAGGAGGAATAGTCATAAATCTTGATAGAATTAATTTCTATAGTTTGTAAAAATGTTAAATTTGCCTCAAAATAAGGATAACTTTTTCTTATATTGTAGCATATGTCGACTTCTTTATTTTATAAAGAATATGTGACAATATGAACCAATTTTTTGTAGTACAATATACTTTATTATTGTACCTAACACTTAATGTAGTATGAATAAATTTTATTACTGCTCCAAATAATATCGAATTTAAATATCAGATTATATAACATTCACATATTCAAATAACAGATTCATTTTGTAAGTATTAGGTTACTTATCCTTCCAAAAGATCTATGAGATTACTTATGATATTTTCATTATATATAGTTTGGTACTTCCAACTGTGACTAATTGATTATAGTACTACACTGATTTAATCGATGTGAAATTATATAACTTAATACTTTATGTATTTTAAACATAACTTTCAAAAGTTTAAAAGTTGTTCTTAATTATCAATAGTTCTGAATTAGTTAATATTGTAAAAATAGATATATCAATTTTTTCAATATGCAAGTCTGAGTATGTTTCAGAGTATTATTTTAATATAATATATATCTTTCAAAAACTTTTTGTGATCTATACATTCGTAATTTATTTTCAAAATTTTAATAAAATTTATATTATATGCACATGAAAATATAACTAAATTAAATTATGTTGAATAAACCAATTTAATAATTATACTTTCTTTTTAAATATAATTGTGATAAAACATCAAAATATAAAATAAAGGAATACATGCCAATATAATTAATATTTATGAATACAAATAAATACTGAAATGATAGCAGCTATCATGGCAAGAACCTCATTTTGAAATAACTTTATCTATAATTAAAATTCATTTCACATTAATTTATCTTCTGTTTTGAATTTAAAAGATGGATCACTTGAGCTCACTTATTTATTTATTTATTCTGAGTATTAAAATTGGTTGTTTGGTGATTTTTTTGGGTGAAAATTGGTGATATTTTTATTATTATTATAAGTTGGTTTGTTGGCTATTACAGTTTCTACTATAGATTTGTAATAAATTTTGTTTAATTACTATATGGTTTTTTCATTCTTTTTTCCCATTTTCCATGTGTTGGGTTGGTAAACAAATTGTATAAAAACAATTAGGTCAAAGATGAGGTTAGAAATTTTATATTGGAGTATGATAAATTTTATAAAATTTGAAACCTAAAGCTACTATTTATGGGTAAAGAAGATTAAATTATTAATATTTGTAAAGGACCACAAATTAATTTATTGAATTTTTAAAATTAAAACTAAGTTGACAAATTTTATAAAATTTGAAGGCTAAATTTGTTGATTTTAAAAATTCAAATTAAAATGACAAATTTTGTAAATATTGAGAGTTAAATTTGTTGAATGTTTTATATTTAGGATCAAATTAATATAATTTGTAAATATTAAAAGTCTAAAATTTTCATTATACCGATAAAAAATCCAAATCAATTTGAGTGATCAAGATATTTGATTTAATAAAAATTAGTGATTAAAATAAAAAAAAATAATAGTTCAATGACCAAAATAGAACGAAAGCAAGAATTTAGTGACTATTTTTATAGCTTAACCTTGACTAAAAATGTATATAAGGTGATAAGGTAAAAAGGATGTAGTTTAAAGTTTTAATTAAAATTAATTTAGACATTAAGTTAAATTTAATATGCGAGATAATTGATATTAATTTAAGTAATATTGTAATTTGGATTAAGTGTTATTTAATTAAATTGTAAATAATGGACTCATAACTTGTAATAATTTAGAGATAAATTTAAAAAATTAAAATTGTGGAGGAATTTAATTAAAGGAATTATTTTGAACCAACAATAAACTTAAGCAAAGAATTTAAAAAGTTTTGGAACAAATCCGGTCTGACCCGATCCATTGATCCATGTACACTGAACCTGTCGAAAATAGCTCTCACGACAAAGAAGCCAAATCTTTCCTTTCATCTCCTTCAACTCCATTTCCCATAATTTTCCTTTAATTTTACTCTCAGGTAACCTTCTTCTCCCTTCTTTTTTCACCCCTTCCCCCTTCCCCCTTTTTCATCATTGAATCACATTCAATTCAAATAATATGTTTATATTTTTTGGATCTTTCTATACCTTCTCGTTTCAAGCGTAGAAACCCTAGCAACTAACGCCTGGAATTTTTAACTTTGATCTTCTACAGGTAGCTTAATTTGAGCTCTGCATAGGGTTTGATTTTGTTACTGGGAATATTTTAGTTACAATTTTGGGGGGATTTTGCTTAGGCAAATCCCTTAACCATATTTTTCGCTTTGAAATGGATGGGAGGAAGAGGAATTTCTTTAGGAAACAGATGAACACGCCCTTTAAGAGAAAAGGGGTTAATAATAATAATAATAATAATAATAATAATAATAGGAAACTAAAACTGGGTGTTAATTCTGCCCCTGAACAGTTTTCCGGAAATTTGAATCCTGGAGACACTGTTTACTGTATACTTTGTCCTTCGAGAAAAATTGGTGGTGTTATTGGGAAGGGTGGGAATATAGTAAAAGCATTAAGGCAGGAGACTCGGGCTAAGATTACGGTTGGTGATTCTGTCCTTGGTTGTGATGAGAGAGTTGTTGTTATTTATAGTTCTCCGACCAAGGTGAAAGAACATAATTCAGATGAGGATTATGGTGGTGATAATGAAAAAGAGGTTCCCATGGAGCCTTGCTGTGCTGCACAGGATGCTTTGTTGAAAGTTCACGATAGGATTGTTGAGGAAGATCTTTTTGGTGGGATAGTGTCTGATGATGATAATGGGAATGCTGTTGTCACTGCACGGCTTCTTGTTCCGAATAATATGGTAGGATGTCTCTTAGGGAGAGGGGGTGATGTGATTCAAAGATTGCGAAGTGGCACAGGTGCTACTATACGTGTTCTTACGGCTGATCATCTTCCTGCTTGTGCAGTGGCAACTGATGAATTAGTGCAGGTATCTATTAACTTTATATGCTGTACACTTTTTTATTTATTGTATGTGTTTGACTGAGAAATCAACATGCTAAAACATTAAAGAGCCCTTGCATACATCTTCTTGAATGGCTAAAATGTTGATTTCCCTTCCTCTTATAAGAACTTTTCACATTTATTTGAATTTCAATTCAAACCTGTTACTGCTTCAATGTTTTGTGAATGCTAATTGAAGCTCTAATTTAGGACTTAAAAGTATTACTACCTATATTATGCTCTGCTTCAATGCTCTAAAATTGATGTTTGAACTGCTATCTTCGAACAGTTAGGCCTTTGGAATTTACTTTTTGGTTCATCTCCATTTTCATCGAGAGAGGATTGCCTAGAATATTCTGAAAATGCGATATACGGCAGGAAGTGTGAGGATGATATATGAGAAAGATTTCCTTTCAGAGGATTGTATATGGGGATATTGAGTTATCTATACTGTCTGTGTTTAGCCTGGGTTGACATGTGGGTCTCATTCATGTGCTTATATAAACGTCCTTTATATCTTTTTTGAGTCAGTTTCTTATTGGATAGGGTTTTTCTGTGAAGAAATGACTTATGATGAGGAGGATTTTTCAAGTTCTGGTATGAGAGAATTGCTCAAGTGGCAATGTAGGCATATCCTTATTTCTTAACCTAGTTGCCCCAACGTAACAACTGATTGGTTGCTACACTTTTGCATCTTTTGACCAGAAAGAATCAGTTAATTAGCTGCATATATTATCATAAGGCTCAGACCTTTTTGTTCCACCAAGCCACATGTCTTCCGTCCTATTGGCAGATGGACTAATATTTTCTGGTGGTTGGGGTTATGATACTGAGAGTGACTTTCACTTATTTAGGTTTGGGCTTGCTGTAGCCTGAAGCAAGTAATACAAAATAAGGATTATTAGCTCCATTTGAAACTCTCATAAAAGTTATTTTTTCGGTTACAGATTCTTAGTGCTCAAGGTCTTTAGCTAAGTTATTAGCTCCATTACTTTGCTTTGGGTCTCTATCATTTATGTACACATCAATGGTAATATGTTGAATTCAATGGGATTATTGATTAGGGATAATAATGGATTGACATAAGTTATATATGATTTTGTACATGTACATGATGAGATGTAATACGAATATTACTAGTGGAACATAATAAATTTTGCTTTTTGTGCTAGACAAGATGGTGATTTGGGGTGGAAGAAAGCTTTAACATATTTTTCTTCATAATGTGTCAAAGCTTGATGGATTTCTAACTGAATCCAACCTTGTGAATCTGTACTGTGGGTTGCAGGTTTACTGGTTCGTATAGGCTGCCCTTGACTAACCTTGCTTTTCAAGCAGCTGGCCAGATTGCTGGCCATTGCTTGTTTGAAGATGTGTCATGCCTTTGTATCTACAGGTTGAATGAATCTGTTTGAGCAGTTTTATTGTGTTTAGCAAGGAAGAATATTCTGGGGTCAAATTTGTTTTTCAAAGATTTATGCTGCCTATGGCAAATTCGTTTGAAAGCTTGCATGCTTTTGGTCAAGTGGCTGAAGAAGCAAAGGATGGGCCCATACATGCTTGAGAGGTGAGTGGAGTGAGGTTAAAGCTGAGATGGTACAGAAAATAGCACCTTTTTGAAGGATATTTTTATTTTGGCCCATTACCCTTTTATCTGCACTTTTTGCATTGATGTGAGCAGCATATAAATTTTGGAAGTTGGTCTTACGTGTTATTGAGTTTTGATTCACTGGGAAGGCTTTGGATGTAGTTTGTCAGCCTATATTTCTGATTGTCAAATAGTTGTCAGTAGATTGTTTCAGTGGGAAGTCAAAGATTTACGTTGGCTGCCCTTTCTCTTGTCATTTTTTTAATGCTATAATGTGTTGAAATCCTTGTCCTTTGTTTCAATAAACTTTTTTTTTTCTCATTTATTGTGAATTTTCCTAGTTGCTGGATGCAAAGCCTGTAGGTGCTACTGGATTAGAAATTTTCCTTCGCCATTCATGGTTTGATCTCTAAAAACTGTTGTCAGTAGTTGTTTCTTGCAATTTTGAATTTTCTTACAATTCCTGCAAGCTGTATTTTTTGTAATTTACTGCAAATTTCAGGAAAATGAGAGGTATTGTCCTTAACCATTCATGGTTTGATCTCTGAAAAACTGTTGTTAGAAGATAGTTTCTTGCTATTTTATGTTTTCTTTCAATTCCTTAAAAACTCTAGTTTTTGGAACTTACTGCAGATATCAGGAAGACGAGATGTCACAAAGAGAGCTCTATATGAAGTTTCCACTCTTTTGCATCAAAATCCACGGAAAGACAAGCCTCCTTTGAGCTTCTCTGTGCCACATTCAAGCCAGAATTTCCCTCCTAGTGCTCTTCCACCAAGCTATTCAATGTGGTCGCATCGAAATTTTTCTCCTCATGATAGTCCACCAATGCCATGGATGAGTGCTCATAGAAACCGGCTATCTGGAATTGGGCCAGGTAGCTTCAGCAGTATTCCTCCAGCAGGTGGTGCTGAAGCTTCAGCTGAGTTTTCAATGAAAATTTTGTGCCCATCTGGGAAGATTGGTGGTGTCATTGGCAAGGGTGGCTTTAATGTTAAACAGTTACAGCAGGAAACAGGAGCAGGCATTCATGTTGAAGATGCATCAACGGAGTCAGATGAGCGAGTAATTCATGTCTCTGGAATTGAGGTATTTTATTTTGACTCTAGCTTCATTCCTCTTGAGGAAAAATAAAATAACATATTTTACCCTTTTTGTATGTCAACTAGTTGCTCCTGCCTTAAACTTTGTACTCTTTTTAGACTTAAAAAAAAAAGAAGCTTATGCTAGTCCATTTATTATTCTAGGCTCTTGGGAACCCTCGATCGCATACAATAGATGCCATTCTACAGCTTCAGAGTAAAACTAGTGAATCATCTGAGAAAGGTACAATTACTACTAGGTTGCTTGTTCCATCAAGCAAGGTCGGGTGCATTCTTGGGCAAGGAGGTCATGTAATCAATGAGATGAGGAGGAGAACCCAGGCAGATATTCGTGTATGCTCGAAGGATGATAAGCCTAAATGTGCATATGAAGATGAGGAGCTAGTACAGGTAATCTTGTTGGAAACTTATATATCACCAAGGGTATTTCTGTATTTGTCCAATTCAATTCCAGAAGGTCTAATATTTTCAATATTTCAGCTTTGTTTTTATGTAAAGTAATTTGTTTTTTTTTCCATTCAGATATCTGGCAATTTTGGTGTCGCTAAGGATGCTTTGGCTGAGATTGCTTCGAGACTTAGAGTAAGAACATTGCGAGATGTGAATGCTGGAGCAGAACCTGCTTCTGCTGGATCTGTCCGTGTATCCGGTCCTGCAAGAAACATGCCTGATGGTCCACCACCAGCTGCTACAATAGGGCCTGGCTACTCTGGTGGATTTGAATCTTTCAGGGTATATTTCTTTATCAAATTTATGTTCCCTTCTTTTGCTTTAGTTACTTCTTTATCTTTCTAGAGTTGAAACCATAATTATGCAATTAACTGTTTTTTGGTGATTGGGAGGGTTGGGATTGGGTCATATTGAGTGAATTTATATTCCGGATCATTTCAGGTATGTGTGAGTTGGTTTTGGCAATTAAGGTTTGGATCATTTTAAATTCCAAGCTACTTATGTTTGGGCATTTCCTTCTGATAATAAAATTTATTGTATTTATCATTTTTTTAATCAAAATTTGAAATTTAAATGTGAGAAAATAATAAAATTCATACTCAATCTAAGTTTAAGGTTCAAGTTGATTTTAGTTCAAGTCATTTTAGGTCTTTAAGTTGTTACGAGTCAAAATCAATGGGTTCATTCGGTCAAAAGATAGCTTTTTCCAACTTTAGCTTTCATTGTTTAACAAGTCTCGTTCTAACTGCTAATAGGGGTGAGCAAAACTCGATTTGACTTGAAAAAATAAAATAAAAATTTGAATTTCAAGTTAATTGAATTGAGTTATTTGGTTTTTTCGAGTAAACTTGAATAACTTATTCGAGTTTCAAGTTCGAGTCGAGTTGAATTTTACAATTCGAATAACTCAAATAACATATTGGTGTAAATACACTTTTGGTCCATTTTTAAAAAAAATATAAAAATTTTAAAAATATTAAAAAATCTAAAGAATATATAAAAATAAAAAAATTCTAAAATAATATTATTTATGACCTAAATAAGTAAATTAATTATTCAAGTTTATCATACTAAAATATCTATTTTTTTTCATATTTTGCTTTGATAGAGTTTTCAACAATATATGCTTTCAAATTTATCTGCTCTAATATGGAATTCATTATATTGTAACAAGATTTTAATTTGACATGTTTAATTTTTTTAAATTTAACTCGAACAATTTCAATCGATTCAACTCGACTCAAATTTCATTTTACTCAACTCGATTTAAAAAAATTTCAAACAGAGTTATGATGATAAATCAAACTTGTCAACTCGAACTTTTTTCATTCGATTCAATCGAATGCTCACTCCTAGTTTATAATATAAATCTCTAATTAGATAATGTGTTTTATTTGCTTTATCTGTATGGATTCTGTGATTTATTTGTTGATAAATTATGAAGTTGTTATAATATATATTAGTTTGATTAAGGGTGTGTTTACCATTGAGGTTCAAAAGCACTTTTCAACCCAAACAAGCAGCTTCTCAAACCAAACCTTGATTTTAAACTGGGATTTTAAGCCAAGCCAAAAAGCCAAAATTTTTAGCTTTTGGCTTTTAGAAAAGTGCTTCTCAATAAAATTACCTTTTCATCATCATGTTTAAAATAGACATTTTATCTTCCCAAAAGCACTTACACTTTTCTAAAGCACTTTTTCACAACACTTTTCAGCCTCAATGGTAAACTGGCCCTCAGTTGAGGATCCAAACCTTTGAAGTTAGGGCTAACAATTTAAAAGAACAGTGAATGTTAAATCTTAAAGGAGCTTGTCATTCACTTCTTTCAAACATGTGAAAAAAAAAAATTAAGACCCCTAGCTTTTATTTATATTTGTTTGGTTCTTGGTAGATAATTCTAAGACATCACTATACTTATTAAAACTTCTAATTTAGGATATGAGTTTTATTCAATAGATAAATGGAATTCAAACTTTAGAGTAACCTATATATTATGTAAGTTCTTATGATCTGCCCTAGTTTTATTTGGCTTCTTATTGTTTGTTTGGTCTTACAAGTTTGAAAGTAATCATACCCTTTCATGGGTTTTATAGTTTAGTTTAATACATTTAATTGATGATTTCTAATCTTTCTTTGGGTTGGGCCTTCCATTGAGTTCTACATCTAATAACTATTACAGGTCAGATTCTTATTTATTTAAAAATTTAAAATCTGATGAAAGACATTATTTCCTGTTTTTTAGTACTTTGTTGAGAATGTTGATTTGTCAAGAGGATAGTTTTCCTTGGTGCATGTTTTCAAGCTTTGGATTTTCAAGATGTCTTATGATTTGGTTAAATAGCTAAAAGTATTCTTTATGCTATTCTGAAGGGTGGTGGTGCACATGTGTATGACTATGAACCTCAGAATTTTTCTGTTCCTCCAGCTGCTGCTAGGTACTGGTGTTATCAAAACTTTCTTGGTCTAATTTTCATGTTTTAACTTAATGGATTCGGTTTGTTGGATTCTGTTGTTGCAGATACTTAAATATGAACTGTGCTGTTGAAGCTAAAGTTCCGGAAACTGTGTCAAGTTCTGCAGTAGGCACCAGAGGAAGTACTGTTTTTATTAGTAGTGAGGTAATAATTCTGAATTTGGGATACCATAACCTGGACCTGGTATAGTTTGGAGATTGCACTTCAAAAAATGAACAAGTTAAAGATCTATTGAAGTTTCTGGCTTTGTTTTTCCATTGGTGGCGTTTTTTTTTCAGTAGGAATGGTGGCACAATATTGTTTCAAAATGGTATCTCCTTAAATGTTTAGTGAAAGGAATGTGCTGTAAATCCTTGATTTCTTGTTGTGGGAAGTGTAGCATCCATGCATCATTTATCAGTGTTGGGTGCTGCATGGTTGTTATTGAATGGAAAGAAAAATTGTATGAATTAGTATGTTATATATTGGAGGATACCTTTTCGGGTCAAGCACAATGTTAAAGGAAGGTATAAGATTTGCTAACTTGTTTTTGTTGTGAAGTGTAGGTTTCAAGGGCAATCCTAAAGCTTGATGATCCTCAAACTGGTGGCTTTGAAGAGTTCCCTCGATCTTCTGAGCATACAAGTGCTCAGAGCATTTTTCAGTCGTTCATGGCTTCTTCTGGACAAAGCATGAATGCACAACAGGATTCATATCCAAATACGAACATCCACCAAAGTTCCTATCAGAAAATGAGTGCTCAATATAGCCCCTATCAAAATGTGAGTGCTCAACAGAACTATTCAAACAGGCAAGCTCATCAAGGCCCATATCATAATTTGACTGTGCAGCAAATCCCCTATCCACTTAATTCTCAGCAAGGGCCTTACGCCAACTTCAATGCTCCACCAAGTGCTTACCACAATTACAGTGCACAGCAAGGCTCTAACCCGTATTAAATTCAATAGGCTCATTTTTGTACTATATTTCAACTTTCCGAATATTAGAGATTACATAGGCCGTCACATTACTGGATACTTTTGATTCAATTGTTAAGTGAAAGACGTATTGGTGAAGTTGTAAACTTAGACCTGTTCTTGCTATGTTTGGACTTGTGTGTAGATAAATCAAATGATGATTGTTTGACACCTGATAGAGTAAACCAATGCTTTTAATCTTTTGGAATGTATCGTATCTTGGGCTGTTGTCAATTTGTTCATGTTATTATTGTGCTAATTTTGTGCTTTGTATATTTTACTTTGACAGCGATAGTTGAATGTGCGGATAGGTATGGAAGCCGGAGCTACAAAGCGCTCTCATGGAAGTGTGGTGAGGTAGGGTCAGGGCTAAATTTTGCACAGGAGATTCTTGCTTCCTCGTTGAAGGAGCCAAGTCATCATCAATCCTCTCACATGAACCCAGGTCGGTGTCACTAAGGTTTATTATTCCTGTTACTATAATTGCCTTGTACTATTGGACTGTGGTTGGTGTTTGACTCACATTTGAGGATATTGGAATCTGATTATTTTGTTGAAGCAATTAGATGTCTTTTCAATTCATATAGATATTATTAAGATAGTGACATTTGTTATCCTATTTTTGTTTCCTTCCCTAGACTCAAAATTGGCATTGTATTTGTCCGTGTCAAATAGGCAAAAAGCTTAATAATGGTAAAATCCCATCAAAAGGCGATATGGCATATATGTTATGGCACTTGGAGAAAAAGAAAGGGTTGACCTTAAATATTTGTTGCTTTTCTTCCATTTGGTACAGGGAAGTACAATGTTCATTAAATCTATAAAAGTCTATCCTATTATTATTGGGACACAAAAATGGATAAGCCTAGTACTCAGCCATTCTTGTATATAGTCTGTTGTCTCATCCTCAATGTAGGAAAGTGGTTCTCCCACTTTGCAACTTGTATGAACAGTTTTGTGGTTGATTCTTAATCACAAAAAAATTTCTTCTCATGTAAACCCGTTGGCGTATTTTGTTGGGATCAAAAGAAGAAAACGCACTGATGGTTTTGGCCTTTAGAAGTAAGATGACAATTTTCTTGCCCCATGTGTCACATTTTACTTGGGTTATAAGGGGAGATTTGTATATAAACCCGTAGGCAGGCGTATTTTGTTAGGATCAAAAGAAGAAATCTAATCTGTTGATGGTTTTGTCCAATCCCTTTGAGCCAAGGTCTATGTATCTGTACAAATATCAAGTCTTTTACCGGTTTGGTGTCACTAGTTAGTCGACATCAATCTAGTAGGTTAAGTTACTAAACAAATAGATAGAATTAGTAGAACTATTCAAGATGGGAACGAAATTGTGCATATACTTTGTATCAGAAACATTACTATTTATTGAACACTCGGATCTTGATCTTGGAGATATTAACAAAGAATATATAGTAGGTTTTTTAGGAAATTATTATTTTGTAAGCTAATGGTAAAATAACAAGGAAGTGGTAATATTTTAAAGGATGGGTTTTATATAAAATTTTTTAATATAAAGTGTTTTGAGTTAAAATGTTAGTAGAGTATGATGGTAATCTCAGTGAAGCAGTAAGAGTTGAAGAGTAATGATTCCAAGCATTTTGTAACAGTAAAGATTATATATGTAAAGGTTGAGAAATGATTGATATCAATCTCATTTTATAACAGTAAACATTATATGAAAAATCTAAACATAAAGTTTGTAATGATTTTTATAGCATTTATTTTGGCACATACGACAATCAAATGGCAATAACGGTATTAGCTCAATGCCAATCACACCATTTAGTTGCAAGTCTCAAGGAATAAATATTAAGGAGATCTAGGAAAAGATAATAAATTTTCTAAATGTTTTGAAATGCATTCTTAAAATTATATGAAATAAAAATAAAATATCTATAATTTCTGACATTTTCTCATATTTTAATAATTTTAAAATGTAAATTTTCTTTTGATAATTGGTGAAGGGAAATGAGATTGTTTGGTCATTTTTACAACATAATATTCCTACTAATATCCGTCAAAATAGAAAATTAATTTTAAATATTATGTTTTTTTTTCTTAGAATCCTCCTTCAACATTGTATTTATTTTTGGAAATTGTTATAAAGTTTTTGAAGTTTTAAGTTTTTTAGATTTTAAATAATTGAGAAATTTTAAAATTATACATAAATTTTGGACAAATATATACGGCTATATATAAACTTTGGTTTTGTGCACTTTTATACGTGAAATTTTTATTTGATTTGATTTTCATAAATCACTTACACAATTATCGTTATAGAACCATTTTAAGTTTATATATTCCATACACAAGTAATTATAATTATCTAATATATAAGTATATAGATATATTTATTTCTTTAAATTTGTATAGTTGAATCAAAATTAAAACTTCATGTATATATATGAGCTATACTCAAAGTTCCATATATATGATTGCATCAAGTCAAAGTTCATGTGTAGTTTTGAGATATATTCTTAAATAATTTGTGTTGTTTTCGAAAATTTACAAGATTTTATTATTATTTTATTGTTATATATGTTTTTGGATTTTTTTAATTCTATAAATCATAAAAGGCACGTGTGATATATACTATGGAAATAGTTTACATCATTTTCAATTTTTCTTATTTTGCAGGAGTTTCAAAAAACATAAGAGCTAAATTATGCTATTTATTTTAAAGGGATTAAATTACTTTTTTTAATTTATGGATTAAATTGCTTTTGACTTTGACCTTATTGGTAGTAATTTTAAATAATTTATTTTAAAAAGATAATGTAATTTAAATAATAATAATTAAATTAAAAAATTGTAAATAAGGAGAGTTGAAAAACTTAATTTACCAAATTTCAACTGCTACATCAATAAAAGAGACCAAGATTTTCAAATAAAAAAAATACATGGATTCAATGTTTCAAAATTAAAGTATAAGAGTTAAATTTTAAATTTCAAAAGAGTATAGAAATCTCTAACACGTTTAAACTAATAAAAAGCCTAAAAGTTCATATTTTGTGTTTCCCAAACACACCTCAATAAATTCATACAATAGGTTTATAATTAGTATAATTATAAGTATTTATATTATTTTTGAATAAAATATATATATTTTTATCATTTTATGTATATCGAATTCTTATTTAAAATATTCCATATTTAACAAATGATGAGAGTTAACATATTCATTTATTTAAATTATAACGTATGGTATATTTACATCCTTGTTAAAATTAGAAAAAAAAAATAATAATGAGGAGAAATAAGAATTTCTGTTTCTTTTAGGTTTGAAATAATGAAAGTAGGGAAGCTGAATCCTACTCAAAATCAAAATTCCAACAAATGTTTGTTTGGAGGCACAAATGCTCATCATCCTACTTTTATAGGCATTTATCAAGAATAGCAAAGATAGGAGATGAAGAGATGTGTGGGAAATGCCAACTTGTGGTACACCACCTTCACCTTTCTAGCCTTTTATTTATTTCAAACCATAGGTAGCCTTATAACTAGGATAGCCCATTTTTGCCTAACTTTTTAATTAATTATATATATATATATATATATATATATATATATTAGTTTGGAACTCGTCATCTTAATTGATGAAAAACAATATGCATAAAAGAAAATGATGAATTAAGCTTCTAAATAAACATGACATGATATCAACTAAGCCTATGATAAGATACCATAATTGTTTCAAATGAAGTCATTAACCCAATTTTAATTTGTTGTGAAAGGGCATCTTAGTTGTCTCAACTTAAGACTCTTATTAACTTATGAGGATTTAATGTCTACAAAATATATATATATATATATATATATATATATATATATAAATTATTTCATCCATTTGTTCGACAATATCTCATGGTGGATCTGACCTAAAACAATTTGATCGCACCACTTTGTCCCTCATGCTTCTGCTTTTGTTGATTCCATTATTTAATGAAGAATCATTGCCCTATTATTTAGGGTCGTGAAAAAGTTGAGAAAATTAAAAGAAAAAATCATTTTGAATTATAAATTTTGGTGTGATTTTCGATTTTATTAAATTCAGATCGATTTTGATTTAACTTTATTATTATTTAAGTTTATCGATTTTCGAATCACAAATTAAAAAAAAAAATCACAATTTTTTAATGGAATTGCATGTTGGAGTAACTTTGATGACTGCGAATGACTTTAGTTACCTTCTTTAGGTAACAGAATATAAACTTGGATAATTTTAAGGGCCAATTAAATATTTAACCCAGAAATAAATTACATAAAATGTATCTAATTAAACAAAAAATATATATAAAATCGTTTATTCAAGAGCTTAATTTTTGTTAACACATACCTTGTAGAGATCTAAATCTTATCATAGGTCAGGCCACTAGCCAAGGCACGAAGGTTTGCCCAAAAAATGAGAGCAATTGGACAAAAATATAAGCCCAAAAAATAGGCTTGAATAAAAAATAAGACCTGTTTTCTAAACAAACCAAGCCCTGAGTAGGATTTTTTGGCTCGGGCCTGGCTCGAATCAACCTAAACTTTCTTTTCTGACGTTGTTTTGTTGCCATTTTGCTGTCATTTTGCTATCATATTGCTACTATTTTGTTGTTATTGTTTGAATATTTTATAACTCTTGTTTTATTATTAATTTTGCTACTATTTTAGAGGTATTGGTTTTCCAAGTTACAACTATCTTAGTATCATTTAAGTATAAAGATTTTTTTTAATGTATTTTCAATTTGTTGGGAAACATTTATTTTAATGTTTCTAGTGTATTTGATGTATTATATTTTAAAATTTGTTTTTATATAAAAATATAAAAAAATTAATATGAGCAGGCTGGGTCAGCTCAAGATTAGCATTTTTAATCAAGGTTGGGCTTGGGCAGAATTTTAGGCCCATTTTTTAAGCTAGGCTTAGAAAATGGGCCTAAAATTTTGCACCGGATCGGCCAATGATCAAATCTATATAAAGGTCTCTTTGTTTATCTCTTACATATCAACAATTGTAAATTGGGAGGGTTTTTGAGCCATAAAAACTAAGAAGGGTTTTAATTTAGCCATAAAAGTTAGGGGGAAAGGTTTTATCTAAGCCTTGTTAAAAAGATAGTGTTGTAAAGTTTATACCTTCTCATTGAAAGATATCAAGTCTGACAGTGAATTGGGAAATCCTTAGTGGTGGAAAGCTAAGGTAGTGGCAGTAGGCAATTGGAGTTGAACCATTATAAATTAAAGTATTCAAGCTCTTCTTTCAATTTTTTATCATTTAGAAAAAATTGTAGAGATTTTTAAAATATCAATTCGCCCCATCTTGGTATTTTCAGGCCTAACAATTGGTATCAAAACTAGTTCTCTATAAAGGTTTCACAACTGAGAGAAAGAATCCAAGGAAAAAATACCAAGTTTAAAGATGGCTTACAATTTCAGTTCAACAATCTTGGAGATAGCTACTCATATTGGAAGATAAGGATGGAACTTTTCATTCAAGCGAGTGATTATCATGTTTGGAGGGCGATCAAAAACGGTGATTTGATAATGCCTAAGGTTGAAGATGGGTGGGAAGAAGGTGACAATAAGAAGACTCAACTCAACGCCAAGGCCATATAGACTTTCTTTTGTGCATTAAGGCCTAATGAGTACAATAGAGTGTCCCAAAATCAAAGTGCCAAGGAGATTTGGGACAAGTTTGCTACCGCTCGTGAAGGAACAAGCCAAGTCAAAGAATCCAATATTGGTTTACTCAGACTTAACCATAAGCTTTTCAATATGAAGTTATAGGAGGGCATTAAAGACATGTCAAATAGATTCATTGACATTATTAATGGATTGAAGGCCTTAAGGAAGGCTTATTCCAATAAAAAAATGGTTAAGAAATTTCTCAATAGCTATTGAAGGAATGGGAAGCAAAAATGACAGAAATTGAGGAATCCAAGAACTTGGATAAGCTTTAAGTTCGGGCTTAAAAATTTAGTGGTATATGGTTATAAGGTGGATTCAACCACGGTGGAGGTTGGTTAGATCTTGAGCCTTATCTCAATCTTCATATGTAGACAATGGGCTCAAACATTTTTCTTACATTTTTGGAATAAAAACAATTTCACCACTCAAGGGACCCATCAATGGGTAGTGACATAATGGATGGGTGTATGTGGTCTCTATTATTGTTAAATTTGCACAAAGTTGAACTAGGCACTTGAAATATTCGATGTACATGCCTTATCAGTAAACGAGCTGGGTTTGAAAGACTATGCTAATATTCAAATTAATATGAGGACACACCAACTTCGTTAATTGGTTGTGCAGGTGATTGTTGTTGTCCTCTTTGATGATTCAATTGTAAGTGTTATTGCCTCAATTAAGGATGTTGTCCTTACTGATTAAGTTACAATATATCGTGGATCATACACCAATCATAGTACGCCTAAATGATAATGTGAAATTATCATTTAGAATCCACTCACCCTCAATCATATCCTCAAGACAAGTATCCCAATGGTTGAGCCACTCTTGGTAAACCTCAAATCGATAGCACTTAAACAACCTATGAAGCCTATTTAGGTTCTTTGGATCCCCTAGAATGCCTTGCACTATCATGAACTTCTGTAGAATCAAGTCAATTTAATATCATTTGATGATATGGAAGCATATAAGTTGGGGTTGTTATAAAAATGTTTTAGAAAACATGGATGTTGTATGGTGAAATTTTAAATTTTTTTCTTAAGCCAACTCAATTCATGATATCTAAAACAACAAATGACCGAATAAAGTACTTATGTGCAAGTATGTTTGATGACCCAGGGAGATTTGGGAAACTGAAAAATGACTTTGTGAAGGTATTAAGACTTTTCAATCAATCCAAATTGAATTTTTATTGCTCCAAACTTTTAACCAAACAATCTTTTCCATTATTCTGAAACTCACAGATGCTTGGAGAGTAGATTCCAATTCGAAACTTTGAACATAGGATAAATTGAAAAACCTTAAAGTTTGCCCAATCCTTATCTCTCGAACTAGACATACCTTGTAAACTACTAGATCTTGGATTATAATTGCTAAGATGATTGCAGTTGTAATCTTGAACTAATTTAGACTCAAGAAAACTAGAATTTATTTGTACAAGAAAAATCGCATAAATAAATCTCTTTCTAAATCTTGGTTGAGTCATCCATGTCACCAACTATATGGGTATAGAATGGGCGGGGAATTTGAAGAATTTAATCTTTATTAAAAGTTTGGAAACAATCAAACAGGAAGAGTTCAAGTCCTATAAGGAGTCTACAGTGACCAATGACTTTCTTAGGGATGAATCAAACCCTAAGTCAACCTCTCCTTTATCGAATTGGGCTTTCTTGGATGACAAACAATTCAACCCAATACATTAGGCTATCCTATCTTGAATTGGAACAAAATACAAGACATTCAATTAGTTTTAATAATTAATTTTTTTTCACAATTCAATTAATATAATATCAACTTTACCATATTAGAATCTATGTGCATACTTATTTAATTGTAGATTGCTTCAATTCTAAATTAAATTAGCTATGACAACCTGTTAATTTAATTTTTACTTTGGGCTCAATTATTTAATTTATTCATCTAATTAAAAATAATGCAAAAAAAATAAATTAACCTTAAGCTATCTTTTGATATTTTTTTCAGAAATAATAATTATTACAATTAGTAATTCATGCAATACGTTTCTCTAACTTATTTATCCATTGTTTCATGGTTTAACAGGTAAATTCTCAATTATTTACCATTACAAAAGCTATATATATACTTATGATAAACCTCTTGATTGAGTTGGTGTGAAGGGTTAGCCGAGTATTAATTTCGTTGGAAAAAGAAAAAAAAATCTTAATTTACTTGGAAAAGAAAAAAATCTTAATTTACTAAGTAAATTATATTATTCGAGGGTATTTTTGTTATTTTATATCTTTTAGGTAGAAATGTGGAAAAATATAGACACATAATAAGATTTGAACCCATATCTTCTTAAATTTTCACTTTTATACTTTATTGTTAAATCAAAACCTCATTTATTATTTATATAAAATTTTTATAAATATATTTGTTACATAATTTTGTTTTTCACCCACATCGAGGTGTGCCATAATCCACTATATATTTGAGAGCCTTAATCTGGCTTCATAAGACATATGTGATCTCATAAGGTCATATCCATTCACCTAGTATGATCACTTTTATATCAAAGTTTCCATTGTATCTTCTATGTTGAAAATGATTATCACTTATGTCAGTAATGATTAAATCAATTTTCTTAGATAAAATATTCGTAACCATATTTCATTTTTTTAATCCATACAACGCCTTTGATAGGATACCATTGACTTTTTAATTCAACTATGATTTCATTCTTTGTAAGTGAAATTATATCATGTTTAGGTCATATGCCTAATGTGTGAACTTTTTGTTTACTACTTTGAGACCATTGGTTATCGATACATTAAAGTATACAAGTTATACATATATAATCATTCACTTAATCAAGATTAATATAAGTTAACAATGAAAATCACAAGAGAATAAGTCTATAAACAAATTTAAGAATAATTACCTGAGTCCAATTCAGTGTGTTGTTAGTCTAGACATCACATCTTTGTCTTTATCTTGGGAGTAAATCCTACTTCGATGAATAAAATAAGCTATCTCCCTAATTGAACTTATAGACAACATAACAATCCTAACATGAGTCACTCGCTTATCATGACCCTAGACTATTTAGATTATCTTCTAATATAAGGTACTTTTGCATTACAAAATAATATTTGTGATGCAACTTAAAATTAGTTAAACTTTAGGTAATCGATGAGTCAAAATTTGCTTAATCATTTGTTTGTCAAGCAAAGCCAACAAAGACATCTATACAAAGAACAATAAATAAACATGTGGAAATAAATCAATTAGTTCAAAATATTACAGTAAATTATGACAAAATTGCTACACTAAGGGAACATAACCTAACACATGCATGGCTTAAATATGTGAGCATGTCGGTGTTGCTTTCACCAGTAGTACAGTAGCAATAACTGTTGATCGTTATAATACCTACACAAACTGAAAACAATTAAAATAACTATTTACAATAATGATTATTGTAATTAAATATGAATATACCAACAAAATATTTATTGACATGCAACTTAATTGATTTGCATTTGCATCCAAGTAAGGTTTTTTTATATAATTTGTATGATTTAAATGGTCACTCTATCTATTCAAATATTAAATGTAAGTAATATTATAAAATATTTATAATGTAATTCTTTATAACATAATATATTGAGTGTGATTATATTTTACTTTATTTTAAAAGAAAATTGTATGGACTAAAAGGAATGGGCGCAAACCATGACAACCAATCCTCTTAAGCTTACAAAAGAAGACATCAGTTATCTTTTTTGTCTATCACCCGTTGGGATATCCTATAAAACACCCTATATAAGAACAGCAAAACCAATATTAACTCTTAATTGTATTCTCCTATTACTTTAAAATTGGTTAATGGTGGAAGATGTTGGAAAATATATTACTACAAAATAAACTCGTTAGCACTGGCTGAAAAAATAAACCAAGATTAAATTAATAAGATATTATTGTGTCGTGGAAGAACTACTGCCTTAGAAATGAATTCACCCTGACTAGTGTAATCGTATAGTGGACGTTGCCCCCCAAGGTCAAGGCATTTCTTTGATATTCGTACACCCAAATAAGGAAGGTAGAACTCAATTGGTATTACTTTTCCAAAATAATTTGAAAATAGAATTAATTAGAAAAATCACAATAGGATCAATTCTTAGGAAAGTTTAGAGGGGTCATAGACTGTCATGCTTAAAACCCAAACTCAAAGACAAAATTTCCTGTAATGCATTTTAAGAAAAATTCTAAAGTTTTAGAAAGAATGAGAGAGAGTCGAGAGAGGGTAGAAGAAGCTTTATTTTTCAGTTGTGTATCAAATGAAGGAAAAATGCCTCCTATTTATAGGATTTTAGAAGGGTAAAAATGTAATTTAACAAGGGTAAAATGGTAATATTTTTATGTAACAGTAAGAAAAATATTTAATATTTTTGTAATTGTAAGAAACAGTTTGTAACTGTTGGAAATAATAGTTTGTAACTGCTGAAAATAAATTTGTATTACTAACGTTCCTCCGCTAATACAAAGTAATTGGAAATTTTGTAAACACAAGAAAAGATATGAGAAGAGCAACAACAAAATTAGCTGCTTAAGCACTAGTATCTTCTAGATTTGAACTAGTACATAGTGAAATAAGTGAATCTTTTCTTTAACAAGTGAACGAATCTTGAACTTGTTAAGATAGGGGTTAACTCATGACATACAACTAATCTCAACTCCAATTGATGTTCCACAATTGATCAACAAGTTTTATCCAATACACCTCGAGAAGCTGGTAAGTGCTCTAGAAAGACTACACAATGTTTTTCATAGAAGGTGACTAGTTCTTCACACTTACGTAAGTGATTTCAACAAGTTTATCTCAATATAGACCATCCGACTCAGGACTATGAAATCATTAAAAGCATTTATTAAGCTCATCCTCTCAAATTTAAATTCGGTGAATTCATCAAGTCCGTCTCAGTAGGATCACCCAAACTCTAAGATATGAACTTATTAAGAGTAAGAAACTCAACCTACATGTCAATGAATTCATCAAGTCCATCTCAAGAGGACCACCCAAACCCTGGCTATGAATTCATTAAGAGTAAGAACTCAACCTTATGGATGTGCATCGTTCGCCATAGAGATAGATAAAATGTACACTATGAGTCTTTCCATCATTTTGTTTGACATTATTGAACTTAGAGAACTAAATTGGGTATCCACCATGAATTCCTCAACCATTGGGCTTAAGTCCCATCCCCTTCGATGAATCAAAAACCATTTTCCTATTTAATCCTTCAATTAGTGGATCAACTAGGTTCCTTTTCAACCTCACGTATTCCATAGAAAGTATTCCATTCTTTATTAAATGTCTCACAGATTCATGTCTTCTATGAATATACCTCTTTTTACCATTGTAAGCTTGGCTTTTAGTAACACAAATTGCGGCTTGTAAGTCACATGATAGAGATACGGGAAGTATCCATTTTTCCCATAAAAGAATATCTGCAAGTAGATTCCTAAGACATTCGGCCTCTTACCCGACTAAGTCAAGAGCTATAAACTCTGACTCCATCGTAGAGCGAGCAATACAAGTCTATTTAGAAAACTTCCAAGAAATATTTACTTCTCCAAAAGTAAAAACATACCCACTTGTAGAGCTCACTTCATCACTATCAGTTACCTATTTTGCATCACAATAGCCCTCTAGGATTACAAGATATCCTATAAAATCTAACTCCCAAGTTATTATACCTTTAAGGTACTTAAGCAATCACTATAAAGTATTCCAATGCTTATTGCTAGGATTATAGGTATATCTGCTTAGTCTACTGACTGCCTAAGCAATATCAGGCTGGGTGTAGTTCATCAAGAACATAAGACTTCCAATAATTTTAGCATAATATAATTGAGAAAAACTATGTCCTTTATTTTTTAACACTTGTATGTTAGAATCATAAGGAGTTCTCACAAGGATTACATCAAAGCTATTAAAATTTTTTAGCACTTTCTCTATATACCGAGATTGGTTTAAAGTAAATTCCTTTTCTAATTCAGTAACCTTAACACCTAAGATTCTATTTACCTCTCCCAAATCAGTCAATTCAAATTTGGTAGATAAGAAATTTTTGGTTTTATTAATGACTTCTATATTGGAACTAAAAATTAACATGTCATCCACATACATACTTATGATGACATAATCAAAACCAAACATCTTAGAATAGTTTTATAAAATTTCTCATAACATTATTTTAAAGCTTGTCTGAGACCATACAAAGATTTTTTGAGTCTTCAACCTTTATCTTCTATATATCAGGTGCCACAAACACTGGAGGTTTCTTTATGTTGATCTCCTCACCCAAATCCCCACTCAAGAAAGTTGTCTTCACATGCATATGATGTACCAGCAAATTGTGAATGGAAATTAAGGCCTACAAAACACGAATGGTTGAGATCTTAGTTACAGGAAAGTATGTATCAAAATAATCTATTCCAAATTTATGAATGAATCCTTTAACAACTAATCTTAACTTATACTTTTGAATTGACCCATCTGGTCTAAGTTTCTTTCTAACGACTCATTTGTTACTAATAGGTCTAAAACCTTTAGGCAAGTTTACTAGTTCCCAAGTATGATTAGACATAATAGATTCTAGCTCATTGTTAATAACATCACTCCAAAAACTCGCATCTATTGATTTTATGGCTTTATCATAGGTTTTTGGATACTTATCTATAAAAAATGCATGAGTAATAGAATCACTTATTAAGTCTAAATCATTAATCTCAGTTATAGAAGAAGTAAGGAAATCAAGTCTGAAACTAGTGGCAGACCTTTTTATTTTACTTTTCTTAGATTCCACATCATCATTAAGAGTATTTCTACTATGTGTACTAGAAGAAGAAACATGTTCATCTAACTGTATATCAAAATTTATGCTAGATTCCTTTAAAGGAAAAACATTCTCAAAGAAAACATCTCCAGATCCACATATGGAACAATCATGCAAAGAGATGAATCTATATTCAACACTATTTAGAGTATATCCAACAAATACAACATCAACAATTTTAGATCCGATAATATTCTTTTTTATAGGCAAACTTACTTTTCCTAAGCACCACTAAACTCACAAGTATTGTAGGTTAGAGGCATAATCCTTCCACAATTCATACGGGGTACAATATAACTTTTGTGAGGCACTTTATTAAGAATATGGTTTGCATAAAGTATGGCCTCCCCCTATATGTTGTCAAGTAAATCGAAACTTAGAAGTAAAACATTCATCATTTCTTTTAGAGTTCTATTTTTCTTTTCAACTATGCCATTTTGTTGTGGGAAATAAGGATTATAAAATTCATGTATAATTTCATCTTTCTCACAAACCTCTTTAAGAAAATTAATGCCATATTTATTGTAACACCCCAAACCTGACCTAGACGTTATGACCAAATCCTAGAGGTTACATCGACCACTCGAAAATACCAAAAAGCTTGCCTTATTAAATAATGTCTGAATTTTTAGAAACAATAATGATTTTGCAAAACTCAATTTACTTTATCTCCAACAAAAACTTTACTTTTTTCAAGTGAGTAACTTCTAAAACCTTTGTTATTATTTTTCGAAACTCTCAATTGCTCATTTCAAATTTGCAGCAGAAAAATCCTTAGCTTGTTTAATTCTGGAAATTGAACATTCATTTGAATAAACCAAAATCATGTAGGATATTTAAACTAATTAACTAAAAACTCAACAAAACCCAAAAACCAAAGTAAAAGTTCAGAAATTAGTTCGACAATCCAAAAGTCCATAAATTTTAGTTAATAATTATTTAAACCATCTTATGCAAGGAAAACCCAATCCGAGCTCCCAAAATGCTGCCAATCCCTAATCCTGTGGATTCCTTGAGGTGATAAAGTAAATGGGTGAGCTATGAAGCTCAGTATGTGACTTAACTTTAAGCAAAACTACAGATAATGTAATAAACATATCAGAATACCACATAAAATTTTATAACGTTCAATTAAGCAAAATTGAGAATGCATGATTATGTTAATGCAGTATTTTTTAGAAACATAATATAGGTTTTTTTAGAAATTTTCTACCCAACTTCGCAACACACCAAATAAAGTTCCTAGAACTCGTCCATCAAAAACACACCAACTGATAATCATGGACAATGTCACTAGAGTAGCAGATAAACTGCCAGAACAGATATGTGTGGTCGGGCCACCAGAATTGCAGTCAAGCTGCCAAAATAGATATGTGGTTAAACCTCAAGATAATATAGATCATTAAACTGCCAGAACTTCTTCTTTACCATATTGTCTCGACCCCATGTATGTGACATGGCATGCAAATAAAAAATCAGAATCGTAAGCATGTTGAACATGAAACCATATATTTAACAAAAATCAGTAGGCATGGGATTTCATGTTTTACTGCACAGATGAGTTCAAATTTTAATAATAACAAATCAAATTCACTGTAATGTCACATGACATGAGAAGCAGGACATGACACACATTATCAATATTTAACATTTCAAATAGTATAGACCAAAGTCAGGATACATATAGCAACCTATTATCAGTTTCAAACAATAGTGCTAACCTTGAACCAAAGACCCCAAACATAACCTTAACTAAATTGATTGGGATGGGCTCACACGTCCTTAGCTGATGAGCTTATGTGGCCTACGCGGCCAAACACATGACCGACCATACACCTGTGTGACTCACAATGCCCGACACACAATCGTGGGGTTTCAATTGGTAGATTTAATTTTTGCAATTTTTTTAAGTTTTCAGATTAGCATCACACACTTGATTACGTCCAGGATGTCGGCAACATAGTAGCACACAACGTTTGCACATACAACATACACAACTAAACAATTAGCATTTGTTCATACAAAACCAGCCCTTGCTCCCTAGAGCATTCAGTCATTAAAAAAGGCATTCGAACACTTGCAAGTTAAATTATCACCAATCAGCCCCGAACTTGGAATTTTGAAACTTACCTTTGAAGAGAAAATTGTCGAAATCCTCAACTTACTGGGAGAATATGCACCTCACAAACCTCACCTAACAGAATCATAATCAATCAGAAGACCATTGAACTAAAATTAATCCAATAGACCTCCCAAAAGAAACCCGAAAACAACCTTCCTAGAAAAAACCAATGAATTAAACTTCTTAAATATTATAATAGGAAGAAACACAATTTGAATGGTGGCAAGATAGAAAATAAGGCAGCATTGGAGTGAACAACAGAGTGATGTTTGCAATTTAATGGAAACAAGCGAAAAGAAATGAAAAGAAAAGATAAAAGAAGTAGAAAGCGAAAGTAGTTTGGTAGAAAAAGTTACAGCAAAAGAAATCCATGTGAAAAAGAAAAAAACAAAATAGAAAATGAAGGGGAAACTAGTTGGATGGTCACTTGAGAGATTTTAAGAGATATTCCTCAAATATTTTAAAAAAAACACTAATATCTCAACTGACCAGATTTAACCATTAACCTCATCTAACTGATCAGAATTTGAATTTAACCCAATTACCAACAACATGGGTGACACAAACAAGGGTAGCAAAAATAATTCCCACCTAAGCACATCAATTTTAGAACTTGGGACCTAAGGGAAAGCTAAGGCTTTACCATTGAACCAATAGGCTTAATCTTGTCCACAATTAAACAAAAATTATAGTTAAGCTAGTTGTGACTAGCTAGATATATGGACAAAAAATAACTAAAATTCAAGGGAAATGAATCAAACATAAGACCTCAAGCACACATCAAGACCACTTAAACAAAAGGCCAAATTAATCACTTGGCACAAATCAACAAATTCAAAATTTTAAGAAATTTGGGGTGTTACATTTACCACTCATATCTAATCTAAGATGTTTTATTCTCCTATCAAGATAGTTTTCTACTTCTGATTTAAAGAATAAAAGTTTTATCAGCTTCATCTTTTGATCTTAGGAGATAAACCTTTGTACATTTAGAGTAATCATATACAAATGTGATATAGTAGTGTTTTTAATTTTTAATTTTTATGTTTCTAAAGTCTGCTAGATCAATATGAATTAGTTCTAACAGTTCAGTCTTTCTATCATTAACAGTTTTTAAGGAAGGTCTAATATGCTTGTCGCATCCCAAGTCTAGCAGATCCAAGTTTAAGGTGTAAAGTTGTGAAGTTATCTATTTGGTGTAGTGTAATCCTCCATGTTACAGTTTTTTAGCGAATGAGAGTATGATGTATATTAACCGCCGTAAAGGTGAATAAAGGTTTTAGGTTATTCTCATTATAAGAGAAGGGTATATCAAGTGAAGTATGAGCTGGTTGAGTTACTACCACATGTATAGTATGCCTAGTTTGTTTGAGTACTATGTTAGTTGGGTTTTGTAAAATGATTTGGTTAGGAGGCAACTAGATTAATTGGTCAAATATCAAATATATAAGATTCTAATTTATGTTCCTCTCAGAATTTGTAGGCCATTGTGAAGAACAATCTTTGGATTCAATTGACACTTGTTGAGTCCCATAAAAAGGAAACTGAATATATTTATATTGTGAGAAGGATTAGTTTGAAGGATTTTTCTTTCTTTAAAATCTACTATTTGGTTCTTCCTCTTAGAATTTATATGTTTCCTTCTTTAGAAGCTAAAGATTTTGAATTTCTCAGTGTATGTTAAGTTTTTGAAAGAATAAGGCTATTAAGAAGCTTATGAACAATAGGTTATGAATACAAGGCCTTGCATCGGGGTTGTTTATGGTTGAGAAGTTAACAATTGGTATGAAAATGGGTTTTTAATAGTGAATCTATGTTTTTTAAGAAATTATTGATGTTGGTTCGAGATGGGTGCTTGGGTTTGGAGTTCAAGCTATAGTTTAATTGAGTGTCAAGTGAGTCTCTATCCTAACTCTTGCATGAAAACTGGTCAAGTAAAAGTATATATATAAATGATAATGACATCTCTAATAATTGATAAGGATATGAAGAATAATAAAGATGATGTGTACTATCATGATATGTATAAAGTTTTGTTTGAAAAGAATATTGATTAGAAAATATGCATGTAAAGTCTAATATAAGGAAAAATATGAATCTATCAGGTGTTAACAATTTGATTAGTGAATTCTAATTAATGAACCTTTGTGAAGCCTCTAATGCTAACCAAATTGGCAGATCATGATACGAAAATAAGTGTAAGACCATGTGGTTTAGACCTATAGAAATGTATGATATGAAAACACTCATGGTGTAGCCTTTAATAAAATGAATACTAGACTGACAGATCACGGCATGAAAGTGTGTAAGTTCATGTGGTTGAGACCCATGACATAATATGATATGATGATATGAATATTCATTGTGAAGCGTTCAATAAAATGTAATCAAATTAACAGATCACGACATGAATTTATGTATAAGTACATGAGGGAGAAACTCATGGCACTTTCTGTGAAAAGTCCATAGGACAGTAAACATGTGACTCTGTATGTTGCCTTTGTGGCTTCTTTTGTTTGGCCCTTGTAGTTTTCTCTGCTAAATCTATATGGTGAATTATGTATCATCCTTGTAGTAAGTTCTGGATAAATTCTGTAAAGTCCTCCGATAGATAAGTCTCTGATAAGGGTATGATATGTCAAGAGTTATTTTGGTTTGAATACTTTTTGTGATGTAATCGAATGAATTTGTGTGTTCAAAGAGGTTATCCACCGTAATCATCTGTCAGTCTAGAGCCTGGATGTATTTTTAGTGAAAAGAGATATTCAAGTGTTCATCAGTTTGATTTCTTTTTTGATACGTAAGGTTGGAAAATTTGAGTTGTTGGTATCCGCCATATCTAAATAGCATCATGTTTGACTCTGGAATTATCTGGTATTCGTGGCATTTGTCAATTTGGATATTGTTGTGCTCTGTAACAAGAGTTATGAGGAATACTTCTAAATGATTTGTTAGTTCATTATTCGTATGAGTTGTGTTGGGTATTGAAATGGAAAATGATTTGATTAGTATACTGAGGGTATTCAACTCTACATAGAAATTTTCCAAAAGTGTAAGTATTCACCAATGAACATTGTTTGTGAACAATTGTTCTGGGATAAACGATGCAAATTGTCTGAATAGAGAGGAAAAGGTAGTATTGTTTGGTAAGATTTGAAGTTAGCCAATGAGTTAAGTTAATGATGATTCATTAAGTATGGTAAGTAGTGCATAGGTATATATAAGTGTCCGAAAATGTGAAGGTATCAGCCAAAGATAGAAATGGTAATCCAAATAGTCAGAATGTAGAATTCAACAAGAAAAGCTTAAGGGTATTTTGTACTTAAACTCACTAAGTTTGTATAACTTACAAATGCTACGTTTATATTTTAGGTATTATTGTGAATGATTACGCCAGAAGGGACAATGCCAAGAATGCGCCAAGGAAAGGGTAAACTGGGTTATTATGCATACAGTGGTCAATCTGGAAAAAGTGGAGTATAATATGATTAAGTCTTTTAGAGTCAGTGTTTAATAATTTTTTTTTTTGTAATTAAATTATGATGAGTCTGATGTATTATTTTATTTTTAAATGCTTTTCTTTAATAATGAAGCCTTTTATAAAATAAGTAAGATATATGCTTTAAATCAAGAGTAGGCGATGTTTGTTCCGATTATTTGTTAAGTGTCGTGACGTACCCAAGATCCAGACCTAGTAATTTAAGTCAGGTTGAGGGCGTTAGAATGCTTGGCTTCAACACAGATTTCACATTTTTTTTAAAGCTACTATCATCTAGATTAGGGAGTAAATTCATTTTTATAAGTTTTTTAAGAGAATTAATATTCACATGACCTAATCTAGTATGTCACATGTCAAAAGATTCAACAATATAAGTAGAAGTGGTGGTTGTGTTATTATTAAACATAGTCTCTATAACAAATAATGCTCCACTCAGATAACCTTTCCAAACATAATCTCTATTATGGGAAAGTATGAGTTTATCAGATTTAAAGACTAGTTTAATGCCTACCTTATTCAATAATCCACCACTAATTAAATTCCTTTGCAGGGCAAGTACATAAAGGACATTATTTAATGCTAACATTTTTCCAGAAGTTTGAGAAAAATCTTTCCTTTACTGAGTACTTCAGAGCTGCTAGAGTTACCCATGAAGACTTGTTTACCCTCAGCTACACTTTCAAACTCAGTGAACATTAATCTGTTAGCGTAGAAATATTTGGAGGCACCTGTGTCTACAATCCATTCGGCATTATTCTCGACCAGGGTTATTACAGAAAACACAACAGCTATCACCTTATCTAGAATTTCAACTATATTTACTTATGGTTTGATTTCATTCTGGCAGTCAGAGCGTTGATAGCATTGGTATGCTTTGTTTCTAGCTTTGCCACACACGTAGTATTTCACAAGGTTGTTGGTTTTTTTTTTATTTTTTATTCTTTCTTGGTTTCTTGAAGTTGGCAGCCTTCTTGTTCTAGTATTTTACTATCTTTTTTGACATCCCAGCATTTTTAAACCTATTCAATTTGAGACCAGAACCAAAGCCAGATTCCACAATGCTAGCTTTTAAAGAAAATTGACTTGATGTTATTAAGGCCTTATCTTTGGGACGATTGGCTTCCTTAATCTTCATATGGCTAATCAGTCTTTCCAGAGGAATGTCTCGCTTCTTATGCTTCAGAAGATTAAGGTAGTCAGCCCAGGATTTCGATAGTTTTTCAATTAGGATGTTTGCTTGGAGGATTTCACACATCTCCATCCCTTCAGCTAGGATGTCAAAAACTAACTTCTCGTAGACGTGTACTTGATCCATAATTTCCTTATCATCGGCCATTTGAAATTTGAGCCTCTCCAATGACATATTTCTCGACCCTAACATCACTGACTCCATATTTCTTTTCTAGTGTATTCCAGATGGGCTTAGCTGACTTGTTTTTGAAAAATAGCTCAAAGAGGTTGTTAGCCATATGGCTTAACATGTGACCTCTGACCATTTTGTTTTCTTTTTTGAACTTGACCTTTGTGGCATCGATATCTGAGCTTCCAGGAATGGTGACAGAATCCCTGAGTTCTTTGGTGACAAGTGGATTGAAGAGGACGTAGTCAACTTCAAGTTGTTCGAATAATATGACCATCCATTGGGACCAGAGGCAGTAGTTAGCTCCATCAAAAGGCTTGAGCTTGGAGAGATCAGGAATATATTTGTTGATCGGGGTAGACATGTTTAACAGTAGTACAAATTTTTGCCTAAATTGTATGAAAATGTACTACTACAAAACAAACTCATTAACACTGATCGAAAAAATAAACTAAGATTAAATGAATAAAGTATTACTGTGTCGTGGAAGAACCATTGCCTAGGAAATAAATTTCCCCTGGTTGGTGTAATCGTATAGTGGACGTCGTCCCCCAAGGTTAACATAGTTCTTCGATATTCATACACTCAAGTAAGGAAGTTAGAACTTAATTAGTATTGCTCTTCTGAAAAAATATGAAAATAAAATTAATTGAAAAGATCACACCAGGATCAAATCCCAGGAAAATTTGGAGGGGTCACAAACGGTCCCGCTTAAAACCTAAACTCCTAGACAGAATTTCCTCTAAAGCAATTTAAGAACAATTCTAAAGTTTTAGAAAGAATGAGAGAGATTTGAGAGAGAGTAGAAGAAAATTTGCTTTTCAGTTGTGTATCAAATGAAGGAAAAATGTCTTTTATTTATAGGATTTTGGAAGGGGCAAAAATGTAATTTAGCATGGAAAAATGGCAACATTTCCATGTAATGGTCAGAAAAATATTTAATATTTTTATAATTGTAAAATGCAGTTTGTAACTGTTGAAAATAAATTTACATTACTAACAGAAGATATATACAATAAACAAAATTGCCAAACTTGTATGAGGTTATCAATCCTTCAAGCAGATGAAGCAAGTAAACTTTAACATTTTGAGTGACCTAAAAATTAGTTGCATTAGATGGGAGACTTTTGAATTACCTCTACAATCATGTAAATTTCAATTGCATCCCATCAAAATAATTCTCCTTATCATGGAATGTTCCCAACAAAGCATGGAGTACTTCCAGCAACGAGAATGAACTCTTTACAATTATCACCCGATTGCCAATTGGAAATTTTGTTAGTTGCTACATTTTCTAGCAATTATCTTGGTCACCACATGATAAATGAAAAGTGCAAGTATCAAGCCTCTATCGTTCAACTAATGTAGAAGGAAACTCTGGTACGCATTAGAAGTTGCCCATTTGAGTAATATATACAAATGAGCAATTTGTATGTGTAAGATGGTTCAAGGGTCTGGCACAAGAAAAGTTTGAATTTGGTGTACCTAAAGCACTTTATCTTCATTTGAAGTTATTGTACTGGAAGATATATGTTGATCTTACAATCTTAATAAAGTCATTTTTAATTTTTGGTTAAATTAGAGGAATTTGATAAACAAGTTTAAGGTTTAAATATGTAGGAGTTAAGAGTTTAGGATTTTATATGAAAAACAAATAAAGGGACGAGGGTATGATATCGAGGTCCCCTTAATTTAACCAAGATAGTTGGACAATTTGACAAGAAATACTAGATAAATGTATTTGACTTGACTTTGTCACTTATTGATGTTGAGATCGTTAATATGTTCTTAAATCAAAAGATTCAAAATCCATAAGATATTAAATGTCAAAACGACCTCAACACTTATAAATATTGATGTTGCGCCATAATTTTTTTTTAATAATTATTGTGGAAATATCTCTACTAACAAATAATATTTTAATAAAACACTAATGATTACCTATGAAACTAAAATAAGTTATGATTGGACTTGTTGAATGTGTCAAACCAACCCTAATTCTAATAACCAATTGTTTGAGCAAAGCGTGAGGCAGGGAACATAACTTATCTCTCTATTATTTACTAGTTATATCATATAATGTAATATAATGGTCGCATGAGACATTATCTAAAGTAAATTAATAATAATTTAGTAGTATAGGTGCGCAAAGATCGATTCAAGTACTTTTTGGGGTTTAACTTATTATATATAAATGCTTAAAGATATGGAAGAATCATTAATTAAATCTCATTTCACTATCTTTTAATATTTTTCAATTTTTTAAAATTTATAAGTGGCCATGCTTCTCTCTCTTCTGTTTGTCTCTCTCTTTTTTTTTTTTCTTATTGCTTCATATAACAATGATTGCAAAATATATTGATGGATAGACATTTTTTACATAATCAAAGAATATTATTTTATTAAAAATAAGGTTTTATATATTTTGACAATAAATAAAATAATATTTTAATTATTAAACCATAAGCTAAAAGTTTATTTAAGATTCATCAAAATAGATAGATCCTTGAATAAATTCATCTATGATGAAAATGAAATAAATAATGATTGATGATCCATGTGAAATCTATGGATTCCATCAAAGTCAACCATATAGGAAAAGCCAAAGTTAAAGTCAAAATGGTTTCCACCTTCAAAGTGCGCGTGTGCATGAACATGCGGTTGGAGAGAGACAAAGAGAGCATTACTTCCATATATTTTATATTTGTTATATTTATATTAGATTATAGTGTTTTTTTAAAATAAATATACTTTAAAAATTATATTAAAAATAAATAATACTTTTTAGTTAAAATAGTAAACTTAAAATACTAAATATTATGAATTTCGGGTACTAAATTTTTAATTTTTCTAAATTTTATATAAAAATATAAAATAAAATTATCAAAACATATTTTATTTTTAAAAATAATTAAGTAATACCAACTCGATCATAAATTTTTATATTATATTAATATAAAAGTGATTTAATATCTAAGTTACTTTCTCACCCACTTTCATTCTTTATATATACTATTATATATAATTTCAAAACTTTAAGGTATAGAGTTTAGGCTTTTCCCCTCCTATTTGTCTAATTTTTTAATTAAAGAAAATGGTTAAATTTCAGTTTTATCTTCTATACTATTCTGAAATTTGTGTTTTAATTCATATATTTTAATTTTGGACATTAGTGTAAATATTTATTTTTGTTAATTATTTTGATTAAAATATTGACGTCGATTTTTCTTAAGAGCATTGTTTCAATTAAAAAAATTATTTTATCATGACAAGTTTTTAAAACAATTTACATAAACATTTTTAACTTTTTTTTTATTAATGGGTACCAAGTGATTTTTTTTCTTTTTAAATATCACTCCTTAATTTAATAGGAAATTTTAACAATAACAACTAGACCTAAAAATAAAACGAGGACTATGTTTCAAATTACAAAGTGCATAGGGCTTGAATAATATTTTAAATTTTTACTTTTAATTTAATTCAAAAAATAATTAATCCAAAAAAATGAAAGTGTTATAAAATAAAGAAAGATATGGAGAATAAAAACAAAGAAAATATGAAAGTAATAGAAAATGTACTTTATTAATCAAGAGAATTACAGTGCTTCATCAGAGTCTCTATTTACAGGCATAAGAAGTATAAAAGAAGTAGAGATCTAATTCTAATAACTATTAGAATTTAAAGTATATTAAAACTTTGTCTTGATCATGATTGACATCCACTTAATAAGATATTCATAACACTCCCCTTGGATGTCTATTGGTAGATAATGTGCCTCGTTAAAACCTTATTAAGAAAAACCCTGATAAAAACCTAATGAAGGAAAAATAGTACACGATCTATAATATGCATAATATGCTGCATCATTAAAAATCTTACTAGGAAAACCCAACTAGACAAAACCTCGGTTAAGGGAAAAAAAAGTACAACGTGTATTTACTCCCCCTCATGAAAACATCACATACTTTCTCATATTTTACGTATTCAATCTTGAATACTAGTTTTTCAAATGACTATTTGAATGTATAGCTAACCATTTATATCACCATTCTTTTAAAAGTCATGAGTGAGGGAAATTTTGGGAAATATATTTTGATCTCTTCATGAGATTCAACAATAATCATAACAAACTTTAATCATGATTCTTTTATAAAAATACAAATAGGTATTTTGGATCATTTTATAATCCTACTTCAACTACTATTCACTAATTCAAATTTACCACATATATTCAAATTATTTCAATTCATATAAATGAATAATTTCTCGAGAATTTCAATATGCTTTTAGCATCCTAAATCTTTCAATGATTTTAATATAAACTTTACTATATAGTAATTCATAAAGGTTGTAACAATAACCATTAGGCGCAAGTTAAATCTTTTATGAATTGTCAATTTAATAATATATCTAAAAGTTATTACATCCACCACAAAAGAATATTATATCTTTTCATAATCAATGCTAGACTTAGCGAAATACTGGATATTTTTATTCCGCTTTGCAAAACTACTTCAATTGCACTCTTACTGACTTTATACCTTTAGATATTTGGACTATTGGTCCAAAAACTCCACGAATTTAATTCTACTTGAGTTGCATATTTCGATTTTAATCAATTTATTCCATATCTATGTTTCTCAATAGATTTATTTAAGATTTTCCTTTTATTTCATTATTTCAATAATAATATTGCATGCAAAATCATTTTCGACCATTTTTATTATTCAGTTCCACATTTTCTTGAATTGACATAACTTATCGAGATATCTTATTTTCATTATTTTAAAATTCAGTTTCAGGTAATTGAATCTTTTCTGGAGTTTTACTTATTAGTTATGTTTTGGGTCTCTTCTGGAGCACCCACCTCCATTATATGACCATCTAGAAGAATTTTTCATTTTTGGAACCGATCAATCTATATAAAACTTGGTTATTCTCATTAATTTTGTAAATACATCTAATAGTTAACTTGTAATGAGTTATCCTTATTGAACTTCTGGTTCAAATTACTCTTCCCTTGACTCATTACAAGTTATTATTTCTCTTCCCCTAATGTCGGGAAAACTATCGAATAAAAATTGTAATCACAAATAATGTCATAATTGAATCTCTAATACATTCAAAACATCTAACAATACAAAGAAACTTGTAATTAATATATATTCCCAACATTCTTTGGGGATTCACTCATCTTTGTGCGTTGTGGTGGAGCAATTGGAACATAAACACACGTACAAAAATTCAAAGATGAGAAATATTTAGCTCTTGATAAAAAGCCAATTGTAATAGGAGTATTTATAACTTATTGGCTTGATGCGTACAACAAATAAATCAATATAATCTCATGCTGAAATAGAAAGTTTAGTTCTCATAAGTAATGATTTAACTATTAGTTGAAGCCATTTGATAAATAATTCAGCTAAATCATTTTATGTGTGAACATGAGCTATAGGATGTTCAACTTTTATCCCAATTGACATGTAATAATCATTGAAAACTTGGGATGTAAACTCATCAACATTAGCAAGATGAATTGTTTTAATTGCATAATCTGAAATTAATCATTTAAACAAGCAATCTTGCAAACAACAGGCTGCAAATTGATAACACATATGTGATTATTTTGTAGATGCATCTACCAAAATCATATAATATCAAAACTATCCACATGGTGGATGAAGAGACCCATATTTGTTTCAGAAATGCAAGACATTAAATCTCAACTTTAGCTAGTGAGTTTCTAATAATCAATTTTTATTGAGAACAAGCAACATATGAGAATTCTTTTAAATTAAAGAATCTTCTGGTTCTTTAATGGATGTTCATATGATATCTCAATTAATTTTCGCATCATATACGATTCAGGATGGTCTAACTGGTCACGCGAAATAGTAAACGCATTTGTATTAGTAAACTTCTGGTTTACTTTAACATGTGTTTCAATTGTACTAAATTGTAACAAGTTGATAATTTTATTATTATTCCTTTTAATTTGTATCCACGTATAAGAACTATTGTGACATTTACCATTGAAAATGTCTAAATCAATGTGAAGTCTATAATGCCACCAAGTCAATAAATATAATTTCCAAATAATTATATGCAATGTTCGCTTCAGGAAATATACCAAAATCTTCAAATATCTAAAAAAAATTGCAACTTCAGGTGTATCCAACCATAATGAGCTTTAGATAGAATTATCATATTTCATTGCTTATAAAGAGATCTTTCACAGTCAAATATTTTACTTTCAACCCCTTAATGGGGATTATGACAAAACAATATCACAAGGATTATAAAATAAATATAAATTAATAACTCAATCCCCTTTTTACTCATATGAAATATAATATTTTCTCATTCACAATCTCAATATGAGATCCATTACAAATAACTTTTAAAAGTAATGTATTAACCATCACAAATTTTGTGCTTTTAGATAGTGATATATTAGTTTTTCTAGAGCTTTCGACTAATTTTGTACTATCAAATATTAGAATAATATTTGTTTGTTTTAGTACCAAATAAGATAAATATTTTCTATCTACAATGATAAAATTCATTACTACATTTTCATATCTTCATCAAAGAATATTAACAGGAACAAAATATTTGGGCATATGCCACATATGTGGCCAATAATCTTTTCATATCACATTGATAACAAAAGTTATCTTTACCCTTTGAAAAGTTATCTTGAGAACTCTCATTGTTCTCTTATTTATTACTATGTTCCCACTTTTAGTGGTCCATGAGTATATCTTTTATTTCTTTATGTTTACATTCACTTCTAGGAATGCAACAAATCTAGTAGGACGGATTTATAAACATCCCAATGGATTCTTTATTTGATAATCACCATCAAAATATGCGCGAGATTCAAATCAAAATCTATCTATGCATGTTGTCATGATTAGTTTCTAATTATAATAGATATGATACAATAAATAAAATATAGTAAAAATATACCTCAAGATTTTTAATATCATCGTCATCACCATGATCCATTATGAGATTGAATTTTTCAACATCCTAAAGATGAAGTTGTAAGGGTGAAAGTTTAAGATGAAGGAGGAATGGGATTTGGGGGATGACTTCGAAAGATTTTAAAAGGAAAAAAATAGAAAATCATTGTGCTGATAACGTATTATAAAATAAAGGAAGATGGGGAGAATAAAGAACAAAGAAAATATGAAAGTAATAGATAATGTACTTTATTAATCAAGGGGATTACAATGCTTCATCAGAGTCTCTATTTATAGGCATAAGAAGTATAAAAGAAGTAGAGATCTAATTCTAATAACTATTAAAATTTAAAGTACATTAAAATTTATCTTGATCATGATGGACATCCACTTAATAAGATATTCATAACAGAAAAAATTAAAATCACTTTAAAGAAACCTAATGAGTAGCATTTTATCTAAAAAAATTAAAAGAAAGGAAAGAAATCACGTTAATAAAAAAATCACTAGCATTTTAACTAAGCATCGAGAACATTTTAAAATTTAAGGGAAAAGCTTATAATTAATCTATTTTTATTTATAAATGTATTAAATTATATATATTTGGTACATATATAAAGCTTAGATAATAGATCTAAGATAACAGCAGCAGTTAATTTGCTCTATCTGTAACCAGCAACGATTGTCAAAGATTATCCTCTAAATATTCCTGTACATACCTTGGTGGTTCATAAAAAAGAATCAATTGGTCAATCACGCTACCATTTGCCTTTGCGATACAATCTGCAACTCTGTTGGCCTCCCTCTGAATATGTCTGAACTTAACTTCCCATGATTTTAAACACCACCCATGAATGCCTCTAATTTCATCAACATTACTCATTGTTGCCCAACCATTTCATCAACAGAACATTATCACATTCTAATTCAATTTGCCTAAAATCCCAATCCCAAGCCAACTTCAAGCCTTCTAGTAAAACTTTGGCTTCTACCTGCAAGATATCAATCAATCCAACTATCATTTTGAAACCCACCAACTAGACACTACTAGGCCCTCTCACCACCCCTCTAATAGCCGCCTTCAGTATATGGCTTGCCACCGAACCATCAACATTAACTTTAACCCATCCTATCTCGGGTAATTGGCAACTTCTCATTGTCATAGGTATAGAAACCCATTGTTTAGCGAATTCTTTAGTCCCCAAAGATTTTGTCCATATTTTTGCGAAGCTGATAAATTCAACACTATTTTCACTACAGTGACAGAAAATAAAACTATTTCATTCTTCCAAATAAACTAACAGATAATAGAAAAGAAAGAAGACTACTTTCCATTAGAAGACGAAAAATTACCTTCATTCTTAATATTCCATAAAATCTACCCCTCTTGTCAATCGAAAAGAATGTCTTAGGCCCTTGTTGGTACAACTGATTTCCACACCTCAAAAGCAAAAGGGCAATCTCTAATAGCATGCATTGATAATGCCACAACACCATCACATAGTTCACAAACATGTGATTGTGCAATTCCACGTCTCGCCCGCTCTTCATTTAACAAAAGCTTATCATAGAAAAACAACCATAGGAACATTTGAACCCGTTTAGGCGTACGAACCTTCTAAAGTAACGTGTGTTCCTCATTATGTTTCAAAATATACGTAGAGAATAGATGCTTGTAAGACTTTGCCATGGAAAAATTCCCTATTGTCATCCATCGCCAACTAAGAATATCAGCCCCTACTTCACTCATTGGTGCTTTGCAGGCCTTAATTTGTTCAATTACTCATCGTGGAAGCACCATTGATAACCACACTATATTCTATATACCATCCGATAAGGTCGCATCACAAACTCGAGTTGCTTCATCAAGAATTCCATGACCACTAAAATGATATTTCAAAGGTCCCAACCAAAAATTAATCAAACGTCTATCATTTACCACCCAAATTGACTCCTGATTGACCTTAACCCATACCTTAGATAAAGAGCGCCAAAGATAGGAATGGTTAGCAAGAGTAATACTATCTAGAATCAACCCATGTATTCTGTATTTATTCCGTAAGATCCATACCCCAAAAGCATCAGGATTAACAATCATGTAGTACCCGAGTTTCAATAGAAAAAAGTTTATTCTGATTAACTAGGTGCCTTATCCCAAGACTCCCATTCACCACAGGCCTATAGGAATCCTCCCAATTAACAAGCGATATCTTTTTTTTTGAACCTGAAAACCCATATAAAAAATTTCGAGCCAGTTTCTCAATCTCTTGGCAAATAGAAATAGGAATACAAGTCGTTTCCAAAAAAAATACAGTTTAGCCATTAGGAGATTTAACCAATGCGAGTCTAACTACTAAGGATAATTTGCGCACATCCCACCCACCAAGGCGATTTCAAACTTTATTTACTATGAACTGAAATGAATCAACTCCAACTCGACCATATAATAAATGCATTCCTAAGTATTTTCCCAGATCACTAACTTTAGAGAAACCAAGTTGGTACAAAGCCTTGATTGTTCCTCCATATTACCATTATTCAAGAAATAAACCTGAGTCTTTTGCTAGTTAATTTGATGCCTAGAGAAATGACAGAAAGTATCCAACACATACTTCAAACAGTCATCACCTTTCATATCTGCCCTACAAAAAAGTATTAGATCATCCGTGAAAAATAAATGAGAAACTTTTGGACCTCTACAAGAAAGCATGAGTGGTTCCTAACAATGTTGTTTGACTACCACATCAATCAACTATCCTAAACATTCCATACATAAAAAAAAAATACAGACACAAATGATCACCTTGACGAACACCCTAAATGGATTAAATGTCTCTATAAGCGACCCATTGCAAAGTAATTGCATGGATGATGAAGAAACTCTATTCATTATAATCCAAACCAAAGTTTTTGGAAGTCTCGCATCAAACAAAGTTTCTCGTAAAAAATCTGATCTAACCCAATCAAAATCTTTCTCCATATCGACCTTTACATCCATCCAACCCTTGTTACTCTTTTTATTTTTTATTGTATGAATAGCTTCTTGTGCCACTACTATGTTATCTAATATGCTTCGTGATGCAATAAAACTCGACTGATTTTACTTCACCAAAATTTGTAGTACTCGACAAAGGTAAATAACAATAAATTTAGTGATGACTTTATATAACATGGTACAAAAACTAATCAGGAGGAATTGATTAATGGTTTCAGCATCAATACTTTTGGGGATAAAAACCAGAAGAGTTTTATTTAAGTTTAGCTCCAAAACCCCTCCATTAAAAACTTTTTTAACCATTTCAAAGACACTTCCGCCTACAATATCCCAATTATCTTGATAAAATTTTATATGAAAACTATCAATTCTCGATTATTTTATAGGGGCAATACTAAACATAGAATGTTTGACTTCTTCCATACTCGCCTTGCAAGAAAGCATTTCAAGCAATTCCCCTTCAATCCTAGAAAAGCACCTTTGAATTGGGTAATCTCCAAGCAGGTGATTTTGGAGAAATATTCAACGACATGCTTCCTTAACTGCTCACTATCAAAGTACCACTCTGACCCATCAATTTTCAAAGCCTCAATTATATTATGCTTCCTCCATTTCATTGTACGTCCATGAAAATATTTTGTGTTTCGATCACCATTCCAAAGCCATTCACATCGTGACTTTTGGAACCATAAAAGCTCTTCTTGATGTAAAATTTGCTCAATTTATCAGCTAATTTCCATTTTTCTTTATTTTAAACATTCAGAACAACATCATTCTAACCTTTTCTGAACCCACTCCAACTTTCTTAGTGCCCTCCTTTTTCGTGAAAAAATATTCCCAAAAACTTTCTTATTCTAGTCTTTGATCTGCTGAGTTGATGTATCCAAATTCTCAATAATACTAACAGCAGATCTCCAATATTTTGTAACAACTTCATGAAACTCCAGATGATTTTGCCAGCTTGCTAAGAAACGAAACAGCCTTTTACCCTCTTCTCGTTTAGCCATACTAGCCGAAACAAGGATTGGCCAATGGTCTGATTTCAGCATATAATGGTGTCGAACGTAAGAATTATGTAACACCTCAAACCTGTATTCGTCGCCGAAATAGGTTTATGGAGTATTACCGGACTTATTTCATAAACAATTATACATAAACATCTCATAATGTAATTCAATTTAAATCCAAAACTTAACACTTATTCAATCCAAAGGTTAAACATGAATTCCATCAATTTCTTTGATTCAACGATTGTATAGTTCACGAACATACCTGTACTAGCTCATATAAATTTCATACTCTTCTAATTCATCGATATACCCTTTGAACCATTTGAAAAACATCAGATACTCGGGAATCTTGCACCCTAAGTGCCAATACATAGCCGAAGCTATCTCAATCTCATAACTTATATAATGCTCACTCTCGAGCTATCAACGGGTCTGCTCACACAAGCTAACGGTCAAGACGTAACTACACGGTGCTACTCACACAAGCTGACGAGAATCCGTAACACATGCCAGAAAACTCAACCACCAGTAGAACGTACGGACCAGCACCCAAAACACATAACCCCAAATGACATGTTATTCGTATCCTAATCTATTCCTAAGGTTCAACCGGGATTTCAAATTGTCAAATCTTCGTCGAACATATCCGTAAGGTCATATTCACAATTAATTCAATAATAAAGCATTTAAAACACAATTTTATTAATGCTTATTAACATACGAACTTACCTCGATTCAAAAAAAAATGAAAAAATGGATCAATTAGTCTAATACTTTGTTTTTCCCACGATCTAGATCCGAACTTCATTTTTCTTGATCTATATAATATCAAATTTAACTTATTCAATTATCATTCTATTCAATTTAGCCCAAAAATCATATTATGGAAAAATTACACTTTTTCCCCTAATAGTTTAACATCTTTACAATTTAGTCCCTAACTCATAAAAATACAAATTCATGAAATTAAGTCCCTACTCATGCTATCCAAATTTCCCCTATTAACATATTAGCCCATTTTTTTCATTTATTTCACATTTCTACCACAAAATTTTCATATTTCACAAATAAATCCCTAATTGGATATTTTATCAAAAATCACTTAGAAATGTTGTTAATCTAACAACAACCATTCATTTTCTATCGTCAAACATCAAAATACACATATATTCATCAATGGTAAAAACCTAAACCTTTAAAATTTTTGCAAATTAGTCTCTGATCTAGCTAGATTAAGTTACGACGATCTCAAAAATATTGAAATCATTAAAAACAGGACAAAAATCATACCTATTTGAAAGAAAAGAAAATGGTCGAACCCCAGCCTTCTTTCTCCATGTATAAATGGTTTTCTTAGTGTTTTAAGAAGAAGATGAACATAAAATAAAAGTTTATTTTGTTTTATGAATATAATATTAATTACCCATTTACAAAATTAACCTTTAAAACACTTATTAATTACACAAAATACCAAGCCACTATCATCCAATAGCTCATTAATGGGCTATTTACCACATAAAGACCTCTAATTTAAGGTTCTATAGCTATTAGACACCTTTATCTATTAGAATATAACTTTTACATTTTATGCGATTTAGTCCTTTTTATCAAATGAAGCACTCAAACGATAAAATTACATAACGAAATTTTTACAAAATCATAGTATCATGTTGTAGACATTAAAATAATAATAAAATAATTATTTTGACCTTGGATTTGTGGTCCTAAAACCACTATTCTGATTTGACTAAAAACAGGTTGTTACAACTTTCCTCACTTAGGAATTTTCGTCATCGAAAATCTTACCAAAAAATAGGTTAGGGTACTATTTTCTCATAGGTTCCTCGGGTTCCTACGTAGCTTCTTCGACACTGTGCCATTTCCATAGAACTTTCAATAAAGTTATGTTATTGTTTCTTAACTCTTTAACTTCTCGAGCTAAAATTCTGATCGGTTCTTCGTTATATGTCATATCAGGCTGAATTTCAATCTCTATCAGAGAAATTACGTGTGAAAGATATGATATATATCGTCATAACATTGGCACATGAAATACATTATAAATATTTTCTAATTCTGATGGTAAAGCTAGCCGATATGCCACTAGCCCTATTCTTTCGATAATCTCATACGGCCTAATAAATCGTGGACTCAATTTGCCTTTGTGACCAAATTGAAGAACCTTTTTCCATGGTGATTCTTTTAGAAACACTCTGTCACCATTTTGAAATTCGATATCCTAACATTTCAAATCTGCATACGATTTCTGTCAATCTAAAGCAGCTTTCAAACTATCACGAATTACTTTTACTTTCTCTTTTGTCTCTCTAACCAAATCAACCCTGTGAATCTTTTTCTCACTAAGCTCGGTCCAGTACAATGGGGTTTGGCATTTGTGACCATACAATGCTTCATACGGTGCCATCAAATTCTAAAATACAGTAACAAAGCATATCTTCGAGAATCTATATAACTCTCTCAAATTGACCATCTTTTTAAGGATGAAAAGCAATACTAAAGTGCAACCGTGTACCCAAAGCTTCTTGCAATTTTTTCCAAAATCGTGACGTAAACCTCGGATCTCTATCTGAAATAATAGAAACTGGCACCCCATGCAATCTGAAAATCTCAGAGACATACAATTCAACTAATCTATCAAGTGAAAAGTCTGTACGTACCAAAATGAAATGTGTTGATTTCGTCAAATGATCAACAACAACCCAGATAGCATCTTTTTTTTCGGAGACAGGGGTAATCCCAATATAAAATCCATCGTAACTCTATCCCATTTCCACTCTAATATCATCACTGGCTGTAGTAATCTCGAAGGCACTTGATGTTCGACTTTGACTTGTTGAAAAACCAAGCATCTAGACACAAATTTTGAAATGTCTCGTTTCATGCCCAACCACTAGTACAACTATTTCAAATCATTGTACATCTTAGTACTCCCTGGGTGAACAGATAAACAACCACTGTGTGCTTCATGTAGAATTTTCTAAATAAACTCAGAGTTTCTCGGCACACAAATTCTACCTCGGAACAATAAACAATCATCGGATCTGATTTGTTTTGATACTTTGAATTAGTAATCAACTCGCACTGTACTTTTTTAGCTTGTAATTCGTTATCACATTTCTAAGCCTCACAAATTCGCTGTATAAATAAAGGTTTAGCTTATTATCAAATAATTTTAACTGTGTGTTCATCGTCCGCAAAGTGAATAAAGATTTTCTACTCAGAGCATCTGCGACTACATTTGCTTTCCCTAGATGATAATCAATCACTAACTCATAGTCTTTCAACAACTCGAGCCATTTTCATTGTCGTAAATTTAAATATTTCTAAGACATTAAATACTTTGAGCTTTTGTGGTCAGTAAAAATATGACACTTCTCACTGAATAAATGATGTCGCCAAATTTTCAATGCGAACACAATAACAGCTAACTCTAAGTCGTGCATCGTATATTTCTTTTCATGTGGTTTCAATTGTCTAGAAGCACAAGCTATCACTTTGCCCTCTTGTATCAAAACACATCCCAAACCATTTAATGATGCGTCACTAGAAATCACAAACTCTTTACCTGACTCAAGTTGAACTAAAACTGGTGCCTCAGTTAACAGTGCTTTCAACTTTTCAAAACTTTGTTGTCATTTCTCGGACCACTCGAACTTCACATCTTTTTGCAGCAATGGAGTCATCGGTGTAGCAATCATCGAGAATGTAATGCCCTAAAATTTATTATTTTTTATTGTGAAAATATGACACAAATATCTGTCAGCTTTAGTGGTTCTGTGTTCTGGGAGTGTTTGGGAGGTCCCAAGTTCAAGCTATCGCTTGGGAAAATTTTGGTATTTTGAACGAATTAGGCCTTACTCTTGTTCTGTAGGCTTCTATTTGATTGTTGATAAAAATATATCAAAATGGGCCTACTGGTCTGGTGGGTAAGCGGAGTGTTAGCGTGTAGGAGGTCCAGTGTTTGAGTACCTGCGCAAGCAGGGGAATTAATTTTTGTTTGAGGCGTGTGGCGTGGTGGAGTTCAAATTAAATTGGACTGCTGAGTAGTTGTGTTTTAGTGGGTTAATAGGGAGTGTTTTTAGAAGATAATTTGGGAGAAGTTATCAAAATAAGATTTTCTTCTTATCAGTTTTTATTTTCTTTTTTCCCAGCAAATTTTCTAACGTTAGACTTTTGTTTCTCTGACGTTTCTTCCCCCTTCTTGTTTACTTTTGTTTTTTATTCCCTTTTGGCCAAATCTTGTTTCTTCTTTTTCCCCATTTTTTCATTTTCTTGATTGGTTCATCTCTTGCTCTATAGCCAAAATTCACTTCTCTTTTCCCTACTCTTTTCGTTTCTGTATTTTTTGTGAGTCATCTCTTTGGGTGCAACTTTCGACTTCATCTATTTCGGTAAGCGGCATTTTTCCCCTTACTTATCATATTTCGATTAGGAAATTAACAAAGGGTTCATTTTACTCTCGTTTAGGTGTTGTTCAAAGGTTTTAAGCAGATATTCCAATGCGTGGAGATGACTGGCTATCGAATTCATTGTGGTAAGTTTTCGAATCGCTATTGGTTTAGTTTCTCGAGTTTTATGTTGGGGATATTTGGTTTGATTGATGAATCAAGTGATTAATTAAGGGATATATTGGTCAAATATAGGTTTTTGAAGGCTCGGGTTACTTTGCACAGCGAATTGATACCAGGTGTGTACCCGAAACGCAGAAAATGGGATTCGGCGAAAAGCCAAAATTGCTTGCTGTTTAGAAATAAGAGAAATAAGAGAAAATGATGCGAAAAATTGTAGAGAAAGGAAATAAGGGTGTTATAAACTTGGAAATCAACATTTTGCACTAAAATAGTTTTGGATAGCAGCAGTAATCTAACTTTGAAAAATCATTAAAAAGTGGAAATTGAGTTAGAGGTTGAATAAAATATGAAATTAAATTTTATTGAGTCTAGTTTTTCATGGAGGAAACATGTAAGCAATGGAATTTTAAATTATGAGATATAATAAATTTTGTGAGACAAGGTCAGAATGATTTCGGGTTCCCCTATCCTGACTTTGGAAAATCATCAAAAATTGTAAAAAAATATAATTAGGGGCTTAATTTTATATGTTTAAATCCTTAATGAGTCTATGTTCAAAAGAAACAAATGGAAACATCATCCAAATTCCGTACTAAGAGATAAATAATTTTTAGTAAGGAGAGGTTGAAGCTGTCAAACAGCAGAATATGGATAAATTTGAAGATTTTATTGTACTTATTTGATAAACTATAAATACTGAAAATTTTATGGTAGAAAGGTATTTGAGTCTAGTTTCAAAAACATCAAGTGGATGTTAATTTGGAATTTTTTAGCTCAAGATATAAATAATTTAATGACAATGGCTCAAATAGATAGCTTTGAATGAAAATATAAGTAAATAGAGAAAACATATATGAATATTTAGCTAGCATGGGTTATATTAAAAATGAATCACACGGCCAAGGCCAATCTGGGCCGTGTGGGCCACACGGACGTGTGAACCTATTTTTTTGAAAAGTTGTCTAAGGTTGCATGGGTCGCCCAAGTCGACTGTGGACCTACTGAAGGGTCGATAAGCCTTACTTAGACCCCTATATGAGTGATTTATCTGTCTTATTTCTGTATCGAGCATGAATTATGATATATGAATGTATGTACTGTAATTGCATAATAGCATGATATCTTTTGTATGTTGCATTGCATCGGGTCGCTTATTGTTATCTGGAGGAAGTGTCTGAAAGGCTATTAAGCCTGTTATCTGGCAGCTCTGCTATAAAATTCTGATTATGTGCCGCATTTCGGTACAACATGGTGTGTAGGGATGGGTAGGTTGATTTAATCCCCACATGGTATATAGAGGTTGGTGGGTAGGATTCTGATTTTCTACTATTGCATATTGTATCTGAGATGGGTCAGGGCCTTAAATTATATTTGAAATCGTATCCGAATGGGCCAAGGCCCAAATTGAATCTGTAATGGGCTCAGGCCCTAGACTGAAATTGATTATTTCCTAATGTGTATCTGCATGTATGTTTTCTGTGGGGATTACACGCTAAGTTTGCGAAAACTCACCCCTTTTTTCTGTTTAATCTGTACAAGTAATCCCCAGACTTAGGCGGATCGGGGCAGCGGAGGGCTCGACAGTGACCACCACTACTGAACTGCTTTATTACAGCTTTTGATCTTATATTATCTTTGGGTATTTGTTATTGTAATGTTGGGACTTTGGACTGTTTGGTTTAACTTGAGATTTTATACTATTTTTATGGATTTTTAAATTGCAACTCAACAAAACACGATTTTTCTAAAAACTAAGATTTTCGGTTTCGTAAAATAATTGGTTTCAAAAGCTTCTGCTTAAAAGACATGCTTTAAGGAAAATCAGCTAGTTCACATTTTTTTGAATTAAATAAAAGCTAAATTAACTGGAACGGTTTTAACTTTTCAATCTCGATTTCAAACCCCATTTCATGTGAAATAGTTAAATTCAGCCATAACATCTAGGCCGGGTTTGAGGCGTTACAGAGAACCTTTCTACAAAACATCGATAGTAGCCAGCTAATCCCAGAAAGCTTCTGACTTCAGACACGTTCCTTGGTGGTTTCCAGTCAAAAATTGTTGGAATCTTACTCGGATAAACTCGGATGCCTTTCGTTGAAACAATATGTCATAAAAATCCAACTTCTTGGAGCCAAAACTCGCATTTACTGAATTTGGCAAACAATTTCTTATCTCTCAATGTTTGTAACACAATCCACGAATGCTCGGTATGTTCATGTTCATAGCCAAAACTACACGATACTGGTTACACAAGCTGACAGTCAGGACGTAACTACACGGTGCTACTCACACAAGCTAATGAGAATCTGCAACACATGCTGAAAAACTCAGCCACCGGTATAACGTACGGATTAACACCCAAAACACATAACCCCTAATGACATGTAATTCGTATCCTAATCTATTCCTAAGGTTTAACCGTGATTTCAAATTTTTGAATCTTTGTTAACCATATTCGTAAGGTCGTATTCACAATTAATTCAATAATAAAGCATTTAAAACACAATTTTATTAATGCTTATTAATATATGAACTTACCTCGATTCACAAAAAACGACGAAATGGATCGACTAGTCCAATACTATGTTTTTCCCCCGATCTAGATCCCAACTTTGTTTTTCTTGATCTATATAATACCAAATTTAACTTATTCAATTATCATTCTATTCAATTTAGCCCAAAAATCACATTATAAAAAAATTACACTTTTGCCCCTAATAGTTTAACATCTTTACAATTTAGTCTCTAGCTCATAAAAATACAAATTCATGCAGTTAAGTCCCTACTTATGCTAGCCAAATTTTCCATATTAACATATTAGCCCATATTTTTAATTTATTTCACATTTCTACCGCAAAATTTTCATATTTCACAAATAAATCCCTAATTGAAAATTTTATCAAAAATCACTTAATAAATGTTGTTTATCTAACAACAACCGTTCATTTTCTATCATCAAACATCAAAATACACACATTTTCATCAATGTTAAAACCCTAAAAATTTAAAAAAAAATTCAAATTAGTCCCTGGGCAAGCTAGATTAAGTTACAATGATCTCAAAAACATACAAATAATTAAAAACAGGACAAAAATCATACCTATTTGAAAGAAAAGAAAATGGCCGAACCCTAGCCTTCTTTCTCCATGTATAAACAGTTTTCTTAGTGTTTTAAGAAGAATGTGAACACAAAATAAAAGTTTATGTTGTTTTATGAATATAACGTTTAATTACCCATTTACAAAATTAATGTTTAAAACCCAAATACCAAGCCACTATTATCCACTAGCTCATTAATGACCTATTTGCCACATAAGGACCTCTACTTTAAGGTTCCATAGCTATTAGACACCTTTAGCAATTAGAATATAACTTTTACACTTTACACAATTTAGTCCTTTTTATTAAATTAATCAATCAAAAATAAAATTTCATAACGAATTTTTTACACAATCATACTATCATGCTGTAGATATTAAAATAATTATTTTGACCTTGGATTTGTGGTTTCAAAACCACTATTCCGATTTGACTAAAAATGGGCTGTTACAAATTAGGTGCAAAGGATAACCAAAGATCGTTACCAAGGGCCCTATCTAAACGTTGAGAAAGATTGCCTCTGTTCCAAGTATATATCGGTCATTGAAACCCCAAATCTGAGAGTGCCTATTGAAAAACAAAAGACTTAAAGTTGTTACATCCCAATTTCTGAGCCTTTGGCCCCATGCTTTTTTTCACATCTTAATACGACATTAAAATCCCCAGCCAAAACCTATGGTTTCACAACTTCAATAGCTATTACTTCCCAGTTATTCTAGAGTTTATGTCTTGTATTACGTTGAGGACTTGCATAAATGTAGTGTATAAGAAATGAGTTAAATTCCCTTCAATTCAAATTCTCATATGTATAAATTGTATAAGCACCTTCAAGATATCAACAGGAATATCATCATTCCATAGTAGCCATATACCCCCTACAAATCCCATCGCTTCCACTCTAAAAGAATTTTCAAGCCCAAGCTTAGCTATCACTGAGTCAACTTTACATCCATTGACTCCTGTCTCAAATAAACCAACATAATCTGGCTTAAATTCCTTTTTATAATCGACCACAAAATTCTGAAAACGGGGATGCCCACACCCCTAACAGTTTTAAAAAAAACCCCTAAATTTTAGACTTATCATTATCAAATTAGAAATTTAGGAACCTAAAAACATACCTAGTCATGCCTTTTCAACATCTGACAGCACCTCATCATCCATCTCAACAGATACGATATCACCCCAACCATGACCATATCATCTTTGACATATTTGCTTAACCTATGAACAGGGTTTGCAATTGCCACTTTGATCGAAATAGTGAGGTTATCGTTCGGCACAGTTTTGTTTGGTTCCTGTCTCGTATTTTCACCAGTCCTCTTGGCCATCATAAATGGTTGTTGGCCAGTATCCATCCCCACATTTGAAAATGAATTGGAACACCCTAGATTATCCAAAGAAATTAACTCCTCTAAAGTTCCTTTTTTTGATTTCAAAGAAATAGCTATGTTTTTTCCTTTAGACAGCCCATTCCCAATAGCCTGAAATTGAACTGGTTCTAACCCAGTATCCAGTGTACGTGGCCCCATCCTTGACTCATCCTCAAATGGGTTTCTATTTGGCCCAAGTTGCGGCATCATATTGGTAACGAGTTGTAGCACTTTGAACCCTCTTTTTGGCCCATTTAAGTTAGAAATCTCTTTTTTTTTCCCTTAGCCACCCCTTTCTTACCAACAGTCCCCTTGTTTATCATTCCAGCTTTAAAGATTTTTTAGTCAACCCACAATTCTCCATAATTTCTTCCCCAACTCCCTTATTTTCTACTCTGTTATTTATGAAATATGATTTGTATCTATCTGAGTTTTCAATATTTTCACTCAAAATCCCAAATCGAGATCTCGATACCCCCTGATTCTCACTAGTAACCCGTGTTTTCGCCATCGGCTTAAAGCTCCGCCTCTGTCTCCGTTCCACAATCATCCAAGATCCAAACTTTTCAACCTTTACACTTTCTTTCATGAAGATATCCTTACCACTACTACTTTCCGATATCCCTTCAAACATCTTTGTTACCCCTAATCTATGTGAGCATAAGTCGCTCTTATGGCCAAACCTCCCACAATCAAAACATACAAGTGGCAACGATTCATACTCCACACGCTGAAATTTCTCGTTAATTTGCACTTTCGAGACCAACAATTTTCCCAAATCAATAAAGACTGCAAGCTTCGTGAATTGACCTCTAGAAGTACTATCTGTATTTCAGTCAATTTTTGTAACCGTCCCTATCGCATTGCCAATAAACTGTAAGAGGCTTATCGTATACATATGATAAACCATAATATATACATATTTTACCCCATGCTTGGCATATTTATGGATGATTTTTCCTTAGTTCTATTGAATTTGATGCTCCTAATCCTTTAATTTCATGTTTTATACTCAGGAAAGCTTTGGATAGCGAAAAGAGCGAGAAACGAGCCAAAAATAGACAAAATTGGGCCTAAATCAGTGTTTCACACGGCCTAGGCACTTTCACACTGGTGATCTACACGCCCGTGTGTCATGGCCATGTCTACATTAATCCAAGTCAGAATTGCACACAGCCTGAGCACCTTCACACGGGTGTGGCACACGGCCGTGTCCCTGTCGAGCCCAAGTCTAGCTTTACTCAGAAAAGGCTAATTTTGGGCTATTTTGGGCATTCGAAAGTCTATATAAACACCCTAGAAAAGGATTAAGGAGGAGACGGAGAGTTGAAGGTAGAAAATACTTAAGGACAGCCATTAGAATCACCTCAGAGCCAGGATCTACATCAAGACTGAAGAATTCCATCCAATTTCCTAGAAGTTCTTTGGGTTTCTTTATGTTTTGTTGTTTCCCAAACTTTGAGATGATTTCCATTATTATTATGAACTAAACTCCCTAAATACCTAAGAGAGATAAAACCTAAGACGGATTTTATTATTATTTGAGTTATATGATAAGTTCTTGTTCTTATTCTTAATTGTGAGATTAACCCTTACTTTAATATTCCAGGATATTAATTCAGGTTTTTGATGTGCTTATTCAGTGGAGCAAAAGTCCCCATTTAAGAGTAGATCATTCATAATTAAGCGAAGTTGCCTGCAATCCTAGAGATAGGACGACATAAATCTGCCGGATTAGAGTCAAATCTAATAAGGGAATCTATAGATCGAGTTAATGCGACAATAAGGGTTTTAATTAGAAAGCGATTTTGATTAATCAACCTAGAGTCAGTTGTTTTTAGTCTCGAAAGGGATATTAACATAAATCAGGGATTTCTACGGATTAAGTCAAGTGAATAAATCGTCTAATTCAGAAGTAATAATTGAAGTCTAGGTGGATTCTTCCTTGGGTATTGTCTTCTCAATCGGTTTTCCTAGAGCATTTTCCAACTTTTATATCTATCATAATCTTAGTTAATTGGTACGTGATACTCGTGACAGGTTTTAAAGATTTATAACTAATCGTTCTTAAAACTAACTATTATCACGATGAAGGCAAGTGTACCTATCGAACAGTAGTATAGCTTTAGTAAGACTCGATTGTCGAATCCAAAGGAACCAATAGTACCTATCGAACACGCCTGTGCTAAATTCTCAATATCAACCACGGTTTCTAAACACGGACGTGGCACACGCCCGTGTTGGTTTGACAGACTCACCTACGGCCACGTTGTACGGCTGTGGCCATTTATCGTATCCCGTGTTAAGGAAAAATTTTGCCTTGTTTTCACACGGTCGTGTCTCCTCCCGTGGTGCGAGTACGGCCTACGGCACGCCCTTGTGCCTGGCCGTGTAGATTAGAAAACCTATGTTTCAATGACTCAGTTAGTGATTAGATGTTAAAAACTAAAATTTTAAAGAGGTCAATACTGTTAGTGCTCAGGTTGCCTTCCAAGAAGCGCTTATTTATAGTCGAAGCTTGACTTACCTTTCTAGTATATGGTCATGGTGGTGCGAGGAGTTTACACTCCTTATCCCTGCTATCAATTTTATCAACATAAGGATTAAAACGAGTATTGTTTACCTTAAAAGTGCCGAATTTGAGATGAATTACTTTGACTGTACCATATGGAAAAATACTGAGTACCGTAAGAGGGATTGCTCCGTTAGGTTCAGAAGTGGCAATGCGAGGGTCTGCTGCATCTAGTAGTACTTCGTCTCCAACCTTAAGTTGATTTGGTGCGACATTGAGATCGTCATGGCATAGTTTTGGTTTATCGTATGTCCTCGATTTATGTGCCCGCCATTCATCTAGTTCCTCGATTTGTAGCCTTCGTTCTTCATAAAGAGGTCCTTTGTTCTTGCTTGAACATGGCTCATGTAGGTTCTTCGGACTTATTTCCTGCAAAGTAGGTTGCACCACATGGCCAGTTTTAGTATAATGATTTATACAACCACCTTCAAGTTTTGATGTGTTACTCGTATTACGAGCTTGAAGGGTGATTGTTTCATCTCCCACATGAAGTGTGAGTTCACCTGTACCAACGTCAATTATTGTTTTAGCAGTTGCTAAAAAGGGCATCCCTAAAATTTAAAGGAATGTTACTATCCTTCTCTATGTCTAGAACAATGAAATCAACTGGGAATATAAATTTGTCAATTTTAACGAGTACATCTTCAACAATCTCTCTAGGAAATCTGATTGTTTTATCGGCTAATTGAATACTCATCCTAGTTTGTTTGGGTTTCCTAAGACCTAGATGCTTAAACATTTTGTAAGGCATAACATTGATACTAACCCCTAAATCAGCCAAAGCATTATTAACATCTAGGCTACCAATTAAACAGGGAATCGTAAAACTCCCTAGATCTTTTAATTTGTTGGCCAGCTTATTCTGCAGTATGGCTGAGCAAACAGCATTTAGCTCCACATGCGACGCCTCATCCAACTTCCGCTTATTTGTTAAAAGATCCTTTAAGAATTTGACTGCGTTTGGCATCTGTGAAAGAGCTTCAATGAACGGTAAGTTAATATGTAACTTCTTTAATAATTTAAGTAATTTACCGAATTGTTCATCTGTGCAGTCTTTTCTTGTTGCGTTAGGATATGGCACACAAGGTTTATTGTAATGCCCCCATACCCGAGACCATCTCCGGAGTCGAGCACGAGGTGTTAACGGACTTAATTCATTAATTAAACAGCTCAAACAATTTATTTTTAAAATTTCCAGACAAGCTGGCTAACTGCATCACAGTCGCTTAAAAATTTATATCTTGAGTTTAGAAACTCGAAATTAAGATCCGTAAATTTTTCCTGAAACTATACTCATATATCTATGTAATAATTTTTTTATAGAATTTTTAGTTGGTCCAATTAGTACAGTTTATTAGTTAAAGTCTCCCCTGTTTTAGGGTTCAGCTACTCTGACCCCTGTGCACTACGAATCAAATTCCTTTCTGTACAGAAATCTAATGACTATTCCATTTATTTAACTTAAAAATAGACTCAATAAGGAATCTATAAATATAAATTTTGAGTCCTAATTATTTTTACAAAAATTATGGTGAATTTATAAAGTCAGAATAAGGAATCCAGAAATTGCTCTGACCCTGTTTCACCAAAACGTAAATATCTCATAAAATAAAACTCTTTTACCTATTTTGTTTCTTCCACATGAAAAAAGATTCATTAAGATTCAATTCCATATTTTATTCATCATCTAATTATATCTCTACTATTTTTAGTGATTTTTCAAACTCACATCACTGTTGCTATGTGATTCTGTTTTATAGCCAATTTCACCATTTTATGGATTTCCATTGATTAGTTAGCACATAAAGCATACGTGTTATCAAACATAATCTCGATTAGCCACTCCAATAGCTAATCATTCTCAAACATTTCCATGCCATCCATGAGCTATATCATAAGATTATATACACAAAAGGATTATAATGCTATACATGCCATATTCCCAAAATATGCAAGCCACCATACGGAGATGGTCCGTTGATAGTGTGAGCGTGCCTCCGACCGTCCTGATCTCCAAACTGGCTTGTCAAAACTACAAGGAATGGAAGGGAAGGAGTAAGCACAAATGCTTAGTAAGTTCACATGCAAATAACAAATAACTTAACAAAGCAATTATACCAACCAACATTAACATAATATCACCAAAACATATATCACATTTCTATTTATCATTCATCTTCTTTCTACATTATTGTTGTCGTATCAAGTCTCAACCCGAGGGTTAAGTACATACCTGTCCAAAGTGCCCATTCCACAACACTTACTAATACGTCACTTGCATCTTGAGTATTCTTCTATTTCACTAGAATTTTACCCGTTGAACACATCGGAATATAACTCGGATATATGAAAAGTTTGCACATAAGTGCCACATATGTAGCCAAGCTACCATGTAACCCGCCCATAAGCGAAGTCGGACTCAACTCAACGAGCTCGGGCGTTCGCATCCATAAGTGAACTCGGACTCAACTCAACGAGCTCGGATGCCTAGTTACATCTCACGAACTCGGACTCAACTCAACGAGTTCGGACGTTCGCATCCATAAGTGAACTCGGACTCAACTCAACGAGCTTGGATGCCTAGTTACATTTTACGAACTCAGAATCAACTCTACGAGTTCAGATGCCCAAATTTGAATCTATTCCTAAGGTTCAACGGGACTTTCCTCATTCGTACTTCTTTACCATTCTCCTTAGAATACCCATGACGATACTTCGGTAGTCTTTCACATTTTTCACATAATTCATAAAATTTTTGCATGTTGTCCAACAATGACCACAAAGCATAGAATTGCATGATAACAATCATAATATCGTATAAATAGCATTAAATGATTTAAAATAACGATTATATTACAATATTTACATTTGAACTTACCGCGTATGCGAAAATGGTCATTTTTACCATTTTGTCCACAACTTGGTATTTTGCCGATTTTTGCCCGAATTTCGATTTTCCTTGCTCTATGATTTCAAATATAGCCTAATTAGGACTCATATTATTCAAATCAACCCAAAATCATATTTTGGAAAAATTACAATTTTACCCCTAAACTTTCACATATTTACAATTTTGCCCAAATCTCGTAAATTAAACTTCATCCTATTTTCTTATGTTTTATGATATGCTGATCATTTTTACCTTCTACAGCAACATCCAATTCTCACTCTAACATGTACTTATGAACATTAGGTATTTTTACCGATTATGTCATTTTAGTCGTTTTTACGTAAAATCACTTAGCAAAAGTTGTTTAACACAATCACAAGCTTCATATTCTACCATAAAACATCAAAATTCATGCATATCATTCATGGGTAAATTTTTAAATGTAAACCCTAGCTCAAAATATTGGTAGAAACAGGTAAACCGAGCTACGATGATTTCAAAAATGTAAAGAACATTAAAAACGGGCATAGAAATCACTTACAATCAAGGCTTAAAAGTGTTGAAACCCTAGCTATGGTGGAGAGCAAAATTTGGCAGCAACTTATGGAGAATATGATCATTTTTGTGTTATTTTTCCCATTTTATTTCATTTAATATCAAAATGACCAAAATGCCCTTCCTTATTAAACTTTCAAAAATTCCATCCATGTCCTATTTTTTTTTCCATAAACTTAGAAATTGGTAAAATTCTATTTAAGACCTCCTAATTAATATTTCAAAGCAATTTCATACTAAAAACTTCTAGAATACAAGTTTTGTAACTTATTCAATTTAGTCCTTAACTTCAAATTAAGCACTTTATGCATAGAATTTCTTCACGAAATTTTCACACAATCATGAAATCATATCATAGACCTCAAAATAATCATAAAATAATTATTTCTATCCCAGATTTTTGGTCCCGAAACCACTATTCTGATTAGGCTCTAATTCGGGAAATCACATTTGTACTCTTTACTTACCGATTTCTGGTTATTGTGGTCCACCTCACCATTACCTTTACTTACCATAGTTTCTTACTTCAGTTCTAGTTCAGGTGCAACTAACCCTTCTTTATCTTGAATGGTAATCGCATTGAGTTGCTCCATTGGGTTAGATTCAGTGTTACTCGGCAGACTACCTTGTGGTCGTTCAGATATCAATTTAGTGAGCTGACTTATCTAAGTTTCGCGCCCATGGATCGATGCTTGTTGATTCTTAAGTGCTGTCTTGGTATTCTAAAAACGAGTTTCTGACATCGAGATGAATTTTTTTAGCATCTCCTCGAGGTTCGGCTTTTCTCTTGTTGGTAGAGTGGTTGTTGGAAACCTGGAGGTGGTGGTGGTCTCTGATTTTCTTGGCCTCCCCATTAAAAATTTGGGTGGTTCCTCCAACCTGCATTGTAAGTGTTACTATAAGGATTATTTTGAGATCGATGATTTTTACCCATGTAATTTAACTGCTCGTTCTTTATGTTGTGCCCATAGGGTGGTGATTCTAAATTGCTTGATCCACCTCCACTTGCTTCGCACTGCATTACTAGGTGAACCTGTGAAGAACCAAGAAAACCGTCAATTTTTCTGTTCAAAATTTCTACTTGATCAAAGAGCATGGTGACCGAATCGACGTTAAAAACACCAGCTGTTATCGTTGGTTTTGTCCTCATAACTTGCCACTGATAATTATTCAATGGCATCTCTTCTATAAATTCATAAGTATCCTCAGGTGTCTTATTATTGATAGTTCCACCAGCGGCCACGTCAATCATCTGTCGAGTTGAAGGATTCAGGCCATTATGAAACGTTTGAACCTGTAGCCAGAGTGGTAACCCATGGTGAGGGCACCTTCACAAAAGGTCCTTGTATCTCTCCCATGCATCGTAGAGTGTTTCTAAATCCATCTGCACAAAAGAAGAGATATCATTACGTAATTTAGTTATTTTAGCAGGTGGAAAATATTTTAATAAAAACTTTTTAGACATTTGTTCCCAAGTAGTGATTGACCCTCGTGGTAACGAGTTCAACCACTATTTAACTTTTTTCCGCAATGAAAAAGAAAATAACCGAAGGCGAATGGCATCATCAAAAACTCCATTGATTTTAAAAGTGTCGCAAAACTCTAAGAAATCTGCCAAGTGAGCGTTGGGATCCTCGTCCTGCAAGCCATCAAACTGAACAAACTATTGGATCATTTGAACGGTGTTAGGTTTTAGTTCAAAATTATTTGTAGCAACAGCAGGCCTAACTATGCTCGATTCAGTTCCTGTTAAAGAAGGTTTAGCATAATCATACATAGTACGTGGAGCAAGATTCTGATTAGCAGCAATTGCAGGAGGTAGCGGATTTTCTTGGTTTTCAACCATCTCCTCGGTTGTGGTTGAAATATAGTCCTCTTGCTCTTCTTCTGTGTATCTTACGTTTTGCTTTATTTCTCTTCGGTTTTTACGAACTGTGTGATCGATCTCACTATCAAACAGTAATGGTCCCGACCGGTTTCTTCTAGTCATACACTATAAAAACCTGCCAGGAACAAATAAAAGAAAAAATTAGAAAAGAAAATAAAAATTTAAATTGAAAATAAAGTAAAATGGCTAAAGTAATAAAAATCGAGTGTTCCTAATATCTTAGTTCCCCGGCAACGGCACCAAAAACTTGATACATGATACTCGCGATAGGTTTTAAAGATTTATATAGCTTTAGCAAGACCGAATTGTCGAATCCAAAGGAACCAAGTGTACTAGTAATTACTTTCTTTTTATTATCTAACCTAAAAATTAAGGGATTTGTTTATCTAGACTAATTAACTAAACTAAAGGGGCACAGAGAGAAAATGGGGAAAAGCTTTTAGGAGAACTCGATTGATTAAGACAATACCCAAGGAAAAATCCACTAGACTTCACTTGTTATTTGACTCTGAATCAGACGATTTATTCATTTGACTTGATCCGTAGAAATCCCTAAGTTATATTATTATCTCTCTCGAGACTAATAACGTCTAACCCTAGGTTGATTAATTGAAATCTCTTTCTAATTAATGCCCTAGTGTTGCATTAACTCGATCTATGGATCCCCTTATTAGGTTTCACCCTAATATGGCAAAATCTTATCGTCCTATCTCTAGGTGTGTAATCGACTTCACTTTATTACGAAAAATTTACTCTTAGACAGGGTCTATTCCTCCTCTGAATAAGAGCATTAACTTGAATCAATATCCTGAAATATTAAAACAAGAATTAAGAACACATAATTAAGAGCAAGTCAAATATTTATCATACAATTCAGATAATAATAACTAGATCTGTCTTAGGTTTCATTCCCCTTAGGCATTTAGGGGGTTTAGTTCATAACTAAGAAAGAAAACATTTCAAAATAATAAAGATAACAAAAGATAAAGAAAACCCAAAACCCCTGAATGGAAATTTAAGGGAGATCTTCAGTCTTGACGATGAATCCAGCTTTTGAGATGGATCAATCGACTTCCCTTGAGTAATTCCTTGCTTCCTACTCCATGTCCCCCTTCTAAGTGCCTCATCATGTGTTTAAATAGGCTTTAGAATGCCTAAGCACCCTCAAAAGTGTCCTTTTTTGAGTAGGACTATACTTGGGCTCGGAAGGGGCACGCCCATGAGAAACGCCCGTGTGCGATTACTCCAGCCCGAGGTAAAAGTTGTTGAATAGGCACGAGCGTATAGTCTACCCGTGTAAGTCATGCTTCGATCCTGCCAAATGGACACGACCGTGTGACATGCCCATGTGAGGAAGTCCAGGCCGTGTTGATTTCCCACGTGGGTCTATTTTTGACCCGTTTCTCGCTCTTTTTACACTCCTATGCTCACCTAACTATAAAACATGAAATTAAAGAATTAGGAGCATCAAATTCACCAAATCTAAGGAGAAATCATCCATAAATGAGCTAAGCATGGAATAAAAATATGTATAAATTATGGTTTATCATTAATTAGATAGTTAATTTTAATTTTTAAAACATCCCTTCGATTCTCAGGGTAGATATTAAAAAGATAGTAATTACTAGTACTTTTAGTCCTCGTGGATACGATATTTCCAGTCTCACCTCAACTATACTATTGTTTCATAGGTGCACTTGCCTTAGTAGAATTTTTATTTAGTTTTACGACCATCAAGTTTTTAGTGCCGTTGTCGGGGACTAAGATATTAGGAACGCTTAATTTTTATTACTTTAGCTATTTTTTATTTTTATTGCAATTTAATTTTTCTATTTACAAAATTTTATTTTCTTTACTTTTGGCATGTTTTTATAGTTTATGACTAGAAGAAACCCGTCAAGACCTATACTTTTCGACAGTGAGATCAAAAGCACAGCTTGCAGAAGCCGAAGAGAAATAAGGCAAAACCTACAATATATAGAGGAAGGGCAAGAGGACGATATTCACACCACAACCGAAGAGATGACTGAAAATTAGAATAATCCGCTACCTCCTGTGGTTGCTACAAATCCATTAAATAAGAATCCTGCTCCTCTTACTATGTATGATTATGCTAAACCTACTTTAACAGGAACTGAATCGAGTATAGTTAGGCCTGCTGTTGCTACAAATAATTTTGAACTGAAACCTAACACGATCCAAATGATACAACAGTTTGTTCATTTTGATGGTTTGCAGGACGAGGATCCAAACACTTATTTAGCAAATTTTCTAGAATTCTGCGACACCTTTAAGATCAATGGTGTTTCTGACGATGCCATTCACCTTCGGTTGTTTCCCTTTTCATTAAGGAATAAAGCTAAATAGTGGTTTAACTCGTTACCTTGAGGGTTAATCACCACTTAGGAACAAATGACCGAAAAATTTTTACTTAAATATTTTTCGCCGGCTAAAACGGCTACATTAAGGAATGATATCTCTTATTTTGTGTAGATGGATTTAGAAACACTTTATGATGCATGGGAGAGATACAAAGATCTATTGAAAAAGTGCCCTCACCATGGGTTACCTCTATGGCTACAGGTTTAGACTTTTTACAATGGTGTGAACCTCTCAACAAGACAACTGATTGATGCAGTCGTAGGTGGAACTTTAAACAATAAAACACCTGAAGAGGCTTACGAATTTATTGAAGAAATGTCACTGAATAACTATCAGTGGCAAGTTATGAGAACAAAGCCGAAAAAAGCAGCCGGTGTTTTCAACCTCGACGTGGTCACTATGCTATCTAACCAGGTAGAACTTTTAAATAAAATGATTGATGGTTTGTATGGTTCTACTCAGGTTCATCCAGTAATGAGGTGTGATTCAAATGGAGGAGAAGCACACAACGTAGGTTATCCATCCTTCAACCCTAGCACAAAGGAGGAACAAGTCCACTACATGGGTAATTATTCTAGACCTCAAAATAATCCATATAGCAACACTTATAATGCAGGTTGGAGGAACCATCTCAATTTCTCGTGGGGTGGTCAAGGAAATAAAAAACCACAACATCCTCCAGGTTTTCAACAACCACCTTACCAACAAGATAAGAAACCGAACCTTGAAGAGATGCTCACAAAATTCATCTTGGTGTCAGAAACTCATTTTCAAAATACCAAAACAACACTTAAGAATCAACAAGCGACGATCCAAGGGCTCAAACTCAAATAGGATAGCTTGCTAAGTTGATTTCTGAACACCACAAGGTAGCCTACCGAGTAACACTGAAACTAACCCAAGGGAGCAACTTCATGCCATTACTGTGCACAATGATGAAGGGTTAGTTGAAGCTAAACCGAAACTGAGGCGAGACAATGTGGAAGATAAATGTAAGGTTGATGTAAGCAATGGTACATAGAAACTGGTAAGCAAGGAGTATAAACCTTGTGTGCCATACCCCAATGCAACAAGGAAAGACCACACAGACGAATAATTCGGTAAATTCCTTAAGTTATTAAAAAAATTACATATTAACTTACCATTTATTGAAGCTGTTTCGCAAATTCCAAACGTAATGAAATTTTTAAAGGTGCTATTGGCTAATAAATGAAAGTTAGATGATACGTCACACGTGGAATTAAAAGCAGTTTGCTCAGCCAACTTACTAAATAGGCTACCCAACAAACTGAAAGATCAAGGGAGTTTTGCTATTCCTTGTTTAATTGGTAGTTTAAATATTAAGAATGCATTGGCTGATCTAGGGGCAAGTATTAATGACATGCCCTATAAAATGTTTAAACAACTAGGTCTTGGGAAACCCAAACAAACTAGGATGAGCATTCAATTGGTGGATAAAACAATTAGATTTCCTAGGGGTATTATTGAAGACGTGCTTGTCAAAATTGACAAATTTATATTCCCAGTTGACTTTGTTGTTCTAGACATGGATGAGGATAGTGACGTACCTTTAATTTTAAGAAGGCCCTTTTTAGCAACTGCTAGAACTATCATTGATGTTGGCACAGGTGAATTGATACTTCGTGTAGAAGATGACACGATTAAACTTCAAGCTCGTGACTCTACTAAAATATCTAGTAATCGAGATGATTGTTTAAGTCCTGATAATTTGAGTAATATTACAACTCAAACTTCTTTGTAGGAGTCTCCTAGGAAGAACATGATGGAGCTTCATTCTAATCCATACGACAAAAACAGAACAAGTCATGAGGAACGAAGACTACAAATCGATGAACTAGACGAATGGCGAATACATGTCAAGGAGAAACTAAAAACACACGATAAATCAAAGCGCCACCACGATAGGCGTAGGGATGAAATGATGCAATTTAAAGTCAGGGATAAAGTTTTGTTAGAAGAAAAGGACCTCTGAATTGCTACTTCAGAACTTAATGCAAACGGAGCGAATCCTTTCATGGTACTGAATGTTTTCCCATACGGTACAATAGAGGTAAATTATTCTCAATTTGACACTTTTAAGGTAAATATTACTCGACTTAGACTTTATGTGAAAGATAAAGTTGATAGCAGAGTTGATGAGTTTCAACTCCTCAATCCACCGTAATCACATGAAATTGAGGTAAGTCGAGCTTAAACTTTAAATAAGCGCTTCTCGGAAGGCAACCCGAGCACTAACCCCACTAAATAACTTAGTTGTTTTTCCTTTTGCTTTATAATCTGACTGCAGGTCTTTTTGACACACACGGTCTGACACAATGGCGTGCTTTAGGCCGTGGGCTCCCCACGGGTAGTAGACACGGGCGTGGCCCTGACCGTGCTAAAATAGGAAAAATATTTTTTTTCAAGACAGGATGACACACGACCTACGATAAATCACCACAGTCGTGCGAGGCGGCCGTGGGAGTCACACAGCCTATCACACGGGCATGCTTGAGGCCGTGTAAGAACTTGCCCAAAAATTGAAATGATAAAAAAAGTTAGAATAAACCACGGGCGTAGGCCACATCCATGCTTAAAAGCCATGCGCAATCCTGATTAATTGACACAGGCGTATGGGACTAAACACGGGCATGAGAGAAATGAAAGGGAGCACTACATGGCAGTGCGATGTGGCCGTGTGGGTCACACGACCTAGCTACACAGGTGTGTCCAAAGGCCGTGTGTGATACTGACTTAAAACATCAACCCATAAGCATAAGCCATGAGCACAGGCGTGGAGAACCTAACACGGGCGTGGGAGAAACGAATGAAAGTGTACATGGCCGTGCGACGCAGCCGTGTGCACTACACAGCCTGGGAACACAGACGTGTCGAAAGGCCCGTATGTAAACCTGACTACGATTTCATGAAAAACACGGGCAGAGAGTATACCACACGGGCATGGGCCACGGCCGTGTGGCCCAAAATAGGGCTTACACGATCGTAGCCCTCCTTTTTATTTCCCCCTAACCCTAATTTCTTCCTATCTCCCTTCACTATTCATCATCTTCTCCCACTAGCCACCCTTTTTTCTCATTTCTTTTCTTCATTTTTCTTTCCTTTCTCTATTTTCTCCTCTCCTTTCCATTCCTTCTCCCTCACTTTCTCCCCCTCAATTCACTAACTTCCCCCCGTCAACCAACCCACCCCGCGAGTGTACCAAGCCCCGTCAAGCACCACCGTCGTTCATCAGTCGTTTGTCCCTCCTTTTACCCCTACTACCTTCATTTCTTTATTCTATTTCTTGATTTATCCTTAGTTATTCTTTCTATTGCTAATGATTTGCATGCTTATGATTTTTATTTATGTTTAGTGATTTTCAATTTTACTGATGATAAAGTTTTACTTAATCTTTTGTATCTTCATTGATTTCCATTTCTACCCACATGATTAGCATTATCAATAGTTCCTTACCATATTTCATTTGCGTCTCAGTCTCTACTTATTTGATCACAATGCTATCATGCCTATTATTAGTCTAAGTCAGTTCCTAGTCATTTTTAAATATTTATCACTATTTCTGGTAGTCTCTATTATAACATGATTTGTCTTTCAGCTCGGCTTTGTTTAGTCTTAGTACTATTTTTCTTTTTTACTAATATCCCTTTGGCCCTTTGATTCATATGCAGTATCACCACTTGGTTTTAGCCTGCTTGAGTTTTTGTCTATATTATTTTACGAACAAGTTACTATTTTAGACTACTCAGATTTTGTTTGCAGATGTGGGGATTGTTATTGATGACCTAATCTTTTATTTGCAGATATCATGATAAACCCAAAAGGCAAGAAAGCTGCGGTTCCCGCCTCTAAAATACAAAAAGGAGCAACATCCTCATCTGGCCCCACCACTGAGATACGACATCCATTCTTTCAATTTCCACCAGGGCCCCAAGAGGAATTATTTCAGATTCTACGTGCCTGACCCCTAGGTGTGGGCCGTTGCATCGATTGGACCGCACTAGAGCAGGTCCATCTAGCTGATTAGGTTCGGGCCCTTCTAGCCACCGCTCTATGGGACCGATTCTTTGATATCATCGAGTTGACATATTTGGAATTCACCTTAAAACTCAACTCGACTTTCAAGTTACAGACAGTAATGGCAGAATATGACGACCCAGGAACAGTTCAATTCCACCTTGGCGGTCTAGTACGTCAGTTGAGTGTCCTAGAATTTATAGCTGCCTTGGGACTTTACACCAACGAGTTTATGGAGGCCGACCATTTCCCCCACCTCCAATGCCACATACATTGTTCACCTTCATCGTGTTGGGTAGACCTCCAGCCTACTACAGGTATTTATGATCCTAGCCGTTCAAAGGTATCGGCTCTAGCTCCATCTCTACGCTATCTCTATGCCCTAACTGGGAGGCTAGAGAGCACTGGCATTGTCAACACTCACGATGCATACTTCTTGTGGAGCATGAGCCAATGGCATATTTTTTATCGCGTTTACTTTGTCGCCCTTGCCTTTCACCCCCAGATAAAATGACATCGAAAGTGAGTCATCAGCATCGGCCCATATGTGACTCGTCTAGTGCGATATTTTGGGCTCTTGAATATAGTAGCGCAGTCTTCATCACTCACTCTCATTGGCCAGATGTCCCCATAGGGCATCCAAAGTATGCTCCATATGCGAATGATTGAGCGTCGTCGTGGGTTCGGCCCTCCTCAGTATCGACTTACAAGGATGATACCGAGGATATTCCTGATGATATCCCTGCATTTTAAGAGGGCCCACCTTCACAGCCACTACCGAGTCACCGACCAGTTCATGCGGCTGCTTCATTGTCTAAAGTTTCTAACCACCTTCATCGCTTTGAGAAATATTGCACTCAGCGATTTGACAACATCGAGGCAACGCTACAACAAGTTTGCTAACAATTTCACATATCGCCTCCAGCACCACCACCTCACGATCCAGATGTCGATGAGGACTTTTAAGTCTATTTAATTTTCAACTTGTTTTTCTTTTTATTTTATTTTTATTTTTACGTTTCTTTTGCACTTTCATTATCATTTCCTTACAAAAATTCTATTAGTATAATTTGAATTTTCTTTTATCTAGTTATTTTATTATTATTAACCATAACAACCCTATACATATAAATCCCTTAAATATTCTTGATGGCATCGCAGTTTCAAAAGGTTCAGTCAATGGGTACTACTAAGGAATAAACAAACAATCCTCCACGACTGCCATGTCCTGCTCGACCATGACCATAGCCACCACGACACCGACCACCATGATAACCTCTTCGCTGGCCACTGTGATTGTGGAACCCAACCTCTACCACTACCTTTACCTCTATCTACATGTCATATACACATCACTTTCAATGCCTCTAGACCTATTTCTGCTCTTTCAAGGATTACATCCAAATTCAGGGCAGTTTCGCTTCTCTCCCTCTCTTCTGCTATTATGCTTATATTGATATTATCTATATCTGTACATTAAGGACAATGTACATTTTAAGTGTGGGGAGGTTGTTTATTTGATTATCAGAAAAAGACCTGAATTGTCATCTTGTTCTCAAATAATTTCCTCATATTACTATTAGAATGAATCTTGATTGACTTATGATTTGTATTGATATGTTTTGATTTAAATCATAGGTAATTGTGCATTGATTGTTTAAACTTTAAGACACTAGAGGATCAAGCATGACAAGTTGACTTTTGAGAATTAAAATTTCTAGGTTGTTTCCCTGAATCGAGGTATGATCTTGAAGTTTTGAATTTACAAGATTGACATCAAATACTCATAAATTTCATAAGACTTTAAGCCTTTTAGAGCATATATCTTTCTTACTCACTGATTTTTTTATGAGTATGTCAACATTGATTTGCTATTCTAGAACTTGTATCGATTATACATGTCGAGACCACACTTTGATTTGATATACTGAAATGATAAAGGCACTTAGGTTCTAACCCATTTACCCCATAAAAATCCTACCCACATAATTGACCCCTAGTGAACCCCTTTGAGCCTTAGCTATTATTTCTCGATTTTACCCTTTAATTTTAACCAACAACTTTTCCCTTTTTGATTCATTAATAATTTTTCCCTTTTTATTGACTCCCTTTTTATAGAGACTTAATTTGATTAGTTACCTAATTATGTTTGTTCATTCCAGTTGCTAAATTATTTCTTATTATGTATTTTCCATTATTGTTCTTATTCTAAAAAAAACTCGTATATTCATTCAAATTACATATTATTCTAAAGAGCTTGGGTAAGTTACCGTATTGAGAGAAAAGCTCCCTTCATTAGTTTTGGTTAGTGTTAATTCTGGCACTTGTTTGTAATTTAGTGATTAGCTTTTTTTTTTCTAAGTTTAGTAATCTATTAAATTAATCTCGATTCTAACCCTCTTTTGCAGCCTTTATCCACACCTTTAACCCAAGCCCCATTACAACCCTGTTAAAGACTTTTTGATTTGTGTATCATCTCATTATAGTGGTAGAGATTTGATTTTCATGCAAGCCTATGGTAATAACTTTTCATGTTTGACTATTGAGTACTTAATTATTGAACCTTAAACACTTTGAGTGATTTGAATGAATCATTAGTGAGGATGTCAACCTTGTCAATTTGGAATTAAGGGTGATTACTTAGATAAAGGGGGATACCTATGATTTTATGATTGAAATGCATAATTTGGATTTTTTGAAACTTTAATATTCTTATAGTTAAGCTCTTAACATATGATTACTTGTGGATTATTTCAAACATTATTAATAAGAATTATAAGTTAAGAAGGATTTATTTTATTTGTGAGTTGAGGATTTTGCTTGAGCACAAGCAAATGCTTAAGTGTGAGGATATTTGATAAACCATAATATATACATATTTTTACCTCATGCTTGGCATATTTATGGATGATTTTTCCTTGGTTTCATTGAATTTGATGCTCCTAATCCTTTAATTTCATGTTTTATACTCAGGAAAGCTTAGGATAGTGAAAAGAGTAAGAAACGGGCCAAAAATAGACAAATTGGGCCTAAATTAGTGTCTCACATGGCCTAGGCACTTCCACACGGGTGATCCACATGCCCGTGTGTGACACATGGGTAGATCACACACCCGTGTGTCATGGCCGTGTCGACATTACTCCAAGTCAGAATTGCACACGGCCTGAGCAGCTTCACACGGGCGTGGCACACGGTCGTGGCACTGTCAAGCCCAAATCTAGTTCTACTCGGAAAAGGTTAATTTTGGGCTATTTTGGGCATTCAAAAGTCTATATAAATACCCTAGAAGAGGATTAGGGAGGAGACGGAGAGTTGAAGGAAGAAAATACTCAAGGACAGCCATCAGAATCATCTCAAAGGCAGGATTCACATCAAGACTGAAGAATTCCATCCAATTTCCTAGAAGTTCTTTGGGTTTCTTTATGTTTTGTTATTTCCCAGACTTTGAGATGTTTTTCATTATTATTATGAACTAAACTCCCTAAATACCTAAGGGAGATAAAACCTAAGACGGATCTTATTATTATTTTAGTTATATGATAAATACTTGTTCTTATTCTTAATTGTGAGATTAACCCTTACTTTAATATTCCAGGATATTAATTCGGATTTTTGATATGCTTATTCAGTAGAGCAAAAGTCCCTGTTTAAGAGTAGATCATTCATAATTAAGCGGAGTTGCATGCAATCTTAGAGATAGGACGATATAAATCTACCGGATTAGAGTCAAATCTAATAAGGGAATCCATATATCAAGTTAATGCGACAATAGGGGTTTTAATTAGAAAGAGATTTCGATTAATCAACCTAGAGTTAGTTGTTTTTAGTCTTGAGAGGGATATTAACATAAATTAGAGATTTCTACGGATTAAGTCAAGAGAATAAATCGTCTAATTCAGAAGTAATAAGTGAAGTATAGGTGAATTCTTCCTTGGGTATTGTCTTCTCCATTGGTTTTCCTAAAGTATTTTCCAACTTTTATCTCTGTTGTAATCTTAGTTAACTAGATAGTTAATTTTAGTTTTTAAAACATCCTTTCCATTCTCAGGCTAGATAATAAAAAGATAGTCATTACTAGTACTTTTAGTCCTTGTGGATACGATATTTTCAATCTCACCTTAACTATACTACTGTTCGATAAGTGCGCTTGCCTTAGTCGAATTTTTAGTTAGTTTTACGACCATCAACATTCCTTCTGGCAGCCTAGGTAATCTGATCCAAACAACAAGCTTGACAGATAAGGTTGATTCGTTGAAAATGCTGGCGTCCACGGTCTTACTATCAGTTAGTGCCCAAATATTGTCCATGGTCCACCAGCCAGCGCCTCCAAATATTCCTCATCAGTTTGAAATTTGACCGAGAAATAATCGTTTTCCAAGTGTATGATTTGCAAAGGTTGATTCATTCTCCAAATTGTTTGCAGTTTGTTAACCATGGCAAAAAACGAAAATTTTCTCCCAAGTAGCTTGACAATAACTGTTATTGCCATTCGCTTAGCAATGAACTGATGTACTCGATCGGAGAAAGTTATTGATGGCACACCATCTATAACCACCGCCTTCACATCCCCATCGTCCAATTGAAAACCCTCCTCTTGCTGCACATTAACCCCTACAGAAGCACTTCCCATTAGCTTTTCTTTCCAAGATACAAGTTGAATACTAGCCCCATCCACTCTAATCCCTTTTTCATTTACTACTGGGTTATCAGGATCTAGTGGTTCGTCCATCCTGCGTTTAACCTTCTTCGTCGATCTTCTGACATCGGTTGCAAAATCCATCCGGCTTATTCTTGTTAATTTGGAGATTTTAAATGTATTAAATTATATTAATGTAAGTTATTTTTATTAATGACGTATCATACAGTCCATTGATTTTCTTTTCAAAAATATTATAAATATGGTAAAATTATATAAATATATGACTAAAGAATTATAAAGTAAAATTTAATGAATGCAGACTAAGAAATAGAATATAATATATAAAAAAATTTATGCACATGGTGAAACTGATATTGTGGGTTAATAAGATATTTGTGAGGAAGAAGGAAAAAAATATATTAATTTAAAAAATTACCCACTTCTCGTAAAACTACGTGCTTAATTCTTTTATTTTCTAAAATAACTTTTTCACATTATTTATTTATTTATGTAGGTAAAAGCTACCCACTTAATTCACTCTAAAGAAAATAGTCACCTTTAATTTTATTTTAAATAGAAATTTGAAGAGGTCAACTACCTTTAAGAAATATTTTCAATCAGGGTTATCATTGCAAATGAATACAAATGAGGATGGCAGCAGCACAATGTTTGCCAACCTTATTTTACTTAATTCTTTTTCATATTAATTTGATGATCTCTTCTAAGGATAACTTTTTAATTTGTAAGCTTATTGTGCGCCTGCACTTGAATGATTACTAAAAGGCGCTGATGAGCATTAATTAAATCTTCTCGCATTCTTTTATAATAAATAATAAAAAATAGGGTTTAAGTCTGACATCAAATTTTAAATTAAATACGAATGTTTCTGCAACTCCTGCTTTAAAGTTAGCGAAAATTTTTTAATTTCGAAGTTAAAAAGTTATAATTTATTTTATTTAAAATAAAAGTTAAAAAACTCCACCAAGTATATAGCATTATGTTAGATACATAATTGATTTTAGGAAAAATCACTCTCATTTGAAAAATATCCACGTACTCTTTGAGATTTAAAGATACACTAACTTTTCTAGGTTTATTAATGAGTAAGCTATAATTATGTTACAATTATTAAATTTATATTTTCATCAAAGTTACAATTTCATCGTTCAATAATAAAAAGTTACAATTTCATAATTCAATTATTTGAAATTGATCATTTAAGTTACCCCTCTGTTAACTTCCTAACAAATGCCAGCATAGGCCATTGAGTTATTATTTCTCAAATATATTTTGAGTAAGTTACACCGTTGGTCATACAATTATTTGTAAGTTTTTTTTTATCACTCAATTATAAAAAATTACAAAATGATCACTAACATATTGATGTCAGAATTTTTTATGTATAATTAATTCTAAATCCATGTTTCAATATACTAAATTCAAATTTAATATCATGCATGTCTATAACCCCTAAACTTAAGTCCCACTACACAGTTCAAATAAAACAGTACAATCCCAATTAGCAGGAGTTATACGTTGGAAAATTTGGACATCACATATATAATAAGGATAATTACATATTATTATTTATTATCATGATAGGTTAACCTAAATTAAAACTGATCTAATTTGGTTAGAATTTTATTGGGCTTTTAATTATTAAATAAAGTATGGGTCAAATATGTGTAGATACTCTTTTAATCAAATTCTAATTAATGATGGGCTAATTAGAATTTGATTAGAACTAATATGCTAAGGTTATAAATATTAGGGTTATGGTCCCCAAATTATACACAATATATCTTTTCTAATATCCCATCATTAGAAAAGAGAGAGCAAATATTCTCTGAATTTCTTATGTGCTAATTTGGAAGATCAAATCTCCAAGATCCAGAAAGTTTCAAGGAACCCATGAATTCAGGTACGCTTCCGCATTTAGTTTTGTTCTTGATTTATTCTTGATGATTTGACATGACAGATCCTAGTTTACGGTTCTATATTAGATATTATTTAAAATTCTAACAAGTGGCATCCAAGCTTTGTCATGTTGAATTATTGAGAATGAATTGATTCTTTATTAATTTCGGATTGATTCGTTTTTCTTTTTTAATTTTATGGATTTTATATTTTAATTATATATTATGTTGAATCTTTGAGATTCTGATAAATTTTGGGTTTTGATTCTTTAAATAAAGTTTTATGATTTTATAAATATAATCTAGTTTAATATTTGCATATGTTATTCGAAAGATGAATGTTTATTTATTTATTTGATAAAATTGATTTGTTAGATTTTTTATCTTCTTTTCACACAATTATTTTATAATTTTTGGTTAAAGTTATTATTAAATTAAAATTACATACTTATAACTTTTTTGCAATTGAAGAATTCCAATTGGGTTGTATAATTGGTTTTGAAAGTTAATTCACATGATAATCGAATAAATGAATGTTGGTAAGATATTTTTTTCCACTATTTATTTTAAATTTTCTGTTTGTAGTTGAATATATATGGAATCATCATCTTTTATCTTTATTTATGATGAATTATATTCACCATTGAATTCAATTCATATATCTGAATGATTACTTTTGGTTTCTTTTATAATTATTTTATGTAAGTTTTAGTTATTATGGAATCGACTAAAATTAAAATATTTGAGATTATTTTTTTAAATATGGTGACTATGACTTTTCATAAGTAGTTGACTTTTATATAATTTGGGATTCTTCTTATAATTTGTGGTTATGGATTTTTTAAGTATTTGTGCATATAAAGAAGTTTTATGATAATGTTTTTAGTCATGAATATAAATTTGAGTTTACATAAAATATGTAAGGCAAGCCAAGATTATTTTTATATTTGTGTGTGTATATATATTATATGCATATCAATGATTTTGAGGATTAATGCATGATTATAGTTTGTGTGAACAGACGTTTATAACCATTATTCAATAAGATATCTTTTATAGTTTAATTGGTGAAATTAAGTTTTGATGGATATCATTGAAGTTAATTTTTGTTTTCGTTATGGTTATATATTCAATTTTTAGGTACTTTTGGTGCAAATTCATGTCAATCTGTATACATATTTAAATATTTTGGTTTTAAATTTGGTTATATAATCTTAGGTTTTGGCATCTTATGATTCTAAATATTTGGTTAAATTATGATGATATGGTTTATTGTATGAATTGTGGGATATGCCAACTATTATGATTTTGTTTTTTTAGATTTATTGGCTTGAAAATATTTTTCAAGTATTTATGTGAATATCTGTTTAATCATAAATACAACTTTGGATTTACATGATAAATTCAGGGTAAGTTTTTCTATTTGATTATGAATACATATATATGCGTGAATTACTTTGGTGTTTTTATCCATGCCAAAATTAAGAATACATGTGCTTGTTAATTATTTGGCTTTGAACCACTGCATTATTTCTATTTGTTTTTGATATATACGATTTTGGAACAAAAAAAAATTTTAAGGTTTTCGGTTTTTTATTGCATTATTAAGACAACCTTATTTTGGATTATTTCAGAGTCTATAAAGCAATAAAAAATAATAATTTTTGACATTTGACTATTGGGGAAATTTAAATTTGAATATTGGTATGTTTATATATATTTTAAAATAACTTAATTGACGCAAAAAGTCATCAAAGTGATTTTTTTTTATCAATTATTTTGTTTTAAAATATAAAAGTTTTTGTGCATGTAACTTAAATTATGTTAATATTGATTGACCCAAATGAAGGTTAATAATATTACATGTGCAACTAAGGTGATAAACATGTGACGATTATCCGGTTTTACATGTGAGTAATAAATTGGCCCAAAGGAAGATTTATTATTCTACATGTTCTTATTGTCAATGTTTAATTACTCCACCAAGATATCACTTACAAGTTGATATTTTGTCCAAAGATGAAATATTAATGGAGTGTCCGATATCTTGATATGAGGTTTCCCTTTATTCAAATTATTTTAGTTTAAATTTAAAGTCTTATGTGAGATTATTTTGATTTATTCTGCTATTATTATATTTGTCAACATCACTATATGTTGTTTTGCAATAAATTTTAATTTGATTGAAAGATGAAATTAAGGTAAATATTTTGAAACAAATAAATTCAGATTTTGGCTTTTAATTAAGGATGTTTAATATTTTAAATAAATTAGTTGAAACAAAATGCCGCCAAAGTGGCCTTTTTTGTATAGATTAGTTTATTTGAAATATTAAGATGATTATATGTTTTTATGATTCATGCGTTTATTAATTGACCCAAAGGTAAGTTAATATTTGGCAGAATTACAACGACATCTGTGGTGATAAATGTATGACAATTATAAGGTATTTTATGTGAGCAATAAGTTAGTCCAAAGATTAATTCATTGTTTGACATAGTTTATTGTCAATGTTTGATTGCTACAACAAGAGTACCGCTTACTGTTAATATTATTATCCAAAGACTTGATATTAATGTTGTGTTTGGTATCTTGAGATGAGATTAGCCATTATCCTAAATTTATTGTTTACTTATGAATATTGATGTGAGCTTTTTACTTATTTTTTGTTCTATATTCAGCTAATTCATATTCTACTGCCACAATATCTGCTAATATAAATTCTATACCCATGCTTAATGGGACTAATGTCAATGAATGGAAAATGCACTTACTTATAGTGCTTGGTTGTATGGACATAAACCTTGCACTAAGGGAAGAAAAACCTGCACCTCTCACTGCAGAAAGCACCCCCTATGTTAAAAGGGATTTTGAGAGGTGGAATCATTCAAATTGTATGAGTCTAATGATCATGAAGCACAACATTTTAGAAGGCTTTAAGGGCATAGAATCTGAAAAGATTACTCAGGCCAAGGTTTCCTTGACGAAATTAAGAAACGTTTGGCTAAAAATGATAAAGTTAAAATGACATCATTTCTAACTTCATTGATGTCTATAAAGTATAAAGGTCAAGGAAATATTGAGCAATCTAAGGGCTATGAATTTTATGATCCCACAATTAGGAATATTTTTGAGACGAGAATTGCAACATTCTTTTAGGATGTTGAGTTTGGAGAGAGAAATAAGGTTAGAGACATTGTTTTTAAGGAGGAATTGAATTTTAACTCAGTTCCTACTATCACTTTTGATGATGTTTAGTTTCTCATACCTATCATTGATTAAGAAGTGAATCTAGAACCTCAATAAGACAATGTTAAACAACTCTCTATTCAAGATGAGGTAATTGTTCCAGAAGAACAAACTCAACAACCTCAAGAATTTATGTTATTAAAAAAGTCCACTAGGGAAAGGGTTATAATGACTTTAGAGGAATATTTTGACATTAAGCTACATCAGATGAATATTAAGTTAATGGTTTCTCAATGATAACATTGATCATACATTTATATGGTGCAATTAAAAAACTTTGTGTTTGATGATGCAAAGGTAATGATTTGCAGATTAAAGAACTTCATCTATGGGCTTAAGTAGACTTCTCGTCAATAATATTACAAAATTTACCAAATGATTATCTCATTCGATTTAGAGATGAATTTTGTTGATAATTGTATATGCCATAAGTTTAGTGGGAGTAAGGTTCTATATTTGGTTTTATATGTTAATGACATACTGCTTGTCAATAATAAGTACAACCTCAATCAATGTCCTAAGAATGATTTTGAGATTACGAAAATGCATAAGATTTTTTACATTTTAGCAATAGAAAATCTAATGTACATTCAGGTTTGTATACATTGGAATATTGTGTATATTATTGGGATGTTAGGCAGATATTTTAAGCAACCCTGCCATTGGATAGCATCCAAAAGGGTTATAAGGTATTTTTAGAGAACAAAAGATTATAGGCTCACATATCGGAGATCTAATTAATTAGAGATCATCAGGTATATAAACTCCGATTTTGATGGAATATGGATACAAGATTTTGTCACTAAGGTGCAAATTTTGAAAACAAATTGCAGTCCTTTATTCCAATAGCAACAGGAGCACATTTAAGTCGAAACATATAGACTTTAAGTTCCTAGTTGTTAAAGTAAAAGTTCAGAGTGGTTAGGTACTTATAAAGCATATTAGGACAAATTCCATGATTGCAGATCCGCTTACTAATGAACTACACCTAAGGTTTTATAAAAGCACATTGCTCATATGGGTGTAATGTCATTTAAAGGATATTTGGTTTTAGTGGGAGTTTGTATTTTTAAATGCTTTTATGTAATAGACACATTTTCAGTTATTTCAATTTAAAAATAATAAGTTTATTTTCTACAGAAATAAAGTTTATTTGGCTTATCCACACTCTGATTTTGGTAAGGTTTGATCTTACTAAAGACGACCAGCTGGAAATAGACATGTTTAGATCATATTGCATGTAATTTCCATGCTACACATCCATACTTGATCTATGTCATTTGATTGTATTAATATACGTGATCATGGATGGATTTAGTTACGATATATGTAACGAAAGTTACCTTAGTTCTATGTTAACATAATTAATAGACGAGATTGTTCGGAATACCTTTTGGATATGATAGTAAAATTTTGAGCTCATAAGGTTATATAATGGTATGCAATTATAAAGTAATTAGTATATATGAGGTCCAAGTGGGAGATTGTTGGAAAATTTGGACATCACATATATAATAAGGATAATTACATGTTATTATTTACTATCATGATAGGTTAGCCCAAATTAAAAGTAATCTAATTTGGATAGAATTTTATTGGGCTTTTAATTATTAAATAAAGTATGGGTCAAATATGTGTAGATACTCTTCTAATCAAATTCTAATTAATGATGGGCTAATTAGAATCATCATTAATTAGAATTTGATTAGAACTAATATGCTAAGGTTATAAATATTAGCGTTATGGTCCCCAAATTATACACAATATATCTTTTCTAATATCCCATCATTAAGAAAGAGAGAGCAAATATTCTCTGAATTTCTTGTGTGCTAATTTGGAAGATCAAATCCCCAAGATCCAGAAAGTTTCAAGGAATCCATGGATTCAGGTACGCTTTCGCATCTAGTTTTGTTCTTGATTTATTCTTGATGATTTGACATGACAAATCCTGGTTTACAGTTCTAGTTTTATATTAGATATTATTTAAAATTCTAACATTATAATATAAAGTCTAAAATACTTTTTAATTAGAAAAAAATTATCCTAACCGAGCCATTTGAATGTCATGTTCGTGTTTGAACTTGGTGAGTTATCTGTAAAGATGAAAACTAAGAGGAAATGAGCTTAAGAAGCTCAGTGTGCATCCAATCATAAGAAAATCAGCATGGAACAATAGACATAGCATACAAGATAACAATTCTTAGAATAAACACATTCATATAGAAATTCAGAATTTCACAGTATTAGTTTATCAAAATAACAAATCACTATAGTATTTTAGAATTCACAGTTTTGTATGCACATACTTATGAATGGCAATGCAGTTTTAGTCTATCAGAAAAGGTCCTACCCAACACCACTACACAATACACTATGAGTTCCCCAGAACTCATCCAACCTTATACACTGGGTTGTGGATAAACCACCGCTGATTTGTAGATGAACTGCCACTTTTGTGGATGCATATCAAAATTACAGATAAAAGCTACCATTGAGTTTGTAAAAATTGTGGGTAAACCACCAATATTTTCAGATAAAAACATTTGTACATAAACTGCCACTTGGTTTGATAACGAACCACATATTTGTAGATAAAAATTGTCACTAGGTTGTGATTGCATAACATATTTGCAGATAAAAATTGCCACTGGGTTTGTGGACAAGCCACCACGATTTGTAGATTATTAAACTGCCACTTTTCCTCCGTACATGTCATCCTACCCATGCTATGAACAATTCAACACTAGCAGTAAACATGCTTAACATGTATTCAATTCAACATTGGCAATAAACATGCTTATCATGTATTCAATTTAACACTAGCAGTAGACACGCTTAACATGTACTCAGTAGGTTGGTGACAATATTAAAACTAATGGTTCATCAGTATTACAATGATAGTAGGCTTGTAATATTCACTTTTCATATGATATAACAATAGCACTTTAGTCATTAAATCACAGATTTGAGAATAACAAAATATAGGATACTTAATTGAGCAAATAAAAATTCTAAAACCAATTCAGGGAACATACAAGGACTAAATTGAATAAATCATGAATTTCTAGGTAAAACTACAAAATAGAGGTCACACAATTGTGAGGTCAAATCGTGTGAGATGCTATAGGCTGTGTGGAAAGGTTACACGGTCGCGTGGTCATGCCGTGTAATAGATTGTGGTTGTGTGGCAAATGTAAATATTAACCTACAAGGGAGATACGACAATGTGGCAGGCTTTTTGGAAGAGCTTGTGGCCGTGTGCTTCACGAACTAGCCTAGGATTTTCAGAGGCACATGGCCGTGTAGTCCACACGCCCTTGTGGGAGACCATGTAACCCTAATCCTACACACAATTGAACGCCTTTAGACATACTAACTTCTATAGTGCAAATTCATCAACCAAATATAACCGCCTGGTGATTTCTGCAAGCACATGGGTTAGGTTGTAATATAGATTCATACAATGAAGTATTGGAGTACTACGAGGATTGTACCCAAGGGAGGTGAGACTAAACTAATTCTAATATCTACATTAACAGGTCTAATTAGTAATCTAATTGAACTATATTACGACGAGACTTAAGGTGATAGAAAATTATGTTTTATAGAAATGATTAAAAACATAAAAACAAAGAAGGGAAACAAATTGTAGATTTTATTAATTTTAAGGACAGAAGACTAACTCGGTTTGGTGCTCATAGCTAACTCTTATTTCGGGTTCTATCCAACAAACTAGTCATTAACCTAGCAAGATCTCTCGATCTTCCACGAACCTATTGAGTCAGCAAAAACTACTCATCTCTCGACTTCACAGTCCAGATCAGATTGGGGTAAGGTGTTCATGGATAGAAAATAGCAATTTTAGGTTCATTCCCACCTATATGACTTCGTAGGGTTATCAAGCTTATGATTTTAAGGTCTTTCTATCCCAACCAACTGATTTACTAAGAAACCATATGTAACCTCCCCAACCCATCCTAGACGTTAGACCCAAATTCGAGAGGTTACATCGGCCATCGATATGGCCTAGTACGGTCGGAGTTTATAAAATAGTCATTTTAAAACATTTATTTATTTTAGAAGAAAGCTTAGCTTATTTTCAGAAAAAAAATATGAGCTAATTTATTTATTCTTCCAAAACTTATTTACAAACTTAGCAGTGGAAAAGTGATATTTACTTAGTTTCAATAAAATTCTATGTTTCATGCTTAATTAATTAAAAACCTTATTTTAAATTAAGTTAAATGTCATACATGCTGAATAAAACCAAAACCTAAGTCTCATGCCACTGTGCAAAAATAAAATAACACAGTCTCTGAATAATAATAATAATAATAATAATAATAAGATATCAAATAATAACTTAAAAATGTTTTAGTAAATAAAATCGATCCAAGTCGAGCCTTCCATATGTCAAGTCTGCATCCTAACTTGGTGGGTTATCTGTAAGGATGAAAATTAAAGGGGAGTAAGCTATGAAGCTCAATGTGAGTTCAGTCATAAGAAAATCGGAACAAAATAACAAACAAATAAAGATTATGCATTAGCAATTTTGGGATTAAACACAACCATAAAACTCTTCAGATTAATGGTTTTTTACATAAAATGCTTCACTTCACTATCTCAATATTCACAGTTTTATGTGCACATGCTTATAAATGCAATGCAGTTTCAAGTTAACAAAAAAGTCCTACCCAACTCCGCTACACATCTCACTTTTGAGTTCCTCAAAAATATCTAACATATCACTCTGGATTGTGGACGAGCCACCATTGGTTTGCAAATAAACTGCCACTTTGCAAAGAAAAACGTGGGTAAACCACTAGTATATTAGATAAAATCATTTGCGGTTATTGCCACTTATTGTGAGTGCACAATATGGTTTTAGGTTAAACAAACTGCCATTGGGTTTGTGGACAAGCCACATATTTGCAGTTACTGCCACTTGTTGTGAGTGCACAACATATTTGCAGATTACACAAACCGCCACTGGGTTTTGTGGACGAGCCACCACTTATTTGTAGATTTAATAAATTGCCACTCTTCCTCCATATAATTTCTCGCCCCATGCAATGCACTATATCATGCTTTGAATTATAACAAATCACACTAGTAGTAGACATGTAATATGTATTCAATTCATCAGTAACACCTAACATGCTTATCATGTTCTTAGCAGGGAAGTAAAAATTTTATCACTTTCAATTTAATAGTTTTACTTTATCATAAAACACATATTGTTTACGTATCATGTGATGTAATAAGAGCACTTAAGGCATTAAATACAAATTTTAGAATTCACACAATATTAAGGACTTAATTGAGCAAGGAAAAACTCTAAAAACAATTTAGAGAATATACATAGATTAAATTGGACATATCATACTCTTACATAATATTAATAATTCAGTCAATCTGTCATGGATTCTAAATTTATTCGTATTTTTAGGGACTTAATTGAATAAAATAAAACACTAAATATAGTTTAGGAATCAATCAGGGACTAAATTGAGCAAATCACAAAATTCTAGGCAAAAGTGTAAAATCTGAAAAATAGAGGCACATGGTCCCGTGGCTAGGCTGCGTGAGATGCCTCAGGCCGTGTGGAAAGGTTACAAGGCTATGTGGTTAATAAACTACACTAGGGGTTTCAGGGCATATGGCCATGTAGTAGTCCGTGTGGTCCACACGCCCGTGTGGAAGGGTCATGCCCATGTGAGAAGCAAAACCGTACCTCTAGATGATGTACTACACACTTACCGAATACATTAGCCTACCTTTAAGCCTATTTTGGCCCCTAAGGTCAAATAAATGACTCAAATTACACTTTTTTATTATTTACGAACTAAAACTAAAAAGTAAATAAAAAATATATCGAAATTGCTTTTATACGACCTCCTTAAGTACACAAAATAGTTTAATAAGCTACAACAAATTGCGGCAGATCAAATTCCTCCATACTTAAGTCATTACTTGTTCTTACGCATGAAAACATAAAAAGAAAAAAAATATAAAAATGACCCTTGAGCAAGTATGATACAAAGATGAAAGTGACATAAATAAGAATAATCATACATACACATAATTCAAGCATGATATGTAGATGACTTACCACTCTTAACTTCAAACACCTAAGTTCAGTATGTTACAAAGCATATAAGCAACAAGGTCCTCAAATATATTTATCTATCAATAAATCTTACAGGTAATTTGATTATTCGAGTAGAATACAGAGAATTATCATTGTAATTACTCAACACAATGTCCGTTTATAAATATATTTACCTAAGTCACATAGGACTTTTCAGCTTGTAGTGTTCTGAGGCTTAAGGTTAGTATGAGATTCAAGAACAAGGAGCATCAAAATAGTTTCAAGCACGAAATTAGTTTGGCACATCGTATTATCCCCTATTTGCCCCCTTTAGTAACCCTTTCTTGCTATGAGATTCAAGAACAAGGAGCATCAAAATAGTTTCAAGCACGAAATTAGTTTGGCACATCGTATAATCCCCTATTTTCCCCCTTTAGTAACCCTTTCTTGCTCACCCTTTTAATTCTCCTTCTCTCACCTTCCTTATATCTCCATGTAGGAAGTCATAGTGTAATACTAGTAACTATGGTTAGCTTATGAGTTTTTGTGCACTAATGACTGAATTTTCTAGTTTTGTAACCTTATTTTTGGGCCACTTTTGACATTTTTAATATTTTCTCTTTTAGTACTTTTTCCACTCGTTTTGACTTTTCTAAAATTTTATTTTGTTTGGAAAATTTTAACTTATCCTATAACACTAGATTATATTGTTTCTTTTTATTTCGCTCTGATTTTACAAAACCACCTTTATGTCTTTCCCATCCCTCAATATGTACAGCCCGTCGTCTAAATTCATGCAATTCAGTGACCAAAGAAAAAAAGGTAAGTACAATTTTTGTTTTGGTTTCAGGTTTTGTATAAAGGTTTATCAAGACGGGTTTTTTTGCTCAAATATGGGTACTCAAGATTGATGAATAAGGTTGGCTTTTTGGCTCTAGGTTATACCAAGCAATGCTTTAGGTCATCCCTAGGTATCTTAATATTCACAAATTTAATTAATTAAACAATCACAATTCTAACCATTTATCATTCATACTAGCATGCTTGTTTCCCTTTATTCTCTCTGTCATTTGGTGTATTCAATTACTTAATGCCTGTTTACAATGTAATATATAGAACTTAGTAGTCTAGTAATTGAAAATTTAAAATTAATCTCTATCATGACAAATTTATAGTGAATACAATCAACCTATATCAATGCTCCTAACCATTCACTTGTATTTCTACAAGCCCAAGCACACTTTCAATAAGAAAAATAAAAATGGTAAAAAATAAGGCCTAAATTTCCTATGTTACCCCCAACACTTTAGACAACAGATTGTCCCTAATGTGTAACCCTTAAGTATAAAATGAACAAAGTTACCCGATTAATCATGATATTGTCGTAGTCTTATTGTGGGTGCTTTTTTCCTTGTTCATTTATGGCCGTAATTGTAGTGTTTTCGCCATATAAAGTTCCTTCATAGAAAATTTAGAACAAAAAAATATATATATGTATAAACTACTGTTACTGTTACTCTTAATCTAAAACAAGAAATAAAAATCGTCCTAATAATTTGTTTTACAATCCCAAAAATTAAAAAGCGTTCTTAATCATCAAAATAGGGTGGTTACCCCCTCCATTGGAGCTTTCTCTTTTCCCAAAACATGGCCTCAAAAGGAGCCTCCACTTGACAAATGTGCATGTTGGGTTAAGCTGCAGATGACTGGCCCTTTCTACGTGGATCTTTTCGACTGGAATGCCCTCTTGTAGTCGTCATCCTCCTCCTCCTAGGGGCTATGCTCCATAGCCCCATCGTCCTCTTCTTCTTTCTTATTTCTGTTGTCCTCTTCACTTCCTTGCTCTTCGGATATGTGATAAAAGGGCATTGGGCCATTTTTTTCAATAGAAAAGTTGGTATTCGCATACCATTTTCTATGCGAACTCTTGTCCGACCGGGCCCATCTCTTGCATCCTTTTTATCATCCATTCCATATGCAAGATGTTTCTTCCTTCAGGTTATTTTTGAGCAATTGGTGTTGATTTCCTTTTCAAAGATGTCGGGACATCCATCTTTTGTTTTTTTGGTTGGTTTCAATCCTTGATTTGTTTTCGATGAAGCTTTATGTATTAAGTATACATGGAATCACTATTAAGCTTTTCGTTAGTCTCATGAATTGCTCGTTTGTTTCCATTGGAACCCCAACCTTTTTGCATAGCGCCATCACTAGGTGAGGGAAGGAAACTCAGACCTTTTGGCCATTTATACAACAATTTGTACTGTGATAGATCCATCGACCGATGCGTATATGCTTTTTTCCATAAAATTCCATACAACACATAGCTCAAAAAGTGTTTACATTAGAAACGTTCAAAGTAGGTGTAATTCTAGTACAAAGAAATTTCATCCACATATTAGCCATGGGAAACATGACAGCTTGATTTAAATTGGTTGGTAGTCTGGTATCCAATCGGTGGTTCCATTCACCTCTCCCTTCGGTTAAGTAGTTTACAATGTTATCTATATCCATGTCCTTAAAATTAGTTAAATCAATAGTGGCAAGAAAATCAGTTTCATAACATGAAACATTGTAAAACTCACAAATTTCTCGAGGGGTGACGTGCACCTCTTTACCCATTACTATTATAGTTTCCCAAATAGCATCACACGATCTCCTAGATTCTTGATCTCTAAATGATGCATAAAATTCTTAGACTACCAAGATAATAGCTGGTTTTTTCGGGGTTATGCAAAAGCATACCCACCTATGATATCGAACTAACACCCAAGTTTCTTTATAAAGGATTATCGATGGTTTGAAACCCCTTTCTTGAATGAATGCCTTCCCTTGTATTTCTAGAAAGTATTTTTCAACATTCGGGTTTTGAAACTTAAAGGGGTTTGCGACCACTGGTTCCTCTTGTTTATTGGTTTGTCTACTTTCCTAGGAGGCATGTTTCAAATATATTCAACTAGAGAAACTAGAAATTCAAGCAATGTGTTTTACAAACAATAAATGCAATGTAATAGTAAAGTTCAATAAGGAACCCTTTCGAGAATAAACATATTCCTATAGCAATTCACAATTTCACAATATCTGTTTATTAAAATAGCATATGATTATAGTATTTTAGAATTCACAGTTTTGTATGCACATGCTTATGGATGGCAATGCAATTTCAGTTTATCAAAAAAGGTCCTACCCAACTCTGCTACACACCATACTATAAGTTCCTCAAAACTCATCCAACCTTATACACTAAGTTGTGGATAGACCACTGCTGATTTGCATATGAAGATGTACAACATAATTGCAGATAAAAGCTGCCACTGGGTTTGTAAAAAATGTAGGTAAACCATCAGTATTTTCAGATAAAAACTACCATTGGATTGTGAGTGCACAACATATTTGTAGATAAAAACTGCTACTGGGTTTACGGACAAGCCACTTTTATTTGCATATTATTAAACTGTCACTCTTGCTTTATACATATCATCCCACTCATGCTATCCAGTATGACATGCTTAACATGTATTTAATTCAACATTAGCAATCAACATGCTTATCATGTATTCAATTTAACACTAGCAATAGTCATGCTTAACATGTACTTAGTAGAGTGGTAAAAATATTAACACTACCAGTTCATCAATATTACAATGACAGCAAGCTTGTAATATTCACTTTTCATATGATATAACAATAGTAATTTAGTCATTAAATCACATATTCTAGAATAACACAATATTAGATACTTAATTGAGCAAATAAAAATTTTAAAAATAATTCAGAGAATAATAATGACTAAACTGAACATATCATAAATTTTTGAGCAAAACTGTAAGACAAAGGTCACACGACCGTGCGAGATGCTATAGGTTGTGTGGAAGGGTTAAACAACCATGTGGCTAAGCCGTGTAACAGACTGTGGTTATGTGAAAAATGCAAATATTAACCAACAGGGGAGTCACGACTGTGTGAAAGAGCTTGTGGCCTTATGGTTCATGAACTAGCCTAGGATTGTTAGAGGCACATAGTCATATAGTCCACCCATGTGGCCCACATGCCCGTGTTGGAGATCGTGTGGCCTTAATCCTACACATAATCACCACCAATTCACTTAGGAAAGAACACACATTTCACCAAGGGTCCAATCGACATTCCTCACGATCATATTTGATTCGATTCACCTAAATCCGGTGATTCAAATGACATTTACACACGAATTAGCAGTTGGTTTCAATATTTGACAAGATCATTGAAAGTTTTGGCCATAATCGTAAAAGATCGATTAATTGAATTGAAAGATTAATGTGGAATGATGTTATCTCGAAATTACGAGTTCTACTTATCTAAACAAATGCACTTACCGAACCTTGATGAAAAAAAATGAATGTTATCAATGGTGAAATCAAAAACTAGTAGGAAAAATGATTTGAACGAGATTGATTTTGATTCTGGAAAGCAAAATTAATTTTCAGCAATGGAATGAAAATATGATGTAAAGAAAGGAAAAAAAAAGAAATAGGGAAGAAATAAAGGGAGGAAGGAAAAATTCTAATGGGATTTGGAAAGAAACAGAATACCAAGTCTAATTAGGAAAAGATGGTTAAATACTTAGGATTTGGAAACCTATGGGGCGGCATGGTAATTTACCCATTGTTGTCGAAAAAACTACAAATGGGGGAAGGATTGGCTTGAACTTGGTTCACTTGTGAAAGGAAGCTAACTCTTATCCAATTAGTCTTTTTGCCTATTTCTTGCTAAGTTTTATCCCTAGCCGAATATATTTTAGTTGTGGTTTTTACCCTAAGTTGCTGAAAATGAAAAGAAAAGAAATGGGAGGAAGGTAGCTCAAACTTAGGTCTCTAGGGAAGACATTAAACACTTAACCATTTGGCCTATGTATTATTTCTTATGTATTCATTTCAGTTAACCCCCTATGTTTCAGGGCATGACAATTTCTCAAAGTAATCCCTTAAATTATAAACTTTAAATTTAATCATGATCTGATGTTAAGATACTAAGAGTCTATATTTATTGTGTATGTTATTATTATATTGTATTACTATTGATGGAATTAATGTTTAACTAAGATTGTATTAGATCTTCTATCATAAGCAGGTCTCAAAATCATGTCTATATATTTGAGATACTTGCATACAAAAATGTACTGATTATTAAACACATAATCAGATTTTGTAAGAATACTTTTGTAAGAGTGTTGTTTTTAAAGTAAAACCTGTTGGTGTGATTTTACTTGTTGTGATCATAAAGGGTGTTCACAGTAATGAGAGTATTGTATCTTCAAAATGCAAAGATGAGGGAAACGATCACGGTATATGTGATTGAGTATGTTAACTTTGTAATTGTTGAGGAAAAGTCATATTTTCCATTGAGCTTGGCTCCATAGATGTAGGGAAACCAAAATCCATAGTCGTCTTCTTGTGTGTTGTGTGTTTTCTGTTTTCTCATTTAGCGCATAGAGAAATGCCCACCAACTTAGGCAACAGTTTTTTTGTGCTCTTAGAAATGCCCTTTTGTTTACAATGGTGTTTGGAAAGCTACCTGATAACTAGATTTGAGTTTAGTTGCTAGTAATTACACATGTGTGACATATTTCTGTAATAACCATTATAATTCGTGAGTCCTACTGTATTGGTTATAATTGAAGCCTCTAGTTACAATCTCCAATTTTTAGGGGAGAGTAAGAATTGAAGTAATTACACACATAATTACAACCAACTATATTCAAATCCAATTTCCCTATAACTTTTCAAACGTACTTTTAATGATTTAAGTTTAAGAATTGTTTTATACAATAATTGTAGTATTTTAACTTTAGAACATATATTTTATTTTTAAAATTTAATTATATGTTATTTTATTAGGCTCATTTAAATAATCTAAAAATTGTATTTACATGATTTTTATATATTTTGGCTTACTAAATATTTAATTAAATTACATAATATTTATTATGAAATTATTTATACTAATTTTAAATAAAATATATATTATTTATTATTAATTATTTATAAGTGGCTAATGACCAACCGGTAGTGATAAGAAGTATATATTTAATATTAAAGGAATAATAACTTAAAATATAGAATATTAGAATAATTAGATAAAATTACATATGATGTGTTTTTTTGTTAACTTTCTTAGTAATTCTATTGTCAAATGTTTTTTTTTTTACTAATATATTACATATGATTTGTTTAGAGAATTTCTCAAGTATCATGGATAAGTTTTATAATAATTAATATTTTTAGAATTTAAATTTGTGTAATTATAACTTATACTACCAAACATGGCATAAAAATTACGATGTAATTAAACTTTGATAGCCAAACATGTTTAGGAATTAGAATTTCTTTTAATTACATAAGAGTGTAATTACTACCCTATTAATTACACTTTCATTCAATTACTCTATGGTGTTCAAACACACTGTAAGTAAATTTTAAATAAAAATATAATTATAAACTTGTTATTATTAATCATGTATTTTCTATTCATTTTATATTTTCATCTACTTTTAATTACAAAATAATAAAAATTTAATTAATTTAGAATTATATTAAAATAATATAAAATTAAATTCTTATTAAATTATATTTTATTTCGAGTAAAATTAAATATTTTAAGCTTATATTCAAATTTATTAAACATAAGATGAATTTAATAATTTTTTTATTTAAAATCAAATAATTACCAATATTTAGGAATTTTATTAGAAAATATAAAATGAAACAAAAATGAGTTCATCTCAAAATTAATATATCTAATTGAATTAAAATTAAGTATAAAATAATTAACATGTATCTGCATAAAAATTATGGAAAAGAAGAAAAGAAAGAGGACAAAAGAAAATACGATCATTATTAAAAATAAATTTACATATATTAATTAAAAGGCATTATGTTTAATGGATTATTTGTTAGGAGTTTTATTTTTACACATATTTTAGTATATGACTTAACAATAAATTAACTCAATTAGTAATATTTAGTCACTTTCACGATTTATTTTTATTAAAAGAATGAAAACTTTTGCTTATTTTAAAGAGGTTTTATTTTTCACAAAAGTTATTACTCATATTTCTAATTTCAAATTTATATTTATACTAGCTATTCTTTATTATGTTTTTTCTTCATGCTATTATATCGGTAACCAAATGTAGTATAGATGTGGAGTATTTTAACTCTAAAATCGTGTAAAATGTAAATTTGCCACCAGCTCAATATTTAAATATGCCACGATACTTTATTTTGATTAATATTTTGCTTTATATTTTGAGATTATAATTAAATTTTCCACTCACCATTGAATTTTACTGAATTTTGCCAATTAGTTTGATTTTAATTAAAATTTACCACGAGAATTTCATGATTTCAAAATAAAACTTAACAAGAGAAATTATTTCAAATAGTTTATTTTAATAGTTAACAATACATTAATTTATTAAATATTAAAAATTAATTAACTTAAATCTTTATTAAGTAAAAGAAAGACTTGAAAAGAAAAAAATTGAAAGATTAAGTTTACTTTTTTTAAATAACTATTTTATTAATTTTAATATAATATTAAATTATTATTTTTAAGTTTTAAGGTAAAATATTATTTTTAATTAAAATTTATCTCCAAATTATTATAAATTAAAATTGAATAGTAAGATTCAATAAAAAAATTAAATTTTAGTGACAAAATTCAATCAAACAAAATAAAAATAAAGTATAGTGATAAATTTATCTTTAGCTCAAAAGCACAACCACAAATATTAATCAAAATAAAATTTAATGTAAAATTTTGACTTATATCTCAAGTACAATGATAAATTATAAATTTTAGGTAATATTATATTTCAACTAAATAATAAAATCTTACGTTTCAACCAAATAATATAATGCAACATACATAATAATGTGTTAAGTAATCTTATAATTCGATAATTCAATTAACATACATAATCATATGTATTTCTTATATTTATAAAACGAATTCACTTGCATTAAATAAACTTTGTTAAAATAAAATATGCATACAAATAATAAATTTAATAACAACTTACTTGTAAATAACACTTGCTGAGAATAGATTTGAAGAATCATGATTTTACCATTGTTGCCAAGAATTGAACCCTTTGTCCTTGTCTTTCGAAGCTTTAACAACAACACCTCCACAAACTTATAAAATCTGACTTATTTTTATCTCCACCATTAATAAAAACCTAAGGTTATTTTACAAAAGAAGAGAAATAAGAGCTGACTGTATATAAAGAACAATTTTTACAAGAGTTACATCGTTTAAGCCGCCCATTTTCAAAGGAAATTAAATCGATAAAAAAAACTTACATTAATAAGTGTTTTAAATTCATGAATGATAAAAGAATATGAATGTGACAATTAATTTATCTACTGAAATTATTAATTAGATCGGGATTAAACAAACAAAAATATTTTATTTAACCCTTCATAGTTCAAATTATCACACAAACCTGTAGTTCAAGTTCTGAAAATTTTCAATTGAAATATTCTTTGAGAACAATTTCTCATTCACCTTGATTTTTTAAACATGCTAAATTTTACATATTGCTGTACAAATTCAGTAATAACTTAACCATAAAATGAATGATTTTTATTAAAAATCCTTAGGCTTTGACTTTTACTGATACTTTAGATAATTGCAAGCTCATTTATGATATCCAAACTGTTTACAGCAACATATCCTGAAGATTGGTTTGGACCGGATCAAGGTAATTGACTTCCCAACTTTGGTGAAATTGGATTGAATCAGGTTGAACTTGGAAGCATATCTTGAACATTCAAGATTTAGCTCGAGCTCATTGAAGATATTCTTTATACTTGTTATCTTACTAGTTTTATGGGGAGTTTGATTGTAATTGATTTAGAATGTTAGTAAGTCTTGATTCCTTATAAATTGAGGAGATTTGTATATGTATTGTACTGGTGAGAAAACATTTATTCTTGTTCATTGAGGAATGTTTCTTGAGAGTGCATTGAGTGAAAAATCAAATGTGTTATTTGGTTATTGTTCTAAGTTTTTAGGGGAGAAAATTTAGAGGAGAGTTGTCTAGATCTTAAGTAAAAAAAAAAATGAAGAGCCTATTGAGAGGAACCAATTATCTCATTTTTTAAATTGATAGTGACCTAAGGAATATTTAAACTAATTTATTATTTGAGTTGTAAAGTTCAACTCAACTTAACTCAACTTGAAATCAAAAACCATTTACTTATTCAAGTTTATTCGAAAAATCGAATAATTCAATTCAATTAACTCAAAATTCTAAAAAAAAAATTGACTTTTCGAGTTGAACCAACTTTTACTCACATGTGGGTCTCCAGTCCCACCATACTTAGTTGCCATAAGTGGGTTTAGTCTAGTGGTGGATTTTGTCCATATTATTGTGGTTCACTGTTCGTATATAAGTTGTAATGGTTTAATTCTACTTTGTAATTACCCAAACATTTGTACTTGTAATTTTGCTTGCGATTGTAATATAATTATACTATACTTGTAAACTCTAAAAAATATATGTAAATTTTAAAACTTATCCTACAATAAAATTTATAACATATATAAGAAAAATTTGAAAAAACTTTTAAACTTACTAGAATTAACTTTGTTATTTTAATTTTTTATTTATAACATCTATCACCTTTATAAATGAGAATTTTAATTTTACTAAAAACTTGGTTAAAAATTACTTGGTAAGAAATTTTAGTATAATTACAAATAAGAAATTTGATTATATTAAAAATTTATTAAATGAATTTATATGATAATAAAAAATTATAATGAATTGTTTTATCTAAATTATTATGTTTCAAAAAGTAAAAAGAAAAAAATGTTTTAAATAGTAATTTTAAATTATTTATATAATAACTAAGTTTATATTTCATATATAAAAGTTTATAATAATACATTTTATCATATAATCTCATATATTATATTTATATTAATTATATATTATCTACAAAATATTATGGTGAATTTATTCATAATTAATAAAAATAAAAATTGAACAATAAAATTTTAATTTATAATATATCAACTTTTATCCTTTTTACAAATGCTTTAATAACGATTAATTTTTTTATTAGCAATATATTTGCATTATTAAAATTATTTAAGTGATTTAGATTGTGCGATTGAAGTCCTGCGTTCAAATCCCTTCCCTTGAATCTTTATTAATTTTCGCCCCAACACTTATAAGAGAATATTTGGTTTATAAATTATTTTTGTACAATTGATGACAGAATGAACATGTTGGTTCAGTACTAATGTTTTAGCTTACTTTAAGGTTTTGTGTTTGAATCCTCACTGTATGTGCAAAGCGGGAAACATTTTTGTTTCTCTTACACTGTCAACCTATTTGGCAGAATTTGGGATAAATTTAAATTCTGGGGAATATCTGATAAGTGGGTAGTTAAGGGGATTTAGTGGCAGAATTTTTGTTTCCAATCTACTTGTTATTGAAATTTTCTTTTCTAACATCATTTCTTTTGTTTTCTTTCTCTTTTGCGCATATTACCATTTTTCCTTTCCTCATTGGAGAACTTAGGTACATTTTTTTTTCTTTCATTACTTTGATTTATCATTTGTTGTCGCTTTGCTATAGTTATGGACGCTTAGTTTTTGCGTGGTGCCATCGTTACTATTGTGCCATTTTTGTGTTGGGTATCGTATACTTTTTTCTTTCCTTATTGTTTGTTATGAACCGTTCTTTCATGTAAAGGATTGGTGGTTTATTTAAGTTTATAGCTTCGGTTGTAATTGTTAGTAGGAAACTTTGTAGGTGACGAATGTGTGACATTTACTCTTTCGGCGAATAGTGAGCTTTAAGAACTATTGCTTCTATTTGTGGTAAGCGATTGAGTCATTGTAGGGGTTGTTTTGGGTTGTGTAAAGGCCGATTGTATTTTTCGCATATGGTCAAGTTAGTGTTTGAATTTCATGTATTGATTGTTAATTAATTCATTTTGAATGTCATTTTTAGGTGTTGGAATCGCATCTGTTGTGTCGGCATTGAAAAACGATTAGGTGTGTAATGAAAAATTTTAAAAAAAAAACAAATGGCACAAAGTCGAAAATTTGATAGTTGACGCCACACAACCGTGTGCCAAGCAGTGTAAACCACACGATTTGGGTCAATTGGGCCACACGGGCGTGTGTGAGACCGTGTGTCAGGCCATGTGTGTAACATCCCAAACCTGGCCTAGATGTTATGACCAAATTTGGAGATGTTGCTACGATTTATTTAAAAATCTAGAAACCATTCATTTTTTAAAAATAATGCTTGCTCTTATTTAGTAAAATCCGAGTTTAATTAGGAAATTTATCTTTCTTAGCTATTTCGATAAATTTGGCGATTATTTACGCATAACACACTTATAATTATAGTGAAAAAACTTAGTCGAGTTGAATTTTGAAAATGCAGTTTTTTGTTGTAAAATTCATCGTTAAGCAAATCAATTTCAACCTACCAAAATCATTTAGACAGTTAAGATAAAAATAAAAATAAAATCCAAATGTTAAAACAGCTCCAATATGTTTGAACAATCCTTAAAAATCAAAATAGTAAAATAACGAAAAATAGTGTAATTAACAGAAATGTTCAACCGAGCTCCCGTCACACCGACCCATCCTAAGTCTGAGGGATACTTGAAAGTAAACAGAAAAACCAAGAGTGAGCTTACAAGCTCAATGTGCAACATAATAGAATATCAACATATATTAATCAAACATATATATCATAGATAAAATTCGTATCAGATCATAACAAATGCAATTTTACGTTCCTACCCCCATCTGCTACACACCATCTTCGACCATCCAACACACCATATAGGGTATTTAAATACCCATCCAAGCCTATACACTGCTTAGTGTCGATATGACACTTTTCAGAATATTCGCAGCTTAGCTGCCTAATCATTAGGCGATTTATCGCCATTTACAGAAATATGTGTGCCTATGCCACTAGATATGTTAGAGGTATATTTGCCTATACTTCCTCCATATGCACAAATCCCACCCCAAATGCACATACAAATATTAACAGATAACAAAACATACATGTCATACATGCTCTTATAACAAATATGGATCAGACTTACCATAAATATAGTTCATGCTATGCATATATCATATTTATCATATAACACATATCATTATTTTTATGCTAATAAAACATTAGAAGTCATGTTTTTAAGCTTAATTAATACCCTATGAACCATATAGGAGGTCTACGTTTGACCCAAACAATCCTTACGACCCTAGGGTAAAATTTAGAATTTTGAGCCCACACGCCCCAATTAGCCTAAACTGTGTGTCTCACATGATCCAGCACACAGCCTGTCATATGACCATGTGTCACACACGGCCTACCATATAGCTGTGTGGCACCAACAATTCACTTTTTTTGCTTTCGCCTTTCTTGTTTTCTCGGGATTTAGTTACAAACCTTGGTTAAAATGCACGCTCAAAAATAAATATTCCAGCACCTAAAAGCATCAAATATAAACAAAATCAGCCCTCAACTGCGCAACGATTAAGTGATGAAAAACTTAAATTTTCCTAAAATACTAAACCAACCACAACTGATTAACCCCCAAACAGTCATAACAGTCCCAAATTGGCAGAATCGCTTACTTTCGAACGAACAACACCTCCCCAAATCTTAACTCGTCGGTGAAATATTTGCTTCTTAAATTTCCCCTAAACAAATTAATTAATTATCACGATTAAAAAACAATCCCCAAAAATAAATATCCAACAGCAGAACTTAAATCTTACCCAACACTACAAAATCACATAGGAGTGTAATAGCATAGAAGGAATTGAAGTACATAGGTTGTAACAATGGTAAAAGAAAAATCAAAACTGATAAGGAAATATTGGGAAAAAGAAATTAAAAAGATCGACACAAGAATAGACGAAAGAATGGAAGAAAAAAAAATAAAGAAGAACAAATTGCAAAAGCAGATAGAAGAATAGTGGCGTGAAATAGGAGGTTAAAGGGAAATAGCAACGTGAGGGTTTGTTTAGGGTGATATTATTTTATTTAATTATACTATTATTAAAATCAAAAAGAATAATCACCTAAAGGTTATTTTCCTAAAATTAAGAATACACATCTATTTCCACAACTAAACAGTTATCTAACTAAGAGTTTAAATCAAATCTAAACTCCTCCCTACATTGACAAAAAGAATAAAATACTATAATATGCTCGCAAAGGGTTTTGAACTCACGACCAAATAATACAATCAAATGTCTAAACCACTAAAGTAGATACATCTTTTATGACAAAGTTGGAGAAAACAAATGTTTAAATTTTTTGGGTGTTACAACTCTCCTCCCTAAAAGAAATTTCGGCATCAAAAGTTACCTGATTCAAATAGATGTGGATATTGCTGTCGAATTGAGTCCTCAGGTTCCCAATTAGCTTCCTCATTACCATTATTTTGCCACAGAACCTTAACCAAAGGAATAGTCTTTCTCCTCAAGGCACTAACGTCTCGATCTAGAATCTGAACCAGCTCCTCCTTAAAAGTCAAATAAGATCTTACCTCAATCTCCGCAACAGATACAATGTGAGATAGGTCAGAACGATATCGCCTTAACATGGAGATGTGGAACACATCATGGATATGTCAACTCTAGAGATAGTTCTAACTGATTGGCGACTGATCTTACACGTTTCAGAATCTGATAAGGCCCAATGGACCTAGGGCTCAGCTTGCCCTTACATCCAAACTGAAGGACCTTGTTCTATGAAAATACTTTAAGAAAAATATGATTACTCATAGAATACTTAATATCCCTCCTCTTCAGATCTAAATAGGACTTCTTTCTATTAGAATATGCCTCAATATGATCCCAAATCAGTTTAACCTTATCTTTAGTCTCAGAAACCAACTCAGGACCCAAAACTCGTCTCTTGCCCAACTCAGTCCAACACAACACGGTACAAAACTTACGACCATACAAAGCCTTGTAAAGTGTCATTTGAATACTAGATTGAAAGCTATTATTATACGCGAACTCAGTCAACGGTAGAAAATCCTCTTAACCACCTCAGAAATCAATCACACAAGTTTGTAACATATCCTCCAGTATCCGAATCACCCTATCAAATTATCCATTTCTTTGAGGATGGAATGTTGTATTCAAGTCTAATCGAGTACCTAGAGCCTCATGAAGTTTCTTCTAGAACCCCATGAAGTCTAACAATCTCAGAAATATACAACTTAGTCAGTTTTGCAAAGAATAATCAATCCTGACCGGAATGAAGTGAGCAAAACTGGTCAAACGATCTGCGATAACCCAAATAGAATCCTTCTTAAGGGCAACCAACTAACGAAGTCTATAGTCACTTGCTTCCATTTCCAAAGGGGAATCTTAACGGGTTGAAGCAAACCCGAAGGCAGTTGGTGATCAACTTTAACTTACTGACACGTTAGATAATAAAAGACAAAATTCATTACCTCCCATTTCAAACCAATCCACTAGTATAACTCTCCAAGATTCTGATACATCTTATTCCCACTAGGATGCATAGTATAAGGGTTACATGCACTTCCCGTAGAATAGATTGCCTCAAACCAAAATTGTTAGGAATACAAACCCGACCTCAAAAATATAGAACCCCATCACTGTTTATCCCATAGTTAAAAGTACTACCTTAGACGAGCAAACATCGCCTTCAAATCAGTCATCGCTCTACGACAAAAAATCAAAATTGATAAGGAAATATTTGGGAAAAATAAATTAACAAGAATAGCACAATAACAAACGAAAGAATGGAAGAAGAAAAAACAAAAAAGAACAAATTGTAAAAGCAAAGAGAAGAATAGTGGCGTGAAATGGGGGTTATGGGGAATAAGAAACTTGGGGGTTTGTTTAGGGTGATATTATGTTATTTAATTATATTATTATTAAAACCAAAAAAGATAATCATCTAAAGGCTATTTTCTTAAAATTAAAAATACACATCTATTTCCACAACTGAAAAGTTATCTAACTAAGAGTTTAAATCAAATCTAAACTCCTCCCTACATTGGCAAAAAGAATAAAATACTCTAACATGCTCGCAAAGAGGTTTGAACTCACTACCAAAGAATACAATCAATGGTCTAAGCCACTAAAGCAAATACCTCTTCTATGACAAAGTTGGACAAAACCAATGTTCAATTTTTTGAAGCGTTACAATATGGGTCACATGGGCTTGCCAGTTAGGCCATGTTGGCCATACAGGCGTGTGAGCCCATTTTCTAAAATTTCACCCTAGGATCGTATATTTCATGCGAATCAAATTTAGCCCTTTTGTAGGGACCGTATGGTATAAATATGACTAAAAGTCTTGATATTTAATGCTCTGTTTCTATTTAATGTGACTTATGATTGCACGATAGGTATGTTATGCGTTATAGCAGAATGTGTTTTATGCTAATGTGATCTAAAATCTATTGTAAATAGCATGTATGACATTCACACATTCGATATCTATTTATTTATGCATGTGCATCAGGGTGGGTTTGATATGTGATGGATGAAGTGTATTCTGACAGTATTATTGCAATTTTGGTGATTAAACCGCATTATCTGTCTGGCAGCTCAACTACACCTTTATGAGTGGCATACCACCACGACCCGGTGTGATTAGATGGAGGGACTCTTGTAGTCCTAATTGGTTGAATGGAGTTGGTGTGCAGCGGATAGGGGTAGGATCTGTGATTGCATTTGTTTTCGAATCTGAATATACATCTGTATCCGATTATGAAATACAACTGATTCTATATATGATAATATATTTTAATCTGTATCTGAAAACGTATTTGTTTAGTTATGTATATTTGATTCGTTGCTTGAGATGTGTTACACACTAGGCTTCTAGCCCACCTATTTGCTTAATACGTTTTAGGTGATCTTCAAACTTAGGACTGGATGGCGTGCGGGAGCTCAGATTGATTTCTCACCTAAGTTGGTTTGATTATTTTTAATTAATCAAGTTTTTCGAACTTTTGGGTTTTTGAACTAAGTTTTCATATTTGGTTTGTTTTTGGGTTTTCGCTTAATCGTTGGTTTTTTTGGTATTTTAAGATGAAATTGCAAAATCATATGATTTACCAAATTTAGAATTCACTCTTTAAAATTAAAACTCTGAAATTCCGTTGCAAAACTAAACAAGTCATTAAGTGATTTCATTATAGGATAAGTGTTTCGAACGTAAGATTTGACTAAAATTTGTAAGCTTTTTTCTGTGAAATAAATAAGTGTTATGTGCAACACGTAAGAGATTTGCTAAAAAATAATATTTCAAATCACGTGATTATTAAATTTAGAGAGAAAATTTCTTAAAGTTTTCAGTATTTTATAAGTAAACCTTTAAGACATTGTGTTGTGAAATAGATATTGTCAAACTTGTGATTTTCCTGAAACTTGTATAAGCTTAGTTAAATTAAGATTTTAGGTCATACGACTTCTAAGCTAGATTTTTAAATTAGTTTTCATACGAGTTGATGTAACTTTTCCAGATCCAGCCATAACGTCTAGGTTGAGTTTGAGGTGTTAAAATAAAAGTTTATGACTCCTCAAGATTGTTACCAATTCCACATAACCACAGTAGTTTTAATGATAGTTTAATTATAAATTTCATCCCTCTATAAAAATTGAAAAGTTAATCTATGTACTTTAATTTATCAAAACTTGATCATCACATTTTACCAAGTTAAAAGCTAATCCAATTAAATAACATAGTTAACATTTTCATCAAATTTCTAATTTAGAAATCATTAATTATATATGCAAAGAATTTAAAAAAAATAACAAATTAGTAAATAAAAGAATTTAAAAAATAATTATTAATTAATAGGTAACAAATTAGTAAAAACCAACTGTTAGAAGTTTTTATATAACATTTCAATTGTTTTTCTTAGAATGAAAATTTTATTATCTTGTGTAGGATTTAAGCCTGTTTTGCATCTAAAAATCTTTTCTGGTTTTAATTTGCACTCTAATAAGCTTTTAACATATACCCAAATTAACCAAATATAAATTCTTAATATAAACCTTAAACTTAAATTATGGGCCGAATCAGATATTAATAAAAAATAAAAGCTTCTTCAAGTGTACAATTAAAATTTATGAACAACCTACAAAAACTGATTAAAAGATCTACTTTTTACATTAAAGTAATACTTATAGATACCAGTTAAGGATTTTAATTACTAATTTAGTAAAAAGTTTCACTAAATAAAATGTAATACTCCTTCAACACCACATTAACCGAAAATTGATTATAATTTTAATAAACCTTAACTAATATCCTTATCCACTAATTAACATTTAATTATTTAACTTTAAAACACAAAATTGAAGTTCAGAGTTGGATTTCTCTTCACTACTGTCTTGAAAAAAATTCCTGCAACAATATAAATACTTATATTTGATGTAAGAATAGTTTATAAATTCATATATTATCAATAAATCAAATAATGCCATGCCAGAAAAAAAGAATTTGTATTTATTTAAAGAAAAATATATGGCAGCATCTGATTTGTTGATAATATATGAATATATACTCTGTTAACGCATCAAATATAAACTTCAATGTGATTCTATACAAACTCAAAAAGATTTCCACCTCAAATTTAGTACGTTTTCAGTTGGAAGGATCGTCCAATGGCTTCAAATACACTTGTACTCCATATTTAGGCTTTATTGTCATGACCACAACTGGAGCATGTCGATAACGCTCCGAAATCGTGAAGCTAAACCGAGAAATCAACATCGCTAAGATGATCTTCGCTTCCATAATTGCGAAAGATTGGCCGATACAATTCCGTGGGCCAGCAGCGAAGGGTATGAAATGGCGACCGGCTGCAAAGGGTCTCGAATTAAACCTCTCTGGATTGAATTCATTGGCATCTTTTCCCCATAATTCTTCACTGTGATGGATGGCCAGCACCGGTATCCATAAGGATAGTCCCTTGGGGATAAGCAGGTCCCCTAACTTTATGTCCTGGAAAGCCATTCGAGGCAGCACTGTTGCTGGTGGATATAGTCTCAGTGACTCATTTATAACCATTTGTAGCTGCAAAATCAATTTCAGTATTACGATTTAAAAAAAAAAAATCAAACTAAACCAAACAAAACCAACCCCGACATTATGATTTGAATCGAATTTTAACTTTATTAATTTTTTTTCCTTCTTTTGATACCCTATTGTTCAACCTTAATCGTTTGAACTTTTTTTGGGTGCTGATCAACAATTGTAATATTATAATTAGGCCAGCGAAGCAGCTAAAAAAGTTTAATAATTTGAGGGGGGGAGTTATTTAGGCATTCTTTATAGCAAAAAAAAAAAACAGTTTGGAAGGTACAAATTCAAGAAGTGGAGAGCCATGAACTAATGGAGCTAGTTGTTGAGTGTATAATCTATGGTGGAGACTACCAATTTCATGTAATATCTTTGCTGGATCCCCTTTAAATTGCTTTGTCTCGTGGAGACAATCCTTTAATATTCTATGGTTTTATATTCAAATATGCATGCTTTGGGGGTCTTATGATAATCTAAGAAAATGGGGGAGAGCCAATTAGGATTTTGGTGTACTATGTTAAAAAAAAATGCAATTCTAAGTATCGGATACATATATTTATTAAAAATATAGGATGTTTAATTAATTTTTTTTAATTTTAGAATACTATATCCTATCATTCGTATATAAATTTTAGAAAAAATAACAAAAAAAAAACTGCAAATTGAGTTAGACCAAAATTAGCAAGTGGTCTAATAGTCTGTTATTTCATTAGATAAAAGAGAAAGAAAAGAGTCCTTTCATAAACACCCATAAACTATTTTTTTTTTTTAAAATCCCATTATTCAAGAAAATAAATGAAGAATGAGTGAGGGTGTGGAAAATAAAATGGTTACCAGAGTGAGTTTGGGGAGTTGATCAAGAGAGGGGACTCCACCATCGCAGACCTTATTCACCTCGTCTCGAACCTTTTGTTGCCAATGAGGGTTAGTGGCCAATAACATGACAGTCCACGTAAGTAAAAGAGCTGTTGTTTCATGGCCGGCAAAGAAGAATGTCTTACATTCATCCATTATCAACTCTAAATTTATCTTAAATTTGCCTCCCCGTCTCTCCTTTTCCATCTCATTCAGCAATATGCCTAACAAATCATTCCCATACGAACTGCTTCGTCCTATCTCCATACAATCTTTTCGGCTTTGTATGATCTCCATTAGTAATCTCTCTACCTCCATTTTCAATGCCTTTATTTCTCTGTTGTATTTAGTCGGAAAAAACCTGTCAAATGTTTATCAATCTATTACACATTTGTCTCTCATTTTACCTTAAAATGAAACGGTCCGATGCGAGGAATATGCTTATGTTGGATACATTGAACCTGGAAAAAATAGATACTCACCGGCTTCCGGGAAAGCAAAGGTGCCTGCTGGCCTGAGCACAACGGTGTTGCAGAGATGTTAAAAGATGGAATATTTGCTTGCCTTTTTCATAACTGGTATCGAATTCGGTTCTTGCGATTATATCGGCGGTGAGTCTAGTCATGTATTCGCCGATTTCGAACTCGTTTTGGCCAGATTTCACTTCATTTAGCAGTGATTGGAGCATGTGTTTAGTGCATTCCACCATGTGTGTTGAATAACTCTGTTGAATTCCAATTCCAAAATATCAGAAAAGATAAAATTATGGACTTGGGAAACTTTTTTCTTCGTTTGGGGTCCGACCTGATTCAAGTCCAAAACGATGAAAAAGATAAAATGAAGGTAAAAGGTATACCAGTTTACCTTAAGCTTATCTCCCATGAATGCTGGAGCAGCAATATGTCGTTGATGGTACCATTCTTGGCCATTGGCCATTAACAAACCTTTACCAGTAAAATGCTTTGAGCCTTGCTGTTGCAGCCATGATTTGCCTGTCACAAGGTGGTGCTTCGTCATCAGTTCTTTGATCAATTCTATCTCTGTCAAACACATCCTTGGCTCAATCCCGTGCCAGTATATAAATCTTTTCCCTGTCAGATTTTCCCAGGAAACAAACACCAAGTTCAGCTGTCTGAAAAATTCACCTTATACGGTGAGATTTCATTACCATATATATACACGTATATATGGCAGTATATAAATATTTTTTTCCCAGAAAAAGAAAAACTGTCAGCATATATTTATAGCATTACCATAGGAGTTAGACCACTTGACATAATGAGGCAGAAGGCGGCCAACGACGTCGTGGTGGACTCCGTCCATATCATTTACGGTGGATTGGGAGGTTAGAGTAACCATCTCAATGATATTACCCGTTAATCTCCGGGGTTTGGGGCCACGAACCCCTTGTTTTTGCATCATGTTCTTGATGCGTCTAGGAATCAAAATGTAACAGTGGATAGTGTCAAACACAAGTTTGAACACCAATGAAATGAATAGAACGGAAAGGGTCGTCAAGCAAACCACCATAGCTGCCATGGCAGTGATCTCTGCAAATTAATAACTACAAGTTATATAACTAATATGTATGTGAGTATATATATAGTTTGTGTGAGGAGAGAAAGATAGTGGAGGAAGGGAAATTTGTATTTGGTGGTTAATGATCACAAAAGCATAGTGGGAATTTATAGTACAAACAAAGGCCATCATAATCTTTTTTAAAAATGAAAATTAAGAAAAAAAATTTAAAAATTTTGGGGTTTTTTTAACCAATGAATTGAATTTAGGGTTAGCATATATAGCATACGTTATATTTAAGTTTAATTGAATTAATCTTGAATGAATTAGATATCTAGTTAGAAAATGATTAAAAAATTTATAGAATAAAAGATATTATATGAAAAGTTATATATATATATATATATATATATAAATTCTATAAAATAACACAATTTAAATAGAAACCAAAGCTTTAAATAATATCTTAAATTTTGGGATGTCAAAAATCTTCAAAATTTTTTTTTTTTCATTTCATTCATATCATATCGTGGGTGTGTAATAGTATAATATTATTTAAGTACTAATTCAGAAGAATTTTTTATTACTATGATATTGAGAAAGAGGATGGTAATGACAGGGATTGAATTCGTCTCATCTAAGTGTTTAACAAAACTCTAACCATAATTTTAAATAAAAATTGAAACTAACAAAAGAGTAAATTAGATATACCAGTGGAAATTTTAAATAATATATAATTAATTTTTTTAGAGAAAGTAACATAAAACTAGTTTTTTAATATTTCTCCTTTAAAAATTAAAATTATTTTAAAAATATAATTTTCCTCTTTAAAATTATAGTGAGTATTAACTGTATGGATGAAAATGGTAATAAAATTATGGAGTAAACTATTAAATGCGTAGTGGGCTGGTGGAAAAAAAACCATTAAGGTAATTAGTGGATTCTTTTTAAAATTTTGAAATTTTAGAAAAAATTACATAATTATTTTATTTATTTATTTTTGTGAAATGATAACTTTTTAATTGAGTTTTTTTTTTGAATTAGTGATATTAACTCTATTAATAATATAGAGACATTGGTAATTAACATGTAACGTCAGAATTTAATTATTTGTATTTATACTTGTATGTTTTAACCTTATATTCTTTTAAGTTTTATATTGAGATATTATTGGTGTATTGAATGCAAAACCAAATTTTATTAAATATATATAGGTGGGTATTTGGAAAATTGTTAGTTGTAAATTTTTTATTTTATAAATAATATTAAAAATTATTGTTTGTCTTTTTTAATATTTTACTGCATTCTTATAAGATATTTGTCAATTTTTATGCCTACTTGTGAAATTTTAAAACTCTACAGATAATATATCAAATAATTTTCATATATTAAATTGAGGTTGGTTGAATTGGTAATAGAGATCGAAACATGAAAGGATAAAAATACCAATGTTTCACCCTCATATGGAAAAATGTTGAACTTATTTAGTATTGTTGAGTTGGGTATGTTTTCTTAGATTATTTAACTTATAAATACACTTACTATACGAGTGAAATGCAAAAGCATGTAATAATTTATTTATAAAAAAATAGTGTAAATAAAAATGTGAGCTTTGGTCGGATGGTGAATTATAAATGTTGAAATCCAACTCGATGCTTATATAAAATGATATAATTATTCTTAAAATAATATAATTTAATATGTAAAATAAGGGTTTTTTTCATTATGTAATTAAGTTGGTACTCGGTTGACTTGTGATGCTAACTTTGTATTTAAAATATAGTATAGATTGAGTAATCTATATTACATTTATTTTTTATTATGTTGATATTACGATTCAATTTGGTCATCAATTTAATTGAAAAATGATTCAAAATTCTTCTATTTAAAAGGTAACAAATATTATTACAATGATGTTTTTATATTTTTACATGAAATTTATAAAAAAACTATAAAAATTAAAATAAATATTAAATTCAGATTGCTTGAATTGGTGATAGGGATTCTACCATAGAGGGTAAAAATGCTAATGTTTACCAACAAATGGTTAGAAGAAGTGGAAGTGAATTTCTTTCCTAGGCATTTAGAACAAGTTCAACTTCTAGAGTCATTATTGTTGGGAGAGTTTTACCCAAATATCACGTCACGTGTGGTTATTTACAAAAAAAAAAAATGCTAATGTTTGACTCTCATATAGAAAATCATTTAGCTTTATTTAGTATTATTGAGTTGGTTATGCTTTGTCGATTACTTAATTTATATCAAATTTTAATTAAATCAATATATCATCAATTTAGTTGAAAATGGTTTAAAATTCTTCTATTTAAAAATAAAAATTATTATATAATAACGTTTTTAGTTTTTATATTTTTATATGAAATTTATAAAATAAAATAAAATCCAAAATAAATTAATAAATGATGAGGCTTCAACCTAAAACACCAAAAACTCTAAAGTTATAATTTGTTATTTCAACCAAAATCATATTTAGTTTTTTTTAAAATTTATAAATTTTATATTTTTCACCCACATCATGAATGTGTGATAAATTATTAAAACAAACATTCATCATTTAATTATTATATGTAACATAAGGTAAACTACATTTCGTTAGTCACTTTAAAGTTATGTTGTTCATATTTTGTTCACTCTAAATTTTTTTTTTTGTTAATTTGGTCACAACCGTTAAATTAACCAAATTGTTCACTCCACCATTAAATCAAAATTTTTTATTTCTTAATTTTTTCCCTTTTAAAGGTATGCATAGGCCGGGCTACCCAGCTCAACCTGAATGCCCGCCCGAAAAATGGGAGGGTTCGGATAAAAATATAGGCACGAAATATGGGTTTGGGCAAAAAAATGAGGCCCGTTTAGAAAATGGGCCGAGCTCAGGTAAAACTTTTTTGGCCCGGCCCGAATTATATACTAAATATATATTTTTTATTTTTAATCATAATTACATTTTATTTTTAATTTTAATATAATCACTTTTTATTATATTTTCAATTTGTGTATTGTTTTAAGAATTGTTTTAATATATTTTTTATTTGTTTCTTATTTTAATATTTGTTTAAAATGTATTTGATTATTTAATATATTTTAAAATTTTTTATTTAATGAAATAAGTTAAAAAAATTTAATATGGTTCGGGCCGGGCTCGGGCTTAACAATTTTATCCCGGGCCAGGCTTGGACAAATTTTTAAGCCCATATTTCGGGCCGGGCTGGACCCGGGCCTAGGAAACGGGCTAAAATTTTGTATTCTATTCCCTTTCCTTATTCTCTTTTCTTTCATTCCTTTTCATTTTTTTTTTCTTTCCATTCTTTTTCCTTTCCTTTTCCTTATCTTCTTTCTTAAACCCATCCCTTCCTTTTTTACAAAAATGGTGAGATTTTCATGTTGTGGAAGTAGATAAGGCAAGTTTTGAAAACCAAAGAGAAAAAGGAAAAGACATTGAGAAAATGGATGGATCTAGATTTGATGTGCTTTTATCCTATTGATAGTGTTCTAAGCTTAGCAGTGTTGGCAATGGCATGCACTCAAGAGAATCCTCTAGCTAGGCCAAGCATGAAGGAAATCTTCAGCCTTTTTGTTCTTATTCATCCATCTTTCTAGATATCAGATGGCTCTTGGGCTTCGAGAATAGAAATAGAACTCGATCAGGCTATTGCTCTTATAGTTGCTTGTCAAGTGTTGCAGAAAATCAATATGTTTCAATTTAGTATAGTAGTTAATGTATAGTTTTGTTTTGTAATATATTGTTTGAACTTGGTTTTATATTTGTAAGATGTTTTATTAATGTGAATATGGATCATGCATAAAAACTTCTTCTCCTACAATCACTTACTTGACAGTCCATGTATTTATATTGCGATTGTATTATTTTTTTGTGATATGTCGTGCAAGTTTCCACGATTCATACCATTATCCTTTCATATGCATCTTTTGTACTATAGGACTGCTTAAGACCTTCAATTCTAGCATAACTACTTAAACTCGAAGACACTAAACATATTCATATAGAACCTCAAAAAATATTCAATATGTCTAAAAATGGAAAAACAAATAATTGTAAGTGTAGCCATTGGAGATTTGAATCAACTCGATAGAAGCTTATGGAAACATGCATGTTTGGGGTTTTTTTTACTTGCTTATTCCATGTTCTGTTAAAATAAAACAAATTTTTCGCCTGAGTCATGGCCTATTTCGGCCCATGGGTGTTTGACCTTTTTTTCCCTATTAAGGAGTGGCATATTTGACAAAACTACAATTGGAGTTTGGCTAGGACTCTTCAGCTCTTTAACTAGTCATATTAAGAAATTTAAAGTGAAGATAATGTTTATCTTCCTCCTTATCTCTTGAAAGAGTTTTGAAGCAATTGGAAGACTGGTTTATGAAGACTTTTACTTAATAAATACTCAGGATAATTAATGGGATAATTTTAGCTTTTAAATAGGAGTTTAAAACTTATCAAAAATCTGTTGATGAACTCTTGTATCAACCTATAAAAAGGCTGCTTGTAGCATCACTTAGAAGGAAGTTTAGAATGTCTTTGTCAACAACTTACCTGTGTTCTTGTGGTTACTTTCGAGAAACTCTTTTAGGTATTATTTGTAGAGGTTTATCGATTGTATTATGAGATATTTGAGTGAGTAATTTGTGATAATTGGGGTCGATATTGGGGTCACAATCACTTTTTTGTGTAAGGATAGATTAGGCTTAAGTCAATAGGTGATCCAGATAATTGTTGAATAAAATCATTCACTGAGTGAGGCTTCATAGACGTCAAACCATTGTGTCTGAATTGCACCAAAAAATATCTTGTGTCAATTTTCTCCTTACTTTTCTCTTTGCATTACTTTGTATTTAACCCTTCTGTTCATTTCTGTTTAAATGATAATTAGTAGGAAAATGTTTTTCAAGTGCAAATCGAAGGTTTTCTCAATTGTTATCAAAGCGGATTTTGAAAATTGTTTAAAGAAGATCCTAAGCTACAGTTTGTAAAAATGAAGTCAAAGAAGAAAGGCCTTTCTCCCTCGTTCAGATTACGTGTTAAAGCATCAAATTTAAATCATAACGGTGATGCTTCTTTCAACAACCAAGAGGCTGTGTTCGGCCAAATGCTAAAAAACATAGAAACGTTGTACCAATTGAACGAGTTTTTGAGGGAAGAAGTTATCATTTTCAAAGGAGAAAAAGAAAGGCTCGAAATTGTGGTGAAAGAGAAAGATGATGTGATTATTGATCTTAGAAAGGTGAAAGAGATGCTTGTTGGGATTATCAAGAAAAAGGATGAGATGATTGCTAAAATTGATATAACTTTGAAAGAAGCTGAGTAAGAGTTAAATGATGCCAAAGCCATTCTCAAAAATATATGCAAGGTAATGAGAAGATATCTTAGTTGTTAGGAGATCAGAACATGGTCGTAATGTACTTGGTAAAAAACCTATACCTCCTACAAATTTTGTTAAATCTAATAAGTTGGTTGCTACTTCTTCCTATGAGACAGGTAAAAAGAAGAATGGAAAACACGTTTGTTATTATTTTGGAATGACCTGACATGTTAGAACTTATTGCTACAAGTTGATAATTGTTCAAAGAAAGAGAATTACAAGGAACACTCAATTTAATGTTGCAACAATTAATGGAAGAACACTTAGACATCAACATAAATGTAACAAGAAGAAAAGAAAATTTGTATTCCATTATTGTTGGAAAGAATGACATATCAAACCCCACTATTTTAAGATGATGCAAGATTGGAAGAAGTATAACTCTGTTGTTAAACATGTTTGACCAACAAATAGATTAAGGAGACTGCAACATAGGCAGATTAGGTAAGCAAGAATCCAACACATTTGAGTAATAAAGATCAACATTTAATTGATGCTAGTTTGAAACATAAGGTTGCAACTCATGATGATCATGTTGAAAATTTATCGAGCATTAGACAAACATCATCTAGGTTTCATGAAAAAAACTATCATTGTTCCACAAGGTACAACTCCTCTTGTTGTTAAGGTTTGATCTCATCCCCTCTGAACAACTTGAAGGATTTTGATTAGGGATGATTAGAGAAAGGGGGAGTAATGATATGCTAATTTGGTGATTTTGTCTACTTTGATTTCACTTATGGTTGATTTTGATTTTTTTATATTCAGAATTGATGCTTTTGAGCTGATATTGTTGGTTGTTATTATTGATATATTCAAGTTGATTTTAGAAGGCTATTTTGTTAAATATATGATTTGATTTAATCATGGCATTGAAAAGATTGGTGGATAAGAAAACAAAAGTGCAATAGTATGTTTTTAATGGTGTCGAAAAAGGTGGTTTCAGAACCTCATTTTTGATGTTCGATTTCATAAATATTTAACATTTACAAGGTTATTATAGAGTTTAATTAAAGTTTGGTCCCTTAATTTTTGAATTGGGTAGTTAATTAAAGTATAAAGACTAAATTATAAAAGTGGTAAAAGTTAATCACTATGGATTTTTAATTAACTAAAGGACTAATTAAGTAATTGGGCCATTAATGAATGGTTATTCGGTGTTGGATGATGATGAAATCCACTAGCTTTAAGTTAAATTGGTTTAAGGTTAAAATAATTAAGTATAATTCATATAATTAGTAATTAATTAAAGTTAATGAAAGTTTATATATTAAATTAAAATAAAATTATAAGCCATTTTATTCATCTTTTTCATTTTTAAGAAACATAAAAAAGGTTTTGATGCATTCAAACTTTAATCCCTCAATTGGATAGTGATTTTAAGTCATTTTCATGTAATTTTTATGTTTGTGAGGTATTGTGAGCTTGATTTAACTAGCCCATGTATCAATTTTTAAAACTATTAAAGTTTTCAAAAATTTCCATAGTTGATTTCTTGAATTTTTTCTGTACTAAATTGTTAGCTTTTAAGCTTAGAAGTGAAAAAGGACTAGTTTGTAAAGTTTAATTTCTAGTTTTTGAACAAAGGGACTAATATGCATGAATTTCAAAATTGGTATAATATTTCTATATTTTTATAATATAGTGTTATATAAGGATGAAATTGAGTCAATTTCAAAATTGAAGCTCAAATTTGAAAGTTATGGCAATTTCAGTTTTAATGACTAAATTGAATAAGATAAAAAAACTTTAGGAAACATTCAAAAAGTGAAATTGAACTAACTTATACATATAATAGGATGGAATAAGGTATTTGAAATTGATAAATTGAAATGGACTATCGTATATATCGGGAATTGAATTAATTAAAGGATAACAGAGGAAAAGGTAAAATTACAAATTAGTTCTCAACATCTTCTTTGTTATTGTTTTGGCCAGGTAAATTCATATAGGACTTAAGTTATTAATTCATAATATTTTTTTATTGTTTTGTTTTGTTTTCTACTTTGAATTGTTATGAACATAATATCTTTTGGCATCAAATGGACTAAATCATAAAATACTAACTAAATGACAAATTTGAATAGGTACATGGTATTGAATGGATTTGAATTGTTATATGATTGGATAATATGTATAGAATGATACAGAAACAATAATGAATAGGATACGAATGACATGCTATTAGGTCCCAAAAAGGAAAACGGGTGTTTGATCAGAGATTAATATATGATGGCTTGAGATCCAACATGTGTTACGGATTCTTTGAAGTTTGTGTAAGTAGCATCGAACTAAGTTTTTGTGAGCAAACCTGGGTTGAAGCTTGTGTGAGTAGCCCAAATATGTTAGCTTGAGCGAGCAAATTAGTCTCGTGTATCCAAGTTCAATTCACTATAGTTCTCTGGGCAAAAACAGAAATAAAAATGGTATTAAATGGTAATAAAATAATTAAAAAGAATGCTTATGAATGGAATTATACATGTTTGCAATTTGATTATGACAGAGATAGTATATGCTATATGGTAGATTGTTATATATCCATACGATCGTGTTATAAGTTCATATCATGCAAATGAATTAACCACTGAAAGTTTTCTTGATGTGCACATGAGAGTAATACGATGCCAAAGTATTGCCATGCTTATTTCCTATATGTTTTAGTTACTTAATTGTTGAAATATCAAGGTAAATTAAATAAATTTCATATGGACTTACTAAGAATTCGTTATGCTTACCCGTTGTTTTTGTAACATCCAAAATTTAGGGGTTAGAAGAATCAAGCTTTGCTTGGGAGTCAGAGCTTTTGCTTAGGTTTATACATTTTTTTTGTGCGTTTTAGAAATGAGAATGAGTCTGCTTGTTCAACTGTAAAGTGTCAGTTTACCCTTAGGTCCTGAGTTCAAATCCTCGTGTAATAATATAATAATAAATTTGATTGGTGGTTGTTAATTTTTTTTTATAAGAAAGTGTTTTGTTAAAACTTTGTTTTTAATAATTAAGATATATTTTTTAATTCATGAAAACAGATTTCCTAAAATTTCAGCTCATTTATCCTATTTTTTTCTCACATGATTTTCTGACTCATTCTTTGGTTTTGAAAATTTTGGTTTTTGAATTTTTACTTTGGTTCCAACAGTCTTTTCTGTTCAACGTTTTCAAGTTCTTTTTCCTTGGTTCTTTAGTCTTTGTCTTTTGGTTTCAATTTTGTTATTGCTAGTTTTTTGCTTCTCAAGGTTATTCTTTATTGCAATCAATCATTGAATCGGGTAAGCTGAAGTGCTAATTTCTTGAGATTTGAATTGTTTCGTTGATGTGTTGGTATTTGGTTTAGGCTAAAAATCCTTGTAGATTTAGTGTGTGTGTGTGTGTGAAAATGGAGTTTCAGGTCGATAGAGATAAGATGAATCGGTCGCTTTTTGTGCTCGAAATCGCGTTTCTAAGGTGTGTTTCTTGAACTTAGGTAATTGGGGATGATTTTGGGGGTTAGTTTTCGTGATTTGTAGTGAATTTAGGGGTGGTATTCACACCACACAAGCAGTCACACGGTCGTGTGGCCCTTTTACAATTTTTGCACCCTATTTGCAAATCGATGTGTTTTAGTCCCTAAATGATCCCGTGCTAGTTTAAGTTCTATAGAAGTGTGTGAAACCTTAATTTTTGTGAATCTGATTATGAATATACAATTATTAGATGTAATATTGTATTGTAAGCGCGTATTTGTTATGGGATTTTAGCTCTATTATTCGTACAAGTTTGGATGTGATTTTTAACACTCTAGGATAAATGTGTTCTATTATGCTTGACTGAATAAAAGTATGTTGAATTCTGGTTCCGTTTCTCTAAATATGAGTATGCCTGTATGCATGATGATTGTGTATTTTTGCATTTGAATTAATATCTGGGGTTTTTTTGGAAGAGAAGGAAGCCTGATTCGACATTTTAACTGCAATATTTTATTATAGCAGTATTATCGCAATATATTTTTATATATGTCAGTTCAACTACATATTCTTATTATTTGAGTGGCTTAGATCCACTATCGTGGTGTGTAGGTCGGAGTGGTGTTTTGGTTGGTTGGGTGGGAAAATTCTAACATATTGCATTCATTTTGCATCGAGATGTATATATTTGTTTGTGCGAACGTTGGAACGTTTGTGAAATAATTTGAATAACCTGATGTGTTAAGTAACATGTGTGTTTGGTTTATTGTGTTTGTGTTTTGTATGTTAATGGAAATGATTCGTATATTTGACTATCCGTTCGAGATTCTTATGTATTGTTTGTAAATATGTTTTTGTATTTTTTTGTTTAGTTCATAGATATTTGCCTTTTTCTTATGTTTTGGGATTCATACTGAGCTCGTGTAGCTCATTCCCTCAGTTTTTCCTATTTTCAGGTAACTGTCGTAGCTAGGTCCCGGATTCAGCAAAGCGGAGGTTTCAGAGATTTGTTTTTGGTTTGTTTTAGAAAAGTATAAGGTTCATTAAACTAATTCTATTTGGACTTCCGTAAGGTTTAAGCTTGAATCTGGACTTTGACAAATTACAGGTTTTAATATCAGACCAAAATTTGGATTTCCATGTATGGTTTTTTATTAAAATGGGAATATAAATTTCCGAGACTGTGATGATTTTATATGTTCAGTTCTTAAAGTATTGCTTTTACTAATTCCAAATTATATTAAAATAACAATTTTTCTGATGATACACTGAGTTTGAAATATCAATTAACTAAAGTGTCTCTAAACTAAACGTGGAAATTTAATTTGGTTTTCCTGTAACTTAAACAACAATTCAAACCACTGTTTGCAAAATGTAAGATAAGTTTTATCGAACTTTCTAAATGTAGGAAGAAAATGGTTTTCGTAAGGAAATTTAGAAATTTTAAACAATGCTTTGTTTTGGCAGTTTCGGTGGCCATTGTAACTTTTAGAATCTAGTCGAAACTTTTGGGCCGGGTTTTGAGGTGTTACGGTTGTCCCTTCTCCGTGTAGATTGTTGATTTGTGGAATATGTCGATCTGATCAACTTGAAGACCACACTATCCTACTATAAACTCATTAGTTTTTTGATCATTTTAGTCTGGTTATGTGGCATGTACATATATATGATAGCTTGAGTTTGAACCTTGGTTAATGATTAAATTTTGAAAATGATAAAGCCTTGTTGGCATGGTATGTGTTACTAATATGTTAAGATATATTTGTGCCAAGATGAATAGAGATGAGTGAATGTTTTTGGTATGTTTGGAAAGCTTGGAGATAAATATATGATTTATAATTGCCAAATGGATTGTTTAAATGCCTTGGTATTGAAATGTTAACTTTAATGGCTTAATTGTTGGTTTAGTTCAATGTACAATGAATGTGGATATTTATACATGTTTTGTTTTTCATTTGGTGGGATTTTATGTAGGAAAGTTTGGCAATTATGCACTAAGTGTGCAAGTATTTGGATTGGAATGAAATAGGTACCAAATGACCTAATATTTACCAAAAATAGAGTCTTCGTCCAGCCAACCACATTTCTTCGTCAAAACCTCGGTCGACAATTTGTGATGTCACGATGTTGAGTGACTTAACGTCATGACGTGAAAAATTGTTTGGTGACGACATGAAGTTGGCCTTCAATTTTTGAAACTTTACAATTTGTTCCTATTTCATACTCGAATCAACAAAAGAGCTTTTGTAAGCTCAATTAAGGCTCGATTTAAGTTGTAAATCATTATATGAATATGTATATGTCATGATTCGATGATTAAATAATTTTCATTTGATGTATTTGAGTGTAGTTACTCGAGCAACGGATGTGGCATCCTATAGCTCAGACCCAGCGATCGGGTTAGGCAAGTTGTGCTACAAAAAGTTTGTTGTGATAACATGAATATGACACCATTCCATCTTTTGTTAAAACAAAACTGGTAAAACATTATATGTTTTGGCTTCCTAAAAAGCTTAAATGTTAGGGTTTTTGAGGATTGATATGACTTCTTTTAATGATTTTATTCAAAGGTTGATGTCTAAAAGGTCATTTTTTTACTAAAAAGATCTCTTAGTGAGCGAGAGCACTTTTGGCATCTTTTCCAAGGGGGAGAAATGGAAAAATTCTAGTAGCAAATGAAATATGACTTGTGGAATCTTTAACTGATCTGTTGCATTTTGCTTTGTCAAATAAGGAGATGATCTTGATTTTTTTTTTTTAAAACTGTTGATTCAATGATTGTATGAGGGTTTGCTCGAGCATGGTTTTACCTATTAGAGGGAGATATATTCTAATTCCCTTGATATTTGGCTTTTTTTATTTGTGTGCTAACCATTTTTTGTAAGGTTTTGTAAAAAATGCCAATGGAGAGATTGTTGAGTTTTTTTTATCTGCTCATTCTATAGTCTATTAGAACAAAAATGAATTTTTTGCTTGGGCCATGAGTTGTTTCAACCCCATGGGTATTTGATGTTTGGTTAGCCTACTAAGAAGTGGCATGTTTGACAAAACAACAATGGAGTTAAGCTAGGAATCTTTAGCCCTTTAACTGGTCATATTAAGAAGTTTAAAGTGAAGACAATGTTTATCCTTACCCTTATCTCTTGAGAGATTTTTGGAGTAGTTGGAAGAGTAATTTATGAAGACTTTTATCTAATAAATGCTTAGGATAATTTATGGGAGAATCTCATCTTTTAAATAGGTGCTTAAAGCTTATCAAAACTTTGTTGATGGACTCTTATATTTATCTATAAATAGGCTGCTTGTGGTGTCATTAGAGGGCAAGTTTAGAGTGTCTTTGTCAACAACTTTCTTGTGTTCTTATGGTTATTTTTTAGGTAGCTTTTTAGGTAAGAATGCATTCGGTTAGGTTTGGTTCGATTTTTGAAGAAAAATCAATCAAATCGCTCCATTCAATTTTTTAACTTTTGAAATCGAAACCATATGGAATAAAAATCAAAATATTCAAAACTAAAAATTTTGGTTCAGTTCGGTTCAACGGTGCTTAGAAAATTTGGCTTTGTCAAAAAAAATTGTCACCTTATTTAGGCCAAAAAAAAAAAATCTAATATTTTAATTCTTAATTTTTTTCATAACAATCATAATACATGCTCTAGATACATTTGTACATTTATAAAGTGAATTAAACAATTAAATTAATATCATAATCATCCATAAGATCATTTAAAAATCATTTTAAGTTAAGCTATTAAGTTTATAAATCATTTATGTCTCGTTTGGTTACTAGTGTTATAACATGAGGAAAAGACAAAAAAATTATTACATGTGTATTACAATAATTAGACATAAAACAAAGAATAGTTGGTACGAATTTAAACTTGAAACTAGAAATATGAGTAAAACTTTTTGTAAAAAATAAAACATTTGCAAAATAAGGAAAAAAAATTCCTTTTCATGTTGCTAAAAAAAAGTCGGAATGGCTAAATATTATTACCAGTTGAATTAGTTCATTGCTAACTTATATACTAAAAACATTCATAAAAAATAATACTCCAACCAAACGTAGAAGTTATTAAAAGGAAAGTCAATGCATAAATCATTCATATATCTAATGTTTTGTCGTGTCATCTCTTTTAATTAGTTGCTAACTTTAATTAGTTATAATTGAGTCATTACATACCTAAAAAAACTGGGTCATTACAAAATGCCAATATAACTTATTCAATTCTTAACTATTAAATATATATAATTGTTTCTTTTATAAATAAAATATTATAAAGTTTAATAAACTATTTTCCTAAAATTAGAATTATGCTTATGCTTATGCTTATAATTATAATTATTATATTTAAGAAATTATTCACTTATTTTAATACAATATTACACTTTCATAACTTTTTTTAATGAAATATTTCTATAAATTTTGTATGATCATATCTAGTTTTTAATAATAATAATAATAATAATAATAATAATAATAATATATTTAAATGAATTAGTCCATATAAACATTGAAATGATCAATTTATTATTCTATGAGGACTATTCCTTTAAATATATATTTAGACCGATTAACTAAGTTAGCTTAATTCTTACTTGCCTGCACTAACTACTCTTTCCAAAAGCTAGCTAAGTCATATATTTTGGAAATTGTAAGGTTGCATGGGGTACCTATATCAATCATCTTAGATCGAGATTCCCGTTTTACATCTCGATTCTAGAAAAAGCTTCACGAAGCACTAGGACTCGTTTGGATTTTAGTACTGCTTTCCATCCACAAGTTGACGGACAACCTGAACAAGTCATTCAAATATTGGAAGATATTATAAGAGGTTGCATCATTGAGTTTCGAGGTAGTTAGGAGAAATGTTTTCCTCTAGCAAAAATTGCTTACAACAATAGCTTTCAATCAAGAATACAAATGACACCTTATGAAGCTTTGTATGGTCGTAAGTGTCGAACACTACTGTGTTAGACCGAATTGGGTGAAAGGAAAGTTTTAGGTCCCAAAGTGGCACAAGAATAAGAGGGGAAGATAAGGTTGATTCAGGATAAACTGAAAGTGGCTTCGAATAGGCAGAAGTCGTATGTGGGCTTAAAAAGGAAAGACATTGATTACAATGTCGGAGATCAAGTCTTCCTGAATGTGTTCCCATAACGAAAGGTTTTAAGGTTTGGAAGAAAGGGCAAGTTAAGTCCTAGGTTCGTCGGACCTTATAAAATCCTTAAGAGAGTCAGTCCAGTTCAATATCAGTTAGAATTACCTCTAGAATTGGACCGTATCCATGATGTATTTCACGTCTACATGTTAAGACAATATTGATCCAACCCTTCCCATATCGTACCAATTGAAGAGATAAAGGTGAGGCTGGATTAGTCCATCGAAAAGAAACTCGTACAAATTTTAGACCGTCACATAAATGTTCAAAAAAGGAAACAAATCCCACTTGTCAAAGTTCTATAGAGGAACCATGGCACTGATGAGGCCACATAGGAACCGGAAGATACGTTTCACCAATAGTATCCTTATCTGTTTGAACACGGTAAATTTCGAGGACAAACTTTCTTTAAGGAGTGGAAAGTTATCACGCCCTAAAATATAGGGTTAATTGAAATAAATGACCAAAAAATGAATTAGGCTTGATGATTAAGTAGTTAATGCATTCCTTTAAAATCCTAGGTTCAAACCACTCATTTTCCATTTCTTTTCTTTTTATTTTCAGCAAACTAGGATGAAAACCACACTAAAACAAATATTATTTGGAGTAGATAATAAATAAGAAATGGATAGTAGCCTAATGGCTAACACACCACTCATTCCCCTTGTTTGCCTAGGTTCGAGTCACCCTATCTCCATTATTGTTTCTTTATTTTTCTTTCTTATTTTCAACCCAAAAAGTAAGATTATTTACCTAAGTCACCACTAGGGTTTCAAACCCTAACTATTTGTTCAATCATCTTCCAATTAAACTAGGTTTTCTTTCTTTCCCAATTCCAAATAGATTTTTATTTTCTCTCCTTATTTCTTCTCATTTTCCTTTCATTTCCTTTTATTTCCTCTTTTTTACATCAAAATTTACATGTTTTTGCTACTGAGTAATTAGCATTCCTGGATTAAAACATCTCTCATTCGATCATTCTATCCATTAATTTCAAAATTATAATCAAAAGAGTCTTGATATTTGCCAAGAAACGGTAAATACAAGCAGTTTATCTACAAACACTAGTGGTTTATCTGCAAACATTGGTGGTTTATTTGCAAATACTGGTGGTTTATTCATGAACTTACTGGCAGCTTTTATCTGCAAACTAGTTGTGTATTCACAACTATTGTCAGTGTATTAACCGGCAGCTTTTTTTTACTGAAAACTCTTATTTGCAAACTCGTTGTGTATTCACAACTTCTAGCAATGTACTAACCTGCAACACTGGTAGTTTATCCATAAACTGGATTATTTGGGATATATGTGTAACATCCCGATTTTAGGCCTAGTCAGAATAGTGGATTCGAAACTACAAATTTGATGAGGAAAATTTCATTTTTATTATATTTTTATGGTCTACAATTTTCACGAAAAGATTTTTTGAAAATTTCATTCAAAAATTTTGACGTTTGAGCACTCAATTTGGTCAAAAGGACTAAATTGTAAAAAGTGAAAAAAGTTGAGTTCTACATGTTGGAGGTGTCTAATTGTTATAAAATTTTACATGGGAGGTCCTTAAATGGTAATTAGACCATTGTATAACTTGTTGGACAAAAATGGCCTTGGTTGGGTAAAATTTGAAAGAATAGTAAAAAGGGCATTTTGGTCATTTAGGGGTAAAATGAATTAAAAGACAAATTTTAAAACCCAAATGTGTCCCTTTCTTCTTGCTTCAGTAGAATATACCAAGAGCAACCACGGTTAGGGTTTGTCCAAGCTTCCAAGCTCAATAGTAAGTGATTCTGAGCTCTGTTTTAAACGTTCTATGCATTTTTGAAATCCCAGTAACATGTTCTAGCTATTTCTACCATTTATTTGAGCTAGGGTTTGTGTTTAAAAATTTAACTATAAATGATATGCATGTATTTTGATGTTTAAAGGTAGAATATGAAGTCTTGGTGTGTAATAAACGACTTTTACTAAGCGATTTTCGATGAAAACATCCGAAAGGACCATTTTGTAAAAGTTGTAAAATTGGTCATAAAAGAGTGATTTAGTGGGAATTGGAGGCATCCATAATTATGAAAATGGTTCAGCTAGACTTAAAATGTAAGGAAATTGAATAAAAATCATTTTACGAGCATTGGGCCAAAAGTCCAACTATGTGAAAGTTTAATGGTCAAAATGCAAATTTTAAAAGTATAGTTTTTAGACCCATATGAATAATGTGACTAATTATTAGGCTAAATATGATATTATAGAACAAGGAAATTGAGATTCGGGCTTAAATCGGGAAAATACAAGGTTATGGACTAAAATGGTAAATTATCATTTTTGGATCCGAGGTAAGTTCGTGTGATTTAATAAGCCTATTATTCATGTTATTATTTTTATACATCAAATATATCTTTTTATAATTGTATTGAATTTGATGTAAATAGAAATTGGTGGAATATGAAATTTTAAATGAAATGATTGGTTACCGTGTAAATGGGGTCCTGCATGTGTTGCAGAAAGGTTGTCCTGAAAGGGTAATCTTTTGATCTCATTATGAAAAGGAAATGTACACCTTGTGTGTACAATGTGAAAAGGGATAGCTTCTACTATTGAATGTGAAAAAGGATAGCTTCGGCTATCGAATGTGTAAAGGGATAGCTTCGGCTATCAAATGTGAAAAAGGATAGCTTCGACTATCGAATGTGAAAAGGGAAGGTATACTTTGTGTATACCACTAGAAAATGAAAGGTATACTTTGTGTATACCAATTGAAAAGGATATGTACACTTTGTGTGTACACTTGGAAAGGTTAGGTATACTTTGTGTATACCATTTGAAAAGGAAAGGCATACTTTGTGTGTACCACTCGAAAATAAACGTATACCTCGAGTGTACAACTGGAAAAGGAAAGGTCCATTAAAAAAATTCAATAATTCAGCGGTAATGATATACATAATGATATAAAGAAAAACAGCATGATAAACTCATCTATGTTTAGTTGATTTTAGTATGATGCATATGATTGTCCTGTTTGGATGAGTAGTTGTGCTAAGAGATAGCACAAGTACGTACTCGCAACTCATGAGTATGTGTTTGACATGTGAAATGAAATGGACTTGTGATAATAGTGCAAATGAATGAGTGATATTTATGAGAATAATTTCTATGACAAACTTGTGATGGTTATCATTATGTTGCACTAAGACAGATTAGGACAATAGCAGTAATCCAACTTTGAAAATCCACCAAAAATAGTGGAAATTTTGTTGAAGGCTGAATAAAATATGGAATTAAATATTAATGAGTCTAGTTTCACATAAAGGAAATGGTGTAAGCAAAAGAATTTTTTATTAAGATATATTTGGATTCTTGTGAGACAGAGTCAAAATGAGTTCAGAATCCCCTGTTCTGACTTGGGAAAATCATTAGAAATTGTAAAAAAAATAATTATGATTTAGGAATCATATGAATGAAATCCTTAATGAGTTTACATTCAGAAGAAAGAGACGGGAACATTATCCGAGTCTCGTACTATGAGATAAATAAATTTTAGTGAAGAAAGGTCGAAGCTGTCAAATAGCAAAATAGGGGAGGCTTTGAATAATAAACTGTATTTATTGGCTAGGCCAAAAATTCTAAAAAATTTACGATAATATATATATGAGTCTAGTTTTGGGGAAAATTAACTCATCTTGATTTGGAGTATCGTAACTCCAGATATAAATAATTTAATGACTGTGACTCGAGAAAACAGCTTAGCTGGAATTTGAATAAATAGAAAGAATTTGTAAATAGCATGTTATCATATTGCTTATTATTTTCATGTGAGCTTAATAAGCATAAAGCTTACTCACTCCTTTTCATTTCTTTAAGTTTTGTCAGGTTAGCTCAGGGTTAGAGATCGTCGGAGGCATCATCACACTATCGAGCCATTACCCTTGGAGTATTGACATGCATAAGTTAAATATTTTCAAGTGAGTGGCATGTATAGGGACTTAGTTTTTCTATGATGATTATTGTTGTGATTAGCCAAAGGTATTGGCTTATATTGATTTGTTGCCTTAGTTTTTCTATGATGATTATTGTTGTGATTAGCCAAAGGTATTGGCTTATATTGATTTGTTGTTTATAGCCATGAGATGTGGCTTATAATGATTTTGGCTTTTAAGCCTATTTATCCATGATATGTGTTAATGTCTTGTGATTGTGCTCGTTCACTATGTATGAGGAGTATATGGCATATATACATGATGAAGGCCTTAGGACCGTTCAAGGCGGTCATGGTCATAGAATGATTGTGTGATATGGTAATAAGTTATTAGTGCCCTGAACATGGATGTCGATATATAAGTTAATAACCATAATATAATGGTATAAGTGATTAATAAGATAAAAAGGTCAAAAGTATGTGTGTGCATGTGATAATAAAAAAAAAAGCTTGGAAATTAACCTAAGTTTTGACCACACGGGTAGAGACACGGCCGTGAGTCTCATCCGTGTGCCTTTAAATGGTTGTTGATTACACAAACAGAGAGTTACTTGGGCTGAGGACACGGTCGTGTCCCAAGCCACATGGACGTGTGTGACCACACGGCCCAACCCACACGGGCGTGTGACTCTCCAAAGCAAGAAAATTTGATTAAGTTGCCCAAAGATTTTTAAAGTTCTCGGTTTAGTCCCGAACCACCCCAATGTATGTTACAGGCTTCGAAGGCCTGTATAAGGGACAATATGCATGTGTTTGAGATGTTATAATTTTGCGCGAAAAATTTTGTGGCCTGATTTTGCATGTTGTGAATGTTTAAGTCCAGTAACGTCTCGAACCCTGTCCCGGCATTGGATACAGGTGAGGGGTGTTACAATATGAGTTTTTGGGAACTCTTACTGTGGAGTATAACGTTGGGGTAAGACTTTTTTTTTTGTTAAACTGAAATTGCATTGCATTGACACTCACAAGCATGCTCAAATGAATTGTCAATTTATGTTGTACCACATGATTATTACTGTACCAAAAACTGATGTTGTGTATGATTGGTTTGTTACATTGCAATGATTCTCTTGTGATAGAACTCACATTGAGCTTTATAGCTCACCTCTTTTAACTTTCATCCTTACAGATAACTTACCAGGTTAGTGCTGGAAAAAGGGGCTTGGAAAACGCAGTAGAATATAAATTTAGGGAAAAATCAAGGTTTTAAAATTTTTCCAAAACAAGATCTTGGTTATGATATCTAAAGTAATAAACACTTAATCAAAATTGTACATTTTCGATTAGTCTAGTATGAATGCTTCGACTGAGTAGTCTTCTCCGCTATCCTCAAGCTCACATCTGTCGAGTGTGGGATTCTACAACTTTCTCTTGAATTCAAGTGTGTGTAAATAATGACTCAATACTCTCTTTATATAGGGAGATTTTAGAGAGTTCAACTATAATTAAACTTAATCACTTTAATATTAAATTTAATCTAATATAAATATTAGATTAAATTTAATATTAAATCTTATTAAAAGAATAGAATGTTTATCTTGTAGATAAACAATAAATTAAATTTAATATTAAGATGATCACTTTAATATTAAATTAATAAAATACTATTAAGATAATTATTAAATTTAATTTAATAATAAACTATTAAAATAATATTATTTTTGGAATAGTTAATCTAAAATCAAATTCTCCGGCAAAATTTCAGTAGGAGTGTAACTCTTTCACTGCTCAACTACCACCGGCCACCGAGGCGCCGCCGTCACAACTACCGGCACTGTCATGTCTGATGATGCAGGTACGACATCCTTACGGCACCTCGAGCTGGTTCGACTACTACCGGTTCGATTCGAGTCAGTGACGACCCAACTTGTCCAATCTAGCCACCGATTGGACCGTCGGTCCAGTTTCATATATCGGGCCTGGTTTGACCTGTTTTTGGGTCTTGGTCTCGATTTTGGGCTCCCGAGCTCAATTTACGATCTTAAGTCCAATTTTTAAGTTCAATTACCCATTGGGCCAATTGTCAGACTTGAAAATTAACTTCCAAAAATATCATATTAATATTAATTGATTTGATTAATTTAATTTTACTTGATCAAAATTAATTTTTTCAAAAATCACTTAGATTTTCTAAATTAATTTTTCAAGAAAATTATTTAATCAAATTATCTAGTTGAGCAATTCTTATGACCACCTAATTTAATTCTACATCGAATAAATTGACTCAATTAAATTATTCCCAAAGTCATAGAATTTGCTTTTGATTCAAATGCAGTCTGATCGAACTTTTGTTGAGCTAGTGAAGGGACTAATTGGACATTTGCAATTAGGCTCTAGTGATTGCAATTATGTCTAGAAGCATTGTTTTGATAATTCGTAATTACTTAATCATGGAGTAAGTCCACAATAAGTACCATGATTGAAAACTCTTTATTGTATATTATTTATGAAAGCAATTCACCCAACAACTTTGTCCAATGACCTCGTCATGTGTGTGTTACCTTCATATGATATCATTGATTCCTTTGAATTAAATTCATTCACTCAATACAATTCTATTTTATCTCATTGTCAGCATTGTGTCTTCTTAATGATTAATATGATCACTGTCAATAAATGACAATGATAAATTGGTCGTTCGAGAACCAATTTATATTAAATTGACAATTGAACTAATTTTATAATTTATAAATTTTTAATAATTTATTTAATTAGTTGGTTTTTGTGTTAAAGTGGAAAAGGCAAGAAGAATATGTTAAATCAAAAAAGTTAGAATAGGAAACTGAAGGTTTAACAACCTTTTAAGAAAGTTGATGCGTAGTATCAGATTTTAACAATGTAAATCGTATCATCTTTGGATTTGTTCTTTCTTTTGTTTCGTTCAACGTATTGGATTTGTTCTTTAAGTACTTTTTAGTTAAAGATTAAACAAATGTCACCGATGACGGAAAGTGATTTATTATCGTCAAACAATATGAAATCTCTAGTTTAATGATTTTCATATATCCTCTGCAGCTCAGTCAAAAAGGATGGGAACAGCCTTTTTTTTTTTTTTTTCTCTTCTAACTTAAAATAGGCTACATCCAAATTAATTATGGATACAACATCAGTCTTGCCAATACAAATTACATTAGAATTATATCAATACACAAATTGATAAGTCTAGAAGAGGAAAAATGAACATTCCACTTTGGTCATTTTAATAGACATGGTAATGGGGTCATTTATGTATTCCATAATCATAATTAAAATTTACAATATTACTGAGGTAATAACTAAAATCAATTTTAAAAAATTACATATAGAGAATGGAATTTGAATATCAAACTTTAAAGTTCCCAAAAGCGAAAAAGTGTTATGTATTTATATAAGTCTAGATGTTACTGTCGGCAAACACTTTGATGAAGGAGGCGAATACCATTTTACATGTGATAATTGGCACTTGAAGCTACAAGTCAGAAAAATTGAGATTAAATGTGATTCTTTAGTTGTAATTAGATACCTTACCGGCAATAACCGTTTAGTGTTGAGTGTAGGGTAGCTTATCCTTCTACATTTAGATTCATTTGAAAAATTAGAGAGTTTTGGTAAATTATAAGTTTGAAAAATAGATTTGAGCAAAAAATAAGACCCATTTTTAAAATGGGCCGGGCTTTGTGTAGAATTTTTTGGGTCAACTCTTCCCAAATAAATTGTTTTGTTGTTGTTTCGTTATTATATCGCTACTATTTTGTTGTTATTGTTTATATATTGTATAACTATTGTTTTATTATTAATTTTGCTACTATTTTAGAGACATTTACTTGTTAAGCTGCAAGTTAAGTATAAAACTTTTTAATATATTTTTAATTTGTTGGGAAATATTTATTTTAATGTTTTTGTATATTTGATGTACTATACTTTTTAAATTTGTTTTTACAAAAAAAATAATCTAAAATAATTAATCCGAGTGGGTTGGGTCAAACTTAGGTTTAGTATTTTTAATTTAGGTCAGGCTTGGGCAGAATTTTAAACCTATTTTTTGAGTTGAGCCTATAAAACATATCTAAAATTTTGCATCGACCCAACCCAACCCATGATCAAGTCTACTGTAGGGACATCTAATAGGAAATATTCCATTTCTTCATGCTACATTTTATTTAAACATGTCCTTCATGACGAAAAGAGTTAATTACACTAAACATCTCTAAATTATGATCTTTATTTTAAATTGGTCCTCAACTTTTGAAAAATTTTAATTATATTCTCAAATTTTAATTATATAAAAAATAATCTAAAAAAATTAATACGGGTGGGTCAGGTCAGGCTCGGGTTTAGCATTTTTAATCTAGGTCTGGCTTGAGCAGAATTATAGGCCCATTTTTAGGTCGGGCCTAGAAAAAGAGCCTAAAAATTTGCATTGACCTGGCTCGACCCATTATCAGGTCTAGTATAGGGGCATCTAATAGGAAATATTCAATCTCTTCATGTTACATTTTATTTAAACATGTCCTTCAGATAGGAAAGAGTTAATTACACTAAACATCTCTAAATTATAATCTTTATTTTAAATTGGTCCTCAAATTTTAAATTTTTTTAATTACATTCTCAAACTATCAATGTTATATCAATAATATCTTTCCGTTATTAAAATTGTTAATTTAACTGTTAAATGCAATGTCGATCTTATGTGACATAATTTAAAATGAAAATTTTAAAGAAAAATGGATATGGTAAAAATCTTAGTTTGAGGTTTTCAAATATTTTACAAAAACTATTGTTCACTCTCACTTTTTTCGGTTTTACTTTATTTTTAGTTTTTTTATTTTTATTTTAAAAGCTACACGTCAACATTTTACTTTTCTTTGTAGTTGTCATTTTATATTATGTCACAAGATTTCATGTGCCATTTAATGGTTAAATTAATTGTTTGAATAATAGAAACACCTAATTGATATAATATCGATAGCTTAAGATGTAAATTAAAATACTTTAAAATTCAGGTTACAATTTAAAATAAGAGTTATAATTTAAGGATCTGTTTTGCAATTAACTTTATGGGAAATTAACCCATTCATCATCTTGCTCAATTTGGTAGGTTTAGTGGCGGTAATAGTTCTACTTGGTAATCAGTATCACACAAGTGGATACATCATTTTTACTGAAATTAATACGTACTGCTACTAATTTGTTTTGGTATATTGTTTCGAATGTATTGATACTTTTGAATATATTTAATATATAAAATATTTGAATATATCAAATAAATTAAATTAAATAATTTCAAATATAAAATATTAATTAATTATATAAAAGATTCATCAATAAAGTTTACAAATAAAATTTTAACATTCAACAAATCTAAAGTAAATGAGGAAAAAAGCATCTCACACATTAAACAAGAAAAATCATTCACAATATTAGTTAAAAATTTACAATAAGATCATCTCATACTAAATATATAAAATGAAACTTTAATAAAATGTATGCATAAAGTTGTGTTCGTGAAGCTTCTAGAAATTTTATTTTTAATTTGTTTGTTATATAAATTCTTTATTTTTATTTATTAATTTTGCACCTTAAATTTTAAAGTTGCTCATTTATCCCAGTTAAAGTTTAATGTTTAAATTTAGTTAATTAAAATTTCAAAGTTGGTAAAAATAATAAATTTATCTATATTTTAGCATTATTCATATACCGGTCAATGTATAATGTTTGGTGGTGCTACCGGAATTGAAAAAAACAAGTTGATGCAACCGATCAATACTAGAATTTATACCTGTGTGAAAAATAGAATAGATCGTTCCAATTAATTACTGGAACGATATGCACTGACTAATACAACTAAGGACTACATTGAACAATACCCTTGGTAATTGTATTAGTGAATAATTATGTACTAAAATCTTTATTGGTATATATACGTATAAGTGTACATTTTTTTTAAATTTTGAAGAGTAGTTTTTAATGAGATATTTTTTATTGAAAAACTAAAGTTGAAATAGTAAAATATAATAGAGATATTTATAACTTTTTAATTTTAATGCATAACAATATATTAGAAATAGAAATTCTCTATTTTCTTTAATTTTAATTTATTTTTCAATCAAAATATACTTTCTTTTAAGTTTTATCCTAGTATAGTGTCATTAATGAAGCGACAGTAACTAAAATGTAAAATATATAAGACATAATATATTAACATGATTATATAAGTTATTGCTTATCATCTTTTTTTTTTTTATAAAATTAGGTTATGGATTTATATTAGAAAGTTTTTGATAAATTAATGAAAAATATAGATATTATTTTTTAAAGATTATTTATCATAGTTTAATGTTATTAAAATAATATTTGGGATAGTTTTGAATTAAGTTAAAAAATTAAGGTTAATAATTCATCTAGATATTTTAATTAATTTATTGCATTTATAACTGTTTATAGTTTTTAATGAGAACCAAAAAATGGTGTTGTTTGGTAATGAGACTTGCTGTATTGGCAAAAATGGTTACGGGTCAAATTTAAGTTACAGATTGTAAAAAAAATATTAACAAATTTTCTATTATGGGTGGGTCCCAACAGATTACGTGTTTTTCCTTTAGTTGAACCATTCTTCTCACGTGAAACACGTATCATCTCCGGTGTTTTTTCTTACTTCTTATGTACTAGGGTTTTTGTTTTTTATTTTGAAAAACACTTCATATTATTCTTTTAAATTTATCCAAACCCTTACCTCTTTTTTGGGTTTTAAGACCTTTTAAATTGGGATCCAATGCCTTTTTATCTGAACCCATTTTTCTTTGGGCTTTCGGCCCATTCAAACTAAGCCACATTCGTTTAATTTTTTTTAATTTATCTGTTACTCTTTTTTTCTTTTATTTTGTTTAAATTTTGATTTTGATTTTTATATTATTTATTTATGTTATATGCTTCTATTTTAGTTAAATTTTATTATTACTCCCAGTACTTTTATGGAATCTATGAATTTAGTGTTTATACTTTAATTTGATTAATTTTAATCTTTTAATTTTTGAATTTTGAAATTTTAGTCTTGACCCAAAACAATAGCTGTTAATCTTGTTTTGTTAAATTCAATTACTATGCATATATCGTATGCATACAATTGAAGATTTTGTTAATATTCTCCAATTTGATCATTTTAAGTCCTTATAATTTTTTAATTTTGAAATTTCAGTCTTTGACTCAAATAACAATTGTAATAATATGTTTGGCATATCAATTTTGAAAATATCAAAACTTAAATTATTATAAAACTCATTAAGTAAGGACAGAAAATGACCAAATTAAAGTACATAAATTAAATCCACAATTATTATAAAATACAAGAACTAATAGCATAATTTACACCTTCAATTTATCACTTTTGTCTTGAATTTCTTTTATATATTTTACTAGTTTCTTATCCCACGATACACGAGTTAGTTGTATGTAGGAAATATAAAGTATTAATTTAAAAGAATAATATAATACATTCAATTTATTGTATTTTTAGGTACATTTTCACAAATAAAATAATATAATATAACCAAAATATTGTGTAAAGTATTATATATTATTCAATCCATCAATTGGTTCTTCTTGATAATTCTTCCTAATGTTATTGTTCATTTGAAGCTCTTTTAACATTTTTTCAATAATTTTAAGTTGGTGGTTGCATTGTGTCATGTACATCTTAGTCTTGTTTTGTAGTTGTTCAATCAATGTCTCCTCAAATTCATTTTTCAAATTCTTACTTCATGATTCCCTTCTATTATCTTAATGTAAAATATTAGAGAATAAATGATGTAAAATAGAATTAGAAGGTAGAAATTGAAAATAGGAAAAATTTTAAAATGGGAAAATAAGGTTAAAAATTTTAAATCGTCAGTGATTTAATTTATATGTTATGTTTCATCTATGCAAGAATCTTATTTATAGGCCTTCATACATACATAAAATGAAAGTGTGGATTTTGAATACTAATTTTATATAAATTATTTGTTAATTGTAGTTTTTTTCTGTAATTTTTACTTTAATTTTCTTAATTAATATTAAGAATTTTACATTGACATTTAAAAGTAGATATGTGTTGTATATGATATTAATTTACTTAAAAATTACAATTATATATAGTAAATATATTCATTATCTATAATGATAATTAACGGGTTTAATTATAAAGTGTGTTAGTAGTAAATTAGAATCCAAAATAGATTATTAAGGATGAAGTGCAGAAATATGAAAAAGTATATTAAAGAGTAATTTCGAATTTATAATTAACATAATAACATATTGTTATTACTAATGAGTAAAGACAAGAATAATTAAAAATTCAACCTTCCATACATTTAATCCCAACATCGTCGTCATTGTCAAAATTGACTTTTAAAACTAGATGACGAGTGATGAGAATTTGAGCTTGTAAGTCCTGTTGAGTAGATTAGACATTATGTAACCCACATTGAAAGTACAATTATTATACGTATATATGATTTCATAGTTGAAGATTTCCAAGATTTTATTTCAAGGAAATATAATGCTGCCACTAACTTTGTTGGATAATCAACTACTCGGAGATTTCCCAATCTTCCAACCGCCGTTGACTAAAGTGAAATCATAGAGTTCACTACATTTCTCGAGTGCCAATTTCAGGGACATCTAATTTTAATCACTAAAATATTCATGTCTAATCTTGCTGATTTTTTCACTTTATTATTATTTTTTTTTTTTTTGGAAAAAATGGGTGCTACATTTGAATCAAAACTCTTTTAATGGCCATGGTCCAACCATTTAACCACCAAAACTTTTATCTTGTGTTGTCAAAATTATATTAAGTAATCGAAACAGAAGGTTCATGAGAACATTTTGAATGGAATTTTTCATTAAATTAATTCTTCTATTTTAATGCATCTATAAACTAATAGATAGATCAAAAGAATGGATGAGTTATTGGAAGATAATTTTAAGTGCCACACAAAAACATCAACCTAAATTACTTGATGTGGCACAATCTTCTTACAAACTTCAATGCAACGAGGCTACTAATCAAAGTCCACTCGAGATAGCGATGGACAACAACCCCTCATAAAAGGTAGCATTTCTATGAAAAATGATAGCTTAAGTAAATGTCTTTTAAGTCTCTCTCAAAATGAAATGAGTGGACCAATTCCGGCCATAATAAGAAGACCACTCAAAGTTCAAGGTTAGTTTCTCCATGATAATAAATTACTAGGCAATATTTCGTACAATATTTGTCTTTTGGAAGAATTGAATACTTTATTATCACCAACTGCTTTATGCTTCAAAAGGTAAGTTTGGTGTGTGAGGATAAAATAAATTTATGAAAATTTAATGAAGATTTTAAGGTATGTATTAATATTATTTTCTTTAAACTTCTTTATATTTTGGTGTGCAAAAAAATTACTGAGCACTAATGAAAATCTAATGGTTATCTACATTTTGCATTAACGAAAATAGTTCACTGAACACTGAGCAGAGCAGAGCAAGAATAATTATTGCAAATATTGTTTATAGAACAATCCAAAAATAATAGAAGATGGAGGAGAATAAAAACAAAAGTTTCTATATTTTTTTTTGGTGTACCAAACAAATGAATTTTGACTTATATTTATATGACTTCTCGTGTCTCTTTAGAGAGACGTAGCTATCCAAATGGATAGTTATATCTTTAGCAATAAACATAATTATTCAATAAATATCTACTTGAATAATTATGACTATTTGTTAATAATCAAGCAACATAACTGTCGAAACCATTTTTTTCAATTTAAAAATGATGGATCGACTTTTCGGAAAGCGAAAATGGAGTCGCCACCAATCTTTTCTTGTTTAGGTGTGATCGGATCACCTTAAATTAAAGCATTTTAATAAAAGTTAAGATTTACTAAAACGATAATTTTTGGTCTATGAAAATCAGAAAACGAGTTCGGGAGTCGGTTACGCACGAGGAAGGATTGACACCCTCGATACGCCCAAAATTGGTACCTAGTTGATTAATTAGTGTCTTAATTTCGAAAATTTGAAAACTTGAAAGAATTTAAAATACGATCCCCCTTTGTAAAGAAAATGCTCAAATGTTAAAGAACTTCTCGTCCTAAAATAAAAAATGTCACATCCAATAAGTTAGGACATGACATTTTGAATTTTCGAGAGCGAGCTTGCCTTTTATATAAAAATTCGTGTATTTCAAAAGGATATTCGGTTAGTTAAGGTGAATGAGGAAAATCGAAACCCAGTAAGTTAGGGCACGTTTCCCCGAATTCTCGAACACCGAATATTGCCTTTACTTGCAAAAATCCTATTTCGAGGTAACAAAATGCCATACCCGGTAAGTTAGGGCACAACACCTCGTACCTCCGAGAATAAGTATTCTTCAAAACTCGTATTTTGTTTTAAAAGAGTATCCCGTTATTTAGGTTAAATGAGAAAAATCGAAACCCAGTAAGTTAGGGCACGATTGTCTCGAATTACCAAATACAGAATATTACTTTTATGAAAGAATCATTTTAAGGCATCAAGTGGAAAACATAATGTTATTTATGGTAAAACATGAGAGCAAATTATGGTGCTAATATGTAATAACATAATAATAGGTGCGACAATGTCAAAAATAATAATATGAGTAATTATAAAAGGTGAAATAATAGCAAGGCTAATAATATGCAATATAAACAAATACATGAGGAAAATGAAATGATCAAATGCGTAAAAATAAATAAAACACGGCAAAATATAAATGACAATGATAATGAAAACGATAATAATAATATAAATAATAATAGTATGAAACGATAATAACACATGGTATTAAACATGGTAATAATAATGTAAATATGAAATAGTAGGGAACATATATATGTACAACATATAATACTAGATTAAAATATATATACAATATTTATTGAAAACAATAATAATAAGAAATAACTAATGATAACGGTATATAAATATATACATATATGTATTAAAATATATACGTAATAATAGAAATAAAATGTATACGTAGTATTAAAAATATATACATAATATATACATACTAGAAATAATAATGAAACACAAATATTACATGAAATATACACACACACATATATATATATATATATATATATATATAATAATGATATTAGAAGTATGTACAAAAATAAAAATAGTATAATAAAAAGTGGAAAATGATGATAATAATATATGAATAAAGAAAAAAAACATATATATACATACATATATCAAGAACATATTTATGATAATAGTATTGAGTATTAAAAGTATGTATACAATATAGACAAAAATATATACATAATGTAGTATTGAAAATATTTACATAATATAAAAATATATGAATAATATGATATTAAAATATATACATAAAAATATAATAAATATATATAATATATATATATATAATATATACATAATATAGTTTTAAAAATATATATAATACATACACATTAGAAATAATAATAATAATGTTACAAAACAATTATTAATAATACCTCATAAATATATACATATATATGTTAAAAATAAATACATATTAATATTAAGATGATGATAAAAATAACCATTGATAACTTTACATATAAAATATATATATATAAGTGTAATAATAGTAATTATAATACTAATACTAATAATAGATATAATAATAGTAGTAAAAATAATATAAATAATGTGTACATAATGATATGATAATTAAAAAGGACGATACGATATAATAATAACGTAAGGAAAATATTAATATTTATAATAATAGAAAATAAAAGAGTGTATTTAAAATATATATATAATATTATTGGAACTAATATTATAAATTAAAATAGCAAAGATAATATAAAATCAACTTAAATTAAAAAAAAAAGGCTAAATTCGAATTAAAAAACGAAGTTTTGGGGCAAATTAAAAATAAAAAAAGGAAAAGGGCTTATTTAAACACGCATGAAACAACGAAGGGCCTAAAGTACAATAACCCCTTTTCTAAAACGCATAGCATCAGCTAGGATTAAATTGAAAATCGCGACCAATTTTAGGGCCAAATTAAAGAAACCAAATAGGGTCAAATCAAGGATGGAGCAAATAGGAGGGACTGGCCACGAAATTACCCATTAAGGGTAAAATGCATGTGGACCCAGTCAAAACATGTACTGGCATGCTGTTTTGTTTTATTATACAAAGTTAAAACCCATTTCAATTCATTTTTTTCTTTAAAAATTTAAGCTTTGACTTTTCTAAGGAAAAGTTTGAAATCTTCACACTTCCCCCCTCTGCTATTCGCCGAAAGGCTTATGCCCAGGCCTTCAACCACCCAAAAGTCACCGGCGACCGGCGAAGCAAGGCCCTCTTGATGGCGCAAACATGAGGCGCGGTAAGTCTTTCTTCTTCTTTCCTATTTTTTAACTTATATTGTGGATCCGATTTGAAAAAAAAAAAAAGAAGAAAAACAATAAAATCACCTTTGAAATTATTCCTTGGTGGGTTTTTTACTGATTCTTGCGTGAGATTTGTATATAAACTTTAGTACCTCAGTCCCGATTCTCGATTTACTCTTGACTTTGTATATTCTCTATTATATTCGAAAAAGAAAGCTCTTTATTGCATGTAGTACCACTGTTCTTTTTCTCAAAAAAAACCTCTTTAGTACAATCTCTTCTCCCCCCTTTACAATAAAAAATTGAAGGCTTTATATCCAAAAACCAGACATTTTCTACCTATTTCTTTGCTCCAATTGCAGGTGTTGAAGTTGTGGAGAACGAGGGGCGTGAAACATGGGCGAAAACATGGAGCGGGATATATGGGGATCGTGCCTGGAGTGCTGACGTGGGGGTTGAGTTTGTAGTCTTCTGAAAATTTTTGAGATTGTGGGCTGGTAGGGTTAGTTTAGGTTGTGGGCTGATAGGGGTTTTTATTTGGGCCATGTATTATTAATTGGACTGTTTTATTATTTTTTTGGATTTTTTTTTATTTGGGCTCGGGCTAAGGTTGAAATTAGGTTTGGTTTTATTAGGCCCCGGGCAAAATTTGGGCCTTACAGCTGCCCCTCTTTGCTCGTTGTCGTGTAACGAGAATAGAGCAAAGACTTAAAGAAGGGCCAAATTTGCCGGGACCTACCAAGCCTCGACTTCTCTTGACGCTTCTTTTCTTCAAGTAGCCTCACTGCATCCTCAAAGGTATAAGAACTATTGCTCTGATTCATTCCACTGCAACTACTTGTGGCTTTAACCTATTCCACTGCAACTTTAGGGAGATGAGGTTTGTGGTTTTAATATGTTCTTCTACAATTGTAGCTTGATCTGCTCCATTGTAACTTCAAGGAGATAAGATCCGTTGTCTTTAGTCTGCTCCACTGTAATTTCAGGGAGATAAGACTAGTGATTTTCAGCCTATTACCCTATTACTTAGGAGGTTAAGCCTTAGTGGCTTGAATCTGCTTCACTGCAACTTCAGGAAGGCAAGATTTGTAATTTTCAGCCTATTACCCTACTGCTTAGGGGATTAAGGCTTGGTGGCTTGAATCTGTTTCACTGCAACTTCAGGAAGGCAAGATTTATCGTCTTCGATCTATTCCACTGCAACTTCAGGGAGACAAGATCTGTTTTGATCTGCTCTACTGCAACTTCAGAGATATAAGATCTGTAATTTAGCTTCAATCTGTTCCACTGCAACTTCAGGGAAATAAGATTTGCTATATTTGATCTGCTCCACTGCAATCTCAAGGAAACAAGATCTACCATCTTCAGCCTACTCCACTACAACTTTAGGGAGCTAGGATGGTGGCTTAAATCTGCTTCACTGCAACATCAGGAAGCCTAGATTCGCCATCTTCGATTTGCTCCACTGCAATCTCAGGGAAACAAGATCTGTAGAATTGATCAATATCGCTACATCGTCTTCTAAAGACATGATTTGTAGAGTGGGTTTCCTGTATCTATGTTTATGTCAAATAATTAGGATGCCATGATCGAAATGAGCCAAATGATCCTAACTAAATGAATGATTACGAATGTATAAACATCATGAGAGTGGTTTCTTTTTAAATGTTTAAGGTATCTTTGCTCATAGTTCATCCGGGTTCTATCATTGATGCACTATCGTGTCTTCCTGCTTAGTTGTTATCTTTGATAGAAGATTCAAAGAAATAGTCACAACTTGGACTATTCTTTCTCCAATGTTTCCCGCTTTTGAGTTTGGTTAGTTCTGCCTAGTGGCCCTGCTTCAGGTCTTTGTACTATTTAGAAACTTTCCAGAGTAGTATGCGTAACCTCTTTTATGTGAATGTTATAAGTCTAAAAATCGTGATTTGAAAAAAATGCTCGAAAGAGATTATCATAATGGATAAGATGGAATTTTATTGAGCAAAACTTGAAGTGAATACATTAAACAGGACAGCAAATCTGGTAAGGCTCAAAATAAAATGAGGAAAAGGTGCCCCAGATATCGCAGCACGAGTTTTACTATTCTAATTTCTCAAAGGCTCCTTCGAACCAAATGTGTGTTCAGGAGATCATGTGTCTTTTGTTGATGCTCCAAGGTGTAACATTCTTCTGTCTTGCTGATTTTGGGAGGACAAGACTGTCATATGCCCCATATTCAAAATTTGAGCTGCCCATTTTCGGGTTTTCAACTCAAAGGCTCTTTTGGTTCCAAAGTGCCCTTTGCGGGTTTTCACCTTGGCCTCTCCTTTTTTTTTTTTTTTTGCGAATTTAGAGCACCCTTTGTCGGTTTTCACTCTGGCCACCCTTTTTAAAATAAAAGTGATAAATAAGTTATTATCTAATTATTTTTCATACCGTTTACTTAGAATGGGACTTAACCTTGCACCCAATTTGAAGATATACTAGTCTCGCATAACTTTTTGCTTTACATGCGCCTCCCTTAAATTTTAGTTTTTTCTATATTGCCCCCTAACTTTTTGACTCTTTACTTTCCCATCTCCATATCAAGTAAAACAAATAAATAAATAAATAATAAAACAAGGAATGAGCTCATTTTGTTCCAATGTTGGATCTTTATGAACTTATAGAGATAACAGAGGTTCAGCCATTGCTGATATCAGGAAGGAATTTGTAATCCAATGATAACCTGTTCAGTCATCATATATCTTTGATCAACAATATCTTATTCCTTCTCACTTCTCACATGATTTCCAGCTGCCACATTCTTCTGCAAACCCAGCAGTCCTATATATATATATATATATAGTTTTACGATTTTTATAATTTTTCATATTTCTTAATGTGATATGTCATGTCATCATATTAATTTATGTGACAAATCACATATCAACATGTCAGCGTTTCCATTTGCCATAGTGTCATCCATTATCAGTCAAAAATGGTTTTTGTTGATAGAGGAACTCAATAGATTAATTTTGATCACTGATGGTTCAATTGATTGTGAATGTTTTTTAAGGACTAAATTGTTTTCTTGATTTTCTAGTAAGGGTTCTCTTTACCATTTTGCACTAGATTATTAGATATTAAATTAAAAATAGCATAAATTTTTTAAAATAAAATAACATAAACAAGGGTAAAACAATATGAATGAAATTGAACAAAATTAATATCTAAATTTGAAAACACATGAAGTATGCTAAAACTATATGGAAGCCCATCCTGCTCTATCCATGAGAATTTTTGTTTTTTTCAAGAAATGATTTCTATAATTATGATATTTTATTAATGAAAATTTAAATAAAAAAAGGGTAAATGTTGGAGACATGAGTACGGATGAAAGATTAGAATTCCAAAATATTTGGTTTTTCTTTTATATCCAACAACGTTATTATTTTTATATTTTTAAGTAAAAGATAATTTTAAATCAATACAAAATATATGGAATAAAATGGAAATTGTACATGGTAATACTTACAAAATTTTAATTTTTTTACTTTTTATAATAAATTATTTCATGAAATTCATTTACAATATAAATCTTACTTTTATATGATAAAGTTTCCCGGCATTAAAATCCCATTTTACAAGCTTTGGAAAAAAGAAAAAGAAAAAGTTACAAAGGCAGTCATAAAATATTTGATAAAAGAAAGTTATCTGAAGCTTTTAGATTTCTGTTTGGACTTTAGACAGTTTTGCAGGCCCATTTTTATGTCATGTTTTCTTGTTTTCAGGCCTATTTATCAAGAAAACAAGGACCATTTCTCTTGCCACTTGGATTACATTTAAAATAAATAATAATTTTTATTTGAGTTATGACAATTAAAGCTGAAACATTTATGGTATCGGCGTAACTTATCTTTCATCACCAACAATTAATATTTATTTTTCTTTTTTTTTCTCGAATAGTTTAATCAATTTTCTTTTAAAAACAAAGAATAATTTTATCTTAATTTGCTATCTGAATGGTCTATTTCACAAGATTTAAATTCTTATATTTTAATTTTTAATGTTTATAAAATTAAAAACATTAGATAACGATTTTAAACCCCATATATTTGATTGCGTGACATTGTTATGATAATTTAACTTTTGTACGAGGTTCACATTGGTACATATATAAAAATTATATTTTTAAAATATTAATTATTTCTTAACTAAAAAACCCCAGAATTTGCATGTAATACGACCCAGTCTTCGAATCTTGACTTGTTTTTAAGTCCAAGTCAAGACTTTAAATAAAGTTTGATGACCTGACTATGTCCACGTCTCCGCCTTTTCCATTCTTTATTCTTTTGTTGGGCCATCTTCTCTTTATTGCTCCCTCTATGCTGTACACACTTTGCTTTTTATGTGTGACTTAATTCTATTCATATAATTTATATACATCATTTTTAAATAAATTGAAAACATTTTATTCTTAAATATACATACACGTAACAAGTAATAATTACCATTGATATGATAAAAGTATATTATATTCTAATAAAATAGATTTATTAGACAAATCTCAAAATAATTTACGCAATTGTCATATGAAATCAATTAATTTAACTTTTCTCAAAATTAGTACTTTGATTAATTTTTATCCGATTGATTTAAATAACCATAACTAAAATATCAATTTATATAAGAATATCTTAAAGTGCAAATTTTGACATCTCAACAATTACAATTATAATGATACATCTAATATATATATATATATATATATGAAAGGAACCCATTTACACCAGTATAGAATTAAAATAATTTTATACACTTTGATATATTTTGCATGATTAATATTTTAAAGATTTAATCAATAAATTTATTAATATAATTATATATTTCATGTGTAAGGCCGTGAATAGGACAAAGATATAAAATTAGACGAGTAGAACTTAAATCACTTTGTTCCTTTCTTTCTTTATATGTACACATCTTTCTCTCTCTATATATATTACATACACATTGATTAAACTCGATCATACCATTTAATTTTGTTTTAACTTCTTCTGCTACTCTCTCTGTGCTTTGGTTAATGGCCAATATCCACTTCCCTTTCCTATCACTGTTGTTAATACAATGTTTCATAATTGGCTTTTCAACCACTGCGACCGATCAGTCGGCGCTTCTTCAATTCAAAGCACAAATCGTGGATCCTCGCAATGCTTTGGGTAACGATTGGACCAGTACTTGGATGTCTGTCTGCAACTGGACCGGTGTCTCTTGCGGTCACCATCATCGAAGAATCACTGCGTTGAATCTTTCGAACATGGGCATCAAAGGAACTATTGGTCCACAGTTGGGAAATCTTTCCTTCCTGATCTCGCTGAACTTGAGCGGCAACAATTTCCATGGCGAGTTGCCGCGAGAGCTGGCCAGTTTGCGTCGCTTGAAACTTGTTGATTTGAGTAACAATGCTTTGAGCGGAGAGATTCCGGCATGGTTTGGGAATTTAACAGCACTTCAACAATTATATCTGGGTGGAAATCGTTTCCAAGGTTACTATCATTCATTCTTCACTTTATTTTCTTTTCTTCTACCTTTTGTTATTTGCTATCATTTTCATTGATTTAATCCCTACGTACGGCCACAATATTGTTGAATTATTAAATAATAATCACTCAATTATTTCACATAATTTTATGTCATTTAAGTGCCAAGTACAAAATTCTAATAGCTATTCTAAACAAATATTAGTACTTATATTAAAAGTCAAGTAAATGTTGTATATTATTATAATTTATATTTTACTGATTATAATTTATAGAGGTGTTCATGGGCCGGGTTCAGGCCGGGCTCAACTAAAAAATCACGTTTATTTATTGAGCCTGGGCCAAGCCTATATTTTTGTCTAAACCCTCTCACATTTTGGGCAGACCTTCAGGACGGGCCGAGTAAAGTAATCCGCCCATGAACACCTATATTTACATATAACAATATGGTATATTAATAAATTAATTTCATGTCATTATAAATGTTATTTAGAATAAATTTTTGGTTTTAATTTTAAATTTATAATCATTTAAATTAGATTGACCAATGGTAAATACATGCGATACTTTCTATAAAATTAAGTATATAAAATCATGTGTATCATTTTAAATGTTGTGTATATATTATCTTTATTATTTTAATTTCTTATATTATGTTTAATTTCATAATTAATTTGTTGTTTTATTTTTATATATGTTTAATTAAATTCAATATTTTACTTTCAAGCAAATTTATTAAATACTTTTTTAAATTAAGATATCATTCATATCGATTTATGGTCCATGGAAATTAATTCTTTTGAAATTCATGATTGTCGTTTCTAACAATATTATCTTCAATGTTCAAACTTGAGTTTTCTCTTAAGAATACAATGTGTCGTACCATTACCTTCAACTTATAAATGAATTCAGGCATTAATTTACGATTTAGAAACATCGTGATTCCTATTTCCATTTTAAAAAATTGAATCGATCAAATAATTTGTAACTGATATAGAATTTTTATTGATGTTACAAGCAAGATTGACAATAACTGATTCATATAAATCATTAAAATCTCTTCAAAATTAATGTATAGGTGAAATCCCGTGGGAAATTGGTAAGCTTGCTGCTTTGGAGAAATTTGGAGTGCAAAATATGAGCTTGGTTGGCCAACTCCCATCTTCTATTTTCAACATTTCATCTTTGAAGGAGATCAGGGTTTACAATAATAGTATATCTGGTTACATTCCAAGTTATATGTGTGACCATCTTCACCACCTTCAAGTGTTTGAGATATCAATCAACAAATTTTTTGGCCACATTCCCTCAAACATCGGTGAATGCAAAAATCTTCGAAGTCTATCATTGTCTCTTAATCAACTCAATGGATTTATTCCTTCAAGTATTGGGAATTTAACCAACCTCAAGGTTTTATATTTGGATGGAAACTCTTTACATGGTAAGCTACAGTGCTTTAACATTTTTTTTGCTTGTTAAAAAATATTGAATTGATTGAACTGAAAATTAATGATTTTCTTATTTAAAATTATATAAAAAAATGAATTTTTGTTGAACAGACTTAAAATCAACTCAAACAGAGTATTAAAATGAATAAACCTATTTTTTTTTTCCAAAAATAACCAATAAACCTACATTTATTTTTTTTATTTTTGGAAAAAAAAAACGTATTGCTTGGCAGGTGAAATCCCATGGGAGATGGGGAATCTTAGGAAAATGGAGATTTTTGTTGCAAAAGGCATGAGCCTAAGCGGGCGGATTCCACCACCTATCTTCAATATTTCTTCTTTGAAACAAATTAATCTCCATGACAATTTTCTATCAGGTATTTCCCTCATAATTTATATATATATATATATATATATATATTGTTTAATTTAGAGTATATATTACCAAGTATAAATGTTTATTTGAATATTCAATTTTATATTCGAAATTCAAAAGTATTTTAATGAAAAATAAAAGATTTAGAAGTATTCATAGTTTTAATTTGGGATTTTACTTACATAACTGTATTGAAGTTGTTTTAAAAATTACACCCATACATTTATATTTATTTAGAAATTCACTTTTACCACCAAAACAAAAAGAGAAAAAAATGCACGTTTTTTTCTTGTGAAATAATTGGAACATTCCTGTTTTTTTTTTTCCAGGTAAATTACCGCAGATGGGGTTTGTTCCAAATCTAGAGGAAATATACCTAATGAACAATAATCTAAGTGGGAATATTCCAAGCTCAATTTCAAATGCTTCTAGGCTTAGAGTTTTAAGCTTGAATGGGAACTCTTTCTCTGGCCTTATCCCACATTCCCTTGCCAATCTAAATTTGCTTCAAGTTTTGTGCTTTTCTTCCAACCACTTGACCATGGAATCTCAAAGTCCGACCTTTCTTTCTTCCCTGTCAAACTGTAAGAAGCTCAGAGTCCTAGACATAGCCTCAAATCCACTGAATGCCCTTCTTCCCGCTTCTATCTTTAATCTCTCAACGTCACTCGAAACTCTACGCGCCCATGATTGCAATTTCAAAGGCACGATTCCAATGGAGATAGATGGTTTAAGCAACATTATACGCTTGGACCTATCCCAGAATGAATTGAGTGGATCTATTCCGACAACAATAGGACGGCTACAAAAAGTCCAAGGTTTGTTTCTGAGTGGCAATATGTTGAATGGATCCATTCCATATGATGTTTGTCGTTTGGAGAAACTAAGTACTTTGTCATTGAGTGGTAACATGCTTCAAGGTTCACTCCCCACTTGTTTGGGCTCTCTAACTTCTTTGAGATCCCTAAACCTGTCTTCCAACAAATTGCATTCCACAATACCCTCCACCTTTTGGAGCCTTGATTATATCTTGCAAGTAGATTTCTCCTCAAATTATCTGAGTGGAACACTTCCACCGGATATCGGAAACTTGAAAGTACTAACGTATTTGAATTTGTCGAGAAATCAGTTTTCGAGCAACATTCCAACAAGAATCGGGGATCTAGATGACTTACAAACCTTGTCTCTATCTAGGAATAGATTGCAAGGTCCCATTCCCGAATCATTTGGTGGCTTGACAAGTTTGGTAACCTTGGATTTATCGAACAACAATCTCTCCGGGATCATTCCCAAGTCTTTGGAAAGACTTTCCTATCTCAATCACTTTGATGTGTCTTTCAATAGATTGGGAGGAGAGATCCCCACTGAAGGGTGTTTCAGAAACCTTACGAGTAAATCATTCGTGAAGAATTATGCACTATGTGGTTCACCTAAATTCCAAGTCCCTCCTTGCAAAAATTGCACCCATCCACCCCATCGGCCATTCAAGGCACGCCTTATACATGTTTTGACATATGGTTTACCGATTATTGCTCCTATTACATGGATAATTGCTTTGATCATCTTGTGTCTGAAAAGGACCACTAGTCTTTCAACCAGAGAAAATTTGTCGGAAATATTGGGAACCAATCAGCACAATAGACTTGTACAAGCTACGGACAGATTCAGCGATGCCAATTTGCTTGGTTCGGGAAGTTTCGGCTCTGTGTACAAAGGAAAACTTTCGGATGGTACGAATGTTGCAATAAAAGTTTTCAATTTGCAGGTAGAAAGAGCATTTAGGAGTTTCGATGCCGAGTTTGAAGTGATGAAAAATATACTTCACCGCAATCTTGTCAAGATCATCAGTTATTGCTCTTGTAGTGATTTCAAAGCCTTGGTGCTTGAATTCATGCCTAACGGGAACCTTGAGAAATGGTTGTATTCGGACCATTATTCCTTGGATATCCTACAGAGAATCAACATAATGATAGATGTTGCATCAGCATTAGAGTATCTCCATTCGGGACATCCGAGTACTATAATCCATTGTGACCTAAAGCCAAGTAACATCCTACTAGATGACGATATGGTCGCACATGTGGGAGATTTTGGCATTGCCAAACTGTTGGAAGAAGAAAACTCCATGAAACAAACCATGACACTTGCTACTATTGGGTATATGGCACCAGGTGATGAGTTCATTCTCTTATTTTGCCCTAGCATGCACCTTATTTATGATTTTTAATGATTCAGTGTTTATATTTTTGATGCAGAATATGGATTAGCAGGAATTATTTCCATAAAAAGTGATGTCTATAGTTATGGTATCTTATTAATGGAAACTTTCACAAGAAAGAAACCCACAAATGAAATGTTCATCGGAGAAACGAATTTGAAACATTGGGTTAAAGAGTCACTACCTAAAGGAACAATTGATATTGCCGATTCCAGTTTGCTACTAAATGAGGGTGAAAATTCTACGGCTAAAGCAAATTGTATATCATCAATCTTGAACTTAGCTTTGGAATGTTCAGCTCAGTCACCTGAAGAAAGAAAAGATATGAAGGATGTTGTTTACAAGCTTAAGAGAATCAGAATGAAGTATCTAAAAGAAGTTCAGCAAGCCTAAGATGATATGTAATGAAGTTGCTTATTGTTATCAATACATAGTTTATTAAGCCTTCATAGGAGATTTACATTTCTTTTCTGTAGATTCAAGGCTACAACTATGTGTGCAAGTTTGATGAGTTTTCTTGTCTTGTGTGATTATGGTTTGAAATTGATATACTATTAAATAAAAACTTGAAGACTGCAATGTGTTGTATAAGTATAGATAACATTTCATTCAAAGAAGTCTTTAATCGAACACTAATTCACACAAAAAAGCTACCACAGGAACATGCAATTGCTATTAGAAACATGGAGAGATTGCAACAAAACTTTGTAAGTTGAAACACTTTAGGTTAAATTACCACCACTTGTCTGCCATAAATTGATGATATCAGTGGCTTGGTTGAGAAGGTGAATCCTTTGCATATGAGATATCCATGGCTTGCTTTCAAGCAAAACCTTGAGCTCTTCCCAAGCATCTTTTCTTGGCCAAAAGTAATATGGACTCAAAGGGATTGAACCATGGCCTGGTATCACTTGATCAAGAGCCATCCCTATATCTTTTTCCATCCATATGAACTTCAATACTACCCTTGGCTTCTCTAATGGCTTCACCACCACTCCAAGCTTCTACATAATCAAAAAAAGAAAAAACACAGGAAACCCATGAATCTAAGTTCAAAATCAAGCCCTTTTTCTAGGCTTCACAAGAAAACAAAAAAACTCCAAGAAACTAGATTCGAAATTAAGGCCTGTTTTCTGGGTTTCATAACACAATGAACCAAAAAAAGAAAAACAAAGTTCTAAATTCGGCTGGCTTTTTCTATAGCAGAAAATAAATCAAATTAAACCCATTTTTTTGTTGGAAAAAGATCCAGAGCCTACCTCTTTACCAGAAGAAGATTCAGAGGGGGAATCATCCAGTGGCAGTTCATCTGAAAGAGCAGGAGATTTTGCTTTGACTTGTAAAGAGATTATCGGTTTAGCAAAACTGAAGGTTTTAGGGGAAGCAATGAGAGATTTAAAAGGGAAAGAGTCAGGGTTTTGAGAAGGGAATGAAATTTTGGGTTTAAAGCAAGGGTTTAGAGTAGGGTGGAGACATGTTACCACCATTTTTTTTTTTTTTTTGGGATGACTTTAGACAGGAATGAATTCTCAAATTTGCATTTGTTTCTATGTTTTCAGGTACAGTATGTAATGTGTACGGAATGGGCCGGGTTTCCGGGTGCTGATATAAAACCCGGTCTGGGAATTCCTTTGAAATGGTAATAATGTCCATAACTCGGACCGAGTTGCAACCTTTTAAAATTTTTGTTTAAACTTAATTTTCCCGATTTATTTGATGGATAATTTAATATTAAAAATTAAATGAATTCTTTCAATACTAATATTTATATATTTTATTATTAAAATAAAATAAAAAATTTTAATTATTATATAGTAATTTAGACTAATAAGTTGAGCCAGCCCAAATATTCCAATGCTCTGGTCCGAACAGCCGGGCTTAGGATTTAGTATAAGACCCATTTATATTTGAAGAGACATTTTTTCGTTTTTAATCTTTATTTATTTCAAATTTAATTAATAAAATAAGGGAATTTTAGAATATATATATATATATATATATATATATATATAGAATGTGATATATATTTGAAATAGTTGCAAATTAATTTGCATTTCCGTACAACGCCCATGTCGATTTTATCAAGTTTATAATATTTTTATAATACTAGTTTTTGTTTAAAATTTTGAATGAATTTCTTCAATGTAATTACAAAATATTTTTAAAAATATTTAATTAATTTAGAATAAATTATATTAATTTCATTTAATTTTAAAATAATTAATATTAAAATAAAAAAATCTTCTTTGTTTTAATATTGATATTAATATATTATAATTTAAATAATATTATTAATAACTTATTACAAAATTAATTTGTTTTATGTTAAAATTGTAAGTATTCGATTCTTTTATAATTTTATATCTATCTTTGTTTCACTTTAATCAATGAATGCAATTAACTCTTATTATATTTAAAAATATAAAGCTAATTTAATAAATTTTATTAATATGTCTTTTTAAATTGCGTTTTAAGCTTATTAATTTTAATATTGTAATATTAAAAGTTAATTCAATTTAGTAAAAAAATATTAAAATAAAGATATAATTTATTTAAAATCAACTTTATATTTAACATATAAAATTATAAAAAAATTAAACAAAAGCATGAAATAACTTTAAAAATTAAAAGCTAAGAAGTAAAAAATAATTTACTCAAATTATAAATAAGTGCTTCAAATAGAGAATGTGATGTGTCAAAAATTATAATGTGACTATGACTTATTATTTATGTTTTGTTACTTCATATTGCTATATTTTATATTTAATTTTTAAAAAGGAGAGATAAGGATCTGCTAGAAAATGCATACTTACTACGCTTCACAAAATTGGGTTAAATTTTTAAACATGATCTGTATAAAAGATATAATGATTCAATTATTAAATAAATGCATTCATAATTTAAATATCAAATTACATTTTAGTATAATCATAATCTTTTTTATGTTCGTTTTATGGTTAATGAAGATTAATTCTTTTGATTTCGTGTTCTTTCTTTTAGAATGCAATGTATGTTATTATTATATTCAACAATTGTTGGTAAATAGGAAAATCAATAATGAGAAACTCAACATTAATACTATGACAAGATCAAGCTAACCAATCACCCTAAATCCTAATGAGATTATAGAAAGTGATTGTATGTATGTTAATGAAATGATTAAAGAGGATTTGGAGAATATTCCTTCGATGACTCTCGTTCAGAAGATAAAAGAAGTAAGTAGGCATCTCCATGTAGTCAAATTCCAGCATATGTCAAGAGAAGTAAATATGGTGGTTGATTGGTTTGCTTGATCTTGTCCTTGTATTGATGTTGAGCTTGTCATTATTGATTTTCCTATTTTTTATGTTAAAGAGATTGCTATTATAAGACAAATTAGGCAATCTTCACATAAGGATAAGTTGATTTAAGGCATCTGAATGCCTTATTTTATTATAAAAAAAAAATTGAACGAGGACATAACATAAATATTTTTTTTCTAAATTAATCACTATGGTAAATATGCAAAAATATGTTATGAATTAAGATATATAAAAATTATTTGGTATATTGTCGATGAAGTTTTTAGATTCTACAAGTAGGGTGAAGCGGCTGACAAGTGTGCTATAGGAATATAGTAAAATATTTAAAAAATAGGGTTAAATACAATATTGGTCCCCGAACTTGTCCACTTCTTTTAGGTTGGTACTTATGGTTTTTTTTGTCTCAAATTGGTACCTAAACTTTTTTCCGTCAACTATATTGATACTCGAGCCTACCGTCGTGTTTTTTTTGTTGACATAATAGCACTTGCCACTCATGCAGCGCACATGTCATCCTCTTTGTACCTCTTTTTATTTTTCTTTTTCCCTCATTTTCTTTCTTTTTTCTTTTCTTCCCTTTTTCTTTTTCTTTTTCCCTGGCTGCCACACTGTCTTCTTCATCTCCCATTCCTCTTTTCTTCATCACGATTCCATTAAATTAAAAACACAAAAATAATTTTTAAGTTTTCAGTTCTGTGTCGAAATTATGTTTTGTGAGTTCTTGTTTAAGTTTTGTACAGTGAACTTTATATAATCCTCTTGATTGTTTTGTTGGTTCTGGTTGTCGTAATCAGCTTTGAATATTGACTCGCCATCTTCTGACGGTGAATACTCGAAGGGGCTAGTTGTGCTCTTAGACTTCTTATTTGCTCTTAAAAATCGACTTATGTCTATATCTTAAACAGAACCAGCTCTTACTTCATCACATGTCCTCAATCATATTCCATGAGAAGTAGCTTTTAGCTTACTATCTAATGCAGTTTTATTTAGATGAACAGAAGTCAACTCTTGCTGCAATTAATTTAATCATAATCGAATTGCCCCTATTGTTCATTGGATCTATAGGATTTTTGGAGTTTTCAATTTTTTTGTATTCCTTTTCTAAGTTTTTGCTCTCTTTTTGGGTTTTAAATTTCTTATTTTCAAATGATTTTAAATTCTACCAAGCTCTTCTAGGGTATTTGAGGGAAGGTAATGGCATTGCATGATATGAGTCGAAATAGAGGCCATAGTTGACTGAATGAGAACAAGTCGCCCCACTTGAAAGAGTATGTTTGCTTTCCAAGAACACAATTTTGATCACACTTTGTCAACGATGAACTTATATTTGAACTTCGTTACTGTAACACCCCCCACCAGTATCCGTCATCGGAACAGGGTACGAGGCATTACCGGAACTTATCGAATCATTATTAATTAGGGGAAAAAGTAAAACAAAGTAAACATGTAGTATTTGATAAATTCGTATAACATGGTAATTAGCTTACCACTTCTCTATATTCAACATAATTATGCAAAGCATAATTATTCGAATTGATCATGAGCCCTAATACATATTCTTATCACATTGTTAGTCATGTAATTCATATAAATATCAAGAAACATATATGGGTTCAACTTTCATTAAATTTCTCATATGTATATGCTTTTACACATCATTCATTCATATAACTTATAACAATCATATCTATGTATTTTAAATACGCTTTCATAACAATTTGTCTTCATTTCAGACTATCTCACATTGGAGTCTTTACTTATCAAATCATTTGAAATACTATCTTTATACAAATAATACACTAAAGTTGCACAATTCTATAATTATCAACGAACACATTTATAAAATATATTCCATGTTCATATATCATAGTCTCATGTCTCCATATGTCAAATATAAACCATCACTTTCTTGTGTTTCAGATAAATACATATAACCATACATAAGCATGCCATTCACTATTTCTTCCTGTCTATCACAATTTCAAATGACAGATTCATGTGAATGAGCTCAATAATAACCATGAAAATACTTACCACATTCTTTCACACATGTTCACTTATAACATTTTTTTTTATATTTGGCTTGACATTTACTAAGCAATATCAGAAATTCATTTATTAGGCAATATCAAATATTCAAATTATTCTTTAACATATATAACATTTAATTCAAACATGAATTTATAACATTTTTCATTTTAACAAAGTTTAACATTTACCAAATATAATCGAGCATGTGATCAATTTATGCATAAGTCACTCACATATTTTCCTCCTCCTCCTCTCCATTCCACATACTTAATGTATATAACACGCTTATAAATAACATTATCTATAATTTCACTATTTACTTACATTTACACTCCAAAGCTGTCCATCTATGTCATAGTCACTAAATTATTTTTAACTTGAGCTATGGAGCTCCAAATTAAGATCCGCTAATTTTACCTGAAACTAGACTTACATATCTTCTTACCATAAAATTTTTAGAATTTTTGGTTTCACCAATAAGTACATTCTATTCTTTAAAGTCACCCATTTTCTGTTGTATGACAGTTCCGGCCCTTCTTCACTAAAAATTAATTATCTCCTCGTGCGGGATTCAAATAATGTCCCCGTTTGTTTCTCTTGAAAATAGACTCATTCAGGATTCTAAATATATAAATTTAAGCCCCTAATTTTTTTTTCAATTTTTGATGATTTCCCAAAGTCAGAACAGGGGAACCCAAAATCATTCTGACCTTGTCTCACAAAATTTATTATATCTCATGATTTACAATTACATTGCTTACATCGTTTCTTTTATAAGAAACTAGACTCAATAAGATTTAATTTCATATCTTATTCATCCTCTCATTCGATTTCTAAAATTTTTGGTGATTTTTCAAAGTTAGACTACTGCTGCTGTCTAAAACAGTTGCAATGCAAAATGTTGATTTCCATTTTACCCCAAATTTCACAGTTCATACAATTCAGTTCTTGCATAATTAACCCCTAAATTGAGCTCATTTTTCTCAATTAATACTTTAGTCTATCATTTTAAACTACTTTATAACCCCTGAAAATCATAACTTTAGCACTAGACCTTAATTCCAAACTCTTTCATAATTAGGTCCTAAAATCAATTTCCATCAATTTTACTTGATAAAATCATCATATATCAAAATTAAAGCTTCAATTCTATATTTATTCATCATATGCTTCCAACACTCATCCATAGCAACTTTAAAAATTAGCCATGGAATCAAAAACTAATGACATAATAAGTTGGACCCAATTGTAAAAGGCCAAAATCTTAGAAATTTCAAGGAGAAAGCAAGAATTAAACTTACATGAAGCTAGAGTATGAAAACCAGCTTGAACCCTCTTCCATGGCTATTTTTCAGCTGATGAAAATGAAGAAAAAATGAAAAGAGTTCTAGATATTCCAATTTGGTCCCGTTTTTATTTAGTTAATTTTGGTAATTTTCCAATTTTGCCCTTATTTCACCAATTTCCTGATTTTTCTCAGCTATTGCCACCCAAAATATCTCCTTTGGGCTTATTTGCACTTTTAGGTCCTTCCTCATTTGACAATTGAGCTATTTAATCCTTCTAGCAATTTTACACATTTTTTAATATAGTCTTTTTTATTTAATTAATCACCCAAGCGTCAAAATTTTCTAACGAAATTTTAATACTACCTTATTGACACTCCTTAAATATTTATAAAAATATTTATGACTTGGTTTATAACACCGAGATCTCGATACCTTTTTTTTCTCAATTTCTTGACCAAATAAATCTTTATAAAGCACAATTTACTATTTCAAAAATCTTTTAAAAGCTACATTTGGCTCATAAATATTAAATAATATAATCTACGAGTTCATTTTTCGGATTTGGTAGTCTCGAACCACTATTTTTGACATCGTTGAAATTTGGGCTATTACAGTTACTCTCTTGGAATGGATAGGAAAGCCCAAATTTTGCCGAGACTCTCAACTTTTGAAAGTTAATATTTTGACTGGATTCTTTCATAAATTTTGCAAAAACACGTTTGATAGTCCTTGTTCTCGAATCAACTTTGCAAACAAAATAACATCATCCGTGAAAAACAAATGTGAGATTTGGGGGCCATTTCTCGAGCCTCTTATAGGTTTCCAATTTCCATCATCCACTTATTTTGAGATTTAAGGTACTCTATGCACAAAATAAACAAGTATGGAGAGAGATGGTCTCTTTGTCTAATACCCCAATAGGGTGCAAAACTTTCCAACTTTGAACCATTGACAAAGATTGTAGTCGTAGTGGAGGAAATGCAATACATAATAAGTTTAACCCAAGAGGGTGAGAAATTAAAAAAGAGAACCTTCTTAATGACAGATCATTCCAACTTATCGTAAGTTTTTTCAAGGTTAAATGTAACACTCCTTACCCATATTCAACGCCAGAATAGGATATGAGACATTATCGAACTTACATCACAAGCAAACATACAAATCGAGTCATAAATTTTGCATCCAAATTAAAACCATTTGTACCAACTCAATAAGTCCCTAATACGAGACTACGAAGCCCAAAACATACTTTGAAAGTGGTTCGGGGCTAAACCGACCACTTAGAAAAATTTTATAAAACTTAAATTTTTTTTTTTTGCTATGAACAGGGGTCACACGCCCGTGTGGTTTGGGATACGCCTATGTGGGTAGGCTGTATGGTCACACATGCCTATGTCCCTAACCCGTGTAACTCTCTGTTTTACAATACATGAACAAATTGAGATTACACGGCCAAGTTACATGCCCGTGTACTAGGCCGTGTGGTTAATTTAATTTTCATAAAATAGGTGTAGACTTCACACGGTCAAGACACATGCCCGTACCTGAGGCCGTGTCCCTCACACGACTGAGACACATGCCCGTGTCTCTGCCCGTGTGCTCAATTCTAAGTATTCTGTTTCTCAAAATTAAGATGCAGGGGACACACGGCCAAAACACATGCCCATGGGGCAGACCGTGTGTCACACATGGCCTAGACACATGCCCGTGTGCTTACCCGTGTGGACAAAATAAAGGTTATTTACCAAGCCATTTGTCACCCTCATTTACCCCTACACACACAAGTTCAATGACACAAATCATGGTATACTTAGGCAACCAAAACATCCATAATCAAGATTAGAACATTCCATTTTATTATCACACATAACATACTCTTAACATCATATTCTACGAAACCAAATCAAACCAAGCTCACATCCACAAGTACCAACACAAATACTTTTATTATGCATGATTCTTCATAAATTTCATAGCATACCAATGAGCCGATCTCATCTACTCAATAACAAAACCATTAAATCACATTCAATCATTCTCCAAGCATTTATAAACCACATCACACAAGAGATAATTGCGCATGCATGCATATATAAATATATAAAAGCTTACAACCAATTCAACCAAAATGAGCCAAGTTACATATCTAAATACCACATCAAGCCTTTAACAATTACAAGCTAATACATTTGGACAAATCAAAATAACACATATAACAAAATGACCAAGTCCTTATACATAAGATCATCGATACCCAAAATGACAGTTGATAGTGTGATGTGAACTTCGATGATCCCCGATTCAAGCTAGCTTCGTAACACTATAAAACATAGAAATTAAAACGGAGTAAGCTATATAGCTCAGTAAGCTCCTATGAAAGAAATAAGCAAACCTTACCATACATTAACATACAATAATATAACTTAAGATATTGCAATTTACCATATTCTCATAATCATAATTCATTCCATCATATATTACCTTGAGTTCATCATTTCGCAAATTTAATAATCATAAGTTTTGTGCACATACCTATTCCACCCATAATGGTTTCATACTCATTCTCAGCTTTGTAATACCCAATGAACTACTTAAAATAATAAATTCGAATACTCGGGAAACCTTGCACACAAGGTGCCACATGTGTAGCGATTGCTACCTCTATCTCATATCACATACATACTCGTTCTCAAGCCAACAACAGACTGCTCATATAAGCTATCAGTCAAGACGTAGCTACCCGGTGCTGCTCACACCAGCTGTCAAGTAACCGAAACATATGCCGGTATAATCAGCCGCTGGTAGAACGTACAGGACCAACACCCGAATCACATAACATAAAACCCTAGTGACATTTCACTTGTATCCTAATCTATTCCTAAGGTCCAATTGGGATTTCTCGCTTCTGAAAACATCGTCAATTGTGTCCGTAAGATCAATTACACAATTCATGCATAAATTAAAGAATTTAAAATACATTTAAAGTAAAGCTTATTTAATATACGAACTTACCTCGGTTACAAAAACTGCCAAAAAGACCTATTCATCAAATATTTTATTTTTCCCCCGATCTACACTTGAACTTCGCTTTTTTTGATCTATAATACCATATTTAACTTGTTAATCATCACATTATTCAATTCAGCCCAAAAACACATTATGGAAAAATTTACATTTTTGCCCCTAACTTTTCAACATTTTACGATTTAGTCCTTAGGTTCGTAAAATGAATTTTATTCAATTTCATCATAACCCAAGCCTAGCCGATTGTTATTTGTACTCATAAAATCCCAAAATTTTCATTTATTTACACTTTTCTACACATTTTATAGAGTTTTACAAATAAGTCCCTATTTGACTTTTTGCCGAAAAATCACTTTACAAAAGTCGTTTAACAAACAAAAAACATGTATTTTCTACCATCAAACATCAAAATACACACATATTAATCATGGTTCAAATTTTAGACTTTAATTCTTCTTCAAATTAGTCCTTGAAAAGGCTAGATTAAGTTAAGACAACTTCAAAAACATAGAAATCATTAAAAACGGGGCAAGAACGGAGTTACAATCGAGCCTATAAGTGGAAAAAACCCTAGCTATGGACTCCTTGAGAATTCTGGCTATGGGGGGACTAATTTGAGAAGATGGACACTTTTATTTAGTTAATTTTGTTTTTATTTGACAAATTACTAAAATGCCCTTAATGCATAACTTTAACATTTTACCTAGTCATGTCCATTTTTGTCCATACCAAAATATAATGCTCTAATTACCATTTAAGGACCTATAATTTAGAATTTTATAACAATTTACTACCTTTACCCTATAGAAATCAAATTTTGCACCTATTGCAATTTAGTCCTTCTAGTCAAATTGAGTACTCAATCGATAAAATTTCTTAGTGAAATTTTCACATAATTATTCTATCATGCTATAGACCTCAAAGAAATAGTAAAAAAAATATTTCTATTTCGAATTTGTGGTCCCAAAACCACTATTTCGATTTGACCCAAAAACGGACTGTTACATCAAATTTTACAATCATCGCTCTAACATTGCTTTTCATTTATTTTGAGAGCTCCAACTTTGCTTTTCATTTTTTTTAGAGAGGAATATTTCTTGGACAATAATGATGTTATCTATTTTTTTCTTCCCTAGGAGAAAACTAATTTGGACAAGCGAAATAATAGTTTGGTAAATTGGTATAATCCTGGTTACCATTATTTTGGTAATGATCTTGTAAACTGTGTTTCACAAGTTGATAGGACAAAATTGGGAGATGTAAAAGGTATCTTGACATTTAAGGATAAGAGTGATAAGCGTATTGACCTAAATCAAATGTAGGAGTAATTTCGATTTATTTCTGCACTTAAGGAGCTCGTTTTCTGGCCATTTTAGTATTTATTATTGTGTTTTCGGTATTTAGTAGTTAAGATTAAAAAGTAGTAAAAGAAGTGTTTTTAACACATTTTGTGAGTGTTATGACCTATTAAGCCGACGCGGGCCTTAAATAGTTCAAATGTGCTGAATTGAATGTGTAGGATGATTTATAGGCCCAATTGACGTAGAAGCAAGGGATCAGTAACACACAAACTTTCCAAACCAAGAAAGCACAACATAGAACTAGGAAAGCATAAAATTGTTGTTGTGTCACACCATAAACCATGCATGGCGTGACATAGCCCTGACATGGTGCCCAAGTACTTCAAGGCTATTTTCGTCCACACAATTAACTTTATACGAAGGTCTAGGATGTGCTGAAAACCTAATTTGAGCTATCAACCCTCCTATAAATAAGACCTTAGGGGTTTGATGTAACTAAGTCGTCTTAGACATATCCAAAAACCCTAGTAATTTAGGAGTAGGACTATATTAGTTCTCTAATTACTTTTAATAAAATATTTTTGTCTCTCTCTTGAAATCAGTTTTAATCCAATAGTTCTTTTATTTAATCAAAGTATTTCAGTTTATTTGCCTTCACAACAGAAGATATTCATGATTCTAATCGAGAGATTCACTACTTCGTTTTTCCATCAACATCAAATCAGGATTATTCTAATATTTTTTCTCTTTTGATTCAATCATGTTATTTACATGTTGAAATCAATTGAGTTTTATATTATGAATAACATGAGTGGCTAAATCCCTCAGGAGAGATTAACAAGTGGATGCGGGTCGTGATTAATGGAGGATTTAGGATTTTTTTATTAGGTTAGTTGGTATAAATTATGCGTTATTAAACCCTAGCCTTGAAAATCCTAGGAAGTAATTATAAGTTAGATAAGATCGGGAAATAAGTTTGTCGATTAAATCATAATTTATCATGGTTGAGAAAGTGGGGTCGAGAGATAAGTAAGGATCGATCAAGTAATTAATCGGTTAGAGGCCGGGAGGTAATAATCAGTTAGTTAATCGCTAATCCACCTTAGATCCCTAATATGAAGATGATTACAACCCCTGGAACGAGTTAATCTTCTTGACTGGTTTTATCGAGTTAGTTTATTTATTTTCTTGCTTATTTACTTTAATTATTTAATTTTAATTATTAATCTCTTTTATGGTTTATCGTAATATAGGATTTAATTAATACTATTTAGACTTATTATTGTAAATAGATTTTCAATAGATTTAATCTATCATCCATTGCGTACAATCATCGGAATACTTCCTTATGTTCCATTGTAACAGAATTACTATATTAAAATTTGACTCATATACTTGCGGATATTGCTGATTTAATTTCTTATATTTTCAGTGTAATATTTTTACTATAAATGATAACATGTTTATAGGCAATCAGAGATATTATTGATGCTTTTTCCACTATTTCTTATGAAAAGCCTCGATATTATTGACGCTTTTTCCACTATTCCTGACAAAAAGCCTCCCTTACCATATTGCAAACCTTAATTTTATTTTTAGGCCAATGGCGTTGAAAGAAAAGTAGTATTTTAGGTTTGAAGAACCAAGTAGCTTTTGCTATTTCAACATTCAGTATCGGGGTAAACAAGTCATTAGCTTGGTCACTTGAGATGTGAGGTCAAGCAAAACCAGTAGGGGTGACTGTTAAGGAAGATGACTATTTTGTATAAGATGACCCGCTCCTTTTGCATGAGTGGAGATGACTTCATTGAAGTCACCTGTAGCAAGCCATGGAACATTATGGTTCATAACTACAGCATACAAGTTGTTCCACAGAATTTTACATTCCTCTATCCTATGACTCATATAAATAGCATACAAGATCTATTAAGAAGAGTTAGAGTGTACTTTCACCATCGCATGAATCTTTTGCTCTATTTTATTGTGATTTTCAATTGTAATGATTACCGAGAGTAAAGCCAAATGTCGTCTCTCTATCCAATAGTGGTTGTGAATCCTCACCATTTCCTGAACGGTGAGAATGAAGTTTGGGTATTTTGGACCCCTACAATTACATGTTAATATTGTCATTGGTTTGTTTTAGAGTGGTAGAGTCGTTTACCTCTCGAACCTCAAAAGATTCTTATCGGATTCTAGTAGCTTTTATGGGAGCATCTCTATTTTGTGAAGAAGTGTTTCCTGCCCTTGAATGATCAAGGTGCTTAGACAAGCATTGAATTTCTCAATTGTTGCTTTTACCTTAAAAATTATCACTGTTTGAATGTCGTTCCTCATGTGGATTTCGGTCTAACTATTTCTAAAAAAGGAGATCGGGATTCTTACTCAATACAGCCCCTATATGTTCCCAGACTCTTTTCTATCTAGACCTCTTAATAGAGCATTGGGAGAAAGGAATAATGGAGATATTAGAACGGGAATAATGAGGGTTGGGTAAACTGTCCAAGAAATCTGAGGGAGTCGCATCCCTATTCATAATGAACCTATGCCTTCCACTTCTTAGAGAGATGGATTGGTGATGGTCTTTGTGGAATGCATCACAACTGTGCGGGTTTAGACCAAGGAGTTGTTGTAGTGAGAGATCCTTAAGGGGCTATTCACTGACATTGGCAACTTCAATAGAGGGCTTCTTGCTCTTATGAGGGCTTTCTTTTTTCTCCATGCATAATCTTATTCTTTGACTCGCATTCAACCCTTTTAATTTTGAACGGTCCTAGTTTCGAGCATGCTTCCTTAAAGCCATGGTTGAGAGTAGAATTTGGAACATTTGAAGAGCAATTGTTTTTTGGAGTTGGTTTACTAATCCAACTAGTGGAAGGGGTTGAGATAGAACTACTAGAAACAGGTCGTACCAATAGTTTTTTCTTCTCAAGGGCTTTCTATTTGAGTGATTTTTTTTTAGCATTGATTTTGATGGGATCATTTTGTATGGGAGAAACCATGCACTCAATATTAAATGAAAAAATAACTTTTAGAGAAAGCTTGTCTGAGTGTCTAATCTTTGAGGCCTTGTCTAAGGTATTTCTATTGGTCACGTGATTCATTATTTGCTCTTTTTCCTTATCTAAAGTGGAGTCTATCATGTTAGATGTAGAGTCCACTATTTACTTCCCTTTGTCTTTGGCCCTATAAGCCTCCAATTGGTTCTTCCCTGTTCCTAGAAGAGTTTTTCTGAATATTAGTCTGAGAAATCTTTTCACTCCTTTTGATAGCCTTTCTTTTGGTACTATCATCCAAGGCCGAATCCCTTGTCATTGTCTATCAATAAATGATTTTTTTTCTTGTAGTGTTGAGTTCCCCATCTCACATTAATCCCCTTGACTCAGGGTCAACTCTCTATTCTAAGTCGAGCTCGACTATACATTGTCTTCTTCAACCAGATGACTTTCTCTTTTTTCTAAGAAACTCTTGCTATTATTCATGCCAACCTTCAGTTTGTCTTTTATGTTACTGTTAAGAGTGCTAATATATATTTAAAATTTTGTTATTTTGTTTTTATGTTTTCATATTTCAAAGTAGCGTTTTGAGGGAAAGAGTTTTAATGAAATGAATTATTTTGATTTGTCTTAAACGTTATGCTTTGTTTCAGTTATAACAATCTTTATTTTAATGTCCACGTGGCAATACTTCTTCTTCGTTATAACATAATAGAGGGAAGCAGGAAGACATGTTTTTTGCTACTGAATATTTAGTGAAATTTTCTTCTATTTTCTCTACTTTTTCTCTTTTTTTTTTTTGATCTTGGATTTTCTAAAAACGATATCATAACAAAAGTATTAGAGCTGGTCAATTCTCATGGCCGAGGATAAAATTTCCACTCGTCTGCAAAATAAGGTTGCTCATCTGCAGCAAGAAGTCACTAAGCTCCAATTTGAACTCTTTCAGTTAGGTAGTCACATTGGGGACAAATTGGATAATCGTTTTCGGAATAGGTTCAAGGAGCTTAAGGAAGATATTTGAGGCGAGTTGAAGATCAACCTTTAAGGTTAGCTTCATGGCATATTTGAACAATACCTGGGAAAGCTTCTTACGATGGACAAAGGGAAAGAAGTGTTGAATGGGCCTCCACCAGGCTTCCCCCCTAAGGACCCCTTGCTTCCGTTTCAAAAATTCGATGCTATCGAGGTCAGTCATAAGTCTCCTAAACTGAATTGTCTTGAATTTGATAGTACAGATTTTAGGGGGTGGTGGGCAAAAAGGAGTAGTATTTTCTGGCTAAGGAGATTCCTATGAATGCAAGGGTAAGGATGGTGATGTTGCATTTGGAAGGAAGAGCTCTCAATTGACATCATTTTTATGCTCAGAGACAAGGAGGGTTCCACATACTGAATTAGGAATCCTATGCATAGAATATCAGGGATAGGTTTGGATCTCAAACTTTTATCAATCATATGAAAGAATTAGTTTCCCTCAAGCATGTAGGTACGATGGATCAATATTATGATGCTTTTATAGTCTGTTGAAGCAGTTGCAGCTATCTGAACAGTTTGCTCTTAACATATTTATTAATAATTTGAAGGCTGGTGTAGGCTAACATGTGAAGCTTTTAAAACTTACCACCTTGATAGAAGGTTTTCTAACTACTAGAAAAATGGAGGCTATTCTCAATGGCTTATCCAAATGAGGGTTATTGACTAATGGAGGTGCTCATTTCAAACCTACACTTTTATTGAATTTGAGTTCCACGAGTCAAAAGAGTCTTGGGTACCTTCAATCATCGAATGTGGGGTTTGCACTATGGAGTTCAAACAATGGTGAGGGGTAGCCTCAGGGAATTCCTAAGACTTTATCGTCTACAAAGATTGATGACAGAATAAAAAAAAAAGACTCTACTATTTGTGCGGAACCAAATACGGGGTTGGTCACAAGTTCATAAAGTCCAAGTGATACCAACTTTTGCTGGAACTGAGTCAAAGGGTGATAATAAAGAGTTTCAAGAATGTAGTTAGCAATTAGAAGATCTTAAGTTGGGAGAGGAGTCTAGTCCTAGTACAGTTTTATCATTTCATGCTATCCAATGATCTTAAGACATTCACACAATGCGAGTAGCAACCAACATTGGTCAAACTAAAGTTGTTCTCCTAATCGACTCTAGTAGTACTCATAATTTATTAAGTGCCAAATTAGTTAAACAATTAGTATTACCTGTGAGTCCCATGAATAAGATAAAGGTTACTGTAGCCAATGGAGCTATATTAGTAGCTGGTGGCATTTTGTGAGCAGTTCAATGGAAGGTAGAATCAACTCAATTTCATACTGATTTCTATGTGTTACCCTTTAAGGAATGTGACTTGGTTTTGGGAGTGCAATGATTGTTATCCTTGGAAACCATTTGTTAGCGGTTTAGTTCTCTAACCATGAAGTTTATGTATGAGGGTCGAGTTTGCGAATTGAAGGGTATTCAACCTAGTACTGTTAAGCTCAAAGTTCTAAATGTTTTTCCTTGGCAAGTAGCCTTCTGGGTCCTTATGCTATCATGGTGTCTATTCCTATACAAACTACCTTGCAAGTTATGTCAGTTTCCACTCCAGAGAAGTTGCAATCGTTATTGGAAGAGTTCTTTGACATTTTTAAAGAACCAAAATTATTACCTCCATCTAGATTGTAATAGCCCAAATTTGCCAGGGCCTTATACTAAAATAAAAAATAAAAAATAACAAAGTTCAGTTATTTTATAAACAGTCCGTTTACAGTGCTAAAGCCTAAATCCAAACCACTTAAGTTTACTGGACCCATTTATACCCCAAAAATAACCTAACACCTGGACCCAGGTTTACACAGGGCCCAAAATGCCCAAAGCTGCAAAAGAACAGGCAAGGAAACTCTAAGGTTTCCTGAGAACTCAGCGCCGCAATGAAATTCTGGAAGCTTCGGGCACTCTAAGCGACGCGACCTTTCATCTCACGCAAATTCAATGGCCCAATCATCGCCACCAAGTGCGTCGTGATCAGATGTTGCGCCACCATCGACGCGCAAGTCACGCCAGAATCCGGCGTTGGCTCCATCAGCGCGCAGACATCAGAGATCGAGCGAGATTCTCGTGGATTACCTGCGAACAAAAGAGGAAACAATGACAGAAAACCAGGGCAAACATGGAAAGAAATCTTTGATTTCTTTCCTAAACCATAACAAGATAAGGCTATAAAGACTTTCTTCAAATCTGTAGAAAAGGTACTTACGATACACACATACAAAGAGAAAAATACCACAAAGATATTGTACATCAAATATTTTGCAATAATATATCAGAGATATTTCACAAGAAACGAAGGTGACTTTTTTATCTCATATTTCGTTTCTTTTCTCTTTTCTTAGACGAATATACAAACTTTTTTTTAAAAAAAAAATAGTAACATTCAAAAGAAAAGGAGTTACCTGTGGAAGGACGAAGGTTTTTAAACCCTCGACCATCAGACGACGGCCACATGAGGCGCGTGTGTGCAGCAATCAGACCTGTAGTCGAAGACCGAAGGCCGGACTACCCCTTCTCTCCTTTTCAAAGAATTTTCAAGTTTTTTTTTAAAAGTGAGGTACTAAAATGAATTTTGGGTTAAGGTTTTAACATTTATAGTCCTACGAAAACGGTGTCGTTTTGGCTTAGCTTGATAAGCACTAAAATGGCATCGTTTCAACAGAGAGGATCCGCGTGTTGACCTGATTACCCGGGAAGGATCAGTGTGTTTTTGTGAATTGGGTAAATTGCCCAATTGATCCTTCCTCCTTTTTAATATTTACAATTTCATTTTATGTTTATTCAATTTGGCCCTAACTTCTTACATTTAATTCAATTTAGTCCCAATGGCCGTTAGAATTTATTCGGGAAACGACGCTGCTTTTTGGATTAGAGCTAATTGCCCAAAGGAGTCCTCTGAATTTAATGCGATTTGGAACCGTGCCCAAAATTTTTACTATTTTGCGATTAACCTTAGATTATCTAATTAAATTCAAATTTAATCCTTTTATATTTTAATTTACTTTAAATACTTTATATATTTTTATAAATATTAGTTATATATTATTGTTATTATCCAATACATTATTTTATCATATATTTTATCTATAAATTATATTATATTATATATTTTAGTTTATATATTTCTTTATATATTTTTATAAAATTGTATTACTATTTACTAAATTTGTAAATACCAAATAAATTTTAAAAAATTATCAATAAATAATAGTATATATTATTCTTATTTATAATAGTATTCATATTCCATTTATATATATTACACTTTTCTTTATTTATATATTTTATATATGTATATTATTTATTTTATAAAATTCTTATGAAAATTACTTATATCCTATTTATTTTATAATATACGTATACCATATTATATTTCATTATAATTATTTATGATTTTTTATTACATACTATATTTTATTATTTAATATTCCTTATAATATCTATCTTTCTTATATTTTTATATATTATTTAATTTGTTTTTTATACTATTTATTTTACTATATTTTATATGCAAATTACTTATTATATTTTTATTATTTTATATTATATTTCCTTACATTTTATTCATATTATATTATTATATATAACTTATTTTAAACATTTTTAATTTATATTTTAGGTATTTTTATCAATAATTGCTCACTTTAATTTATATTTTAATATATATATTGAACCTTTCTTTATATTATGTCAATACATTAGATGTTAGTCGATAATTTTATTAAATGTTGAGTGCTTGATATATTATTATTTTTATTGTTTTTTATATATATATGTGTCAAATTGTATATCATGCATCATTTTATTATCAATATATTTAAATATACGATGAATTACATGTTTATGTGTTTTACCTATTCTTCTTAAATATATATCGTGTTTTATGTATATTTTACTTATTTAAAATTTGCCATGTTTCTTATATGTACATGTTAGTTAATGTATGATATTTATGCTATTGTGCTTTTATTTACCTATTACTATAACATGTTATCCCGTATGTTATGTTAATATGCTCTTTCATGCATCAATCTAAAAATCGAGACTTTAAAGTTTTCAAAAATAAAGGAAATACTTGGTGTTTGGAAATTTCGAGAAAAGTAATGCCCTAACTTATTGGGTTGCAACTTTTCTCGTTGAGTTTGAATAGTCAAGCACCCTTCTAAGTTTTTAAGGTTTTCTAAGTGCAAGCAACTGTCTCGGAACTTCAAGGCGTTGTGACCTAACTTACTGAATATGGCGTTTCGTTGTTTCAAGATAGGGATTTCCAACAAGGCTAACTTAGTGTCAGATATCTTAAAAATATTATGTCCTAACTTATTGGATGTAATATTTTGATTTATTTGATACAAGTGAACCCTAATTTTCAAAATAAAAAATATTAAAAAATGATTGCATCTTAAAATTTTTAAATTTCCGACATTAAAGACACTTGATAATCAATTAGGTACCAATTTTGGGCGTTACGAGGGTGCTAACACTTCCTCGTACGTAACCGACTCTCGAATCCGTTTTCTCGATTTTCGTAGACCAAAATTAATGTTTTAAAACAAGACATTTTATAAGGTGATCCAATCACACCTAAAAAGATTGGTGGCGACTCCCGTTTTCATTTTTTTAAAGTTGATTCCCATTTTCCAAAACCTGATTTAAAAATGGTTTCGACAGCTTGGCGACTCCACTGGGGACTAATAAGAGAGTCAAGCCGTGTAATTGATTATCTCTTGTCTTAATATCGGAAATCAAAAATTTTAAAATTTAATCCTCTTTGCATTATATGTGTTTTTATTATTGCATGTGTTGCTATATTCTGATACGCATTGCATTTGCATGACCGTTGTGGTCATACCCTTAAGTGGGAGTGAGAAACTACACCTTCGTGAGGTTTTCGCCTTCGTGTAGGATAGTGGATCACTTTCGGGATACATCTGTACCTATGGTTTCGTGAGATTTTCATCTCCGTGTAGCCATAAGGAAATGTATTCCCCTGAACTGAACTCGTTTCAAATGAGCCTATAATGGGTGAGAATAGAGGAATCTGCTGGTTCAGGTACCTCAAACTTTAGAAATAACCTCATATAGAAAAACCGTAAGAGCCCAACTTAGTTAGAGCTATACTTTAGATATTACCCTTATAAATTATCGTTGAGATCTATTGATATCATGTGATACTGACTATTTCTTTTCTTTTGTTTGCATGTCATTTTGCATTTACAAAGGTATCGATTTACAGTCAGTTTCTAAGTTAAGAAGTTTTATTATGGAGAACGGACTTCTTGATAGAGTGGAGGGCAATGCCGATGTTCATAGATGGTCAGAGCAAACTCAACTAGAAAAGAGAGATAGTATAACTAGGGGATATGTGTCAGAGCTATCGGATTATACTCATATTAGTGTAACACAGAATAATCTCCAAGAGCTTAAGGAAATTTGGGATCAGTGGGGCAATGAGACCAAGCAGTTATTCAACGATAATTACTGAGATTTACCTTACTAGCTCGATATTCAGGTAGATGAGCACTTGTTCCGAGCCCTTGCTCAGTTTTGGAACCCGGCGTACAGTTGTTTCACTTTTGGGGAAGTAGATTTGGTACCTACTGTGGAGGAGTACACTGCTTTACTTCGTTGCCCCAGGTTTCAGAGTGATAGGATCTATTCTCGAGCTGCTTGCGTCCTTACCTTTTGGAAAAAATTAATGACCATTATGGGGATGAGTGAGTAGTGGATCACAGCCAGAATTAAAGAAAAGAGTGAGTGCAAGTGTATTTCGTTGGACGCTCTGAAAGAATTGATTTTGACACACCCCGATGAGGTGAAGAAGGTAAACGTTTTTGCCTTAAGTTTGTATGGACTGATGGTTTTCCCTAGGGCTTTGAGATATGTGGACGAGGCAACCACGGATTTTTTTCATCGACTCAGTAAAAGGGTCACTTCCATCCCTACGATTTTGGCGGAGAGATTCAGGTCCTTAGGTGCATGTAGGAGGGCTGGTGCAGGCAGGTTTATAGGGTGTGCTTAGTTACTTTTGGCTTAGTTCTACAGTCACTTCCGATTGATTGATGAGATTGTTTGTCGAGTTTTCTTTGAGAACTATTCTCTGTTGAAAGATATAGTAGCCTCATCTAGGAAAGTGGATGTGCCAGAAGAGAATTGGATGGCATTACTTCAGAATCTACAGTCGGAGGATGTTGAGTGGAGAGCTCCATGGATGGTTCTTGGAGAGATATTTTATCGATACGACAGCTTTGATTGGGTTCCCCTGTTGGGAATTTAGGGTGCCATTAGTTATGCTCATTTGCTCGTGCTAAGGCAGCATGGTTTGAGACAGTTCGTACCAGCAACTCATGGGTTGGCTCAAAGTGAGTTTGTATACAGAGGAGTCAATTACAAGAGGAAGGTTAGCGAGGTTTCTAGTGCTTGGAATAGGACTTGTCGATTGAAGGGAGTGGCCATTAATCCTGCTACGACACCGAAATATGTCAAATAGAGGAGTAGAAGGATTAACGATAATGTCCCTATGACAAAAATGGAGGAAGTTCGACTAATGGAGGAATATCTACAAGTGATACCCTCGGAGCTTGATATCATGAAGCAAGAATTTAAGAGAAAGAATTTGGAACTTGAAAAGAAGATAGAAAAGCTTGAGGAGGAGAAGATGTACCTGAGTCTAGATGTTGACCTACAAAAGAAGGAGGTTGAAAAAGTTAGGAAGGAAAAATGAAGGTTGAGGAAGACCGAGATGATTTAAAAGAGGAGTATAAGAAGGCACAAGTATCTTTAAAGCGAGTGGGGTTAGGAAGGTCTTCGGAACAGTGGCAGAAAGAAGTTCAAGTGGAAAAAGCTAGAGCCGAGTATTGGGAGAGGAGGTTCCAAGAGATGTGGTCGTAGAATTTGGCATTAGAGGAAGAGAATAAAGGGTTGAAGACCAAGGTAACTAAGCTTGGAATATCCCTTCGTTGGCATCGAAACCATAATCTTACGGTTGAGTTAAAGGAGCTAAAAAGAAAGGTTGAAGATTTGGAAGTGGCATTACATGATGGTGAACTTCGGATTGAGCAGCTCGAGGCGCAAGAAGATTGTATAAAAAGAGAGCTCCATCAAGTTAAAAGTCAAGTCAGAGACAGGGATTACGTTATTGGGGCGGCTATAGCCCAAATCCGAGAGATTGCTGAATATGTTTGAGACTTAGCTGTACGAGCTGATGTGTTGAGTATAATGTATGAGTTAGTGTCTGATAAAGGTCGAGAGTTAGCCCTTTTATTAGATAAAGTTAGAACTTTGGGAATTAGGGCAAAGGCGTATATGTAATCCATTTGTCTATAAAGATATTCTTTTTCTAAATAAAGTTTTCTAAATGAGATTGAATTGAGATCGATGCCTTTTTGCATTCATGCATTTGCATTACATCACATCATATGCATTCAAAGTTATAGAAAGACCCTAATTAGTTAAAGTTTACTTCCAGAAAGAGAGGTAGAAAAGAAAATCTAGAAATCACAAATCCTTACGGCACTCGCACTAAAACTAAGAGTATGGATCAAAGGTTCGAACAATGGTAAAGGGAGCAAATGCTAGAGGCTCAGAGGAATATGATGGCTGAAATGGCTCAGCTGCTAAGGGCCACTGATAAAGGGAAAGCCCCCGTAGCTATCACTGGTGAGGAATGTGAGGATCATCCTCCTAGTTTTACTCCGCCTCATGTACCACTGCAAATCGAAGCACCTCCTAGAAGGCTATCTGTCACTGTAAGGCCTCAACATAGGTCGGTTGATGTTGGAATCCCCGTGAATTTCCCATTTGGGTCGGGAAATAATTTAGGCGATAGCCCTATCAACCCTATCACTCCTGATATGGATATGATGAAGAGGGAAAGAATGGCGACCGAATCCTTAAAATAGTTGGAGGATCGTTGCAAGTGGTTAGAGGAGAAGTTTAGGGTTTTGGAAGTCGCTGGCAATCATCATATTGATGCCAAAGACTTAAGTTTGGTCCTAGACTTGGTATTTCCTCACAAATTCAAGGTGCCAGAGTTTGAAAAGTACAACGGGACTACTTGCCTAGAGGCACACATAACAATGTTTTGTAGGAGAATGACTGGGTATGTGAACAATGATCAACTATTGATCCATTATTTTCAAGACAGTTTAGTAGGAGCAGCAGCTAGGTGGTACAATCAGTTGAGCCATGTGAGAATCGATTCATAGAGGGATCTTGCACAAGCTTTCATGCAACAGTACAACCATGTGATTGATATGACGCCGGACAGGATCACGTTTCAAAACATGGAGAAAAAACCTAATGAAAGTTTTAGGCAATATGCACAACGATGGAGGGAGGTGGCAATGCAAGTACAACCACCACTGTTAGAAAAGGAGACCACCATGTTGTTTATCAACACTTTGAAGGAGCCGTTCATCACTCACATGATTGGAAGCACCACAAAGAGTTTCACAGACATAGTTATGGCAGGAGAGATGATTGAGAACGCCATAAGGGGTGGTAAAATTGAGTGGAAACGGCTAAAAGATCGGCCACAAAGAGAAAGGACAACGAGGCAAATAGCATGAATAGTTTCAACTCAAGGGCAATTACAGTTGGTCAACCCAAAACAGCCGCAGTTGAGTAACAAAGTACTCAAAGACAGGAATCAGGCACAAGACAGAATTCGGAAAGGATGCAATTCACGCCTATCCCTGTGACATATCGTGAGCTTTATCAAAGCTTATACGATGCACATGCCATTGCTCCATTTCACTTGAAACCGCTACAGCCACCGTACTCCAAATGGTATGATGCAAATGCTAAATGCGAATATCATGCGAGAATACCGGGGCATTCGATTGAAAACTGTACTGGATTCAAGAAAGCCGTGGAGAGGCTTATCAAAATGGGGGTTGTGAAATTCGACAGTACCCCTAACGCTGAAAATCTGTTACCAGATCATGGCAATCAATGAGTGAATGCCATTGATGAAACTAGGGAAGGAAGAATCAAGGAAGATATTGCTAAGGTAAAGACACCTATGAAAGTAATATGGGAGGAGATGGTGAAGAAAAGTATGTTGATCTCTAGAAAAGGTAGAGAAAGAATAGGGGACTATTGTGAATTCTATAGAGAGGTGGGTCATATGATCTAAAATTTTGAAGAGTTCAAGGCCATGGTGTAAGTCTTTATGGTTAACAAAGAGCTACAAATTCTTGAGGGTAGTTCTTGCAAAAGACAAATATGTGTGCTGGAAAATGAACGAAAAGGAATCAGCCGACCAAGAATTATTATTTCCTTGACGGGGAATAATGAAGTGGGGGCTCAAATCGGGCCCAAGGTCGTCATCCATAAACCCACTCCTTTCCCTTACAAAGATGACAAAAGGGTACCATGGAGCTATGACTGCAGTGTAACAGTACTTGAGGGGGAGAGTATAGCTAGTGCGTCTAGGGGTGTGCAAAACGAAGGTTCCCATACACGAAGTGGGAAGCGTTATGATGAGGGGGCATCAGAGTGGAGCCCACGAAAACAAAGGATGTTGACGTTGAGAAGAGAAAAGAGGTTGAAGTGCCTATCAATGAACCGGTAAAGGAGGAAGAGGCTAAGGAGTTTCTAAAGTTCCTTAAGCATAGCGAGTATAGTGTGGTCGAGCAGTTGCGTAGGCAACCAGCGCGTATATCAGTATTAGCCCTACTTTTGAGTTCTGAGGTGCATCAGGATGAATTGTTGAAGGTACTTAACGAAACATATGTCACCCACGACATATCCGTTAACAAGTTGGACCGGTTGGTAAATAACATCAGTGCTGACAATTTCATCTACTTCAATGATGATGAAATTCCACCTGGGGGCATAGGGTCAACCAAGGCCTTGCACATCACTACTCGGTGCAAGGGATACATGCTTCCAAGTGTACTCGTTGATAACGGGTTGGCTTTGAACGTCCTTCCATTATCTACATTGAACAGATTACCCATTGACAGTTCACATATGAAAACATGTCACAATGTGGTAAGAGCCTTCGATGGAATCCAAAGGAAAGTGATGGGACAAATTGTCATCTCTTTAGAAATTGGGCCAAATACATATGAAGTTGATTTCTTGGTGATGGATATCAAACCCTCCTATAATTGTTTATTAGGGAGACCATGAATACACTTGGCAGGAGCGATGCCCTCCTTATTGCACCAAAAATTGAAGTTAGTGACAGATAGACGGTTAATAACCATTAATGCGGAGGAAGACATTATAGCAGCAGTCACTAGCAAGGCCCTTTATATCGAGGCGAATGAAGAGGCTATTGAGTGTTCTTTCTGCTCTCTAGAAATCATCAATGCAATCTTCATTTTGGAAGAAAGTGAGGTGTCGGTACCCAAAATGTCTAGAGCCACAAGGATGGCCCTGCAAATGATGATAGGGAAGGGAGCATTGCCAGGAAAAAGACTAGGAATACAGTTGCAAGGAGGGGTTCAAATCCCAAAACTGCTTTGGTTGGGGCTTCAAGCCAGACCATAAGCACCGGAGGCAAGAGATTGAGAAGCGCCAAGCGAGAAGAAAGGGGCGTTTGAACGGAGGAGAAGTGGAGTGGGAACCGATGACATTCCCACCTATATCCAAATCCTTCAAGTCAGGAGGGTTACTGGTAGAAGAAAGTCATCTGATTAATGCTGTACACAATGAGGGATTAGAGCAAGGAAGCCTCGAGGGCATTCGCCCTTACGAATCGGAGAGTTCTCTGAACAATTAGACTGCGGAGGACCTTCCGGTAGTCTTTAGGAATTTTTCAGAGTAATTCTCGAAACATGTCTGTTACTCTAGGGCCCAGGAGTAGTAAGATTAAGTTTGTGAAAAAGGCTTATGATCATCTATTATTATTTTAATAAAACATAACTATATTATCAATTTGGACGAATATGGTTTCTTTTTATCAATCAATATTTCGTTAAACTTTTACAATTCTCATTCTTTCATAGCACATAAACAATCATTCTTAGATTCATTCATTCTTTGTATATTCTTTCATACCCCCACAAGTCCTTAGATATCAATGATATGAGCACTGATACTGCAACTCCTGATTTCTCTTGCGAGCAAGATATGTGTTTAGAGGAATCTCAAGATTTTGAAGATGTTCAAGATTATGATGTGTCTCCTGATCTGTTAAAAATGGTAAAACAGGAGGAAAAACGAATTATGCCGCATGAGAAAGAGGCAATAGAAAATGTAGCCCTAGAGGAAGGGAAGGAGTTGAATATTGGAACACTGATTACCGAGGACATAAGACATAGTCTGATTGAATTACTTCGGGAGTTCAAGGATATCTTCACATGGTTATATCAAGATATGCCTGGATTGAGTACCGACATTGTAGTACATTGTCTTCTGATAAGACAGGATTGCAAACCAGTCCAACAGAAGTTGCGGAGAATGCGGCCAGACATTGTTCTAAAAATAAAAAATAAGGTTAAGAAGCAGTTCGATGCAGGATTCTTACAAGAGGTCAAGTACTCCGGATGGGTAGCTAATATTGTTCCGGTTCCTAAGAAGGACGGGAAGGTACGAATGTGTGTTGATTATAGAGATCTGAATAAAGCTAGCCCAAAAGACAACTTTCCTTTGCCGCACATCGACACTTTGGTAGACAACACGGCGGGACATTCATTGTTTTCCTTTATAGATGGTTTCTCGGGGTACAATCAGATAAAAATGCATCCAGAGGACATGGATAAAACCACCTTCATAACCTTGTGGGGCACTTTTTGCTACAAAGTAATGCCGTTTGGATTAAAGAACGCAGGGGCAACCTCCCAGCGGGCCATGGTGAACTTGTTTCACGACATGATGCATAGGGATATTGAAGTATATGTTGATGACATGATTGCTAAGTCCCGAACAGATAAAGAGCATATTGAAGTTTTGAGAAGACTATTCTTGAGGTTGAGGAAGTTTCAGTTGAGGCTCAATCTGGCAAAGTGCACATTTAGAACTAGATCAGGAAAGCTATTGGGTTTCGTAGTTAGTGAAAAGGGAATAGAAGTTGATTCAGACAAAGTCAGAGCAATACGAGAATTACCTCTACCATAAACTCAAAAAGAAGTTCGAGGATTCCTAGGAAGGTTGAATTACATCGCTTGGTTCATTTCACAACTAACTGAGAAATGTGATCCTATCTTTCACCTCCTCAGAAAGCACAATCAAGGCACTTGGGATAAGGAGTGCCAGAATGCTTTTGAAAAGGTTAAGCAGTATTTGTTGAATGCTCCGGTATTATCTCCACCTAGCCCAGATAAACCGTTAATACTATACTTTTCAGTGTTCAGTAATTCTATGGGATGTGTGCTTGGTCAGCATAACGAGTCAGGGAAAAAGGAGAAGGCAATTTATTATCTCAGTAAGAAATTCACTGACTGTGAAATGCACCAATTGAAAAGTTGTACTGTGCGCTGATTTGGACAACTCAGAGATTAAGACAGTACATGCTATACCGTACCACTTGGCCATCTCAAAGCTTGATCCATTGAAATACATGATGGAGTCAACGGCTCTAAATGGAAGAATGGCGAGATGGTAAATTTTACTTTCAGAGTTTGATATAGTCTATATAAGTCAGAAGGCTATAAAAGGAAGTGCGGTAGCAAACTTCTTGGCCAGTAAGTCTCTAAAGGATTATGAGCCTTTGAACTTTGATTTTCCAAATGAGGAGTTAATGTGTATAGCAACGACCAAAGATTTTTCTTGGAAGCTAAATTTTGATGAGGCTTCTAATGCAGTCGAAAATGGCATTGGGGCAGTCTTGGTATCCCCGAATGGTGATCATTACCCGTTTACATGCAAGTTGGACTTTGATTGCATGAATAATATGGCTAAGTATGAATCATGCATCATGGGACTTCAAGCAGCTATAGAGCGAGGTATAAAAACCCTAGAAGTATATGGAGATTCTGCGTTGGTAATTTATCAGCTTAGAGGTGAATGAGAGACAAGGGACCCTAAATTGATCAATTATCAAAAGATAGTTTTAGGGTTACTTAAGGAGTTCAATGACATCACCTTCAATTATCTCCCACGAGACGAAAATCAGATGGCAGATGCTTTAGCAACCTTGGCCTCAATGATTAAGGTGAATAAAGAGGAAGAGATGAGACCAATTCAAATGAGTGTCTACGAGGCTCCAGCTCATTGTTGTAACATTGAGAAGGAAGAAAATGATGATAACCCTTGGTATCAGAATATATTACGATATGTGAGGGATCGTAAATACCCTGAACAGGCCAATAAAAATGACAAATGAACTTTGAGAAGGTTAGCTTGCGACTATATTTTGGACGGGGATATCCTGTACAAGAGAAGGAAAGACCAAGTACTTTTGAGGTGTGTCAATGCTGTGGAAGCTAAGCTAATTTTAGAGGAAGTTCATGAAGGTGTATGTGGAACGCATGCAAATGGGTTTACGATGGCAAGGTAAATCATGAGATTTGGCTATTATTGGGCCACTATGGAAGGGGACTGTATCAACTATACCAAGAAATGTCATAAGTGTCAGATTTATGGGGACAAAATTCATATACCACATTCACCTTTGCATGTTATGACTTCTCCATGGCCTTTCTCCATGTGGGGCATGGATGTCATTGGACCAATATCACCGAAAGCTTCGAATGGACCTCGATTTATCTTCATGGTAATTGACTACTTTACAAAATGGGTAGAGGCCGCTTCTTATGCGAATGTTACTAAGTCAGCTGTGAGTCGATTCTTGAAGAAGGAGATCATTTATCGGTATGGAATGCCTGAGAAGATTATATCTGACAGTGCATTGCACTTAAACAACAAAACGATAGTAGAGGTTTGCGACCAGTTCAAGATCAAGCATCACAATTCTTGTCCCTATCGTCCAAAAATGAATAGGGCAGTGGAGGTCGCCAACAAGAACATTAAGAAAATAGTGGGGAAGATGACTGAGACCTATAGAGATTGGCATGAGAAGTTACCGTTTGCACTCCTGGCCTATCGAACATCTGTCAGAACTTCTACTGGGGCAACCCCATTCTCGTTAGTTTATGGGATGGAAGCAGTGTTACCTATTGAAGTAGAAATACCTTCTTTTCGAATTTTGACGGAGATAAGGTTAGATGAAGCTGAATGGGTTCAATCCCGATATGACCAGTTGAACTTGATTGAGGAAAAGAGGCTAAGAGCCATTCAACATGGTCAGATGTATCAGAAGCGAATGATGCGAGCTTACGATAAGAAAATTTGACCAAGAGAATTCCACGAGGGAGACCTTGTACTGAAAATGATCCTTCCTATTCAAAAAGACTTTAGGGGGAAATGGATGCCGGATTGGGAGGGGCCGTATGTCATGAAGAAAGCTTTCTCTGGTGGTGCATTGATCTTAACGGAAATGGATGGGAAAAGTTTACCCAACCCAGTGAACTCAGACTTAGTTAAAAAATACTTTGTCTAAATGAGAAGAGAATCCAAGGTGAAAACCCACGAAGGGCGCTTTGAGGTTTCAAAAATCAAAAAAAAAAAAAGAGAAGAGGAAAAAAGAGAAAAATGGAGAGGCCAAGGTGAAAACCTGCAAAGGGCGCCTTGTGACCAAAAGGGTTTTGAGTTGAAAACCTGAAAGGGCGACTCAAATTTTGAAGCATCCGGTAATCTTGCTCAACAAAGAACGAAGAACGTTGCATACTGGGGCATCGACAAAGTACTTTGAATCTTCTAAACACATGCCTTCATGAAGTTGATGTATAAGCGCTCAAGCGGCGATATCTAGGGCATCTAATTTTTGGCCTGTTTGCTATCTTTAGATTTTTTCTTCTTCTCAAAGATAGGCTTTCAGATTAATTTCTTTTGTATCTTTTTTTGATAATTCATTCAAATCCAATTATTCTTAGAGATTTATCTTCCATTATTCTTTAAGTATGTTGCATTGAAATAATGATAGATGAACTAAATATGTTCACAAACAAAGTTTTGCGCATTACTCTGGAATTTCTAGATAATACAAGAAACTAAAACAGGACAATTGTTCGAGAAATTCACATAAGTAAGGGATGAAGGAACTCAAGGAATTTCTTTCTTCCAGTCCAAAAGGAAAATGGACAAAACCAACGATTCAATTCTAAGGAAAGATTATCTTATAGACATCCTCAGTGGGTCGTAGCATTGGAGGAAGGGTACAGGCCTACAGGCTGAGCAAGAATAATATTTTGAGAAAACAAAAGATAAATGAAGGAATGAGTGGTGACGTCTAAGATAGGGGTCATGTTCACAACATTTTGCATCATAACATGTTTAATTAGGAACATTTGACTCACTTCGATCATGGCATCCTAATACTCAGGCATAATCATTCTACAGGTTATCAAAAACGACGCGCCTTAATCCCTTAAGCAGTAGGGTAATAGGCCGCAGTATAGCAGATCTGGCTGAGGCAAGATCCAAGATGGTTTGGCATCCTTGTGCTTACAAGGAACAAAATGAAGATATAGCTAATTTGGCTTTCACGTGCTTACGATGAAGTAAATCTAAGATGATTTGGCATCTCTGTATTGTCAGAGAACAAATCAAAGTTTGGCCTCTCCATATTCGACAGAGAGCAGACACATAGCAGATCTGGCCTTCAGATGATTAGACTGAAGCAGATCCAAGATGATTTGGCATCCTTGTGTTTACAAGGAACAAATCGAAATCATAGCTGATTTGGCTTTCACGTGCTTACGATGAAGCAAATCTAAGATGATTTGGCATCTGTGTATTGTCAGAGAACAAATCGAAGTTTGGCGTCTCCATATTCAACGGAGAGCAGACACATAGCAGATCTGGCCTTCAGATGTTTATACTGAAGCAAGATCCAAGATGATTTGGCATCTTCGTACTTACAAAGAACAAATCAAAGACATAGCTAATTTGGCTTTCACGTGCTTACGATGAAGCAAATCTAAGATGATTTGGCATCTCTGTATTCTCAGAGAACAAATCAAAGTTTGGTGTCTCCATATTCGACGGAGAGCAGACACATAGCAGATCTGGCCTTCATATGTTTATACTGAAGCAAGATCCAAGATGGTTTGGCATCATTGTGCTTACAAGGAACAAATCGAAGACATAGCTGATTTGGCTGAAGCAGACCTAAGATGATTTGGCATTTCTGTATTGTCAGAAAACAAATCGAAGAAGCTGATTTGGCATTTTTGTTTGACGAAGAGCAGATTGAAGATATCAACATGACAGTCTTGAGGACCATGAACCGATAAGGCCAGGCAAATTTGGCCTTTCTATGAGTCTTTGCTCGATTCCTGTTACACAGCAATGAGCAAAGAGGGGCAGTTGTAATAGCCCAAATTCGTCGGGGCCTTAAACTAAAATAAAAAATAAAAAATAACAAAGTCAGTTATTTTATAAACAATTCGTTTACAGTGCTAAAGCCTAAATCCAAACCACTTAAGTTTACTAGACCCATTTATACCTTAAAAATAACCCAACACCTGGAACCAGGTTTACACGGGGCCCAAAAGGCTCAAAGCTGCAAAAGAACAGGCAAGGAAACTCTAGGGTTTCTTGAGAACTCAACGCCGCAATGAAATTCTGGAAGCTTCGGGCACTCTAAGCGACGCGACCTTTTATCTCGCGCAAATTCAATGGCCCAATCGTCGCCACCAAGCGCGTCGTGATCAGATGTTGTGCCACCATCGACGCGCAAGTCACGCCAGAATCCGACGTTGGCTCCATCAGCGCGCAGACATCAGTGATCAAGTGAGATTCTCGTGGATTACCTACGAACAAAAGAGGAAACAACGACAGAAAACCAAGGAAAACATGGAAAGAAATCTTTGATTTCTTTCCTAAACCATAATAGTCTAAGACTATAAAGCCTTTCTTCAAATTTGTAAAAAGGTACTTACGATACACACATACAGAGAGAAAAATACCACAAAGATATTGTATATCAAATATTTTGCAATAATATATCAGAGATATTTCATAAGAAACGAAGGTGATTTTTTTATCTCATATTTCGTTTCTTTTCTCTTTTCTTAGACGAATATACAAACTGTTTTTTTTTTTAAATAGTAACATTCAAAAGAAAAGGAGTTACCTGTGGAAGGACGAAGGTTTTTAAACCCTCAGACCATCACAGACGACGCTGACGGCACGAGGCGCTGTGTGAAAATCAGATCGTAGTCGAAGACCGAAGGCCGGACTACCCCTTCTCTCCTTTTCAAAGAATTTTCAAGTTTTTTTTTTTAAAAGTGGGGTACTAAAATGAATTTTGGGTTAAGGTTTTAACATTTATAGTTCTATGAAAACGGTGTCGTTTTGGCTTAGCTTGATAAGCACTAAAACAGCATCGTTTCAACAGAGAGGATTCGCGTGTTGACTTGATTACTAGGGGAGGATCCGCGTGTTTTTGTGAATTGGGTAAATTGCCCAATTGATCCTTCCTCCTTTTTAATATTTACAATTTCATTTTATGTTTATTCAATTTGGCCCTAACTTCTTACATTTAATTCAATTTAGTCCCAATGGCCAGTAGAATTTATTCTGGGAAACGACGTCGTTTTTTGGATTAGGGCTAATTGCCCAGTGAGTCCTCTGAATTTAATGCGCATTTGGAACCAGGCCCAAAATTTTTACTATTTTGCAGATTAACCTTAGATTATCTAATTAAATTCAAATTTAATCCTTTTTATATTTTAATTTACTTTAAATACTTTATATATTTTTATAAATATTAGTTATATATTATTGTTATTATCCAATACATTATTTTATCATATATTTTATCTATAAATTATATTATATTATATATTTTAGTTTATATATTTCTTTATATATTTTTATAAAATTGTATTACTATTTACTAAATTTGTAAATACCAAATAAATTTTAAAAAAATTATCAATAAATAATAGTATATATTATCCTTATTTATAATAGTATTCATATTCCATTTATATATATTACACATTTTCTTTATTTATATATTTTATATATGTATATTATTTATTTTATAAAATTCTTATGAAAATTACTTATATCCTATTTATTTTATAATATACGTATACCATATTATATTTCATTATAATTATTTATGATTTTTTATTACATACTATATTTTATTATTTAATATTCCTTATAATATCTATCTTTCTTATATTTTTATATATTATTTAATTTGTTTTTTATACTATTTATTTTACTTTATTTTATATGCAAATTACTTATTATATTTTTATTATTTTATATTATATTTCCTTATATTTTATTCATATTATATTATTATATATAACTTATTTTAAAAAAATTTAATTTATATTTTAGGTATTTTTATTAATAATTGCTCATTTTATTTTATATTTTAATATATATATATATATTGAACCTTTCTTTATATTATGTCAATACATTAGATGTTGGTTTCATAATTTTATTAAATGTTGAGTGCTTGACATATTATTATTTTTATTGTTTTTTATATATATATGTGTCAAATTGTATATCATGCATCATTTTATTATCAATATATTTAAATATACGATGAATTACATGTTTATGTGTTTTTACCTATCCTTCTTAAATATATATCGTGTTTTATGTATATTTTACTTATTTAAAATTTGCCATGTTTCTTATATGTACATGTTAGTTAATGTATGATATTTATGCTATCGTGCTTTTATTTACCTATTACTATAACATGTTATCCCGTATGTTATGTTAATATGCTCCTTCATGCATCAATCTAAAAAACGAGACTTTAATGTTTTCAAAAATAAAGGCAATACTTGGTGTTTGGAAATTTCGAGAAAAGTAGTGCCCTAACTTATTAGGTTGCAACTTTTCTCGTTGAGTTTGAATAGTCAAGCACCCTTCTACGTTTTTAAGGTTTTCTAAGTGCAAGCAACTGTCTCGGAACTTCAAGACGTTGTGTCCTAACTTACTGGATATGGCATTTCGTTGTTTCAAGATAGGGATTTCCAACAAGGCTAACTTAGTGTCAGATATCTTAAAAATATTATGTACTAACTTATTGGATGTAATATTTTGATTTATTTGATACAAGTGAACCCTAATTTTCAAAATCAAAAATATTAAAAGAGGATTGCATCTTAAAATTTTTAAATTTCTGACATTAAAGACATTTGATAATCAATTAGGTATCAATTTTGGGCGTTACGAGGGTGCTAACACTTCCTCGTATGTAACCGACTCCCGAATCCGTTTTCTTGATTTTCGTAGACCAAAATTAATGTTTTAAAACAAGACATTTTATAAGGTGATCCTATCACACCTAAAAAGATTGGTGGCGACTCCCGTTTTCATTTTTTTAAAGTCGATTCCCATTTTCCAAAACCCGATTTAAAAATGGTCTCAACATAGATTACAATATAATAAAATTCCTTTAAAAGATGAAGCTGTTGTGCTAAAATTGAGATCATACTAATATCCTACCATTCAAAAGACAAAGATGGAATGAATGGTGGATGAAATGTTGCAAGTTGGGGTCATTCGGGACATTAATAGCTATTTTTCTTCTCCCATAGTTATGGTGAAGAAGAAAGATGGTACATGGAGGTTTTGTGTAGATTATAGACATTTGAACCATATGACTATCAAGGATAGATTCTTGATTCCAATCATTGAGGAGTTGCTCGAAGAATTGGGAAAATTTGTGGTGTTTTCTAAATTGGATCTATAGTCAAGTTACCACATGTCAGGATATGGGAACTTGATATTCATAAGACACCTTTTTGGACACATAAAGTGCACTATGGATTCTTAGTAATACCTTTCAAGCTCACTAATTTTCATTCCACTTTTCAAGCACTTATGAACTCCATTTTAGGCCCTTGTTAAGGAATTTTGTGTTAGTTTTTTTTATGACATCCCTGTTTATTCGATGTCTTGGCAAGACCATCTTGATCATTTGAAAAAGGTGTTCACCATTTTTGCAAGCTCCAACAATTGTATGATAAAAAAAGAAAATGTCATTTCGGGGCTACACAAATTGATTATTTGGGCCATGTCATTTCACATGGGAAAGCCAGTATGGATAAATCTAAGATTGACAATATTTTGATTTGGAAGGTCCCTCACTCCTTGAAGGAATTGTGAGGATTTTTGGGTTTATCTGGATACAATAAGTGATTTATCAAAGGGTATGGTTTAATAGCTCAACCTTTGACTGAGCTATTAAAAAAGGGGAATTGACATTGGTCTTCTTAAGCTGACTAGGCTTTTTTAGCATTAAAAACTGCCCTTACTTCAGCACCTATCCTTGCCTTGCCAGATTTCGATGAGGTCTTTTGCATCGACACAAATTCTAGTAGTACTAGTGTTAGGGGCCATTTTACAACTTATTTTAGTAAGGTATTGGGCATCAAACATTAGTTCCTTTCGATATATGAAAAAGAAATGCCAGCTGCCTTATTAGTTGTAAAAAAATGGCACCCGTACTTGGTGGGACACCACTTTTGCATCCGAATGGACCACTAGAGTCTGAAATTCCTTTCAGATCAGAAAGCCATCATTCATTTCCAGCAATGGTGTAAGAGTTCTTTCGAAGTCCCTTTCTAACACCTTCTTTTTTTGTTGGCAATGGTTTCAAGTTTTGAATGGATGTCCCAATTGGGTGAATTCTTAAACCGAGATGGTTCCGAATCGAGCAATAAGTGAAGGAGCTTGACCAATCCCAATGAGGGAAGTAGCTGAAAGAGAAGCGGAAAGGGACATCTTGAACTTAGGGGGAAGGGACCTTAACGACAACCAAAGAAGTGCGTGCATTTCCCAATCAAAGAAGCCCTTGAACTCACCTTCATTCAACAAAGAAACTTCACGCATGAACTCTCATCTGTGGCACTTGCTCTTAGCCTTGATCTTTTTCTTTTTTTTTAATCTGCCTATTGTTTCATCAGATGTGATTGGAATGCTTTCCTTGGTTTCAAAGGCTTAACTAGACTGCTTTCAATGGCTAGATTGTAAAGATCCCACACCAAACAAGAGAATCAAAGGGCGTAACGACGAGAGATCTTTTAACTCTTTCTCGATGCGACTCGATAAAGGTTATTCCCAGATATGTTGATAGCTTACAGTCAGAAGCCAGCTCTTCTTCAAATCGACTGGAGTAGAGGGAAAAAGACCGACTCGATGGACTATGATTTTTAGGTACTTTATAGGAGGGGCAGCACCAATAGGTGGTTGATGGTTTGTCAAGACAACAACTTGTTGATGAGGGACAATGTTGGCAGTTGGGAAGTACCTCTATTATTTTTAATTTTTTGAGTCGAGTACAACATCTTGGCAACAGGATTTGAAGCTAAAAAAAGCTTTGTGAATCCCTGCAATTTCAAGCTTCTTCTCACCTTAAATATACATGGGATGGTTAGTTCTTCAAATGAAAAGGGAAACTCGTTGTTGGTTCTGATTTAGCATTAAGAAGGGAGTTATTTACTTATTTTCATGAAGGGGTTGCTGGTGGTCACTCGGGCACTAATGCCACTAAGCATTGCATGGCTAGTGTACTATATTAGAAGGGTATGATGGTGGATATTAAACAATGGATGTGGGAATGCATGGTATGTCAATGATGTAAATATGATACTGCAGCTCATCTTAAGCTTCTTCAACCATCGCCTCTTCTCTCGAGGGCTTGGTTTAAAATCACCATGAATTTTTTAGAAGGTCTTCCTTCTTCGAAGGGAAAATATACTATTCCGGTGGATGTCGATCATCCATTTTCTCGCACTAGCTCACCCTCATACAACTGCTTTAGTGGCTACAACATTTTTGGACAATGTTTATAAGCTGCATGGTTTACTTGATGCCATCATATCTGACAGAGATCAAGTTTTTACTAGCTCTTTCTGGCAAGAATGTTTCTAAGGCTGGGAACCAAAATCAAGTTGCCAACTACTTACCATCCTGAGAGTGACGGTCAATCAGAAGTGCTTAATCATTGTCTAGAAGGATACCTATGTTGTATGAATAGAGAAAAAACATGAGATTGAGTTCTTTGGCTCTCGTTAGCAGAATAGTGGTATAATTTGACCTTTCACTTTCCCGTTCAAGCTACTCCTTATGAAGCCTTGTATGATCAACCACCTCCTCAACACCTTCTCTACTTTGTTGGTTCTTCGAAAGTTGACAGTATGGATAAGAGTTTGCAACATCGTGAAGTAGTGCGACAACTACTCAAGTACCATCTTAAGGGTACCCAAGATCGCATGAAGCACTATGCAAATAAGAAATGAAGTGACAGAAGTTTTTCAGTGGGTGACTGGGCATATTTAAAACTTCAGTCCTACTAGAAACACTCATTGAGAAAGAAAAAATCAGAAGCTTTCTCCTCGGTTTTTTAGCCCATTTTTTATCATAGCCAAAACAGAAACCATTGCATACACCTTACAACTACCTGAGGGCTCCAAGATCCACCTTACTTTTCATGTTTCCCAACTCAAATACCATGTAGGTAGTCAACCTAGTGCTTCCACTTTGCCACTTACTGGTCCTAAAGAGATGTTATTGAAAGATCCAGCTCGAATTTTAGATAAGCGTATTTAAAGAGAGGTCATCATGCAGTGACTGAAGTTTACGTGGAGTGGGCTAATTCTTTCCCAGAGGATGAAACATGGGAGGTTTTAGATAAACATATTTACAAGAGATGTCATAATGCAGTCACTGAGGTTCGCGTGGAGTGGGCTAATTCTTTCTCAGAGGATGAAACATGGGAGGTTTTGGGCTAATTCTTTCTCGAAGGATGAAACATGGGAGGCCTTCTCTGGCTTCTAGCAGCTCTATCCTTCTTTTGATCCTTGAGGACAAGGATTTTTTATGGGGGGAGTATTGTTAAGAGTGCCAATAAAGATTTAAAATTATGTTATTCTGTTTTTATGTTTTCATGTTTAAACACAGCATTTTGAGAAAAAGAGTTTTAGTGAAACGAATCATTTTGATTCATCTTAAATGCTGTGTTTTGTTTCATTGGTAATCGTTTTTGTTTTAAGGTCCACGTGGCAATCCTACTTCTTCGTTATAACATAATAGAGGGAAGAAAGAAGGCATGCTTTTTGTTATTGAATATTCAGTGAAATTTTCTTGTCTTTTCTCTGCTTCTTTGTTTCTCTATTCTTGAATTATTTGGAAACGATCTCATAAATGTTACTTATGATTACCTCAGGGCAAACATCCATTTGATGTCCCATTCTCCCACATTGAAAGCAAAGTTTCTTTATTCCTTCATAAAGGATTTGTTGTCTTTTCCCTTCAACCGAGATAAACTGTTTAAGGGGTTCCTCGATATTGATTTGAACACAGTCTCGCAAACTTTCCTCTTCTTTCACTGCTCGTGGCATTATCAATTAGTAACAACCTTTCTAGACTTGTATCAGTTCTTGCTAGATTAACTGGTTCATACTATTCAATTTGTAGTTCAGGAAGCCTAATCCAAACTGCTACAGAGTTAAAATTTAGTTATAAAGCCCTGAAGTTCGCTTGCCATTTTCTCATGTTGAGGAAATTCCCATTGATAAACCAGGGACCTCCTTTCATAGCAGTATCATAGTCTTCATTGCATAGAAATTTCACAAGGAAATATTCGAGGCCTAGGTCCAAAATTTCTATTGACCCAGATGGTTTCCAAAGTTGGAAGCCAATCGTCCTCCCAAGCACTTGGAAAAATTAGTGACGTTTCCCATCTCCTATGGATTTTCATACGTTCCTTTTGAGTAAGGAAGACTGAGATATCCCCGTTTGAGTTGATGTTCTCCCCACGATTCTGTTTCCATCCCTTCAGGATCCATTTCTTTAGAAGCTGTTTCCTCTTCATTCAGCCACTGTTCATAGTTACCAAAATCTCCACCAACAAGCATGTCCTTATACGACACAATCTTCCTGGTTCAAACCGTGTTTCACATTTTTCTTGCTCTGTTTCAGTTTAGCTTCTTATTCCAGGGATAGGGTCGAGGTATCCCTAGGGTTTTCTTCTTTTGAGTTCATAGTTTTTCATCTCTCAGTTTCTTTTAGGTGAAAAAGTTCTTTTTAATCACAAACATTTTATAAAATATTCTACTTAAAAAAATAGTAGAGTTGAATCGGGGCAAATTACCAATAAAAGCCCTTTTTTTTTAAATTTACCGAAATGGGCCAGGTCAGAAATTATTTATCGGAATGGGCCAGTTTTTACAAAACGCGTCCACCTCAGCGCGTTGTCAGGGGAAAAAGCAGGAAAACTCTTCCTCAAGGAAGCGCTTTGCCTACGTGGACAGAAAACGCTTCCTTGAGGGCACGCTTTCTGTCCATGTAGGCAAAGCGCTTCCTTGAGGAAGTGTTTTCCCCGTGTTTGAACAGTAGCAACGGCTACTTTTTTGACCGTTGGTAACCCCCCAACGGTCCAAAAAAAACTATAAAACCCCCCACCCCTTTCATTTTTTTCACACTTAAATCCTTTCAATCTTCAATCTTTCAATATTCTCTCAAATTTCTCTCAAATTTCTCAAATTTCTCTCAAATTCCTTTCAAAACTCTTGTTAATTTTTTTAAAAAAGCTCTAATTTTATTTTTTCTAAATTTATTTTTTAAAATAAAAAAATTTGATCGTGTTAGCGATGGCCGGAGAATTAATTCACTTCGATGATAAACACATATTCATCGAACAAATGCAAATGGTAAGTGTTAAATTTAATATTTAAATATTATTTAAGATTTCTGTCATTTATGCAAATCTAAATTATTTTATTTTATTATTTCTTATAAAAGTCTATAGATCGGATATTGCAATGCTATATCCGTAACATGACTGGTTCTCCATCACCGTTGATAGAGGATTACCTACAGGAAGCGGGTTTTTGGCATGTGGCGATTATAGGCCGAGGGTGCAAGTTGGACCCGAAACTTATTAATGCGTTGACAGAAAGGTGGAGACTCGAGACGCACACATTTCATCTTCCATGTGGAGAGTGCACTATCACTTTGGAAGACGTGCATTTGCAATTAGGATTGCCGTGGGCGGGACGCAACATCGGGTCCGTTTCATTCTGGCGATTGGGGAGCGAGATGCTACGAGCTTTTGGGTGCTAATCCGGATAATATTAACGGAGGTCGGATCGAGATGGGTTGGTTACGAGACACATTTCCAGAGCCGGATGATGATTCTACCGAACTAGAAAAAATTTGATATGCTCGAGCATACATTCTTTAGATAATTAGAGGTTATCTGATGCCGGACTTGTCACGAAACCTTGTACATCTGAGATGGCTGTTGAAACTAGTTGATTTTAGAGCAGCTGGTGAATTTGGTTAGGGGTATGCCGTGTTGGCAACACTGTACCGGGAGATGTGCGGGGCTACGCGACCGAATAAAGTGAAAATCGGAGGTTGCCTATCACTACTGCAATTATGGGCACGGTTTCGCTTTCTATTTTTACGTCCTCGAGTGGACCACCCATATACATTCCCACTCATAACGAGGTAAATTTTATATTAGATTTTACAATTATTACATAGATTTAAAATATAATCGTATGCTAAAAATTTATTTAATTAGGTGGAACCATTCGGCAAGTTATGCTCGATTACCTACCTGTCTTGAAGATATACGGCTTCTATTAGAGCAACGGTCGAAAGCACAAGTAAGTATTAAAAATATATATATACATACATAATAAAATAGTGGATTTGTATTTAGTATTTTTTATTTAACTAATATTTCCATCAGTTTTATATAGTTTCAATGGACACCATACGAGGATCCGCAATTGGGCGAGAATTAGGATGAATACTTGTAAAATCTGAACGCTTGGCACGTGAAGGTCCTATTGGTCAACTTTGCTATTGTGGAGATGCACCAATCAGACAAAGTATTACGGAAATTTGGATTCCGACAACCGATTCCTATGGCACCTGAGGTGTTGGATGATCATCACAAAATTGACTTACGGCAATTGCATACTGATTGGCCGAGATTCTGGTCACACTATATCCAAATGTAGGAAGATCGGTATGATTATATACCTACTCGAGAACCGATCATCGTTCTAGAGTTGGCGTGCGTGCCGGAATACATGCCATGGTTTAGGATCCATGGCAAGCCATATTTACTGTCAGAAAAGGAGAGACAGCGGCAATTGCGTTTCCAAAGGGAACAACGTGGCCCTTTAAATCCTAGAAGAAGGGACGACGACGCAGGCCCATCAACAAGGCCCACACAATCACCCGGCCCAGCAACAGGACCTACACAGTCACCGGGCCCAATAGTTCAACCGTCGACACCCACAGCACAGCCTCTTCAGATGATGCCAAGTACGTATCTTAACCCTTTTATGTATCCTAGCCCTTATATGTTTCCTTTTTCTAGTCCTATGGCAGGTTGGAATGCATGGCTCGGTTCATCTTCATTTTTGATTACTCTAAGTGGACCACTGATCTATAGGCAGCCGTCGCACGAGGGATCGCAGGAGGGGCCGTCGGGGAGCTCTTCTTTTTACCAATCCCCATCACCTTTTGGGTTTCAAACACCTCCGCTATTAATGATGCAAACACCTCCACAGTCACTATTCTATCAAGGCGGGTCATCCTCCCAACACCCACAACCAGAATCCTCGCCGGAGCAAGCACAACCCTCGCCGGAAGCTAGACAAAGGAGGAATCCAACGCGTAACCATCGACGACCTCCATGTGGCACTGAATCCAACCGGCACGGACATTGATTTTTATTTTAATATATTTGTACAAACATTTTGAATCTTTTTATATTATTTCATGTAATTAGATAAAAGGTTGTTTTAAATAAAGTAATTGTAATTTACTTTTATATTTTTAATAAAATGGAAATTATTTTAAAAAGGCAACATTTTGAATATTTCTATATTATTTCATGTAATTAGATAAAAGGTTATTTTAAATAAAGTAATTGTAATTTACTTTTATATTTTTAATAAAATGAAAATTATTTTAAATAAGGCAACATTTTGAATATATTTATATTATTTCATGTGATAATATAAAAGGTTGTTTTAAATAAAGTAATTATAATTTACTTTTATATTTTTAATAAAATGAAAATTATTTTAAATAAAGCAATATTTTGAATATTTTATATTATTTCATGTAATAAAATATAAATAATACAACATATTGACAATTACAACAACTATCAACTATCAACTATCTACTTGTATGGCCTGGGTTCCTACACCATCCACATAACTTCTGTTGATTGGTTGTTTCTCGGATATCTATATTGTTGCGTATTCTAGTCGAGCAAGGTCGACCCTTTGGTTTACACCGCAACTCTCTATCCGGTAACAGCTTAAACAGAGCAAGCGATACAGAGGGCCACTTACGCTCATTTGGGATCGGTGGGAATATGTGTCTCCACACGTTGTACATGTATTCCAATTTGTACAGTCGTCGACATAGCTCATGGGATCCAGATGAAGATTTTGACAAGCTGCAATTACATGAGCGCATGGATAACGAAGTGCGTCAAACCTCCCACAATCGCAAGTCCTATTTCTTAAGTGCACACGATATTGCCCGCCAGTAATACCTTGGTGCGGTTTGTTAAACTCTGTCACACGAAACCATAAGTTGTCTCGATCGTGACACACTGTATGCATAGTGTTCGCCCGTGCCTTCGCCTTGTTAATTTCTTGCAATACCTTTGCGTACCATACATGGCCTCCCTGCATTTGGCCTGCATAACTCGCTGCTCATTTCAGAAATAGTGCCGTTAAACGAAAATATGTCTCTCGCACAACTGATGTTATCAGTAAATGACGTGTTCCTTTCAGAATAGAATTTATACATTCGGCCAGGTTTGAGGTCATGTGACCATATCGTAAGCCGCCGTCGTATGCTTGTGTCCATTGTTCGAAAGGTATATTACATAGGTAGTCATGGCCCTCTTCGTTAACTGAATGAAAAACTGCCAACATCTCATGAAAACGGTCATTACTTATCTCATACCTTGCCAATATAAGTTGATAGCGAAAATTACATACCACTTTTCCATTTAAAATAAATTCAATATTCCAAACGAAATTATATTAATAGAGATAAAGTTAAATACCCATGTTGGCCACTTGCCGTCGTTCACTTTTAGATGGATATTACCTGTAGTAGTTGGAAGCAATGTGCCTTAGGCAATACCGATGGTGTATACGATGCCATAGGCTTACTTTGCAGCTAGTATCCCGGTGCCTCGATCCAATATAACGCATATATCAGGTTGGGGGCAAACATGCATCCTTAACCTAGAAAGAAAGAAATCCCAGTCATCAATTGACTCCCCCGGTGTTATTGCAAACGCAATTGGAAGGATTCTTCCACTACCATCCTGTGCGACTGCTAGCAATAGCCAATGTGTATATCTACCGTACATAAAGGTACCGTCAATTTGTACCAATGGCTTACAATATGCAAATGCGTCTCAGCATTGCTTAAAGCTCCAGAAGAGACGCTTAAATACTTGGCATCCACGGAGCAATCAGTCGTTGTAGTATGCAGGTTCTATTTGAAGGTCTGTTATGCAACCTGGGACGTATCTCTCTAGCATTTGACACCACTGCCATATTTTATTATATGAAGTGTCCCACCCACTATGCATCTTCTCCAAAGCCTTCTGCTTAGCTATTCAAGCCTTACGATAAGAGGGCGTGTACCCCATTTGGTTACGAATATTGGCAGTTAAGACTAGCACTCAAGTCCTAAGATCTGCCTTCACCGTAGGTAGTATTAAGCTAGCTAACATAGCTAAATCCATCTTGGGATGATCTTGTGAAATACCTGTCAACGAAGTACGTTAAATAATGTAACATTACATAATAACAGTATTATTCAAAAACCTTAAATATTGTACCTGCAGCACATGTATGTGGACCTTTATACTTTTTTATCTCCCACAACCCTGTCCTTTTCCTCAACAAGGCGTAGATTTTCCATGAACAACTTCCATCTTACACTGCACACTTCGCCTCAAACTTATCGGATTTAGATTTAACCACGTGGTAGTTAACACCGTTATTGATGCTATGTTGTTTCAATGCACCAAGAAAACTATCCTTATTAGAAAATTCCATACCAACTTCAAATTCACTCGAATCCAATAACGAACTTGTATGATTACGCGTTCTGTGTGGTAGATCTGGAAACTCTAATGCATCATCTGCAGATAGATCAACATTATGCATGTGGGCTGGAAGCATGTATACCCTGAATCGTGGATCTTCTTCTTCATCTGAATCCCCTTCAACATCTTCAGGTTCAGTTGGAATAGGATCCGGTTCAGAAAATAATCCAACTTATGTACCATCGCGGCCGGGCTCTCGAGGTGGATCCACATCGGACTCATCATCTAACCCACCATCATCTGCGACGTATGAGGTCCCCTCACCGGTGGACGTCATGGGGAGTACATCATCCCTTCTTCTGGGCATTTCATTTCGTCCCCAATTGGATGTAGATTGCCAAGCACTATAAGTTGATGTCGTTCCCCAGTACATATTTCCAGCATCAAACATCGACCCACCTAGGTGCATGTCCCATCCGCTAACAGCGTGTCGTGCAGAGGTTATGTATTCCATACCGCTACCAAAAACCGGCGATTCCGTGTTATGTAACGGAGTGTCGGGCAGGGGTCGTGTATTCCTCTCGAACAGCAGCTGCAAATGTATTGGCGATGCAAATTGTACATATAACTCAATATATGGTGCTCCACTAGCAAGATGAGTCTGCACCATTGCCTCCAAGCTACGAGCACCTTTGATATCAAACGAGTCATATGTTACTGGATCAATAGAAGCGCAAAATCGATACCTAATAGACAACACTTTCATTGGCGTCGTTCCGAATATTTTACGCCTAATCCTTTTACGAAGTTCTGTCAAATCTATATTCTGGTTAAAAACCAGTCGTATTGTATTTTCCGAAAAAAAACAACACCGTTCTCAGTGTGACAAACCTCACCATCATAGTAAATAACAGTACTAATGCGTTCACTCATCTTTAATTTTTATCCTTCTTAGCCTCTCTATTTTTTTTTTTTTTGCTGTAAGTTATGCAACCTGAGAACAAAATTTGGCTCATTTATAGCCCAAGTTAGTTCAGAAACCATTGTAGCAAAATAGCGTCCATGTGGGAGCTTCTTTCAGTACTTTTGCTGAAAATGCATCCTGCTTGAAGTGTTTTTGACACTATTTATGCAAACACGTCTTCTCAAAATTATTTTTTCAGAGACCACTGTAGCAAAAGAGCATCCACGTGGGAGCCTCTTCCAGTAATTTTGCTGAAAATGCATCCTGCTTGAAGTGTTTTTACCACTATTTGTACAGACTCGTCTTCTCAAAATTATTTTTTCAAAGACTACTGTAGCAAAAGAGGGTCCACTTGGAAGCTTCTTTCAGTACTTTTGCTGACAATGCATCCTGCTTGAAGCGTTTTTTACACTATTTGCACAGACACGTCTTCTCAAAATTATTTTTTCAGATACTACTGTAGCAAAAGAGCATCCACGTGGGAGCTTCTTTCAGTACTTTTGCTGACAATGCATCATGCTTGAAGCGTTTTTAACACTATTTGCACAGACACGTCTTCTCAAATTTATTTTTTCAGAGACTATTGTAGCAAAAGAGCGTCCACGTAGAAGCTTTTTTAGATTAACAAATAATTTAATTGAGTTACCCTAAACCTTAAACCCTAATTTATTTGATTTTTTTTAAATACCCTAAAACCCTAAACCCTAAAATCCTAATCTAATTTTTTTAAAATTTATAATTAATTTACTCACGTAACCTTAAACCCTAATTTATTTGATTTTTTCCTTAAAAACCATAAACACTAAACCATAATCTAATTTTTAAAATTAGTAATTAATTTAATTAACAAACACTAAACCTTAATTTTTTCCTTAAAACCCTAAAATTTAAAAATCCAAAATTCTCAAAACCCTAACTCTAATTACAGAAAACCCTAATAAAAACATGGGGAAAACGCTTCCTCAAGGAAGCACTTTGCCTACGTGGACAGAAAGCGTGCCCTCAAGGAAGTGTTTTCTGTCCATGTAGGCAAGGCGCTTCCTTGAGGAAGCGTTTTCCTGCTTTTTCCCCTGACAACGCGCTGACGTGGACGCGTTTTGTAAAAACTGGCCCATTCCGGTAAATAATTTCTGACCTGGCCCATTTCGGTAAATTTTAAAAAAAAAGAACTTTTATTGGTAATTTACCCGTTAAATCGCGTCTTAAATTAAAATATAATATAAAATAAATATTTGATAATATTAAAAATATAATATATTCATTGGAATTTCACCTACCGATAATCAACCGACTTATTTTATTAAAATATACCATTTTAATCAAAACCAACTATCTCAATCCAATAGCATTGATTAAAACATAACCAAAATTTGCACTATCCTAATTTACATGCATCAAATCATACAAATATCCCAACTTACTAAATCATCCATGTCTAGTTGGTGCCTGTAATATTCTAGATTTAGTGGTTTATAGTTGTCTCGTAAAGACTACCAGAAAAAGAGCATATTTACTTGGAGAAAGCCGTGAACGTTTTGTCAACTACTGTTGGAACAAAGACTCTTTTATTTTTGGGGAGAACTTTGGGTTGGTCTAAGATCCCTCTATAATTCATGGACCATGTGAATTGGAATTCAGATTAGTGAAAAGTCATAATTTTAGTCAAAACCAAAAAAATTAATATGCATCAATTTGTGTATTTTAATTATTATAATTAGCGAAAAGTGATGTTTTGACATTTATCAAGAAGCACATTCAAGTACCCAAAATCTTCCTTTAAAATGTAGTAGTACTGGAGTATGTTCCCTTCCCTTTTAAAGAGTCAATATGGTGGTATTTCTCCTCCAAATTTTCTTTGGAAAAGTCTGTAGATAAGCTTCATTTTCCTGCCTAAAGATTACCACTTACAATCTCATTGAAAACATGTTATTATAGTGATGGGATAACAATGAAATAAAAGTAGAAAATGAGAGAAATTAAATTAAGATGAGTGTATATAAAATGAAAGATAAAACGTATTTGTATTAAATAATAAAATAATAGTAAAAAGACTAAAAATATATTTATGCTAAAAACAAATTATAAGACAGTGATATTGATTTCGGTTTTTTTTATTAAAAATATAAATTGTTTAAAAAAGTGAAGGAGAGGTCCCATGAATATTCACTGCACCACTTAAGCATCAGTTGAAAACGAGTGTTGATTGAAATAAACGTAGCTCACTGGAATTCTGCCAGTAGTGAGTTTGGAGGGAAATGAAAACAAAAAACTCATAACTGGGGGTGGGTTAGAATCCAAAGGGAAATTGGTTTTAGTTTAGATGTTTAATATGGTATCATTGATTGAGTGTATTCTGTTTTTCCTACCTAAGCATCATAATCATATATGCATCTAAAACTGCCGAGCAAAAGAGATTTAAAACTATATGAATTAATTCAATTTATCAATTAAAATATGTTCCAATTAAATAGGCTTTGACATCTAAAATTTACATGATACATATACATATATCATAATAATCAGTTACTGGTTGATGAACGTCTTAATATCTGAAATCATTTCTTGAGTTCGAATGTGGGAAGATGGAGAACTATGAAGAATTTGAAATGCATGCCCAACTCCTTTGTAAATCTTTGTTTCAACCCTTTTACCGGCACTGCTCAATGCATTGCAGAACCCCATGTTCCTATCTTTCAATATATCCATCTCCGATGTACACACCATCGTGGGTGCAAGTCTCAGTTCCCTTAACTTGGGTGTACTATTGGCTAAAGGGTTGCACCAGGGATGGTCACGGTTCGAACCGAAAGGCAATGATAGTCTCCAATATGCATCTGATGCGGGTAAAGTGAGTGCCGAGTTAACTTGTGGAGTGGCGTGCAGTTCGGTTGCGGTCCTTGACTCACCTCCGAAAAAGGGTTGAATCAAGATCGAGCCCTTGACAACCAATGGCTTCATTCCGGAGCTGGGTGATGTGCCGCCGGGGGAGCCTAATCTGGTGGTCACAATGTAAGCTATATTAGCACCAGCACTATCACCTGCTAGGAACAAACTAGACAAATCACATTGACTTAACCACCATTTGTGTTCATTAGATCCACTTAGAGCTTGTTGCTTAACCCACATAAGGGTTTCGATACCGTCGTCGTAAGCTGCTGGAAGCCTGTTTTCAGGAGCTAACCGGTAGTTTACAGAGAAGATAATGCACCCTGCTTTTGAAGCAAGACCGGATAAGAACTCATGGTAGCAGCTCCAAGCAGCTGATCCAACACAGAATCCGCCACCATGGAAGTAAATAAGCAAAGGCATCTTGTTAGAGTAGTTTGGGACATAGATACGAGTCCATAAGCCGGTGAATTTATCGATGACGATGTCCTTAGCTGTAACACCACCGGTGGCTGTGCAGGGGACAATAGGGATGATTGGGGGTCTCTCGACGTATCCGTTTTTGTGAACTCGGATGAGCCCTTCAATCTCTTCAACTAGAACACCATGGCTCTTCTGGTTTACCTGAACATTGATCCTTGGATTAAAGGAAATAGCTTCCATTCTTTTTGTTCTCACGCAAGATAAAAAGTAGAATTTGACTTATGAGGTAATGGTTGGATTTGTGAATACATTGATGGACCCTTATATAGAGAATGCAAAGGATAGAATTTCCAGATTTTCATTTTTCTTCAAATATTCATCTTCAATACATTTATTTTTAACACGTTCTTAGACACAGACACGAGAATATAATCTTTCAAATATTTTTCTAAGTATATAGAAAAACTTGAAGATTTTAAACAAGACAATATTGAATATCAAAATATAATTTTAAAAAAATTCTCTAAATATTTAAAAATATTTAAAAATTAAAATATAATTATATCAAATACATCCTCATATTTCACACTTACACTAATTCCGAGAAACAGCCAACTTTTCAAGTTGTAAAGGAAGCTTCCTTCCCATTTCGATGAGAGTAAGACAAGTGGGGATTGAACTAATAGTATACCATCACAAAGAGATTCTCAATCTTTTTTTCCCAAGAAGTTCTTATTTCTTTAACTTAATGTCACACATTATATAACGTAAGGTTCATGCGCAAATGGCCTCATCAACTTTATTCTTCAAATATTTACCCAATCCTTAGCTTTTTGACCCATCGATGTGGCTTTATTCTTCGTATTTTCTTTTCCTTCTGCAAATGTCCGTGTTGTACCCGTATCTAAACAAATTAAGATGTATTGTAGGCATTGATATATAACTTAAAATAATTTTCTAAACATATTGAATATATATATTTTTTTATCCAATAAATCATGTATGTTCGTATTTGTGTTTAGGGGTGTTCAAAACAGTCGAACCAAACTAAATTACTATTAGTCGAATTATCCAAAATGTAAAACTCTTTAATGGTTAACCGAATATAAATTTTTTTACATACATTAATGGAACTGAAATATTTCAATTAACCGAAATTTATATATTTTTGTCTTTTAGTTAAAATAAGTATAAAACATATAAAAATACATTACTAATGTTAATTATTTTTAATAGTTTAAAAGATATATTATTTATTTCAATTAATATAAAATAATAGTTCAAAAATACATTGTTAATATAAAAATATATATTATATATAATATATATTATTTATTTCGGATAATTCGGTTAATTATTTGACTTCGAATCAAATTAACCGATAACTGAAATTTTAAGAAAACATTAATATATCTCCGATCAAACTAAATTCAACCACCAACCAATTAACTGAATTAAATCGATTCGATCAATTAATTCAATTTTAATCAAACATCCGTATTTTTGTTCAAAATTTATATGCAGATATGAATCCTAATCCAAAGTTACTTATAATAGAGAAATACTCATATACGTACGAGACAATTGATGTCCTGTAAGGTGTGGTGAGTAGATAAACATGAGAAGAAAGTTCAAGAACTGATTCTCAAAATTATTATTATCATTCAAACCTTGTCAACTAAGCCAAATGGTACAAAAAGGTTTTTTCCACAATCATTTACAATTTACGTCAATCAATCCGTATGTGTCTAATTTGTCCTTTCTAGATATGGTAATTTCAGTATTTAAGTTTTGTTTGTGTATTTTATTGGGTTATAGTATATTTATATTATTTATATTTATATGATTTTTATAACCTTATATAGTTGGCTATTTAACTCAAATGATCTAAAAAAATTAATTATTTATGTAAATGATTTTGATTCAAAATTAATCACCTAAATTACCTGAAATGATCAATAAAATTATTAGATTACGGGAAGTAGATAGCTAGCACTACTTTTTTTTTCTGACACAATCATCTTAAAAAGTTAATTTTTGAGGTTTTGAACACTAGATGGCCGATATCCTTATATTTGTTTTTCAAACTGTATCATATTGGTATACATTTATACTAGTATTTAAAAAAAATTTAGAGTGCTGGCACACCGATGGCCGACACCCCTATATCTGATTAAAAAATTTATTTCTATTTTAATTATATCTTTATTTCTATTTTAAACTTTAATTAATTTATTTCTTCAATTATTCTTTTTTAATTAAATTCTATTTTTTAAAATTATATTATATTTTAAACTTTAACCAATTTATTTATTTTTTAAAGTAAATTTTTAAATTTTTTTATGTAAACTTTAATTAGTGTCCTAGGACTCAATTTTTTTTTTAAATTATGGTTGTATTATTATTTGATTTGTTGTACTTACTTCGGTAAGATTTATCGTTTTAATACGTCGAACTTACTAAGTTTCATTGAGCTTATTTTTGTTATTTATTGTTTCTGTAAATACTTGGAAGGTTGGACGGTCGGATCGGCACTCAAGTCACACTATCCATAAATTCCGATAGTTTTTGGAACGTTCAATTCGGATTATACATTACTATTGTTTTGGTATATATGAGAATGAGTTTAAGAAGTTTTAATGCAAATATGAATGATATGTGTTAATGCAATGTTGTGTTTGAGGTGCCTAGGATAGGTATATTGGTTAGATGTTAAATTTTGTAAATTGGTTAGTTGTGATGAATGATTCATTTTTATGTATAATTGTATATACTTGTTGTATCAATGAGGATACATTGGTTAGACACTTAGGATGTTGATTTGGCTGTTTTTTTTTTTACTTGTTTAATGTCACTTTGAATATGTCTTTTGGCTACTAAATGGATTTCTTAGAGTCCAAGTAAGCTTGAAATGGTAAACTTGTTTTTAAGATTCATTTTGGGTCCACACGGCCTGAAACAGGGGCATGTGACTCAGCCTTGTGTCACCTGATGAGTTCTTTGGGGTGCAAGTTAATGAGTTGCAAGACCTAGCATATGGGCGTGTGACCCTACTCAGAGAGTTACACAGGTAAGGACACAGGTTCGAACATGGCAGTGTGTCCGTAGTTCAATTGTTACACGGCCTGAGACACAGGCGTGTGTCTCAGTTGTGTGAGGCACACGGCAGTGTGACCCCTATTTTGCAAATTTTTCATCTTTTTCCTAAACTTTCAAAATGGTTTCAAATTGGTCCCAAATTGTTTCTAAGTTATTTTTAGGGCCTTGAAAGCTCGATTTAGTGACAATATGCATGTGTATGAATATTTTATGATGTGATTATGGTATTGAATGATAATATGTTTAAATGGTTCTGATTGTTTAGTAATACTTCATAACCCTAATCCAGCGACAGATACGAGTTAAGGGTGTTATAGTTGGATTTAACACTCATTATATATCCATTAAATCTTTCGGAGAGGATCTCTTACTAAAGAACTTCATGTAAGTTACAAAAAAATATATATAAGCTTAGTATAAGACAAAAGCTACAAGCTATTAAATTATGACACACACTAGACTATCTATGTAAACAACATGATATATCCTAATTTTATTAAAATGAGTATTCAAAAGAATTATGAACAAAGCATAACTATTTGAGTAAGTTAAGTCTATCACAAGAATGTTCTAATGGCTTGTTATAGTTTAAAAAAAAAGAAAAGAAAAAAAGAAACCTCACCTTCAACAATTTCGACCACATTGTTGCGAGCTTTAATAAAGCTTACATTAGAACAACACCAATGTCAAAACATTTATTAGGACCATCACAACTTGCCAAAGCATCTTTGCTAACAAAAATTCAATAATGCTAGTTATGTTTTCAACACTTATAATAATTATAAAGAAAATCCTTATCCTCATTTATATTTTCCTAACATTATCAAACTTAGTTTATCCTCCATATCTCACAGCAAAGCCTCCTCGCATGATAATAATCCATCAACATTTATTCATCACCTATGGTCATCTGCTTTGAAATCATTAGGACTCTTTTCTTTTAAGCAATACTTTCAAATTTTCTCTATAGTCACTAATTCTTCAATCTTTAAAGGGTGGGCCTATCTATAGCGAATATATTGGACTTTTCAAGTTTCTCTCCAAGTTGGGAATCTCCATAGAATGTTCACTACTTGGGGTAAACCACTAATTAGGAAAATCAAACAACTCATTATCCTTCTTCTTGATGAGTCAATATTTATGTTTATCTAGGTGACGATTTCTGATCACGTTCTTTATTATTTGTTGCTTGCCTGAGGAAAGTTTGAAATACACCATACCTTACAAACACTCAGTTTTGGATATAGTAAATTTGTAGAAATTTCTAAAAGCATTCAACATCAAGGGTTAGCCTTTTTTACAATAGTTTATAAAGAAAGAAAGAGACCAATATCTACCATACGAAGCCCTCCAATTGACCAAGACTTATATCATATTCTTTTAGTAGCTCACAAAGAAGTGATTCAAGGGTAAACAAAATCCATCCTTGAAGATGTATAACGGCAAAAGAAACCCCACTTACATCACTCATACATTCTACCTCATTTGGGATAGAAAATTCAAACTCGTAATTTGATAGTTTGTGCCCCTCACCTCTAACATTTTTATCTTCTTTTTCTTTTTCGTGTTGCACGACCATTCATTGCCAATTACAACCACTAAAATTCTTTGTATTTATCTAGGTTTTTTATCACTACCGTCAAACTTGAACTAGCCCTGTTTTTTTTTTCCCTTCTTCTTTTTACCATCACCTCTACCACTCCCTCTCCAATTACCCTCTCCAATCACGTGTGGGTTCTTTAAACTGTGTAAGACCCAATTTGTGCCCGGGCCTACACCAAAACTAAAACCAAAAATAAAATAAAACAACAATAATAATCCAATGTCCATTTCTTACATAGCCCAGCAACCAAAATAAACGGGCTCAAATTATTAAACTTAACCCAAATAGCCTAAATAACCCAAAATACCCCAAGCCCAAAACACCTAGGGAATTTTCGACAAAAACCCTAGAAACTTCAGCCACCACAGCCTTTAGCCGATTCTTCCACTCGTGCCATGCTCTGCAAATAACTCCTCCACGCCATGCACACCTGCAACAAACGAAAACCAAAACAGCAAATGACAGCAAACAATAACAGATTACAGCAAGAATTTTTTGTATTTTTATTTATTTTTATTTACTTATTTTTCGGCTATAAAACCGAATGTAAACGATGTAAATGGGATCCTTTTTCCCAGCAATACACACGCATATTGAAAAAGAAAGCAATAAAAAATTAAAAAGGTGATTTCCAATACGAGTTTCTCCATACCTTTTAATTTTCTTGCAATTCATTTCCTTTGGTCTTTCATCATTGATTTCGAAAATAAAAAAGGAGAGAGCGAAGTCTTACCTGACAAATATGCCATAGCTTTCTTTCTTGCTTTGTTTGAATCAAAGCCAAGAGAGGATTTCAAGGCTGAAAAATCATTCCCCAGGCTTGAATGTGTAGCTTGTGGTTTGGGGGGATGAGAATCGGTCAAGAGAGGAGAAATTTATGGGGAAATAAAAAGGGGCTAGGGTTATTTTAAAAGGGGCTGATTGTTTTCTTTGTTTTTTTAGAGGAAATATTTGGTTTTATAAAAGGGAAGAAACAACACCATTTCAATGGGGAAATGTTTGGTTATTTGTTGTAGATGGTCAATTTGCTCGATTGGTCCCCTCCTTTCGCGTTAGCGCGCGATCAAGCCTACTTCAGATTTCTTTGTTTTTTAATTTTGCCCCAAGAATTTGTGCGCCAATTCAATTGGATCCGCGCTTAAGCATTGCATTTTGATATTCAGATTATTTACATTTTCAATCATCGTACGTTTACACGCATTGCATTTTGACCCTTATTTTTGTGTTTTAATGATCTATTTTATTTATTAATTGCCCCCTTTCAATTTGATTTTATCTCAATTAAGTTTTATTTCAATTTGTATGTTTCATTACTAATTTTTTAAAATTCACTTTAACATTCATCTTTTAATCTTATTTTTTTATAAGTACATTTTGAATTGTCTTGATAGGTTTTTTTCTTTTCAAAATTATTTTTTAAAATTCCTTTTATATTATATCATTTTAACATTTTGCATAATATTTTATGCGTTATTATATATATATAATTTATGATGAAGTTGATTTTATTCTGTATATTATTAGTAGTATGTTATTTGATACGTATAATTTCTTTTAGATCTATTCATATATTTTATTATATATTTTTATTATTTAAAGGAAAAATCCCACATATTTTATGTATTATTTAAAATATGATTAAACATATATTTAGTACTTATATGTAATTTACATCCATTATCAAAGCTATGATATTCTTATACATATAGATTTTAATAAACTCATAATTAATTGTATTTTTAAATTTATTACGTATATAATTTATGATAAAATTAAGTTAATCTTATAATTCATATTTTAATTAAACAATATTTTGACATACAATTATTTCTAACATTTCTTCACATGTATATAACCCATATTAAATTATTTTTACTATAATACATGTTAATATTTTCGTATAACTCTATGAACATTTTTCTATGCATATATCCTATTTCAAAGTTATTTATGTGTATAATATATTTCTTTTAAGAATCATATTTTAAATCATATTTATTGTATAAACTCTCATATTTCATTATCCTTATACGTATTATTTATATGTTCCGTCACTCTAAATCAATTTGTTTCATGTAAAATTATATATTATTTGTTTCCAAATTCTCATTTTAAACATAATTTTATAAATACGTATCACTAAATTTATGTGAAAATATAGTTTTGCCTTTTGCATATGACCTTGTTTTTCTAGAAATTTTATTACCTATATAACTTATATATTTACTTTGTATTATACCTAATTTTACTTGTATATACATGTTTCATAAATTTATTATGTATATTATTTTATATCATGTATTATCATCCCTTCATATTTAATACATTATTTAAGTTATCTTGTGGATTATCAATTTTGAATGAATTTGTGTTTTAAATATTTCATATTTAATTTGATTTGAACTTCGTATTTTATAATAACTATTTTAATAAACATGTATCCCAAGTTTTTATGCAAATAAACGTGTTTTTGAGCAAATTTCCAATTTTCTGTTATTCAAAAATTCTGAAAAAAGGCAATATCTAATATTTGGGGAATTCGGAAAATCGTACTCAATCGTACTGGGTATGACTTTTCCGGTGAACCAAATATTTGGATAACCTTTTATAATTTTAATGTATGAGTTTTTCAAAAGTCGAAAATCGATCGCATCTTAAAGGTATAAGGGATCGTATCCAATCGTACTGGATATGAAACCGCATATCTTTGAAACGAAAGATTTTTGACCTCTAATTTGAGCTATTCAAACATTTTTTCATACTTCGAAAAATCTTTTCTTTTAAAACTTTTGATATAAGGATAGCATCAAATCAATTTGGTACCAGTTTTTAGGCGTAATGAGGGTGCTAACCCTTCCTCATGCGTAACCGACTCCCGAACCCGTTTTTCTCTATTTTACCTAAACCAAATTGATTTTTCATTGAATAAATCGTTTAAATAGGTGGTCCAATCACACCTAAATCAAGAGATTGGTGGCGACTCTACATTTTTGTTTTCAAAAGTCGATCCCCATTGTTTTCAAAATAAAAAGGGTTTCGACAAACTGGCTATCTTATTTTCACCTATCTAGAAGGCTACTATACTCCTTAACTAGCAACCACAATAAGACCAGTATGAGAGACATGTTAATGCCTAATGACCAAGGATTATTAGCCTTGCCTATAAGTATTCATCTTTGGCCTCAGGAGGACTTCTTCAATCTTGGAATCCCATGCTTCATATTCTTCTCTTCTTCTAAGCGACTCTCTGCACCTCACCCTGTTTGAGCTGCCATTTACTATCTTCTATCCTTTTTTTTTTTTTTCTTTTTTTATCTTCAACAATATCTATTTAAATTAGGTATAATTGTAATATAAATATATGGTCAAAAACTTGAAAATAGGCTACAAATATATGAAAGATTTATTGAAAAATATTGATAACCTAAAAACGGTTTACCAAACCAAACTGATGTTGGTACGTACTAGTATCAAAACAAAAAAAAAAGATATTTGGTACTACTTTGTCCATGGTTTCTATTTTGTAATTTCAGCCTTTTTTTCTTCGTTGATATCCTTTATTACAACATGATAAAAATACAGATAGAGAAAATTTTAGTCATTGAACTTGGTAACTTCTCCTAACTTGGTCTTTTAACTTTTTTTTGTTCACATTAGTCCTGAAACTTGGTAAATTTTTCAATTTGATCCTTAAACTTGGATTCCATTAAAGTATGATGACATGACACTCTAAATTGTGACACATAATCATTTTAAACTTTTAAAAATTATATATAAAATCTAAAATACAAAAAATATATTAAAAATTAAAAATTATTTAAAAAATTACATGATGAGATGACACAATCTCAAAGTTTCACATCATTATATCTTAACGAAATTCAAGTCCAAGAATCAAGTTAAGAAAACCTATCAAGTTCCAAGCCTAATGTGAACCAAAACAAATTCAAGAACTAAAGTGAAAAAAATTACCAAATTTAAGGGATAAATGTTAGTTTATCCATAAAAATTTCGTCCAGAACTTTAGTTTAAATCTATCCAAAGCCTTGTTCTCCTTTAATCAAGTTGTGGATGAGGAGATAAGCTGTGGATTTATGCAAGAAATGCTTGCTGACCTTTGTGGACATGTGCCGCCAAGAAAAGCACTAAAGAAAAGGGGGGCGCCACCAACGGTTGGTCATTCATGGATAATATTTCAGAAAATAGCATACGATCAGGTTAGAATAGGATCCGTACAAGAACGAATGCTTGATTTAAGAATCATTCTAGTCAGAGATTTAGATCTAAAGTTGAAACTTATATATTAAGTGTCTACACTTTCACACTTTAATTTGGAATATAGAATTCAATATTGAAGTTGATGGCAAGACAAGTCAGTGCATTTTGTTTCTTTGACACATATTGTCAAACACTTGGAACCTAAATTCTGGATCAAGCTGGACTGGAAATAGCTTAATTTTTAATTAATAAATGCTAACTTTGTTATAATTTGGCTTTATTTGTTCTTTTAATAATGAAATAACTAAATTAATTCATTTAATAGTAAATAAATTAATTTTATCTAATCCTTAAAATAAAAAACCTGCAAAGTAATTTAATCTAAGAAAAATGGATTGCATATGAGAGAGAGGACCTATTTATCTTATCATATTCTAGTCAAAACTCTTTCATACATGCTCTTTACCTATATTACGAAAGTCAAATATGAGTGTAACATGCCGATTGAGTCTTAGTTCGATTGGAATCGATATTATTGTCAATAAAGAGAATATGGATTTGAGTGCGCTAAAACGTGTTTATCCATCTATTTAAGGGTTAAAAAATATTATGAATAATTTTAAACATTGTATCAAATTATATGAATATCATATAAGAATATGTGTGTAATATAACAGGATGTTTTTTTTTTGCATGCCTAGATTTTTTGAAAGTTATATTTAGGTACTCTTATTTCAATATGTGTTGGACACTAATATCAAATAAGAGTATATATATATATAAAAGCAAAGACCTATAATGATAGAAAAAATATTATATACAAATTCATGTGATTTAAATATAAACATTAATCAATACCAAATTCACATTTTATATTTTAAATTATTCCTTTAAGTTTTAATTGCATTATATTTTTAAATAATATATTAAATTTTAACAATTTTAAGTAATTTTTTAATATTTTTATTCTTTATAGATTTTATTAAGTTTTGAATTTTTATATTTTTTAATTTTAGAATCCAACCAAATTGAAAAATATGTATAAGTGATGAGGATTAAATATATTAATTTTTTTTTTGAAAATGGAATTAAATTAATAAATTATATAAATATTGAGTACTAAATTTATTATTATACTAGTATTCTATCTTGTAATTAAAAATAGTTTAACGACAAGAGTGAACACTAATTGCAATTAATCCGATGAAAGTGAGGAAATAAAAAATAATAAATAAAAGAAAATCGCATGTAAAATTGGTATTAGGAAGAAGGAAAAGAAAAAGAGAAATGAGAAGGGAAGCATTTGTACCAAAGATATGGTGATACACAGTATGGACAAATTGAGAGTGAAATATGAAATATGCTTTTCAAATCAAAACATCATATCTTTGCGAGAGTGAGATGTTTTGACTACTACCCTTTCTATTATATCTTTAATTTAGATTTATTCCTGCATTTATATTATTTTGTAAAATTAAATAAAAATACGTTTATACATCATTTTGGTGTTACTACTAAAATGTGGAGAACATTTGATACACGAAAGGTCCTAAAGATGGAAATAACAGTGAGTAGGACCAATAGGAAGATTTGGAAAGATTTCATATAAAAAGGGTGAGTTGCAATTTGGCTTTGCCATCTTTATTCGTTTTCCTTTTTGACTACTCCTCTTTAACTCTTCAACTGTAGGTGAGCTGCATCAACATTCCACTTTTTTAACTATGCTCACCTTTATCTTGTTTATAATAATTATAAATATTCCTATTTTGGAAAAGAATTTATTATTTAAATCCATGCATTTTTGGTATGTTTAAAGGGAATAAAAAGTTTTATATTTCATATTAATGTAACCTCTCTTTTTTTTAAAAAAATTTATAGGAATGTGTTTTTAGTATTCACGGAAATTAATTTTCTTTAAAAATTTATTATTTTTAGGTAAAGTTTACTATAAGTTTTTGTACCATATCAAAACTATCCTCTTTATTAGAAACAACATGTTAGTCAATATATGTTTACTAAAATAATGTAACTTAACAATAATAGAATAACGTGATTTAATGATGGTTAATGTGAACTAAATTACAAATAATTTAAACAAAAAAAATGTAATAAAAACAAATAAACCAAAAAGAATTTGGAGGAAAAGAAAAACCAATTTCTTGCCTCATCTACTCATTCTTTAAAACTATTAAAATAAATAAATTAATTTACCTGTTTGTTAATAATGTTAAATTAATCAAATTTACGCTAATTTCAAAATTTATCATTATTTTTATACTGAATTAAACATATCAATATAATTTTCTCAAGATTTTATTAACACTTTCTATGCATATCAAATATGGTAATGTTATATTATTGTCAATTAATCACATTAAAATTACTAAATAAATGATAAATTAATTGAAGTTTTGGGTTGAGGAATAAGTTGGCATATGCCCTTGAATCAAGGATATTGAAGGGCATCACTTACAAGTACATATGGTGGCTTGCATGGATATACTGTAGATCAGCTTTGGTTATTCCGAATAAACCAATTACCAAAGACTAGAAAAAAAAGAGATCAAGCAAGCCGTGCACTGTTATCTGTCGTATTAGTTGGTATTTACGGTGATATCACGATTCATTTCGGTTAAAATTTTAATGTATTTCGATTAATTTAATATGTTTCGTTCCATTTTGTCTAATGTAACAGTTGGTATCAATTGATACAAAATTTTAATATTTTAAATTAATTTTTATTATTTTTATTTTATCATATATTTAATAATAAAATTGAATAAGATACTGAATTTAATTAATAGTTTTAAACTTTATTTTTACATACAAACATATTTATATGAATGAAATGGAAGTATATATACCTTTTGAATAATTTATTAAAAATTAAATTAAATTATATATATTTATAAAAATAATTTTAAAATATCAATCAATTAAAATCATACTCACTCAAATAGTACTCACATCCTCAATACATTTATACCTATTATTAAAGTTGTCCCTAAGTTGAATATAATTCTAGAATTTTAACTTTTACTGGGTTTGGTTATTGGACAACAATGCAATGTCATTAAATTAAAATGTTAGGGTAAATTAGGAAGAATATTTGTATAAATTGAAAACAAAATATTCATTATAATTAAAGGGCATATATCAAAGTTATTCATGAACTATGGTTTATTATTCAATTTGATACGTGAATATTAGTTTTAGTTCAATTTTTACAAATCATTAACACATATTTGATGTAGAATCAATTTAGGCAAACCATTTTGTTTACCCAGAATAATTGGATTTATTTATTTTTCTAAATATTTATAATTGAATAAAAATTAATATTTTATATGTACAATTGAAACAAATCAAAATTTACATCTCATATTACACATTAAATCTAAATCCATATGTAATTTTGATACTATGACTAACATTGATTGCATACAAAATTATTGTTTGATTAATTAAAATTAATAAAATATTATAAATTTAAACAAAAACATTACATGTTAATAATTTATTTTACATGGATTTTAATATATTGATATATCTTTATTGTGTTCATGCTATTTTTATGTCATGCCTAATTATTTTTCCTATGTTTGTATTAATATCTTAACCCATGAATTATTTCATATAAATTGTTAAGTTTAGATATAATTATTTAAAATTTTAATCATTATATTTTTATTTATTAATATAAATTTATAAATATTATTTTAATTCAATTTTCGAACCATAGCGATGGCATGTTGTAATATCCTAAAAGAATTCCACAGCTTAGAAAGAATCGAGGATGGAATAAAAATTCAAGTAGCAAATTCAATCAGTAGATCCAAGTTTATTCGCCACGTTATTAATGGGTATAATCAAGGTATAATTTTAAAATTTTTAAACTCAAATCTATTTCTAAATAATTAAGTCATTTGAAAAGTTGGTTTTATTATTAAAATATATTTAAATTATATTTTTAATTGATATTTTATATATTTTTATAATTATATTTAATTTTAAAAATATTATTTAAATTAAATACTAAATTGGTCGAGTTGAGATGTAAAAATACTTGTCTGAGTGGGCCAAAGTACTTGACCCTTGTACAAGTCTAATTATAAACATCCTAATATGATTTAAGCGAAGCATAGATCATACCTAGATTTCAAAATCAAATCAATCAGATCAATTATCCTCAAAAATCAAATCAATTAAATCATCTATCCTCAATTTGACCGGTCCGACTTATTTATCCAATTCAATTTTATAAACTTCAAAAAAATTTGCAAATCAACCATTCCAATCCTTTATTTCAAACAGATCAATTCAATCAATCCAATTACCCGGTTTAGTTATTAAAAGAATGTGCATGATGTTCGATAAATTTTGAAAAAAAAAAATGAATGTTAAAAATTGTTAAGGTTGAAATTATTAGTAAGTACTGAACATCCAATCTATCAGTAAAAGATTAACATCCCATTTAAGTGAACAGTAAGTTCATTTATTTAGTTATTCCTCATCATGCTTTTTAAATGGAACCTGGTTTTGCTGTTCTTCAGTCATCAAGTTCTATATTTATATATATGAGAACATTACATTCTTCAGTTATGGCTTAGATTCATCGGTCTTCCATTCTACTATAGCAAGCGTATGCCGGCCTCCGCATGCAACAAGTTTAGAGATCCAATATCCTTCAGCACCACTACCGCTAACACTTTTTGGAGCTGGCAGATTGATCGGGACTTCCATGGGTTGACCTGTTGTTGCCTTCCGCCCATAACCTAGTCGTCCATGGTCACCTCGTCCAAACTGCCCCATGATACAAAACGGTCAGCATGATTAATGTTTTAAACTGTAATATACAATGATGAAATAGGTGGATAAATCATCTCTGCGTATATGTCAAAGCTATGGCATGGGTAAGGCGACACCATATGATTACACAACATGGAAAAAAATAACTAAAACACGATACCATACAAAAAGGAAATACAAACATGACATGAATACATGAGCATATCTAAATCTATCTAAAGCAAATTATTAAGATGCCAAAAGTTAAATAAATATAGAACACCTTAAACATGATTATAACACAAGAAAATACACTAACACAACACGAATACACGAATCACCGAATCTAGGCAACAGGCACACAAGTACAGAGGAGAGAATCTTCAGTCGTATATTGGTTGCGTATTTATTTAGAACACATAAAAATTACGGGAACACTAAGAATGCATGTATATTGATCCTGTTATCTGTTGCTTGAGTCATTTTCTTTGAAATTTATCAATGTTTTTACCCAAGTTACTTAGATGTGAGTGTTGGATATGAATACTTGTCTGACATTATCAACCTCTGAATAAACCCTAGGGTTTTTAAGTTGGTAGATGATGCTCAAGCAGTCTCAAGGACGAAACCCGCATCAAGAAACCAAAATTCCAATACACATCCAACTAAAGTTGTCAGTTATACATCCAGCCTTAATTCATTATCTTGGTTTATGTGCATTAGAGAAAAGCAAACTGAAGATAAACCAAGAATGGATGAAGACTAGAGGGAGGACGGTGAGCGGCAGATTCCAAGCAAAGGTGATATTTGCCCAAAAAATGAAATGATGGATTGATAAAAGATTCCATTATGAAGACTATGAAAACATATAAGAGCAAACTCAAATTCGGAAGAAGACTAGCCACTGAGATAAAGTTTGATATGCTTAATTTGTTTACTCAGGTTAAGGGATCATACTCCATCCATTGAATTTAGCAGGCAAAGCAACTGAATAAGATGTGTTAAGTATTTTACCGAAAACATGCGCCCATCACGTGTCAATGCAACCGAATGTGTTCCACCACAAGATACCTGGATTAAAATACACGTTTTAACCACAAGCCACAGTAAGAAATGAGTAGGGTAGAGGTGTCTAGTATTCCATGTATCGAATTGTATTTATAACAAAAAAATGCATTTAAGCTTCTTCATCATCATATTTTTAACTTAATTACATGTATATCTTTTATACTCCCTAACCGATCAAGCTGAAACAAATGCTAGAATTTGAAGTGGCTGCAGAGAAAGATGAAGTGCAATACCTGAACAATATCTTCCCCAGCTAAAAGTTGAACCCTTTGTGGCACCATTTTACTGCTCTTATCGTTATCTCCGAACCCGAGCCTCCCATGTTCTCCTCTTCCCCAACCATACACCTAAAATAAAAGACATAACAGAAATATTGCATTTCAGGCGAAATTTTACATGCTCCAAAGCTGAAAGGCATTTATGCTTGTTACTTCAGAAAAATAATAGAAATAACAAAATGGCTGTATCCATAAAGCTGACTTATTTTCTCCATCATTAATTAGCCAAAAGAGGCTTGGCAGCAATGTTCCGAATAAGTAGAATTTCTTCTAGAATTCATGAAAGTCAAAACATGATAAAATCTCTTGATCACACTAGACGTGCTTTGTTCGTTTTCTCCAAAGAAAAATGGATAAATACCTCTCCATCATCAGTCAATGCAGTGGAATGCCATCCACCAGCAGCAATATCAACCTAAACGTGCAGACAAATAAAAGACCTATCAGACTATCAATAAACATTACACACGACCAAAGCTAGCAAAGAAGAAAGGATAAAGTTATGGATAAAACTTTAGAAGCACTCAACAACAGAACTTTAAAATGAAGAACGAATGAAGAAACAAAAGCAAGAACAGTCACTATTATTAATTTTATCTGATTACTGAAGTTCGTAACAAGATAAACATAAGAGACTGAGGGTATATTTATAACCTATTAAACCTAAGAGCAATAGTTAAGATTTCAGAGATCTACCATTACTTAGTAGATACACCTTCATCAAATCCTTGTGACCTATACTTCCAACCATTCCAACCATCGATGGAACTGAGTTTTCTAAATTCAATTTGCCAACAACTAGATAAATACGATGATAGTAGGAAACTTAACAAGGTAATGCATACCAAAGTGAGACCAGATAATCCTTGGACAGGTATAGGTTGTGATCTTGGCTGAGTGTCCCCAGTTCCAAGTTGTCCGTATTCGTTATTACCCCATGCCCATAAAGTCCCATCCTCCTGGAGAGCCAAATTATGAAATGCTCCCACTGTGATAAGCCTCACATTTTCGAGACCTTGTACTCTCACAGGAACAGATATTTGTTTTCTGAGAAAGGGCAACGAAATTTTGCATTAATGTTATAACATATGCTATGAATTTGCAGAAAGATATCAAGATGATTTAACTGCACTCCTCGAATATGATCACATGGGTTGGAAAACCCCTAGCACTAAAGAAAACTAAAAAAACTTGAATCAAAGGTAAAATACATGTCTCCGGGTGGCCAAGGTTGACCCCAGGTCCAAACATATCCTTCACGTGTCAGCACTACAGAATGAGTACCCCCAGCAGCTACCTAAAATATAAATCACCGGATATTAAACACAAATTTAGGTTAAGCTCCAGCAGCGAAAACAAGCATCATGTACAAAGACAGCTGATGTAAGAGAAATGAATCTACACCATATGAAAAATATGCTAATAATAATGCAAACAGAGAAATGCTGTTCAAAATGAACCCGTCGTTTACTGAAATAGGTATTCACAAAACAGGACCAGAAGACTTGCTTAGGCACACTGAAAGATCTGAACCTCATATAAGCATTATAGGAATGAATAAAAAAAGAAAAGCTAGTTGTCATGTGAGAAAAAATAAGTACAGTTAAGATTTATATGCTCTACCTGTATCAAGCCATATTACTTGGACTTGGATACGAGTGTCAAATACGAGTATGTATCTTGGAGGACTCTAGGAGGTTAAATCCCCATATCCATGTGTTAGACACGGTAATTCAAGAAAAATAAAAAGTCCAAGCAACATAGGTATCAAGAACCAATAGATAGATTACATGCAACAAAAATTAAGGGAGGATTAAGGGAGATGAGAGAACCAAAGGAGACATTTTCAAGCATTTCCACTCTTTAGTTCTTTTTTCCCCCTACTTTCCCTTATTAACTTTTATTTAAAGAAAATAACTAGTGCCAGGATAACATTAATTACCACATAGTAAAATTATGTAATAAAAAAACGGGTAGGTGGTTGTTATATCCATATTGTTTGAAAATGTTTTACCCCGTAAAGTCGTCGAACCTCTTTTTTCCTTTTCTGGTTATTCTGCTGGAAAAAGTTATGTTACTCAGACTTAGGTCTAAGTGTTTCCGATGCGAATGTGTGCAAGTCTTTTTTCCAAAACTTTTATATATTTGGAGGGTCTTTTGATGCTCATATCCTCATAACCCTGTCCAAATATGTATGGAACATGGGTGTCAAATATAAGTACTCCAAGCAAAATGAAGAGTCAAAGTAACATATGGTACAAGCATCAAGGTTAAAAATGCTTTGCCAACAAGGTCTTGAATTGAACATGATAATTAGAGTTCATCTTTAAAATTTGGGCTTCAAAAAACCTTCTATGATAGCTTCAAATAGGACAAATGAAGTCAATTGTTAAGATAATTTATGCCCCTAAAAGTGTGCCTTAAGCATATTCAAACAGGTTATTAAGAAACAAGGCAAGAAGATTCATGCAATCTGGTTCAACTTCAACCGAAAGTACAGTCATAAATTCAAATAAACTACCTGGCGAACTACAAGCTTTGGCGCACAGCGCTGAGGAATCACAATGTCCCTTCTCAAAGGCCTACCAGTATCATCTTTCCGCTCAGGCTCTTCACCACACTGCCCATACTCATTCCCACCTGAGCAAACACACTTCACATGATTACATTCATTGAACACACACTTCACTCGCTGCATTAATCACAATGAATTATTAAACCCAATCTCACCAAAGCCATAAAGCCGACTAATCAACCTTCTCTCATCCACCCAATGACAAAGAAATTTACATTCCACAACAAACTTGTTGATCGAATAGCACACTAAGCTACTCCTTTAAAAAAACATAGGATATTTATCCAGTGTGATCCTTTTGAGTTCTCTAGCAACAAATATACATACATGTCTGTATGTGTGTGTGTGTATATATATATATATATAAAACTAATAGCTTACCCCAGGCATAAGCTCTGCCTTCATCATCAACAGCCAAACAATGCCACCCACCAATAGCTGCCTAAAATAAATAGAGAAATAACAATTTAACATGCAAGGGAAACTATATGTGATGGAAATAAAATTAAAACTCCATATTACTATTTGAAAATTTTAACATGCAAGAGCAACAATATGATAGGGAAATAAAATTACCTGAACAATTTTAACATTAGCAAGAGCCTTAACCTGACTTGGAATATTCTCAGTTTTGGTCTCGGGAGGGTGCCCCAGGGTTCCTCTCTGGTTCCATCCCCAAGTAAACAACTGAAGTTCAACAGAGAACACCAAGAAATAAATCAAGCTTCATATATTTAAACTCCAAGTATACAAGAGGAAGGGAAATGCGCATTTGCCAATTTATTAAGAATCATATTCATATTTCACAACACCAAGAAATCAACTAATCTCTGGTTGCCAGAGAAAAATACTTCAATTTCAACCAAGATCTGTTTCAAAACACTCAGCAACAAATGAAATTTGAGAAACAATGGAACTGTTTGGTTTTTGCTTCAAAATGCAAAGGAAAATTGCATTCCAATATATATATATATACACGACATAGTTAAGCATTAGAACTCTATTTGACTGTTCCTTTTCATGCTGTTTGCTTCCTCATAAGTTGCTAACAGGAAAAAGCCAAATGGGAAGACAAAATACTAACTAAAATTCAACATAAGCATAACATAACATAACTATTTTGTACATTCGTAAAGGAACCTAATTTATTTTCCAAATAAAATCACCATTTTACTTTTAATTATCCAAATATATTTCGGAAAAAAGAATGAACATACCATGTCAAACAAATACCTTCAAGACTCATATCAAAGTCCAAATAACATAGATAACAACCAACACACATAAAGTAAATAATTTTTGTAGAAAACAAATGTATTCTATTCATCCATTCATTTTTGTTCTTTTTGTGTGTGTGTGTTTGAGACCTCAGTATCCGGTGGACCCATTGGACCCGACTATTTTGAAATCGAGCCAGGTCAAACAGCAGAAAAGCTTCTCGAGTCTCTACTTTCTCCATTCACAATATTTGAAACCAAGCTCTTCACCACCTTTTCCATCGGTAAATTCTTTGTTGTTCGAAGCAATATCGAGAAAAAAAAAGGTGAATGAAGGCAAGAAGCAAAAGCAACAGCTGATCAATCAAAATCCCGATACCCCAAGTTGGAACAGTTGAAGATCAGCCGATGCTCGTTACAAACACAGATTTAACCAAATGGAATTAAGGACTGAGTAAACAATACCCACTTCAAAAACACTAAGAAGAATGAATATATAAACATATATAAAAGCAGAAAGGGGGAGTGGCGGTAGAGACCTTGCCATCATCACAAATAGCGAGAGAATTACGGCTGCCAGCGACGACGGAGCGAACATTGTGAGGCTCAAGAGCTTGAACAACGCAAACCCATTCTCTTTCTTCATTGTTTCCGATACCCAATTGACCATCTTCACCTGAGCCCCTGAGATTACAAGAAGAAAACAGAGAATGAGGAGCAAATAAGTGAATAATTTGATAGTAAGTTAAAAGAATGAAAAGATTGAGAGTTGAAACCAAGCAATAACAGAAGAGGAAGCCATTGAAAAGTGTTAAAGACGGCTGAAAAAATGGGAGAACATTAGAATATATAGAGAAATCAGTAGCGGGGAGGTTTTATGAGAAAAAAACAAAAGGTTGGGTTTGAAGTGCCTCTTGCAATTGCAAGCTAGTTGGGGTTTATCATTTATGCCAATTCGATTCTAACACGTGCATTTAGTGCAAACAAAAAGTTCACCTTTGCAGCTTTTTTTATTTTTTTTCTCATTACATTAAATTAGTTCTTTTCTAAGAAAAAAAAAAAGGCTTTTAAATTCTTTAGTAATCCTTCGTATTTCATTGTAGTAGTTGATCATATTGTTCGTTATTAAGCTCGTTTCACGATATATGTCTAATGATGATATTTCGTGTCTTAAGGTCAGTTCTGTATTGTTTTTTAAAAGTATTTCTGGCTTAAAAAGTTGTGCAGAACAAGTTACTTTTGGTTGAAATTTTTAATTTTTTAAAAGTATTTTTGAAAAGTACTTCTGAAAAGAAGAAGCTAAAATTTTTAGCTTTTCTTCTCCCAGAAACACTTTTAATGGTTAATTACTTTTTCACCCCTCCAATAACATAGTACTTTCTCTTTTTTTTCTTGGTACTTAATTACAAATATGTTAAAATCATTAATTAAAAATAAAAAAATATTTTTTAAAATACTAATGACAAATATTTAATAGTTATATTTAAATATTTAAAATATAGTTTATATATTCTAATTAAATTTTATAAATAATTAATATTTATTGCTTAAAATATTTAAAATTTATATTTTATATATTAAAATATTAACAAGAAGTTATAATAATTTTTTATATTCTTACTAAAATATAATAATATTAATTAATTTAAATATTATTTAAATATATATTTGTCACTTTATAATAATATATTTAAAATTAATATTTTATTTCTTAAAATATTTTTAACAATAATGCTAAACATTTAAACTAAGCATGTGGGCAACAGTGCTACCATCGGAATCAACGACAACTTTCCTATGTCCTTTATACAATACTGGAGTCCATCATAGCATGCCCATAACTCAAGTACTTCTGCAGGCCCTTTAGGTTCCTACTAAAGCCAACAATCCATTGTTCATTTGAATTTCGAAGTGCACCACATGCGAGTGCTTGTCATTTATATTTATTTTGATCTTTACTCCACTTAAATTATTGAGTTATTTGTTAGTTTTGAAGTTGGAAACATATGAATAATAATATTTAAAATAAATTTCATTGTTAAACTATTTGGATGTCAATGCACTAAGACCTAGCCCTGTAATAGCTAAAACAACTACTTTTTAATAAGGTATCAAGACCCCTTTATAATTCTTGAGATTTGAGTTGCTGAAATATTTTCTCAACTCATATTTTCACGTTACAAAATTGTGACGGTGTAAATTCATACTATCACATAACAGTTTCTAGTAGCTTCTATCAATCACGTTAATATAATTAACAATCAAATTAAATAACTAACAATACAAAAGGGTTAATTAATTATTTTTGAATCACTTGGGTCATTTAAAGATCAATTGGGTGCACTTTTTTATAAGGACTTAATTGACTTTTCTTTTTTTACGCTTAGAGTTTTTTTACTTTTTAATAAAAATACAAAGACCAAAAATAACAAATTCAAAAATTATAAAATTAAAATTGATCAAATTAAAATACAAAGATTAAATCAAAACTTTTGCAATATACAGGCTAACTAATCTATTTATACTCGGTAAATTCTAAAATTTCCTGCACTCAGATCTTGATATCCTGATATGCATCGAATATAAATACCAAAAACAACACTTTATTCCAATACATGCAATATCTTTATTATTTTCTTATAGATGCTACCACTGTACATGATTATTGTGAGCAAAGTAACAATAGATTTTTCTTTTCTTTTGGTACAAAAGAGGCTGGGGAAAGAAGAAGAATTGCAGATACAGTCGCCGAATGTCACCTTTTAAGATAACTATATGATCCAACTAAGCTAAAATCCGTATATAGTGGTGTTGATGGGAGGTTCTACAAAGAAAAGTAGAGAGGCGAAAGCAAGAATGAAAATAGCGAAGACAAGGAGTGATTTGCAAGGATCGGCAAATCGTCCAACAAGTCTGATTTGTTCTTCTCGACCAGTTCTTGAAGATGTATCATCCACTTGTAGCGTAGGGCATATGACAAAACCATATGCTATACCACTAAACGCTGCTCCCAAATGTGTCCTGCATATATAATTTCCCAATGGATGAATTTTGGGAAATTCTGTTCTAAGTAACCGGCGGTGATTATGTCAAAAACAATATAAAAGTGAGCATATATCTCACCAGTCATCAATGGGACCGAAATTGCTTAATATGCAGCTAAGAGCTGTCATTAGTATTGCCTTTTGGAACATTCTCTCTGAAGCATCCTTTGCAATTACACCTTTATTTTGTATTTGATAAATCAGCCATGCACTAATCAACGCAAATACTGGTCCCTGCATTTAGTTTCGCACTAAACGTTACATTTATACAATTTCTACAGATATGTGTCTACTTCTGTTCTCTTTAAATATCTGTATTTCGCACTTATGTATAAAGATATGACTTTTAAAGATTCTTAAAGATACATAAAAAAATCCGATCATACTTGTTTAAAACACATACCTATACTCAATATTTACACCTGTTAAATCCGTGTATTCATTAGGGATAACATTAATCAGTTTAAATCAATTTAAACGAACACATTTAGTTAAATCAATACTTAGTTTTTGAAATCAGTTTATTAATTTAGTTTAGTTTAGCTTATTCAATTATCGAATTTTAGAATTGATGACCAAATATATTGAAGTAACTAACTATTTTATTTTAAAATATAATTTATACAATATAAAATATAAATTTATATAATAATTTGAAAATCATTTATATTGCTAAATTATGTTGTAAAATTTATATAAAAAAATATATAAAATCAATCTCAAGAATCCGCACATCAAACATTTTAAAACTCTCAATTTAACCGTTCATGCATTTTAGGATTTCTTTTAAAATTGTAATTTAAGTTATTTTATTTAAATATATAAATACTCTTATAATAAAATTTGTTTTAATTGATTTGATATTTGTTAAATCATGGTATCTATTAAATCAATGACTTTATAAGTAGTATAAAAATAATATTATATTATATTATGTTAATATTAATATTAATGTAAATAATTTAATTTTCAAATAAATAAAACCAATTAAACCATTTAAACTGACTTAAGATTGTTTATCAATTTTAAAAGTTAAATATCTTATGTTAATATTAATATTAATATTAATATTAATGTAAATAATTTAATTTTCAAATAAATAAAACCAATTAAACCACTTAAACTGACTTAAGATTGTTTATCAATTTTAAAAGTTAAAAGTCAATATAATCAAATTTTGAACCGAAGTGACTGAACTCATGTTGTAATTGTGTCATGTCTGATATTGCTAGATCTAGAAAAAGTAACTCACCGTTCCACCAACTGTTGGCTGGGGCGTATGAAGAAAGCTTATCAAGTTTCCGGTGAAGCCGCCGAGCAAATATATTAAGAAAAACGTAAAGGATCCGTAATATCTGCAAACTTGAGGCCCGAAAGAAAGAAGCGCCCAACAGCCAAGAGATACATGAAGAACTCCGGAATGCTGCATCACCAATTCAACCATTAATCAATTCATATGTTGTTAATTTTATGGTAACTAAAACGGGAATTAAAAAAAGAAAAAAAGAGAGAAACATTGCAAGTAAGTGGAGAGACAATGAAGAGGAAGATCTAAGCAAACGTTAAAATTATATATACAAGTCTTTAACCTCCCCCGGCCACAAAAAAAAAAAAAACCCCCACCTACACACACAGGCTACTTAATCCTAATTACCATGCATATTGTGCTTTTCTTGCAAGTTGTACTCCTACAAGCTAAGCAAAGCTACTTTGGCAGTAAGTTACGCCCATCTACGCCTATTTTTCTATTTGAAGTGTTGGTATTTGATACTAGTGTTCGGCATACGAATATGGAGATATGATCTCCAAAGATCCTTCGCAGAAAAGCTTAGAAAAACCTGATCAAATCTATGTTGAATACATACATCTATCTGACACTTGTACTCAAGTTCGAGTTACATAGATCTATGCCTCCTGAAACCTTTGCCAAGCTGTGTTGTAAGCCAGCTCTATAAGTGCAGCATTATGTTAGTAACCGAATTCAAGCATGTACGATTTTGTTTGAGTTTCTTTCAAATAATATATGAAATCATGCAAAAAGAAAAAAAGAACGGAAAAAAGAACACGAAGACGAACCCAATTGTTTTAATCCTGTACCAGAAACATTGGTGTGACAAGCCTCCACCATTCTCCAACCAGAATGAGATCATTTATTTTGGCTCCATATAATGAAGGGATGGAAAATAGCTGCAACTCTGAGACTTTAACTGGAGTGGCTATCTCAAATATAAAAACAGCAATGTTTATGGATGCCACTATGCTTCTACATTTAGAATAAAAGGATTATATTAGACCATGAATTCTACCTTCAGTTATGACCTGACAAACTAACAACTATATATATCAAGAGAAGTAATGAAGCAAAACCCGAAAGGCATTCATTTGCACTAACTAATCATGCCTTAAGTGTGTTATGTGTGCTTTACACCTTTATGACACGAGATTTGTGGTGCCATGAATGTGTTGACACAATTATGACAGGAAACACGATTAGAAATATCATTCGGTGTTGTGTTTTCCTATCATGTCAAAATGCAATAAATACAAAATTAAAGGGGTAGTGATTTACACTAAGTAGAGATGAGAGGCTTCATCAGAGTATTGCAAGGCTTCAGACTTCTTTGAGACACTGTTAACATCCCTTAGCCTGAAGCCTATATCGCTTCTGAATTTTGCTTTTTCATCTATCGCATCTTCGCCGACAGAAAATGGAAGTACGGTTTGGTCGTCTTCAGGGATTTTCTCTTCGATTTTAGAATTTGAATCTGAACAAAGAATAAAAGAAACTCGGTGTTAGACTGGACAGTGGACACCAGAAACCAAAAAACGGTGGCTTGTATGGTCTGATATATATATCATTAAATCGCTTTGTTTTTCATCAACTGACTAAAAACCGATTGGATCAGTAAGAAAACAACAAAAAGCCAGCAAAACAAAGTGTCTAGCCATATCCGGACAAGTCCTTGCATATCCAACATGTACTTTGCCATGTCATGATCGTGTGTGCTCATAAGATGAAATAGGGACCGTAAGAATAAAAGTATTTGGCATATTACATTACCTTCATCAAGTTTACCAAGATAAGCTTCCAGAGATTCCAGCAGCCCCTTCTTTATGCTACTTTCTACACTTCTATCAACCAACACCATGGAAGAACCCTTTTTTGAATCTTCTTGCAACTTTCGAAAATAAGAATCCAAAGAGATCAGCTGTGAATTTTCTTTGGGCAATGCTTTCATGGAGAAGGGTCTTGGATGAACACTAGTGAATGTCCAAAGACGCCATTGATGTCCATTAAAACCTCCATTTTTGTTCCCAATCTCAGCTTGACGCGATTGCCAACCATTGCATTTGCAGTCACAATTTTGATCTTTATATGGCAATTTGAAACGTAATGGAATCACAGCCATGGGGACCTACAAGCCATCAGTAATTGAAAGAAACTTAGAAAATGAACATACTCATATTGGACCCATGTTGGACCCAAGACTTACGCTCGAGTCTAACCAACATAGTTTTTGGTTTTAACTATGCTTTACAATAAGATAGCTTTCAGAATAAGGAAAAAGATGAGGAGTCATTTTCAAACTTAAATGCTTGTTTTGGACATGTAATCGAATATTGATATAAAAGATAGTCTTGTAAATATCAAATACGTTTCAAATTAAAATAACATGACTAATCAATGCAAAACTGCCAAAGTCGAGTAAATGAAAATTCAAGAGTATGAAGCTTGCATTAAACTAATGAAACCGTCACGATTTCATCATATATATACAATAAAAACTCCTATCTTTTCGACATTTGGAGAAACCCCCAAACCTTTTAGTTTCTTTAAAACAAACCCAACACAGCATTTTCTTTATCGTAGTTTTCAACTTCTACAACATTGACAGAACACAAAGTTCAAACTTTCATCTTATGCTTTTTTTCACAATAACGTTAAACACTTGGTGAACTTTCATGATTCACTTTAAAAACAAAAGAACATGGCTCTTACATTATGAAACATATGCTTAAATTTAACATGATAAACATTTAAAAAACTTCAAATGTCTTGCAAAGCATGCCAAATGTATCTTTTTTAACTTTTGGGTTTTTTACTACAAATACAGTGGAAGAAAGAGAAGAGATAACAGAATATATATATAAGTACATATACATATATATCCCATATATATAGTAGCCATAAAAGTAAAAACAATATTGTAAAACGTGAGAAATTAAATTAAGTACCCCTGTTTTGAAGAAGATGAAGAAGAGCTTAACAAAGACGGTGTGTTTAAGGAAAGAGATGATAATTTGCAGACATTGATGGTGTGTTTTCCATTAATGGAGGTTCATAAATAAAAAGGGCTTATTTGATAACCCGACATTTGTGGTAAGGGTTTGCTCTTTTGAAAATGAAAAAAGGTTATAGGAAGGAAGCGATATGGTAGTGGGAATCTATTAAAGCTTGAGTTATCGTTGTTTGTCCAATTGTAATCCGCCATGTGGGAAGTAATGCAATCTGTATTGTATGGGATTCGCCGCAACGCCCCGAACCAAGATTTGCGTGGACCCCCACCATTGCCTTTTATGGTTGTTAACACATTTCCTGTTTAGTCAAAGATCATCAAATACTGATTGTACAGTGATGGCAGGCTTAGATTTTTTTATTTTTAGAAATATTTATTTTTCCTTTTTGAAGGCAAAACAGAATAAAAAATAAAACTAAAAAGAATCCATTAAACCCCATAGGGAATTTAGTAAATGTTCAATTTTATCGTTTGTGAAAGCAAAAAGTTTTGATTTTTTTAGTTTGTAAGTTTTTAATATTATTTAAATTTGGGCTAATGGTAAAAGCAGGGAAGAACAAAGTGAAATCATCGTCTACTTCACATCATTTGGGTTCTTAAATTGTTGGTTTACAGTACTCGCCTTAACAGTGAATTCAAAAATTCTCTCTTTTTTCAAGAATCCTCTGTGTCTCAAAATCAACTTGGTTTAGTTTTCAAATTCCACAATTCAATAATTTTTAAATATGTGAAATCTTCGTCATCTTCATTTAAAGAATCTTCCCCTAAAACTGTTTTGAGACCTACAAAATTAATTGCGTAATCATCTTTATTGCTTTATTAACCCTTAAATAATTTTACTCGGAATTGAAGATTAAATTGTTGTTCATTTAATCTCTAAGCAACTTTTTAATATTTTTAAATTTTTAAACTTTTTAAAAACATATTTTTTAATAATTTAATAAATGGTCAACAAAAAGTCAACTTTGATCAATGTACATGTCATAAGTCAACAGCCACATGCATTTTGTTTGGTTGAGGTTTTTTTTTAATACCGTTAATTTTAGGGGCAAAAAAGTATAATAGAATAATAATTCAAGTGCTAAAATGGAATAAGAAAATCAGATATCAATATGAAAACATGTCATCAGTCAACAGCCACATGCATTTTGTTTGTTTGAGGTTTTTTTTTTAATACCGTTAATTTTAGAGGCAAAAAATATAATAAAATAATAATTCAAGTACTACAATGGAATAAGAAAATCAGATACCGAAAAATAATATAGTTTAAATTTTATGATAAAAACCTTACCGCTGAATGTTGCAAGATGTTGCACCATGTCTTTTAGAAAAGAAAGTGAACATACAGTTATTCTCTTATTTTATTTTACATTTCTTTATTTTGATTACTTTTTTTCATTATCTCATATTTCTTTATTCCTTTATTCCCAATTTCTTAATAAATTAAATTAACATTTCTTAACAAATTATATAAATAATTAATTATTCATTAAATTCACTAATTTAGGGTGCACAAGACCAACTTTGTTCCTATTTCTGTGCCTCCGCATGTGTTTCTTTTAAAAATAATTTATTAAATTTTGGGTTTTTTACTTAAATAATATAAAAATAAAAATTCGAAAATGGTATATCAATTTAATTATTTACTGAAAATAGTATACCAGGAGTGGTGAAAAGAGATGCATAGGCGGCACCACCCTTATTTTTTGACACCCATCACTTTCAACTAAAAAAATAAAAAATAAATAAATAAAATTTTGATGGTGCAGCCTTCTTGATAGGCGGTAACAGAATATTTTTTTCCCATACAGTTCTAATACATGGGTTAAATACGAGTTTGGAATAGGTTTGGGTGGTGGTGTCTATGGGAAAGGCGGTACCAAAGAGTGGTGCCCATGGGAAAGGTGGCACCAAAGTACTAGTGCCAATGTTATAGGCGACACCAGTTCTTAGCCATTATTTAAGCAGTGTTTGGGAAAAAAAAATTTGAGAATTCAAATAATGAAAAAAAATTATGTAGAAGAAGAGTAAATAGACAAAGAAGAATTCACAAGGTTAATAGATATGAAATTCATTTTTTTACATTACAATAATTATTTTGTTTGAAATTGTATTGAGAATTTTTATTTCTTTTTTAACAGGTCTAGTATTTAAAATGGATAATCAATTTTTGTATGTGTTTATTTCGATGGAGTAATTTTGACAACAACAGTTGGATATATATTTGAATGTCGCCAACAAATAGTAATGAGATTTAATAGAAATGTCTTGGTTGATAATATGAAGAAAAGGATTAGTGCAAAAATTGTTAGATGTTTGGGAGAAGGATCTCGAAATTTTTCTATAAGTTTCCAGTTTCAACAGATACCAACAAATTCATCGAGATGGAACTTGTAGACAATGAAGAGGTAGAGACTATTGTCGCTATTTATTGTGGGAATCAGAGCCATCAAAATGCACCGATTCAATTATTTGCTGAGTTAGCTGATGTGGAGCCAGCTGAAGATCCTACTCCATTATGTGAAGAACATGGAGTTCAAGATCCATGTATGGTGGTTCCGATATCATACATTAATAGTCAATCGACTGTACGTGGGTTTGACGTCGATCTTAATACTGCACCTAATACTAATACGGATGCTGATGATGGATATGATAGTAGTGATCCTTCTGATCACGAGGTCAATGGTGATAGTGATCCCAATGTGGACGATGTCCCAGATGTTATTGACGACGAAGACATGAATGACGATGGAAATGTTAACGTGTCTTCAATCGAGAACTTGGTTCGATGCATTGTGATATGCACTGATCCTGAGGCACACATGTCACTAATAGATCCCGATACGACGCATACAGTCGAGTTCTCGGAGTACTCTGATATATTACTTGCTCACCAGTTGGCCATAGATTCCAAACATGAGGAGTTGTTCGTGGGCCAAAAATTTGAAACCAAAGAAGAATGCGTATTTTCCATTAAGCGGTATAGCATTATTGTATCGGTGGATTATAAAGTCGCCGTGTCAAAACTGACGTTGTATAATGGGAAGTGTTGGAGGTCGACAGAAGGCTACAATTGGTGGGTACGAGCCGCATTTATCCAAAAGTTGCAAATGTGGGAGATACAAAAATTTGTTAGAGCTCACACATGCACTTCAACACGTATGACAGAAGATTATCGAAAACTTGATTCCAAAACTATCTGGACATGCATCATGTCAATGGTGAAGGACATGCCGACCATTAAAGTTTCGGTACTGGTTGTTGAAATGCAAGCACAATTCCAGTATCAAGTATCATAACAGAAAGCATGGATAACTAAACAGATGACAATTGATCAGTTGTACAGAGATTGGGATGCATCGTACAATGAGCTACAGGGGTGGGTAGTCACTATATGGGAGTACGTGCTAAAGAATGTCATTGAGTTGGAGACATGACCTTATTACGGCTTGGATGACCAACTACAACTGGGAAGAAAAATTTTCCACCGGGTGTTCTAGACGTTTGATCCATGCGTGCAAGCATTTCCTTACTGCAAGCCACTTGTGCAGGTAGATGAGACCTAACTATACGAGAAATATATGTAAATCCTACTTATTGTGGTTGCTGAAGACGGGATTAAGAACATGCTTCCAATAGCATCTGCCATTGTGGACAAGGAGAACATAGAATTATGATAATTCTTCCTTATGAACCTATAAAGGTATGTTATTAATGACGATAATATTTGCATCATTTTTGATAAAGGGAACGGAATAATTGCCACAATTAGGCATTTTGGTGTACCATGGAGATCCATTTATTGTATCTGATACATTGCAACTAACTTTTACCAAGAGTACAAGAATGCAGACTGGTGAAGACAAGTTATGAAATTGGCTAAAATTTAGTTTCAATATATGTTTTAATATTATCAATACTAGAAGAAGTTAATTTGAGATTATAACTTGTCTTTTTTTAATACAACACAGTGTATGAACTAGAGCCATATCTTTTTCGGCAAAGGATGACTGGACTTGAGGGTGACATGTAAGCTGAAACAAACACTCCTTTCTAATGGTGGTTGGGCACTATAGAGCCATGGTAATGGACTCAAAGTTTCAATGATGAATTTCGATATGGTCATATGACCACCAACCTGGCAAAGGCGGTTAACTCCATGTTGAGGAACACACGACATCTTTTGATTTCATCTATGTTCTTAACTGCATTCTACATGTTGGCTACCTTGATGCTAAGAATAGGGCTGAAATAAGTTAACCAAATTAATGCAAGACATGTGTTTATCGAAGATGTTAGGGATGCAAACCGTTGAAGGGCGAGGTGAATGAATGTAAAAATATATTTACGACAGTTTGAAACATTTCGAGTTATGGAGACCATCAATTGTCGACCCGGTATTCCACCTAGGTCCTACAGAGTTGATCTCCAAAATAGACAGTGCAATTGTGGGAGGTTCCAGACATTTTTATTATCCCTATGCGTATGTCGTGGTAGCCTGTGCTCGAGCCTCACTTAATGTTGAACAGTTTATCAATGAGGTGTATACTCTCGAGCACACGTTACGTGTCTGGGAAAATGAGTTCCCCGTCTTACTTAATCTGTCTACATGGGAGGTGACTACAATGACTTTTGAGCTTGCCCCGGACAAAAGGTTGCTTAATGAAATAGATATTAGGAGAAAACCAACGAGAATATTTGTGGCGTGTGCAAATTAGCTAGGCATAATCAGAATAAATACCCGCAACGAACCTACTATATTGGTCAATCGACGCGATCGGGTGGAAATTGAGCCAATGTACTCCAATGCATCTAATTTATATTACAAAGCTTGTATTTTTGCATTTATATTACCAAGCTTGTATTTTTACATTTATATAACAAAGCTTGTATTTTTGCATTTATATTACAAAGTTTGTATTTTTGCACTTATATTACCAAGTTTTTAATATGCCTAAGACTGTCGCAATATGAGGCATTCTCTTATGTCCAAAACAGAAGGATTTTTCGTTTGACAAAGCTCACGATACAACATAGTTAATACTGCAGAACCCTAACTATACAAATGGACGTTATGCAAATCAATTCATAGGGGCAAGTACATCAAATAGACTTTGTTGTTGTTTGCATCCGACATGAGTACACCCCTTATAATGTGCATAATGTACGCTAAAGCGACGTACATCACCACCCGTTCAGTGGCATTAATCAGTAAATGCTCGAAATTGGCCTTCAGCTATGAAAACCTCAAACCCAAAAATTTCAACTCAGCATCACCGGATGAGCATCCTAGCAGGTTATAGCAAAAAGCAGTCAGTTCCGAGATTGCACTTACACCTGTTACCGCACTCTTGTTGGTTAGGAGCTCGAGTTGCAGTGCAACATCCTCTAGAGTGATGGTACACTCCCCACACGGCAAATGAAAAGTGTGGGTCTTCAGGCACCATCGCTCAACCAAAGCGAATATTAAGTCGTACCGCAAATCAAATGTTCAGACCAATGTCGCTAATCTGATTCAGGCTAACCCCAAGTATGGCATTAGTCATTCATCCAGCGGATATCCTAAACCATTCACATAACCCCTCAATGCGCGTTACGGGCCCTGACACTATTAAATTACAGAAATAGTCAATATAACCTAGTTTAAATATGTAAATGACATGTAACTTTTTATAAGGTAAGAAATAACAATTTTATTACCATCATATTAATCGTTTTTTATATGTGATTATCATCTTTAATCAAAGAACCCATTTTGATATCTGCAACTTAAAAAAATTTGAGTTTAATTAGTTTGTTGCGAAAAACACATTTCGGTAGGTAATTAATTTCTATTTAGGCCTTTTTATTCCAATAATAGGAGAAGAAATATTAAAATACAAAATGAGACACCCTAACAAAAATAATTATCACATTTTAAATAATTATCAAAACACATTAATATAATACAATAAATATAGTACACTAATAATATAATTACAAAAATACTAAAGAGTTTGGTGCACATCACATTTTTGCCATATTATTTGAATATTTAATAAATGTTTTATACTACTTAAATTAATAAAGAACAAAAATATATATCATAAATTCCAACTCAATGGTCCCAACTTTTACCTACATAAAAAACAAAAATTTATGTTAAAGCAACACATTTTATCTCAACATAATAAACATAATGGGACTAATTTTGTTATTTGAATCTAATAAAAACATGAAAAAAACATACGAATCAAAAAATAAAAGAAATATATCTTACCAAAATAATACCTATTAAAACCTTCCTTTCTTAGTGAAATAATACCTTAAAAAATAAAAAATTAATCGAAACTAAATTAATCAAAAACATTTCTAAAATAAGATGGTTAAACAACAACAAAAAAATTTAACATTTATAACCTATAAATAAAAAAATCACTAAACTAACAAATAATGTATAAATACTAAAAAATACATCTTATGAATTTTTTTAAACCCTAAACCCTTATAACCCCAAACAAAACCCCTTAATTTAATTTTTTTCAAAACCCTAAACAAACCATACAAGTTTTTCTTTCAAACCCCAAACTAAACCCTAAACATAACCCCCTAAACCCCAACTGTTTTTCCCTTTCTTCTTTCCTTCTCTTCTCTTCTCTTTTTTTTCCCTTTTCCTTCTCTTTTCTTCTCTTTTTTTTCCCTTCTCCTCATTCTCTTCTCTATTTTGCTACTCTCTTTTTTCCCTTCCTGCTCTCTTCTCTAAATCTTTTTCTTCTTTTTTTTTTCTCATATTGAGGGACCATTATAAGGTCCTCCAAAATTATTTTTCACGAAACCCTTAAAAGGTCTCGTCCCATCATGCACAGAGAAGCAAAAGAGGGTAGAAGCAGCAGGCCGGTGCCACATATGGGGTACCCTTCATCAATCCAACGTCCTATTGCACAGAGAAACACCAGGCCGGTGCCACTTATTGGGTACCCTTCACCAATCCCACCTGTTAGCTAACCTTCTAGGGTTTCACTCAGGTAGTATTCAGGTTGGGGTGGGGTTAGTTGTATTTGGGTTGGGGAAAAATACTTTGGTGTTGCTTATCAAGAAGGCTACACCATTAAAAAAATAATTTTTTTGTTGAAAGTGATGGGTGTCAGAAAATAGGGTGGTGTCGCCTATGAACCACCCTCCACCACCCATGGTATACTATTTTCGTAAATAACTAAGTTGGTATACCATTTTCAATTTTTTAAAATTTTTTATAATATTTAAGTAAAAAAGTCGGCATGTGGTTTTATTAAAATTACAAATAAATTTTTTTAATAATTTCATTATAGGTACTGATCATATTTGTTTTTCCCATAAATAGGAGAATAAAATGCTCCAGCATACTCGAACCTACGTCCTCCTACATTGATAAAAATGCTCATACCAATCGAGTTATGACTTAATCAACAAATTATAATTTATTTTAAATCTAAATTAATTATGGAAACATTGAAATCGATAAAACTAATGATAAAATAAAATTAAATTAAATCAATTCATCATCATATATTTTTATAGAATAAAAATTAAAAAATTGTAGAAAATTTATTACTCTAATAATTAATATGTTTGGGTTTTGTTAAAATGATTGTTGTATTGAAAATGTAACGTTAAATTTTACTTGTATCCTTCTATTATACTTAATTTTTAAAAATATTGTTATACATCGATAATCACCAACACGAGTCTTAGATAGGATCCGGGTCACCTACCCACGACCTAGATAGGTCCTACCATATAGTTGAATGCGAGGTGAACCACAGAGGACAACAAAGGGAGTTCACAAACCTAGCTCATGGATCTAGCTCGCACGAACCAAGAGAAGGCCACGGTCTCAATTCGCATGCGTTCAAGGAGTTCACAGAAGGGAGACTACGTGCTAAAGCCTATGTCTAGTACTAGCTAGAGACAGAAAGGACCGCGTGCTCCGCAGGTGAACCAGAGTAAGACACGTGTCCGGTAGGCCTGAAGCCCATACGGAACGTTAATATTAGGAACGACGGAGTCAAGAAAAAATAGTGGGATCATATCATGAGCTGTAATAGCATGTATAAATACCCAAATACTCTATTAATAAGACATGAGACAAAATTACTTAACAATTGGTGCGGTGAACGTAGACTAATTTTCAACCATCAGACATTTTCAGTTAGATTTTCTTTTCTTCAATTTCGAAATAGAAATGGCTTACCCAAATGAGATTTTTCCCTTCAACCTTTCATCAAAACAGGCTGGAGCCTAAGGCTTTGAAGGCTAGCACAATGAAATGGAGTTGTTCTTCGAGTGGTTCGCCGATAGACTGAAAAACTTCGGCAATGCAGTTCATGAGGGAGTGTCTGACCATTTGGACTTTAATCTTTCCGCTGGCTAGGGATTGTCGCTTCCTCCTGCCCAAAGGGCACCCTCATAACAACTTTTTTCCCTTTAGGAAAACAAAGACTCATGAGGGAGAAGATGGCCATTCAGAGAACCCGATTCGAGTGACAAAAGGCTTTCTAGCAGGAGTTGCTGAAGCAGAATGAAAAGTTGAGGAAAAAGGTCCATTCTGAGAACTCTGGTTTTCAAAACAACACAAACATGCAGAACAAGGCCCTTGGTGTATAGACGAAAGAATGGCAGAATGAAATGGATGAGCTATGAAGAGATGTGAGGTCATTGCACCCTGAATCTTGGGACATGGATTGACTGTTCTGCTCTAATAATCCATTGGCTCCTGAAATCGTAATAGAAAACTTGTTATGTGACTTCAAGGTCCCAACGGATATGTTCGAGGGAAGGAGGGACCCACGAGCCCATTTGATATAGTACAATGACTATATGAATATACTGGGGGCATCAGACGCGGCAAAGTGCAAGGCATTCTCAATTATGCTTAAAGGAATCACCAAGGAATAGTATTTGTCCCTCCTTTAGAGTTCGGTTAGGAGCTTCTCACAATTGGGGCAGATGTTCTTGGGAAGATTTAGAGCCCACCATGCAATCATGAACACACCTATGAGGTTAATATAGGTAAAGCAGAGAGAGGATGAGTCCCTCCAAGACTACGTGAAAAGATTTCATTTAGCGACCCTCAACAAGAAGAATTTGGAAGACTAGTGGGCCATAGTTGCTTTTATAATTAGAGTGCAAAATGACCACGTATAGTACTCCTTTACCTATAACAGACTGCAAAGTCTGGCTGACTTATACAAGTGAGCCTATAAGTTCATGAAAGTAGAGAAAATTAAGAAGGTGTCACGTGGCATCTTTAAGAAGGAGGATAGACAATTCAGGAATAGGGAAGGACCTCGCAGTAGGTAAGGCCCTCTTGACCAATCACTGTGAGTGAGAAATAATAGGTCACAAAGAGGATAGGCTCAAGGTAACCCTCCCAAAGCCCCGTAAGGATCTCAACCAGAACACACTAGAAGGTACACCCCTAGAACATATTTGAAGCTTACACCTCTTTAAATGCCACTCGTACCTAAATTTTCAACAAAATCAAGAGCCTTAGTATCTTGCCCAAGCTATTTCTGATGAGAACCACTGCAAGAAGATTGAATTCGAGTGACAAATAAGCCTTCTACAATGACATAGGGTACAAAATCGAAGGTTGCTTTAAGCTGAATGACACTATAAAGGAAGTAATGCAAAATGGAGAGCTCGTAAGTTTCATAAACCAGAGTGGTCCTTAGTAGGGTCAAGGCTCGGGTAATAATCCTAAAGGTAAGTAGTAAGTTAGAGGTACCATCCACGTGATTGTAGGCATGGATGAAGAATGGACAGGCTTCAACCCAAAGAGGAGAGCACACATTAGAATTGTGATATCAGTCACCAAGAGAACGCGCCAGCAGGAAAAATAGAATTTGGAATTCTATAGTAATGATAAGGAGTTAGTTTATGACTAAGATAGCAACGATCCAATAGTTGTTTTGGTGACAGTTGTAGGTTTCTAAGTTAAAAGAATACTTGTGGACAGTGGGAGTGTAGTCAAGGTATTTTCCTAGGATGCATACAGGAAGATGAGACTAAAAGAATAGGTGTTGCCTAGGGCTAGTCCATTATACGGTTTTGTGAACCATCCAGTTAAAGTGAAAGGCTCAGCCACCTTATCGGTTATCTTAAGAGATGGCGAGAACACAGCCATGGAGTATGTCCAGCTCTACGTGGTAGACCACCCAATGGTGTACAACGCCATCTTTATGAGACCAATAATGAGAATGGAAAAGATGATGGTTGCAATGTTTTGTATGAAAATAAAATTCTCGACAAAGACGAGGGTGAGATTTCTATGATTAGATTATCGAACCGCGAGGCAGTGCCATATGGTATCAGTCAAGTAAGCGCGAGAACCTGAAGTTGAAGGGCAAGGTTCACAGAGAGATGAGTTAGCAAGCCAGGTTCTAGATTTGGATAATTTAGACGTAAGGGAGAAGCATAGAAGCAAAAAACTTGAAGTCGCGGAGCATACTAAGACCTTGCAACTATTCTGTGACAATAAATAAAAAATGGTTAGAATTTATTTAGCGTTGGAAGAAGAAGAAAATAGCATGTTGGTCTAATATTTGAGGAAAAACTTAGACATTTTCACCTGGTCCATAGCAGACATGCTGGGGGTAGACCCTTAGGTAATTGTCCACAAGTTGAATGTGCACTCAGAGGCAAAGTCAATAAAGCAGAAGAAAAGAACGTTCACACAATAGGTGGTGGAAACAGTGAGGCAAGAGGTGGCTAAACTGGTATCAGCAAGATTCATCAGTAAGGTAGAATACTGGGATTGAATTTCAAATATGGTAATGGTGAAGAAAGTAAATGGTAAATGGAGAATGTGTATTGAATTCACCAACCTCAACAAAACATGTCCTAAGGACAGTTTTCCCTACCTTCGATTGATTGTTTAGTCGATACTTCTACAGGTCATAAGTTTAAGCGCTTCATAGATGCTTTCTCGAGTTGCAACTATATTTTGTTGGATAAGAACGACCAGGAAAAGATGACTTTCATCACTGAAGAGGGACTTTTTTACTATCAGGTTATGTCTTTTGGCCTTAAGAATGCGGGAGCAACCTATCAAAGGCTGGTGAATAGAATATTCAAAAACCAGACAGGTCGCGGGCTCAAGGTCTATGTAGATGACATGTTAGTAAAAAATAAGTCAATAGGAGAACATGTGTGCAGCTTATCTGAAACTTTTGCAGTTTTAAGAGCTTACAAAATAAAGTTAAATCTCGAGAAATATGCCTTTGGCGTGCGGGCAGGCAAGTTTTTAGGCTTCATGATTTCAGAAAAAGAGATAGAAGTGAACCCATAAAAGATCTAAGTGATCATGGAAATTTTTCCCCATGAACCATAATGGACATACAACGCCTCATAGGCAGAATAGTGGCACTCAATAAATTCATTTCCAAGATGGTAGACAAATGCCTCCATTTCTTTAAGGCCTTGAGAACCTCTTTCTCGTGGATGGAAGAATGCTAGAAAACCTTTAAAGAGTTGAAGCAATATCTCACCTTCCCTCCGCTTCTGAAATCACCTCGGGTAAAAAAAACCCTCTATCTGTACTTTGATACCTCAGAGGATATGATTGCAGTGGTGTTAATTAGACCAGAGGGCGTTTTCCAATTTCTAGTGTATTACATTAGCAAAGTACTCCAGAACGGTGAACTAACGTACTCGAAAATAGAAAAATGTATTTTTGCTTTGATCGTCATAGCTCGCAAGTTGCGGCCATACTTCTAGGCCCACTTGATTGTTGTTGTGACCAACCAGCTTACGAAAAGGTACTGTCCAAAGTAGACACTTCAGAAAGGGTAACAAAGTGAGGCATCGAGCTAGCTGAATTTGGAATAGGCTTCACTCCACAAATAGCGATAAATGCGTAAGTGCTAGCTGACTTCATGGTGAAATGTTCTTTTGAGAAAGCTATTGACACAGGTAATATAGTTTACAATTTGAAATACTAGATAATAAATATCTTAAAAAAAGTGTATAGCGTGAACATTGTTAACAACTCAATATTTTATATATTTTATGACAAGGCACAATGAGTTCAACACTTTATACTAAGATTTCTTTTTCACTTGTTGTCACCATTTAGTAGTTACCCTACCTACAAAAAGTGTACATACAATTGATAATTCAAAAATTTGCTTGTCTATGTCGATGGCTTCTTAGCCAAAATAGGATCAGGAATAGGTGCACTCATAATTGACTATAATGGCAATAAATGGCAGAATGAATTATCATTTGGGTTTCAAACGTTTAATAAAACTATTGACTATGAAGCTTTGGTATTAAGGCTGCAGTTAGCACGCCAACTAGGAGCAAGGGACCTAATGTCCACATAGATTCACAACTGGTGGTAAAATAGATTAATGGTGAGTATGACATAAATGAGGTAGTGCTAAAAAAATATCATACAATCGTAACCTAGTTGCTCGTGGGATTTGATAAAGTTCAAATTAAACAGCTTCTGAAAAGTGACAACATGCATGCTAATGCTTTGTCCAAGTTAGCATTCTCTGTTGTCATCGAACAAAGAGGGAAACTCTTACTCGAGCATAGAGAAACCCCGAGTAATAACACACCACAAGTATTATGCATAGACTAGGAGGAAACCTAGAAGACTCCAATAATTTGCACTCTCCAAGGCGAATAAGATAACCAAAAAAAGAATGAGCTCGCAAGGCTATAATGCAAAGCTATGAGGTATGCCATTATTAGAAATTACAAATACCTACGTAACTTCTAATACATGAATCAAGTATTTGAATGTTGTGAACTCCTTTAATTGCATAATAAATTAAAACAACATATTCTATCCTACATTTGATAGATACACCCTTTTGGAGGGTGTACTATATAGAAAAAGGGTTTTCACATCCACTGTATGATGCCTACCACTACCCAAGGCTGAGTACATAATGCGAGAAATTCATAAGGGAATCTACGGTGATCACTTAGGGGTAGATTACTTGCATAGAAAATCTTTAGGCAGGGATATTATTGGCCTCTGATCCAAATGGATGCGCATGAATTAGTTCGCAGATGCGACTTTTGCAATAAGTATTCCCAGGTACAAAGACAACCAGCAGGAACTATTCAGATCATGTCAAGTACCTTTCTATTCGCGACATGGGGAATCGATGTGCTTGATCCATTTCTTATAACAACGACACAGAAGAAATTCATAGTGGTCATGGTAGACTACTTTACTAAATAGATTGATGCTGAAGCTTTCCAACTATTACTGAAAAACAAATAGAATCTTTTCTATGGAAGATTTTTGTGTGTAGGTTCGACGTGACTCGTTTGGTTATCACGAACAATGGCATGCAGCTGTAAAGAAAGTTTAAGAGCTTTTGCATTAACCTACAAATTGCTCTAGCTTAAAACTCAATTAAGACACCTCAAACAAATGGCCAAGTAGAAGCTATGAATAAGAAAATATTAACAGCCTTGAATAAGAAGGTGAGAGAAGTCAATGACTCATAGTTAGAGGAGCTGCTTGGAATTTTTTAGGCACAGTGAACTACATCCCATACTGTATTGAGAGAAATAATTTTCTCAATTTTTTGTACAGGAGAAGCGGTAATCCCTGCAAAAATTGGTATGAGGTCGCACAGAAGCCAGCACTTCAATGAAGAAGCTAATTAGAAGGCTATCAGGCTCAACCTTGATCTGATTGATGAGCTAAAGGAAACAGCTGAAGTCAGAAACCCAGTACGCGCTCAACGGGTGGCCTGCTACTACAACACCATGGTTAAAAACAAGCAGTTCTAAGTAGGCAACCTTGTATTTAGAATTACCAAAGCCAATTTATCAACTTTGTAACAGGGAAAAATGGCTCCAAACTGGGATGGGCCATATAAAGTTGTAGAAAATATTGGTTATAGATCATATAAGTTAGCAAGGATGGAGGGTACAGTTTTACCACAAACATAGAATGTCAAACACTTCAAAAAATACTATGTATAGTTCCTTACTCCTCCAATAAAAGACGTTTTCTTACCGACACTTGCACTCATTGAAAACCCAAATAGTTAGCGAGAGTTAAAAGCTCACAACTATCAATTTAAGGCTCAGAGGTTCAAAAGCACAACCCTCTAACAATTAACGAGAATTAAAAGCTCTTAACTATTATTATAAGGCACGCAGGTTCAATATCACAACCTCTAAACAGTTAGTGAGAGTTAAAAGCTCCCTGTTGTTATTATAAGGCTTCCAGGTTCAAAACTGCAACACCTAACAGTTAGCTAGAGTTAAAACCTCCCAACTGTCATTTTAAGGCTCACAGGTTCAATACCAGAACCTCCAAACAGTTAGCGAGAGTTAAAACTCCTAACTATCATTTTAAGGCTCGTAGGTTCAAAACCATAACCCTCCTAATAGTTAGCGAGAATTAAAAGCTCCCATTTGTCATTCTAAGGTCACAGGTTCAAAACCACAGCCCCTTGACAGTTAGTGAGAATTAAAAGCTCTCAGCTGGCATTCTAAGGCTCACAGGTTCAATACCGCAGCCCTCCTAACAATTACCAAGAGTTAAAAGCTCTTAGTTGTCATTTTATGGCTCACAAGTTCAATACCACAACCTCTTAAAAGTTAGCGAGAGTTATAAGCTCTCAGTTCTCATTCTAAAGCTCACATGTTCTATACTGCAACCCTCCAAATAGTTAGCGAGAGTTGAAAGCTCTCAGCTGTCATTATTAATGCTCGTAGGATTAAAACCGCATCCCTCTAATAGTTAGTGAGAGTTAAAAACTCCCAACTACCATTATTAAGGCTTATAGGATTCAAACTGCAACCCCTCCTAAACAGTTAGTGAGAGTTGAAAATCTCAGATGATGATTTAGGAAATTTTCATCAAGTCCAAAACAACTCGCGAACTAATATTCTCAGTTGTTGATTTTAGAAAATTTCTTTAAAGGTCAAAATTTCCTTAAAGCTACCAAAAATGCTCGTAGCGAATAATTTTTAAAAATTTGTTTAATGTATTGGTGACAACAATATAGTCGCATAATAGATATGAAAGACCCGTAAAAACATTATAATAATAAATGATGTAAATAAAGTTTTACTTCATTTCATGAGAGAATTACAAAGCACTAAACAACTAAGATACATTGTTAGCTCCCTCTTTTCCCTTAGCATCTTGGCTTGCGTTGTCAGTTTCAACAGGAAGGGCCACATTATCCTTCTCCGTGGAAGAGGCCACATTGTCATTCTTGACAAAAGGGTTCACATTGATATTTTCAGTTGGGTCCTCATCCAAATAGAAATATTGTGAATTTTTCCAAGTAAACACGAATGAGTCCCATGCAGCACCTAAAGGAAAACACACATCGAACCTTAGTGTACCCATATCCACATCTTAGAGAGCGTCAAAGTCAACCCTACGAGCATCAAAAGGCCCATATGTGACTTGGGTGTGCAGCAAAATGTTCATTTTTAGCTGAAAGATTGAGTCACACACATTCCTACGGGTTTCCTTATTAAATTTCTCTAGAGCCTCAAGTTGTTTGCCCTTGGTCCTCGCCAATTTAACGTCGCACTCTATGATGATTTTATCCAGTTGAATGGTGTGCTCCACAGTAACCCTATCTAGTTCAGCTTGCGCAGCCTCCTTATCTTCTCACTCAGTAGCCACATTATGTGACAACGCATCAGCTTTGATCTCAACAACCCACAAGCGCCCCAAAAGGCCCTTATTCTGTTTGTTAATGAGTTCATTCTCCTATATCATCTTGAGGTACAGCTTGCGAACGCTTTCCAGTTCTGCCTTAGTCTCAACAAGCTCACATTGGTAGGCCTCATATAGCTCCAACCCAACCATATTAGCCTCAGAAAGTTGGAACTGAAGAGACAAAGTGAGGTTAGACCTTGAGGGTTTTCGTGCTCTGCCTGATGACCCCGCAGTGCATACATTGTAACACCCCTCTTCCGTATTCAACACCGAAATAGGGTTACGAAGCATTACCGAACATATAATACAATTACACATGCATTTTCTCATACATTTTCAATTTCATATAAATATCAATCAACTACATTCATATCGTTCCTAATACGAACCTACGAGGCTCAAAACATGCATTCGGGGTGGTTCAGGACTAAATCGATAACTTTAGAAACTTAAAGAACACTTATAAACTTTTCTCAAAAATAAAGAACACACGCCTGTATGGCCCAGCTATGTCTCTTACACAGCCAAAGACACGTCGTGTCGCAGGCTGTATGAACATTCAAAATAGGAGCACATGGCCATGTCCCAGCCCATGTCTTACCCCATGTAATTCTCTGACTTAGGTCACAGAGCCCAGACACACGCCCGTGTGCCAGGCCGTGTGCTAGGCCATGCCAAACCTGTAGGGTATACTGACTTAGGCTACACGGCCAATCACACGCCCGTGTGCTAGGCCGTGTGGAGCGTACTAACCTGATTTTTAATTCAACACCAAGGGACACACGGCTGTGCACATGACCATCTATCACACACGGATGAGACACACACCCGTGTCTCTGCCTTTGTGGAAAAAAATAGGCTATTTACCAAGCCAATTTGCCACCCAATTTTGTATACACCTACACCAAACTCAATGGTACCAAAACTTAGCATAAATGAGCATTTAAATAAACTTCAACCAAGCATAATCCATACCATCTCATTACCAACTAATACAAAACACAAATACCATAATGTACCATTTAATTTCATGCCTTATTTCACTTTATCAAATCATCAATATGGTTATTTACTAACAAAGCATTATTTTACCTAATTTCATAAACTTGCTAAGTTCATTACTCAACCATTTAATACTTCTAAATACTAAATATCATCTATCATCACATAACCATACTCAAGCATTTTGTAACAGCCTATTTTTCAGTGAAATCGAAACTGTGGTTTCGGGGACCACAAATCCGATCTGAAAATAAGGTTTACTTTTATTTAGTTATATGGTTTGTATTATAATAGACATGTCGTATGAAAAATTTTGATACAAAAATTTTATCGATTAAGTGTTTAATTATGAAAAGGACTAAATCGCATAAAATGTGAAAGTTAAATTCTAGTATTTATAAGGATTAAATAGTTGTGAAATTCAAATCTAAAGGTCCTCATATGGTAATTAGACCAATTCTTGTTGACTCATCCATGGAAATATAGAAAAAGGGCAAGCACTAAATTGGAAATTGTGAAATACTTGCTTAATTAAAAGATGAAAAGAAAATATCATCTTATTTTCTCATCATCTTTAACCTAAAAACACATGGAAGACCTAAGAGAGAGAGAGAAGAAACTTTCAAGGCCTAATTGGGTAAGTTTTCTTGTCCCGTTTTTAGTAATTTTGATATTTTTGAAATCGGGATAACTTAATCTCTCTATTTGAGGAATTAATTTGAAAAGTTATCAAAGTATGGAAAATGGTTCAAGGATGTATATGCTGAAAATTAGAAATTTATGGTAGAAAATGAAAGGTTGTTGATAGGTAAACAACTTTTACAAAGTGATTTTTGATGGAAACATGATTTAGGGACTAAAATGTAAACGTGTGAAATTGAAGAAAAATTCTAAATTTTTATGAATACAAGTGCTATAAAATTTGTAATGGGATTTTAGTTAGGCTTGGAATAAGGAGTAAATTACACAAGTTTCATTTTCCGAGCCTAGAGATGAAATCAAAATTTATGAAAAATTTAGGGGCAAAATGGTAATTTTGTCTAGGACATAAATTGAGTCCATTTAAATATGAAATATGTGAAATTAATGATTAAATTTATTTATATAGGTCTGGAAAACACTAATTCGAGGTTAGATCGAGGAAAAGAAAATGTTTCAGATAAGTAGATTTCTAACGAGAACAAGTGTCGAGGTAAGTTCGTGTAACTTAATCGGGCATGTAAATATGTTTAATTGAATGTTTTGTTGTATGGAATGTGATTTATATTGATGTACGTTACTTGAATGCTATAATGAGAAATTTAATACATGCTTGATATGGTGAAAAATAGGTTAAGTCCCAATTGAATATTGAATTCCGATAAATATATGCGCTTTCCCGAAACGAATAAGGTCTTGCATTTATTAATGACGAGATATAGTCGGATGAGTAATCCTATTAACCTTATTATAGAAAGGATTTAGTTCAAACGAGTAATCTTGATATAATATGTCTCGAGTATACATTACGATTAAGGTTTAGCCTGGACTGGTAATCCTAATTGAGCTCTTTTGAGCGTACGTTATATAAAAGATTTAGCCTGGACTGGTAATCCTATTATACGATATGTGGCTCGAGAGAGTGTTCCTTGATTAAGTGTCCTAATGGGTACCTTTGAATAAGCAATGATGGATTATGGAACCGTACACCTCGAGTGTACTACTTGAGTATCCATCGGAATTTCAATAATTCAACGGACTTAAAACTCTTGGCATGGCATGAGAATTGAGAGATGAAATGATAATGTCTTGAAAGAGTATTGCATGATGAGCTCATCTATCCTTACTTGATGTATATGTAAACCTTGTGACTGACATTTGATTGAATGTATGTGTTTAGGCACTTTAGCCAAATGGATGAAAAACATGATATTGTATGCTTAAAGTTAATAAAGGGGATTGGTAAGTTTAGTTTCCGTTATACAAACTTACTAAGCATGTAATGCTTACTTTGTTTTATTTTTCCCCTATTTTATAGTGCTCAGAAGCTTGTGAAGGTTGGAGATCATTAGAGCATCGACACACTATCAACTAGTCAAGAGATCATTGGAGCATCGTCACACTATCAACTGGTCATTTTAGGTATACTTAGTAAAATCATTTTGGTATAATGGCATGTATAGGACAACTACGCCATTAGTGGCATAAAAATGATGTTTTGTAACCTAGCCATTGGAATGGCTAGTGATAGCTTATTTTGGTATGATTAAGTAGGTTATTATGATATATTCATATGTGATGTGTTAAGTATATGTGATCAAATGATGTTAATGCCTAATTTAATCCAAAGTAAGTTATAATCACATATGCATGTAATGATATGCCACGATGAATGATGGAATTATTTAATTTGAATGCTTGGATTGGTTGGTATTGGATGTGTGTTTCAAGTGCAGGTCTTGGGTGAAATTTTGAGTGAGAAATGAAGCTAGAAATGGCTTCATTTTGTCCACACGGGCAGACACACGGGTGCGTGTCTAAACCGTGTGTGATACAAGGCCTGGTAACATGGACATTTGGTTAAGCCGTGTGTCCCTCGCACCTTAATTTTCAAAAATAAAATGCTCAGAATTGAGCCACGGGTAGAGACACGGGCGTGTGTCTCAATTGTGTGTGCTATACGGCTTAGAACACGGGCATGTGTCTTGGCTGTTTGAAACCTGCACCTAATTTCAATTTAAATTAATTAACGACACTGCTTATCACATGGGCGTGTGGCATGGCCGTGTGCACAAGTTAGAGAGTTACACTGGGTCGAACACGGCCGCTAGCACGAGCGTCTCCTAGTGTCACACGGGCATGTCCCTTGGACCAAACGGGCGTGTGAGCCTTGCACTTTGGAAAAATTTTTGTAATCTCGCGAAAAATTCTTAAAGTCTCCGATGAAGTCTCGACTTGATTCTAATGCTCATGTTGGACCTCGAGGGTTCAATTAGGGGACGTTTTGAATGATCTCGATTAATAAATAGTAATTTACATAAATTATTTTAAAATATTCTAAAATTTTTGGTAATGCTCTGAAACCCTGTTCTGACGACGGATACGGGCTAGGGGTGTTACACACATAATAAGAGCCATATGCATAATATATACAATCAAACCAACCAAATTAAATCAACTTACATGGCTATATACAAAACCAAACTTTAAACATATACAAGCCAAGTCAAATGGCTAAATTTATTACCAACACTTAACAAAAATGACCTAAAATCTCTATACATTCGATATACTCAAAATACTTACGTTTAAAAGTACCAAATTGATAGTAGGATACTGTGCTGAAGTCTTCGACAATCCCCGAATCTGAGCTAACTTTGCAATCACTATAAAACACTTTAAAATAAACAAATTAAGCTTTATAGCTTAGTAAGCTCGTATGAAATAAACTCAATCTATTCATAAATGCGCAATTCATCAAATTAAAATATATCAACATGTAAGTCATATTATCTAACAAACCTTCCATATATTCAATCATAAGATTTAAACATGTCTTTGACATGTTTCTTTGATTTAAAGCTTATACAGTTCATGTCTATACCTGTACCATCTCGTATCAATCTCATACTTAACCACGTCTTTCATTTACTCGTTGAACCATTCGGAATACTATCAGATACACGGGAAACTTGCACCAAAGTGCCACATACATAGCCAATGCTATCTCAATCTCATATCACATACATGCTCACTCTCGAGCTATCAACGGGTCTGCTCATACAAGCTGTGGGTCAAGACGTAGATACACAGTGCTACTCACAAAAGCTGTCAAGTAATCGCCACACATGCCGGTATACTTAGCCATTGGTAGGACGTACAGAACTAGCACCCGGATCACATAATCATGATAACACCTAATGACATTTCATTCGTATCCCCTAAGGTTCAACTGGGATTTTCACGTTTGTCAAATCATCATTGAACATGTACGTAGTCTCGTATTCATAGTTTATGCAGTATCAAAGAATTTAAAATACATTTACAATGAAACTTATTACATACGAACTTACGTCGGTGTTAAAACGGTGAAATAGGTTGATTAGTCGAGTACTTTGTTTTTCCTCCGATCTAGATCCAAATTTTGCTTTTCTTGATCTATATGTAATCAAAATCAACTTATTTAATTACCTCTCTATTCAATTTAGTCCAAAATTCACATTAAGGTACTTTTACACATTTGCCCCTAATGTTTCACATTTTTACAATTTAGTCATTATTTCATAAAATTCCAAATTCATGCAATTTCACCCAAACCCATATTTTCACATTTCAATTAGGTCTCTAGCAGCCCATATTTTTCATTTATTTCATATTTTAACCACAAAGTTTTTACATTTCACAATTTAATCCCTAATTTGCATTTTCACTAAAAATCACTTAACAAAACTTGTATAACTATCATCAAACATCAAAATACATGTTTATTCATCAATAGAAACATCCTAAATCTTTAAAAATTTTGCATAATAGTCCCTGGGCTAGCTAGACTAAGCTGCAACGATCTCAAAAACGTAGGAATCATTAAAAACGGGACAAAAACGAACTTGCAATTAAGTCATAAAGTTGCCGAACTTTGAAGCTATTTTAATGTCTTTCTTCAGCCCTAAATTTGGCTATGAAGATGAAGAATGAAATAGATAGCTTTTTGTTTTATTATTTTTACTTTAATTAACCAAATTACTGAATTAACCTTTAATTTAAACATTTAAAACACCTTATAATGTGACCATAAATGTCCACTCACCATTATAATGATCTAATTACAACTTAGGACCTTTACTTTAATATTCCATAACTATTTGACGCATTTAGCTAGTAGAACATTACTTTTGCACTTTACAGATTTAGTTATTTTTATCAAATTAAGAACTCAAATGATAAAATTTCCTAATGAAAACTTCACACAATCATAAATTCATGCTGTAGACATTAAAATAATAATAAAATAATTATTTTGACTTCAGATTTGTGGTCCCGAAACCACTATTCTAATTTGACTAAAAACGGGCTATTACAACTTTCCCCTTAGGGATTTTCGTTCCCAAAAATCTTACCTGTAAATAGGTTAGGGTACTATTTTCTCATAGCTTCCTTGGGCACCCATGTGGCCTCTTCGACATTGTGTCATTTCCATAAAACCTTTACTAAAGCTATGTTTTTATTCCTTAACTCTTTAATCTTCGAGCCAGAATTCTGATCAGTTCTTTGTTGTGTGTCATGTTAGGTTGAACTTCAATCTCTGCCGGTGAAATTACGTGTGATGGATTTGATCTATATTAGTGAAACATCGACACATGAAAATGTTGTGGATCTTTACTAGTTCTGACGGTAATGCTAGCTGATATGCCACTGGACCTGTTCTTTCAATGATCTCATACGAATCACGGACTCAGTTTACCTTTACAACCCAATCGAAGGATTTTCTTCTACGGAGAAACTTTCAGAAATACTTTGTCTTTGATCTAAAATTCAATGTTTTCTCATTTCAAAATTGCGTATGATTTCTGTCGATCTGAAGCTGCTTTTAGACTGTCGTGAATTACTATTTCTTCAGTCTCTCGGATCAAATCAACTCCGTGAATCTGTTTTTCACTTAACTCAGCCCAGTACAATGGAGTTCGGCATTTGTGCCCATACAAAGCTTCGTACAGTGCCATCTTTATGCTCGATTGAAAGTTGTTATTATACTCAAATTTAACCAATGACAAATATTTCTCCCAATTGCCTTTGAACTCTAAAACACAACAACAAAGCATATCTTCGAGAATCTGAATTACTCTCTCAGACTCACCATCAGTTTGTGGCTGTACTAAAATTCAACCTTGTACCTAGAGCTTCTTACAATTTCTTCCAAAATCGCAATGTAAACCTCGGATCTCTATCCGAAATAATCGAAACTGGCACCCCGTACAATCTAATAATCTCTGAAATGTACAATTCAGCTAGTTTACCAAGTGAATAGTCTGTACATACTGGAATAAAATGTGCAGATTTTTTCAATTGATCAACGACAACCCAAATAGCATATTTCTTCATCGGACACAGAGGTAATCCCGATACGAAATCTATCGTAACTCTATCCCATTTCCATTCTGGTATCATCATCAGTTGTAGCAATCCCAAAGGTATTTGATGTTTGACTTTTACTTATTGAAAAACTAAACACCTCGATACAAACTCTGAAATGTCTCATTTCATTCCCGACCACCAATACAACTGTTTCAAATCATTGTACATTTTAGTACTTCCCAGGTAAATAGATAGACAACCACTGTGTGCTTCGTTTAGAATTTTTTGAATGAGCTCTGAATTCTTTGGTAGACAAATTCTGTCTCGGAACAATAAAAAATCATTAGATCCAATCTGAAAGTATGAATTACTAGTTGACTCACATTGCATTCTTTCGGCTTGTAACTCAGTTTTACACTTCTGAGCTTCACAAATTTGCTGAAGAAAAATCGGTTTAGCTTTCAACTCTGCTAGAATCGAACCATCATCAGACAAGGTTAACTCAGTATTCATCGCTCTCAAAGAAAATAAAGATTTTCTACTCAGAGCATCCGTAACTACGTTCGCTTTCCCCAAATGATAATCAATTACTAACTCATAGTCCTTTAGCAACTCGAGCCATCTTCGTTGTCGCAAAATCAGATCTTTCTAGGTTATTATATATTTCAAGCTCTTGTGATCGATAAAGAGGTGACATTTTTCACCGTACAAATGATGACGCCAAATTTTCAATGCGAAAATAATAGCGGCTAACTCGAAATCATGCGTCGGATAATTCTTTTCATGCAGCTTTAACTGTTTGGAGCCATAAGCTATCACTTTACCTTTTTGCATCAAAATGTAACCCAAACCGTTCAGTGACGCATCGCTGAAAATCACAAACTCTTTGCCTGACTTAGGTTGAACCAACTCTGGTGCCTAAGTTAACAATGCTTTCAACTGTTTGAAACTTTGTTGACATTTCTCGGACAATTAAAATTTCACATCTTTTTGTAGCAATTTGGTCATAGGAGTAGCAATCATCAAGAACCCTTTAACAAAATGTCGATAGTAGCCAGCAAGTTCTAGAAAACTTCTGACTTTGGATACATTTCTCGGTGGTTTCTAGTCAACAACTGCAAAAATTTTGCTTTGATCAATTCTAATACCTTCCACTGAAACAATATGCCCAAAAAATCTGACTTCTCTGAGCTAAAACTCACATTTACTGAATTTAGCAAACAATTGCTTATCTCTCAAGGTTTGTAGCACAATCCTCAAATGCTCGGCATGCTCAGACTGGTCTTGAGAATAGATCAAAATGTCATCAATGAAAACAAAAACGAATCTGTCTAAATACGGTTTAAAAATCTGATTCATTAAATCGAAAAAAAACTGCAGGAGCATTAGTTAATTCGAAAGGCATAATAAGAAATTCATAATGTTCATACCTCGTTCTGAAAGCAGTTTTTGGCACATCCGAATCTTTAACTCGCAACTGATAATAACCAGATCTCAAATCAATTTTCGAAAACACTGTTGCCCCTTTTAATTGATCAAACAAATCATCTATTCTCAGCAACAGATACTTGTTCTTTATTGTAAACTTGTTGAGCTGGCGATCATGTATTGCCCCTTTTAACTAGCGCACCCCAGGGCAAAAAACTAGGTCGTGCTGAACTTCTATCCGTTAACTATAGCAATTGAGCTTTCAACTCTTTCAATTCTGTCAAAGCCATTCTATACGGAGATATCGATATCGGTAAAGTTCCTAGTACTAACTTAATAGCAAACTCGACTTCTCTGATCAGTGGTAACCCAGGCAACTCTTCCGGAAACATATCCGAAAACTCACAGACTATCAGTACTGATTCAATCTTTGATTCAGACACTTTTGTATCCAAAACATAAGCTAAGTAAGCATCACAACCTTTTCTCACATATCTCTGAGTTGACATAGACGAAATTACAACAGGCAACCACCTAACTCATCTGATTCAATTCGAATGATTTCACTATTCTGACATTTCAATTCAATAGTCTTTCGTCTACAATTTACAACAGCATCATGCAACGTCAACCAATACATACCTAGAAGTACATCAAATTCATCAAATGGCAAAAGCATCAAACTAGCCGAAAAATAGTAATCCGGAGTCATTAAAGAATAGTTCTTCCAAACTTTATCAACCAGAACATACTTGCCTAAGGTGTTCAATACTTTAATCACAAACTCAGTAGACTCAATAGGCAAATTCTTATTAGACACTAAATTCTCACAAACATACGGATGAGTTGATCCAGGATCAATTAAAGTAATCACATTAGTGTCGTAAAGAGAGAATGTACCTGTAATAATATCTGGTGATGACGCATCTTCCCGAGCGCAAATAGCGTAAGCTCTAGCAGGTGTTCTCGCTTCAGATCTCTTAGTCGAATCTTTTGTCGTGCCTCTACTACTGGTCACATTTCCTACATTTCTCGGTGGTCTCCCTCTAGTGGCTGTGTTATTCGGTCTTGAAGTTTGAAGATTGTTTTTCTTGGAAAACTGAGGACAATCACGAATAAAGTGTTCTTGCGAACCACATCCGGAACAAGACCAGTCATTCATTCTACATTCACCAGGATGTCGTCTTCCGTATTGTTGACATTTAGGTCTATTATTTCTCACACTACCAACACTCAATACTGATGTAGCTTGAGCCTTAGAACTCGAGTATTTTTTTCCACAATCTCTGTTTGAATACCCGATTGAAGCATTTGGAATAGTGTATGAATCTCTGAATTTCTTTGACGAAGATTGATATGGCTTATTCATCGGTCTTTTTGTCAAGTCTCTAGGCTCTAAATCTGCTTTTCTCTTTTCTTTACCAAGCTCCTCGACTTTGCAAGCTCTATCAATGAATACAACAAATTCTTTCAAGTCTAGAATTCCGACTAGAAGTTTAATATCCTCATTCAACCTATCAACAAACCTTTTGCACATGATTTCTTCAGTAGAAACATACTCCCGAGCATACTTACTTAATCTTACGAATTCTCTTTCGTACTCAGTCACAGTCATATGACCCTGTTTCAGTTCCAGAAACTCTTTGTGCTTTTGATCGAGAAACCTCTGACTTATGTATTTCTTCCAGAATTCAGTTTGAAGAATTTCCAGGTAACTCTTTCTCCCAGTACCACAAACACTAAAGTATTCAACCACTGATACGCTACATCTCTTAATAAGGAAATAGCACACTTTAAACAGTCAGCTGACGTGCACGAAAGTTCATTAAATACTCAAATAGTGTTTTCAAGCCAAAATTTAGCTCTCTCGGGATCATCATCAATAGAAGCTCTGAACTTTTTAGCCCCATATTTCTGGATCTTATAAACTGACGGATTAATTAATCGTAGAAGTTCCACACCTTAAGGAGCTACAAGAACCGGTTGGGGATTAGGTGGGATGGAGGTTGTTGAGTAGTGTAACACCCCAAACCCGGCCTGGACGTTATGACCGGATCTGATGCGCCACATTGATGCGTTCAAAACATTCCGTATTACTTAGTTTGGAAAAGCTAAGTTGGTGTTGTAAAAGACACTTTTAAAAGTAGGTTAAAGTGAATGGAAGCTGTGCACCAGGTAGGAAACCAGGAAAAAGAGGAGGTGAGTCCGTCGGACTGCTTAAGTACCAAGCTCCCTTCGGATCCAATCCTAGACATGCACACCGCCATTGCCACACTCTAACATCTCGTATAATTTTGAGAAAACTGTTTGATTATGTTCATCTTAAGAAAATGATTAAGGTTGAAAAACGTTTGCTTAAAATATTTATTTTCTTGGAAAACATTTACTTTGCGGAAACTTTGCGCGTCATCGTGATCTATTAAAACAAGTAGTTTTTATAAAACGATCCCTAGTGCTAACCAGTTTAATAATCCCCAAAATAAAATTAATTAAAAAGAGCGGCCTTATTACAACTTTAAGCAAAATAAGAATAATCCAAATTAAATGCTAAACTTATTTAAAATCGGCAATCAATCTTCATGGCCACTCTGAATCCCGCCCAGCTCCAAGTCCACCAACTAGGTCTCACCGCAAGGATGGAAGAGGAAGGGGTGAGTTTGGGAAAACTCGATTATATCTGAAAACTCATCCAAAGCCTAAATCACTCGAGCCCATTGGGCCTAAGCCCCACTCGAGATAACGATACGAGGGACCAAGCCCTTTTCGAATCACGATGAGAGGCCTTAGCCCTTTTTACATAACAATGTGGCCCATAGGCCCGGTTCAATAACATGAATAACAACAAGAATAATGCATGCAAGCCTATTTGGGAGACTACTCAACCCACCAACCGCTACACCGCCTGCATCACCCTACACTCCATGTGGGAATATCTCAACCCACCCAAATTTACACTCCACGATTCAGAACGCTACTCAAATTCGATAAGTTGAGGCAATGCCTCCAAGACGTGGATGAACCACTTTCAAGATTTCCTCCATTAATACCCCAATCCCATGCAATAGATATTAATAAAAGCATATCAGGTAAAATACAACATTGATCAATCATGCAGTTCAGCCAATTTAAAACCCTAGGGGTATATCGGTAATTTTGCTCTTTAGGGGTAATTTCGGTAATTTTGCTCTTTAGGGGTAATTTCGTGATCTACGCTACTACATAAGCTAATTCAGTAATTTTTATCAGTTTTATGCAATTTGATTCCACCATCTACCTAACAGGCTAATTTGCCCATCTCTTACCCATATTGGTCCGTAAGCCCATTGGGCCCAGTTTTGGCCCATCGAGCCCCTTTTTCCGAAATACGCTAAAACGTCACGCGAACGTGCTTACCACCTTGTGGTGCCAGATCTAACAATTACTCTATGACTTGAGAGCATTCGCATACTCACGTGACCATGAAATGCTGGAATTTCGGCATTTCGGCTTTTGCCGAATTGAACTTAGAAAGGGTGTTCGGTACACACCTGATTCGCGACGACTACTATTGAGATCACTTCCGATGTCCTACAATTGATTAGCATAGTTCTTATTTACAAACCATAATCACTAAACCCCCAAAACTTAATTATCCATGATCGAACCATATCCCTAAAAAGCCTTTGAAACCTCACCTTTTTGCCAAAATCGATAGCTAGCTCCGAATCTGATTGCTCCAATGATTCACGCTTTTGATCCAACACTTAGGAAGACTCTAATCACCAAAAGAAAACATCAGTTACAATCCCTTAAAGCCATATGCCCAAATCGACAGCCTCCCTAGATTTTAGGGACTTCGGCTTTTTCGAAGTTGTAAAATAAGACTAAATCTGAAGTGATGAGCACTTACCACTTGTTCCTTTTTAATTTCTTCACAGATCTGATGTAGATTTATCCTCTAAACGATGTTAGAACTCGAATCTAGAAGATCTGAAGTTTCGGCTATAAGTCCCTAAATCTACGGTATTTCGGCTTTTTAGGTGATGAAGAAGATGATGGTTTGAGGCTATAACCTTGGAGTAACGCTTGAAGCGGATATTAAGGGTTTAGAGAAGATGAATGTTGATCACAAGGAACAAAAATATGAAGGATTTGGCTTTGGAGAAATCGGCATAAGTAGTGAGTTTTCGTGATTTGACCTTTTAATGGCGATTGGTGATGAAGGTTTAATGGAAGATGGGATCGAAAAAGAAGGTGAATAAGATGGTCGAAGGTTTGACTAGAAGGAGAAGCATAAAGGAAGAGAAAACATGGAGGAAAAGAGAAGAAGAAAATTCGCACAATGAGAAATAGACTTGTGTTTTCACTTTTGTGAGAATTGAAAAGATGAAAGAAAGCTTTCAGTGGCTAACCCTAATTCTCCAAGATAGAAAAGAAAATAACCTAACCCTAATATTAAATTAGAGCAATCGGCCCATCTCTAAGGCCCTTGTCGAAATTTACTTGTGTGATCACATGCCTAGTACATGCCTAAAAATTAAAAGAAAAACAATATGCCTACCTTACAACTTGAACCTGGACCTCCAATTCCTTCCCAGCGCCACTTTTTAGGAACTTAGTGGCCTTACCTTGCCACTTTACCAAGGCCTTATTTGTGTCATAACTTACGCAGTTCTTCTTAAAAGCCCACTTAACCAAATCTCCTATTCACTTAAAAATCCCACATTGATATTTTACCGTGTTTAGCTTAGTCTTGGGCCTTCTAAAGGTCTACTAACACATTTAAACATAATTCCAATATTTAGAACATGAAAATTTCAAGATTTACTAAAATCACAAAACCCCAAAAAATCCCAAAAATTAGGCGTTACAACTAATATTTTTTTTCCTTTCCAATAATAATAATAATTTTTAAATATATCTAATAATAAAATTTCAAATATCAATAATACAAGAAATAATAATAATTTTCATAAAATTTTCAAACATACATACAATAATATTTTTTAATAATAATAATTTTATCTCATAATACTAATTAAAATTTCATAAAATTTAAAATATCCGTAATAATAAATACAGAAAATTTTCTAGTGGTAATTTAATAAAATAAATTTTTTCTGCGATAATATTTAAAACTTCCTAATTATTCGTGTTTTCTTTTATTCAATCCTGCACTCAAAACCCAACTCTTCTAGGCCCCAAATTCAGGATGTTACAAGTAGCCTGATTTGTCTGAACAAACTCCGTGAACTACTCGTTCATCATTTCAAAAAAGGCTTCTTTAGTCTCTCCTCTGTGACTACTCAATACATGTTTAGATTCAGACAGACTGCCCCTTGAGCGGGAGTTGGCACATTACTCTCAAAATCATTAGCTACAGCTCGATTGTGATCCATTTTCTATACAAAAACATATATTAAATTATCAGGAGTCATCACACTATCACAAGTTATATATGGCATGTATAGCTAGACTCTCACACACGTTATGTTAGTCTGAGAATCGACTAAACCGTAGCTCTAATACCAATAAATGTAACACCCCTCACCTGTATTCAATACCAGACTAGAGTTACGAAGCATTACCGAACATATAATACAATTACACATACACTTTCTCATACATTTTCAACTTCATGCAAATATCAATCAACTACATTCATATCATCCCTAATACGAACCTACGAGGCTCGAAACATGCATACGAGGTGGTTCTGGACTAAATCGATAACTTTAGAAACTTAGAGAACACTTATAAATTTTTTTCAAAAATAGGAGACACACGCCCGTGTGGCCTGGCCATGTCTCTCACACGGCCAAAGACACGCCCGTGTCGTAGGCCATGTGGACATTCAAAATGGGAGCACTTGGCTGTGTCCGAGCCTAATTTCGACCCCGTGTAACTTTTTAACTTGGGTCACACGGCTAACACACATCCTCGTGTGGCTAGCCCGTGTGCCCTAAAAATTTCCATACGCGTTTGTGTACCAGGTCGTGTGCTAGGTCGTGCCAAACCTGTAAGGTATACTGACTTAGGCCACACAGTCAATCACACGCCTGTGTGCTAGACCGTGTAGAGCATACTGACTTGATTTTTAATTCAACACCAGGGGACACACAGCCGTGTACATGACCGTGTATCACACATGGCCGAGACACACGCCCGTGTCTATGCCTGTGTGGACAAAAATAGGCTATTTACCAAGCCAATTTGCCACCCAATTTTGTATACACCTACACCAAATTCAATGGTACCAAAACGTAGCATAAATAAGCATTTAAATGAACTTCAACCAAGCATAATCCATACCATCTGGTTACCAACTAATACAAAACAAAAATACCACAATATACCTATAACAACCCGTTTTTGGTCAAATCAGAACAATAGTTTTGGAACCACAAATCCGAAGTCAAAATATTTATTTTATTATTATTTTAAGGTTGAAAACATGATAATATGTTTGTGTGAAAATTTTGATAAGAAATTTTATCGTTTAATTAGTTAATTTGATAAAAAGGACTAAATCGCGTAAAGTGTAAAAGTTGAGTTTTATTAGCTTAAGGTATCTAATAGCTATGGAACTTTAATTTAGAGCTCCTTAGTTGTAATTAGACCATTTTAAATATAATTGGACATAGATGGACATTATTTGGATGTTATTAATGAATTATCATTAAGGTTAATATGGTAAATGATAATTAAAATGACAAATTAAATAAAACCAAAAAAAAATTCATCCTTTATTTTCTTTTCCCACCGATTGTAGAAGAAAACCTAGCCATTTTTGTGCTAAAATTTTGGCAATCTCAATTCCTTCAATTAGGTATGTGTTTTTTATCCGTTTTTAATGATTTCTGTGTTTTTGAAATTGTTGCAACTAGGTCTAGCTAGCCCAAGAACTAATTTGAAAAATTGTTAAAGATTTTGAATGTTTCCATTGATAAATAAGCATGTATTTTGAATTTTCTTGTTAGATTATGAAGTTTTGTTAATAGATATACAAGTTTTGTTAAGTGATTTTAATGAAAATGCAAATTAGGGGCTAAATTATGAAATGTGTAAATTTAGTGGTTAAAATGTGAAATAAACAAAAAATTTGGGCTTCTATTAGCATAATAAATATTATTCTAGGCTTGGGTTGTGATGGAATTGAATAAATTTTGTTTTACGAGCCTAAGACTAAATTGTAAAAGATGTGAAACATTAGGGGCAATTGTGTAAAAATGCTTTAAAGTGAATTTTGGACTGAATCGAATAGAGAGATGGTTAAATAAGTTAATTTTGATTATATTTAGATCAAGAAAGGCGAAATATGGATTTAGATCGGGGAAAGAACAAGGTTAAAGAATAGTTGATTCGTTTCACAGTTTTAGCATCCGAGGTAAGTTTGTATGTGATAAATTTCATTATAAATGTATTTTAACTACTTTGATATTGCATAAACTGTGATTATAAGACTAATGATATGTTTGACAATGATTCGACGACGATTCGACATTTGAAATTCCGGTTGAACCTTAGGAATAGATTTGGATACTAGTGACATGTTATTAGGGATTGTTCTGATTATGTGATCCGGGTGCTGGTCCTGAATATCCGACCAGTGGCTGAGTATACCGGCATGTGTTGTGGATACTTAACAGCTTGTGTGAGCAGCACCATGTAGCTACGTCTCGACTGACAGCTTGTGTGAGTAGGCCCATTGATAGCTTATAGTATTCTGAACGTTTCAATGTATCTTATAGTATTCTCAACGTTTCAATGGGTAATGGAAAGACGTGATTGAGTATGAGATTGATAAGAGATGGTATAGGTATGTACACAAAACGTATAAGTCTTAAATCGAAGAAGTTTTGAAATAGGCATATAATCATTTGGTTAAAGATATGAAAGGTTGGTTAGTTAAAATGTGCTACATGTTGATGTGGTTAATTGTTGAATTGTGTATTTGTGATTAGTTTAAGTTTATTTCATACGAGCTTACTGAGCTATAAAGCTTACTTTGTTTATTTTCCATGTTTTATAGTGAATTCAAAGCTAGCTCAGATTCGGGCATCATCGGAGACATCGTCACACTATCCACCTATCAATTTGGTACTTTTGAGCTTGTGTTTTGGTCATATGGCATGTATAGGAATATAGTCACTTTGATATGTATTTTGGTGGTGAATTTTGTCATTTGATTTGGCTTGTGAATTGCTATTTTTAGTTGTAATTATATAGCCATGAAATTTGGCTTAATTTGGTTGTTTTGGATGTATACGTATATATGTGAGAAGGGCCAATGATGTGGTTCATAATTGCTTGCAAATGGTTTGTGGTACTTTAGCATTTAAGGTAGCTAATGGTTGGAAATGGTTATTGTATGTTTGAGATTTTAGGTAAGGTAAAAGGTATGGTTGAAATAATGCATATAAGTGTTTTGAGATTAATGTGTATAGATAATAGGAGTATTGAATGTGCATGAATTATGTTTGATTTGGTTGAATTGAATTGCCTAATGATGCTATGTATTGGTGTTTTGGGTTTGATGTAGGTGAGCACAAGTTTGGGTGGCAAAATGGCTTGGTAAATAGCCTATTTTTGTCCACACGGGCAGAGACACGGGCGTGTGTCTCAGTCGTGTCTGACACACGGTTGTGTTATACAGCCGTGTGTCCCCTGGTGTTGAATTAGAAACCAAGTCAGTATGCTTCACACAGCCTTACACACAGGCGTGTGACTTGACCGTGTGGCAAAAGTCAGTATACCCTACAGGATTGTCACCGCTTAGCAGACGATATGACACACGGGTATGTATGACCATTTTTAGGGCATATGGGCTAGCCACACGGGCTTGTGTATTGGCCGTGTGACCCAAGTCAGAGAGTTACACGGGGTTGGACACGGGCTGGGACACGGCCATGTACTCCCATTTTAAATGTCCACATGGCCTATGACACGGGCGTGTCTATTGGCCGTACGGCCAGGCCACACGGGCGTGTGTCCCCTGTTTTGAGAAAAGTTTTTAAGTGTTTTAAGATTTTTCAAAACTATTGGTTTAGTCCCAAACCACTCCCAATGCACGTTTTGAGCCTCGTAGGCTCGTATTAGGACAAAATGATTAGTTATGATTGAGTTGTATTTTAATTGAATATTTGTATGAGTAATGTAAGTTTAAATGTGTTATAATTCCAGTAATGCTCCGTAACCCTATTCCGGCGTTGAATATGGGTGAGGGGTGTTACAGTACCATTCAATTTCATGCCTTATTTCACTTTATCAAATCATCAATATGGTCATTTACTAACCAAGCATTATTTTACCTAATTCATAAACTTGCTAAGTTCATTACTCAATCATTTAGTCCTTCTAAATACCAAATACCAAATACCATCTATCATCACATAACCATACTCAAGCACATTATAAGAGCCATATGCACAATATATACAATTAAACCAACCAAATTAAGCCAACTTACATGGCTATATACAAAACCAAACTTTAAACATATACAAGCTAATTCAAATGGCTAAATTCATTAACAACACTTAACCAAATTGACCCAAAATCTCTGTACATGCTATATACTCAAAATACTTAAAGTGATGGTAGGATAATGTGATAAAGTCTCCAACGATCCCCGAATCCGAGCTAACTTTGAAATCACTATAAAACATGGTAAAATAAACAAAGTAAGCTTTATAGATTAGCAAGCTTGTATGAAATAAACTCAATCTATTCATAAATGCACAATTCATCAAATTGAAATATATCAACATGTAACTCATATTATCTAACAAACCTTCCATATATTCAATCATAATATTTAAACGTGTCTTTCACAAGTTTCTTTGATTTAAAGCTTATACAATTCATGTACATACATGTACCATCTTGTATCAATCTCATACTCAACCACGTTTTTCAATTACCTATTGAACCATTTGGAATACTATCGGATACACAGGAAACTCGCACCAAAGTGCCACATACATTGCCAACGCTATCTCAATCTCATATCACATACATGCTCACTCTCGAGTTATCAACGAGCCTGCTCACAAGCTATGGGTCAAGACGTAGCTTCACGGTGCTGCCAAGCTGTCAAGTAACCACAACACATGTTGGTATATTCAGCCACTGGTAGGATGTACAAGACCAACACCCGGATCACATAATCATAATAGCCCCTAATGACATGTCATTCGTATCCTAATCTATTCCTAAGGTTCAACCGGGATTTTCACGTTTGTCAAACCATCATCGAACATGTCCATAGTCTCGTATTCACATTTTATGAAATATCAAAGAATTTAAAATACATTTACAATGAAACTTATTACATACGAACTTACTTCGGAGCTAAAACTGTGAAATAGGTCGATTAGTCGAGTACCTTATTTTTCCCCCGATCTAGATCCGAATTTCACTTTTCTTAATCTATATGTAATCAAAATCAGCTTATTTAATTACCTCTCTATTAAATTTAGTCCAAAATTCACATTAAGGCACTTTTACACATTTTCCCCTAATGTTTCACATTTTTACAATTTAGTCCTTATTTCATAAAATTACAAATTCATGTAATTTCACCCAAACTCATGCTAGCCAATTTAAATTAGGTCCCTAACAGTCCATATTTTTCATTTATTTCACATTTTAACAACAAAGTTTCCACATTTCATGATTTAATCCCTAATTTGCATTTTTACTAAAAATCTCTTAACGAAACTTGTATAACTATCGTCAAACATTCATAATCTATCATAAAACATTCATGCTTATTAATAAATGGAAACATCCAAAATCTGTAACATTTTTGCGAAATAATCCCTAGGCTAGCTAGACTAAGCTGCTACAATCTCATAAACGTAGAAATCATTAAAAAAAGGGACAAAAACGAACTTACAATTAAGTCATGAAGTTGCCAAAATTTGAAGCTATTTTAATGGATTTATCCAAACCTAAAGTAGGCTATGAATATGAAGAATGAGATAGATAGCTTTTTGTTTTATTATTTTTACTTTAATTAATTAAATTACTAAATTAACCTTTAATTAAACATTTAAAACACCTAATAATGTGTCCATAAATGTCCAATCATAATTATAATGGTCTAATTACAACTTAAGGATCTTTAATTTAATATTCCATAGCTATTTGACACCTTTAGCTAATAGAACATCAGTTTTGCACTTTATGCGATTTAGTCCTTTTTATCAAATTAAGCACTCAAATGATAAAATTTCTTAACAAAAACTTCACACAATCATAAATTCATGTTTTAGAAATTAAAATAATAATAAAATAATTGTTTCAACTTCAAATTTATGGTCCCAAAACCACTGTTCTAATTTGACTAAAAACGGGCTCTTATACACATCCTCCACCGTAGCTTTTGGCAAAGAAGTCTTTCATTTTTGGGCCACATTAGCAGGATTGTAAGGATACTCCTGTGCGCTCAGATGATCATGCCACGGAAATGAACGTCTATCACCTTCAACTACTATTTCCTCATTCGTAAACACGGATGGAGAAATGTAAGGAACAATAGGAGGGAAATGCTCATCAGCAGGAATCGGTGAGCTGACAGGAGGCACTGATTGCAGGCTCACTGAAGGAGAAATAATAAGATCAACTGTTTTAGTTGTGGTAGTAGCAAGATCCATTTGCATCTTGTGACGTTTCTCCAAACAACATTGTTCCTTTCTTCCTCACTGGTAGAAGCGACATTCTCAGCCATCGTAGTAGTTTTGCGCTTCTTGCGTGTGCCCCTTATCAAATAATCAATATCCATGGCCTCGCTGATTTCATGAGAAATGCTGTCAGTCTCACTCAAATTGTTTTCGGAGCTGTAATCAATGCCTGCATTAGCAACAATCCTAAAATTAGTGGGAGTAGTTAAAAAACTAATAGGAACAACCCGTTCTACCCGCAAGGAGGCCACCATTTGTGGATGAGGCTTCATCCCACAGTAACTGTAGAAGCAGTTCATAGGCTTCTCTCAAAGACCGGTCAGAATTCAGCCTAAGTCGTCGTTGTTAATATTATCATAAATTACCCCTAAAGCTTCAACGACCTTTCTGCTACCACCTAGCCTATGCCCGTTAGGACTATGACCCTCCAAGCAATACAGGAACACATTCCTTACAATAACGAGGTCATCGATGATCAAGGGACTCACTGTGTAAAGCCTTTCCAGTTGAGTTTTCCTACAATCTGTCCTTATGGTCCACTTAAACAAACACATATATTGGCTTGGCATGAACCACTCTGTAGGAAAACCAAACTCATTTGTCACATTGCACCTAACTCTGATATGATTCTCTCATTTTAACCTAAGGTTAGAACATTGGTTCGTAATTATTGTTTCTCATTTCTTGTGAGGAGAAAAGTAATAGAAGCCTGACCAATCCCTTCGATTTTGAGCCTTCAACAGATACAGACTCTGGAAAACGGCAAGCTTTGACGCTTTATTTCAGTGATGACAGTTGATGAAATACAAAACTGCAATCCACCAGAAGAACCCATAGAGTTTCCCAAGAGCAATCCCATATTCACGCAAGAGGCTACAGAAAAATGGGTGAAGGGGTTGGTGAAACCCAGCCTTTAGAGTGTGGAGGGGAAGCAGGAAACCACCGTCGTTTGTGTCACTAAGGCTATGCTCCCCCTCGGGAATAGAAAACTCGTACGTGAGATGAGGAATTTTGATCCCCACGTACGCAAACTCCGTCTCATCTCTTCATACTTGGTGGTACAGGCAACGGGGCAATAATCGGTCATCAGCTCTTCTCATTCTAGGGATACTTGATTGAAAAAAACAAAGGCAGAGACAAAAATTTTACCTTGAGAAAGGCCATCAGTTGATTCCGATTTTAAGAGTAAGTGTAAATCTTAGGGTTCTAGAAAGCCCCTCTTTTAAAGAAAATTTTCCTTGCGCTTTGACAGTTCGGATAACTAAGAAGTTCCAACAGACAAATACGTGTGAGCATAATCCGCTCGTAGACGTGGTGGGGCACAGATTAGACTCCAATGGCATACGCATATCCGACAAGCTACAATAAATACGTAATGATGGTATTAAGGAGCGCCACTTTATATCACTCATTATGACCAATAGGGGGACTATTGTTATACATCGACAATCACCAACCTGGGTCCTAGGTAGAATTCGGGTCACCTACCCGTAACTTGAATAGGTCCCACCAGATGGTTGAGTGCGAGGTGAACCACGAGAGGACAGCAAAGGGAGGTCACGGACCCGGCTTGCGGATCTAGCTCGCATGAACCAAAAGAAGGCCACAATCTCAGTTCGCATGCATTCAAGGAGCTCGCAGAAGGGTAACCACATGCTCCGCAGGCGACCTAGGATGAAACATGCAGCAGGCCTGAAGCTCACACGGAATGTCAGTACTATGAACAAAAAGGACTGCGTGCTCCATAGGTGACCCAAAGTGAGACACGTGTCCAACAGACCTGAAACTCACACGAAATATTAGTATTAGAAACGACGGAGTCATGACAAAATAGTAAGGTCATATCGTGAGCTATAATAGCATGTATAAATACACGAACACTCCATTAATAAGACACGAAACAAAATTACTCAATAAATATAATTTGATCTTTATATTTTTCATAATTTTATGAATTAGTCTAAGTAATTAATATTATTAACTTTTCGAATAAAATATTACTTAGTTATATATAATTTCAATACTATGAGTCTAGAGATTGACACATGGCTTTCTAATTCTTTTAGGTTCATGTTGCTAAATGGTTACATTTCAATTTTGGCCATTAGACTACTCTGAAACTTGAGATTTAATATATATACTTTAATTTTTGACATAATTTATTTTTTCTACTTTTATAATATTATTAATTAGTCTAAATAGTTAATATTGTTGACTATTTCAACCAAAATGCTAACGTCGAATCTTTGTAAGAATAATATAAAAATATATTTTATCATGAAAAGTTTGAACAAATATTTTGAGAAAATCCTAATTAATATTTTCAACATTATTTTTATAATTACATTACTACCAAGTGATTTAAAAAGAATATGAAATGTCATATCATAAGATTTAATAAAAGAATTTTAATGTTGGTAACAATTGGAATTAAAATTTTAAATCCAAAAAGAAAAGGTACTAAATTCTAAATATGCGAAGTGTAGAAACCTCAAGCATATTTTAACTTTCAAATTTTTACTTTATAATTTAACACAAACAAATAATTAACCTAACATCAACTGAAGGAGGGCACATATTAATTATTAATTTAAATTAGTGTCATTGATTTGTGTATTTATGATATTTTATCAATGCTAATGGCCTATCGGAACAAACGATGTGCAGGAAAAATAAGACAGTGTGAGATGGGAATCAATGTTCAAAGTGAACTGAAGCTATGATGATAAACCCTCGTAGAAGCATGGATGGAGAGGCTCTAGTGCTACTTTCCTTATAATTGTTAAAAATGATTAGCTTTCAGCTCAATACTATACTACTTTGTAAACACAAGTTATTAACACACTCTTAATAGTTGAAAACAATTGTGTATTGATTAAAAATTGATTTGAAAATTAAAAATGATTTTGGTTGAAATTATAGGCTAAATTAAAACAAAATGCCAAAATTTTTTAATTAGGTCTTTGGGTTGTTTTTTTTTTTATTTAGGGAAATAGGTCGTTTTTAGGAGAAAGAAAGGGAAAGCGCATCTAGCTGGGCGCACTTTCTGCACAGGTAGTTGGGTGCGCTTTTCCTTTTCTCTCTTAAAAATCTTAACCATTTTTAGTTTTTTAGGGTTAGGGTTTAAGGCTTGATGTGTATTCTAAGGCTTAGGGTCTTTTTGGAAGGGTTTAGGGTTTTCGGCTGAAACCACAAAAGTTCATAGGTAGATTTGAGAGGCCGGGGATGTGACAACGTGTATCAGAACACATATATTTCATATATATGTCATGGCAGGATAGGACTATAACCTCAAAAACTCATCGTGGGGAAATCTAGTTTTGGGGTAATAATGCTTGATACGATCAGGGGTCGAAGTCTAGGTGGAGGTCTCAATCGGCAGTCGTGATGCAGTTACAGGTTCGAGTATAACTGAGAGGCTAGGTGACGGTCCTTACGCAGTCAGGAGTTCAAGCTTTTTGGATACCTATAGACGATGCCCTATATAGATCATACATAAGATTGAAGTCATAATCATACGGAAAAGCTCTGGAGACTTCTAGTGTAATCAATGTAATTTTTTTCTCTATTTTCAAGCAGTCAGTATCTTTGACCTTTTATTCTTATCCAAAGGCTAACATCGAGTTGGACATACGAGGGCTCTCAGGTGGAGAGTGTAAGTTCCGAAACAATAGAGGTCAAACTCAGGTCGACATTGCAACGGTTGTAGTTATTAATGACTTGTTTAATAAAGACAATCGTCATCGCCCCAAAAAGAGACCACTCCCCCGTTGAGAGCCCTCTTGCATCCACGACAGTGTTAGCCTTTGAATAAGAAGGAAGACTAAAGGTACTGGTTGCCTGGAAATGAAAAAAAATTACACCGATTATAGCAGGAAGCCCCAAATTTTTTCCATACGAATATGCCCTCAAACTTCTGTATGGTATTTATAGGACATCATTTTCTGGTATCCAAAAAGATTAAGCTCGTGGCCGCATAACAACGGTCAACTAGCTACCCCGTTATACCTCAATCCATTATTGCATAATGGCCGTCGATTGAGACCTCCACGTAGACTTCCACCATTGACCGTAGAAAGAAAAACCACCCCGAACTTGACTTAGGATAAGCATCAGAGGTAATGGCCCCCAATCGACATGCATATGAAATGTGTGTGACTTGGAGCGATATCGTATCACCGACGACTCAAGAATACCTCGAACATTAAGGAAATAGTTTTAGTGACTGAAATTGTTAGCATCCAAAAATGATTTATGGAGTAGAGGTGGAGAGTGTGTGGTAGAAGATGCTTGAGGGGAAATGAAGCTTGGTGTGTGAGACCCCCCTTTTATAGGTGCAAGGAATGATCTGTTTGCAAAAAAAAATTCTTTGCATTGAAAACGCGTAATAGGAATGAAGAACATATTTGGAACATGGTTGAAACAATTGAAAAATACGAAGCGTCACACTTTTAATTTTGGGCAGAAGAAATTTTGTTAAAGAAAGCATGCTTAATAGAGTGAGCCTTCCTGCTGACTGGAGAAAGCACTATGGCTCGACATTCAATCAGTGCATTAGATAAAATATATGTATAAAATTCATGATGTTTCGGGTTCAAATCCTATCATATACATATATTTTTTCTCTTGAATTTTATACGAAAAGATAAAAATATCTTTAACATAATATTTATTGTTTTGTTAAAATAGGAACCTTTTGATAATTTAACAAATGAGTAGAGACTAAAAGTGTTCATGGGTCGGGTCAAGCTTAAACATGATATTAATATGCTTTATGTTTTACTCAAGCTCGAACCGGTTTGAAATATGAGCCTAAAAGTTTACCCAAGTCTGTCCATATTTAAGAAAGACTAACCTAAGCCTATTTTAGTTTAGCTGTAACACCCCAAACCCGGCTCAGACGCTATGGCCAAATCTGGTGTGTCACATTGAAGTGTTTTAGCGAAAACCGTATTTTCATTGAAAACCCTTCTTAAAAAAAAAGAAACCCTAGTTAACTAAAAAAAACCTTTCAGTTATAAAAGCCTTGTTTAAAGCATTTTTTTAAAAAAAAACTTAGTTGCGGAAATGTAGAAAACATACTATAATTAAGAAATCCATGTTCAACTTCTCGTAATTACAATGAAAATAATAATAAAAATTCAAGTTGTAAAAACATAATGAAAACCTTATTACAATCTGATCTGAACACACTTAAAAAGAAATAACAACTTAAATACTTAAAAATAAACAAAGTCCGAATTATCTTACTAGCCGGCCACCCAGAGTCCCTCCAAACATCGAACCTTCTACTAAGCATCACCTGAAATTAAAATAAAAGAAGGGGTGAGTTTTCACAAACTCAGTGTGTACAACCCTCGATGAAAAACAAGCATTCAAAGAGAAATCATCAAACATGCAATGCAATCCCATCCAAATTATCCATCCACTACACATCAGCTATGTCCCCCGTCACACCATGTGGGGATATAAATGTCGACCCACCCAGCCCTCACACCAATGGTAGCCCAATTACGGAACTACCTTCATTTACATATTGGGCTTTAAAAGCCGTCGGTGGATCCACGATTGTCAGGCAACCATGCGATCCTCATATACTTCCTCCGTTCCATAGTTCCCACCCCATATGCAACTTAAGCAGAACATCATATGTATGCATGTCACATCCATAAAACTTACATTCAACACCTAGGGGTATTTTGGTCATTTTTGCCCTTAGGGCCATTTCGTTAATTTTCCCTTAATTATGGTTTTCACATACCTTGACCCGTTAACAAGTCCCGCGAGCTAAGATGAAAGAATACTATGCACCAGGTAGGATTCCAGAGAAAAGGAGGTGGGACCAAGCTCTCCCTAGATCCAATCCTAGACATGCATATACCCGTTGCCACACCTTAACCCTTTGACTTGTCCACAATCGCAATATATTAATTAAGTTTTATGTAGTTATCATATACTAGGCCCAAAACCCCTACATACATGCATATGGCCCACTTGGCCCAATCTCATTCATATGGCCTATCAGGCCCAATTCACATTTATATAGCCCATCAGGCCCAATTCAAATTCATATGGCCTATTAGGCCCAAATCACATGCATATTCATGCTCGCATACAAATTTCCATCACATAGCATCAAATGTCAATTTTTGCCTATTATAGGCCCAACAACCCATCGGGCCCATTAAGCCTATTCTGGCCCGGTTGGCTAGATCGTAGCCCAAGTCTATGGAATCGCCCATGGGCCTCAGACAACCTATCGGTTACCTTCTCACGAGTGTTCGCGCACTCGCAAGACTACCGCAGCCAAACTTTTGGCTTTTCGGAATTTCGGCATTTTGGCATTTTGGCTTTTGCCGATCTACGTGTGTGTACAGTGTATGTACACACCTGGTAAGCAAACATGCTACAATTCCTTTAGTCACCAACCTACAAATGATATCACCCTTTAATTAATTGTATGCTTAATACATATTTTACCCAAAAATTGAAACCTCACCTTAACCTTAAATTGAACACCAATCCCTAATAGCTTCTCATTGATCACGTACTTCCTAGATCTGCATTAATCTTACTCATTAAAACCAAATACTAGGGGACTCGCATCCAACATAATTCACCCCCTTATCTCACTTAAGATCATTTGGCCAACCTTAACCAAAAAGAGAGGAATACTTACCAAAACCACAAAACACCTTAGGAGCAATTCAGCAGAGAGCTACAATCCGAGATCTGATACTAATTCCCTACCATAGTTGATTAGAAAGAGTGAGGGAGGAACAACGTAATAGATTCTTTGCAAAAGCGATTGGAAGAACAAACACTTACACTAGATTCGGTCAAAGAGTATTTGGCCCTTGGAAGATTCATCTTTTCGACTTTTAAACTTAGTATGGTGAATAAGGTTTATTTGGTACAGATTAAAGAAGAAAGGTAGAAGAAGGAATCAGCTAACCCAAAGGGTAAATCAAAAGATATTTGAGGAGAGAAAGAATGGCAAAAGAATTAGCTAGCCAAGATGGAAAAGCCAATCGGCACTTAAAGAAAGAAATGAAAAATTTGGCATTAGCCTAGGATCCCAAACTCAGCACATATTTATAGCCTTTAGCCAAACTGCCTGACCCTCAATTCCCAATTCAGCTCCATCACTTCCCCCTTCTTATCTCCTCGTTTTTCTCCCTGATAACTCCCCAATCTATTTCTTAAATTTTCTCTCCTGAACACTCCCCTTGGAGTCCATCTTCACGCCACCTCCAACCTTTTAGAAGGCCAAAATTAAACTTCTAAAAACACTAAGCTAGGATTCAAACCTTAGATCTCCTTGCTAGCTACAACACCACCTCCTTACACTCTAAGTGGCGTCACTTAACCATTCCTCCACAAGGCTTTTTTTTATACTATTTTCCCCTAACTTTATTTAAAAGCCCAACTACTTGCAAGCCCTGATTATTTTATTATCTAAACTATAATTTCATTTATTCCTAGGTTCGAACTCAAACCTTAATTAAGACCTACTATAATTATCACATGGCTAGGAACATAAAACACAATTTTTATCAAAACCGAAAACAAAGAAAGTTCAAGATTTCGGGATTTTTGGGTTTTGGGATTTTTGGGGCGTTACATTAGCCCATATTGTTTTTAAATTTTTTAAAAAAATTATATTATTTTAATTTAATATTTAATAATTTCATATATATTTTATTTATTGAAAATTTTTATATAATAATCTTAACATCATTTTAATGTCTATATTAGAATAATATTATATATATTTAGTATAGGTTTATTTTTTTAATGTCTTATAAATTACATAATATATAAAAATTGTGACAACCCGAATTAGGGCCTAATCGGAATAGTGGTTTCGTGACCACAAATTTGAGATAGAAATAATTGTTTTATAATTATTTTGGGGTTTATGATATGATTGCATGATTGTGTGAAAATTTCGTGATGAAATTCTATGCCTAAAGTGCTTAAATTGAAAGTAGGGACTAAATCGAATAAGTTGCAAAATTTACATTCTAGAAGTTTTTAGTATGAAATTGCTTTGGAATATTAATTAGGAGGTCTTAAATAGCAATTTGACCAATTTTAAGTTCATGGACAAAATTAGGACATGGAAGGAATTTTTGAAAGTTTAGTAAGGAGGGGCATTTTGGTCATTTGGATATTAAATGAAATAAAATGGGAAAAATAACACAAAAATTGGTCATCATCCTCCTTAGTTGCTGTCGAATTCTCCCTCTCTCCATAGCTAGGGTTTCTTCAACTTTCAAGCTCCATAGTAAGTGATTCCAAGCCCCGTTTTTAATGTTCTTTACGTTTTTAGAATCCCGGTAGCTCGATTAAGCTTATGCTAGTAATAATTTAACCTAGGGTTCATATTTGGAAAAATACCCATAGGTGAAATTTGTATATTTTGATGTTTTATGATAGAATATGAAGTTTTAAATTATGTTAAACAACTTGTGCTACTCGGTTTTAAGTGAAAACGAGTAAAACGGCATAATCGGTAAAAATACCTATTGTTCATAACTATATGTTAGAGTGAGGATTTGATGTTGTCGTAGAAGAGAAAAATGTTCAGCATGTCATAAAACATAAGAATAAGGGCTGAAATTAAATTTCCGAGCCTAGGGGCAAAATTGTAATTTTGTAAAAGTTAGGGGGCAAAAATGTAATTTTTCCATAATGTGATTTTTGGATTGAAATAAATAGTATGAGTGTTAAATGAGCTAAATGTGTTGTTATAGATCAAGAAAGGCGTGGAATTGACCTCAAACAGGGGAAGGAAAAAGTTTTGGACTAAATTACAAAATTTCCACATTTTGCACCGAGGTAAGTTTGTATGTAAATATTACATTAATTTCGTTTATATTCTTATATTTCAGCCTATTATATAAACATACTAGCTGATGTTAAAATATAAATCGACCATTGGAAGAATGGAAATAAACAATAGAGAGAGATCCCGATTGAACATTCGGAGAGATCGAATAAAATAGAGGGAGCGTAGCTAGGTCACATGTATGATGCTAAGTGCACATCATGTGTACAAGAAAGCTACGAGATACCATGTAGTAGCTAGGTCACATGTGTGATACGGGATGTATCCCATGTAAACAAGAGAGCTACGTGAGAGATAAATGTAGCTAGGTCGCATGCGTGATTCCAAGTGAAGGACACCATGTAGACAAGAGAGCTACGAGACAAATCGGCTAGGTCGCATAAGTGGTACTAAGTGTTCACCATGTGTACAAGAGAGCCGAACTAAATGAAGTATGATGGTGGAGCTGTGTGCTGAAACCATTAAATATCGAGGATTGATCCGAATTGTTCAACGGGATGGTTTTATGGTGACATTATGGTTATGGACCTACACTTGTGATGAATGAAATGTGGTGAAAATGATTTGTGGCATATATATATATGTAAAATAAAATGAGGTTAGCATAAAGAATGTGTGAAAGAGTGAAATTAGAATTAAAACTGTTTTGGATGGTAGCAGTGATGTGATTTTGAAAAATCACCAAAAATAGGAGGAATATAATTAGAGGTTGAATGAGATGTACAATTAAAGTTTAATGAGTCTACTTTCAAATAAAAGAAACAGAGCAAGCAAAGGAATTCTATATTTTGAGATATTTACAATTGTGTGTGACTTGCTCAGGATGAATATGTGATCCCCTGTTCCAACTTTGAAAAATCATTAAAAATTGTACAAAACAAATTAAGAAATATAGTTTACATGCGTAAATTCCTTATTGAGTCTAGTTTTAAATGAAACAGATTTTAGGGTTGTTTGAATTGTGTACTGAGAGAAATTCAATTTGTAGTGAACAGAGGTCAGATCAGTCGAGCTGTGTAACAGGGGAAAGTTTAACTAATAAACTGTACTAATCGGCTGAACCAAAAATTCTATAAAAAAATTATCAAGAAGCTTTAGGAATCTAGATTCAGGGAAATTTTACAGATTTGAATTTCGAGTTTTGTAACTTGAGTTATGATTTATTTAGTGAACATGACGCAGTAGAGACAACTTAATCAAAGTGGAGTGAATAGTGAAATTAAAGTAGATATACTTGAATTGTTGTGTAAACATATTAGATTCTTTAATTATTATTTACATACTTACTTACTAAGCTATAACCTTACTTTGTTTTCTCTCTTTTGTCTTATAGTGTCCTCCAGCCTGCTCAGGAGTTAAGGATCGTGAAGATCTGCCCGCACTATCAATACTTTAGGGTATTTGAGCTAAACGTTTTGAATTATGGCATGTATAGTAGGCTTAATTATTTTGTTACGCGTCATAATTGCCTAGGTTTAAAATATTGGTTACAGTACTCGACCAACTATTTTGTACAGGCCATTAAAGTTGGCTAATATTGTTCAAGACATATGTTATAACGATGCACTATCAAATTGGATGACATATTTCTATCTCGGTTTTGTTTAATGGTATATGTTATGTTCTGGTAATACCTCGTATTCTGTTTCGGCGACAGTAACGGGTAAGGGGTGTTACAAAAATAACATAATATAAAGCATTATAAACTTAAAAATGGGTTGGATCGGGCTAGGCTCTAGTCTTAAGTGTTCAAGCTCGAGCCCGACTCATATTTTAAATGAGCATAATTTTTTTGCCTAATCCCATTTTTTAGGCCTAATATTTTTACTCAAACTCTCCCAAATTTCAAACTTAGACAGGTAGATGACCCATAAACAGGTCTAGTAGAAACTTAGTGATAGATGACAACTACTCCACCAAAATCTAGTAAAAGTACCATGGATCCCCTTATACTAGAAGTCAAATTGCATTTTGTCCTTTTTATTCAAAAATTGGGCAAAGTGGTTGTTAAATGTTAAATCAAATAGTAATTTGTATGATTTCTATTAAAAATTACATCCATTTGTACTGTTAAAAACTGACGTGGCTAACAAAATAACTGGACAATGACACATAATGCATCATGTGTAGCGGTGTACAAATTTCAGGTAAAATCAATTTAACTGACCGAATTAATTCAGTCGGGAGTCGGTTAATAATTTTTTGAAATTCAGTTAACGGTTAATTCGGTTCGAAATCTGTTAATTAACCAAAATTAATAAATAATATTATAATATATAAGTATTAGCCCACGGTTAATTCAATTAATTTTTTATATGTTTTATACTTGTTTTAACCAAAAACCAAAAAAACATATAAATTTCGGTTAATTCGGTTAACCGACCGAATTAACCGAAAAAATTTGGTTCGATTATTTTTTTTGAAAAAATTTTGATTCGGTTAACGGTTAAGGGTTTAAAAGGGTCGATTAATTAGTTTAATGCTAGTTTGGGTCGATTAACCGATTGAATATCCCTAGTCATGTGTACATCATATTTATGTACAAAAATCGATTTTTAACGGTAGAAATGAATAAAATTTTTAATAGAACGACTAATTTGCTCTTTGATTTTAACATATAAAGATTAATTTACTTATTTTTATGTAAAGAGGGCAAAATATAATCTGACTTCTAACTTAGGAACCATGATACTTTTACAAATCTTGTTAAGAAAAAAAAAACTTCAAGTTACATACGTATCTTGCGAGAAGTTGTTCATAGTAGGTAGCTCAAATTTTCAATCGAATTATATGTGGCCAAGGATCAGATGCATTGAAAGAGCTCTATTTCAAAAAAGGCGCTACAAATTTAGATTTATTTATCCTTACCACAACTCTTCTTGAAGTAGTAAGTAGTATTGTTTATGTTGAATTATAGTGATTCACAGTAGGTCTAAAGTTGGAATCAAGAACTCCATCTCTTCTCCCTCTTTTCTCTGCAGTTATAAAACTTAAAATGAATAAATTATTAGAATAATAAATAAATATATTATATAAAACTTTAATAAATCATAAATTAAGATCTTGTCATGTCAAATCATCAAGAACAAAATAATAATAGAACTAGATGTAGAAGCGTACCTAAATCCATGAATTCCTTAAAATCTACGGATTCTTGGGGATTTGATCTTTCAAATTATCACACAAAAATTTAGATAATATTTGCTCTCTTTCCTAAGGATGGGATATTAGATAAGATATCTTGTGTGTAATTTGGGAACCATAACCCTAACATTTATAACATTGGCATATTAGTTCTAATTCCTAACTAGCCTATCATTAATTAGAATTTGATTAGAACTCAATTACTAAAGTATCTACACATATTTTGACCCATACTTTATTTAAAAATTAAAGCCCAATAAAACTCTAACCAAATTAGATCACTTTTAATTTGGGCTAACCTATCATGATTGTAAATAATAACATGTAATTACCTTTATTATATATGTGATGTCCATATTTTCCAACAATCTCCCACTTGGATCACACATATATATATACTAATTCCTTTATAATTACATGTCATTATATAACCTTATGAGCTCAAAATTTTACTATCATATCTAAAAGGTATTCCGAACAATCTCGTCCATTAATTATGCTAACATAGAACCAAGTTGACTTTCGTTACATATATCGTAACTAAATCCATCCCTAAACACATATATTAACACAAAAAATGACATACATCAAGTATGGATGTGTAACATGTAAATTACGTGCAATATGATCTAAACATGTCTAATTTCAACTAGTCCTCTTTAAATTTAAGTGAGGTCAGTATCAAAATAACAAACAGAGTGAATAAACTGAATACTTTATTTCTGATCAGAAAATAACCAAATACATAAATGTCTGAAAACAAACATAAAACAAATAAAATATAAATTCCTACTAAATCATGATATCCTCAAACAATGTAACACCCATGTGAGCAGTGTGCTCATGAAAGACCTTGGGTGGTAAATCTTTTGTGATCGGATCCACTATCATGAAGTTTGTCCTAATGTGTTCTATGGATATTTGACTATTTTGCACTCTTTCTTTCACAACTAGGAACTTTATGTCAATATGCTTTGACTTAGATAAACTCCTGTTGTTATTGGAATACAACACTGTTGACATATTGTCACAAAATAATTTGAGTGGTCTTTCTACATTTTACAAAATGCGCAGCCCTATGACAAAATTCCACAACCATATTCCATGGTTTGATGCCTTATATCATGCTACAAACTCTGCTTCCATAGTGGACAAAGTTACAAGTGTCTGTTTGACACTTTTCCAAGATATAGCTCCTCTAGCTAACAGGTAAATAGAGCCTGATGTAGATTTCTTGCTATCTTGGCACCCAACGAAATCAGAATCAAAATACCTTGCGACCTCCAAAAGATCCAAGCTCTTATAAGTAAGCATGTAATCTTTTGTTCTCTGAAGATATCTCATAACCCTTTTGGCTGCTATCTAATAGTCTATACCAGGGTTGCTTAAATATCTACCTAACATCCCAACAATGTACGCAATATTTGGACGTGTACATACTTGAGCATACATTAAACTCCCAACAGTTAATGCATAGGGAATCTTTTGCATTTTCTGAATTTTAAGGTTGCTTTTAGGGCATTAAGTAAGACTAAATTTGTCTCATTTAGCAACAGGGTTGTCACCTGGTCTACAACTTTGCAAGCCAAACATTTTGAGTACTTTATCAATATAAATCTTTTGTGATAATCCAAGAATACCTCGAGATCAATCTCGATGTATTTGAATTCCTAAAACAAAAAGAGGCATCCCCAAAATCTTTCATATCAAAATGCTTAAATAAAAACCACTTGGTTTTGTGCAATAAGCCTATATCATTAACAGTAAGCAAAATTTCATTGACATATAGAACCAAAAATATTTACTTACTCCATTGAATTTGTAATACACAAAATCATCAACAATATTCATCTCAAAACCAAACGAAACAATTATTTGATGAAACTTGTGGTACCATTGACGGGAAGCTTGTTTAAGTCCATAAATGGATTTTGTCAATTTATAAACCATATTCTTTAAGTCTTCCAACTCAAAATTTTCTGGTTGCACCATATAAATTGTTTCTTCAATATCGCCATTAAAAAACATAGTCTTAACATCCATTTGATGTAACTCAAGATCAAAATATGCAATAAACACCATGATTATCCTGAAAGAGTCTTTCGATGAAACTAGAGAAGAAGTCTCTGTAAAATTAATACCTTCTTTCTGAGTATATCCTTTAGCTACAAGATGCGCCCTATACCTCTCCACATTACCATTTGCATCCCTTCTGGTTTTAAATATCCATTTACAACCAATTGGCTTTGCACCTTCAAGTAATAGGACAAGTTTCCAAACTTTATTGTCTTTCAAAGACTTATACTCATCTTTTATGGCATCAATCCTCTTTTGAGAATTAGAACTTTTCATGGCCTGGTGAAAGTTGATTGGATCATCTTCCATCATTCCATTATCATCCTCATGTTCTTGGAGAAATACAACATAATCGTCTGGAATAACATTTCTCCTTTCTATTGTGGACCTCCTTAGTGACACTTGTTCTTAAGGTTGTTGAGTTTGTTCTTCTGGAACAATTATCTCATCTTGAATGGGGAATTGTTCAACATTGTCTTGTTGAGGTTCTGAATTCACTTCTTGATCAATGATAGGTATGAGAACTTGAACATCGTCAAAAGTGATAGTAGGAACTAAGGTAGAATCCAATTCCTCCTAAAAAACAATGTCTCTAACCTTATTTCTCCCCCTAAACTCAACATCCTAAAAAAGTGTTGCAGTTCTTGTCTAAAAAATATTCTTTATTATGGGATCATAAAACATATAGCCCCTAGATCACTCAGAATAACTAATAAAGTAGCTACTTACTGTTTTGGAGTTCAATTTCTTTACATGTGGCCTGTAAGGCCTTGCCTTAGCTGGATATCCCCAAATGTGAAAGTGCTTTAGACTAGGCTTTTGACCTATCCAAAGCTCATTAAGTGTTTTTGCAACTGTTTTATTGGGTACTCTATTCAGAATATAAGCTACTGTCTTTAATACTTCTCCCTAGAGGGACTCAGGTAAGGTAGAATAAGCAATCATGCTCCTTACCATATTCTTAAGAGTTCTGTTTTGTCTTTCAGCTACACCATTCATACTAAGTGATTTTGGCATGCTGTACTGTGGGACAATACCGCATTCCTCTAGGAATTTCACAAATGGTCTTAGACATTATTCACCTGAGCTATCATATCTACCGTAGTACTCACCACCACGATCAGATCTGACGTTTTTAATCCTTTTGTTGAGTTAATTTGTAACACCCCAAACCCAGCCCAGACGTTATGACCGAATCCGGCGTGTCACATTGAAGTGTTACTAGAAAAGTCATGTTTTATCTAAAGTCTTTCTTAGTGTTTAAAGAATATCTTCGTTATAAATCAAAGTGAATAGAAGCTGTGCACCAGGTAGGATGCCAGAAAAGAAGAGGTGAGTCAATTAGACTGCTTAAGTACCCAGCTCTCCACGGATCCAATCCTAGACATGCATACAACCATTGCCACACTTTAACTGAGTGATTGTTCATGGAAAACCAATTCGTTTAAAACCATTTGAAAAGGTTATTAATTTTGAAAACGTTTTCGTTGCAAAAGCTTTGCTTTGTTATCGTGATATTTTGAAATCAAGTCACCTTTTTAAAACGCACCCTAGAGCTATTCAATTTCAAACAATTAAAACAATATCATATCTAAGCTAACAAAACATACTAAAAACAGTTAAAAATAATTAAAGCGGCCTTGTTACAACCCGAAATATAACTAAAAAATAACTTAAAGAACTATTAATTTAATTAAAAACCATCTGCGCTGTCCACGTGGCCACCCTGAATCCTACCAACTCCAAGTCCCCAGTTTAAGGCTCACCTACAAGAGTAAAAAGGAAGGGGTGAGTTTGGAAAACTCAGTGTGTAAAGTAAACCCAACTAGAGCCTAAATCAGTTCAAGCTTTACTGGGCCTCAGCCCTATTCAGAAATCAGAGTTAATTGGGCCTTAGCCCATATCAATATTAATCTGGGCCGTAGCCCTATTACAAGTCAAGATATATTGGGCCTTGCCCATATTAACACGGTTGGGCCCATTTCAATACAGTTGGCCCATAACTGAGTAATCGTCTATGAATGTTATAAAATATTATTGACCATTCCAGGATGCCATAGGGAATGTACCACAATTATTTGTATGAATTAATTCTAATACGTCTTAGATCTGTTGACACCCAATCTCATGGTTTTGGTCTGTTTTCCCTTAATGCAATCGACACAGACATTAAAGTCTGTGAAGTCAAGGGACTCAAAAATACTATTAGACACAAGGCATTCAACTCTACCTTTTGAGATATGACCTAAGCGCTTATGCCATAATGATACTGAATTTTCCTTATTTAATTTGCGTTTAATATCACGTGATTCCACATGCAAGGTTTCATTATAGGATGCAACTGTTTCTAGCAAATAAAGGTTGTCATAAGTATTTAAATAACCAGTTCCAATAATATTTGAATTTAAAGACAAACTAAATTGATTGTTGATGAATGAACAATAAAATCTAAATTTTTCCAATGAAGAAACAGAAACTAAATTCCGTCTAAATGACAGTACAATAAAAGTGTCTTTTAAATCCAAATAAAAACCAGTTCCTAATAACAACCTAAAATGCCCAATCGCTTTCACTTTTACCAATTTTTCATCGCTCACGAAGATGTGTCTTTCACCATCACTTGGCTTTCGATAACTCAGACAACCCTCCATAGAAACACTTATGTGAGTAGCAGCATCAGAATCTATCCACTAAGTGTTTCTAGGTACTGGAGCTAAATTAATCTCAGAACATACCAAATTAAGAATTATACCTTTCTTTGCACGCCAAGCATGATATTTGGTACAACCTTTCTTTATGTGTCTAAACATGTTACAAATGAAACAACTCTCTATAGCTTGTTGTTGTTTCTTTTGAGCTAGACCCTTAGCAGTTTCATTCTGATATTTTCTTTTTTTACCCTTATCTTTCGGGGCATTAGCCAAATAAGCACTTTTAGACTTATCACACTTCAACCTTTCTTCCTTTCGCACACAATGAAAAATGAGCTCGTTTAGAGTCTATTTCTCCTTTTGACAGTTATAACTAATTTTAAATTGATTAAACTGTGCAAGAAGCGATACCAAAACCATAAGAATAAGCAATTCCTTAGAAAGCTCGATTTTAAGTGCCTTAAGTCTTGAAGTAGTATGAAACATCTCCATAATGTACTCTCTTACATTTCCTTGACCCTTATACTTCATAGACATCAAAGAAGTCAGAAGTGGTGTCATCTCAACCTTATCGTTTTTAGCAAAACATTTCTCAATTTCATCAAGGAAACCCTTGGCCTGAGTAATCTCTTCAGATTCTGTGCCCCTAAAGGCTTTTGGAATGTTATGTTTCATGATCATTAGACTCATGCGATTTGAACGATCCTACTTCTCAAAATCCCTCTTAACATCAGAGGTGCTTTCCGCAGTGAGAGGTGCAGGTTGTTCTTCCCTTAATGCAAGGTCTATGTCCATATAGCCAAGCACTATAAGTAAGTGCTTTTTTCATTCCTTAAAATTAGTTCCATTAAGGATTGGTATAGAATTTATATTAGTAGATATTGTGGCAGCAGAAGATAAATTAGATGAATATAGAACAAATAAAAATAAGCTTAAATCAATATTTATAAGTAAACAATAAATTCAAGATAATGGCTAATCTCATCTTAAGATACCAAGTACAAAATTAATATCAAGTCTTTGAATAGTAATATTAATAGTAAGCGATACTCTTGTTGTAGCAATCAAACATTGACAATAAATAATGTCAAACAATTAATTAATCTTTGGAATAACTTATTGCTCACAAAAAAATACCTTATAATTCTCACACATTTATCACCACAGATGTCATTAAAATTCTATCAAATATTAACTTACCTTTGGGTCAATCAATAAACGCATGAATCACGAAAATATATAATCATCTTGATATTTCAAATAAACTAATCTACACAAAAGAGGTCACTATGGCGACATTTTGTTTCAACTAATCTATTTAAAATATTAGACATTCTTAATTAAAAGCCAAAATCTGAATTTATTTATTTCAAAATATTTACCTTAATTTCATCTTTCAATCAAATTAAAAGATAATCATATACATATTTATTTAATTTTTCAAAACAACTTGCATTAAACCAATCAAAACATGCGTATATTATATATTTATATATATAAATGAAACATATGAAAATGTGAACTTCTTTCCAATTTTTTTAACAAAATGTCGTATAGGTTTATTTATTTATTTATTCACTTAATAAAAATTGAAACACTTGCAAATTGAAACAAAAATGAAAAAAATATTGAATTTAATATGACCATTCGCAAATATTTCAAACTCTGTAATTGAATTTACCAATTTGAAAATCACCCAAATTAAAAATTAAAACAAAACCCTAAAATTTTGATATGAATTCAAGATAATCAAGATCTAAAAAAAATATTTTAATATAAACCTTCAAAGATCAATATATATATCCAAAAAAATAAAACCCATGAAATTTCATGAATCAATCATTCAAATGAAAAACCTTAATCAATTCTCAATGATTCGATATGACGAGATTCTGATACCACTTGTTAGAATAATAAATTAATATATGATATAAAACTTTAATAAATCATAAATCAGGATCTTGTAATGTCAAATCATCAAAAACAAAATAAGAATAAAACTAAATGCGGAAGCGTACCTAAATCCATGAATCCCTTGAAATCTATGGATTCTTGGGGATTTAACCTTCTAAATTAGCAAACAAAAATTCAGAGAATATTTGCTCTCTTTTCTAAGGATGGGATATTAGAAAAGATATATTGTGTGTAATTTAGGGACCATAGCCCTAATATTTATAACATTGGCATATTAGTTCTAATTTCTAATTAGCCTATCATTAATTAGAATTTGATTAGAACTCAATTACTAGAGTATCTAAACATATTTGACTCATACAACCAAATTAGATCACTTTTAATTTGGACTAATCTATTATGATAATAAATAATAACATGTAATTACTCTTATTATATATGTGATGTCCATATTTTCTATTGTAAATAAATTCTAGACCATTTCCTTTTTACAATTTTTTAAAATAAGGCCCCTCCTTGAATTCTCGATTGGATATAAGTACATACATCAAAATCAACAAAAATAATCATTACAAGTCTTAATTCAACTTAAATTAGAAGTAAGCTTGCGGTTAGACTGGTAATCACTAATTTGACAAGTAATTAAGAAGGATTGCGGTTTTGAAGTAATTATGAAATAAAACCCCTATTAATGTGAATGCTAAAATCAATCTGTAAAATCAACTCAATCTTATTTTTCTTCCTTTTCATCAATTTGTTTGAGAATTTTGCGCCTTTGAAATTAGGAATTTAAGTTTTAGTGTTGATTGATGAATTGGTCAATTCAAATTTGTGAAATTCTAGAGATAAAAAACAAAAGAAAAAGATGATCCTAAAAGTGATGAACAAAATATAAAAATAAAAAAGTGAAGGACAAAAAATATTAGAGAAAAACATTAGTGACACGTAGAGTCATATGTAATTTGGCGGTTGAAACATGAAGCTGAGACTCTAACCAACTACAGCCTCTCATTCCCACACCAAAAGATAATAACACTCAAATTCCAAACCAAAAGAAGAAGAAAACCAAAGTAATTTCACGGGAAACGCAGAGAAATTTACAAAAAAATGAAAGCAATATCACCACCATCAACGGCGGCTATAATCATCCATTCCCATCATCACTACCTAAATCACCGTCGTTGGTTTTTATCTCCGCCGCCTCCATCAAACCGGCAGTTCCACCCCGCAGCGTCAATCACCCGACCCCATAGTCTTAAACTTACTTTCATAACAAAAGCGGCCGATTCAACTTCTCAGCCTAATTCAGCAAAAACCATTGTCGCTGATGATGGATTCTCATTGTCCAAGGTAATCAATCTTTTTTTTTTTCCTTTCTAAAGGAGTTTTTTTTTTCTTTTTATGATTTTGAACGAGTTGGTTGTTCAGTTGAAGTATAGGTTTGGTATTATATACAAATTGCTAGGCCTACCTTGAAGGCATCTTGATATTGCGTAGTTACCCTATTTCCAGAAATTCATAACCTTGATTCTGATTTAAAGTTAAAACTAGTTAGAGAAATAGTTTGATAATGCTTATAATTGCTAGTGTTTGTATGTATGTGTGTGTGTGTGTGTGTGTGTGTGTGTGTGTGTGTGTGTATTTCTCTTGTCTTCTTATACTCGGATGAATATAATTATTGATAATTGTTTATTTGCAGCTTTCATTTGGTGTTGTTGGACTCGGTTTTGGAATTTCGCTCCTCTCGTGAGTACTTTACCAGTTGGTGTTTCCCTCTTTCTCTTTAGCGTATTTGGTTTATACTTGGTTACATTCTGAACATACAGGTATGGTTTTGGGGCATACTTCAACATTCTTCCGGGATCCGAATGGTCCGCGATAATGCTGACTTACGGCTTCCCTCTTGCAATAATCGGAATGGCCCTCAAGGTAAATGTTTTCTTCCTTGGAGTAGGATTGAAATGGATATTTGAAAACATTATGTTTCATATTTCCTCATCAAATAGTGGATTCAGATATCTGAAATTAGGACTTCCACGACATAGTTGCTTGATGCATGATGGTTCAACTTTGTCTGGGCTTATGTTGGGAAAGCCTGACTATACATTTTCATCATGATCTTATTCGGTTGTCGGTTGTATTACAGTACGCAGAACTGAAACCGGTGCCTTGCTTGACTTATTCGGATGCTCAAATGTTGAGGGAAACCGCTGCCACTCCTATCCTTAAGCAGGTACTTTCGAAATCAGATTCTTCATCCAAACTCATTTGCAACACTCACACCGAAGTTGGAGTAACTTAGCTTCTCTGCACAATGGCTAAATTAGGTTGCATTAGTTATCTTCAATTTCCAACTTGAATTTGTCAACCTGTCCACCATCATGGGACTACATCTGTGCTTATTCATTTCAATTCTGTGGATCACATCAAAAAATGACTTTTATTTAGCTTTCATTAGGTAAGGAATGATGTTACGAGATATCGCTACGGGGATGAACAGCATTTGGATGAGGCATTGAAACGGATTTTCCAGTTTGGTCTGGTATTTCTTATGTTACTCTGACTCTTTACTTTTGTTTAAGTATCAATGTTTGACACTCATATTCGAAAAATGAATATAAGGATATAATCTCTAAAGATCCTCCGAACACATGAAACAACTTTAAAATATCTCGCCATACCAGTGTTGAACACATGCACTATTTGACACTTGCATTTGAATCCAAGTAACACGTAATATGTTTTTTAATCTGTAAACGCTATCACAAAAATTATTGAACAATAACCAACCCCTACATATAATGGGGGAAATCGAACCTAATTCATTGCCAATTTGCTATGTGTTGTAAAATTTCCTATATCCAAATTTAAGTTATTTGATGTCAGCTCTTTTTCTGTATCAACTTTCAGGGCGGAGGAATTCCAAGGAGAAATGCACCTATTCTTCAAATGATCCGGGAAGAAGTAAGTTTTTTGAACTTCGGTTTAATCTCTAGCATGAAATTTTTTTTTTTGCTGATCATAAATGGAAAATATCATTGGTGTTTGTCATTCGCAATTTTGATGAACACGACTTAAGAGTACATTAATAAGCAAATGCGTCCAATATGGGAACTTGTTTTTCCCCTATGGCATATAAAATAAACATATGTGATTTCTGAAGAATATTTCGGCAATATGTTACCACAACTCTTCCTTTTCTTGAAGTATTCTTGTCCAACACATTTGCGTAAGCGTTTGGGATATGACTCTCCAAGAACCATCCAAATAAATGAAAAATATACGACTCGTATTAATATTCAAGATGCACACCTAAAAATTCGAGTAATATAATTTTAGTGTCTTTCCATTTCCAAAGTGATGTTTGATGCTTTACTTTTTATTTTTTTACCATGTCTTAGGTCACAGAAGATGGTAAATATTGTTTAGTCCTGGTGTTTGAGGCTAAAGCTTTGGAGTTGTCGGATTTCGAAAAGAGACAGGTAAACTAATATGCTCGTACTGTTTTGATTTCTTATTTTACTTGATGTTTCCATGTTTAACACTCTATGTGTCAAACATATTTGAACATAGGCATAGATTATAACCCTCCAAAAACGTGAACAAGCTTGAAATAATTAAAACATATTCAGTGTAAAAAGCGATCCAAACGGATGAATGTGTTGGCCAATCAAATAAAGTAAAAATAAATTTATTTTTATATTAAATGATTAGTCAATTCGTGTCAAGAATCTGGATCGAATCGGCCAAAACAGTTCTAAAAAACAAATTTCAAGTCTTAGCTGCGTGACCCGACTCGTGAACATGTCTACCTATTAAGTTATGGTATGTGAATTTAAGACATTATTATTCTATAATTCCTTAATTTTAACTAAAATGATGGCTTCTTAGGCAAAATTTGCTTCGTTCTTTGGACCAGGGATCTCTGCTGAAGTAGGTGCGTTTTCACTTTTCTACTCCATAGAAATTGCCTGTGTAGGTATATACATATAAAATGCTATAAATAACATTTTATAGTATTAAAATTTTAATTATCCAACCATTGGATTTAGTAATATATTTGCATTCATCGTGCATGTCAATTTTGAATTGAATCTGATATTTTTTTATATAATTGAGAATATTATATTTATCAATATATATTTATTAGTTGAAAGTTTTTATCTTAAATCATTTTTAATTTATTTAAAATTTGATGTGTGTGATCTACATGAATAGAATATAAAATATGATGGTGAAATTAATTTTACGCTTACATAACTTTTTATATGATTTATATTTTATCGACCCGACCTTCATATTTATATTTTTTCACTTAAATTATGTCAAATTTTCAATAATTTAAAATATTTTTCAGATACAAACCACTTTCAACCATTAAAAATACTAAAAACAATAATTATGTAAAATTTGTTTAATATTTTTTTTATGGCTCAGGAAGGAGAGAATAACCTATATGAAGTTAGACTTATTTCAAATTCCACCTACAATGCTTCATCAAGTACATCATGATTTCTTCTTTTGCTTGTGAAATTTTGTATTTTATATATATATATATATATATATATATATATATATGTATGTATATATTAATTTGCATACGTTTTATATTGACATTAAAGTTACAAGGAAAAGAAAAAGAAAATTTAGAACAATTGAATTTTTTTTTTTGTTCATCAGCTAGAATTGATCTTTCATATGGTTGCTAAAATGTATTTTGCTTAGGAAGAACTCTTCATTTTTTATTATTATGATGCCTATTTAGCAATATTGGACTAATCGGTGTGATTAATAATCAGATTAGAAACTTAAGGCATGTTACGAACAAATAGGATATTTTAAAAACATATGATAACATACACTGAAAGTTGAGTATTGCTACTAAAATGGTGAACACTGACGGGGCTGTCAAACGAATTTTACCATAAAAACAACAAACATAGCAGCATAGCATCGAAGAAACCATAAAATTAAAAGTTATCATCCTGGAGAGGGATTGGATTAGAATATTTGAGTATCAGGGTAATTCTGTTGCTGTTGGCCTTAATGGTCTGTTCATCAGTGTTATTCATCAGCACGAGGTTTCGAAAAGTATTTAGTAGTGGAATACCCCCTTCAACGCTTATTATTCAGTGCCTCAAAAGTTTACCCAAAACTTACCATTTCCTAGCACCACTTTTTGCTTGACCAACCCAGGAATCGTCTTCGCAGTTAATTATATGAATTTCATACATCATTATTACTGATTTCAGATTAAAAGAATGTAGAACAAGCACACCGTTTTTTCATTTTTCTTTGAAATCTGCAGTTATGGTAAATTTCCAGTTTTGGTCTTTGTATTCTTTATACTTTAATTTATATATTCTACATTAAAAAAACGCCTTATATTTCTTTTTTCTCAAATTGTACAATAGTAATTAGTTTTCAATCCTTATTAAAATTGTAATTTAATTTCTTTATTTTAATTTTCACCTAATTATATAAAAAATTGCGATCGACATTCTTTAAGTTACACGTGCCAATCCTTTGCTTTTTTAGATTATAATAATGCTGAAATTTTAATGTACAAGCCCAATTTTGGGACCCAACTCAAACCTACCCAAAACCCATTACAACCCAAGCCCAATAGGCCCAAAATAATGTAGCCCAAACCTTTAGAGCAAAACAACAGATTTCAAACCCTAGGTGCGCCGCACCTAGGGTCTTCGACTCAACCACGCCTCAGTGCTAGTGGCACCTCCACCACCGCCTCGCTCCACTACCATTTGCCTGCGACAACAATAGGAGGATAGACAAAATATTAAAAGAGAAAAACATGTAATGGCTATATATATATAAAGCCGAATCAAAAAAAGGGGGAATTTTTGATTTCAACAAACAAGAGTCTGTAGTCAAAGGCATAGAATATCCAATCAAAGAGCAAAACGTTAAAGAAAGAAACGAAAAACATTGAATCAAAAAAATCAGAAAAACAAAGGTGATTTCATTTTTCCTTCGATTTATTTTTCTTTTATTTTCCTTTTCTATTTTCACACCCTTTCATTCGCACATATACATGTATTGTAAATAAAATAACAATATAAAAAAGAGGGAAAAGTTACAGGACGATTTTCGACCACCGTGTACGACGTGGCCGAGCTGCGGCGGCGCTTACTGTGGGCGTGGTGGGACCGAGGCCGAACCTCGTCACTTGCAGAGAGAAATCTCTCTCTTTTTTTTTTTTTTTTTTCCTTTTAACTCAGAAGAATGAAATTTCAGCAAAAATTTGGCCTTTATAGTTTCTGCAGTGCGACGTCGTTTGGGGCAAACATTCCATCCCCAAAAGCGGCGTGTTTCATGCTGAACCGAGGACCCGACCCGCTTGTGCCAAGGATCCGCGTGTTTTGGGACTGAAGGTCTATTTGCGCCTCGATCCCTCCGCTTTTGAGGTTTGGTTTCCATCTGGTCCTATCTCGTTTCTTTGATATTTCTAAATTTGATCGCTTCTTTTGTTTTTGTTACAATTTGGTCCCTAGACCACTCAAATGGCCAAGCACCCGAACAGTGCCGTTTATGAGTATGGGTTAATTTCCTATGTGGCCCTCAGATTTACCAGTGATTCATTTTAGCCTCCAATCTGCATTTCGCTATTTTTATTTTAAAATCTATACTCGAACTTTTGTTTCTTCATAATTTAATCCCATTTCTTTATTATTACTATTATCATTATTATTTGTTGCTTGATATATTATTGTTATTATTTTTATCCTCATTATTATTATTATTATTATTATTATTATTATTATTATTATTATTATTATTAATATTATTATTATTACTATTATTTGATACTATCATTACTATTATTATTCTAATTACCATTATTACTATTATATATATACATACCTTTTATTATTATTCATGTACATATATTTTAAATATTATTACCATTATTATTTTATCACTTACATGGTTATTATATATATACATACCTTTTACTATTATTCATGTACATATATTTTAAATATTATTACCATTATTATTTTTATCACTTACATGGTTATTATTATTCTATTAATATATACTTTATTGCATATGTACGTATATACTTGTAAATATCGTATCGTTTGTACATTCTATTATGTATATTTTATAACTATTATGTGCTCATTTCATATATATCCCGCATATTTTAATATATCATATATATTTTTCGTTTCTATTATTATATATATTTTAATACCATATGTATTATTATCGTCTTATACTATTGCTATTATTATTATTTTCGTCATCATCGCCATTTTTCTTTTGTCATGTTTTATGCATCTTTATTATTTCATGTATTCGAGGGTTTTATTTTCTTCATGCATTTGTTTATATTTACACATTACTAGACCTCGCTATCATTTCATTTTATATAATTGCTCACATTATTATTTTTGTTATCGTCACGTTCATTATTATACATTATTATTAATACCAAAATTTGCCTTTATAAATCACGTTATATTTTGTCACTCAATATATTCAAACAATTCTTTCATAAAAGTAATATCCTATATTAGGCAATTCGAGATAATCGTGCCCTAACTTACTGGTTTCGACTTTTCTCATTTAACCTAAATAACGGAATATATTCTTTTAAATCATTATACGAGTTTTGAAAATGCTTATTCTCAAGATGTGAAGTGTTGTGCCCTAACTTAACGGGTATGATATTTTGTCATCTCGAAATAAGAATTTTGTTTAGAAATAAAGGCAATATTCGGTGTTTGAGAATTGAGAAAACGCACCCTAACTTACTGGGTTTCGACTTCTCTCGTTATTCTAAATAATCGAATACCCTTTTAATAAAATACACGATTTCATAAAAGGCAAGCTCGCTCTCGAAAATTTAAGATGTCGTGTCCTAACTTACTGGGTGTGACATTTTATATTTTGAGACGAGAGGTCTTTAACACTTGAGCTTTTATAAAGAAGGATCGTATTTTAAAATTCTTTCAAATTTTTTTTAATTTTCGACACTAAGACACTAATTAATCAACTAGGTACCAATTTTGGGCATATCGAGGATGCTAATCCTTCCTCGTGCGTAACCGACTCCCGAACCTGTTTTCTTGATTCTCGTAGACCAAAATTGTTGTTTAAATAAACCAAACTATTTATTAAAAACAACCACTTTTATGAGGTGACCCGATCACACCTCGTCAAAAAGGATTGGTGGCGACTCCCGTTCTTTTATTTTCAAAATCCAAGTCGATTCCTGTTTTTTTCAAAAAATGGTTACGACAGCTTGGCGACTCCACTGGGGACACGAATGAGAGAGTCAAGCCACAAGTTGATTAACTCTTGTCTTTTTATCGAAAATAAAAAATTTGGTTTTAAAATACGATCCTTTCATTGCATTTCATCAGCTATTTTTGTGGTACCATACCTACTGCCTTGGTTCGAGTTTTTAAATAGTTTTGCATATTGCATGACCGCTGTGGTCACACCCCTTTAAGTGGGAGTGAGAAACTACTCCTTTGTGAGGTTTTACCTCCGTGCAGGATAGTGGATCGCTTTCGGGATACATCCGTACCTATGTCTTCGTAAGATTTTCATCTCCGTGCAGCCATAGGGAAATGTATTCCCGAATCGAACTCTCGATCAGATGAGCCTATAATGGGTGAAGATCGAGGAATCTACTGGTTCAGGTACCCTTATTCTAGAATCAAACCCCATGTAGTGAGCCTTAAGAACCCACCCTAGGTAGAGCCACTCCGAAACCCTAGTGATTACCTAAGCAAGTGCTATATTTATTATTCTTTGTTTGCTTTGAACTGCGTATAAATTACTGACTTGCTTTGTTTTACTTTTATTGTATTTGCATGGCATTTTCATCATAAAAGGTGTTGATTCACATTCGGTTCCTAAATAGATAGCTTATCATGGAAAAGGGGTTTTTTGATAAAGTAGAAGACAACGCGGCTGTCCGGATATGGGCTGAGACAACACAACAAGAGAAAGGTGACAGTCTTACCAAGGAGTATGTGTCAGAGCTATGGAATTTCACTCGGATCAGCAGAACCGAAATAATCTCCAAGAGTTGAAAGAAATATGGAACCAGTGGGACGACGAGGTCAAACAGTTATTTTATTGTCATTACGGTGATTTACCTTATCTGCTTGATGTCAAGGTAGACGAGCACCTGTTTCGAGCCCTTGCCCAATATTGGAATTCTGCTTACAGTTGCTTCACTTTCGGGAAGGTAGATTTGGTACCTACTATAGAAGAATACACGACCTTGCTCTGTTGCCCAAAGATTCAGATAGACAGAATTTATACCAGACCTGCTAACGTCCCAGCATTTTCAAAAAAACTGATGAACATCACGGGGATGAGCAAACAGTGGGTGACAACCCGGATCAAACATAAAGGAGATTGTAAATGCATCCCATGGAGGAACCTGAGGGATTTAATCTTAGCGCACCCTGACGTGAAGAAAAGGGTAGATGTCTTCGCTTTGAGCATCTATGGACTGGTCATCTTCCCCAAGGTTTTGAGGCATGTAGACGAGGCTGTTGTTGACCTTTTTGATAGGCTTGGTAAAGGAACCACATCTGTACCCGCAATCTTGGCGGAAACTTTCAGATCATTAAATGTTTGTAGAAGAAGCGGTGAAGGAGATTTATTAGATGTGCACACTCTTGCTATCTGGTTCCACGACCATTTTGGAAAGTGAAAATGTCTCATATCGTATCTTCTCGAAAATTACTCTCCATTGAAAGAGTTAGTGGCTACACCGAGGCGAGATGATGTAACAGAAGAAAATTGGATAACGGTTCTCCAAAATCTGCAAGAAGAAGATGTTGAATGGAGAGCCCCGTGGATGGTCCCTGATGAAATATTATATCGATACGGAGATTTTGATTGGGTTCCCTTGTTAGGAGTATGGGGAGCCGTCGGATACGCTCCTCTGCTTGCATTGCGACAATACAGATCCAAATAGTTTACACCACCAACATACGGGTTAGCCCAGTGCGAGTTCACGTTCACAGGGAATAATTACAAAAAGAAAGTTCGCGAGATATCAAATGTCTGGAACCAAGCTCGTAAAATAAAGAAGTTTGCTGCCAATCCCATGACTACTCTTGAGTACGACCGATGGTGGAATCAGAGGATTAACGACAACATCCCTACATCAAATCAAGGGAATCCTCAGTTGATAGAAGAGCACTTGAAAGTAATCCCATCTGAGCTGGAAATCATCAGGCAAGATTTCGAGAGAAAGAGTCTGGAGCTAGAAAAAAAGATCGAGCATTTGGAAGAAGAAAAGATGCAGTTAGGGTTAGACGTCGATGCCCAGAAACTAGAAGCTGAAAGACTCAGAAAAGGGAAAAACAAGGCCGAAGAGGACTTAGACAGTTTGAAAACGGACTATAAGAAGCTGCACAGATCAATGAGAACCGCTGGGTTAGGAAAAACATCCGAACAATGGCGACATAAAGTTAAAGAAGAACAAAGCAAAGCCAACCAGTGGGAGGAAAAATTTCACGATGCTCAAGCTCGAGAAGGTGCTCTGAAAAGAAGTTTGGTAGAAAGTCGGAATGAGAAAGAAGGGTTAAAGATCCGGATATCAGAGTTAGAGAGGTTATTGTACCAGTATCGCTCGCGTAACTCTGCAATCGAGTTGAAAGCTAGTCAGAACAGAATCGAAGAATTAAAAAAGAATATAGAAGAACTCAAAATAGCGTTGCAAAATCGTGAACTTCAGATAGAACTCCTCGAAGTAAATATCGAGCGATAGAAGGAGCAACTTCATCAATCCCAAGACCAAGTCAGGAGCAGGGACTACATCATGGGCGAGGCTTTGACTCAAGTACGAGAAGTGGCTGACCACTTGCAAACGTTAGCAGTACAAGCCGATGTGCTGAGTTTAAAATACGAGTTAGAGTCGGACCGAGGCCAAAAGCTAGCTTGGCTTCTTAGACAGGTCAAGGCCTTAAGTATCAGGGCCAAGCCTTATATGTAATCTATTTTATGTAAAGAAACTTGTTTTCTAGAAAAGTTACTCTAATGAAATCGAATTGGAATCAACCCCTTTTTGCATTCATCGCATTCATTGCATTCATGCATCAGCATTGCATCATACGCACTAAAACTCACAAGAAACCCTAAAATCATGGCGCTTACCACGGAACATCGTTATGGTACAAGAGGAAAACAAAAGCAATGGATCAAAGGTTAGAGATTGGAACAAATGCAAAAGAGATGCAGGATCAACTACAAACACGTATGCAAGAACGGTGGCCAAAATCCAAGAAGATGTAAGGGACCGGATGTTGGAGTCCCAAAGAAGTATGATGGATCAATTAACGCGTCTATTGGCTGGTGGATTAGAAAAAGGGAAAAGCCCCATAACCAATAATGGAGATGACAACGAAGATCCCGTCTACCCTTCGGGGTTTGTCCCAGCGGACGTTCAGACACAACCTGATGTGTACCCAAGAAGGCCATCAGTCACAATCAGGCCTCAACCATTTCAAGCCGGTGTCTCGGCACAGATGAATTATCAGACTGGTTCGGGCTCTAATCCGGGGGACAATCCGACCAACCCTGTGGTCCTCAATCTTGATGAAGTAATAGAAACAGAAAAGACAATGGTAGAATTCCCGAGAGAGCTTGAAGAAAGATGTAAATGGTTGGAAGAAAAATTTAAAGAAATGGAAAGCACCGACTATCGTGGTAGGATTGACGCTAAGGAATTAAGTTTGGTTCCAGACCTGGTGCTCCCTCCCAAGTTCAAAACTCCAGAATTTGAGAAATACAACGGGACTAGCTGTCCCGAAGCTCACATCATTATGTTCTGCAGACGTATGGCAGGCTATGTCAATAATGACCAACTATTGATCCACTGTTTCCAGGAAAGTCTAGTTGGGGCCACTTTTAGGTGGTACAACCAACTGAGTCGTAACCATATCAGTTCATGGAGGGATTTAGCACAGGCTTTCATAAAGTAGTACAGTCACGTGACAGACATGGCCCCTGATAGAGTCACATTACAGAACATGGAGAAGAAACAAAATGAGAGTTTCAGGCAATACGCCCAAAGATGGAGAGAGGTAGCAACGCAAGTTCAACCACCTCTTCTGGAGAAAGAAACGACCATGCTCTTTATCAACACGCTGAAGGCTCCATTCATTAACCACATGCTAGGGAGCGCTACTAAAAGCTTCTCAGACATAGTAATGTCTGGAGAAATGATAGAGAGCACGATAAGATGTGGAAGGATTGAAGCAGGGGAAAGTGCTAAGAGATCAACCCCGAGAAGGAAAGAGAACGATGTGAACAACACGAGTATGTATAATAAGCCAGTCACCATGAGCCAACCAAAGGTGGTGACTACCAGCCATCAGGGCTCCGCAAGATGGGACTTCAACCCAAGGCCTAACACGGAAAGAGTCCAGTTTACTCCTATCCCGATGTCCTACAAGGAATTGTACCAGAGCTTATTCGATGCCCATGTAGTGTCACCCTTCTATCTAAAACCAATGCAACCCCCATTCCCCAAGTGGTACGACGCAAACGCCCAATGCGAATACCATGCAGGAGCCACAGGGCACTCAATAGAAAACTGCACCACTTTCAAGAAGCTGGTTGAAAGACTCATCAACATGGGGGTTGTGAAATTTGATGATACATCCAGTGCGGAGAATCCATTACCTAACTATGGGGATAAGGGAATAAATGCGATAATCTAGAGTTCGGGGAGAGAAATTAAGATAAATGTTGTAGAAGTAAATACCCCGTTGAAAGAAGTATGGAAGAAAATGGTGGAAAGAGGTTTGATGGCGCAGAATTCGGGGGTCAGGCCTCGAGAAGCGAAGAATTATTGTGAGTTCCACGATCAAGAGGACCATGAGATTCAGAAATGCAGCCAATTCAGGGCTTTAGTACAATGATTGATGGATAATAAGGAGCTGGAATTCTTCGAATATGTCAGGAACCGGGAAGAAGCGGATGTGTGTGCCTCAAGAGAGGTCGACGAAGGATGTTTACAAAGTCCACCACCCAAAGGTTATCATATCACGTCCGAAAATGAATGAAGTTGGGGCACAAGTCGCACCAAAAGTCGTGATCCGAAACCCGTTGCTTTCCTTATAAAGATAGCAAGAGGGTACCATGGAATTACAGCTGCAATGTGATGATCCCAGGAAAGAAAAGCCGGCCAAGATTTCGCAACAAAACCAAGATGTAGGTTTTTACACGCAGTGGAGAGCGTTATGTTCCCGAGGTACAGGAACCAAAATTACCAAGAAAGAATCCCGACAAGAGAAGCAAAGGAAAAAAAGACGGTCGAGTTTGAATCGCCATCAATGAGTCAAGAATCGAGAATGAAGCCGAGAATTCTTAAAATTTTAAAACATAGTGAGTACAAATGTCGTTGAACGACTACATAAGCAACCAGCTCGTATTTTGGTGCTAGCCTTACTTGAGCTCGAAACGACGGAGCGCGTTAATGAAAGTGCTGAACGAGACATACGTCACAAGACGACATCTCTCACAACAAACCGACCGCTGGTCAACAATATCGTACGACAATTTTATTTTCTTTAACGACGACGAAATACCACTAGGAGGCAAGGGGTCCACAAAGGCCTCAGACATTACCACGCGTTGCAAGGGATACACATTACCGGGGTATTGATCGATAATGGATCAAGATTAAACGTCTTACCCCTATCCACACTGAATAGGTTGCCCGTGGATAGTTCCCATATGAAAACATGCCAAAATATAGTAAGGGCGTTTGACGGTACTGAAAGGAAAGTAATGGGGAGGATTGAATTACCCCTTCAAATCGGTCCTAGCATGTACGAGGTAGACTTCTTAGTAATGGACATCAAACCCTCTTACAATTGCCTATTGGGAAGACCATGGATCCACTCAGCAGGGGCAGTGCCGTCATCATTACATCAAAAGCTTAAACTTATAATGGAGGGTCGATTGGTGACTATAAATGTGGAGGAAGACATTATTGCATCTGTTACCAGCAATGCACCATATGTGAGGATAGATGATGAAGCCATAGAATGTTCTTTTCGATCGTTGGAATTTGTAAATGCGACCTTTGTTGTCGAAGAAAATAAAGTCCCGACATCCAGACTTTCCAAAACCACAAGAATGGGACTACAACTGATGGTTGGGAAGGGAGCCTTGCTAGGGAAAGGACTTGGAAGAAGCCTACAAGGAAGGGTCGAAGTACCTATGCCCACAGACAAACGGGACCGCTTTGGCTTAGGATTCAAGCCAGATGCAAGACAAAAGAAAAAGGAACTTGAGAAGAAGCAAGAAAGAAGGAGAGCGCGATCGAGTGGGGGAGAAATCGAATGGGAACCAATGATCTTCCCCCATATATCGAAGACTTTTGTAACTGGAGGGTTCATTCACTCCAAGTGGAAGACGTTGGGAAAGGAAATCTTGGAAGGAATGATGGAGAGTTTGGACATCAACGCCATATATGAAGAAGGAACTGGGGTAGAGAATTTGTCGGGCATTCGCCCCTATGAGCCGGGAAGCGTTCTGAATAATTGGACTGTGGAAGAGATTCCTATAGTCTTTAGAACTAACTCAGAGTAATGTCCAAAACACACTTATTACTCTAGGCCTAGGAGTAAGAAGTGTCATTTTGTGAAATAGGCTTATGTTCGAAGTCGTTATTTCAATAAAATGCATCCTTTAGACTTATTTCATGCAAATATTTTTCATTCATCATACCATACACATCTTTGTTCTTAGATTCTCTTGTTCTTTGTATCTTCCTTTGTACGTACAACAGGTCTTCAGATATCAATGATGTGAGTGATGCTGCGACTCATTCAGAGTCTCCTTTTGAGCGGGATATGTGTCTAGAAGGATCTCAGAACTTTGAAGATGACGGAGACTGTAACTTGTCCCCTGACTTGTTAAGGATGGTAGAACACGAGGAGAAACAAATTTTACCCCACAAAGAGACTGTAGAGGTCGTGAACTTGGGAGATGAACTAGAAAGGAGAGAAGTAAAGATCGGAGCTTGCATCACCACAGAGATAAAGCAAGACCTTATTGAGTTACTCCAAGAGTTCAAGGATGTCTTTGCATGGTCATATCGGATATGCCCAGGCTAAGATCGACCTTGTGGTACACAGCTCCCCATCAAAGAAGAATGCAAGCCAGTTCAAAAAAGCTTCAAGGATGCGGCCCGATGTTCTTGAAAATAAAAGAGGAGGTCAAGAAGCAATTTGATGTTGGTTTCTTACAAGTAGTTAAGTACTCGAATGGGTAGCCAATATCGTCCCGTCCCCTAAAAAAGATGGGAAAGTACGGATGTGTGTAGACTACAGAGACTTAAACAAGGCCACCCGAAAGATAATTTCCCATTACCTCATATCGACACCTTAGTGGACAACACGGCAGTTACTCACTTTTCTCCTTCATGGATGGTTTCTCGGGTACAATCGGATCAAAATACATCCCGAAGACATGAATAAAACCACATTTGTGACCATGTGGGAATCTTCGCTATAAAGTAATGCCGTTCGGATTGAAAATGCGGGAGCAACATATCAGAGAGCCATGGTAACCCTATTTCATGATATGATGCATAAAGAAATTGAAGTCTATGTTGACGACATGATCGCCAAATCTCGGACTGAAGAGGAGCATGTGCAAGTCTTGAGAAAATTATTTTTGAGGTTGAGAAAATTCCAGCTGAAACTCAATCCAGCGAAGTGTACCTTTGGAGCCAGGTCTGGAAAACTAGTTGGATTCGTAGTTAGTGAAAAAGGGATTGAGATTGACCCAGATAAAGTCAAAGCCATACAAGAGTTACCTCCACCACATACTCAAAAGGAAGTCCGAGGATTCTTAGGAAGATTAAATTACATCGCTCGGTTTATTTCACAACTAACTGAAAAATGTGACCCTATATTCCGTCTCCTTAAGAAACACAACCCTGGTGGTTGGGACGAGGAATGCCAGAAGACTTTCGACAAAGTTAAGCAATATTTGTCTAATGCCCCAGTATTGACACCACCTAATCCAGATAAGCCATTGGTACTGTATTTGATGGTATTTGAAAATTCTATAGGATGCGTACTTGGCCAACACGATGAATCGGGAAGGAAAGAAAAAGCGATATATTACCTCAGTAAAAAGTTTACTGAGTGTGAGACGAGATACTCGTTCATTGAAAAGTTGTGCTGTGCCTTGATTTGGACAACCCGAAGACTGAGACAATACATGTTGTACCATACAACTTGGCTGATCTCTAAAATGGATCCTCTGAAGTACTTGATGGAGTCAACTGCCTTGAACGGGAGAATGGCCCGATGGCAAATTCTACTTTCTGAGTTCGATATAGTCTATGTGAACCAGAAGGCCGTAAAAGGGAGTGCGATAGCAGATTTCTAGCAAGCCAGGCCCTAGAAGACTACGAGCCTCGAACTTTGATTTCCCAAATGAAGATCTAATGTGCATAGCAACCACCAAGAAGACCCTCAAGAAGGTCATCCTTGAAGCTAAACTTTGACGGGCATCAAATGCCGTGGTAACGGAATCAGGCGATTCGTGTCCCCAAACGGAGATCATTACCCATTCACTAGTAAAACATATGGTTCAATCCTCGGCTTTTAAATGACCCTTCTCAACTCAAGTAAGCCAGTTATAGTGGAGAGGACGCCTACGACCACCAACTCTAAAAATTAGACTTACGATTTTTAGGGAACCTGACTCTAGCCAGTAATCTATGCTAGATCAACGCTTCTCAATTGCGAATCCCACGCCATTTGGTCTCTTTGGCTCGCCAACCTCTGACGCAGTAAGTTAACGAACCGACTGTGCAATCCTTCCAAAATATACAAAGCGGTCGCTTTGCATATGCTTTGAAAGCTTACTTCTTAAGGGCCATGGACGAAAGCGCCACCAGAAAAGTGAGAAACGATGAATACTTGACGAGAAGGCTAAGTACGGATTCTAGGCCTCAAGAACCCTTTTTGAGAAATATTGACAACTTTTGGCTAGATAGGTTTTAGTAGCTCATGATAATGGTGGAAAAGAAAATAAATATAAAAATGGAAAAGGGAATTTTATTGAAAGAAAATATGAAGAAACAAAAGTCTAGACTTTCAGGGGGATAGTGTTTATAGAAAAAAGATAAACCCAAATAGAGTCACTTCACCCCCTATTTATAGTGCTAGGGAGATAGTCTAATTTAACTTAAATTCTAAAAAGATAAATACATTTAATTAAAAATAAATAACGATAATTAAAACAAAATCCTAAAATTTAAATAATCCTAATAATTATCCTAATATAAATAAAATGGAGTCTTGTAGAATAAAATCTCTTCTTTTTGCATTTTTAGTCCTTGTGTCTTCTATGCTTGCACTTTTGGCACAATCTTTTTCCTGTGTCGCATATCAGCCCATTATGTCTCCAAATTTACATTTTTTTCCATTAATTTTGCTTTTGCCTCCAAATCAGTCCCTAAAAAATAAAAAGACATAAATAGCTCAAATTAGTAGGATCAAGCTCAGAATAAACACATGATTAATACATAAAAATACGTTATTCTAGAGTATTATCATACCCATAGAGAGTAGTAAGGTAAATATCATAAATATGTTAATATGATATTAAAGATTTATATGTAACGAAATTATGTTGGCGAATAAATTATAAATCATTATTTAATAATATAAAATTAAAATTTTATTAAATAGGGTGGAACAAAATGGAGTAGTGTCCGATAACCATGGATGTGTGTTTTCAACATCCATACAAACATGAGGCGAAGATGGGCGAAGGAAGCACTACCCTATTATTATCTCTATTTAACTTAGTCAAACATAACATAAATACATGAATCATCAAATTTAACTATAATAAAACCAATAATCTTGTTTAAAAATTGGGTTATCTATTACACAAGTAGAGTTTGAATAAAATTTTCGTGATTTTTAACAGATTCAATTAAACCTAAATGCATATTTTATAGTTTTTATATAAATATTACTATATTAAACAATGAATAATATCAAGTGATCTAACCAAGAAATAAAATTTCAGATTATAGCTCGAATGAAACACATAATTATTATAGACATGTACTAACACGATATCCCTGAAAAAAATTAAAATACATACTACAAATATAATATTAAATATATAAGCCGAATAATTAGTATATCAAAATTTATAGCAGTTTAAACACCATCAACATGAATACATCCGACATGCCCAGTTTAATTTCCAGCCTCACACTCAATCTGTCCTTCCAACTTTGTTTTTGAGAGATGAAGAATCTCAAGAATACCACCAACATTGTTCATATATACCATCTTTAGCAGCCTTTAGGAAGAGGAAAACAGATAATTTTGCTGGTAAATTTGTGTTTGTTTCTCTGCCTTTTTCTCACCCATGATAAGCAATTGAACTTCATTTCTTCATCTTTTTCTCTCATTTGAATCTTACCATCATCTTCTTTATCCATAGCTGCTTCTTCTTTCTTCTCTTTTGTTTCTTTCACTTCAACCTGCAAAACCCACTATATCAATGAATTTGTGCCTTCATCCATGCAGTTCGTTAGCCAACTTTGATAAAATAAACCTTTCCATTGTTTTCATTTCACCTATGTTATTCAGATTCAAGTTTAAATTCGATAAATAAACATTTCGATTGTTTTCACCTATATTATTAGATTTTGAATTTAAGTTTAATTGTTGGATGATAAATATGTGTTTAATATATATATATAACATCTTTGTAAATTCCTCGTCTTAGAGTATGTGGCAAATAAGAAAACTTCAAGTAAAATGAAAAGACTGAACAAGATAAGTTTTGAAAAATACCATTACCTTGTATTGACATATTGTGGAACTTCTTTGATCTTCTAAGGGATGCTGACTTAACTATGGTATTCAAACTCAAATGAGGGTGTCTGATCTTTGATTTTAATGCTTTTCATATATTTAAAGATTCTTGAAACATCAAATGCTAATATTTATATTTAAATATATGATTAATACTGGTTAAATGTACGCAATATCTTAAAGTTTGAATTGTGGATGGAAAAAACAGTATTAAAGGAGTTTGCCTCCAAAGTCCAATCCCAATTAACTTCAGATTTATTATAAAAATATCCCACGAAACATGAGTATCCCTATCTTATATGGATTCTGGATAAGAGGGTATGTTGCAAATGCAACCGATTTGAAAGCCATAAACAATCAAAAGGATGAAATAACACAAAAAACCTGAAGAATTCTTTTAAAGATTTGGCATTTGAAGCAAGCATCTTTGGTTGATCCACATTAAAACAATGAGATGATTCAAGTAAAAAAAAAAAAAAAAACAGACAACTTTTTAAAAAATCCCAAAATGTTTTCCGATTCTTGTTTCTGGTGTTGAAAAGCCTGCCCCTGGAAAAGAATCAGAGACAGATACACTATAGGACTACAAGATGTAAAATAACACCCAGAGAATAATTAAAATATATTTTATATTCGTAAAATTTTCAAATTATTGAAAATATGACAGCACAAAATATACGATTTACTAAGTTTAACTTATTTTTTTTATTGTATAAGCAAATTGGAGTCCATGTATTTATCATTCTTAGAGGGTCCCTATTGAGATATCAGTCTCCCATCTTGGGAGAATACATGCTATTCGATTTCGAATTATATTTATACATTTTTCATGTTTTTAAAAATATATATATTTTTCATATTATAATAATATTTAAAACATTCCATATCTTACAAAATTTGATTTATTAACAATTTATATTTTAAAATTTTAAAAATGTTAAAATATTTATTTAAGTTCAATTATTGGTGCAGGAAAAGAGGCTAGTAGGGGCAAGTTTATGTGCCCATAAAAATGCCACACCCCTATTGAGAGATTAGTCCCCCCCCCTCAACCAAAAAAACACCGCCTTGTAAGGACATTGCTCAATTATATCTGCACAAAAAACAGGCTAGTTGGGCCATAACATCTTAACTCACAGTCAGCACATGTTTTCCGTTCAATTCGATTTTTTCAAATTTAGTATTTTAATTTAAAAAATAAATTAAGAATCATAAATAATTGTATCAAATCAAATTTTTAAATATGTAAAGTTTAATTTTTTATATAATATTTTAAATTATTTTTATTAAATCTGAAATAAAATATTTAATTTTACATTTAAAATAAAAATTAATCAAAAGTAAAATAAATTCAATTTGAATAATTAGGATATTTTAACATATGAAGAGAAACCAAATATAATAGTTGGTTTATTCAGTTTTGTTTTTTGTTTTTCCTTAGCCCTCAGCTTATGTACCCACAATAGGCAGGGGGACCAAATAATGTTAAACAGTCCCGCACTTTGGAAGTGCACAGTGTAAGCATATGTCTCTATTCTGGCAATCCTAGCTGTTTTATCTTGAAAATATAAGCCACCATAAGGTATGCAACACATGCAAAAGGACTAAACAAGCAGCTTTATCAACACAATTTGTCGACTGTGACTCCTTGGGGCCTCACACGACACAATAAAGGAAAGCAGTGTCACTTATGTCCGACAGTTCATATAAGATTCATAAAGCTAAATGGCAGGCTTTCTATGGGATTTTATCAGCTCTTTTCTAGTCCTGTGGAAGTATTAAGAATATCTGCAAGCCTGTAACTGACTGCAAGTAAGCGCCGGGCGATATACATCATTGCCCGGCAGGTGCATTTAAAGTTCGATAGCTTTTACCAACACTATGATGGGCTTTAACGGTAGTAAAATGAACATCAAGCCTTAATGATGCTTGAAAAAATTCCCCAACATTGTCCATGATATAAGCAGAACATCCTAAAGTGAATACTATTCTTTTTATGGTTGAGCTGAGTTCCTTAGTAAGTCCAATAAAAGTAGTATTTAGTTTAATTGATTCATGAAATCATCCATATTTCCGAACTGTGGTCATCTTTGTACCCAAAAGAAGAGCAAGTTTAACAGCAGCAGACATGAAAAATCATACCTGTTCATCCGATTTTGATTTTGTGTTAGAGATTGGGGAATCTTCATTTACAGTTCCCCATCGATGCGTTGCTCTCTCTAAGATTGAAGGGGTTGAAACAGGAGTAAGACTACCAGAACTGAGAGCAGGCGGAGTACTTTGAGTTCCCACATCTCTAGTCAAGCTCTCAGCTGTCGTTTCTGCAAACAGATGGTGAACTAAAACTTCAAACCAATTTTGAATCAAGCAATTTCACCAGTTCAGCTTAGGACCGACCAAAAATAATGAGAAAACCGAAATCAAACGGAACCATAGTGTTCGCTTTAATTATAAAAATAAACGTTTTACATTTAAATTAATGAAAAAAATTTTAAAAAAATATAAAAATACTATTTTAAAATTTTAAAAATCAATGTACCGTACCGGTTCAAGTAAGTTCAGTTAACATTGATATTCAATTCGATTTTCTAAAAAACAGAATACTGCAAACTAACAGTAGAATCTTTTTAAAAAAACTGGTAAGAACCAAATTATTTTGGTCAAGCCCATGAAATGCTGGGAAAAGATGATGAGGAATTTCAGAAACCTGGAATTGGGAAGTGAGCAATGTCATCCTGAAGTGTGGTTGAAGAGTAAAAGAGTGGAGCAGAAATGGTGATTTTGTTTGGTAATTTGCGAAATGACCTTCCACTGAGTGTTTTTGCAGACAAACATTCCACTGGAAACTCTCCTGAAAGAGGATTGCAAATGTACTTCTCTGCTTCATTCCACTTGGAGTTTAAAGCAAATCCCTCAGGTGAGCATTCCAAACTATTATACACTGTCCTCGCCTGCAATGCTGCACAACAAAAAAACAACTTGAAAGTTAAACCTATATTATTCGGACTCGAGTGTTTAATTTTCTAAAGTTTTTCAATATAATTGGAAATATTTATATGTATTCCGGTATCTATATTCGAATAACTGCCAGACAACTATGAAGTTTTTGAATAACAATGATTTAGAAATCACCTTTAAGAGCTGTAGTGAATGAATATGTTGAAGGATCGATCCCAGCTGCAAAAATGATGCGAAAGTTGTTAGATTCAACACTGAATTCAATAAAAGGATGCGGATGTTTCAGATAAAAAACTGAATCCAAAACCAAATTTTACAGGAAAGATGAACAAGAGAGGAACCTTTCAAAGAACATCCCGGAGACGACGCAGTGCTGGAAATGGTAAAGTTGGATCGAAATGAGCTTGTATTTTCTCTGAAATTTCTGATATAAGAACCCGAATATCTTCTTGAAACAGTGTTTTCATGGCGGATTCGAGCTTTGAGACCCCACTCCCTCAAATCGAACTCTGGTTGTTCTTCATTTCGTCGCGAAGAAGATTGTTCAATGGCGGACGCCATGCGGGAGTGAAGCTATAGTTTGAATTGTTGGAAGGTTTCAAAATGGTTTGTAAATTTGAAATTCCGCGTGAAAATTTAAAGCCAGGCCACCATGCATAGTAAATAAATAATCAGAAACCGACATTATCTGAAATTTTCGATTTTTTTAATACTAAATTTCTTATCCGTAATAAATTCCAATTAAAATTTTAAATTCAAATAATAATATTTGAACTTACCTTCTTTTTATTTTCGAATATGCTTACGTATATTAATGCTAAATTCGAATATCTATATGGGATCTCAGTTTACTATAATATTTTTTTAATAATTAAAAATTTAATATTTAACGAATTTGACTCCACATTTCTTATTATAAAACCAAATACATATTCATAAAAAAATACTTGATAATGTTTTTTCTTTTTCCTTTTTTCTGATTGGACAAGTTAAAGTTAAAAGGATTGAACAATGGTCAGATTGGTTGGAAAAAAACACAACACACTCCAAAAGGGACGCACAAGCAAAATGTGAAAGTATAAATATCAAACAGTATCTGATCGTGTATTTATTGTAGGGATTGATTTTAATTACTTTTGTTTTTACTATTAAACCTATGAATTTAATTATTGTACTAGTAAAAATATAAAACAAGATTACATTTTAGCAAAGTTAACATTTATGGCTTAAATTTTATATGAAAACTATTATTTTAATTTTTATTCAACTTTAAATAAATGGTTTTATTTGCTAAACCATAAAAATTTTAAAAATATTAATGTTATTAGATAGTAAATGAAATATTTTAAACAATACATAGTATATTGACTAAATTGATTCATATAATAATAGAAAAATAATTTAAACTCGTCCATATGATCAAAGGACCTCCCAATTACTTTCACCAATAATTAAACAAAAGTTTTATAATTTATTGCTATTTGCCCAACTCAACAACTTAATTTGATAAAAAATTTCAAACTCGAACTTACTCAATTTAAAACTAACCAATAAAATTATTTTTATTTTATTTTTATAATATAAAATAATATGAATATGAATTTTAATATTTTATTTTTAAACTATAAAACGAGTTTGATACACCGTATCCTATCAGATTTCAGCATGAAAATTTTAAAATCTAATTATAACATGATCTAATACATAAACACCTCTCCTCGTGATGAAAGTATGAATCTAAATCATTTTTCTTTTAAGAAGCAAAGCAAATCAACGAGAGGCCTTGGAGCAATTGATAAAGGCAAATGATTTAGGTCTTGAGCACTTAAGTATGAGATTCATCGTACACAATTATATGTTTAGATCTTCGAGCCCCATCATATATTATTATTAGGTGTGTGTTTTAATTCGGTTAATTAATTTTAGTCTAGATTGTTTCAATTCTTAATTTATTCTATGTTATAATTATTTAATTCTATACTTCATTCCCGTATTAATTTAATTCTATATTTTGTGATTATTTATGTACTTATATTTATATTTTAAATATTTATAAGCTTATGGAAAAAAAAAAAAAAAGAAAAAGGGGGAAACCAAAATACATCCAAGGCAAAACTAGCCGACGGGAATGGTTTATTTAATTAGATTTGGTAATTCATTCTTTTAGTAAAGATTGATCCACTCTTTTTCTTTTTTCTCCCCACACATACGATTTCTTTTAGCTAAAGCATGGGTGGAGTTAATGCATCTATCAATACTATAATATTTGCTTAAATTTGGTGAATCCAGTCTAAATTTCAATTTTTGTGTAAATCTTTATAAACTTAAATTCATTTAAATTACTTATATTATTTTTAATTTAATATTTTATTAATTTTAAACATAAATTTAATACATTATATTATAGAATGCTATATTTAAATTTCATATAATTAAATTATATAATGCATAAAAATAAATCATTATAAATCGAATTTAAATGTCGAATATTAAAGTTAAATTTCATTTTAAAATGATATAATTTTTAAACTCAATGCCCTTTCAAATATAAAATATCCCAACCATTCAATCGGTTTAATGGTAGACACGTTAGCTTGACGACACATCTTGTATGTATTCCAAAATTAGATGAAATTATTCTTTGTACAACATCATTGTTTCTCTTAGTTGTATCACTATTTATGGTAAACTTGAATCTTGATGTAGAGTTTTGCTTCAATTATAGCGTTATTCAGCACCACTTTTATTTTATTCATAAAAGTAAAAAGTCAAGCAGTTGGGGACAATAAGCTTTTTCAAAATTTTATGGCAATTTATATTTTTGGGTTATTTGCATATTTAAAATTTAAATTTAAAATGTGAATATAATTTTAGCTTGGTTGATATTGATATTTTATTAATACAAAAAATATGAATTCAAACGCTTTTGAAGTACATTTATTATTCTATTTAACGGTTGAGGAAGAATTATAAGTAGTGAAAAGTATTTTATCAAAATTTAAATTTAAAATAATATTTTAATTATTTTCATATCATATTCATGTTGTATGATCATACTGTGTTTAGTATATCATCTATTCACATATAAAATATAACAAACAATGTGAACAAATGATTTGATATTTGTTTCTCTCCCTCATTTCTTTTTTTAATAAATTTTTTCATTCGACGATTCATTATTATCCTTCTCAACAATATTATCTTCAAGTTTCTTTCGAACATTTTCAAAATATATAATGCTCTAATAGTTACAAATGAAAATTTATAAAGAACTAATAGTTATAGATTTTGATTATTAATCTATAGTTATAGTTATAAGTTATGTCTCTTAAATGCAAATAGTTATGTCACTTTTTTTAACAGAGAATTAAAACCATTCAATACTTGAATAGTTATTTCTATGTAAAAGATCTAATTATTTAGAATAGATACCTATTGAAAAGTTATGTCTCTATGAAGAAACATGAGAACTTTTATAAATAGGTTATAAATTTCATTTGCATGGATACGAAAGAATACCAAAAAGACATCAAAAATTGAGAAACAAAGTTTCTTTCTAGTTTCATTCATCTGATATTTCTAGAGTGTTCTATAAAGAACTATTGCAAAAGTTCTTAATAAAAATAGATATTCTTGCTATGCTCTGCTCAATACTAAGTGGATTGCTTCCGTCAGTGCATAATATTGACAGTCATTGGGTTTCATTGTATCCTCAAGGTTTATTTATCTGTAACTTTTTTGCACACCAAAATATAGTAGGGGTGAATAAAACATTGAAGATAGTGCCATGGTTACACGCCTTGAAGCTTTCATTTAATTTATCATAAATTCATTTTATTCCCACGCACCAATAGATTCGAACATGAATTCTCCGCTTAAAAACAAAATATGTCTTAATATTGCATCCAACTCTTGATAATTTTTTCCCTCATTTTACAACAAGAACTCTTAGCCAATAAATTTTGGGAACTAGCATTTGTACATTTATCAGATAATAATTAATATATTAAAATTATATTAACATTTTTATATATTATAATTAAAATTAGATAAAATCCATTCAAATTTATAAAATTATTTCTTAAATTTGATCCTATTTGAATCAAATCTATTGAATTAGATAAATAATCGAAATATTTTCTTTTATTTTTACCACCACCAATTTTATTTTGATTGTAGGAAAATAATCAATGTGAACACTATAAAAAATATTTCTTTTCTTAATAAATAATTTGATAGATAACTAGGAAGATCTGCAATAAAAACATTAAGCATAAAGTTTGAAACAGTAGAATAAACAATAGTCTTTATCAAAGTTCAAAATATCAATGTTACTACATAAACTAAGGCTATTCCCCTTCCTTGCAAGAGCATCAACACATCTATTTCCCTCTTGGAAAACATGATGGATTCAATTACATGGAAAAGTCTTAAAAATAACCCTATAATCATTAACAAGATTGATGATTGACATAATGTTATTTGTTGAAGAACCTTTAACAAGATTGATGACTGACGTAGCATTAAGTTCAACAACTAAGTGACATTAAAATCCTTAACAAGCATTGAAGCATCACGTATTGTTCAAATTTCAACAAACATAATTGTAGCATGCCTAAGAAAACGATAAGAACCGGCCAACCCCTTTCCTCATGGTTATTAAATTCAAAACATATGTATATACATGCATTTACACATATCTATTTATCACATGACACAAATGTAGATATTTCGACATGTAGCAACTACCTCTACTTGATTGCACAAGTTAATTAACTGAACTAACTAATCTAAACTAAAAAAAAAAAAATCTACCATCATGCAAAATTTATATGTTTTGAAGATGTCAATTACAATATATCATACCAAATCAACCAATTACTCACACATACCATGCTTAAGCACCATGCACCAAACAAGAAAATACAAAACTATCAAGTAGAAAATACAAAATAAAGCAAAGAAAATTCTATGTAGTCCCCCACACTTAAACTACACAATGTACTTAATGTGTTCCCAATAAAGAATAAGAGGTTTAAGGATTTCCTAGGTTTCATGAAGTGATGTGAGGTAAATTCGAGGTTGTCTACCTCCTCATTGAAGCTCGAGAATGTCGCGTAATTCTCAAGTGGATAGTCTCATTGAAGCTCGAGAATGTCGCGTAATTCTCGAGTGGATAGTCTATATAGAAAAATAAATAAACCAAAAACAAAAACATGCAAATGATAAAATAAAATAAAAACCCCAAAATTCAAAAATCTAAATTCTATTATACAATGGCACTGTCTAATTCAAACTTCAGCTATATTCCAAGACAACCCCACAACATTGTTTTCCTCTTTAAGAACATGATCTTCAGTCTTAGCCTGATAAACAATACAATCCAAATATAATATTACTGACTATTCCCCCAAAATAAGGCTTTACTCTTTGTCTGTTTACTAAAAACAACTGACCATCCTTCGCTGCAAGCTTAATAGCCTCATTGGCCAACATACGATTAACTATGTCTATCATACCCCAAAATTGGAAGATCCGATAGAGAGACAAGTAGATATGAAGATTATCAGTTTTGGCGCACTATTGTAGTGTAGTCCGCCACTTTTCAAAATTTTGGCAAGTTAAATCTTGGCACATAAAGTATCTGCCCGTAAAAGTATCTAAGGACTTCATCTCAGGGTATTCTTCAATTGAAGGAAGAGTATGAAAAACAGAGAGTATGCCTTAAAGTTTTGGCTTAGTATGAAACATCTACTAAGTGCATGAGAAAACTTTGGGAGATAAATCGTCTTCAAAAGCACGCCTTATGAGAGTTACCACTAAAGGTATGGTACGTCCAGTTTGCTCGAATGTTGTGCAAGGTGGGTTTTGTAATGTGATTGATTAGGAGCCATTGAATGACTGGTCAAACAATGTTTGTATATGATTCTCTTTAATATTTATATTGGGTTTTGTAGAACATTTAAAAGACAATATCTATATACATTCGACACTTGTCAAGACCTACTAAGAGGAACTGAATATATATGGTAAGAAGAGAACACTCAGATAGTTTTTCTTCCTCATTTTCCACACTTTGGTTCTTCTTCTTAAACCTAAATATTCTTTTCTTTTTTATTAAACTAGAAGCTAAGGTTTTTGGGTTAATCGATGGATGTTTCAATCTCCTGGTAAGTCTGATAGCTCTACATGTTATGATTCTGAAAGAGTAAGGATGTTAAGAAGCATAAATACAGTAGGAAGTGAATAGAAGGCCCTACATGGGGATTGTATGTAATTGATATATTGGTAAAATATCTTAAAAGAGGGTTTTAATGGAAATCTTATTTTTTTAAGCAGTTGCTTTTGCTGGTTCGAGAAGGACGATCAAATTTGGAACTCCGAGTTACAGAAAAGTAAGTCTTTATCCTAACTCATGCATGTTAGTTTATAATGGTATGTTAAGGTCTTCTCAGATAACTGGTGAGTGCATGTGTGTGTGACTTATCATAAATGTTCTGTGTAACACCCCAAACCCAACCTGGAAGTTTGGCTCGAATCTGGCGTGTCACATTGAAGTGTTTTTCGAAAACCATGTTTCCATTAAAAACCCTTCTTAATAATTAAAAACTTATACCATTTTTAAACCTTGTTAGAAAACCTTGGCTGAATAACATTCTTAACAACTTTGTAAAAACCTTGGCAGTTGCAGAAGCTTAATTTAAAAACAATTGCGGATACGTTATGATTTGAACAACAGTAGTTGTTTTGGAAAATCATGTTCTAATACTAGAAATTATAAGAACAGTAAATAAAATTCCAAATTTGAAATCCAGAAAATTACAAAGGCTTTACTACAACCCATATAAAAACATTTAAAATTAATAATCAAAACTGTAACATAAACAATGTGTGTGGCTTCCTCCGAGCCCCTCGCAAGCTCCGATCGGTCTAAGGCTGAAAATTACTTGAAAGGTTAATAAACGGGGTGAGTTTATGAAAACTCAGTGCGAAATCCCCTATTATATAAAAGGAACAATATCATATAAAAGAATTAAAAGTTTGGCCCACCCTACTTACGCCAGATCAATTGGGCCTTAGCCCATTTTAACAGACAGACAGATGGGCCTTAGCCCATTACGTAATAAGAAACATTATCGAACTAGAATCAAAATGAGAATTAGAATCGAATCGGTGATGTAATCGAATCGATGTCGTAATGTAATCGAATCGAATGTGAATGCAATCCCAACCCAATCCACCGTATACACCCCGCACCAACCTTACACCATGTGGAGAGACAACTCGACCCACCCATCCGCTACACACACGTAATTTGCAAGATGGTCGCGAAGCGATATTGTGGCGAGCCACTAGAGCGTATAATGTGGCAAAGCCACTAAATGTAATACGTGGCACAAAGCCATCGATAACTGCATTATGTTAGGCACATAGCCCTCAACTAGAGTAACATAACCAGCACACAGCCCTAGGTAAATGTGATCGACACAGAGTTGTCAATAATCATATGTTGGCACATAGCCTTAGGCAAATACGTTTGGCACATAGCCATAATCAGGTTGGCACAGAGCCATATGTAGGTTGGCGCAAAGCCATAATCAGAAGGCTTTAAGCCATCGGTAGCTGTATCATGTTAGGCACATAGCCATCAGCGACGGTAATATAGTCGGTACACAGCCTCGGATAAATATGATCGGTACTCAGCCATCGATCGGTCCACAGTCGTTTCGGGTGACCCGTGCGACCTTATCAAATCAGTACGAATATACGGCTCTTAAGCCTTCGGTGGATCCACAGTCGTCAAGCAACCATGCGATCCTAACAGATCAGATCTTCCTCCGTACAAAATCCCAACCCATGCAACATGTCATGTATGCAGAATGTCATGCCCATATTTGAATCAAACAATCACACCAAGTCATTCATATCACCAACATATATTCACAATCAAACCAAACTACACTACATCAAGTCACCACTTGCCCACAAGGGCAAAATAGTCATCTAACACCCTAGGGGCAAAATGGTAATTTTACCCCACAAGGGTATCTCGGTAATTCTACCCTACAAGGGTATTTCGGTATTTCTACCCTACAAGGGTATTTCGATAATTCTATCCTACAGGGGTATTTTAGTAATTCTATCCTACAGGGGTATTTCGGTATTTTTACCCTACAAGGGTATTTCGGTATTTCTATCCTACAGAGGTATTTCAGTAATTCTACCCTATAGGGGTATTTCGGTATTTCTACCCTACAAGGGTATTTCAGTAATTCTACCCTACAAGGGTATTTCGGTAATTCTACCCTACAAGGGTATTTCGATAATTCTACCCTATAGGGGTATTTCAGTAATTCTACCCTATAGGGGTATTTTGGTATTTCTACCCTACAAGGGTATTTCGATATTTCTACCTTAAAAGGGTATTTCGGTAATTCTACCCTACAGGGGTATTTCAATAATTCTACTCTACAAGGGTATTTCGGTATTTCTACCCTATAAGGGTATTTCGGTATTTCTACCCTACAGGGGTATTTCAATAATTTTGTAAATCGAGGGTAAAACGGTAATTCTGTAAATCGGGGATACTTTGGTAATTTTACAAGTCGAGGGTATTTCAGTAATTTTACAAATCGAGGGTATTTCAATAATTTTGCAAACTGAGGGTATTTCGATAATTTTACAAATCGAGGGTATTTTAGTAATTTTACAATCGACTGTATTTCAGTAATTTTACAAATCGAGGGTATTTCAGTAATTTTACAATCAACGATATTTTGATAATTTTATAAATCGAGGATATTTGGGTAATTTTATAAACCGAGGGTACTTTGGTAATTTTACAAGTCGAGGGTATTTCAGTAATTTTACAAGTCGAGGGTATTTCAGTAATTTTACAAATCGAGGGTATTTCAGTAATTTTGCAAACTGAGGGTATTTCGATAATTTTACAAATCGAGGGTATTTTAGTAATTTTACAATCGACGGTATTTCAGTAATTTTACAAATCGATGGTATTTCAGTAATTTTACAATCGATGGTATTTTGGTAATTTTACAAATCGAGGATATTTGGGTAATTTTATAAATCGATGGTACTTTGGTAATTTTACAACTAGGGGTATTTCCGTAATTTGGTAAACTAAAATATACTAAACAAGGGCCTAAAGCCCTTCTCGGTCCAAATGAGCCCACACGCTCGTGTGGCCCTTTTAGCCCAAATCTAGCCACAGATATGAGATTCACCTAACCTAGTCCAATATTTACTACACAATCAAACAACTTATCCAATTGGGCCCGTAGGCCTATTGGGCCCACATGGCCCCTTTCGGCCCATTGCTGCCCGAAGTAGCCATCTTATAGCTAGAGTAGTGAGAAATACACACCTGATAGGAGACTGGAGTTAATCCGCGCTTCGAGCACTCTTAGCCGACGCCCAACCCAAACGAGCACGCCATAAAGCGAAAGGGATCAGCCAAGAAATGTACCTTTACTCTCCTCATGGTTCTCTCTATTTAAAGCCGACAGATCCACTCTTATGTTAGCTTCCGATGTGGGATCCTCCATCATCAGACTTTAAATTCAACACCAACTCTTGCCACCCCCTGTTAGCAAAATAAATGCTCTTTGATTGCCATGAGTTTCGAACCCTAGACCTTCTTGCCAACTCTATGATGCCACCTTCCTGCCTCTTATGTGGCGCTACTTTGCCACTAGACCATAAGGCTTTTTGTGGCACAATTTCTCCAACAATATTCTTAAGGCCTACCTACTACACCCGTGGTTTGATTCACCTTAAACCAAAATTTTGTTAGAGTCCGTGTTTGAACCTGTGACTTCTCCAACACTTCTCAAAGACACTTAACCACTAAAATAAGCCTTCATTAACGAAATTTACATGCACAATAAAATATTATAAGCTGCCTTCAATTGCTTCCATACTCAAGGCCCAAAACTTCTAGGCCCAAATTCAGGGTGTTACATTCTGCATAATTACAAATGAGATATATGAGTTACTACATGAATAAGATGATGTATGGTATGTATGCATGTGAAATCAAGTATAAGAGAATATGAATTCGTTAGGAATGTGAATGAATCTAGGTAAGTGTATCATGTGTTAAATGAGTAACACAACCATTTGTGATGCCTCCGGTAGGGCAAGTACATTGCTAACTGGACTGGAAAATCACGATATGAAAATATATGCAAGACAATGTGGTAGAGACCCATGGCATCCTATGACAATGAGAATACTCATGTTGTAGCCTCCAATAAGATGTAAACCAGGCTAACATATCACAACATGAAAATATGTACAAGACCATGTGAGAGAAACCCATGACACCCTCTGAGATAGTTTGTAGGGATAGTAAACACATAATGTTCTGTAAAGTCATTGTGGCATATTCTGTGATGCATTTATGAAATATTTTGTAATGCCCTTGAGGCAAAATCTAGATAACCGCTTTTGTGGTGAGATTAAGGTAAGTTTAGAGACTTCTTCACTAGACGACTCTGTGGTAGAGATCTGGATAAGTTTGAAAATATCTCTGTTTGGATAGACTTATGACGAAATTCGAATATGACCTAAAGGCGCCTTAAGTAGAAAAGAAAAAAAAGAACTACTGGCAATGTTCACAAGATTAAGCCTTTACGATGATAGAGGCATCTTAGACGAATTACAAGTTAAACTGACCTTGAAAGAAGAAATAAAAACCAAACAACCCTTGGATATTGAATTGTTTCCGCACATAGACTTTACTACATGAAGTAGGTGGAAATTTCATCAAACCAGATAAACTGGGATGATAGTTTAAAAAACCATCAAAATTGGGCAGCCAGATAGTAAGTTATTGTAGTAAAAGTCATTGTCATAGATGACAAGTGAACGACCATCGTCACCAGGAAATCTGATATGGTCAGTTATTAACATGTATTTTAGAGTGTCAAGCGATGCTTGAGAACAGATAGGATGGATGGGTGGGAATTTAAAATAAATCATAATTGCATTACATCATGAATTTACCCCTATACATGCATTGATTTAATGAATAATACTCACATTATACTTAACTTGTTATGTGCTATAAATTGAATGCTTTACCATTTGTATGATTATAAATAATGATTTATAAATTAGACCCACACTAAGCTATCATAAGCTCACTCCCTCTTTTTTTTACCTCTCAGGTATTGTAGAGAACTAGGACTCGGTATGGCATCGAAAGAACCTCGGATTAACAACTCATTTTCTTTTATTATTATATTAAAGTTTCCCTTAATCATTTTTAGGTTAGTAATTTTTAATTAATTCTTGCTTTTTATATCTTAGGTTAGGGATTGTTTAGCTTATTAATTCTAAAAGCATGATACTTAGTTAATACTCTGCAATTTGCATGTTATTCAGCTTAGAAAACTATTACTCTTAAAAATGTTTTCTACTACTTTATAAATACTTCAAAGTTTTGAAAAGTCTTTTTAAACCTTAACTGTTTTCTCAAAACATCACATTAATAATATTGTAATTGAAATGCTAAGTAAAGCCGTTTTAATTAATGAATATTTTCCTTAAAAATAGAAAACCAATTTTCATACAATACAACTTAAAGCAAAAGAATGACTTTACAGGATCACTTTGGTGATTAATGTAACGCCTTCAACTTAGCCAAAACTCCTAGGTCAGGTCAAGGGTGTTATAATTTGTCTACACTATGTAAAGAAGTTATTTAAATTTTATGGTATCTACCAAATCTGTGTGTTTCACGTTATATATAAGAAGGTTATCTAAAGTATAAGTTACCTGTCAAACTAGGGCATTCTCATGATATGTAATATGGTTGCCTGGGGACCTTAGGATGACTTAAAATGTTTCATCCATCAAAATAAGTTGTGAGTTGGGTTGTTTTGAGATATGATTTGACTGATATGCTAATAGTTGTCAATTCTAGTATGAGAATCCACTTAAGGTAGGGTTCGTTTGAAGTTCATCCTAAAAGATCAGTTAATATAAGTATCTGCCAAGAACAATATCGGAGAGTACACCATCCTGGGTGAAGTGTTCAACTTTTTTCTATGTTTGAAATCATTAAAAGTAGATTTTGTATGAATATCCTTCTAAGGAAAGTATTCATTTCTGAAAAGAAATGAGATATGTATTGAGTAGGGAAATCTATAATCTACCTAAGAAGTGAATTGGGTATATGGTGGTCAAGTATGAAAGTTGGTGTAAATGTATGTGCCCGATATTAGAAAAGTATTCGCCGAAGATTGAAAAGAAATACAAAATCTTCAAGTTGAGGAATGCAACAATAAATACTTCAAGGTAATCTAAGTTAACATTCACTAAGTTCGTTTGAACTTACAAGCGTTTGTTTACTATACAGGTTTTCAATTAAAGAGTTGGTACACTAGGAGAGACCAAGCCAGGAATGCGTCAAGGTCGCAGTTCGAGTTACAATATTATGTATACAGAAGACACCATAAGGCTATGGCGCTTAGTATTTTATGCCATGTTGAGTCTGCCTTTAACATAGTTTTAGGTTGTAACGTCATATGCTGCTTTTGAATGTCAGATATATTCTTAAACATTTTCTTTATTTAATCTATTGTTTTTAGACAGTAAATAAAGGAATAAGAAGTATGTTTAGATTGACTATATGACTGCTGTAAAATTTTTTGTTAAGTGTTTATATATTGTAACATCTGATATCCAGGACCAGTAATTCGGTTCGGGTAAGGGGTGTTATAGTGTAACAACTCAATTTTCAGTGGTGTTAGAATCCTATTTTTCATCAACCAAGCCCATAAATGATATGAGTCTTAAGGCCCAATTTTAAGCCCATAGATGTGATGGGCTTACACTACCTCAAGGCCCAACAACAAGGCCATAGGTCAAGCAAATCAAACCAAGATTTAACCAAAGCCAGTATGTGAGGATGAATCTTTTCAAGGAAACCAAGAATAATACATGCACGGAATGGGTGAAATGTATTAAAGTCAATTCAACCAAGCTATCAATTTTCAAGATGAAAAGATTAGTCAACTTGCGACAAATTTTTAGATGGATCTAGGAATTTATGGATTAAAATGTCTTCATAGTATTCAAAGATCTATCTCTTAGCTTCAAAAAAAACTTTGAATCACTCGATTTTAAGTTCAGTAAATCAAGTTATGATCATTTTAGTGAAGACCAGGTGAGCAAATTTTCTGGACAGGATTATTACAGAAATTACGAGTTTTAGGCTTTTAATTCGAGTTTAAATCATATTTGGTTCGCATTTAGGCTTAATTTTTATTATATGTGAGCCCAATATTGCATTTATCAACTCTTATTATTTTGTTATTTTGTAATTCCAAAATTTTGATAATTATTATGTATTTTATGTTATTTAGAGTTTTATGTCAATAAGAAAGTTTAGTTTAAAACTAATTCTTATTTGGATTAATTAGAGTTCTAGTGTACTTAAGAGTTTTATTTAGGTTTATTTAGCTAGCCTATATAAAGGCCTTTACATTGTACACAATTCAATTAATTTATTATTATTCAACATCTTCTTTTTAAGTTAATAAATTCTCTTTGAATTTTTTTAAGAATTTTCTTGAGTTTTCTTTTAGAAGAGTTTTAACAATTTTTTCAGATTGTGAGAGTTCATCTTAAAACTTTTTATTACCAAGTTTTCTTTATTGGAGGAGAAATTAGAGTTGCTTGAAGGGGGTTATGGATTCTTCTTGTTTCCAAAGCTTCTTAGGACTTCTACACAGCACGTTCCATCTTTTCCATCTATCTTCTTCTTTATTGTTCTAATCATTATGATTTATTGTTCTATTTTATTTATCTTAGTTATTTATTTTAATTGTTTTCTTTAATTTTTTTACTTGACTTGGGTTTGTTTGTTTTTCAGGTTGTGTCAAAATTCAAGTTTCTTTCCAAACGTCTAGAGCCCTAAGTTAAATCCGCGACTTCGACAAACTTACAATCCTATTTTGCGCTCATTCTATATCATTTGGTATTAGATTCTTGGGTGTTTTAGGTGTTTTTTGTGTTCTTTTAAACTGGTTTCCAAAAAACAGACTCAAAACAGTTTTTTACCCAAAAAGTTTTTGGGAAAAAATAATTTTCAGTGGGTAATTGTTTTTCAAACAATTTGAAATTTCACATACTGATTATTGGAACTTTTTTAGAATATTAAAAAAATATTTCACACAAAAAATGATAAAAAAAGTGAAAAAAAAGAAATAATACGAAAAATAAAGAAAAATAAAAAAATATTCGGTGGGTTGAATTTTAGGCCGAAACTTTCTAAATCAGATCTACAATATTTGAGGAGGATCCAATTTAAATTTTCTGATTTTTTTAAATCAAGAACACCTCAAATGAAGTTTGTCTTTGCTTCGCAATTTTTCAAGTTTTCGAGTTTTTGGGATTTTCATTGATTCTTAGCCTTAGGTTTTCATTTTTTTTGCTTTTAATTATTTTTTTATGCATTCTAACACTTTACTGTTTCTTGTGTTAGTAAGTTAAAGCACCTTACACGTTGCATATTTTTTTATCTGTGTAACATAATTCTTTAGTGTCTAGCCGAATTTGGACTATTAGTGCTACTAGGTTTGCTTTGCTAGTTTGATTATATTACATTCTAATTAGTTTATATAAACACTTTTAAAAGACTCACAAGATTAATTCTTACCTCATCGAGAATTTGATTTTTATTTCTGTGCGCATAACAGTGAGGTTTGCTTAATTTTTCTTTTCTTGAGTGTTGTGTTCTTTTTACGCTTTCATAATGATTGACGATATTATGATTGGAAAGTTGCAAATGGATCAAGAGGTTTGAGATGCTCGATATTAGCACCTCATATGAATGATGAGACTTTCGTCAATAATGGTTGTGGACAACCTTCTTTGGCTAAACCAAAGTTCTCAATTCCACAATTTTGTGGAAAGAATAATCTTGAAGCATATTATAAGTGAGACTAAAAAATTGAATTTATGCTCCATTACTATAAATGCTCGAAAGAGGAAAAAGTATCATTGTTGACCCTTGAATTTTTGGATTATGTGTTGAGTTGGTGGATTCAACGATTCAACTTGGAATTAATCATCAAAGAAACTACGAAAGGGAAATTGAAACATGGTACGAGCTTAAGGAAGTGATGTGAAAGCATTTTATTCCTTCTCATTGCTATAGAGAGGTAAAAACGAAATGTCAACGCCATGTTCAAGTTAACCAATTAGTTGATGAGTACTTCAAGAAGAGATGACCAAATGAAAGGAGGAGTACAACTGATCTCTCACCTACTGTGAAATGTTATTGGTGTAGTTCAAAAGGTCATGAGGGTTTTCGATGTCTAATTAAATATCCAAATAGAGAGAATACAAATGAGCTATCACCTTTTGTGCAATTTTATTAGTGTAGTTCAAAACATCATAAGGGTTTCCAATGTTCAATTAAATATCCAACTAGAGAAGAATGTAAGTATGACTTTGTACCTTTTGTTGACTCTTACTCTAGTGGAAAAGAGATTTTTGATGGAAAACTTTATAAGTTGAAAAAAAAGATGATAGGGAGAATTTTTTCCTCGCATCTATGGAGTTAGATGTTATCTTACTGAGATGTATTTTACTTAATTGAATATTCATAATACTTGTGAGGGGGATAGGGGAAGTGAGGAAGAATCATGTGAAAAGACTAAGAGAAAAGAGACCTTGAGTGATAAAAGTCTATTTGATGATCCAGATTTGGTGAGTGAAAATCTATATGAGGTAAAATTGGAGAGTTCTCAAGTGGAAAAAGAAAAAGAAAAAGAAAAAGAAAAGCAAGAAAATACCTATACTAAAGTAAATAATAATTATGTTTTAACTAACTCTAATTCAAATTTGTTTAGTGGTGTTTCTTTGTTATAGGATTTCAAGGATGCATTGACGAACTCTCAATTATATTGCTCTACCATTGATAAACGATTTTACTTGTGGGAAAGAGGTAAGTTGAACATTGATAATTCTCCACAAATGCTAGAAGGAAAGAAAAATAAGGATACATTGGAAATTGAAATATGTAGGCATACATTGAATTTTTTTGGTAAGTATGCTACTGGTTTTATTTTTCCTTAAAACATGCTTTCTCATTGGTCAAGTTTTAATAAACAATGGTCTGGAATTTTAATTGATTTTATGAGTTTATCTAGTTATGTAAAGGTTACTTTTGTTGCATTCGATAGGTTTATTGAAGAACCTTATGCATTTGATCTTGTAACAAAATTTTCTACCTTAGACTTAAAATATGATTTTTTACATAATAATATTAACCTTCTTAATTTTGATTATTATGTGAAATTCTTAACTAATCTTTGGAAATTCTTATGGATGACCATGCATATTAAAAGAAAGTTACAGGTTATTTTTTACTTGAACACTCATGTGCCTAATATTTTTTTGTTTAGTGTTAATGGTTTGTTTTTGAAGGAAAGGTACATGATCCATGTTGATTTGGGGGATCATAATCATATCTTTGATCCTAGAGATATTTTTGGTGCACAAGAAAGCTTAGGTAAATACTTGTTTGATTTTATTGTTATTAATTCTAATCTTTTTTATTTTTCTACAGCTAAAGATTCGAGGACGAATCTTCTTGAGGAGTGGGGGAATGATATGAATCTCAAGGCTCAATTTCAGGCCCATGGATGTAATGGACTCACACAACCTCAAGGCCCAACAACAAGGTCAAAGTTCAAGCAAATAAAACTAAGATTTGACTAAACCCAATATGCAAGAATGAATCTGTTCAAGGAAATGAGGAATGATACATGCAGAAATGGGTGAAACGTATCAAAGTTAATTCAACCAAGTTGTCAATTTTCAAGCTGAAAAGATTAGTCAACTTGCGATTAATTTTTGGATAGGATCTAGGCATTTCTGGATTCAGATGTATGTGAAACGTTCAAAGATCTATCTTTTAGCTTTGAAACACACTTTTTGTAACACCACAAACCCAGCCTAGAAGTTTAGACCGAATTCGGAATACTACATTGACCACCGAAGTGATCGTGAGAAAATATTTATATAAACATCTTTTACTCGATTTTCGAGAAACATAAGTATCACATGTTCAAAATCTGAATAATAAAATGATTAAAACATAAAACAACATTCTACCACAGTGTTAGTAAAAACCTTACTTTCAAAACTAAATAACAAATAGAAACCAGAAACCATAACTAATAATTTACTAGTCTCAAACTGCCTGAGTCCTCCGCATACCGAGTCTAGCATCCAAAATCCCAAAATGTACCTGAAAGGGAAAAAAAATAGGGGGTAAGCTATACGAGCTTAGTGTGAGATCAAACTAACTAGCTACCAAAACAAAAATAGATATAGTAAACCTGAAAATAGTTCAGCAGCAGAACATACTTACAGAGCGACTATAACAAAACAGACCATATGTAATTTTACAGTCATACGGCTCTGTTAAACACAATACCTAAAATTCTCAGAAGTCACAAACTTGGCCTAAGCCCTTTTCAAGAATCCGAGTCGATTGGGCCTTAGCCTATCACACAAAATTTCCTTATGTACAAGTGCCTCAGGTTAAATATTGCAATCAGATTTCCTAGACAATCAGATAGAAATGTTTCAGTCGAACAGATATAGCAGTCACAGAATCAAACAGGTGCATATGAGTGTGAATGCGTTATAAAATAACCCACCCATCGAACCAACACATCATCTCCGTCCCTCATCAAACCTCAATAGAGCTGCAAGCTCATCCAACCAATCACTCCAATTAGGACCTTAAAAATCCCATCCAACCTTATATCCCTCATAAATTGTGCACGACCCTCAGGGAATTGGGACTATCAGAAAGCTGTACAGTGCCATGTGGAAGACCGCGGTACAGACATGCAGCATAACTGCCAGATCAGATATATCACGCAGCAAGGCTAGCATATGAGCTGTACTGTGTAATGCGGTAATCCGCACTACAGACGTGCAATATAAACTGTTAGATCAAATAACAGTACGCAGCGTAGCCAACGTACATGTGGTACAGTGCAAGACGATAAACCGCTATACCGTTATCAGTAATGTCTATGACCCTCAGGGTATTGGGACCGCCATTACCCTCTGGGTATTATTAAGGGCTTTCAGAATGCAGACAAACTACCAAATCGTAAATCTCCCTTCTCTTCAACATTCCACCCAAAAAAGATTTATGCTTATGTATGTATGTATACAGACAGATGTACACAACTCATAATACAAATTCAGATGTCAATCAAAAGTAGACACACACATCCAGTCAGTCAGTTACAGAATTAAACATGTGTACCTTCGTATCTCGAATCCAGTATCAACTTATCTTACAACCAATCATAAATTCACACATATCAAGCCCAAATAAAAGTCATAGTTACCCCTAATAAGGCTTAGTCGGGGGTTGGAACACACCGAGATCACTAATACACTTACATCAACCTAAAATCAAACTTGGCGAGATAGGGCCACAAGCCCGTGTGCTCTGGCCTTGTGGAGCTAGGCAGGCTGTGTAGGGGTCCATACGCCCGTGTGAAGGGTAGTACAAGGCCGTGTGGCAGAGGCACACGCCCATGTGGTGCAAAGGCACGATAGTGTGATCAGGCCTTGTAAGACACTGTCCAATTTCGTTAAATTCAACTGCAGAGTAGACACGAGCATGTATCCCACAACACATGCTCTTATGGAATCCCTAAGCCTCAAATTGGCTATACAACTGTGTGTCTCGAAACACACGCTCGTGTGAGAAACCTAAAATTCCCAAATCAGTCACACGACCGTGTGACCCCAAATTTAAAATCCCTAATTCCCAAACTCACACGCCCGTGTGGTTTCCAAAAAAATCCCCAAATTGGCCACACGGGCGTGTGGCCAGGCTATGTGGCACTCATAACTAGCCTAAAACCCTAATCCCCAAATTCACACGGCCGTGTGCCTCAGCACACGCCCGTGTGACTGTCGGGGCAGTCATGAAACCACCCCAAAATAGCCCCGAAGCCACCGCTTAAGCCACCAAAATAATCCCTAAGCCTTTCCCTATCAACAGTACATCAGAAAGTGGTGATTTCTCCCCACATCCATCGACTAACATCCCAAAAACAACGGTTTAACATACCGACAAGAAAAGCCGAAACAATTACATAAAACAAAAGGAAAAGTAGTCATAGTTCGAATCTCACACATGTTTCGATGACGAAGAAGACGACAGAGGAGTGAAATTCCCAAAGTCCACAAGCCAGACCAAATTTGAGTATATTTAGAAAATAGCAGAAACGTAGAAACTGAAAAAGAAGAAAAAAAAACCCCAAACGTTCAAAAGAGAAGAGAAAACAAAATACCAATCCCCCAAAAGAAAAATAAAAATAAACCTCAAAATAACAATAAACATAAAAATAAATAAATGAATAAATATTTAACTAAAACAAATCAAAAATCAAAAATAAAATAACTCGTGCACCTAAAGACTCGAACCTCAAACCTCAAGGTTAACTAACACTCCTCTTATCCACTAGACCAGCAGGCCCATTCTGACATTAAATTGCACAACTAAACACATATGTGCGGCCCTTTCTGTGACCCTAACCACTGGATCCTAAAACTTTCAGGCCAAAAATTCGGGGCGTTACAACTCATCCTTCCTCAAAGAAATTTCGTCCTCGAAATTTCCAACTAACAGAACAGTGGTATAACACGAATTACACCACTACGCTCCCGCTGCACACTTTAATCCAAAAACATTACCGTACCAAACTTGAACTTGAACCACCTCACACACACCTAAAACATTCAACCACTGAAGCAGATACACATACTACACACACAATTTCTATATTCGAAACAATACATCTAACATACCTGACTTAGAATCACCGAGGAGAATCTCGTACCCGATGATTTTTAGACCCACACCTGAGACAAGCTCCTACCTTCCTCCAACAGTCGCTCGGATGATGCCTCTTGCAGTGCTAGCAAGACGGAAAGTTCAGACGCGTTTTAACACGCTTCACAGAACGAGATTTCAGCCCCATAGAACTGCGATCTCTCTTCTTCCCACAATCAACGCATCTAGTCTGAAGCGTCTCACTGATTCCTCCTATCCTAGCCTCAAACACTCCTTCTAGCACTTCCCTTACTAATCGGGTTAGTGCCTCGGTATCAAGCTCTAGGTTATCGCCACCCAAAGTCAGCGGACTCATACTGTCCTCCAATCCTCGAGCAGTCACATGTTCCGGAGGAACAGATGACTCATCGCGATCACGCTCACCTTTGGAAGTCATATCTAGATTAAGGCTAACTTAAAAACCTTCAATGTCAGAACACAGAAACAGTTGTAATAATAGAGACTATATCTCTATTTGAAAAGTTTAGAATTTTACCTGGACCAGCATCGGAGTCTCAGACAGTTCATTTTCATAAAACGTTTCCAAAACACAATCATTTCAGCTTATTGTGGTAAAGTTTTTAAGAATTTTTTTTAAATCCCACATGTAAGCACACAAAAATATAGGAGCACAGGCTGAGATTTTGGAAACCTGGTTCTGATACCACTAAATGTAACACCCCAAACCCGACCTAGAAGTCTAAACCAAATTCAGAATGCTATATTGACCACCAAAGTGATCGTGAGAAAATATTTATATAAACATCCTTTACTCTATTTTCGAGAAACATAAATATCACATGTTCAAAATCTGAATAATAAAATGATTAAAACATAAAACAGCATTCTACCACAATGTTAGTAAAAACCTTACTTTCAAAACTAAATAACAAATAGAAACCAGAAACCATAACTAATAAAAAAACCTTACTTTCAAAACTAAATAACAAATAGAAACCAGAAACCATAACTAATAATTTACTAGTCTCAAACTGCTTGAGTCTTCCGCATACTGAGTCCAGCATATAAAATCCCGAAATGTACCAGAAAGGGGAAAGAAAAGAGGGGGTAAGCTATACGAGCTTAGTGTGAGATCAAACTAACTAGCTACCAAAACAAAACTAGATACAGTAAACCTGGAAATAGTTCAGCAGCGGAACATACTTACAGATCGAGTATAACAAAACATACCATATGTAACTTTACAGTCATACGGCTCTGTTAAACACAATACCTAAAATTCTTAGAAGTCACAAACTGGGCCTAAGCCCTTTTCCAGAATCTGAGTCGATTGGGCCTTAGCTTATCACATAAAATTTCCTTAGGCACGAGTGCTTCAAGTAAAATATTGCAGTTAGATTTCCCAAACAATCAGGCAGAAATGTTTCAGTCGAACAGATATAGCAGTCACAAAATCAAACATATGCATATGAGTACGAATGCGTTATAAAATAACCCACCCATCCAACCAACACACTATCTCTGTGCCCTACCAAACCTCAATAGAGCTGCAAGATTATCCAACCAATCACTCCAATTAGGACCTCGAAAAGCCTATCCAACCTTATATCCCCCATACATTGTCCACGGCCCTCAGGGAATTGGGACTATCAGAAAGCTGTACAGTACCATCGGAAGATCGCGGTACAAACATGCAGTACAATAGCTAGATTAGATATATCACACAGCAAGGCTAGCGTATGAGCTGTACTGTGTAATGCGGTAACCTGCAGTACAGATGTGCAATATTAACTACCAGATCAGATAATAGTACGTAGCGTAGCCAACATACATGCGGTACAGTGTAAGGCGGTAAACCGCTATACCGTTATCAGTAATGTCCATGACCCTCAGGGTATTGGGACCGCCCATTACCCTCTGGGTATTATTAAGGGCTTTCAGATTGTAGACAAATTGCCAAATCTTAAATCTCCCTTCTCTTCAACATCACACCCAAAAAAGATTTATGCATATGTATGTATGTATGCAGACAGATGTACACAATTCAGAATACAAATTCAGACAGTCAATCAAAAGCAGACACACACATCGGTCAGTCAGTTACAGAATAAAAAATATGTACCTTTTTATCTCGAATCTAGTATCAACTTATCTTACAACCAATCACAATTGCACACATATCAAGCCCAAACCAAAGTCATAATTACCCCTAGTAAGGCTTAGTCGGGGGTTGGAACAGACCGAGATCACGAATACATTTACATCAACCTAAAATTAAACTTAGCGAGATAGGGCCACACGCCCGTGTACTCTGGCCTAGAGGTCTGCATGGGCCGGGCCGGGCGGCCCAGCCCGAAGGCCCGCTCGAAAAATGAGAGGGTTTGGGTAAAAATATAGGCCCGAAAAATAGGCTTGGACAAAAAACGAGGCCCGTTTAAAAAACAGACGGGCCTCGAGTAAGATTTTTTTAGCCCGGGCCCAGCCCAATTTTAATATTAAATTATTTTTTAATTTTTATTTTTTAAAGTAACTTTACTCTTTGTTATTTTCGTTTAGTTGCTGCTACTGCATTCCTCCTCTTATTTCCATTTCTAAAACCCAAATCCTTAGCTCACCACCACCTCCACCTTCCAGTTGTCCGTCGGCCACCTCCAACTAGCCTCAAGCTCAGTTCAGCAACTTCTTCATTTTTGCTTCTTCATTTGCAGTCTCGGTAGCCGATCCAGTTGTCTTTCAGCTTCTCCATTTGCTATCTTCTTTACGGTAAGCTTCTTCATTTTATCGAATCTTACAAATCATCTATCCTTCTCAACGGTTGATAGTTAGGAACATTCCATATACTTATGTCTTCAGCTTCATATCTTACCCAGAAAATCGATAGTTTATTCTCTCTTTACATTAATGTATCCAAAGTTTTATTTTTAATACATCACATGAATCCTAAAAATTTTAGCATGATAAAAGAATATAAAAAAAGGGAATATGGGTCGTTAGATTGATAAAAGACAAAGTGAATATAACTACAGTTTCCACGCTTTTTTAATCTTAGGGTTTATTTGTCGAAGATATAGCTGATGACAGAGATAACTGAAAAAGAGCATCTCATTTTTACACGTCATTGGACTGGAAGTTGCCAAAGGTTTTGAAGACAGGGTGAGAGAGATGGCAAATAGAGTTAATTAATATTTGTAGTTTTGTGGAGTCCAAATGTCTAATTCTTTCAGCTTTCCATTTTCCATTTTCCATTTTCTTTTCTTTTTATTATTTATTTATGGAATTGTGGAAGTAATATTTGAAAAACATTACATTGACAGACAGCTAATTTGGGTTGTCAAAACATGCATCGCCAATTGAATTTAGCCCAACAGGTTTTACATTTTAAATATTACCCATTATATTAATGAATAAGATATTCCTTCAATGGAATTTCATTAAAAAAAAAGGAACAAGTTCATGTTACAAATGCATTTGTGATGGTGATAGTACCAGGGATAAAGGATAGACATATTTCCATTTTTAATTTCTTTGTTTTATCTCGATCAGCCGCACTTGTTATTACATCCTCAAAGGTCTTAAGCTATATTTCCTGTAGACAATGGTAAAATCAGATCCGTTTTTACCAATATTACCCTAAATATATGGAATTTCTTTAAAGTTAGAGACGGTTTAAGTAAATATATTGATTGGGTTAGTGTCCTCAATTCGATTTTTTTTAAACTTTGGATTGAGATTAGCTAGATGTGTTTCGTATTTTTTTATTGGATGATCTGTGTTTCATACTATAATTATTTTGATTTAGTTGATTTTAGGCTCTCTTTTTTTGTGTTTTATAATTTCTTGATTTGTTTTTTGGTTGGACTGAACTGATTGGTTGGGGTTTCAATGACTATTTAATTATTACCAAACTATAGTTGATTTTGTTAGGCTTGTGGTAGATATTTAACTAAGATGAAACCATTTGGACACAATTATAAATTGTATCATAATTATTAGATATTTTTAGTATGAAAATTAATAATCTTTTGGTTTATTTGGATTTTACGACTTGAGTTTTTATGACTATGGCTAGTTCGAACAGTCCTATACATGTGGACGACGGGTTTAATGAGTATGAAAGTGCTGCCAAATGTCAAAAGTCTACCACTTCAAAGGTGTGGGATGAAATGACAAAACTTGAATGAGAGAACAGAAATGAATTAAAGGTACAATGTAGTCACTGTAAGACTATCTTCTCTGCTAAGTCTTCTAGTAGAACCTCTCATTTAAGACGTCATCTAAATAGCTATTTGAAAAAAGTTAATAAGGATATCAGTCAATCCACCATAGCCACTCAACCATCATTAGGAGGTATTCCATTTATAAAAAAACTACAAGTTTGATGCTGATGAGTGTCGTAAAGCTATTTCTACTTTTCTTGTATGTGGCAAGCATTCATTTAGGACAGTTGAAGAACCGAGATTTAGATACATGATGAGTATTGCTAGTCCTAATTTTAAGAATATAAGTAGATATACAGCTGCTAGGGATGTCCTAATGTATTATGCAAAAGAGAGAGATCATGTTAAAGAAGAGTTAGCTAAAGCACCTGGTTTAATTTGTCTAAACTTTGATAATTGGAACTTGAAGCATACTAATGATGAATATATTTGCATTACTGCTCATTGGGTTGATGAAAATTGGAAGCTACAAAAGAGAATCATAAGGTTTAGAGCTTTATTTCCTCCGTATGATGGTTTGAACATAGCAGATGAACTTGTTTTATGTTTATCTCAATGGGGTATAGACAACAAAATTTTTAGCATCACTTTGGATAATGCTTCTTATAATGATATTATGGTTTCTTGTCTTAAAAATCGTTTTTGTGCAAACCAAGCTATTTTGTGTGATGGTGCTTTTTTTCAAGTTAGATGTTGTGCACATATATTGAATCTTATAGTTAAAGCTGGTTTGGAACTTGCTGATGATGTTGTTGGTAAGATTCGAAATGGAATTAAGTACATAAAAAAGTCGAAAACTCGTAGGAAAAGATTTTATAATGTGACCAACAAAAGTTTTCATTTGAATGTGACCAAAAAGTTACGTCAAGATGTCTGTGTGAGATGGAATTCTACTTATTTGATGCTTGAATCTTCTCTCTACTATAAAGATGTACTAGATTATTAGGGCCAACAGGATAAAGATTATCAAATATTTGCACTTTCTAACGAGGAGTGGAGAAACGTTGCTATTCTTTGCAAAATTTTGAAAGTCTTTTATGATGTGACTTGTGTTTTTTCTGGTTCTAATTATCCAACGACTAATCTTTATTGTAGAGGGGTTTGGATGGTTCACAAGGTCTTGCTTTATACAATTAAAGGTCTTTAGTCGTTTTTAACTCCAATGGTTAAGCAAATGCAAGAGAAATTTAATAAATATTGGGCTGAGTATTCGTTGATATTGTCATGTGATGTAATTTTAGATCCTCGTTACAAGTTGAATTATGTGCAGTATTGCTTTACTACAATCTATGATATTCATGCTTCAGATTTTGTTGAAACCATTCTTAGCAATCTTAGACTCTTGTTTGATGAGTATGTTAAGAAATCCAAATCCACGTCTTCCTCCTTGGCTGGGAGTTCTAATGTTTCAGATAAAAATCCTGTTGATTCTAGTTTGGATGAACAGAATGTTAATAGTGTTGATTTTAGGGGAGATTTTGATGAGAGTGATGATTATAAACGGTATTTAAATGAATCTAGCACTAGGAGTGAAAAGTCACAGTTGGACATTTATTTGGAAGAACCGGAGCTTGAGTTGAATAGTCAAATAGATGTTTTAGATTATTAGAGCAAAAGTTCAGTTCGATATAATGAGCTTTCATTATTAGCTCGTGATCTTTTGGCAATTCCAATATCAACTGTAGCTTCCGAATCGACTTTTAGCATGGGTAAGAAAGTTATCACACCTTTGAGGAGTTCACTTAAGCCAAAAACGGTTCAAGCCGTTGTTTCCTTGGATGATTAGATGCGAGCTAAGGGATTTTCAACAAGTAATTATTATTCTCGTTTTATTGTTGTAATTTTATATTATTTTTTTATCAATTTGATTATCTAATTATTTATTCTTATTTCATGTTAGAAATTGGTTCCAATAATGATGATGACGATGAGGACGATGTTTCTTCGATTGCTTTTTAGGTTACCTTCCTTTGTAATTGTTGACAATTTAATTTAGCTCACAATTTATATTTTGTTATAAAATTAAATATGTTGATTGGTTAATGTAGAGATATTTTGGTTGTTTGATTATATTTTGCAGGTTTTTGGTATTGTTGGTGATGCTGTTTTTTGTGTTGTTTTGTTGCTGTTTGGTGCTGTTTTGGTGCTATTTTGCTGTTGCTTTTTGTCATGTTTTATTGTTCTTTTGTAGCTATTTATTATGTTATCTATTGTCGCTTTTTAATATTATTTTGATATTGTAAAACTTTTGTTTTGTTATTAATTTGGTTATTATTTTAGTTCTAATTTGTTTCAATTTTAATATAACTACTTTTTATTATATTTTCAATTTATGTATTATTTTAAGAATTGTTTTAGTCTTATTTTTATTTGTTTTTTGTTTTAACATTTATTTTTATGTTTTTAAATGTATTTGATTTATTATATTTTAAAGTTTTTTATTTAATAAAAAGCAAAAAAAAAATTAATATGGCCGGCCCGGGCCGAGCTCTGGCCTACCAATTGTTTCCCGGGCCGGTCTTGGACAAATATCCAGGCCCATATTTCGAGTCGGGTCAGGCCTAAACTTTTTTGTGGGCCCGGCCTGAACTCGACCCGGCCCATCCCATGCACTCCTCTACTCCGGCCGTGTGGAGCTAGGCAAGCCGTATCGGGGTCCATACGCCCGTGTGAGGGGTAGCACATGGCCGTGTCGCAGAGGCACACGCCCATGTGGTGCAGAGGCACGACCGTGCGATCAGGCCGTGTAAGACACTGTCCAATTTCGCTAAATTCAACTACAGAGTAGACATGATCGTGTGAAGGTGTCACACACCCGTGTGGAATCCCTAGGCCCCAAATTGGCTACACGCCGTGTGTTTCAAAACACAAGCCCATGTAAGAACCCTAAAATTCCCAAATCAGTCACACGGTCGTGTGGCCAGGCCGTGTGACCCCAAATTTCAAATCCTTAATTACCAAACTCACACGCCCGTGTGGTTTCTGACAAAAATCCCCAAATCGATCACACGCCCGTGTGGCCCGACCGTGTGACACCCATAACTAGCCTGAAACCCTAATCCCCAAATCCACACGGCCGTGTGTCTCAGCACATGCCTGTGTGGTAGTCGAGGCAGTCACGAAACCACCCCAAAACAACCCAGAAATCAACGCTTAAGCCACCGAAACAATCCCTAAGTCTTTCCCTATCAACAGTACATCAGAAAGTGGCGATTTCTCACTACATCCATCGACTAACATCCCAAAAATAACGGTTTAACATACCGACAAGAAAATCTAAAACAATTATGTAAAACAAAAGGAAAAGTAGTCATAGTTCGTGTACAGGCCCAAATCTGCCCAGGCTTACACTAGAACCAAAACCAAAAATAAAGCAAAAATAATAAAACTAAAATAATCAAGTCCAATGTCCCTGTTACAAGTCCAATTATCTAGCCCACTTACAAGCAAATTATTAGCCCAAAGTAAAATAAACTCCTAACCCAAATCCCAGCCCAAAACAAAAAACTTTCAGGAAACCCTAAGCCACCAAGCTCATGCGCGCCGCAACTTCACAACGGAACCAATCTTCACGTCAGGATCTCTGTTACTCCACGCCATGCACACCTGTAACAAACTAACAAACAAAAGGAGAAAACAACAAATTACAGCAAGGAAATTTGTATTTTTTATTTATTTTATTTTTATTTTTCGGCTATAAAGACCGAATGAAATTGAATGTAAAGGGGATCTTTTTCCCAGAAATACACACGCATACTGAAATAAAAAGGTTACCGAAATTAAAAGGTGATTTTCTAATTCAAATTTCTTGAGGCTTTTGATTTTCTTTTCGATTTCTTCTTTTGGTCTTTTGGTTTTTTCGCATTTAAAATAGAAAAAAAGGAAAACAAAATAAAAGAAAAACCTTACCGTGCAAATATGCCATGGATTTCTTCTCTTTGCTTCGTTGAAATCGAATCAAAAGAGATTCCAAGGCTGAAAGGTTCCTCCAAGCTTGAGAGCACCATTATGCGGAGATGAACCGATGGTTAGAAGGGGAGAAAGTGAGGGATTTACTTCGGTTGTTTGAAGGAATTGGCATATTACCATTTAATTTCTTTTAGTTAGGAATTAACTAAAACGGTGCCGTGTAGAGGGGGAGGAGATCTGCGCGCAAGCCCGATCCATAGGCTGGATCCGCGCCTTGGCATTTCGGATGGTAAATTTACGCGTCAAGTCCTTCGTCTTTGTGTAGACTTTTCGTTGATCCTTATTTACATTTTATTTTATTTCAATTTTTCCCTAGAATTTGAGTGTCTTTGCAATTAGGTACACACCTAGGAGCCATGTTTTGGGATCTGGATTATTTTCAGTTTTGATCCCTGATCGTTCGCGCGTACTGTGATTTAGTCATTATTTCAATAGTTTTTTATTTATTAATTATCTTTTTAAGTTTGATTTTACTTCAATTAAGTTTTTCTTTCATCTCAATATATATATATTAATATTCATTTCTTTAAAAAATTATTTAAATATATATTTTGAATTGCTCTAATCATTTTTACTTCATTTCAATCTAGTATTTCACCTACATTTTGTTTTTTCCTTATTTGTTTAATTATATAGTTATTATTTTAATATATTCTATATTATCATATTGTTTGAAATTTTTCCGTAATATTTAATTTAACTACCCTTATGCATATATATTATTAAAATATAATTTATATTAAAATTGGTTTTATTCTATATACATTGTTAATTCCATGTTATTTTATATAATTTCTTTTAAATCTGTTTATTTGTATTTACTTTCAAATTTATTATGTATATGGTTTATTCTTTAAAAGACATATTTTATTATTTCTTTGTTATTTAAGATCCTTACATGTATATATTGTTTTATTATATATCGGTTTGTTCTTCTTTCATGTTTATTGTTTATTCTTTGTTATTGTATTGTATCTCCATTGTATATTGTGTACATTGATTTTTTATTATTGCATGTACATTATCATCTTTAAGTAGATATGTTTTTTATGTTATTTACTCCAAATTTCTTCTTTCACAATATTTATTTTAATATTCATTTACATATTCTTAGTTTTATTTTTATACATGTGAATCATTTCAAACCCTAGCATGCATTATTCATTTGTAAATTTTTCATATAGTTTTTAAATTGTTTTGTATTATATTGGCTCTTAGTATACATATTGCTTTGTATATTATGTGTGGTATTTTATTTTTCATATTATTTTATATATTATTATCGTATATTATTTATTCATTCTTTTTTAGTAGTATTAAATCAATTGTTGTTCACCCATGCTTGTGAATTTGGTTATATATTGGATTAATTATATTTAATTGCTTGTTTTATTAGTAGGTTAAATAAGGTTATATTATCTTCTTTCATAAGCATTGTATTTTATGTGTGTATATTATCCCATGCTAATTATTTTTCTTTTGGTTTACAAAATGTTGATTTATAATTCTCAACTCTTTAAAATCAACTATTCCATTGTATTTCAAATAAAATTAATATGTTTTGAGTTTACAAATCTTTTTAAAAAATCCTAAAATAAGGCAATGTTCAGTATTTAGAAATTCGAGAAATCGTGCCCTACCGTGCTGGGTTTCGATTTTTCGTTGGACTAAATATTTGGACACTCTTTTGTAATTTTTGACCTAAGAGCTTTTGGAAGTCAAAACTCGATCATGTTCTCAAAAGTATAAAGGATCATGTCCTATCGTGCTGGATGTGATGCTTTATACCTTTGAAACGAGAAAGTTTTGACGACCAGCTTAAACCACTCTAATGTTTTAAAAAGAACCATGTTTCAAATTTTTTGAAAAAAACCTAGACATAAGGACAACAATTAATCAATCTGGTACCAGTTTTTGGGCGTAATGAGGGCGCTAACCCTTCCTCATACGTAACCGACTCCCGAACCCATTTTTAAATTTACATAGACCAAAATTGATTTAAATGAAACAAAATGTTTTATTAGGTGATCCAATCACACCTAAACAAAAAGATTGGTGGTGACTCCACATTTAGTTTTAAAAGTCGATTCTCATTTTTTTCGATCCAAAAAAAATGGTTTCGACAGTTCGAATCCCACACTTGTTTCGATGACGAAGAAGACGACAGATGAGTGAAATTCCCGAAGTCCACAAGCCAGACCGAATTTGAGTATATTTAGAAAATAGCAGAAAGGTAGAAACCGAAGAAGAAGAAAAGAGAACCCTAAACGTTTAAAAGAGAAGAGAAAACAAAATACCAATCCCCCAAAATAAAAATAAAGATAAACCTCAAAATAACAATAGACATAAAAATAAATAAATGAATAAATATTTAACTAAAAAAATCAAAAATCAAAAATAAAATAACTCGTGCACCAAAAGACTCGAACCTCAAACCTCAAGGTTAACTAACACTCCTCTTATCCACCAAACTAACAGGCCCATTCTGATACTAAATTGCACAACTAAACACATACGTGCGGCCCTTCTTGTGACTGGATCCCAAAACTTCCAGGCCCAAAATTCGGGCGTTACACTTTTAATCACTCAAGTTCGAGTTTGGGAACTCAAGTTATGATCGTTTTAGTGTAGATTGCGCGAGTAGAATTTCTAGACGAGATTATTACGAAAATTACAAGTTTTGGGATTTTAATTCAAGTTTAAATCATGTTGGGTTCGGGTTTTAGGTTTAATTTTTTTATATATGAGCCCAATATTGTATTTATTAACTCTTATTATTTTATTATTTTGTTATTCGAATTTGTTATAATTATTAACTATTTTAAGTTATTTAAGAGTTTTATGTCAATAAGAAAGTTTAGTTTAACACTATTTCTTATTTAGGTTAATTAGAGTTGTAGTATACTTAAGTGTTTTATTTAGATTTATTTATCTAGCCTATATAAATGCATTGTACACAATTCAACCCATTTATTATTATTCAACATATTCTCTTTTTGAGTTAATAAATTCTATTTGAGTTTTTTTTAAGATTTTTTTAGTTTTCTTTTAGAAGAGTTTTAACAATCTTTTCATATTATGGAGATAATCTTTAAACTTTTTTTACCAAGTTTTTTTTCTTGGAGGGGAAAGTAGAGCTGTTTGAAGGAGATTATGAGTTCTTCTTATTTCCAAGGCTTCTTAGGACTTTTACACATCACGTTCCATCTTTTCCATCTATCTTATTTATTTTCTTATTTATTATTCTAATGTTTTATTTATTGTTCTTTTTTATTTATCTTAGTTATTTATTTTAATTTGTTCTTTTATTTTTTTTTATCTAACTTGGATTCGTTTGCATTTTAGGTTGTGTCAAAATTCAAATTTCTTTCCGAACGTCTAGAGTCCTAAGTCAAATCCGTGACTTGGGAAAACTTACAATCCTGTTTCGCGCTCATTCTCTATAAGTAAATATTAAATATGAAAATTTATGAGTTGGTATAAAAGAATATTATTGTAACACCCTAAAATAGGGGCTAAGAGTTTTAGGAGTATTTTAGGAATTTTAGCCTTAAAGTGCTCGAAATTTAGTTGCATGGTAAATCAAAATTATATTCTACTATGGAAACTTAACTATTAAATCAAAATTTGAAAATAAGTTTTAAAATTCTTTCAATTTCGGCCTAAGGACTGATTTGTAAAAGGGGAAAAATTGGGAGTTTTTAGGAGAGAAATAGCCTAGCTTTTAAAATTTCAGCCTATTTCTTTCCCCCAATAGCAGATTCATGTTAGTTTCTTCCTCTCTCTTCTCTAGTTGTCGTCCCTCATTCTCCCAACACTAAACCACTCAGTTTTTATTTCCAAATTATAAGCTTTTGATTTCTCTCAACACCCAAGTCTTAAACACTTATAGAATCACTCTAAAAACACCAAAAACTCCATAGATTTCATCATCTTCACCAAACGTGGGTTTTTCGGGTTTGCGTCAAAACTCGTTTCATCTTCCGTCAAAAGTAATGTTTCGAATTCTTATGAGTTTTTCATGATACCTAGTCCTTAAAATTGAAGTATTAGCCATTGAATTTCAAATTTTTAATAAAACCCAAAAATTGGGACACTAATGGTGGTTTTTGTGATTTTAAGTAAAAACGTGGTTTTGAAGTGTTTTTCAACTTGTTTTGTTATGATTAAAAGGTTTCTAGACTTACCTTGAAGTTTCGTTAATGATTTCTTAGATTTTAATGAATTTTGTGAAAATCATCAAAAAATGTCAAAAAATTTTGATACCATGAATTGGATAGTTTTCAGCGGGTTAAGGGTTGAAGATAAGGCATAGATGACTGATTAGGTGAACGAAATTCATTTTACATGAAAATGTTAAGCGCAGACCAAGTTATGAGCATTCTAAGTATGTTATGTTAAATTTTGGTTACATGAGAACTTAAAATAGGTTGATGTTTTAGTTGGTTTAAGTGAGTCCTTGGCTATTATCTGATTGTGAATTTTGTATGGTTATTGTGTGTAAAGCCTCAGATTCATTGGACATTCTACAAGTTAAAGAAAGATCTTGTTTAAGCTTTCGACTTCTCGGTGAAACATAGGTGTGAGTGTTTGGAATCACTAGTAGACACAAGTCATGTGTCATGTGAGAATTTAGTAGTAGACCAAACCCCTATTCTAAATTCCAGGTAGAAGTTTTCTTGTATCTATATTTGCTTTATGGTTTTGTGCTTATATGATAAGAAATTGTGCATGGTGATGAGAAGCTCAAGTATGTGATATGTAGATATGGTAACTGTTGTGAAAGATGCAAATGTATACATGATATATATGTTATATGACAGTGATAGTGTATTGTAAAAGATACTAACATGCATTGATAGTGCACGGATAATTGATAAGTGTTATATGTTTGATTTTAGATATTTTGACCTTGTGATTTTGAAACCATTGGATATAGTTGCCATGCCATAGGATAGTGAGTACTCACCTATATGTATAGTAATTTTGAACGTTGAGTCTTTGAGATATGTTGGAAGGATATTGGAATGTGAGCTAAGCTCCATTCAACAGGACATGTGAGGGGAAATAAGGAGAGTGTTAGCTTTATGCTACACTTTTGGGTCATGTTTGACTCTATGAGTCTATGTTTGGTGTGTTGGAGGTCCGTGTATCTTATGTGTGATGGTAAAGTTCACTATATGTTACATAACTCAAGTGCCAATCTATCATATTCTATGTAATTGTGTGGAACATGTTGTATGCTTAATGGAGTATGTGCTATATTGCCAATTTATCATTTTATGTGATTTGAGAGAATTGTGATATATGCTTGATCAAATTTGTGTGTTACATGATATATGTTTGCATGAATATGTAAATGCTATGTAAAAGAACCAGTAGATAAAGTATGGTTAGGTACTCTACGACACTAGACATAGAACTATTGTAATTATACTTATAAATGGTTGTCTTGAGGATGCATGATGATATGTTTGTGATGTGGTTATTCTAATCATTCACTGAGCTTGTTAAGCTCACCCACTCCCTTCTTTACCCATTGCAGATTTGCTGCATGCTGATGTGAGCGATGTGGTTTTTAAGAGGTGATCCAAGCTAGTTTTGTGTTATTCTATAGGTGTTCTTTATTTACTAACTTTTGGGGAAAATATAATGCGATAGACTTTTTTATGGGCATGTTATTTTCTAGTCATTTTGTTGGTTATAGCTTTTGTTTATAAGGTTTAAGAGTTATGATTATGCTTAGGTTATAAACATTGATGATGGCATGGTGTTTCTAGCTCAGACATGTTTTTAACATTTTGAACTGTCGAATTTTAGCCGCTGGATAATTATTTGTCTAAGTATATGATTCATGATGTTTAAAAACTAAATGGGAAATGATTATCTGCTTATGTATGCTGCATTTTTGAGGTCTGCAGCAGGGGTGTATCAATATTCGTATTGTAAAATCGATACCTCTGTGTTTTGAAATGCACAGAAAGTTAGATTAGAGATTTGGAATCGATACCTTTCCTCGAGTATCGATACTCGGGGTCAAAGTTTCGATATTTCATGTCAGGTACCAATGGCTTAGGGACTTAAATTACAATTAGACAAGGGTCCAAAATGATAATTAAACCATTTTATAATATATGTTAGTGGATATTGATGGAAGATTCCACTTAAATTTGTTAATGGTGGTTTTTGTTAATTAAGTGAAGTTAAGTTAATTAAACTAACTTAATTTGTAACACCCCTAACCCGTATTTATCACCGGAATAGGGTTACGGGAATGCTACAGCAAGTCAATAGAAATAAATAAATAAAATCATGATTCATTTCAATATAATTTCTCAAATACCATAAAGTAATTTAATTATGATAATAACTTACATTTAAGAGGCTTAAATCGAGTCTTAAGGACTAAAGAATTAATCTTAAAACCTTTAGGGACTAATTTGAAACAAATCAAATTATATTAGGAAAATATGAAAAATTTCAAAAATAGGGGACACACAATCGTGTGGCCAGGCCGTATGGAATGCCCCAAGCTATGTAACTTTTGAAATTAGAATACACAATCGTGTCCTAGCTGTGTAACTCACTGAATTAATATACACGGCTGTGTCGTAGACCGTGTGTGGCACACGGCCAAGTGGCACTGGCATGTCCCAGGCCGTGTGCACCAAATTGAACTTTAAACATCAAGTTTATGGTTTCAAGATTTCTTGGACCCTAAGTAATCCATTTACTAGTCATTAAACCTATTCAAAATGATATTAAACAAGTTCAAATCAACCATCCTAAGTGCCTAACCAATTTACCCTCAATGGTACCAGAAGTATACACTTATACAACAATATAAATCACCACTCAAACATGTCAATTCACACAACTTAAACTTCTAACCAATATGCCTATTATAGGCACCCCAATTCATAACAATGCAAGATAACATATTTATCAAACATATGCTTTAAATTTGTACCAAAAACATCTTCCTTCATTCATAAATATCACAATAAGTTATCTACTTACACTTAGGCTCATTCTTTATAGATTTACATATCCAAACAATAGTAATGACAAAACAAGCATATTACATGCCATATAATCCAAAATAAACGTTCAAAAACTACCGAAATCTGATGGATAGTGTGACTTGATTGATGATCCGATCGTCCAACCTTCAAAAGTATCTACAAGAAACAGAGATTAACACAAGTAAGCTTATTGAAACTTAGTAAGTTCAACGTACAGAAATGATAAATCTTACTGAAGTAAATATAACAACTCAATCAGAAATAACTCAACAACAAGTGTTTCCTGTCATCCACAATGTTAAACCAATGAATTGTATAATTCAATTCAAAGCTCAAATAATAATTTTTGGGAAAACATATATGTCCAAAAGAGAGTCAATTCAAGATGTCAAATACATGTCATGTGATTCAAAGTCATTAAACAAGTTATAATACAACGATTTATGACCCGATGAACGACTTACAGATACGAGTACACAAGTAATCCAACCAAAACATGCCAATATCATAAGAGCTAATCCACCCAATAACATGCCAAATACTCATAAAAGCTAATCCACTAGATAACATGCCAAATGCTCATCAAAGCTAATCCATTCGATAACACGCCAAATGCTCATAAAAGCTAATCCAACCGATAACACGCCACGCATTAAGTGCCTAGCCCATAGGCTATACATCCGCCACCATACCACGTCAGATCAGGGTAGTATAACACGAGGGTTCACAAAAAATGCTGAACCTTGGTATACTTAAGAAAATATATATAACACGCCACGTCAATCTCCATTCTAAACCCATGTAACACGCCGTCATTCAGTTGTAATCTATCTCGCGTTCATCCGGCCCAAGTACCGAAATTTAATAACATTTTCCCAACAACTTTGTATCATAAATTAAACAATTAATATCAACTATTTCATATCATATCATCATACAATTCATAGAAATATTGAATTATAAACCGAACGAACTTACAAGTTTGATTTGCAGTAACGATCCAAAATAGCTCAATCAATGATCGACGTTATGTCAATTCATTATTTTCATTTTCAATTACACACATCAATATAATTCAAACATTATACAATTAAGGTGTATAATAAATTTAAAAATATACTAAATTTAAACCGTACGAACTTACCAGACTAAATTGCAGCAACGGCAAAGTACAAGAGCTATTTGTTAATTTTCTTTTTTTCCTTAGTTTTCCACTCGTTCAGGATCTAAAATAATAATTTCATTCAATTCACTAATTTTAACAGAAATATTAATTAATTTTTGCAATTATTTATTTTTAATATTTTACAAAATTACCCCCAATATTTTTCTTTTATACAATCTAGTCCTTAAGCCTAAAACATGTAATTTAACCATTTTTATTCAAATTTCATTTTATCCGAATTATTCACTATTTCTCTACAACCCACACATGTTATTTCACATCAAGTCCTTGTACTTTTATCACTTTAACAATTTAGTCCTTAAACATCAATATTACTAAAAATTACTTTACAAAATAGTCTTATCTAGAAACTAAGCTGATAAACGCGTAATTATACATATTTTTACCCCAAATAATTAGCATATTTATGGATGTTTATCCCTAGATTTGTGGATTTTGGTTCTCTTAATCCGGTTATTTCATGTTTTGTACTCAGGAGAGCACCAAGAGTCAAAAGGAGCCAAAAACGAGCCAAAAAAGGACAAAACGGACCAAATCGAGAAGATGACACAGCCTAAGCCTTGCCACACGGGCTGCTCACAAACCCGTGTCTTTCGATGGTGTCAACCAAGGCTTTCACGATTCACATGGCTTGGCCATTGACCTACACGACCGTGTGCAATTTAACTGATCGAACACGGCCTGGCAAATACGTCACATGGTCGTGGCACACGGGCTTGTCCCTTTTTCAAAGAGTTGTATTTTACACGGAAAAGGACACTTAGGGAAGAAGAAAGCCAATCCAAAGCCTATATAAACACCCTAAGTAAGACTTAGAAAGGGGCCCCCCTCTAGAACTTTTCTGGAGTACAGAACCACACGACGGAGAATAGGGGGTAAGGAATTACCCCAATGAAGCCGACTGATCCATCTCAGAAGCCGGATTCATCATCAAGATTGAAGATCTCTCCTCAATTTCCCTTCAGGAGTTTTGGGTTTTCTTTATGTTTTGTACTCTTTATTCTTCGGAGATGTTTTCTTATTTAGTTATGAACTAAATCCCCTAAATACCTAAGACAAATGAAACCTAAGACGAATCTTGTTATTATTTTCTGAATCGTATGATAAATATTTGACTTGTTCTTAATTATGTGTTCTTAATTATTGTTTTGATATCCTAGGATACTGATTCAAGACATGCTCTTATTCAGAGGAGGAATAGACCCTGTCTAAGAGTATTTTTTTCATAATTAAGTGGAGTTGATTGCACGCCTAGAAATAGGGTGACAAGATTTTGCCGGATTAGGGTGAAACCTAATAAGGGGATCCATAGATCGAGTTAATGCAACCCTAGAGTGGTAATTAGAGAAAAGTCTCGGTTATTCAATCTAGGGATTAGACGTTATTAGTCTTGAATAGGGATAATAACATAACTTAGGGATCTATACGGAACAAGTTGAATGAATAAATCGTCCGGTTCGAAGCCAGAATAACAAGTAAAGTCTAGGTGGATTTTTCCTTAGGTATTGTCTCAAGTCAATCGATTTTCCCAAAAGCAATTCCCCAACTCTTTTCTCTATGCATTCTTAGTTTAGATAATTAGTTAAATTAAAACAAAACCCCATTATTCTTAGGCTAGATAATAAAAAGACAGTCATTACTAGTACTTTTGTTTCCTTTGGGTACGATATCCTGGTCTTGCCATTACTATACTATTGTTCGATAGGTGCACTTGCCTTTTCGTCGTGATAATAATTAGTCTAGGTTTGATCTTCATTATAAATATTTATTACTTGTTATGAATCATGCGATCACAAGCTCAATAATCTTTCATAAAACTTGAAGAATATTTATTACCTGTATGTCACACACGGGCGTGTGGATTGCCCATGTGAAAGTGCCTAGGCTGTGTGAAACACTAAATTAGGCCCAATTTGTCCATTTTTGGCCCGTTTCTTGCTCTTTTTGCTATCCTAAGCTCTTCTGAGTATAAAACATGAAATTAAAGGATTAGGAGCATCAAATTTACTAGAACCAAGGAAAAACCATTCATAAATATGCCAAGCATGGGGTAAAAATATGTATATATTATGGTTTATCAATTATACCACAGGCAAAGTAAGTGGACAATTATAGGTATAACTTTGTTATTTTATAAGTTAATAACCTAAGGGTGATGTGAGAATTTAATAAATAAAATGCATAATCAAGTAAAAATTAGCATCATCTTTTTCATTGTCATTTTGCTATTGTCGAAACCACAATTGTTGGGTTAAGAAATATTTGGCCAAGCTTTCTTTGGTGCATGGTATGTTTTTTTATCC